>NC_139513.1:178367502-179700002 GCF_947247035.1 Vipera ursinii
TTTCAGTAAATTTCTTAGAGGTGTAGGCACAGGGTTGCAGGATCCCACTTTTATTCTTTTGCAGTAATATGGCCCTGACTGCAGCGGTGCTGGCGTCGGCTTGAATTACAAAGGGCTCCCCTGGGCAGGGGTGTTTTAGGACTGGTTCAGCAGCAAATAGTCTTTTTAAATTCTCAAAAGCTGTTTGGCAACTCAAGAGTCCATGCTACTGGTTGGCCCAGTCTCAGTTTCTCCCCTCCTTTACCTGTTTTGAGTAGTTCTGTAAGGGGTAGACCTAACTAGACCTAAGAGAAGTGTACTACTGTGTAAGGATTAAGGAAGGGGATGAATGGAAAATTGCATTTAATTGCCCAATGGGATGCTACTGATTCAAAGTTTTGCCGTTCGGACTACAAGGGCCCCCCGCAGTATTTATGTAATTAATCAATGAGGTGCTAAGGGAGCTCCTACTGTATTTAAGGGAGTTCTGGTTTATTTAGATGACATCCTTATCTTCACTGAGTCCAAAGAGGAGCATGTCAACCTAGTCAGGGCGTTTTTAAAGAAACTGTAAGCTGCCCACCTATATGCCAAACTATTGAAATGCGAATTCCACCAGGAAAGAATAGACTACCTGAGTTATCGCATATCCCCACAGGGCATCGAAATGGACCCCGAGAAGGTCAGAGCAGTACTAGAGTGGGCACCACCTCCCACAAGGAAGCAGTTGCAAAGTTTCCTAGGTTTCGCAGACTTTTACTGCCAGTTCATCCCTTTGTTCGCCCAATAGCCCTGCCTCTCACGAACTTGTTAAGAACAAAGGGGGAAGCCTCAGTGAATCCCAGCCAGCCACTGAAATAGACATGGAATGCCAAGTGGCATTTGAGAAGTTAAAAAGACTCTTTTCCGCCAAACCTGTACTGAGGGACATGGACCCAGAAAAAACTTTCGTAATACAGGTGGACGCAAGTGATGTGGCAGTGGGGGCTGTACTATTGAAAGATAATGACAATGGGGTACTGCAGCCATGCGCATACACGTCCAGGAAACTCACTGAGACAGAACAACGCTGGGCTGTGTGGGAAAAGAAAGTGTATGCTGTGAGGTGGTCGTTACTTATGTGGTGCCATTTTCTTGAAGGGAATAAAATCCCTTTCCACGTCTGGATGAACCACAAAAACTTGGAAGCACTAAAACACCCAGAAACCTCACTCCTAAGCAAGCCTGCTGGTTCCAGCACTTTCACCAATTCCATTTTATGCTCAAACACTTACCGGGGGGGGAAAGAACTTCCTGGCAGATGCACTGTCTTGCATGCCACAATATAACAGCATGCGACCCACCGATTCTAAACCACTCATGCCCGAACCACAACTGGCAGCACCAGTAACCACCAGGGCCCAAGCTAAAATAAAGCTGCAGCTGGGTAGCCAAACCGGGATCGAATTCTGGAAAGCCTTAATAACAGATGAATGGTTCCAGAAAAATAGACACATGTGCATGATCAAGGATGGATTGCCATGGCTGGGGGGGACGTTATATATACCAACCACCCAGAGTGTCACTTTCGTGCAATTGTGCCATGATACAAAATCAGCAGGGCATTTTGGATTTGTAAAAACATTACATTTAATTAAAAGGCAATTCTGGTGGCCATCCATGAAAAAGGACATAGAAAGTTACGTGGCCAGCTGCCCAACTTGAGCAGCTGCCAAGAGGTTGCAAGGGAAATCACCTGGACTCCTACAACCAGTGGTGAATCCCTCAGCCCCCTGGAAAGAAATATCCATGGATTTTATAATGGAATCACCAGAAAGCAATGGGAACACTGTCATCTGGGTGGTTACGGACCTGTTTTCAAAACAAGTGCACTTTATCCCTTGCCAAAAGATCCCCACTGCAAAAACCTTAGCGAAACTATTTGTGCAGCACATCTACAGACTGCATGGA
Organism: Vipera ursinii; assembly: GCF_947247035.1. Lineage (NCBI taxonomy): Eukaryota > Metazoa > Chordata > Lepidosauria > Squamata > Viperidae > Vipera > Vipera ursinii. The sequence continues at coordinate 178,369,432 of NC_139513.1, forward strand.
GCACCCCCAATGCATCATATCAGATAGGGGAGTCCAATTTACATCAGAATTTTGGAAAGAATTTTTATCCCTCTTAGGAACCACTGAGGGACTGTCATCTAGTCATCATCCTCAATGCAATGGACAGATGGAATGTTTAAACTCAGTACTTGAGCAATACAGCACACGAATTGGATGGACTTGTTCCCTTTCGCAAAAGTTGTTTACAATAACGCAGTCCACTCCACCACAGGCTACACTCCCTTTCAAGTAGCCACCAGTCAAAGTTTCAACCCTATGCCAGAACTAACCCCAAACAAACCATCAATCCCATTGCTGAAAGAATGGATATCACAATTATAAAACACCTGGCCAGTTATTGGGAAAGCCTTAGACGAAGCTAGACAAGCATACAAAGCACAAGCAGATAAAAAAAGAGTCGAACCTAAACCATTCACTCTAGGAGAAATGGTATATTTGTCTACAATATACCTAAAATCCCTACAGCCCTGTAAAAAACTTGGTCCAAAATATATAGGACCTTTTCCAATTAAAAGAATCATAAACCCAGTAACAGTAGAATTAGAACTACCCAAGAACCTCAGGCAAATACACCCAATTTTCACTGCAGCTTGCTGAAATGAGAACAACAGTCGCCCTTGCGGCCAAAAATCCCCCCCCCCACCTCCACTCATGGTTGAAGTAAAACAACACTTTGAGATAAAAGAAATCCTAGATTCTAGGAAGTATCATGGGGCAACTCAATACCTAGTAGCATGGAAACACCTCCCCTCATCACAGAACAAGTGGGTCCACAAACATCACGTCAGAGCACCCAAACTGCTAAAGAAGTTTCATACAGAATATCCCACAAACCAGACTAACCTCTAAAGCTGTTTTGTTTTCTCTACAGGTAGATTCTCCTATTTTTAAGGGGGGGGGGAAATGTCAGAACCCATATCTATCTATCTATCTATCTATCTATCTATCTATCTATCTATCTATCTATCTATCTATCATCTATCTATCTATCTATCTATCTATCTATCTATCTATCTATCTATCTATCTATCTATCCCCTCTAACCCAAAAGCAAATTTCACCTTTCCCTGGGTTCTGCCATACCCCCAAGGGGGAGGGGGGATAGGCCTGCAGGTTTATTGCCTTTGCTTCATCTGCTACAATGTAACCTTTTGCTTTCGTTTATTACCTTTGCTTCCTCCATCTGCTATAATGTAACATTTTGTTTCCCTGCACTATATCTCTCCCTGACCTTATCTCTCTAAACTGTCAGATAGAACAAAGGATAGCATAATGAATGTAAATCCCGTGCCTGGTTTATTTCTACGATCCCAGAGGAAGGTGTGAAGAGCTGTCAACCATTGCTGTGTGATCTGGAGATGGACCAATGTTATATCCCCTTTTCCCACAATGGACCCAGGGCTTTTTTTTCTCATAGAACGCTCAGAACAGCGTTCCGGGACCTTTTTTGCAAAAAAAAAAAGCTCCCTCTATTGGCTTTAGGAGTAGGCAATATTGGCTCTTTTTTATGACTCGTGGACTTCAACTCCCAGAAATTCTGAGCCAGCCATGCTGAGGGGAAAGAGAGAGGTTGCCATGCTGAGCCCTGCTGGTTCAGGAATTCTGGGAGTTAATAATAATAATAATAATAATAATAATAATAATAATAATAATAATAATAATAATAATAATAATAATAATAATAATAATAAAAAAGTTGGAAGGGACCTTGGAGGTTTTTTTTTTGTTGTTTTTTTTTTGCCGGCTCCAAAGATGGCGGACGCGCTGGGGAGAGCTCCGTAGCCCCCAACAGTAAGGCGTCCCCCCAGGAGCCCCCCAGGGATGTCAATGGACCCCTGGGGTGGGGCCAGAATTTCGGGCAAATGAGCTGGGCAATTATGCCGCCCGCTGCCTCCCGAAACAGCTGCAGGGGTGCCGGGACATCCCCGCCCCGCCGCCTGGGCCGTTGGCAACCGTTATAAATGGGGCCAGCACCTCCGCCCTGCCTCTACCGCTTGTCAAACTGCCGGGCAAGGGCGGCGCCTCCGCGGATCAGCTGTGCGGCGGAGGCCCCGGCGGCAAGGATGGCAGCGGCTGCGGCGACGACTTTCAAGCCCCCAGGCTGGTCGTTGATCCAGGGAGCCTGGCAACGGCGGTGGCGGTGGCGGCGAGGCGTCTCCAGGCCCGCCCCTGGCCATCCAGGAGGGGCCGGAGGCTCTGCTCTGCCCCGGCCCCCTGACCGGCTCCCGGGTGACGGCGGCGTCTCCGGGCTATCAGCGGAGACGCCGCGGACCAGCTGGACCAGCTGGGTGGCGGAGGCGGAGGCATCTTCAGCGGCGCCGGAGGTGAGAGACCCGCCCCTGGACCACGACAGCCATCGCAGCCATCCAGGTGGGGCCGGAGGCTCTGCTCTGCCCCGGCCCCCTGACCGGCTCCCGGGGACGGCGGCGTCTCCGGGCTATCGACGGAGACGCCGCGGACCAGCTAGACCAGCTGGGTGGCGGAGGTGGCGTCATCTTCGGCGGCGTCGGCGGCGAGAGGCCCGCCCCTGGACCACGACAGCCCTGGACCACGACAGCCGTCGCAGCCATCCAGGAGGGGCCGGAGGCTCTGCTCTGCCCCTGACCGGCTCCCAGGTGGCGGCGGCATCTTCAGCGGTGAGAGCCCAGCGAGCCCTGGTCTGCGGTCTCCTCCGATGCTGCTCACCGGGCAAGGGCGGCGTCTCCACAGATCAGCTGTGCGGCGGAGGCGCCGGCAACGAAACCAACAGCAGCAGCAGCGGGCAGCGGCGGCATCTCCGAGGATCAGAGGAGGCGCCGCGGATCAGCTGGGCGGTGGAAGAAGCGGCAGCGAAGACGACGGCGGCCGGGACTGCTTCTCCAGGCCTAGTCGTTCGCCACCCAGGGGCCTTGACAGCGGCGGTAGCACTGACGGCGTGGCATCTCCGGCCCGCCCCCTGTACCGCCACAGCCGTTGCAACAATCCTGAGCGGGGCCGGAGCTGCTGTTTTTGCCTCGGCTGCCTGATCTGCTCCCGGATAGCGGCGGCGTCTCCGAGTGATCAAGGAGACGCCGCAGACCAGCTTTACAACGGTAGCGGCAGCAACGAAGACACGGGCGGTGAGGCAGCTGCTCTGGGCCCCGGTCGACCGTCCTCCGAGGGGCCTTGACAGAGGCCCTGACAGAGACGCTAGCAACAGCGGTGCGGCGTCTCGACCACCGTGGGCTGCTCCTGGACGGCGGTGCCTCCGAAAGATTCACACCAAAGGAGACGCTGGGCAATGGAGGCGACGGCGACGTGGGCCACGGCAGCAGCGAAAGCTTCTCCAGGCCCCGGCCGACCACCCTCACCAGGATCCCTCGACGCCGACAAACATGGACACGGCGTAGCGTCTCCGGCCTGCACTCTGAGCCATTTCCAGCCGCCCCGAATGGGTGCCAACGACTCCTCTATGCCCTGTACGACGGAAGCGGCGGCAACGAAGGCGAAGACGGCGGTGACAGCCTCTCTGGGCCTTAGACCGTTTTTGCCCAGGGGCCTCAGACAGCGGCGGTAGCGGCGGCGGCGAGGCATCTGCGGCCTACACCCCGAGCCACCTCCTCGAGACACCTTGATCGGAGACGGCAACAGCAGGGGCATGACACCAGGGACTCCCATACCTCTGGGAGGCCACGCTCCAGACGGTCCCCAACCAATAGGGGCCATGGAGCTGCGGCCGGGAACAACGCCCAGAGGATCAGGGAGGGAACTGTTTGGGCGGCTGAACCACCAGAGCTGACGCCAATTAATGGATCCCTCCATCCTGCCTTCTGCCCACCCTCAACCATCCTTGCCCATTCTCTCTCCCCACAGGACATAACGGGCCTGGGTGCTAGCCACGGTGGCAGAGTGGCTGGGCCTTACACCTGCAACCCCATAGAGGTGAGAGCTCTATGGGGTATGCTTCACCCAGAGTACGTTCTGGACCACCTCCGGAAGCAGAGACACAACCCATCGTGAGAGGATGAGGAGTGGCCTGCTTCTGGGGGTTCGCCCGGCCAAGTGGCAGTGGCAGGGCGACGATCCAGAAACGCACCTACCCGACTCGACCCTCCTGCAAATTCACCATCCAGGGGACAGCCTTCCCGGAACCACCTGTGACTATGCTCGTTCAATACTCTAGCACAGTACTGCACGCCCTCAGGGGTTCCCCACTCTCCTGGGTGCGACCCGCCTGCATCACATCCAATCTTGATGACGGGCCCAACCACTGGGCCTCTGAGAGATGGCCGGGCAGGGTCAGGGGCCTCCAGCATAAGCCCAACAAGAGGCCCTTGATTAAGTTCTTAGTTAAGTTTTTTGTGGGGTTAGGGAGGGGGGAGGGAGAAGACTATGGTTGCGCGGGAAAGGCACGCCTTCCAGCCACCATAACGCATGCCAGGCCCACGGCCGTTCGCGACGGCGTACAACGAGGACCAGTCGCCGATAACATCCAGTGGCGTACTGACAAACGTCCCATCCCTAGGATGGTGGGGAATGGCAGAAGGTGCACAGACAGAGGGCCGTATCGTCACCGGGAGTGTCATCTCCGCTCTGTACAAGCGGTGAGACGCTCCGACCCTCTGTTCTCCCCCGGAGGACCCGGGAGCAAAGGTGCGCACCCTCCCATGCTAAGGCTAGTCTACCTGAATGCAAGGTCCGTAGCTAACAAAGCTCACCTCATTCGTGACCTAGTGGAGAGTGAGCATGCGGACCTGGCCTGCATCACGGAAACCTGGCTGGGCCCAGAGGGGGGTGTTCCTCTGGTTGACCTCTGCCCGCCAGGTTTCCAGGTACTGCACCAGCCCCGGGCTCATGGGAGGGGCGGGGGAGTGGCAGTTATCAGGGAATCCCTTAGCCCGCGAGAGACCACCGTCCCTCAGATGGTCGGGTGTGAGTCTCTCCTACTGAGATACGGCCCAGGGGCGCAGTTGGGCCTGCTGCTGGCGTACCTACCACCTAATCGTGCAGCGGCGGCCCTACCCGAGCTACTCGATGTCCTCTCAGGGTTGGTGGTTGAATTCCCAAAACTCATGGTCTTGGGCGACTTTAATCTACCGTCCCTGGGAGGATCGTCCGAACTGGCTCGGGAGTTCATGGCTTCCATGGCGGCCATGGACCTGTTGCAAATAATTTCTGGGCCGACTCATGAGAGAGGCCACAACCCAGACTTGGTGTTCTTGTCTGGACGGTGGCATGATGATATCGGTGGGGGTGCCACAACTGTTAAGCCCCTGTCATGGACCGATCACCACCTCCTGCGGCTAGACTTCCCCCTTGCCACCCCCCACCGTGGGTGCACGGTGCCAGTCAGATGGTACCGCCCTAGGCGCCTAATGGACCCTGATAAGTTCCAGGCAGCGCTTAGGGACACTCATGCACCCCCTGCTCACAGCTCGGTGGATGCCTTAGTGGAAGCCTGGGAAAAGGCAGCCACGGAGGCTCTGGACCGAGTTGTACCCTTGCGGCCTCTGACCCGGCGAAGATCCCAGCGAGCCCCATGGTTCACCGAGGAGCTCCGGGAGATGAAGCGTCGGAGACGGGGCCTAGAGAGCCGTTGGAGATCCAGTCGATCCGAATCCGACCGATTGCGACTAAGAATCCTCACCAGGTCTTATCTCGCTGCGATAAGGGTGGCAAAATCCAACTACTTTTCCACCCTCATCGCGTCCGCAGATAATCGCCCGGCTGCCTTGTTCAGGGTGACTCGCTCTCTATTAAACCAAGAGGTGAGGGAGGAACCCTTGCAGGGTCGAGCCGAGGAATTTGGTCAATATCTGCTGGATAAAATTGCTTGGATTCGAACTGGCCTGGACTCCAACTGGGCTGAGATGGAAGAACAAGACATGGACAGTCTTGTCGACGTCATCTGGGAAGAATTTGATCCTGTAACTCCTAAGGAAGTGGACAGGATTATGAGAAGGTTGAGCTCCTCCACATGCTTACTGGACCCGTGCCCTTCCTGGCTGGCCTATGCAGCTCGAGAGGGGACACGAGGCTGGTTCCTAGCGGTCATCTCTGCTTCTCTGAGTGAGGGTCACTTCCCCACCGCCTTGAAGGAGGCGGTGGTGAGACCTCTCCTCAAGAAGCCCACCTTGGACCCATCCTCTTTGAATAACTTTCGTCCAGTCTCCAATCTTCGCTTCCTTGCGAAGGTTGTTGAGAGCGTGGTGGCGCACCAACTTCCTCAGATCCTGGATGAAGCGGTTTATCTAGACCCGTACCAATCGGGTTTCAGGCCGGGCTACAGCACGGAGACGGCATTGGTCGCTCTGATGAATGATCTCTGGAGAGCCCGGGACAGGGGCCATTCCTCTGTCCTAGTCTTATTAGACCTCTCGGCGGCTTTCGATACCATCGACCATGGTATCTTGCTGCGACGCCTCAGGGGACTGGGAGTGGGAGGCACGGTTCTGCGTTGGTTCTCCTCCTTTCTCCAGGGTCGCTCGCAGTCGGTGCTGACAGGGGGACAGAGGTCGACCCCGAGGCCTCTCGCTTGCGGAGTCCCTCAGGGGTCGGTCCTCTCGCCTCTCCTGTTCAACATCTACATGAAACCGCTGGGTGAGATCATTCGCAGTTTTGGAGTAGGGTACCATCAGTATGCTGATGACACCCAGCTTTTTATCTCAACTCCAAACAATATCAGTGATGCCCTAGCCGTGATGTCCTGCTGCCTGAAAGCGGTCCGGGAATGGATGGGGAGAAACAGGCTTCAACTGAACCCGGACAAGACTGAATGGCTGTACGTACCGGCAAGCCAGGATATTCAGAACGTCCCACTGCTTAACATTGGGGACAAGTTACTTCCCCCTGTTGATAGGGCCCGCAACCTGGGTGTCCTCCTAGACTCGCAGCTCTCCCTGGAAGACCACATAGGAGCTGTGACCAAGGGGGCCTTCTCCCGGGTTCGACTAGTTCGCCAACTACGGCCTTATCTGGACCTGGATTCCTTACGTACAGTCACCCATGCCCTTGTGACCTCTCGCCTAGACTATTGTAACGCTCTCTACATGGGGCTGCCCTTGAGATCCACTCGGAAGCTTCAACTGGTGCAAAGTGCGGCGGCACGGACACTCTTGGGAGCCTCCCGATACTCCCATATCACACCTCTCCTCCGTGCGCTGCACTGGCTTCCGGTTGCCTTCCGTGTGAAGTTCAAGGTGCTAACAATGACATACAAAGCCCTACATGGCATGGGTCCGGACTACCTACGGGAGCACCTTCTGCCAATGTCAGCACCCCACCGTCCTGTGCGCTCCCACAGAGAGGGCCTCCTCAGGGTGCCACCGCTCAAGGAATGTCGGCTGGTGGCCCCCAGGGGGAGGGCATTCTCAGTGGGTGCGCCAGCCCTCTGGAACAGCTTACCAACCGAAATCCGGATGGCCCCTGACCTCCGTACCTTCCGTCGCGACTTAAAAACTTTCCTGTTCCAGCAGTCTGGCCTGGCATGATAGCGTTAATTGGGGTCCCAGTTTGTTTTCATTAGTGTTTCTTATTATTTTTATTGTTCAATCTGTATACATTCCTTCCTCTGTACACCGCCCCGAGTCCCTCGGGAGAAGGGCGGTTTATAAAAACTAATAAATAAATAAATAAATAAATAAACCCCCTGCTCAGGCAGGAAACCTTACACCATTTCAGGCAAATGGCTGTCCAGTCTCTTCTTAAAAACCTCCAGTGTTGGAGCATTCACCACCTCTGGAGGCAGGTTGTTCCACTGGTTAATTGTTCTAACTGTCAGGAAGTTTCTCCTTAGTTATAGGTTGCTTCTCTCCTTGACTAGTTTCCATCCGTTGCTTCTTGTCCTGCTTTCAGGTGCTTTGGAGAATAGCTTGACTCCCTCTTCTTTGTGGTAGCTCCTGAGATATTGGAACACTGCTATCATGTCACCCCTCACCCTTCTCTTCATTAAACTACACATACCCAATTCCAGCAACCGTTCCCTATATGTTTTAGCCTCCAGCCCCCTAATCATCTTTGTTGCTCTTCTCTGTACCCTTTCTAGAGTCTGACATCTTTTTTACATTGTGGTGACCAAAACTGGATGCAGTATTCCAGGTGTGGCCTTACCAAAGTTGAAATCCTTGAGTCATAAAAGAGCCAAGGTTGCCTACCCTGCACTAGAGGAAGACATTAAAATTATTTAGAAGGTTACTTCTTTAGGAACTAAACTTTTAGAATCTAAAACAGCTAATTCAAAAAAGCCAACAGGAAAGAACCTCACATTTTTCATCTGCTTCTGTCTTTTGGAAGGTAAAATTAGATAACAAAATAATATATTTTCTATGTTAACATCTCTGCAATGAAATCAATAAAGGTAACAGGAAAGAAATGAGAAACATTTTTCTCAATGTAATATATCTAATTTAGCTGATGCTAGAAAAATAGTATCTTTTGTACACTCTTGAAAACTATTTTGAATCTATAACCATCTATTACAACTAAACCACTTTAAATTAAACAATTCTTAAGAATGAAATATTCTTAATTTGGACTTTACTTTTACTGTTTGGACTGTTGTTTTTTGAAAAATAGATTATTTAGAATCTATTTATGTTACACTTCAGTCTTTAAATAATTAACCTAGTATATACATAACAATATATGATGTTTTCCATGGTGAGCTTAACATCAATAACAACATTTATTAAAAAGGCTAAAATAATTTCTGGTGGTATAATCTGTACATTAAAATTTTGTTTAGTCACAATCTTTCACTTTTCACATTCTGGACAAGCAGTGGTCATATATCCTAGCAAAAGATGTTACATATGTGCATATGTGTAGTTAGTAGTTAGTGTAGTTAGTAGCATATGCCTTTTTAAAAATATCAAACATTGAAAGAAACAAAAATAAGCCCAAAGTATCTGTATTACATCCAGAACTGCCAACTTTGCAACCAATATTTCTCATCCATAACTATGGCACCCTAAGGATACCTGCATACATGCAAATGCTTCTCTGGGATCAGTAACGCAGCAGGGATTGCTTTTTCCTTCCAGTAACAGATTGCTGGGAAATACCAAACATGGCCTTGAGAATACCAGTTTTATTTACAAATTTTTCTGAATGTGGTTGGAAAGAGGCTGTTTGGCACTGGAGACCACTGCCACGAGGAACACAGCTCTGGGTTGGGGTTCGGAGCAGCTCCGGGTGGGGGCTCAGCACGGGCTGTGGCGTGGCAACTGCAGGGAGGGGAATCCCCATGGTGGCTGTGGGGAGGGGAATCCTCGCGGCATGTGGCTCTGAGCCGCAGCGGCGGGGGTGCAAAGGATGGGCGGCATTTGGAGTCTTGTCTATGAAATTGCCATTTTATGCCCTTTTATAGGGAAAAATAGAAATATGGAAGCTGGAAACTTGTTTTTTTTAGTTTGCTTGCTTCGGTTAAAAACAATGACAGTTAAAAAATTAATAAATTGAACACTTGTCAAATTCTGCATTGGATTGTACTATACAATGTAAGTCCTTAGAGGAATCATCTTTCATTTTCTCTAAAATCATCTGAGAATATCCTTTGGGGATATAATCCGTGTACCATGTTCTGACCAAAAAAGGCATTTAAATTTCCTAGGTTGGGAATTGGGTATTCATTCCTCTAAGACTTTTTTTATTTTTGTTTTGTGTAAATTATGAATTGTTACTTAGAGCCAAAATGTATTGTGATATGATACTTTTCTTCTGGGGAGTTAATATATTAATACTGGTTTAATATTTAGTTTATTGATGGCCATCTGAATTTGGAGTTTTTGCCAGTAGTGATGAGTGACTCTTCTATAGCAAAAAGTCATGAGCACCAATTAGTACTATATGAGAGCCAGTTTAGTCTAGTGCAGGGCTTTTCAACCTTTTTCCCATTGTACCACTTTTAGGATATGGCAATATCTGAGTACAACCAGTCGCCTAGCAAGGTGTCAAAAACTTGATGACACCTCCCCCCCAAAAAAGGAAAAAACTGATAAAGTACATGTAGTCCTCAACTTACAACAGTTCATTTAGTGACTGTTCAAAGTTACAATTGCACTGAAAAAAGTGCCCCCCAAGCCACAGCCGAGCAAGACACCTGCCTGCCCACTCAGCGGCGCTCTTCCTCCTGTCCAAGGTTTTCACTGTTGTGAGCATTTCTGTTGAGGATTGGCAGTGGGAGTGGGGGGGGTGTTTGGTTTTTATTCCCCCCGTCTGCTGGGTGGTTGCAGCAGGTTTTGGTCACTTGACCCTGGGACACTGTGACAGTCATAAATAGGAATCAGTTGCCAAGCATCTGAATGTAAATCACAAGACCCTGGAGATGCTGTAACATTCCAGCTGATTGGCACTTCTGGGCTCAGCAGAAGCACCAGGATCAGTGCTGAGCTCCAGCTGGAGCCTGGCGCTGATCCTGGTGCTTCCGCTGAGCCCTGACAGCCTTGCAGCTCCAGCCATCTCTCGCTCAGGCTTGTGCGGTGCTGCCACCAGTTCAGCTCATTCCCCTCCCCTCCTACCACTTTTCTAGGATGGTTGCGTACCACCTGCCAGGTGCCAATGTACCACAGGTAGTACCTGTACCACTGGTTGAAAAGCCCTGGTATAGTCATTAATGCACCAGTCTAGAAAGCAGGAGTTCATGAGTTCAAGTCTTACCTTAGCCATGAGAGCCAACTGGGTGACTCTGGGCCAGTCACACACATTCAGTCCAATCCATCTCACAAGGTTGTTGTGTGGAAAACAGGCAGAGGAAAGTATGTTAGATATATTCACCACCTTGAGTTATTTGTAAATATAATAAAGGCAGATACAAATAAAATCATAAAATGATGTTGATGCATGTTCCAGCAAGTAGTTATGTTTGATAGTCTTATGGATTTGCATACCTATTGAATTTCGCTCACCCTTGTTTATTGTCCAGTTTGTCTGAACTGTGTTCTGAACCAGCCCTCTTCTCTCAACCCCTATTTCAAAAGAAGAGACTGGAAAGCGTCCAAGGCTAAAAGGCTTCTGCCAAGATTTAATAGTAAACACACAAGAGCTTATCTCTCAAGCAAAAGAGTTGCTTTCAGCAACCAGCCCCTCCCCAAACACTCCTTTTATAGAGAGCTCAGGGCGTGGTCTCCCTGTGCCTCCTCCCGAGGAGTCCCATAGCCTTTCTTTGTTTGTCCCTGCTCGACTGCCTCCTGCGTCGGGCGTCCTTGAACAGGGCCAGCTGTGGGTCATCATCCTCCGCACTCTCGGGCTCACACAGCTGAGCAGAGGTTCCCGGCTGAGGACTTTGCAAAGTCTCCAAATCATCATCAGCCGGTTCGTTTCCCTCCTCCCCCATATCTGAGTCCTCCGATACATCGGAGCCGGCTGTCGGACCCACAGGCTGGCCCTGAGTCACAACAAACTGTGTGTATATATAGTACCATCACTTTTGGTCCCGTTTGTAGATCTAATGAAGGGATTTGTTTTAAATACCAGTGATTTGCTTAGAGTCTTACCACACTATTTGGAGTATAATATTGGAAGTAATGATTTTTCTTGATCTAATACTCTTTGAGATACCCATGCAGTATATAAATATTGTCTAGAAGATGTAGAATATGAAAGAGAAAAGAAATATACACTCTCATTTATATAGGTTTTGTATTGGCCAACACACACACACACACACGATTTTTTGTGTGAGAAAGATACTTCTGGTTCCCTTGACATCTCTAATACAGGAAGTCCTCAATTTACGACCTCAGCTGGGACCAGAACTTCCATCACTAAAAGATGAGGTTGTTAAGTGAGTCATCATGTGACCGATTTTATGATATTTTTTGCCTTATAAGCAAATAATGTGGTTGTTAAGTGAATTGTGATGTAATGTGAGAACCGGTTATAAGTCACTTTTTTCAGCACCATTGTAACTTTGAATAGCCACTGAACAAATGGTCATAAGTCAAATGTTACCTATACAAGGGAAGCGATGAGGACCAAAGAGCTCAGGCTCCCAAGAAAAGAGAGCATGGATTTGGCTAAAAGCTTAGTCCTTTGAATTAATTTCTTTTCCAGCCCGCAGCATTTTCAGAGACTGACTTTCAATTCAATGTACTACTGTATATTTGAGATCACTTCATGCGGAACAATTAAATGTTAACATGATTGAAAAAGCTCTTTAGTCTTTGAATTACAGTAGCAAAACTTTCTGGGACATTTTATGTGACTGGCATTCAGCACAAACTGAAGCAATTTGGCTGCACTTAACAGGACATTAACATCAAAGAAAAAGAGTATCTTCCCTTCAGCATGTTGGGAAATATGGGTTATAGAAGGATGTGGGAGCTGGGGGGATTGATGAAAGAAGTCATACTTTCCATTTAGGAAGGTATTTGTGGTAGTATTAGTTATAAATGGCATCTTTTTTGAGGGCTGGAGGTAGGGGTAGGCAACCTTGGCTCTTTTATGACTGGCTCAGGAATTCTGGGAGTTGAAGTCCACGAGTCATAAAAGAGCCCAGGTTGCCTACCCCTGGGTGATGGTATCCAGACTAGAGAAAGCAATTGTATCTCAGGTGTCTCTAAGGCCAGCAGGTGATATATTAATTGAGAAGGGTAGAAGGAGGAAGTCTAGAGTTTAAACCCTGTAACATCAATATTGTTTTAAATGTTGCTTCCTTGTTTGTCAGGCTAATTCAGACATCCATAGCCCACTAGGCATAGAATACAGATTTCCAAGGAAAAGATGTCTTTTGTCACATATACTGAGTTTAAGATTAACAAGCCCCTCCTCCCCTTTGGTTATAGAGACAAATGTTGCTAGTTATAAGATTTTACTCAGCTGGCAACTTTCACCAGCTTGGTTCCACTTGTGTAACCAAGAAATACCATTCTGGATTTCAATGCTTTGTTTTGCTTTGCTTTGGCCTCAGTGGTGGCCTGTTGTTTCATCTGCACTTTGTCTCCTGCATCCCTTGATGGGTGGATTCCCTTGCTTCTTTACCTCTCCTGGACTGGTTTAAAAATGGAATAAGAAAACATAGTTCTATTGTTTTTGATGTCACTTGAAGGAGAAATTGGCAGAATTTCAGCCAAACTCCCTAGGTCATAGGGGTGTCAAACTGCTGGCCCGCGGGCCGGTTTCTTCATACCGAAGCCGCACCCACCCCATTGCCGGCAATGCAAAAAGAGTAGCGATACATTGCAACACGTCATGTGACGTGGCGAGTTTGACACCTGTCCTAGGGTGTTGGTTTTTTTAACAGAATGGTTCACCTTTGCATGTTCCATCAATCAACTTGTAGGAAAAAGTGGGGAGGCTGGAGGCAGTGCCTGGTCAGGAGAAGGTGTTCCCACCATAGTAGTCAGTTAGGGGAACTGCTTGAAAACAGGCATGCCAGAAAACACTGCTTTTGAAGTGAGGCTAGGAGACATGGGTGGAGGGTTGGTTGAGGATAACTTTGTGGGTCCTTGCACTCCTGAAGTAGTGGGTGGCTCATGCTCATCACTCCAGGCAAAGCTGGAAGTGTAGATCTGGAAGCAGAACAGCAGAAGCTGTGCCTGAGGTTGAAGAAATGAGAGGAATTCTCTCCCTCTCCCTCTCAGCCTCAGAACTAACCTATTGGAATCCCCGGAAGATGGCAAGTCCAGGAAAACTGAATGTTTTGTGTAGTGTGATTTCTAAGGAAAAACAGGGGTTTAAAAAGGTCTAGAAGAATTTGTGTTTTTTTCTTTTCCCCCCTCTGTGATATAAATTGTCTCTCTTTCTGTACAAATTAGGAAAATATGCTTTATGTCAGCCATGTAGCATGGGAGTGTAGTGTTTGGGGATCCATAATTCACAACAGTGTTCGAAGCCTGGCAGTGTTAGCTTCTGGATTCCTTATCAGGTGGGTATATATACACTGGGATGTGGAGATATTTCACTTAGTTTCCTCCTAAAAATGCCAAGCATCAAGCAGTGAAGTGAATGTTCCTGAAGCTGCAGAAGAGGTGAGGATTTTCTTTTAGAATATTTTGTGATAATATAGCAGATTCTTTGTCTCCTTGTACTCAATTAACTTATTATACCCTGTCCTTTTCCAAAGTGCCTGGAGTCTTACTTTGATCTCACTCTGTCCCCATGTTATCTTTCCTTTAATCCTTTAGAATAGATTAGGTTGAGAAACAGGAATGGGCAGGGTTACATAGTAAATATTTGAGGCTGGGTTTCTTTATTCTTTGTCAGGCACCAAATCGGCGTACAATCCTATGCCTTTTCATCTTCCTCTTCCCTATGCCATTTTCACCAATTTACTTCTTCAGCTCATTCTATTGTTTTCTAATTTATTTCTTCATAACCAATCCATCTTTTGTCTATTTTGCATAAGCAAAGAGATAGCTTCAAAGTTGCCCAGAAACGGAACCATGAGTATTAATTAACTCTATCTTTACTATAAGGTTATGTTAACAGAATCTTGCAAGACTAAAAGAGTCACCTTTTGGGAAGATAGGCAGCAAAATAATAATAATAAATAAATAATAAATTTCTTCCCTCTTCTCCTTTTACTCTCCAGAAAACTAGGGAAGGTCCCTTCTGAAATGCTTTCTGTGCTCCGTCCTCTCCTTCTGTGGACTGAGATAGCAATTGGGCAGGCCCCTAGGTATATGAATCTTTCTTCCATGTGTAACCTGTGACCTATTTCTCCTTGGATGTTTTCAAACTGAAGGTGGTTCCTTCATAGTGAGGTGGAGTCTAAAAAATGTGTTTTGTTCACTGACCCACTTCACCTTCTGTAATGATTATTTCTTTATAATGCCCTAGAAACTGTTCAAGTTATAAAAAATATAACTGATGAAGAATTCATCATCATTTTCCAGTGATGGGAACTAAACCAATTACGGTAGCTATTTTTCCCCTGATATGCTAAATTTTAGGAAAAGCTTTCCTGCACTTGAATATAATAAACATTTCTGGCTAGAGATACCAGAGATTCTTTCTGCCATTGCTTGCATAGGTGTTCCAACAATGCTACTGCTTTAATCTGATTCATCATCATTTTACATGCTCCGTTATTGTATCTGATAGATCTCAATCAGAAACAATAATAGAGCATATAAAAAGATGGTGACTGTCAAAAGAGTTAATGGCAATTTAATATCTTATTGGCTGAGGGAAGGCACAATTTGGTAGAGAATTCACTCCCAGCATTTCTCTTTCAGCATACCTTTGCTCTTTGCTTTTGTTCAGCACCTAGAAATTAATAGGCCTGTTTGCTGATAAAACTCAGGAAACCAGAAAAGTGGCTTTTTTGAACAGCTCTTTGTCACAGAAAGCTAACTAGTTTGACTGGTTGGATTAGAGCCTCTGCAATGAGAACCTTGCCAAGAAGAGATAAAGTACAACAAGGCTATACATGTACTCAGATGTGTACATCTGCACCAACATGCAGAATGGTTAACCTCATGTAAGACCTGTAAATACTATTAACTCAGTTGTATATCCTTCTTGTAAATAAATCTCAAAAAAATATTTTTTAAAAAAGCCTTCCTTAGCAAATGGAGAAATATAGAGACCTTTTCCTTTCTCCAGCAGCCTGCTGTGTTCCTCTGCTAACAGAAAATGCCAACTCTCCTCTTGTATATTCTGTTATGGGCACAAAGAAAGGAGGCACATATTGCCAATGTGGAATTCCTCTTCAACTACAGCTGCATGGAGAGAAGGTTGAACTGTAATCTGCTATTCTCCTCCTCAGTAGCCTGAGATCATAATCAACAAATCATAAAATATAATAATACAATGACCAGTTGGTGTCTTG
The DNA here is from genome assembly GCF_947247035.1 of Vipera ursinii. NCBI lineage: Eukaryota > Metazoa > Chordata > Lepidosauria > Squamata > Viperidae > Vipera > Vipera ursinii. The sequence goes on from NC_139513.1 coordinate 178,385,183, forward strand.
GCTGGGGAGAGATTTGGTTGTTAATTTTATGGAAAGGAAAAGAAAGATTACTATATAACAGATGATAACAGGATAACAGAATAACACAGGTGGAAGGGACCTTGTAGGTCATCCAACCCCCCCACCCAAGCAGGTGACCGTACACCATTTCTGACAGATGGCAGTCCAGTCTCTTCTTGAAAGCTTCCAATGATGAAGCACCACAGTTCAATGGTGAAAAAAGTAAGGTTCTACATTTAGGCAAGAAAAACCAAATGTACAGGTATAGTATAGGTGGTACCTTGCTCAACAGTAGTGACTGTGAGACGGATCTTGGAGTCCTAATGGACAATCATTTAAATATGAGCCAGCAGTGTGCTGCAGCTGCCAAAAAAGCTAACACAGTGCTAAGCTGCATTAACAGAGGGATAGAATCAAGATTATGTGAAGTATTAATACCACTTTACAATGCCTTGGTAAGGCCACACCTGGAATACTGCATCCAGTTTTGGTCACCACGATGTAAAAAAGATGTTGAGACTCTAGAAAGAGTATAGAGAAGAGCAACCAAGATGATTGGGAGACTGGAGGCTAAAACATATAAGGAATGGTTGCTGGAATTGGGTATGTGTAGTTTAATGAAGAGAAGGGCGAGGGGTGACATGATAGCAGTGTTCCAGTATCTCAGGGGCTGCCACAAAGAAGAGGAAGTCAAGCTATTCTCCAAAGCACCTGAAGGCAGGACAAGAAGCAATGGAAGGAAACTAGTGAAGGAGAGAAGCAACCTAGAACTAAGGAGAAACTTCCTGACACTTTGAACAATTAACCAGTGGAACAACCTCCCTCCAGAAGTGGTGAATGCTCCAACACTGGAAGTTTTTAAGAAGAGACTGGCCAGCCATTTGTCTGAAATGGTATAGGGTTTCCTGCCTGAGCGGGGGGTTGGACTAGATGACCTCCAAGGTCCCTTCCAACTTTATTATTATTGATCATTGCACAGTCAGCCAGATGTTCAGACTGGATTTGGCATCTTTGTCTACCTATTGATTCCTTACCAAGGACCTGGGATAGGCAGATGTGGATGTTTGATGGTATTATAGATATCGTCGCAGGATGGAAGCAGTTCAATGCCAATGATGTTCAAGTGGTGCTCCAGTTGTTTTGGGATTGCACCCAGGGCACCTAGACTGGACAGTCATTTGTCTGAAATGGTATACGTTTCCTGTCTGAGCAGGGGGTTGGACTAGATGACCTCCAAGGTGGCTTACAACAACAACATCATCATCATTATTATTAATAATAATAATTGCACAGTCAGCCAGATGTTCAGACTGGATTTTACATTTTTGTCTACCTATTGAGTCCTTACCAAGGACCTGGAATAGGCAGATGTGGATGTTTGATGGTATTATAGATATCATTGCAGGATGGAAGCAGTTCCTAGTAAGGCTACCTTTTGGAATTGACTAATGGCGAATTTGTCGATGCCAATGCTGTTCAAGTGGTGCTCCAGTTATTTTGGGATTGCACCCAAGGCGCCTATTACGATTGGTACTACCCTTGCGTGCCTTTGCCACAGTCTTTCTATTTCTATTTGTAGGTCTTTGTATTTTGTTATCTTCTCCAGGTCTTTCTCGTCTATTCTGCTGTTTCCAGGCACTGCCACGTCCACTATCCAGACTTGTTTGTCTTTCTTATCGACAATTATTACGTTCAGGGTGTTATGTTGCAGGTGCTTGTCTGTTTGAATTCTGAAGTCCCAGAGCAGTTTAACTTTATCATTTTCTATGACTTTCTCTATTTTATGATCCCACCAGTTCTTGCTTACAGGCAAATGATATTTCTTGCAGATCTTCCAGTGCACCATTGTTGCTACTTTGTCATGCTGATGCTTGTAGTCAGTCTGTGTGATCTTCTTGCAGCAGCTTACCAGGTGGGCCACTGTTTCTTCAGCTTCTTTGCATAGGCAGCACTTACTGTCTGTTGCTGTCTTCTCAATTTTGACTTTGTATGCATTTGTCCTTAAGGCATGGTCTTGTGTAGCCAGAATTAGTCCCTCAGTCTTTTTCTTCAAGTTTCCTGCTCTTAGCCATTGCCAGGTCTTGTTATTATCTGCTTTCCCAGCTATTTTTTAAATGTACTGGCTATGACGTAGTGCTTTGTCTTCCCATGCGTCTATTCTATTCTTCATTTGGTCTTTCTTGTAGGACACTTTGGTCTCTCCAGTAGTCAGTAAGCCTTCCTGATACATTAATTTCAATGCATCTTTATCAATGTCCTTCAGATATTCTTCCAAAGCTCGTGACCTCCTGGTTGGACTACTGCAACGCTCTCTACATGGGGCTGCCCTTGGGGACCACTCGGAGGCTTCAGCTGGTGCAGAATGCAGCCGCGTGAGTTGTGATGGGGGTTTCCCGATACTCCCATGTAACACCTCTGCTCTGCGAGCTGCATTGGCTTCCGGTTGCCCTCCGGGTGAGATTCAAGGTGCTGGTGATGACCTATAAAGCCCTAAATGGCTTGGGTCCGGTATATTTGAGGGAACACCTGCTGCCGGCATCAAGCTCCCTTCGTCCTGTGCGCTCCCACAGGGAGGGCCTCCTCAGGGTACCACCGGCAAAGATTGCCAGTGGGTAACACCCAGGGGGAGGGCCTTCTCTGTGGGTGCGCCTGCCCTTTGGAACCAGCTGCCCGTAGAGCTCAGGACTGCCCCTGACCTTTGTTCATTCCGCTGGGACCTGAAGACCTGGCTCTTTGAGCTTTCCGGCCAGGGCTGAGAATTTTAATTTGTAATTTTATTTAATTGGGTTTTAATTGGACTTTAATAGGGGTTTTATTTTATTCAAGGACTAAATTTAATTATTTTAATTGTTCTTAACTTTTGTAATGTGTATTGTTATTTTAAATTCCTTGTGAACCACCCTGAATCCTATGGGAGAAGGGTGGTATATAAGTCCAATAAACATAAACATAAACATAAACATTTTTTCTTCTTCAGCCATCTAATGTACTTGCAGCATTCCACGTCCATCTATTTGCCTTGGTAGATAGAGTCTGTCAATGTCACTGCGTGGATGAAGGGCATGATTCATTGTCATTATTTTTCTGGTCTTCCTATCCATTGCTTTTAGTTCTACTTGAGTCCAGTCCACTATTCCAACTGTATCTAATGACTGAATTGGCCTGGTGTTGATTGCCTTCATGGTATTTCCTCCATTGAGTTTGGACTTTAAGATCTTCTTCTCTCTCTTGATGTATTCACCTCTAATCTTTTTCTTGATTTCAGTGTGCTTGATGTTGTCAGCTTGAAGGATACGTCAGAATCCATTTATATTTCATTTTTAACTGTCTCTTGTGTGCAAAACTCAATCTCACCCTTCCCTGGATTCTGCCATTTCCAAGGAGAAGAGGAAACAAGCATGGGATTTTATTACTTTCATTTTCTTACTTAATTGTAACCTTTGTGTATTCCCCTACCTGCTATCCATCACAATATAACCAATTACCAGACATTCCCCTCTTATCTTGCAGATAGCTAAGAAAGGGGGTGGTAAGTGAGGAAGGAATGTGTTCAAAATCTGGATTGTTTCTCCGGATGAAATGTGAGGGGGTGGGAATGATCCTGTTTGTCCCACATGAGGCTTGGCTGATCCAGAACTGACCGAATGAACTGAGGAGTTTGCTTGGGGACACTTTAAAAATATTGGTCTGTGAGGGGTTCTTCAGATCCTGTCTATTATACCCTCTATCATCTATATTTTAGTAAAAGTTCCTGCTTGGATAATCTTGTCCAAGAGTCTTTCTTTCTTAAGATGTGGATTGAAGTGGGTTCTGACACAGACTCTTAATGTTATTTCCATGGGGCATCTTATTCCTTCAGTTTTCACTATTTTTCCTTGTTTGAGAGTAAGTGTGGCACATTTGTCCAAGCCAAACTCCATTGCAATATCTTGGCTATATATACGGACAGTGTTCAGCAGTGATTCTATTTCAGATGATGGTTTTCCATATACCTTCAGATCATCCATGTAAAGGAGGTGGGATAGTCTGGCAGATGTTTTTGATGCTTGATAGCCATGTCCTGAGTTATTCAGCATTGTTGACAGAGGAAACGATGCAATAACAAATAGTAGTGATAATGAATCTCCTTGAAATATTCCTTTCTTGATATTAAGCTCTCCCAGTCATTCACCATTAACCTGCAACTGTTTCTTCCATTGTGCCATCGATCTTTGTGCAAATTTTCTGATGTTTCTACTGACTCCTGTTATTTCTAGGCACTTGATTATCCAGTCATGTGGCAAAGAGTCAAATGCCTTTTTGTAGTCAATCCATGCCACATTCAGGTTGGTCTTCCTTTTCTTGCAGTTTTCCAAGATCATGTTGTCTATTAGGAGTTGATCTTTTGTTCCTCTGCTATTGGGGCGGTTTCCTTTCTGCTCGGGTGGAAAGAGATTGTTTTCAAGTAGATGCTGTTGTACTTCATCAGCTACCACACCAGTTACCAATTTGAAAATTGTTGGTAAGCAGGTAATTGGCCTGTAGTTGCCTGGTGTTGCCCCTTTGCTGGATTTGCTGGATTTTTGCTGGATTTTTCATTATTAGGTAGGTTTTCCCAGTTGTTAGCCACTTTTCAATTTCTCTTCCTTGTAGTACGTATATTGTTGAATTGCTTGGCAATGAGTGGGTATATAACAGATGTTTCAACCAAAACCCATGCAGTTCATCTTCACCTGGTGCTGACCAATTTTTGATCTTCCTTGCTTTTTTTTCTACCATTTTTGTTGTTATTACTAGTTCTTTCATTTCAACTTCTGTTTTATTTGCATCCACCTCTTTTAACCAAGCCGCAGCCTTGTTGTGTTTCTTTGGATTATCCCATATCTGCTTCCAGAACTGCACTGTTTCTTCCTTGTCAGGTACTGACTGATTCATTGTGGTTTCTCCATTGATGGATTGCTAGAAACGTTTCTGACTGGATTGAAATTGGAGGTTCTGCCTATAATTTGCAATTCAGTCTTCGTATCTACTGATTTTCCTGGCTATAGCTGTAATTTGCTGCTTTATTATTTCCAGTGCTTCCTTGATCTTCCTTGTTTCTAAGTGGTATTTCTTGATTAGGTATTCTTTGGTCTTCTTGTTCTTCAGCTTCTTTTCTTTCATCTGTTCTAGCTTGCTTGCATGTGATCTTAACTTGCTGATCTTATTTTCTAGTCTAACCTTCCATTTTTGTGGTGCACTGTTTGTTTGTTTTTTTTCTTTCTTGATTTTGCATCCCAGGTATTCAGTTATAACTGCAGCTGTGCTGTACATTAGGTGGTTTGTTTCTTGCAGTGAATTGGTGCTTATACTTGATATTGAAGTACTTGCATCTTTTAATGCTTGTGCTATCTGTTTCTTTGGGACAAGCTTCAATTCAGGCAGCCTTATTCTGTTGTTTTTGTGCTGTTCTAGATGCTCAGTTATTCTTTGTTTCAATTCTTTTATTTCTTTAGTTAGAGGGCTTTGTTCTTCCTGAGGAAGAGGTGCCTGGTTTCCAAATGAGAACAGTTGTATATCTCTGCTGGATTCCTTCACTGCCAATTCCCCCTGGCTTGCCTCTACATTCTGAATTACTTCTGGCAAGGCTTTGATTTCTTTGCCCTGAGTAAACCTTTGCAGTTCGTCCAATTCTGTTTCTGTGAATACTTTATTTTGTATTATAAATTGGTGTTGATTTGCTAGTCTCTGTTCTGTTATTTCTGGTTCTGAATGTTGTTCTTTCCAGAACTGGTGCATTCATTTTAGATATCCTTTTCTTGTTGGACTTGATCTGTAATAACAGATCATTATTTCTTTGTTTTCAATCACTGTATCTGTGACAGGTAAATACCTTTTCTTCCAGTAGTTATGCAGCTGCTGGCCCTGGTTGCTCAGCCAACAATCCTGAGTCCTGTAACCCATTTTTCACCAGATATCCAGGAACTCCAACATCTAGCGCGGACATCATCATCATCATCATCATCATCATCATCATCATCATCATTATTATTATTATTATTATTATTATTATTATTATTATTATTATTATTTCTGAAGGCACACTGTTCCATTGGTTTATTGTTCTCACTGTCAGAAAATTTCTCCTTATTTCTGGGTTGAATCTCTCCTTGATTACTTTCCATCCATTGTTTCTTGTCTGGCCTTTGGATGCTTTGGAGAATAGGTTGTCTCCCTCCTCTCTGTGACAGCCCCTCAAATATTGGAACACTGCTATCATGTCTCCCCTGGTCCTCCTCTTCATTAGACTAGCCATGCCCAGTTCTTGCAACCGTTCTTCAGATGTTTTAGCCTCTGGGCCCCAAACATCTTTGTTGCTCTTCTCTACACTCTTTCTAGAGTCTCAACATCTTTTTTATAGTGTGGTGACCAAAACTGGATACAATATTCTAGGTGTGATCTTACTAAGGCTTTATAGAGTGGGACTACAGTAGTACCTCACATGATCTTGATTCAATCCCTCTGTTAATGCAGACTAGGATTGCATTGGCTTTTACTACTGCAAGGGAATGATTGAAGTGGAGATTGTACCTTCCCTTACAAGGAAGCCTCCAAGACCAAAGTGTATATTAAAGAGCTTTTAAAATCTAGGCATCTAGACCAGAATTCAAAGCAGTTCTCAGGCTTCTGTTCTGATTGTCTGGAATACATATATTAATAAACATCCTGCTAGTGATAATTTTGGAAAAAATATCCTTTCCTCTTCTCCCAACTTGGCTAATGGGTTTCCCCTAAGAAGTGGTTTGAATGTGCAGTAAAGGCTGGTCTGCTTTGAAATGGCTTCACTTGTACCATTCTTGCTTCCCTCTAACCCCCCAAAAACCTCTTTGGAGCAGTGGGCAGAAAATAGAACCTGTCTCTCACACCACACTTTGGGATCACAAAGACAGGTTTATCTTCTTCACTAGAGTCACCAAACCCCATTGGTAGAGCAAATGACTTTCTGGCGTAGGCCCTTCTGGCATGACCATAGTTGCCTCATCATTTGTAATGTAGAAGTTACCATGCTGGGCAAGCCCAGCTTGGTTCTTTGCAGTAAAAATGAAGTGTTGCCATCCATCAATGATTGCTTCAAGAGAATAAGACAATGCTGGTATGTGTGCGTATATGTGTGTGTGTGTATCTGTGTATCTGTTTCCTTTCTTAGACATATCTCTTCGGTGATAGCTGCACAGAGAGTCACCCTTATCTTCTTGGTATCAGTGATGTGTGAGTAATGTCAAGGGGCAGTAACTTCTTTCAGTTGAATTTTCAAAATCATGCTAAATGTTTGCTAACTAGGATGTGCCAAGACAGGGTGACCTAGCCTGGCACCCATTTACTTTCAAGCAGATAGAACAAAATCATTGACTTCTTCTAGATGCTTTCTTTACCTCTAGCATAAGTTGAATTTTCAAAATCATGCTAAATGTTTGCTAACGAGGATGTGCCAAGACAGGGTGACCTAGCCTGGCACCCATTTACTTTCAAGCAGATAGAACAAAATCATTGACTTCTTCTAGATGCTTTCTTTACCTCTAGCATAAGTTGAATTTTCAAAATCATGCTAAATGTTTGCTAACGAGGATGTGCCAAGACAGGGTGACCTAGCCTGGCACCCATTTACTTTCAAGCAGATAGAACAAAATCATTGACTTCTTCTAGATGCTTTCTTTACCTCTAGCATAAGTTGAATTTTCAAAATCATGCTAAATGTTTGCTAACGAGGATGTGCCAAGACAGGGTGACCTAGCCTGGCACCCATTTACTTTCAAGCAGATAGAACAAAATCATTGACTTCTTCTAGATGCTTTCTTTACCTCTAGCATAAGTTGAATTTTCAAAATCATGCTAAATGTTTGCTAACGAGGATGTGCCAAGACAGGGTGACCTAGCCTGGCACCCATTTACTTTCAAGCAGATAGAACAAAATCATTGACTTCTTCTAGATGCTTTCTTTACCTCTAGCATAAGTTGAATTTTCAAAATCATGCTAAATGTTTGCTAACGAGGATGTGCCAAGACAGGGTGACCTAGCCTGGCACCCATTTACTTTCAAGCAGATAGAACAAAATCATTGACTCCTCTTAGATGCTTTCTTTACCTCTAGCATAACCTGATATAGTTGAAGAATGGAACTTAACTGCCGTTGGAGTCCTTCCTCCTGACTTTCTGCTGTTGGCTGTAAAGAGAAGAGGAAGAGAAGCTTCTCTTACATCAGTGGCTTTTGCAATAGGTTTCCTCATTTGAGGATACATTTATATGTGGGCACTATTACTCATTGTAAATATCCTGTTGATGTGTGAAAAGCAGAATATTTTAACTGATATTACCTATAAAATGTATTCTTTATTAAAAGTCAAGATTCATGGTTTAAAATGCGCAATATGGCTAATGGTTCAAGAACATTTTAATTAAAAGGGGGGAAAAATCAAATCAGCAGGCTTCAAAGTGAGTACAGTGACTCAAATTCTTACTGTAGACATAGTTTGGTTTTAAGGTGAATGTGAAGAAAGTGTTTCTTTTCCTTGACAACTTTACATCTCCGCTTTGGAAATTCTCTTAACTGACTAAATTTGTTGTTCTTGAAAATTAATCAAAGGTCACATAGCTGCATTCTTTCAATAAAGCAGCATGTTTGACATCTTTATTGTTTTGCCCACTCCAATATATAATGTTCCCCTCTTTTTTTGTAGTACCATCAATTCTAAAGAATAATGAAGTTTCATTTGTAGATGCAAACAAAAAAGTTATAGTCATAAGATGCTAAGGGAATAGGTAATAGGAAAGATGAGAAAGAATACAGTAATACAGTAAATTACAGGTAAGTAAGTAATATAGCCCTACTACATGGTTTGACATCCTAGGGAATAAGACAGTGTAGTGGGAATTAGTTGTTTAGCAGAGTGATGGCATGGGGGTGGGAATCTGTCCTCGTGTCTGGTTGTTTTGGTGTGCAGTGCCCTATTAGCATCGTCCTGAGGGAAGAAGTTGAAACAGTTTATGTCCAGGATGTGAGGGGTCTGTAGATATTTTCACAGCCCTCTTTCTGGCTCATGCAGTATACAGGTCCTGAATAGAAGGAGGCTGGTAGCAGTAGTTTTTTCTTCAGTTTTTGATGTTAGGTGTCCATTTTAAGTCCTGAGATATTGTAGAATCTAGAAACTTGAAATTCTGTTGATACCATGTTGTCTAGTATTGTAAGAGGTAGTAGAATAGAAGGGCTTCTCTTAAAACCTACTATCATCTTTACAGTTTTGAGTGTGTTCAGTTCAAGATTGTTCTGGCTGTACCACAAGGCCAGTTGTTCAACTTCCCATCTGTATGCAGGTTCGTCATCATCTCAAATAAGATCAATCACTGTTGCATCATCTGCAAACTTCAGTACTTTAACAGAAGGATCCTTTGAGATGCAGTCATTGGCAAGAGCAGGGGTGTCAAACTACTGGCCCATGGGCTGGATGCGTCACACTAAAACTGCACCCACCCCATTGCCGGCAATGGGAAAAAAGTCGTGATATGTTGCAACACGTCAAATGGTGTCGCAAGTTTGACATGCATGGTATAGAGAGAAAAGAGTAATGGAGAGAGCATACAGCCTGGGGGGGCACCTGTGTTAATTTACAGCTATCTGATGTGATTTTGCCTAGCTTCACCTGCTGCTTTTCTATTTGTTAGAAAGCTTATGATCCACTTACAAATGTGGTCAGGCACAGCTAGCTAAGTCAGTTTAGTGAGAAGAATATCTGGAATGGTAATATTGAATACAAAGCTGAAATCTACAAAAAGGTCCTTGGAGATTCCATATGTTATAAGATATAGTGCAGTGCCATGTTAACAGCATCTGCTGATCTATTTGTTCAGTAGGCAAATTGCAAGGGGCCTAACAGGGGATCCATGATGGTTTTCTGGTGGGCCAGCATTAACTTTTCAAAGGTTTTCATAACTACAGATGTCAGAACAACCAGTCTGTAGTTGTTCAGCTCCTTGATGGAGGGTCTCTTTGGCACTGGGATGATAGTAGAGCAAGAAGGAATGCAATACATCTCTAATGATTTATTAAAGATGTGGGTGATGATGGGGGGGAGCAATTGCTCAGCACAAACTTTCAAGCAAGAAGGAGTTGTCTTGTCTGGGCCTGGTGCTTTTCCAGGCTTTTGTCTGTGAAATAGACCTTACACATCTTTTTCTGTGATCACCAGAGGTCCCGGGGGGCCCAGAGGTATTGAGTCAGTTGTAGGAAACTTGGCTGTTGTTGGTGTGTCTGAGATATTTTATATTTAATGATAGAAATTCTTCAAAAGCAGCTTGTTAGTAAAATAAACATAAATTTGCCATCTTTTCAAATCCCTAACTTGCTATATTTTGGATACTGAATAATCATCCAAAATAGCTGAATAAAGATAATGTGACATTGTGGATCAAGGATAATTAAATGCCCTGGGTGTGTGGATATATTCTCTAGTTAGATATCATGGCAGAAAGCCCAGAGTTGGTTGTGCAAATGAAGCTGTTTGATTACTACCAAAGATACCTACTTGCTTTATTTACTATTGTTATCTGCTGCTGTACTGGAATTCATCATCCAGCATGTGTAGTTTTCACAGGGCAGGGAGACAAATCCAAGTGTACACTGCTCCAGGATAAGCTTTTTAAACCTTGAAGTGCTATATGTGAGTCTGCTGACTTTAAAATCTGAGAGATGATGATTCAACCAAGACAGTTCAAACCAAGATAATTGTCTTAGAGGAAACTGGGACTGAAAGCTGAGAATTCCACTAAATTGTGATCTTTTGAGCTGTCTCGTGTTAAGTGACAATGACAGTATGTGTTGAGCAATGAAGACTTTTGTCATGCTCACTTTTAGATCTGAATGAGAAAAAAAGTGCATGTACATTACCTTCCCTTATGTTCTCTTTATCGACAGAGAAGGTCTGAAAATAAATTCTTCTTACTTTGAGCTGAATGGGATTATGATACTCATCTATCTAGGAATTGATCCCTATGCAGGAATCCCCATCAAGGGAAGCACTATGATGGTTGTGCTGAACAGGTGTACTAGGTCTTTTAAGACATCCCCTGCCAACAAGAAATGTAAGAAAGGATGTGGATGGAGTAGGTGAGCACGTCTCTCTGTCTTGCTTAAGGGGTTATCATGCCTGAATGTGACTTGTGTTTGCAAGCTTAAGAATGTGTGTTGGGATTCTGCTCTGCCCTTGAGCTTCACTAGAGATTACTATTTTCCTCCCTTAGATGGCCTCTGCAAATGACACTCGACAGATGCCCAAGGATGCTGCTGACCAAAACTTTGATTATATGTTCAAGCTTTTAATCATTGGCAACAGCAGCGTAGGCAAGACATCGTTTCTCTTCCGATATGCTGATGATTCCTTCACTTCAGACTTTGTTAGTACTGTTGGTATCGACTTCAAGGTGAAAACTGTCTACAGGAATGAAAAAAGAGTCAAGCTGCAGATTTGGGTAAGATATTTTACTGTTCATGGGAAGCAGAGTATAGGTATAGGAACTGTAACCTGAAGTTGGCACAGCTCTAGATCAGTCAACCAGTCTGTGCCTGGGCAGTTCAAGGACTGCAAATGGGCATACATTACTTTCTTTGGCTAAATCTTAAGAGGGAGAAGGAGCAGTAGAGAATAATGAAAACATGTATTCTTAACTAAAGTAGACCACGCTCTAGTTAACCTGCTGCATTTCTGAGCTTTGGGGAGGTATTGCATTGATATAATCATTACATATCCTCTTAGATTTCAGCATCTTTAAGAGTTTTTCCCCTTACATGAAAAGGAAGAGTACAGTACTCATTTGGTATAAAACAATATTCTGTGCTCATGCTGATTCATGACATATCAATTGATGGGCCAACATGCATGTTATCAGCAGTGAGGTAGATTTCCTGAGTAAGAGTTAAAACTGAAGAAAATATCTCCAAAGCAATTGGAATCCTCAGTTCTTCTCAGGATGTTGCTTTTATTGATTTAGAATCAGCCTTTGATTGCAGGGAAGCAGGAATAAGCATGCATAAATTTCTGTACTAGAAACTCTAAATTCCACATTTATCAGTCACTGACCTGCCTTCTCTGGTGCCTGCTCATTTATAACTAGAAATGTCTCCTCTTCTAGCTAATCCAGAAGTATATAAAACATAAAGCATCCATATGATTTCCAATTGAATGATAATTGGAGAAATTATCATACTAGTGCCTTTCTTAAAAGGTGTGACACTGATAGAATGTTTCCAGTCTTTAGACATGGAAACTGTTAGTAATAGGTATAATTAGAGAGGCCACAGGGAGAGTATGTATAAATAGATTTGTAAACTTAAAAACTCATATTTTAACCAGCCATATCAATATTCCTGGAAAGATGTATGTGAAAATTAATTTCAACACTTTTGTTGTTTTTGTTTATTTTTGTTTTATAATTCTTTTTTATTTTCCCCCAAGATGAAATACAAAATACAGCATGAAAAAAACAGCAAAACAAGAATTACAGACAGGGCACACAAAAAAGGGGAGGGGGAGTGTATATAACAAATATAAAATTAACAGTAAAGATATAACCTCCATCCTAGATAGAATGATGATACCTGTATCTAAAACTAATCTAATAGGCTTTCCCCCCCCACACACACACACTTGCATTGTAGGTCTAAAATAGTTATATATTTTCCATCTATATTTGCTAAATTGCTATTTTACAACCCATTCTCTTAACAAATACCCCAAATATATAAATCTATTGTCTGTCAATCAAGTCAACCAATACCTGTTCACTGAAAGCAAGCTGTTAACTGTTAAATCCCCAATTAAATTTCAAAGCCATCTGTTAACAGTCTGTTATTATATTTAACTTGCAGAAACTCCACAATGTTTTTGTTTTTTGTACCTTTCAGTCAGGCTTGACTCCTAGTGACTGCCTGGTCTAGATTCTTCGGACTTCTTAGCAAGGTTTTTCAGAAGTGGTTTGCCATTGCCAGCTCCACAGGGCTGAGTCAGCGTGACTGGCTTGTGTTCACTCAGCTGGCTTTGTGCCTCAGGCAGGACAAAACTCCTAGTTTCTAGCCTGATGCCTTAAACTGCTATAGCTATAACAAACTGGCTAAATATGTTTAATATGGCTAAAATGAATCTGCATTTGAATAAAACAAATTTTATTTGTTTTTCCTGACCTTTGCCATTGTTTTAATTTTTCAGCTGATATTATTTCCCCACTTTTTAATAAGATGGATCCAATTAATATGTGTTTTAACAGACTATTATTTAGGTGTTAGGTAACACAGGAAAAAAGCTAAATGAATGCTCTTTGTTGAAATGGTTTAAATTATTATTGTAATGGACCATCTTCTAATGCAGTAGGACCTTGGCTGGAGGTATCCAAGTATCAGTTTTCACTTTGTTTTCATAAGAATTGTCACCTAATGCTAATTCTGACAGAAAAAGCACCAGTGGATTTTACAGGCACTCTTTGGCCTCCCAAAACTAACTTGAATGCAAAACTCAGATATTTCTTTGGGGAGACTGACAGCATGTGTATTGGGATCACTTCAGTGTTTAGATGTGGCATCTTGCTCCAGTGACTCTGGGATGGGAAGCACTACTAAAGGTTCTTAGATCTGGCAAAATGTTTTTCAAAATATTGAGGATCCAACTTCTTACCTATTTGAATACATAATGGCCTTTGACTCAAAGCACAGAGCCTACATCATTCAGTTGCCAGGCCCACTGAGCTGTGAGGTCAGATAATTTGCTATTCTGGTGTGTTTAAGGCCCCAAGTTTCATGGGCTTCTTGTTTCTTATTAATATCAACTAATAAGAGAAGATATTTGGCAACCGTGTGATAATGTTGTGTAAGTGCTCGATGCAGCATTATGCACAGGCAGAAGCTGCTGACTTTGTCACCGAATGTCACACAAGGGGCCATGACTTTAATAGAGGAAAAGATACCAAGTATATTCCACCCTGTGACAACTCCCTAATCTTTAATAGGATGCAACAATTTATTTAAAACATTTGTAAATTAACTCAATGCTGAAAGGCTTGAATAAATGGAATATGTTTTTTGTTTTCCAAAAAAGCTACTCATCATACTTTCTATACAATGGTATAACAGTGACAACTTGTCAGCACTTTCATCATTTGACTAAGGGTTCTTAGGAAAGATAGATTAACCACTAGATAATTTTGCTTTGCTTCCTACATGTGACATCAGATATAAAGCATCTTTCAACAACAATAAACACTTTGTGAAAAAGGCTGGTTTCATTTATGCTCCTTGATAAAGCTGAGTATAATGCTCAAGAAGAGGAAAAAAAGAGTAGAAAAATAGGGCCAGCCTAACAATACCCACCCATGTGGTTTTAGATGGTCTTCAAAGTTTGTTCTATATTGGAGGGAACAATATGCAGTAAAACCCAGTATCTTATTCAAGCAAATAATAAATATCAGACCTAGTTAGGCTGCATTGATTTTTTTTTGGAGTGGCCTTGATTATTTTTATTTGGAATCCTGTATACAATCTTCCCTTGTTTTTTTCTACATTCTTTCCCCCTTTTATTTAGAGAGATTTTGTTTCATTGGTTTAATAACACTTTTCTTATTAAAAATGTTCCCTATGTGCAAGATTGCATAGTTAGGCAGCTAGACTGCATATGAGGTTTTAGGTATAATTCATTATCTAGTATAAAATCATTTTTTGATAGAATAAGAATTCCCTTGCTAGACAGATGAGGGTATGTCAGACTTTACCTGATTGTAATGTTCTTTTACTATGGAACCCCTGAAAGCCAGGATTGAACAGGCAATTGAATGAGAGATCTCTTTCCTAGTGTGTCTTTTACACTCTTTTGTGATCTATAAGGCAGCAGTCCCCAATCTTTTTGGCTGCAAGAACCGGCAGTTTTGAAGGTGGGGAGGGGAATGGTTTCGTGCGTGAAGCCTAAATCCTGCACATGTACAAATGAAGCTTTGCGCACTCACCTGCCATTTTGATAGCCCTTCCCAATGGGCCATGGCCTGGGGTTTGGGGACCCCTACTGTAAGAGATGTGATAGTTAGCCGGACCGGCCACTTGCAATTTTTTTATTGCTTTTAAAATGATAACAGAAAAAGGGAAAAAAGCAGAAGGAACAAAACACAAAAATATATGCATTATCAAAATACATAGCAAGTGTTTCAAAATAAATGAAAAAACACAACAAGAAAATTAAGATACAGAGTATAATACATTGAGACAATAAACAGCTACAATTGTGTATATATAATTATCTAATGCAAACATTATTCAGGTATATACATATATTTATCAGATGTAACTTGTTTGCAATATTTATAGTAAAACATCTGTTAACAACATTGTTTGAATCAGCAGCATTTGCAGTTTCTGAGACATCCTAGATATCAAAACAACTGGTTAAATCTTTTAAAATTAGAAAACCTATTATAAGTTTCTATGAATATTTGTTATCAATTAATCAATTTGATATGCAGGTAGTAAGAAATGAGTGGGATAAAGACTTACAGGTTCCTATATTGCCTAGAGTCCTAGACAATGGAATAGTGTTTTAACGTCTATACCTAAAATGTCAATGGACGTAAATCTACAATTTATACATCAAAAATAATACTTAGAATTTATTGAACTCCATTACATTTGTATAGAAAAATATTATCTAAGAGCATTTTGTTGGAGATGTAACAAGGACACTGTCCTATACTTACTAAGTTTTGGGGGAAAGTAGCGAAATATATAAATATAACTGTGCATCAAAAACTAAAATGTTCAGAGCATAATATTCTCTTCAACAAGCTGCATACTACATGGAATTTTAACAAGTGGACAATATAAATGGTTTCTCCATCCACTTTTAGCTAAAGGACTAATACTGCAACATTGGAAGATAAATGTAAGGCTCCATTTACTCAATGGATTGAAGACCGGATTGTATTTGGTATCTATTAACAGATTGCCTATAGACATAGATTTTGTATGGATATATATAAGGAAATGGGAACTCTTTTTCAAAGTACTATAGGTTTAAAAAGCATGCTAAGTGTATTAGAATAATATAATGAATAATGAATGTTTGTGTTAGATAATTATACATAGTTTTAACTGTTTAGTGGATGTCTGTAACATTAATAAAATATAATTAATGCTGATATTCTTGAGGCACAATGTAGATGTCAACTCTTCAAAAAAAAATGCTACTAATTATATACCATTGTGCCATATTGGTATGAGGGTCCATTATATTGACTAAGAAGTTCTGGGAATTGTAGTGCAGTGCATCAGATCAACAGATTGGGAAAGTCTGTTCTAGGTGGGCTCATTCCATACATCTTGTATGCAATTTGCTAATTGTCTATAGCTTCAGTCTGCAGTCCTTAAGGGTGCTTTTTTAAATTGGAGAAAGCACCATGAGTTTTTGAGAAAAGAATGACTCTTTGGATCTGCATATTTGCATACTGCCCCATAAGACTGAAAAGATAGTTCTCTGATTTTTCTCATTGTTAGGTTGGCCCTTGTTCCATGTGGTTATTTTGGAGGAAGGGACAGACTAGAATACCCTTTTTCTATTCCATTAAAAGAGCCCTCAGGCCAAAATCCTCACAAACTGAAGTGTTGATGAGAATCTCTGTTCCTCTTGTGGCTTTATGGTCTGTGCTTTGATAACAATTCCACACTGGGGAAGCATTTCTACACTAGTGAATCTTTTAGGTCAGGAACTTGCTGTCCTTTCTATCCTTAGTCTTTGATAATGCATCAGAAGCAACCCATTTCCAGTTTGCTGTCCTCTTTTCCATCATTTAAATGTTCCATTAAGCTTTCAAGCTCTTTAAATTTTAATTAGAGTCAAATGCCAATCCTCACATACACCAGTGCCATCATGGAAATGCTGCCCTCAACCAGAGATTACTGTAAAAGGAGACTGTATGTCAGAGCCCTGCAGAGTAAGCACTGGTTTCCACAGTAACAGTGAATCTTTGGGCTCCAGGAACAGATGTCAGGAGAATCAAGGAGGAGTCTAGTCTCCATATGCTCTTCCATAGCCTTTCTGTGCCTGTGCTTTGTAGGTGGCTTTATCTCACTTGATTCATTATTATTGTCATGTTTTCTCAGAGAGTGCTTGAAACCATGAACAAACAGAATTGCTTTAGACTATAGATTTCTCCCAATGGGATTTCTGAACTTTTGAGATTGACTGAGGTTGGGCATACTCTGCATCTGTTAGCCACACATCAATCTTAAAAATGAAAAGACTCTTGTATCAATGCAGCAAGAGCTATGTTGAGCTAGGGGTGCTGCTTGATAGGTTGATTGATTACACAAGTAGGCAAGATGGGAGGTCACAGAAATTTCTGATGATAATATAAAAAGAGGATAGATGAAACTGACCAAGACATGACAAAGCAAGTAGTTAGATAGGGATCTCTACATGGGGGCTTTGTCTGAAAGGGAAAGTCATCTAATTGACCAGTGTCCTTTTCCCGTTTCTGTCTTTCTAAGGACACAGCTGGCCAAGAGCGTTATCGGACCATCACAACAGCCTACTACAGGGGAGCAATGGGTTTTTTACTCATGTATGATATTTCCAACCAGGAGTCTTTCAACGCTGTACAAGACTGGTAAGGTTTGCTGCACAGAATCCTGAGTTGGAACAGGGATTTCTTCTGTCAAGAGAGTTATTTCCAGTTATGAAAACAGACTTTGAAATGTGCTCAGTTGATAATTTAACCATCTTGCTATTTAGGAACTTGCTCAGGGCCAGAATTCCTTACCAGTACATTAAGGGGCGAAAGCTGAGTTGGAGAGCAGTGTCTTATGTGCACAGCAGCTCCTAGGCTCCATTATTGATTCTCCAATTAATGGATTTTGGCAACAGAGAAATATCAGGGCCCAAAATAATACTGCCAGTCATAACAGGTGACATTGTATGGCTTTATCAACTGACTCATTATAAAGCACCTTATAAATCAGGATACATGCCCCCATTGTACACCAGTAGTCCTCAACTCATTCCTGGTGCTTAACAACTGTTCAGAGATATGACAGATTCAGAAAGAGAGCTTTCTAGCTCTCCTCACTTCTGGCTGTTATACAATATTGTGCTGTGCCCACCCCCATCACATGACTGCATTTTAGGCACTTGGCAACAGGCTCACATTTAACTGGTTACAGCATTCTGTAGTCACATGGTGGTTTCTGCAACAAATGCCCATTTGAGAGAAGAGATTTGCATTTATGACTGAATATATTATTTACTGAACACTATAAAAACAATAATAAAATCAGGTTTGGTCACATGGATGCCTCAACTTATGACTGTCACAACTTATGACCAAATTCTGTTCCCAATTGCAGTCATAAGAACTACCTGTACAATCTAGCTGATCTGGTAGTGTTCTATGCTACTGGAAGAGTCTGTTGCTTGTACATAGTTTCAAGATCCTTGAAATATTTAAGAATCTGATATGCCACAAATATCTGTCATGAATATGGAGCAGGATATTGGATTATTCTGTTCTCACACTCCAAATATGAGGTTTTTCTGCTGCACAATTTTTGCTTAACAAAATAAAAGAGTTGGAAGAGACTTTGGAGCTCTTCCAGTCCAATACCCTGCTCAAGCAGGAGGCCCTATAATATTTCAGACAAATGTCTATCCAATCTCTTCTTAAAAACCTCCATTGATGGAACACCCACAACTTCTGGAGGCAGGTTGTTCCACTTTTTAATTGTTCCCATTGCCAGGAAATTTCTCCTTATTTCTAGATTTCTTCTCTCCTTGATTAGTTTCCATCCATTGCTTCTTGTCTTGCCTTCTGGTGCTTTGGAAAATGTCACTAGACTAGACATACCCAATTCCTGCAACCGTTCTTCATATGTTTTAGTCTTCAGCCCCTCTCTCATCTTTATTTCTCTTTTCTGCACTCTTTTCAAAGTCTCAACATCTTTGTTATAATATGGTGACCAAATTATACTTAATATGCCTTATAGTAGGAGAGAGCCTTTTGGGGAAAATGACCCCAGATGCTTAGGCAGATCTTCAGGCAGAAACTTAACCATGTTGATTTGATGCACGTAATCTTTATGTGATATCTAGCTTACTGTGAGCCAATCTCATGCTAGAAAGAATACTGAATAGACAGTAAACTGTTGGGATGGTTTATAGATGAAAACTGGCATTCTATACCACACCATCTTTCTCTCTGCTTTTCACTAAACACTGTGTCTCAATTAGTTAGTTGAGCAAAGAAGTCACCAACATTTTCAGTGTTATAGTATGGACATAGATATTTTAGCCACTGAATGCTTTGCTGCAAATTTATCTCACATTAGTCTTTGAGAAAGTGTGGAGTCTCTTTGTCCAAATTAGCTGGGAAAATTGTTACATGACTGCAAATATTCCAAAATACTGTATTTCAGAAAAAAGAAATCCCACATTTTTGGTGGTGCTTGATCCATAAAAACTCAACAGTACCAGTATTAGTACCAGTCTGCTAGCTTTTACACTGATATAAAACTCTTGGTTGCTTTTAGCAGTATTGTATAGCTTTACAAAATTTCTAACCTGCAAGCCGGTGTATTCATCCAAACCAAGAAACAAGTGCTGAATGTTGTAGGTATTGTATCCCCTCTCCTTCTGCTCCAATTCCAGCAGTCCCTTAATCTTAATTTAGAGGGTGGATTTCACTGTGGCAGTTTGGCATGTTATCTTGTAATTTAGAAACTTAGGAAACATCCTGAAAAAGAACAGGAAACAAGAACAATAGCAAGAAGCCAAGTCTCAGTGGTTTCTAGCAAAATGTAATAAATAGCAATCAAATCCACATCCCCAAATATATCAAAGATAAAAGGGGCCAAATCCTTAAACAACAAATATGATTTTAGCATTAAAAGATCAATAGCAGTTGAAAACACATCTTCTGTGGAGGATAAGCTAGTGTAGAAGTGAGACCAACCTTCTAGAACACGAGAAAGCAAGCAGACTGAAGAGCCAAGGAAGGGAATTCCACAGCACTTTAAAGCTCTTATGGATTCCAAACTTTACAGAGCAGGATGCACTTAGAACGGAAAGCAGGCGAGGTCAAGCCATTTGGGCATTTAGATGAAATAACACTGTACCTTACATTGGAAATCTCTTGGAGCCAACTTAATCAGAGGAGATGCCATGTGCTGGAGAAATTCTGGCTGCTATTTTTAAACCTATTGCAGTATCTGGGAATCCTTACACAGGCTAGAAGAAAATAACCAGAAGATAAAGAATACCCAGATTATCTCTCTTTAGGAATGGATAAAATTGACAAGTTCATACAGAGGTGGGAAATAACACTTAATGACTGTTCTGAGTTTGGCATTCTGGATGGCACAGTTCCTGACCTTAAGCCCACAACCAGATCCTTCCAGGAAAAAATATCTCTCTCCAGAGCAGGAAGAGTCCTTGTCGATTGGTTGAAACTTTCCCCCAAAATTCTGACTTGTGCCTGTTTGATGAGTGATATTTATTTATTTAAATGTATATGCAACCTGATTCCCAATGACATCAGGATCGGTACAGAGGGAGAAGCAGCAGAGAGGAGATATGATCCAAGTCTCCAGACCCCCACCCATATACTAGGCAGTGACTAAAGCCTTGGCCAAACTGCCTACCAGGTCCTCAGGGAAAACCCTAAGCAGGCTGACTGGGCACTTTGGGGAACTGAAGTCCATGCAACTTAAAGTTGCTGAGGTTGCAGAACACTGCTCTACTCTCTACACTGGGCCTCAGTGAAAAGCTGGCCCTACCTGCCTGGGCAAATCTCCTGAAATGACTGTCTCTGGTCCCAGAATGTTCCCTCCAATAATTTACTGATCCTTTTCCTGAAATTCTAATCCATAAATAAGCTGAAGTCCCAACCACTAATAATCTCCCCGCATCTGCTAACTGAATTCCAAGCTCTTCCTTTTTCATATAATAAATCACATTTCCCAATCACCCATCAAACATTTCAATATAGAACAAGAACAATTCTTCTGCAAACTACTCCACCACCAATGATTGAAACAATGAGAAGAATCTCTCTAGCCATTGCTTACACAATTTACTCTAACAAAACACATTGCTTACACAACTTACTCCAAAAATTCTTCAAACTCCAAATTATGACTGTGTTTTAGAAGTCATTCCCTTCTCTTTTTACAAGTCATCTTCTTTCTGTCATATTATCTTTCTTCTGATATGTCCACCACCATATTCCTCACCTTCTGGGAACTACCCATCCATCCTGACCCTTGTAGGGATCACACGTTTCTCTCCCTAGTCCACTGCTAAAAATAGCTTCCAGAATTATTGTAACTCATGCACATAAAAGCTCATCTTAAAAAGCTGAGTGGCACTGGCAGTTGGAGGCTGTTGTCTACTAATTGGTGGTTTCTGCTGTCAGGCATTGTTTGATGAGACCAGTGGGGATGGTTGCAGAAGAAGTTAAGAGAGTTAAAACCTTCCTGTCTGAATAAGTCAAGTGATAAATTTTGTATTGGTATCTCATTCTGGGTGTGTGCAGACACTAAGGATTCAGATTTCCCTTTATCCATTCCTGTCAATTAGGGAAAGTGGGGAAATCAACCACCATTCAAATCAACATTGTTCCTTTTTTCAAAAGTTGGAAATAATAGTGTATATGAACTGATGAAACAACGATGATTCTTCTGCCTTGTGACTGTCACTGACTTTTCTTTTTAGGTTGTAAAATTACAAATTCAATAGCAAACCCATTCCAGAATTTTTCTGTATCCCTCTCTTAGGGCAACTCAGATCAAGACTTACTCCTGGGATAATGCTCAAGTGATTCTGGTTGGGAACAAGTGTGACCTGGAGGATGATCGAGTAATACCCACTGAAGATGGCAAGAGACTTGCTGATGAACTAGGTTTGTTCTGTCTCTTACATGGAAACACTTCCAGATTAGACTTCTCCCTCAATCCTAAACCCAACAAAACAAGAAATGTCTTCCTTCCTCCTCCGCTCTCTTTCTCCCCTCCCACCTTCAGACTTCTTCTTTTAACAATTCTTCTTCTTCCAGGTTTAGAATTCTTTGAAGCCAGTGCCAAGGATAATATCAATGTCAAGCAGGTCTTTGAGCACTTGGTGGACATAATCTGTGAGAAGATGAATGAGAGCCTGGATGCAAGCTCTGGCCTGAACAGCACCAACCACAAGAACACTGCCCTGAAGGAAACATCAGATTCACAGTCCAGCAATTGTTCCTGCTAGACAGGACTTTGCCCACTACTGAGACCTGCAGTGCCTCACTGCCCTACATAAGTGAGGAGGAAGGTTCAGCAGATTGCACATCTCCTTTGACTGTTGGTTGACTCATCTCCCCTGTTTGCCTCTGCTGTGCCTGTTTGGCCTCTGACAGCATGCCTCAGTGGCCTCCCCTCCTTTTTCTGTGCAGCATGATTGGCCTTTTCCAGCAAAGGGTTATGATTTCTTTTGTATATTTGCACTCCCAATCACAACATGTCTTTGCAACCTAGACAAATTGGACCTCTCTTTCAAACTGGGCACAACTTTCTCCCCATCTCTTTTCAATATTCTAGCAATTTGTCTCATATATATCTGCATCTGCATAAGCATGCTTCCTTCCCACCTTGCCTTCTCACAGTATAAATCCTGCATAGGTTTAACTATCCATGCATTTAATTAAACAAGCCTCAGTTCATAAAAGTTTATGCCTTTTAATAAAATGTTTTAGTTGGAAAGGGGTGACCTTATTCCTTATGATTTTCTGCCAAATTCAGCCTTCTGCAATTTTCTCTATTTAAAAAAATAAATCCCATGGCACTTTGAAGTTGTATATCCTCATTCAGCCAGTCCTTAAGAACTGGATATAGGTGAGGGGAAAATGTGTGGAGAATTCTGAGAGTAGTTTTTTCTCTTCAGAATTGTTTACCATAAGATGGATCATGCTTAATCAAAAAGCATCCACTCATCCAATCTCTTGGGTGTATAGGAATACCAAAAGCCAGGGAAGCAAGCAACTTTTAGGGCCTAGGAGACCAACTTGCTCTTTCTGCTATGTGTCAACCGTTTCATTTGGCACTTTCAAGAAAAGAAACTCCCGGCTCTTTAGACTGACCAAGAGTATAGCTTTGTTGAAAAATCCATCTAGGCACGGCAGAAGCAAACTCATCTGGGATTTTCTTGCAAAATCCACATAGGTAATTCCCCTATTCTCCTCTGGGCCACCACAGTTCAGTTCTTTTGCTTTAGGAGAAACTGCTTCAGTGAAACATTCTTCATCACTCAGCCTTGGTAGGTAATGTTTCTCTGGCAACAGAAGGTTCATTTGCATTCCATAGCCTCCCCTCCTTCCCCACCCTTAGGAATTCACCACCCTCCTCTGGTTACGGTTTGGCAAAGCTGCGAGTGAAAGCAGGTGCAGGTAATTTTGGAGTCGAGTCAGGTGTGACACTATATCAAGTGAGGCTTGCAATGTCATCAGATAAGGCAGGGCTGAAATTTAACTCCACCAATTTTTGGAGCAGTGAAGCTTTTAAGTGGCACAGGCCTGTTTTAAGGTTCACCAAATCTTATGTTTAACATAAAACATAGGATCATCAGGCTGGAAGGGATCTTGGAGGTCTTCTAATCCAACAGTCTGCTCAAGGCAGGAGCTTTATGCCATCCCAGTCAAATGGTTGATTGTTAATCCCTTAAAATGCTTTCCAATTAAAAAGTCTCTAAAGATTTTGGCTGTAAATGGGATGCTAGAGACAAACATGCCACCTTTGGATTGCCTATCAATGTCAAGCATCCATTGCTAACCACAAAGATATCACAATGTGTGTTGTGATATCATGACACAAGCTCTGCCCTTTTGTATTTCTGTTGCAATGTTGCAGACCATAGTAAGAGCTGGAGTTTATATCACTACATATTGGCGCAATTTTCTGGTCACTTGCCTCCCTTTCCCCTCCTACAGGTGAGCCTTGTGTTTTTCTCTTGCCTCTCAAATTGAAAAGACATCCCAAATTCCTGTTGACACAGTTCAAAAAGGTCCTTAACAAAGTGTCTCACAAAGCATCAAAGGAACTGACATTTGCATCTTCCTGAATAGTGTTTGTAAAACTGCACTGGCTATGAAACTTAATTTGTGCATTTAGTCTCTAAAAGAGTTCACACTCTTTTAGGCTCAGATTTCTCTGCCATCAGGCTGGCTGTTGTCTTAGAGCAGGCATGTCAAACTAGTGACATCACGTGATGTTGTGCGACATATTGCAACTTTTTCCCCATTGCCGGCAATGGGGAGGGCGCAGTTTCGTTGTGATGCATCCAGCCTGCGGGCCGGCAGTTTGACCTGCCTGTCTTAGAGCTTCCTTGTCTACAATCAAGAATCTTTATATTGTATTCCTGTGGAACATTCAGCAGGTAATTTATTGAGGAGAGGGAACATAATGCATGGGCAACCATAATGCATGATTGTCACAATTACATGCAGTAGAAGGTGGACTTAAATTTTGTCTGCTTCTCTGGCTCTAATTTCAGGTCTTCAGACTTGGTAGTTGAGGGAAGAGGGGAGAATTGCTGTTATGTAGGATCCCACTCTGGACTTTCATACATATGGAAATGCCATTTCTAAGATGGGTGGTGACGTAGAAAATGATGGTATTGTCCATATCCTCTCAGATACATGTTGCTTCAAACATGCCCAGTTTGTCTTGGTACTTGGTGATAGCAAGTAAATGTGAACTGGGCTGATGTAGAGAAGATCTTTTCAATTTATAAATGGCTAATTTGTGGCATGTAATGATAGACAAACTTCCTTCAGCTACTGAATGGATTTCTTTGAAACATCCAGAATTGAGAGATAGCTTGGCTTATTTTAGAACCACCTGAATTTGGATTTCACTTCCCACTCCATTTCCTGAGAGAAAATCCTCTGTCCTATCATACAGTATATTCCTAGAAGCATCCTTCAACTGCCATTTTCCAGATTTCTACCCAATATTTTGCATCTCCAGCTTCAGATGTTGTTCTAAGAATGATAAGTACTGTGTTTCCCTGAAAATAAGACCCAGTCTTATATATTTGTTTGGCTCCAAAAGACGCATTAGGGTTTATTTCCAGGGAAACATGGTATCAGGCTGATCAGCCTGGCCGGGTGCCCCACCCCCAGCACACCCACAAGAGGCGGCAAGGGGGTGAGGGCTGACAGTGTCCAGCAGCAGCTCGCTGACTCCTTGGCAGGCACACACTGGGGCTGCGCAGCCTGCGCAGTGCAGGTGAGTTGATTACCTGCCCAAGCAGCAGGTGGAGGCAGAGGCCTGCCTCCCCCTCATGTCTCTGCCTCTGTCTGCTGCCAGTGCTGTTGCACATTGGGATTGCCTGCCTCCCCCCCGCCATGCCTCTGCTTGGAGGGCCAGGCCGGTGGTCACAGTGCTAGGACTCACCACTGCACAGGCTGTGGCCCCCACCCTCTTGCTGCCTCCTGTGCTGGCCATGCTGACCCACCCCCCTGAGCTGATGACAATTTTAACTGGGACCTAATTTTGGGGTCGGGCTTATATTAGGAGCACACTTAAAAATCAGACTAGGGCTTATTTTCTGGTTGGGTCTTATTTTGTGGGAAACACAGTAGATGGAAGTTTTTATTTTTTATTTATTTTTTATTTTAATTCCATTTATATCCCGCCCTTCTCCGAAGACTCAGGGCGGCTTACAAGCTTAGCAGTAGCCTTCATTCTATGTATATGCCTGCTTATTAGGGCTTTCATACACCCCCCAAGCGGCATTATTACAAAGTCAGCTTAATTGCCCCCAACAATCTGGGTCCTCATTTTACCTACCTCGGAAGGATGGAAGGCTGAGTCAACCTTGAGCCTGGTGGGATGCGAACCTGCACTAATTGCAGGCAGCTGGTGTTACTTAAGGAGGCATTAGCCCACTGCTCCACCAAGGCTCTTCACTGTATACAGGTGATGAAGTGAAAATAAAATTAATCTTAAAGCCCCCATGACTTTTTTTTCTTGCTGCAAGAGAGTAGCGTAGCTACCTTATGAAGAATATAAAAATATAGCATACTAGACCACCCATGAATGCTTGGGTTATCATTTTAGAGATATTTCCTTACTAGATTCCTCAGTGCCTTCAATAATAGCAGAGCTCTAATGTACTTGAAAAATTATTAAAAAATTCAGGGAGATGTTCAGAAATATATTTGCCTTGAAAAAAGCCCATGTTAAATTATATGGCACAGTTAAACCTCAGGAGCTGACTACAGGAAATGTTTATGGCATTCTGTATTATGTCATAAAATGCCCAATAATACATTTCCAGATGCATTTCTGTTTCCAAAAACTAATTTGATATGGCATTACTTGTCAATGGAAGGGGCAACAAAAACTTCGTCACCTGTATACAGGATGATCTGAAAGCAGGTGGGCTGAATAAATGTAGCAAGCATGGAAAAGAAATTTTAAAACAAGCAGATCAAAAATCTGGTTTCGGTACAATAAAAAGGAGAGCAATATAGGAAATCTTTTGCTCTTTTGTTTTTGAAAGTATTCCATCATAAGAAATGTAAACTTGTTTGATATATGCTGAGTATTGTTTAATGTCAAATTTGCAGAGCTTTGTATTGGTGCTTTTCTATCAACAAATAATTTGGAATGTCCTGCGTTATTATAAAAAGTATAAATGAATACTCTAAATTTTCTAGTAAGGAAGAATGGAAATATCCAAAGATTTACCAGGGACCTTCTGTACAAAGACAAGTTCTATTATTAACTAAATTCAAATGAAGGATTTGCTTGGCATTTCTTAGTGCATTATTCTGTTCATCAGGGTGCAAAGATTGTATAACAATACTCAAAACTGAATTCTATTCATGAAACATTCCTTGCAACTTGAAAGTTTTCAATGTGCTGAGATGTTCTTTATATTAAGTTTTCTGATTTACTGTCAACATTTCCATAAAAGTTTATATGTGTTGTCTATTTCCTTGGGAGTTCTGTTTTGTTCTTTACCACTAGCAGGGCTTTTTTTTCTCATAGAACGCTCAGAACGGTGTTCCGGCACCTTTTTTTGCACACACACAAAAAAGCTTTTGCACAAGTTGTGCTACTCCCCCTATTGGAAATGCTGCTGAGACCCAGCCAGCAAACTTTGCACAGACAAGTTGCGTGCGGCGAAGGAGAGTTGGCAGGAACTTGCACCCCTCCCTGCTGCCCAACTACACCATCTCAAGTAGGTAAGTGAGGACAAGGAGTGGGAGGTGGGTTCTGCGGAGTCCATGTGGACTCCTTCCTTGTGCTCACCCTTGTCAGCCTGGTGGCCTACCCGGTGCTGGACCTGCGCCCTCGCTGCCGCCTCATCCTGTGCCCCTATGTGGCCACCCTGGAGCGTCTGGCCCTCAACACGATACACACTTCCACTGTGTTCTGTTCCCTCACCTTTGTAGAAACGTGCGACTGCTGATTCCCGAGTGCCGGGGGAAAAAAGAGGAATCCCTAACCTTGCATAGCTAAATGTCAATTTCAACCTTAGCATCCAGCCCACAGCAACGTCAAACCGCTGCGCTGTCAGACTGTGGCCTCGGCACCCTCTCGGGGTACATGATGGCGGCGGCTGCCATGAGTTCCAACGAGGAGGCTGTTGCTATAGCAATCCCAAGTGCGCCGGTTCTTTCCTGGAATCATTTGCCTTTTTCGCACCCTCTCCCGTGAGGGGCCTTGACTTGGAAAGGCAGCCCTGCTCTCGCATCAGGAGAAGCAAGAAATAGATGCCTCCACTTTCCCCCCAAAAGCAGGCGTACCACTCGAAGCAGAAAAAGAGAAGAGAGGGAAATATTTGAATACCCTTTTCTTAATTAGCTCATACTCTTTGGTTGCACTGTGCCCTGTTTGCAACTCTTGTTACTTACTGAGAGAAAGTTGGTGAAATTGCTTTCTGGGGGCACAAAAGGAGGAAAGATTGCCGAGAAGTGCACTTACCTGTATACTGGTATTGTGAAGATTCTGGATTTCCCTCTCAGCCTTCCTATCCTAGGAAGATCCAGCAGAGATTGACCAAAAAGTTCATCTCGGGTCTGAATTCCCAGTAAGTGAAAAGGAGAGGGCTTGCAACTTCTGGTTGTAGTTATCCATGTTTCTGCACACTGAGATAATTGGCCACTTGTACAAATACAGAGCCTATCATGCTTATGGATTACTGATTCACATTTCCCATGGATTGTCTTCTGTCCATGGGAGGGAAGCTCGGTAGATTCTAAATTTCATAATTTTAGTTATTCCTTTGGCAGGGTATATATGAGAACAAGCTGCAAAGGTCTTTAAAAACATGTTTCTCACACATTTATATTTTTGAATCATAAATATGAAATCTTTGTTCTTTTGAATGATCCATACAAATGCTTTAGAAATATAATTTCCAGTTTTAGCTACAGTAAGCAAGCAAATTACACTAAAGCTAAATTTAACATTACTTGTTAAAGATCTTTACTATATTTCAGAATTAGTATTCTTTCAGTCACAATCTTATTCCTATTCAATTTAGCTGATTTTAAAATGCAATGTAAATACATAAGCACATAAAAAGAAAACAGAAGAAACAGCTGCAAATTAACTCAACAGTTCTATGCTTAGCAACATTTCCATTTAATCCAAGTCCTTGCTCTTTCCAAATCTATTTCAGGGTTTACTTTCTATATATACACAAACAATGGGAAATGAGTTTCTGGGCTGGTTCAAATTTTTTACACATTCCAAAAATTATGTCATGAGTGATGTATTTATAGGTATATAATTGACACTACAATTGGCAGCGCAGACATGCCAAATGCTTCTAAAGTGAGAACCAAAATACATATATACACAATTTTTTCTCCCCTAAATTTTCAGGTAATGTATCTGTTCCATATAAATATAAAAGCATGATAAGCTTTGTATTTGTACAAGTGGCCGACTATTTCAGTGTGCAGAAACGTGGATAAGTACAACCAGAAGTTGCAAGCCCTCTCCTTTTCACTTCATGGGAATTCAGACCCGAGATGAACTTTTTGGTCAATCTCTGCTGGATCTTCCTAGGATAGGAAGGCTGAGAGGGAAATCCAGAATCTTCATGACGCCAGTATACAGGTAAGAGCACTTCTCGGCAATCTTTCCTCCTTTTGTGCCCCCGGGAAGCAATTTCACCAACTTTCTCTCAGTAAGTAGCGGAGTTGCAAACAGGGCACAGTGCAACCAAAGAGTATAAGCCAATTAATAAATAAAT
This sequence comes from Vipera ursinii, assembly GCF_947247035.1. Classification (NCBI taxonomy): domain Eukaryota; kingdom Metazoa; phylum Chordata; class Lepidosauria; order Squamata; family Viperidae; genus Vipera; species Vipera ursinii. The sequence goes on from NC_139513.1 coordinate 178,414,456, forward strand.
AAATATATAAATAAAAGATTAACAAGATGAGAGTTTCGGCACCTTTTTTTTTTAGAAAAAAAGCACTGACCACTAGCACACTATATTGTTCCGATGACAGTTGTATTGCTGATCACATAGTAATACAAGACCCAAGCTAAGCCTAATTCTTCTCTTCCAGATCACCTGATTTCTAACCTGATGTGAGCATAGGGAGAGTTCTTATGCCTTGGACTTTCTCTTATTTATCGTCACAATCTCCTGAAGCAAGAGAGAGGACACAACTCTGATGCCATGCTGCACAACTTTAATGCACAATATTCCAGTGAAACAGAGAACAGAAATAGATGGTTTAATTAATGAGAAGGAATTTTAGACCCCCTAATTCTTTTTCCTGTGAGAAAAACTGTTATATATAATATTTTTCAAAGAGCCTCTTATTCTCCTCTTATACAATTTGCAAGATTCTTGAATTTCATTTTTTTCATAGTACTGCATTTGGTCATGAACCTTAGCTGGCATTTAGCTCTTGCTTCCCTACCCTTTACCTGTACTGAGAAAATAGTCGCATATTGTGTTCAGGGACTGAAATCTGCAATATGGCAATACTAAGCAATGACAGCTAACTTTGCTTTTATCCATTACCTCTTTGCTAAAAAAAACAGAGCTAGCATAAAGGAACCCACAGTTAAAGAAAATAGGAACTCTACCACTGTTCTAAAATGTGATCGTTATTATCTTGTACTTGATTAAGAAGAAAGGAAGGAAGCATGCCCTTATAGAGATAAAGGGCAAGCAGTGTTTCATCCTGGAAATGTGGCCAGTTATTTTGTATTTTAAGGACGGAAATGTGATAAGGGTTTTAAAAAGTTTACTCTGAAGGTAGCTTTTTAATATTTGCAGACAATTGGAGATTTTCCTGTGAAATTCTACTATCAACATTTCTTTGTTGGCATACAAGACAGTTACATTCCAAATGCAAATAACTGAACAAAAATGAGTTATTTAAATATTAATTTGTTTGCCTTCCCAATCTCCTACTCTTGGCTTCAGATGTATTATTTATTCAAACTAAAAATACCTCTGATCCTTTTCTTGAAATCACACAGGTTGCAAGATCACACAAGTTTCAATGAGAAGAGTTTTGAATATTTTTTTAAAAAACTGGGAAAGTTGCTCTGAAGGTTTCAGGATAGAGAGCTGCACTATTACCCAGCAGCAACCAGGGGACTGTTGCAATTGGGAACAGGGACTAGATTTGCAGAATGGGACAATTGATTGCAGTGACATTGCCTCACCCACTTCACCCCAGCCCCCCCCCCCATTCAGCCAACCTATTGCGAGTATTCATTCCCAGTGGGCCCTCCACCAGCACTCCTGCCCCACTTGTCAGACCTGCCCGGTGGTGGGATTTAAATATGTGAACAACCTGTGTAGATGCAGCTTCCAGAAGTCAATTCTGGGCCTGGGCAACAAAAAATTAGCTACCAGTTTTGCCGAAGTGGTGCAAACTGGCTGAATCTCACCACTGGACCTGCCACAACGTAAACCTCTATTTTACGGAGTTGCATTCCCAGTTCCTCCCCTGAATTTCACTTTCAGCTTTGGGATCTGACAGTTGTCTGGCCTCAGAGGCTCCATGGGGATCAGGGGTGCTGGGGTGACTGGCTGGACTGCTAATGCTGGTCCAAGAGTAAGAGCGGGTTGCTCCATGGCGGAGGGGGGGCTGGGCCAAAAGTTCCCCAAGCATTTCTTTGATGAGTTCAACCCTCTGGTTGTCATGTCAGCAGCTCCCTCTGGGCTTGCCACAGGTTGTGCTGCCATCCTGGGTGGCATGGCTTGGGCCTGGATCCTCTGGTGATGGTCAGCCCTGATTTTCTGACACAAAGTGACCATTGGGGTTGATCCTTCACCATGGGAGACTCCTTCCATCTCTCAGGAGATCGGGGTAGTGGTGCCGGCTTCCACGAGGTATCTTAGGGCAGGCACCAGGTTCAGCTGTGGTTCAATGGTTTCTCCTCCAGTTTGGAGGAAGCCCCCAGCTCCTCTCCCAGGTCAGGGCTTTTGCAGTTGCCCTCCAGTCCTGTCACGAGCTCTTCCCCACCTTCCAGCTCTTCACCGGAGCTAGCCATGGTTCTAAAGGTTGCAAAATTCCCACAGTAGGTTAATCCTCTGGGTGAATTAAAGAATGCAATTCTGGCTTACTGTCAGACCTGCCACAACTTAAACTTCTAAATAGAATTTAGAATTTAGCTCCATTTGTTGAGAAAGGTATACTTTTTTAGAGATTAACTGTATTGCATTAGTGCAAGTCAGAACTGAAAATCACGTGCCCAAATCCCTAAGTTCTACTTTTCCTTCCCTTAACTGTCTCTCATTGCTCCCTCCAGTGGAACCAATCCGGTTCAGGCAAGATGTTTTCCTAATGATCAGTCCAAGTGTAATTTGGTATGTGGCCCTCTCCTTCTTCCAGCTGGGTGACCTTGAGGCAGTGTCTCAGAGATACAGCACTTTCTTTTGTTTCCTCAAGCATTCTGCCCTTTATTCCTGTCTTCCCACAGTTTATGGCAGTCTGTCCTTACATAGTGAAGCACAAGCAAGCATAAAGTGGCAGCTGACCCTGCCACTGATTCCCATCCTCTCCCCACCCCTGCTGTGTGGTCACATGTGATTCAACCAGGGTCACTTCTCCTTGGCCAATTCGCTGCACAGGACAACTGTCCACCACCCAAACTGTGTGCTGAGGGATGGGCCTCTGCCTTCCCATTGGACAGCAGCAGCCTCGGGTGCCTGGGAGATGGGGGACAGAGCAGTGGCTCTGTGTTTAGAGCCCCTGACTGGCCCATGTGATTTGGGGCTCGTGCAAAGTGCTCCAGTAGGGGCAGGGGAGCAATTTGCATGGTGGGGCAATGCGCATGGACTGTGTGAATGTAACCCAAATACAATACATAATATTTTGTTATAAAAGAACACTGGGGTGGGATGGGGGTAAAGCCACAGATGTCAGTAGATCCTTCCATTTTTGCATGCTGCTTGTCAAGCGCATTATTCTCCAAAGGCACCGGAGGGCAGGACAAGAAGCAATGGGCTGCTAAACCTCACTAGAGAGAGATCCAACCTGGACCTAAGGAGAAATTTTCTGGCAGTGAAAACAATTAACCAATGGAACAGCTTGCCTCCCAGAGTTGTGGGTGCTCCATGCTGGAGGTTTTCAAGAAAAGATTGGACATCTGTTTGTCCACGATGGCATAAGGACTCCTGCCTTGACCAGGGGGTTGGACTGGAAGACTTCCAAGATCCCTTCCAGTCCTATGATTTTATGATTCTAATCATGGTTCTATGATTGTGAACTCAGCTATTGCATAACAATGTTCTGTTAAGCAAAAGGTGTCTTAGTATGAGGTATGAACCATACTTCTTTTCCATTTTTATTTTATGTAAATGTGGCTATATACATGCTTCTGAGGCTTTCTGGTAGGAAATGGGAGGAAGGTGAAGAAAAAACATCTGCAGCAAGTGCACAAATGCAAGCTTTGTCTAATTAATCTCTCTGCTAAAGCACTGCCATTCTTTTACTCTTCAGCAGTGTGTGAGTATTACTGGCGATAGCCATGATCATTGAGCTTTAACTAGGGTTAATTATGTTCAGCAACTGCTGCAAAAGATTTAGTGGTGGATCACAATACTTAATAACTTCACAAGTCATTGGTTCTTATCAATTAAACACTTGTCTCAATACTATTAGTCCCTGCCCACTTCCTTCAGACCTGCATGCTTTTCCTTCTCTGATATTGATTGGGCTAGGTGTACAACTAACATGCTGTTCTCATCATAGACCTGTTAAAGACTACTGTGGAACCAGATCTGTAAGTTATTTAAAGTATCTATTAATTAAATAATGTGCAACATATTTTTAAAAAATTAAGTTTAATTTAAATAGTTAAACAATCAAATAGATTTTAACACCAGGGAACTAGAGTAGTATTTTGCACCACTTTGGGATTTGCTCCACACCTGATTGATTGAATTATGCCATCTGTTTGGGGGAACTGCATCAATTTATTTGTGATAATGTTTTCATTTATTGGACGTCACCACAAAACTGCTTTTTTTCTTTGTCCTTAAAGTTTGCAGAATACTAGCAATTCAATCTATTTTCCCACTGGTGAGAACACTCATGACTCTCTCAACCCAGAGTTTCAGGATTGTGTTCCTTGAGCTTAATTTCTTCCTATTTAGAATTTTCTTTCACAGTCCAGTCACCATAATATCATGCAACTACGGTCACAGCTATTAGGGAAATCACTGCATTATAAAACTGCCTAGATTTCAGCTTCATAACTCATGAGGACTTTTGAATGCAGAGAGGAATGAGGGAAAGTAGCTGGGAAGCTTCTGGAGAATTGCCAGGGTCTTCACTATAATCAATCTTCTCTGACACAGCTTGTCATTATAGCAACTTTTTTTTACCAACTACTATAAAATAAAGATACGGGTCCTGTGGATGGGATGGCAGCATTAACCCTATTTGTGTCAAGTAGGATTGAGGTAAATTTTGTTTATAACTGGTAATAATTTAGCGGAAGGTTAGAGATTTTGCTGGTTAGCAAAACAGAGTGAGCACTGATTCAACTTATGGTATTCTCTATGTATTCTTTGTGGATCAATGGAAGACAATTGTGGATCTTCACTTTCAAATTAATATTACTTGTTGAGAGACTGAACAGGGTGATACAGAGAACAATTTACATCCTGTGACAATACCTACCTCCCTTTCCCACAGCCCGGTCGAGACCTTAGTTGACGCCTGGCAATGGGCTGCTTTGGAGGCTCTCAACTGCGTTGTCCCTTTGCGGCCTCTGACCCAGCGCGGATCCCGGCTCGCTCCTTGGTTTTCTGTGGACCTGAGGGAGATGAAGCGCCGGAGAAGGGGCCTAGAGAGCATTTGGAGATCCAGTCGGTCCGAGTCTGACCGAACACAGTTAAGATCCTTTTCTAGATCTTATCTTGTGGCAATGGAGGTGGCGAAGCGTGCTTACTTCGCCACCCTCATTGCATCTGCAGATAACCACCTGGCCGCCCTGTTTAGGGTGACCTGCTCCCTTTTAAATCAAGGGACGGGAGAGGACCCCTTGCAGGGACGGGCCGAGGAATTTAGTGAGTATCTGGTGGATAAAATCGCTCAGATTTGGGCTGGTCTGGACTCTGACTGGGCAGTATCTGATGAGGGGGAAGCGATGGGTTTGGCCGAGAACATTTGGGAAGAGTTTGATCCTGTGACTCTGGATGAAGTGGACAGGATCATGGGGAAATTAAGTGCCGCCACGTGTTTGTTGGACCCGTGTCCCTCCTGGCTGGTTTATGCGGCTCGGGAGGTTACACGAGGCTGGCTCCTAGCAGTTATTAATGCTTCCTTGAGTGAAGGGTGCTTCCCTGCCGCCTTGAAAGAGGTGGTGGTAAGGCCCCTCCTCAAGAAACCTGCCTTGGATCCAGCTATTTTAAATAACTTTTGTCCTGTCTCCAACCTTCGCTTTCTTGCGAAGGTTGTTGAGAGCGTGGTGGCACGGCAGCTCCCTTTGGTCCTGGAGGAAACTGAGTATCTGGATCCATACCAATCGGGTTTCAGGCCCGGGTACAGCACGGAGACAGCATTGGTCGCGCTGGTGGATGATCTCTGGTGAGCCCAAGATAGGGGTTATTCCTCTGTCCTGGTCCTATTAGATCTCTCAGCGGCTTTTGATACCATCAACCATGGTATCTTGCTGCGACATCTTGAGGGGTTGGGAGTGGGAGGCACCGTTTTACGGTGGCTCTCCTCCTACCTCTCGGGCCGTTCGCAGATGGTGTTGGCAGGGGGGCAGAGGTCAGCCCCTATGCCCCTTAGTTGTGGGATGCCTCGGGTCGGTCCTCTCTCCCCTCCTGTTCAACATCTATATGAAGCCGCTGGGTGAGATCATCCGTGGTTTCGGGGTGAGCTATCATCAATATGCTGATGATACCCAGCTTTTCATCTCCACCCCGAACCAACCCAGTGATGCCCTCGACGTGATGTCCCATTGCCTGGAAGCGGTACGGATTTGGATGGGGAAGAACAGGCTCCGGCTCAACCCGGCCAAGACTGAGTGGTTTTACGTACCGGCATCTCATTTAGTCCAAGAGGTTCCATCTTTCGTTATGGGAGGAGAGGTGTTACCTCCCGTTGATAGGGCACACAATTTAGGCGTCCTCCTGGATTCACGACTCAGTTTTGAAGATCATATTGGAGTCGTGGCCAGGGGGACATTTGCCCAGGTTCGCCTGGTGCACCAGTTGCACCCCTATCTGGACTGAGATGCCCTACGTATGGTCACTCACACACTCGTTACCTCCCGTATAGATTACTGCAATGCTCTCTACATGGGGCTGCCCTTGAAGACCACCTGGAGGCTCCAGCTGGTGCAGAATGCAGCCGCGCGGGTAGTGATGGGAGCATCCCGATACTCCCATATTACACCCCTCCTGCGTGAGCTGCATTGGTTACCGGTTGTCCTCTGGGTGAGATTTAAGGTGCTGGTACTTACCTTTAAAGCCCTACATGGCTTAGGCCTGGGATATTTGCAGGACCGTCTGCTGCCGGGAACTATCTCCCATTGCCCAGTACGCTCACACAGAGAGGGCCGCCTCAGGGTGCCGTCGGCTAGACAATGTCGGCTGGTGACCCCCAGGGGGAGGGCCTTCTCTGTGGGAGTGCCAGCCCTATGGAACCAACTTCCCCTTGAGCTCCGGATGGCCCCAGATCTCCGGTCCTTTCGCCGCGGCCTTAAAACACTTCTTTTCCATCAGGCTGACCTGGACTGACGACAGGGATTTTATTTTTTTTTTTTAATTTTTAACTTCAATTTTAATTTATTCTATTGGGGCTGTTAATTTAATTCTTTTTAACTTTTGTATCATTGTATTTTATTGTTGTTAGCCGCCCTGAGTCCTTCGGGAGATAGGGCGGCATATAAGTCCCAATAATAAATAAATAAATAAATCATCAAAAAACAATATCAGCCTATTCCAAGTCCTTGGGAAGAACTTGATAGATGGATAAAAATGTCAAATTCAGTCTAAATATTTGGCGGATTTGCAACAAACCATAACAATAAGGAAAGTTCATCTTCCTTTTTTCATTCCCTATCATGCCATATCAAAAAATAAAAAATAAACCTCCTAGCTCATGGATTCATTAATTAAAATTGTCCACTGGCTAATTCATCTAATATAGTGTTAGCTAATATTTTTGTTACTTAAATCAAACTCTGAAATCTTAGCTACATAATGAAATCAAAATAATTCCCAAAGGTTTATCACCTAGTGACATATAAATAGTATTGCACATGTTTCTTTAATTTAAAATTACAGTTTATTTTGTCTTTCAGAATAAAGAATCATTGAGTTAGTAAAAGCTTGCATCAATGTTGGAGAAATAATTATGATAGAAGCAGTTAATTATAATAAAAAGTGCTGAGAGCTAGATTATTATTAATGACACAATGCCTGCATCACCAAATTTGCCTATCCTACATTTGCTATCTCATGCAGTATATATTCAAAATTTCCAAAGAGGGGATTACAGATACTTTATACAGCTGCATTGTTGGTCTGCTTTGAGAGTGGTACTGTTTCCCTGTGTGCACTCTCATCAGATCTGCTAAGCCTATGCATATTTCCTTACAAATAATACTCAAACATATTTAATGTTCTGTTTTTCAAAATAAATGTGCCTTCTAAAAATTTCCTGGGCTTCCCACCATATAGAACAAATAGTAAACGGAACCTATTTACTTTCTTGGCATGTCAGACTATGTAATGATTTTTATAATAGTAAGGGGAAATTAATGATTGATCATTAACATTATCAAACAGGTTCCAGATGTTGTAGCTCTCTAGCTATACAGAGCCACTGAAACTGCTTTTTTCCATTTATGAAAGAGGACAATTGTCCTGTCTCTTCACTGCAGGCACAGAGACTGACATGGCTGGTGCTTGATCTGACCAGTGGATGGCATTTTGCTTCAGACCTTTGTACCAATATGAAAATAGAGGATCAAGGAGATCACCATAGCAGCCAGCTACAAAAGAAAAGAAAAAGTGAAATGAGATTGACATAAACTGATTGCATGTTGCTTTACTAATCTGACACAGCCTATGATGTAACATGGACTTAAAATCTCCTCAAAGCCTACAGAACCTAGTCAATTACTCTTTTTTTCTAGATTTCAGAAGGATTATAACATTTTGGAGGAAAAAATGCAGTATTTCTATGACGGTATAGTTTGACAGCATAATAATGATGATGATGATGTTGGAAGGGACCTTGGAGGTCATCCAGTCCAACCCCCCACTCAGGCAGGAAACCCGATACCATTTCGGACAAATGGTTGTCCAGTCTCTTCTTAAAAACTTCCAGCATTGGAGCATTCACAGCTTCTGGAGGCAGGTTGTTCCACTGGTTAATTATTCTATCTGTCAGGAAGTTTCTCCTTAGTTCTAGGTTGCTTCTCTCCTTGATTAGTTTCCATCCATTGCTTCTTGTCTTGCCTTTGGGTGCTTTGACTCCCTCTTATTTGTGGAAGCCCCTGAGATATTGGAACACTGCTCTCATGTCACCTCTTGTCCTTCTCTTCATTAAACTAGTATACTAGGACCAAAACTGGATACAGTATTCCAAGTGTGCCCTTACTAAGGCATTGTAAAGTGGTATTAATGTTGTTGTTGTTGTTGTTAGCTGCGAAGTCGTGTCCGACCCATCGCGACCCTATGGACAATGTTCCTCCAGGCCTTCCTGTCCTCTACCATCTTCTGGAGTCCATTTAAGCTCACGCCTACAGCTTCAGTGACTCCATCCAGCCACCTCATTCTCTGTCGTCCCCTTCTTCTATTGCCCTCGATCTTTCCCAGCATTAGGCTCTTCTCCAGTGAGTCCTTCCTTCTCATTAGGTGGCCAAAGTATTTGAGTTTTAGCTTCAGGATCTGGCCTTCTAAAGAGCAGTCAGGGTTTATCTCCTCTAGGACTGACCGGTTAATACTTCACATGATCTTGATTCTATCCCTCTGTTAATGCAGCCTAGCACTGTGTTGGCTTTTTTGGCAGCTGCAGCACACTGCTGGCTCATATTTAAGTGATTGTCTACTAGGACTCCGAGATCCCTCTTACAGTTACTACTTTTGAGCAAGGTCCCCCCTATACTATACCTGTACATTTGGTTTTTCTTGCCTAAATGTAGAGCCTTACTTTTTTCACCACTGAATTTCATTTTGTTAGATAGCGCCCACTGTTCAACTCTGTCCAGATCCTCCTGTATCTTAAGCCTATCTTCTGGAGTGTTGGATATTCCTGCCAGCTTGGTGTCGTCAGCAAATTTGATGAGTTCCCCATTTATCCCCTCATCCAAATCGTTGATGAAGATGTTGAAGAGCACTGGGCCCACAACAGAGCCCTGGGACACCCCACTACACACTTCCTTCCATGTAGATGTGGTTCCATTGAGGACCACATGCTGAGTACGGCCAGTCAGCCAGCTACAAATCCATCTGGTGGTGATGCTGTCTAAGCCACATTTTTCTATCTTATCAAGTAGTAGTTTGTGATCTACGTTATCAAATGCCTTACTGAAGTCCAAGTAAATTATATCCAAAGCATTCCTCTGGTCCACTAATTTTGTCACTTGGTCAAAGAATGCAATAAGATTTGTCTGGCTTGATCTGTTTTTGACAAACCCATGTTGGCTTTTAGTAATGACTTTCTTTGCCTCTAGGTGCTCGCTGATTCATTGTTTATCTTTTCCAGAATCTTCCCAGGTGTTGAGGTCAGACTGATAGGTCTGTAATTTCCTGGATCCATTTTCCCCCCTTTTTGAAGATGGGAACTACATCAGCTCTTTTCCAGTCCTCTGGTAGTTCCCCAGTGCTCCAGGATCTTTGAACAATATAGTTCAGTGGTTCTGAGATCACATCTACTAGTTCCTTGAGAACCCTGGGGTGTAATCCATCTGGTCCTGGTGATTTGAACTCATCTAGGCTGGACAGGTACTCACTTATGATTTTCTTGCCTATCTTAACTTGTGTTTTTTTATGGCACTATTTTTGATAGGTTGGTCTGGTTTTTCCCTTTGTGTAAAGAGAGATGCAAAAAATGAGTTAAATAGTTCTGCTTTCTCTCTGTTGCTTGTCACCTTCTTGCCACTTTCACCCACTAATGGACCAATCATTTCCTTAACTTAACATGTTGAAAGAAGCTTTTTTGTTATTTTTGACTTTGGTCACAAGCCTTAGTTCATTCTGAGCCTTAGCGTTCCTTACTTCATCTTTGCAGGCTCAGGCTATTTGCTGATATTCTGACTTAGTTATCTGCACCTCTTTCCACTTTCTATACTTGTCCTTTTTATCTTTCAATTTGTCACAGAGTTCTTTATGCAGCCAAGCTGGTTTCTTTTGAGAGCTGTTATTTTTCCTCTTTGCTGGTATTGTGCTAGACTGGGCTTTTATTATCTCACTTTTCAAAATTTCCCAAGCTTCTTGAGTTGTCTTCCCCTTGAGGATTCTCATCCATGGAATCCTTCCCAAGCCCTCTCTATGTTTATTGAAATTATCTCTCTTAAAGTCCAAGACTCTAGTTTGACTGTGTTCTATTGCTTGTGCTTCCATAATATTGAATTCCAATATTGCATGATCACTTCCTCCCAAGGTTCCTGTGGCTTCAACACCTTCTATCATTTCATCTCTGTTAGTGAGAATTAGATCCAAAATGGCTAATCCCCTAGTTCCCTTCTCTACTTTTTGGGAGACAAAGTTGTCTGCTAGGTTTGTCAGGAATCGGTTTGATCTTCCACTTGGTGCAGAGTTTGTCTCCCAGTTGATGTCAGGGTAATTAAAGTCCACCATTACTATTGTGATGTGCTTCCTACACACCTTAGTTAGCTGACTAGCAAAAAGTTCATCTATATCCTCTGTTTCATATCAGATGAATGATATAGTTTTTCTTAAGTCTCTACCAAATAAAACAGTGAACATACATTATCCACAGTCTGGGATTTTGCAATAAATTTAATCAAAATTGCTTTTAGAAAGCAGATTCTTGGGTCTATGTAAATAATGTCATGAATATTAAGATCAGGAGAATGGGTCTATGTAAGCCTACCTCAACCATTCCAACTGCTAGCGCCACTCCTCCGACAATCTTCCCGTTGTGATTCAGAAACATCTCAAATTCAAACAAGCAGCCCTGAAAGATGAAGAGAATAGTGGAGAGAATTTGTTATCACTTTTCTATGTTACCAAAATCTCTTGATATAGTTACCAGTATTGATACAAGAGTCCTGGATCATTTTGCCAATTTATTGAATTCCTTGGGACTCAGGGTGCATAGTGGACAAATTCAGGTACCTTTATTTAAAAAGCATATGTATTAATATCATTCTATAAAAATATTTTTGTCATTAGGCATCAAGCTTGGAGACAATGAATATAAAAAGGCTTACTTGATTTTAGAAAGTTTCAGCATTTTTTTTAAAAAAAGGTTGTATGATATATTCTAACCTTGCCAAACAGCAAAAGAATTAGTAAAATTCTTTGCCTCTTTTCCTTGTTTGCTAGAAAAAAGAACTGTACATGTAATACATACTTCCCTCCCCCAAATTTTACTACAAATACTTCATTCATTTTATGAAACTGTCCACTTACAACTGATTCTGGGATGCCAATATTGAATCATATAAACCTCTGAAATGCATGTCTACAAAGAAAGCAGGCTGTGGGGTAGATACCAGGGTGAATCTTGACCATTCTGTTCTGAAATATTTGTTAACATTTTTGCATCTACTCCTACCAATTGTAATACACACGTGATGCCAGTTTTTATACAGAATCATGTTGCTTTCTGATTCAAATGTTGCTTTCAGCTTTTAATATATTATTTCAGTCCTCATGCATTGACCAAGGAAAACACCTATTTTCTTTTGTTATTTAAGGAACTTCTAAGCAGAGATGCAGATGCAATACAGACTGCAATAACTCCCTCCCACTGATTAAATGATGGTTTATGAAGGCAATCCTTGGTTCACGTTTCCTGTAATTCATGAATAGCTTTAATGAGGCAAAAAATGCCACAGTTCAAACAGCTTGCTATTCTGGTATTATGGTTTGAATGACTTATGGGGCCCAAATGGAATGATCCTAGCATGCCGCTTATGTACTTTGAAGGGGACTGAAATATATTTTAAAGAAAGGGAAGGGATGCAGAGAGCAATGCACTCAACAACAGCTGAACATTGACTGGAAAGCAGTTCTGTGTGCTCGGCTATTGGGCCAAATTAAGCAGTTCCCTGCCTACAAAAACATCCTGTTTTTGTAGTGTCTTGAATCATAGCAGGAACTGAAATTATAAGAGCTACCTTGAACAATATCTAGTAGGCTTTGAATGGGGATTAGAATGGTTTGGGGATAAAAATGTTGGTGACCCCCTCAGTTAGATTTTACTTACAGACTGGGTGGGGCAGGGGTAGGCAACCTTGGCTTTTTTATGACTCGTGGACTTCAACTCCCAGAATTCCTGAGCCAGCCATGCTTAGGAGAAAGAGAGGTTTCCATGCTGAGCCATGCCGGCTCAGGAATTCTGGTAATTGAAGTCCACGAGTCATAAAAGAGCCAAGGTTGCCTACCCCTGGGGTTGGGTGTCATTTTCTCTAATATAAGTTAGATCTGCCACTTTTGGTCTTCTTAAAAGTAATCCTTGCCACAAACTTGAAAAGCAACCAGACTTTTGTGATTTTTAGGAAATAAGGTTACCTGTTTATTATGGTCTATTTCAAATTGCTGACATTCTTTGCTGGATAGGCAGCAAAGAGAAGGATATTTCTCATGAGCTTGATAGAAGTAGGAACTGTTGAAATCTGCATAGTTGTTGAATCCACAGCATTTCAGCTAGAGCAGGAAGATGCGTGGGGTTTAAGTTGCCAAAAGACAGGGAAGCAACCAGAAAAGATATTGATTAGCTGAAAGATGCTAAGACATAAATTCAGTACCAATGGGAGCTTTGATACTAAAGCATTATGAGAAATAACACACTACAATTAAGATATATACATTTGGAGATTTATATTATCCAATTCATTATGCCCAATATCTTACAAACTAAATAGGCTATTTTCCAAGGTTTTTCCAGAGTTAATAAAATAGAATCGAGATTAGATGAAGTAATACTACCACTTTACAAAGCCTTATTGCGGCCATACTTGGAATACTGTGTCCAGTTTTAGTCACCATACTATAAAAAAGATGCTGATATTCTGGAAAGAGTACAGAGAAGAGCAACTAAGATGATTAGGGGGCTGGAGGCTAAAACATATGAAGAACTGTTGCAGGAATTGGGTATGTATACTTTAGTGAAAAGGACTAGGAGAGACATGATAGCTGCATTCCAATATTTGAGGGACTGCCACAAAGATGAGGGAGGCAAACTATTTTTCAAAGCATCAGAAATAATCAGGGAGATAAGCAACCTAGAACTAAGGAGAAATGTTCTAATAATGAGAATAATCAACCAGTGGAATGGCTTGCCTTCATAAGTTGTGGGTGATCCATCACTGGAGGCTTTCAAGAAGAGACTAGACAGCCATTTGTCTGAAATGGATCTCCTGCTCATGCTGGGGGTTGGACTAGAGATGACTTTCAAGGTTCCTTCTAACTCTATTATTGTGTTATTCTGTTATCCAGCTGGTTCTTCAGATTGCTGCACATATATAATTAATTATATTTTCTCAGATTTTCTGTTCCTTCTTGCACTTTATTGATGCATACAGAAATTAAAAAAGAACAGTCTAGATGCAAGTACAAATTAAATCATAAATGAAAAAAGAGACTTTTCCCACACATACACTGGTATTTATTTAAATTGTGCTTGCATCTTCCTGGTTTATTTGCATTTTCAAAAACATTTTGCTCTGCCCTTTTAATTTGCTGTGCCAATTTTTCTGATTCTATTAAATTAAATTTATGTTTTATTATTTCCATTTGTCTTTTCAATATTTTCTTTTGTGTGTTTATTTGTACTTCAAGCTCTAATTTTTTAAAATTCTTCTCTTAACAACTGATATTGTTGTCTCTTTTCATTATTATTTTTCTGCCGTGTATGTTATCGCTATGCCTCGAAAATATGCTTTGGCTATATCCCATACATTTTGTAATGTTGTATCTTCTTTTTTATTTTCTTTGAAGAAAAAATCCATTTCTTTTGTTGCTAAGTCTATAAATTCTTTCTCTTTTAGTATAGATTGATTCAAAGTCCATCTTAATTTTTTCTGCATTCCTTTCCACACCATTTTTAAAAGATTATGATCTGCCCAAGTACCTAATTCTATTTCAATTTCCTGCATATTAACCCTTAATTCAGGCATCATCCAAATCATATCAATTCTAGACCAAGATTTATAACTATTGGAATAAAATGTATATTGTGATTTTCCTGGGTTTGTTTCTCTCCAAATATCTTGTATCCTCTATCATGTTAAAAAAAGTCTTAGGTAATCTTTTTCTTCCTTGTTTCCCCTTGTTGCCCCCTATCACCATTATTGTTTGTTCTAACATTAGAGATTTTATTAATTAAAATTTGAGAGTCCTCTATGATAAAGGGAATTAAAATAAAACAGAATGATTATAGATTGAAAGCTTTTGCTGATGACTTGGTTGTGACAGTATCTCAACCGATACAGTCGGTTATAGATTTGATGGAAATTATAACTCAGTATGGTAAGGTTTCTGGGTTTAAGGTGAATAGTAATAAGACTAAGATATTATCTAAGAATATATCTATGAGTGAAAGGGAAATGTTAATTAAATTAACAGGTTTTGAAATAGTAAAAAAGGTTAAGTATTTGGGAGTGTATATTGCAGCTTCAAATGTAAAATTATATAAGAATAACTATGAAACATTATGGTTGAAGATACAAAGGGATTTAAACAATTGGAAAAAATTACAATTATCTTTATTGGGAAGAATTGCAGTTGTTAAAATGAATGTTCTGCTGAAGTTTCTCTTTTTGTTTCAAATGATACCTATATTGAAAAAGGATGCCAACCTTGATGAATGGCAGAAGGGTATTAATAAATTTATTTGGGCGGGGAAAAAACCAAGAGTTAAATTTAAGATTTTACAAGATGCTAGGGAAAGAGGGGGACTCAAGGCACCAAATTTGAAACTGTATTATGATGCGGTGGTCTTGACATGGGTTAGCGATTGGCTTAATTTAACTAATAAGAGAATACTTCACCTTGAGGGTTGGGATTTGGTACATGGATGGCATGCATATTTGCTTTATGATAAAAAGGTGGATAGGGCTTTCATATTCTTAGAATTGCCTTGTTGCGTGTCTGGAAAAAGTATTATTATAAGTTAAATTATAAAATACCGATTTGGGGAATTCCTGGACACGCGATAGAAGGTGTATCTATGGGAGTGAGTTTGGATATGTTTTCCTATAAGGAATTACTTAGATTGGAAGGGAATGATTGGCAACTTAAATCATTAGATGAGTTAAGACAAGAAAATATAAGTTACTCTTGGTTTCAATATACCCAATTGAAAGCTAGGTGGAAGTTGGATCAGAAGGTTGGCATCACAATTACAGATGAAAATTTAGTAAAACAAATTAGAGATTTAAATTGTGCACATATAAAGAGGATATATAATGTTTTAATTGAATTGGACTCGGAAATGGAATTAGTTAAAGATTGTATGATAAAGTGGGCACAAAATATCCAGGAACCAATTCCGTTGGATACTTGGGAGGTAATTTGGGTTAGAAATGTTAAATTTACTCAGGCTCAAAATTTAAGAGAAAATTTTTATAAAATGTTTTATAGATGGCATCTGGATCCCAAAAAGTTGTCTAACATGTATCCTAACTTACAGTCTAAATGCTGGATGTGTAGTAGTTTAGAAGCCACCTATTTTCATATGTGGTGGACTTGCAGAAATATAAAAGCTTTTGGGGTTAAAATTTGGTGGAACATTCAAAAGATTTTTAAGAGAAAGATAAAGTTCTCTCCGCAATTGTTTTTATTGGGCATTGTTGTCGATTGTGATGTTAAAGAAACCAATTTGATGTTGAATTTGACAACAGCAGCACGGTTACTGGTGGGTTACTGGAAGAAGGATAGTTTGCCTACTATAGAAGAATGGGTATTTAAAGTTTCAAATCTTGCAGAAATGTCTAAGATTTCTGCTTATTTGAAGGATCATTCACAAGAAAGATATATTTCAGTTTGGAGGAGATGGATAGATTATATTCAGAATAAATATGGGACTAAAAAGTTCCATTTAGCTTATGAGTAGATTTTAGAGGGATATTGTTATTAATTTTAGTGTTAGTACTTTGTATGTATCTATGTTAAAGGGGAGTTAAAGCTCATTATGAATTTGGTTAATTTTATATTATGGATAATCTTTAGTTAGAATATGATTATTATAACTATAACCCTGTATTCAGCTCTGGGAAGTGGGGGGGGGAATGGGGTGGTTTGGGGTGGGTGGGTTTTGGGGATGTATTGTAAAATCTTTTTTTGTAAAACTCTTTAATAAAAAAAGTATCTGTTTTTGATTTTAAAATATTTCTACCATTAATATTCTTCCTTCTTCATCTGCATAAATCATTTTGGAATCTATTGTCTCTTTAACATATATAACTACTCCTCTTTTTTTCTATTGAGCTGATGTGTAATAGTTTTCCAAGTTTTGGATTTTTCAAAAATTTATGATGTTTTTTTGTGTGTGTGTCTTGCAAACAAATTATATCAATGTTTAATTTCTGTAGTTTGAAAATTCTTTTTCTTTTTGATGGGAATTCAATCTATTTATATTCACTGAAAAAAATCCATTTTCCTTCTCCATTTTGATTTACTTATATTTAGGTCTTGTTGATCTCGTAATCCTCTGCTCTCTTACTATTCCCTCATCTTCTTGATTCATGTTCTCTTTTTCTTCTTCCACTTGTGTAGTTGTTTCCTCTATTGTTTGTTCTGTCTGTTTCTGGCTTTTTTCATCCTCTTGTTGATATGGTGTTCTTTCTCCCAGAAATGCTCGATATCTTTCATCAAAATCCTGCGCCTTCCACACTGAATCCAATCAATATCTTGTATTATTCCCATTGATTAGAATCCCTTCTGGCATCAGCCACCTAAAATTTACTACTTTTGCAATCAGCTTTGTAGTCAAGAAATGATATTGTCTTTGAGTATCCCTTATTCTCTTGGGAATCTGTTTCAGCACTACTATTTCTTTGAGTTAAAGTGAAAGATAGATTAACAGGATTGCAGTGGCATGCCAGATAGTCATCTGTGTTGGCATTATATTATCACAAGTTAACTTTCAGCAGGAATTGTGTGATATCCGATGTGGATATAAAATCTGAGGGCTAGTAAGAAAATATAGTACTGCTTCAAGGCATTATCTCTTCATCTAGATCAGGGGTGTCAAATTTCCAGTCCTTAGGCTGGTTGCATCATGCGGAGGCCACACCCACCCCAGCTCTGGCAATGCAAAAAGAGTTGCGATATGTTGCAACAAGTCATGTGACATGGCGAGTTTGACACCCGTGATCTATTCTAGATTATTTATGGAGATATTGAAGGGCATTGGGCCTAAGACAGAACTTTCAGATATTGCATTGCATGCTTCCCTCCATAAAGATGTAGTTCCATTGAGGGCTACCTGCTGAGTGTGATTTGTAGCTGGTTGTGAATCTATCTGGTGGTGATACTGTCTGTCCCACATTGTTTTATCTTTCCAGAAAGTAGGTTGTGATCTACTTTAGGGCTTTTCAACCTTTTCACAGATTGTACCACTTTTGGGACATGACAATATTTGAGTACCACCAGTGTTTAGCAAGGTCAAAAACTTGATGACTAAAAAAAAGGGGGGTTGGGTTTTACTGATTAGATTCATTTGTTGTTATAGAAATGATGTCAGAACCCATTCCTATTTCATTTCTATCTATTCCCTCTGACCCAAAATCAAATCTAACCTTTCCCTGGGTTCTGCCATACTCCCAAGGGGGAGGGGGAATGTGCTCACAGGTTTATTACCTCTGCTTCCTCTAACCGCTACAATGTAACCTTTTGCTTTCGTTTATTGCCTCTGTGTCCTCTATCTGCTACATTGTAACAATTTGCTTCCTGCATTATCTCACCCTCTGAACTTTATCTCCCTAAATCAGGGGTAAGCCTTGGTGGAGCAGTGGGCTAATGCCTCCTTAAGTAACACCAGCTGCCTGCAATTAGTGCAGGTTCGCATCCCACCAGGCTCAAGGTTGACTCAGCCTTCCATCCTTCTGAGGTAGGTAAAATGAGGACCCAGATTGTTGGGGGCAATTAAGCTGACTTTGTAATAATGCCGCTTGGGGGGGTTGTGAAAGCCCTAATAAGCAGGCATATACATAGAATGAAGGCTACTGCTAAGCTTGTAAGCCGCCCTGAGTCTCCGGAGAAGGGTGGGATATAAATGGAATTAAAATAAAATAAAAAAAAGTAAGCAACCTCGGCTCTTTTATGACTCACGGACTTCAACTCCCAGAATTCCTGAGTCAGCATAGCTGACTCAGGAATTCTGGGAGTTGAAGTCCGTGAGTCATAAAAGAGCCGAGGTTGCCTACCCCTACCCTAAACTGTCAGCTACAACAAGGGAGGAAATAAGGAATGTAACCTCAGTGCCTGGTTTATTTCTATGCTATCAGAGGAAGATGTGAAGAAGCCACCGACCATTGCTCCCTGAACTGGAAATGGGCTGATGTTATCTCCCCTTTTCCCACAATAGACCTAACACCTGGGGATTGGCCATCCCATAGTGGCCGGGTGTACTATTGGGTGGGGTCTTGCTTGGTGATAGTTTAATCTATCATTCTGCGTGGGAAATCTCAGATCCTGTCTATTATGCATGCTATCAACTACTCTTAATAGAGTAGTTGATAGGAAGAAGTAGTTGCTGGAAGAAATCACTTCCAAGAGTTCTGCTTTCTTAAGATGTGGAATTGAAGTGGGTCCTGACATTAGACAGGATCTGCAGTAATAGTCAACCTGGAAGGAAGACCTTTACCGGGGGACTTTGCAAAATCTACAATGTTGGATGATGGGGCAGGGAAGGAAGAACCCACTGTGAAGTTGGAGCCCTCCCTCCAGCCGGGACCCTGCCAGCTGTCAAGATTCAAGACTTCCTACTCCTCAAAAGAAGAAAGGGTGGAAATGCGCAGCCACAAACCTCAGTGGTTGATGGGCGTTGGAAAGAAAGATGAGTGAGAGAAGAGATCGAGAAAGGTGACCCTGAGATGAGGCAGCCACGAACCCAGATGGAAGCAAGAAATGGAGAAATCCATTCACCTTAGTGAAGAGGAAGAAGATCACGCGCAGCACTCAAACTGGATCCTAGAGAAAGCTATTGACCTGATGAAAAGAACCCTTGGCTCTCTTGGGGATGAGAAACCTGAACCCCGCAGCTGCACCAATGCCTTGGGTTGCAGCCAGAGAGATACTGAGGGGGAATTGAAAGCTGAAGTCCCATGGACGTCTGCTGAGATCACTGAGACAGCAGCTACCGCTTCGGCAGCCCCCACTCCCCGCTGACCCGCAGCAGCCAATCAGGATGGGAGACAACACCATCGGCAGTGAAGGTACCAATTCATCCAAAGATTCCCGCTGCTGGACGTGAAATTCAGGGAAGAGTCGCAATGCTTGGGGTTCTTCCTAACCCAAGTCCTCAGTTACATGGAATAATATGGACGAGACATCCCCAGCAACAAAGCCTGCATCTGTATCATGCAGTCCGCTCTGGACAAGGCGGACACAAATTGGATGGTGAACCTGCATGTGTCATGGTTCCGATGAATAAGACAAATCAAACAAATTGCAGGCATATTATTTATCTAAAAAGTATTAGTAATGAAACAAAACATCGGCACTCATGGAGGGATGCCAGAATCTGAAATCTCCTCCCCCCAAACCCATCGTAACACACACACAATCCCTGCCCTTATCTACACATCATAAATCACATTATCCAATTAGTTTCACATATATATTATATTTATATATATATATATATTTATTAAATTTTTATACCGCCCTTCTTCCGAAGGACTCAGGGCGGTACAGGGCAATAAATATCAAAATATACATACAAAAGTCTAAAAAGATTAAATAATTATGCCCAATATAATACAATAATTAAAACAATGTTAAAACCAAATCCAAACCCCAAACCCATCAGACCAGGCCAGATTGTTCAAATAGATAGGTTTTTAAATGAGGTCTCTCCTCCCATTCTGTATGCAGGCTTCTTATCTTCTCAAAATAGACGTTAGAAAAATTCCCTCCAAGATTCAAAGTGAAGCAGTTTAAATAAAAGGGTGTCTCTTATATTGTCAGTGCAAAAACATGTCAATGTTTGCAGTATTGACATCCAGCCCCCCTTACAAAAAGAACAGATCCCGTAATGTAAACAACACAAGTTAGGAATTGGCTTTTGGTTTGTTGGGGTGCTTCTCATAAAACTTTTTGATAAGTCTGTTAGCTTTCACATCGTTAGATTTCACCCAAATGGCTTCAGACAATGGGTATCCCTTCCATTGTACTAGGTACTGCAATTTTCCCTTAAATATTCTAGAGTGAAGAATACGTTTCACTTCATAATGGGTCTGACCTGCTACCCTGAGGGTTCCAGGTGCTTTCTTAGGGGGTGGTCTTAAAGTGGAGGCTCGAAAAGGTTTCAGTAAGCTGCAATGTAACACTGGGTGAATTTTCCCCAAATGTCTGGGGAGTTTCAATTTTACTGTGACCAGGTTGATGATTTTCACAATGGGGAAAGGCCCCAAGAATTTTGGTCCCAATTTCTTATTGGGTAGTTTAAGGCGTAAGTATTTGGTCGACAAATAGACCTTTTCCCCAACTTGGAATGTTCTTTGGGGAGCTCTCTTTTTGTCAGCTTGCTTTTTGTAGGTCTCAAAAATCTTATTTAAGGCCACCTTTGTATTTTTCCAAACTTCTTCCCAAACTCTCACCCAAAGATCAAGAGTCTGGGAAGCGGACGGTAACTGAGGGTATTTCGGTATGGGGTTGAATTCTTTCCCTGAACCTTTGCCAGCTTACCTCTCCTACCAGAGACAGAGGCAGGGGTTCAGGACCCCCCTTTGAAAGAAAGGAGATTCTGGCATGATGTCTTGGTTCCGATGAATAAGACAAATCAAACAAATTGCAGGCATATTATTTATCTAAAAAGTATTAGTAATGAAACAAAACATCGGCACTCATGGCAGGATGCCAGAAACTGAAATCTCCTCCCTCCAAACCCATCATAACACACACACAATCCCCGCCCTTATCTACACGTCATAAATCACATTATCCAATTAGTTTCACATATGAGGTCTCTCCTCCCATTCTGTATGCAGGCTTCTTATCTTCTCAAAATAGACGTTAGAAAAATTCCCTCCCTTCAAGATTCAAAGTGAAGGAGTTTAAACACAAGGCTGTCTCTTACATTGTCAGTGCAAAAACATGTCAATGTTTGCAGCATTGACATCTGCCCCCCCTTACAAAAAATAACAGATCCCATAAAGTAAACAAACACAAGTTAGGAGCTGACGTTTGGTTTGTTGGGGTGCTTCTCATAAAATGTTTTGATAAATCTGTCAGCTTCCACAGCATGATTCCAATGCCACAGAGCTCCACAACTTCAACCACTTCGTGTCCTCACTGAGAAGGCAATTTGAGGACCCCCTGGCTGACCGAAAAGCATGTGAGAAGATTAAAACAGTGAGGCAAGGCAGACACCCGGTAGCCAAATATATGCAAGAATTTTGGGCCATCAGCAACAAGCTGAACTGGCCGGAAGACATCCTTCTTAGCCACTTCAAAGATGGCCTAAATTACAACCTGTATGATGCTTGCCTCCCCCGAGGGGAACCACGCCGGCTAGACGAATGGTACGTCCTGGTGGAGGAAGCAGAAATTGACCTACTAAAGAGGCACCGCCAAGGAAAGCTATGGGGCCGCTCGCCCCCTGAACTGTCGTGCGAACCAGCAAAACCACTGGCCATGGCCAAGAAGTCAACAGACTGTTTCAAATGCAGGAGAGAGGGGCATCGCACCATAGAGTGCCGCTTGAAAGTCCCTCAATGCACCCCAAATTGATCACTGGCCAGAAAGTCAGGGAAGTCCCCAGCCAAGCCACGAGAACCCGCCATGAAGGCAACAGAGGCCGTAGAGTCCCTACCCTCTGCCAAGCATGGGCAGGAAACTCCGGCCTACACTGCAGGAGTGGTGGATTCCTCGGACAACAACTCAGAGGACGAATCCCTGGTAAGTGGACCCATCACGCCCATCCTCAAGACAGTGACTATATTAGCTCCATGCCCAAAGCTGTCAAAATGAAAGCCCTCATAGGCTCTGGCTGCACCGGCTGCCTCATTAGCCCGACACTTGGGGGAATTGGTGAGGAGGCTGAAAAGCCGATCTTGTTCAGCCAGTTATATGGGTCCATAGCGGGGGCAGTGGGGGTGCCAGCTACCCTAGCCTAGGAATGGAATGCCCAGTGATCCTAGGGCTGGTGTGGCTAAAGAAAAGCAACCCCTGGATAGATTGGAGGTTGGCAGAGCTCAAATTCCCAAAAGGGAATCATGCGAACTCAACACCCCAAGGAGCCCTACCAAGCCCAGGAGTGGAGAAAGTATTGGTGGGAGAGGAAAAGGGGTTACCCGAAATACTGGAGGAATAGCGAGACCTTGCTGGCATTTTCAGTGAGGAACAGGTGGATGAGCTCCCTCGTCACTGACCCACGGACTGTACCATAGAAATCAAACAAGGGGCAAAAATCCCAAAGCCCAGTTTGTACTCCATGAGCCCTAAATAGAAGGAGGAGATGGAAAGATTCACAAACAAAAACCTAGAAAGGAGATTTATTGAACCTGCCAAACCCAAAGTGGCCGCTCCAGTCCTATTTAGGGAGAAGAAGGAGGGCACTTTGCATTTATGTGTGGATTGCCGCACCCTGAGTGCAATCAGTGAAAGTAACCTATACCCCATACCCCTCATGAAGGATATGTTATTCCCACCTATCGAAATGAAGAATTTTCACCAAGCTAGACCTAAGGGAAGTGTACTACCGTGTTAGGATTAAGGAAGGGGATGAATGGAAAACTGTATTTAATTGCCCAATGGGATGCTACCAATTCAAAGTTTTGCCATTTGGAATATAAAGGCCCCCGCAGTATTTATGCAATTGATCAACAAGGTGCTAAGGGAGCACCTATTCAAGGGGGTCCTGGTTTATTTAGATGTCATCCTATCTTCACTAAGTCCAAAGATGAGCATGTCAATTTAGTCAGAACTGTTTTAAAGAAACTGTGAGCTGCCCACCTATATGCCAAACTATCAAAATGTGAATTCCACCAGGAAAAAATAGACTACTTGGGTTATTGCATATCCCAACAGGGCATCAAAATGGACCCCGAGAAGGTCAGGGCAGAATGGGCACCACTTCACACAAGAAAGCAATGCAAACTTTTACCGCCAGTTCATCCCTTTGTTCGCCCAAATAGCCCTGCTTCTCACAAACATGTTAAGAATGAAGGGGGAACCCTCAGTGAATCCCAGCCAGCCACTGAAATGGACAATGGAATGCCAAGTGGTGTTCGAGAGGTTGAAGAGACTCTTAATGTATCATTCTGCATGGAAAATCTCAGATCCTGTCTATTATGCCTGCTATCAACTACTCTTAATAAAAGTTCCTGTTGGAAGAAATCGCTTCCAAGAGTTCTGCTTTCTTAAGATGTGGGACTGAAGTGGGCCCTGACAAATGGCTAGTTTATAATGTTATGGAAAAGTAAAAAGTTGAGGTTCAATGTTAATGCTTTCTTCTACTGCAACAGAGGAAGTATGTTCTTTTTCCCTTCTCCCCCTCACTTTTCCCCCTTTTTCTTCCCCACTGTGTCCTACTATTTGCTTTTGTATTTTTGTATTTTATTCTATAATCTAATAAAATATTTCAAACTATAGAAAAAAGTATCAGTTTTAATTTCTTCGGTGGCTGTTCCTTTGCTGAATCACCTTCCCTTTGCATTGACAAATGTATGATGAATTTATCCATGCTTATTAATATGCACCACTACCAGCTAGTTCAGGGGTCTTCAAACTTGGCACTTTTAAGGCTTGCGGACCTCAACTCCCAGAATTCCTCAGCCCTCATGGCTGGTTGAGGAATTCCGGGAGTTGAAGTCCACATGTCATAAAGTTTCTAAGTTTGTAGACTCCTGAGATAGCTGGTCAGCCCTTCTTGCTCTCTCCCTTCTGAGCTCTTCCACAGTGTAGTAAGAATGTACCCCCAATCCCTTCCCTGTACCCTTAAAGACACAGGAATCAAGTGCAAAGCAAGAAACACAAACACCGTTTTTTCCCCTCTTTAAGGTGCCTCAGGCATGTCACAAAAAAGATGGTGCTAGACCTCTGGAGGAAACCTGCCCCACTTTACATCGAGGGGGCAGTTTCCTCCTTTAAATTCCTGAGAGTCTACCTCTGTGAAGATCTTACCTGGAAAGTCAATACAACCCAGGTGGCCAGAAAGGCCCAACAGAGACTCCACTTCCTCAGGGTCTTGCGGAAGAACAGGGTAGAATGGCTAATGACCTTCTTTTACTGGTCTATTATAGAGAGCGTCCTCTCGCACTGTATTGTGGTTTGGTATCCTGGCCTGACAGCTGCAGATAGGAAAGTATTACAGAGGGTGGTGAGCACAGCACAAAACATTGTGGACTGTCCCCTGACACCACTGGATGACATCGCCAGGGCTCGCTGCCTTGGAAGAGTGAGAAAAATTCTCAGGGACGACTCACACCCTGGTCGGTACCTCTTTACTCTCCTACCATCAGGTAGGAGAGTATAGCCAGCCATACCAACAGGCTGAAGAACAGCTTCTATCCATTGGCTGTCATGGGAAATAATTTTATAATTTTATGTATGATTGACTTGCGAGGCTGGTGTGTTGTGCAATTAGTTCACATGGTGTAACAAGATGGTGGGTTTGTTCTCACTGTGAGTTGGGGGTGGCACAAAGGGAGGCTCAGCCAACCTCAATGTATACATGGTTGTACTTTGACAATAAAGGTTCATTCATTTATTCATGTCACAATGTTGCAATTCTAGACTGAAAGGCTCCGGCAATTGCAAAAAGCTTTAGCTTTAAATTAAGCCTGTTTACCTTCAAAGAAAACTTTCTAAAAGCCATAGATAGACTCAATTAAAGAGGGTAAAACTAATTACATTTGTTTAAAGGGATTAAACCTTTCCTGATGTCTTTTTTTTTGTCTTCCCCCGCCCAAACCACCTCCTTCTATAGCTTCTCCTCTCCTTCCCCCCTTTTCTTCAGTTCACCTTCAGCTCCAAGCTGCTTCTGGAAGCGCCAATCAGCTGAAGCCAATCAGCTGGAGCCCTGCCAGCTTCTACTGAGCCCAGACAGTCATGCAGCTGCAGCTGCCTCTCCCTCAGGTTTGGCTCGCTTAGGCTCATTCCCCTCCCCTGCTACACTTGGCTAGCAGTCGTGTACCACCTGCCACGTGGCAAAATACCACAGGTGGTACACGTACCACTGGTTGAAAAGCCCCGGTCTACTTTGTCAAATAGCTTACTGAAGTCCACAGCATTTCCTTGGTCCACTAATTTAGTCACTTTATCAAAAAAGACAGGTTGTTTTTGGCACAATCTGTTTTTAATAAAGTGATGCTGACTTATATTAATCACCTTGTTCATTCTTCACAAATCTGCTGCTTGATTATTTTTTTCAGGATCTTCCCAAGAATTGATGTCAAGCTGATTGGCCTGTAGTTTCCTGGATCCATCCCCCCATCTTTTTTTTTTTTTTGAAGATGGAACATCAGCTCTTTTCCAGTTCTTTAGTAGTAGTGATCCAGGATATTTGAAAGTTATGGTTCAATGGTTCTGAGATTTTATTGATCAGCTCCTTCAGAACTCTGGGATGTAATCCATCTGGACCTGGTGATTTGAACTCATCTAGGCTGGATAGGTGTTGTCTTACCATTTTCTTGTCTATTTTAACTTGTCTGTCTTTTAGGGTTCAGCTTTTGGTAGCTTAGGCTTTTCTTTTCTGTGAAGACAGATGCGAAGAATGAATTTAGTAGTTCTGCTTTCTCCCTGCTGCTTATTACCTTCTTGCCATCTTCTCCCATTAGTGGACTGATTTTTTTTCTTGACTTTTTTCTTGTTTTTTTACATGTTGAAAGAAACTTTTTTTAAAAAATATTTTTTGACATTTATTGTAAGTCTTAGTTTATTCTGAGCCTTAGCTTTCCTGACTTCATCTTTGCTGGTGTTCTGCCTTAGTTACGTGTCCCTCTTTCCATTTTTTCCTTGTTTTTTTTAAAGTTGGGAATCATATCAGCTCTTTTCCAGTCCTCTAGTAGTTTCCCAGTGCTCCAGGATGCCTGTTAGAGAGAGATCCAATCCAGAACTAAGGAGGAATTTTCTGGCAGGAGAACAATTAGTCAGTGGAACAGCTTGCCTCCCAGAGCTGTGAATTCTACATTGCTGGAGGTTTTCAAGGAAAGATTGAACATTAATTTGTCCAGGATGGGCAGTGGATTGGACTAGAAGACCTCCAAGGTCCCTTCCAACCCTGTGATTCTATGATTTTATAAAACTGGTCTTTGCCAGCTGAATTACCTGTTTCATTGTAGTGTCCCAAATGGCTGTAAGGTCTTCTTGCCTGCCATAGTCTTCTTTTAAAGTCTTCATGGCCCAGTTTTTCAAGTGTTCAACAAATATATTTGTCTGGAGTCAAGAGGCATATTAATGGTAAATGATAATATTACAATTTGTCACCTCACTTCCAGATAATACTGTTTAAAATGTCATCTGCCTTATCAACTGTTCAACATCCTTCACTGTATTGGGATGAATTGTGTCATCAACATGCTAAATCGGCCTGCCTAAATTTTTTGTTCTTTAGACCTATTGGACTATACTTCCAAATATCCTAGTAGGATGGACATTGGGAAAGATGGTGGACATGGGGCGGGGTGGGGGGGGAGGAAATACATTGATGTGAGAAAGCAAAGTCACTGCCTCAAAAGGGGGCCCTGGAAAAACAACTAACAGATTCAGAAACAATCATTTCATATTGGCAGGAAGTCAACCCAGGTCCTTCCATCTCATTTAGTAATTTATGAATCTCATCCAAGAGCACTTGTCCTGATGCTCACTTAGGACACTTTCAGGAGATTGGAGCATTGCCACACTTATCAGTACTCCTCACAAGTGGCCAAAATGATCCTTTTTGTTGTTGTTTTTACATGAATATCCCTTTGGTATTTTTTTCAAAACACAATGGAACTATATGTCTTCTGTGCAAACTAGATAGTGCTACTTTTCTTTTGATAAATGGCTCAATTTGTCTTCATGATGTCTCACTGCAAAACCTGGACTGAAGGGGTATCAATCTTTAAATGTCAGCCATGACTTACCACAGTGGAGAAAATCAGCACCACAACAGCAGACACCACTTCGGCTATGAATATTACCAGTATAACTGCAAAAAACTAGAAACAGAGAAATATGCTGTTCACTACCAGCAAAGCCAGAGCTAGGAAATGCCGGTTAAGGATTACAGCAGATTTAGGATTTAGGCAAAATCTAAATAAAGTGACTATCTAATGTTTTAAATAGAGAGATTCAATATTGTATCATATAATTGGTTTTAGTTGTCAGAAAAAGAAACATACTGTAGTGAATAGACAATGTATGTTATTCTTTTTTGTTAGTTTGTTCTCATAGTATTAATAATATTTATAGAGCAACATATTTTTAGGCATACTGTACTTTTACCGTCTATAAATGAGATGGATGGAAGGCAACATCCTGCCAAAAATGAAGTGCCCTGAGACTGCCCCCACATCACATTTAAGGAACAGCCTATTTGACAGGATGAAGCAGCCAGATGATTTAACTAAGCTGTCTCTAAACTGCGTAGGCTTCACAGAGAGATGAATTTTAAGGCACTTCTCAGGGCCTTATAATGATGTTTGATGTCATGATGAAGAAAATCAAGATTAGCCTGCCTTGACTTTCTTGGGTATAAGAAGGAGAAACTGTTAGGCTTTCAAGATTATGTTATTAAAGCCTATTTCAATAAAGTAGTCTATTATTTGTGATGCTTGTTTTTTGATCTGTCTTAAGGGGCTGACAGGTTAATTCAAATGTCAAAGAGCATTCAGTACTAGGGCTGTGCGGCATTTTTAATTTGAATGCACGTATGTGCTTCAGAGCACATATGGATATGTCCTCAGGATCTATCCACAACTCCTTTAACCTTTCATTAGACTTTTGCTGATAAAGATTCTAACTGGAATAATTCTTTGTACTATCTATTAACATATTAAGAGAATTCTAAGTAACAGAAAATAACTGTTTTCCACCTAACTAAATTTTTTGAGTAATACCAATATTGAGAACTGACTTTAATTCAGCCCCATAAAATAAATAAGAATCAAAAATGCTTAAAAAAGAGCCTGGTGATCCTTTCATGATGAATGGTGGCTGGGACATTTATTTTGGGGCTCCACCAGCATATCACCATTCAGAAGAACTAGGAGGCAGAAAACGTCCAGGAGCATAAGTAAAGTGAAGATGCGAGTAGTCCTTTGTGAACTTTACAGCTTAGCAATTTCATGACACCTACGTTTGGTCCATGGCAAGGTCTTTTTGCCAATCACTTACTACCAGCAGGAGACATCTGCTTTCTTTCACAGCTCCCCAGCATCCCAAAAAGCCCATGGTGAAAAGGATGCTGCCAACTGTTATGCACAGGTAACCCACATGGAGCAGAAGCATCATCTGTGGTGCAGCAACTCCAAGGATCTTCTCAAAGGAATCACCATCTACCTTCACCCAGATACCAATGCCCAGCAAAGCCAGGCCTCCTAGCTGGGAGGAAAATGGAGAGAAAAAAGAAGGTATCATTTCTGCATTACAAATTTCTAATTCTGCAATAAAAGCTTTTGAGCAAAGACTGTTTGTTGTCTTCAACATTTCATTCCTAAGAAACTGAACCAGTATCGATAGACTGATTAGAAACATTCATAAAACTCCTCCTTACTGCAGTGGATACTCAAGGCAATGTACAATCTATACAAGTAATCCTTGACTTACGACTATAATTGAGCCCATAATTACATATGTTATTACAATTATAAGTTGAGGTACTCACATGACCAGAAGTAATTTTCCAGCCTTTTTTGCAGCAGTTGTTAAACTGCAGTTATTAAGTAAAGGCTACAATTGTTAAGCCAACTGAGTGTTTTTTATTGGAAACCAGCATAAAATGCTGGAAACTGACAAAAACATTGCAAATCATGATCATGTGACCATGGTAGGCCACAAACAGTCATAAAGTTGACCCCCCCTGACATGTAGTCAATGATTATGGGAGGCAGTGTGACCATTTATGACAGCTGGAGGTGCTTTACAGCAGGGTTCTCCAACCTGTGGTCCATGGTCCACTGCCGGGCCATGGCTTATTGGCCACTGGGCCATATGAGTGGCTGGATGATGTGTCCATATGCACATGCATACACAGCCCCACTTGTGTGTTGTCATGAGCGTGGCAGGCATTCGCAACCCCACTCGCATGAGCGTTGCTGCGAGCCTTGTGGGCGTTCACAGCCCCACTCATATGAGTGGCACCGTGACCATCACTGGCATTTGCTTCCCCATTTGCGTGAGTATTGCAAGTGTTTGCGGCCCCGCTTGCACAAGTGCTGACGGCCTCTCATGTGAGCAACAGGTGTTAGTGTGCACACATGCACATGCATTTATGCCCCCCCCATTCATCCCTTTTTTTCCCCTCTCCCCATTCTGGGCCACCACACGAAAGGTTGGGAATTCTGCTTTATAGGCTGTAAAGCATTCATTCTATAGCCATAGTAACTTTAAATGGACATAAAACTGGTTGTTAACTGAGGACTATCCATAATAAAATAGGTTAAAAAGTAATATATAAAAAATCTAAAATAAAACAGAACAATATCTTTCTTAATAGAAAGCAAAGAATAGGCATTAAAATCCATTCAGAGTTTGGTGGAATATTTCAGCCATAATAACTATATCTTTTTAAAAGATGACTGCTTTATTTGTGATAGTATATAGTCTGGATTCTCAGGAATGACAGGATGCATTCCAGAGAACAAAGAGGCAGCATAGTTCAGATAGTTTGTGTGAGGCAAAGAGAGTGAAGACAGTCCCTCCCTAATAGTTCAGAGTTTGTAGTTTATGCATGTTGTGGGCAGCAGGGTGCTTCAATTTGGCAAGATTCTGTTGTTTGTTTGTTTGTTTATACTAAATTTGTTTGCTACCCATCTTGCCACAATGTGATTGTACAGGTCAGGAACAATAAAGAAATCTGCTTGGTAGAATCAGCATATGTCTTTCTTGGTTTCTGGAGCCTGACACTAACTAGATACTATATATCTGCCAGCACTACAGATTGTCCTCATTTAACATCCACTCATTCAGTGATGACTTGAAGCATTTTTCACTGGCCTTTGGCTGTCTGCCTATCTACTGCTGCCAGCTGTTCCTGCTGCTATGTCCACCACTGTCACTCCCACTTCATACTATACCACTAGTATATCAGCCCATGGCCTCTGTTTGCATCCCACCCAGGATCTCTGTTTTGTGCTGGCCAAGGCCTCCATTTACGCCCCATTCCAGAGCCCCTTTCAGATATTAATCAAGGCTTTTGTTTGTGAGCTAGCGGGGTACAAATGGAAGCCCAGGCTGGTGCACAAGGTAGACAGTGGCTGCACTCGCATGAAAGAAGGTGGCATGAAAGAAGGCCCTGGCTGGTACTGTACTGGTACATAATGCAGTGAGCATCTGGTGTGGGAGCAGTAGAGGGGGCTGGATGGCAGCAGCAGCAGCTAGCAGCAATGGGTATATAGATGACCAAAAGAGCAGAAATGTAGAAGAGAGGTGGATGGGGGAAGTTGAAGTAGAGGCTGTTCCTTACCTTTTTCCAATAGTGGCTTGGGTTCTCGCCTAACAACTGTGTGGTATTCATTCAAAGACAGCAACTGGGAGTGCCAGAACTGCTGCTGCTGAGTGGAGCAGTCATGTAACATTTCACTCAGCAACAGGGTTGCCAGTCCCAATTAGGGTCGTTAAGTGATGGCTACTTGTACTGAGAATGGAACTATTTATTGGTGAGCAAACACACATACTTTAATAGACAAACTTGCAGAGAAGGATGGGTATGTAATCCTTCAATTATTCCTTGCAATTATTTTTATCATTCAGTGTTGGACAGGAAGTGATTTGCTAAGAACTGGAGGACGGAGGA
Organism: Vipera ursinii; assembly: GCF_947247035.1. Classification (NCBI taxonomy): domain Eukaryota; kingdom Metazoa; phylum Chordata; class Lepidosauria; order Squamata; family Viperidae; genus Vipera; species Vipera ursinii. Next base: position 178,445,843 of record NC_139513.1, read on the forward strand.
AATAAGAGAATGATGGGAAACCATTTTTTCTTTTCATATTTTTTTTCTGTTGCAACCTATGGAACATATTAAGATTGCTGAGTATTTCCACACATGAGGCTCATACTGCTCTTAAACCTCTCACATCTGCACATCACAGATATTTTGAAAAAGTGTATTTTATGCATCTGTTCAACCTCCTGAACTATTTATTCGGCTCTCTGCTGCAACCAGTTGCCATCTATTCTAGCGCATACTTACAAAGATCACTCCATTAAATACGAACATCATCATCTTCAGGAAGGAGAAACAGATATTCATTTTGTACCTGCAGTCAAGAGAATGATAATTATCATTTTGGTGAGAAAAACATAGAAGGCTGACTGAAAGTTAGTGCAGGATATAGCGTTATTTTGGGGGCATAAAACAAAGACATTAAAATTAATGACAAATTTGTGATTTTGGCAGTACAGTTTTAGATTGTAGATTTTAAAACAACATCAATTTTCTGTTACCTATCATTTGCTGCCAAATATATGTACAAAATTTAAATAGCTGGAAAATTCCAACTTCAACAACATCACCATGTCATTGAAGTGCCTCATACAACCATCTCAGATCCTTCCGGAATTAAGAGTGCAGACTTAAATGTACTTGTCCACCATGTTGTTCTATTTTGGGGCATCAACATTATACAAAATACAGAAGGGGAATCAGAAACAATGTTAAAGTAATTAAAGGTGTGAGGTAGAAAAAAATGAAAGGAAATACAACAAAGTATTGTTTATACCAGTGTTTTTCAACCTTTTTTGGGCAAAGGCACACTTGTTTCATGAAAAAAATCACGAGGCACTGCACCGTTTTCCGCACCGTTGGACTCCCCACGGTCGCTACATGAACGGTCGTAAGTCGAGGATGGCCTGTGTTCTCAAGGGGTTGGACTAGATGACCTCCAAGGTCCCTTCCAACTTCTTCTTCTTCTTCTTCTTCTTCTTCTTCTTCTTCTTCTTCTTCTTCTTCTTCTTCTTCTTCTTCTTCTTCTTCTGCTTCTGCTTCTGCTTCTTCTGCTTCTTCTGCTTCTTCTTCTTATTATTATTATTATTAATTATTATTATTATTATTATTATTATTATTATTATTATTATTATCCTCTTTATTTTATTTTATTTTATTTTGGGGCTTTTGTTTGTTTTTGCTGTGAAGGAAAAGGAAAGCTTGCATTTCTTTTTAATTTTTCTTTCTGTATTTTCTTTTTTCTCTTCTTTTCTTTCTTCCTTCCTTCCTTCCCTCTCTTCCCTCCCTCTTTTCTTTCTTTATCTTTCTTCCTTCCTTTCTCTCTCCCACTTTCTTTCCCTCCCTCTCTCAATTTCTTGCTTTCTACTTGTTGTGGAAATTGGAAGCTACTTGCATTTCTTTTTAATTTTTCTTCCTGCTTTTTTTCCTTCCTTCCTTCCTCCCTTCCTCTCTCTCTCTCTCTCTTTTCTATTCTCCTTTTTTTTCTTTCTCCCTCCCTTTTCCCCTTCCCCCTTTCTCCTTTTTCCCCTTCCTTTTTTCTTTCTTTCTCACCTTTACCATCAAAAGCACTTCACTCCGGGGGGGGGGAACCCCAAAGGTTTTTAATTGCTTTGGTCCAAAGGACATTTTATTATGCAACGTATCAAAAGGACAGGTTAAAAAAAAATCAGCCATGTAATTTTTCAGACGCAAGCGAAGCCTCCAAGAGCGAAGCGGTCAGATCCCTCTATTTCGGGCTGGGGCGAGGGGTCGCGGCGAGCAAAGAAAGCGGAGCCAGGCAGCCAACCAGGTGGGAGTCTCGCATCCTCAGCCGCGCGGGGAGTAAGGAGTAAGTGGCGCGTGCTGGTGAAGAAGACCTTTTTCAAACGTTGCAGGCAACCAACCACGCGACAGCTCAGGCGAGCCGGGCTGGCTGCCCGTCCGTCCTCTTCCGATAAGCAAGCCGGTCGCCTCTCCCCAGCTTCTCTCTCTTCAGCAAGAGACCCTCCGAAGCCAGAGAAGGGGGCGGAGCTACGCTGCCGTGCAGCCCTGGTGCCTAGAGAGGTCGAGCCCACATCTTTTCCCGGGCTTTTGCTTCCAGCGAAGTAGGGCCGTCAGCTTAGTCAAGGCTCCGGTGACCAGAGCTCCCTGCCAGAGAGTCTTGCAGCGCCGCTCCGCCCGCGGCTGTTCCTCCTCCTCCTCCTCCTCCTCCTCCTCCTCTCACCGCTGTCTCCTAGGTCAGTGTTTTTTCAATTTTTCCCACGGCACACCAGGCAACATCTCACGGCACACTAGTGTGCCGCGGAACAGCGGTTGAAAAACACTGGTTTATACCAACACCATTCAATATAACAAACTTGTCTATCCTTACTTCTTAGATATGGCTATCCCTCCTCCTAATCCTCCTCATCCTCTTCATTATCATTCTAACCACTGCCTATCCACTGCAGGATGAAAGCCTCTTCTGCATGTTTCCAACCAATAAGGTTTTGAGCTTTCTTTTGCCAGTTGGGCCCACAATACTTGCTCATGTCATTGATCCATCTTGTTTTAGGTCTCTTTCGTGGACGCTTTTTATCGAGTGGAATCCATTTTATGACTGCCTTGGTCCATCTGCCATCAGTTCTTCTTGCTATGTGACCAGCCCATTTCCATTTCAATTCTTTTACTCTCTTGATGATATCATATGTTTTTGTTTTTTCTCTAGTCCAGGGCTTTTTAAATATGGCAACATCTGAGTACCACCAGTCACCAGGCAAGGTGTCAAAAACTTGATGACCGCCCCCCCAAAAAGAAAAAAAATGATGAAGTACAGGTAGTCCTTGACTTACAACAGTTCGCTTAGTGACTGTTCGAAGTTCCAAAGGCACTGAAAAAAGTGCCCCCAAGCCACAGCCGAGCAAGATACCTGCCTGCCCTCCCGGTGGTGCTCTTCCTCCTGTCCGAGGCTTTCATTGTTGTGACCATTTCTGTTGAGGATTGGCAGTGGGGGGGCTGTTTGGTTTTTATCCCCCCCCATCTGCTGGGTGGTTGCAGCAGGTTTTGGTCACTTCACATGACTCTGGAGCACTGTGACCATCATAAGTATGAATCAATTGCCAAGTGTTCTGTTCCAGCCTACTACCGGCCCTGCAGAAAAGGCAGGGACAACCCCTTTACAAAAGGCAAAAGGCTGGAAGTAAGCCCGCCAAATTTATTTACACAAAACAGAGCAAACAGAGCAAAACAAAATACGAACCACTAAAACAGAAGCTGATCAAATGGTTGCCTTCAGCAACTAGCCCTCCCACACATTCCCCTTTTAAACAGTTTCAAGGCGTGGCTTCTCTTTGTCTCCTTCCGAGGTGCCCCATTGCCTTCCTCTGTTTACTCCTGCTTGACTGCCTCCTGCTTCGGGCGTCCTTGAACAAGGCCAGCTGTGGGTCATCTTCATCCAAGCTGTCAGGCTCACACAGCTGGGTTTGAGTAGTAACCAGATGGGAGGGGCCTGGCTGAGAGCTCTGCGATGCCTCAGAACTGTCCTCTCCAAACCCCTCCTCCTGCTCCTCCTCTGAATCGTCCGACCCAACTGCCGAACCCACAGGCTGACACTGAATCACAACACCAAGCATATGAATGTAAATCACAAGATCCTGGAGATGCTGCAACATTCCAGCTGATCGACGCTTCTTCTGGGCTCAGAAGTGCCAGAATCAGTGTTGAGCTCCAGCTGGAGCCTGGCGCTGATCCTGGCACTTCCACTGAGCCTTGACAGCCCTGCAGCTCAAGCCATCTCTCGCTCATGCTTGTGTGGTGCTGCCACCAGTTCAGCTCATTCCCCTCCCCCACTACCACTTTTCTAGGATGGTTGCGTACCACCTTCCAGGTGGTACCCATACCATTGGTTGAAAATCCTTGCTCCAGTCCATGGGAAGATCTTTCTATCTTGTCTTGTAATGCTGAGCTCTTTGCGCCACTCATAGCTTTTGTATCGATTGTGAGGTCCATGTTTCACCAGTATATAGATATACCAATTGATATATTGTCTTTTGTTCTTTAAAATTCTCACTTTTCAAGATTTTATCTACTTCATCCAATCATGATTCTCTTGTGTTTTTTTTCTTTCTTTTTGACCCATTCATTCTTTTTCAATAGATTTGTTCTTCAGTGAATGAATGAATGAATGAATGAATGAACCTTTATTGTCAAAGTACAACATGTATACATTGAGATTGGCTGAGCCTCCCTTCATGCCTCCCCACAACTCACAGTGACAACAAACCCACAATCTTGTTATACAATGTGAGCTAATTGCACAACACACCAGCCTCGCAAGTCAATCATACATAAAGTTATTTCCCGTTCAAGAGTTTGACAGCCCATGGATAGAAGCTGTTCTTCAGCCTGTTGGTACAGCTGGCTATCTCCTACCCGATGGTAGGAGAGTAAAGAAGTACTAACCAGGGTGTGAGTCATCCCTGAGAATTCTCCTCACTCTTCTAAGGCAGTGAGCCCTGGTGATGTCATCCAGTGGTGTCAGTGGACAGCCCACAATGTTTTGTGCTGTGCTCACCACCCTCTGTAATATCTTCCTATCTGCGGCTGTCAAGCCAGCATACCAAACCACAATACAGTGCGAGAGGACACTCTCTATAGTAGACCGGTAAAAGAAGGTCATTAGCCGTTGTCCTACCCTGTTCTTCCGCAAGACCCTGAAGAACTGGGGTCTCTGTTGGGCCTTTCTGGCCACCTGGGTTGTATTGACTTTCTCTCTATGTGACTAAACCACCTTAACATGCCGCTTTCGTACATTTTAGTCAACGTTCTACCAAGGTATACAAATTCATCTATTTGCTCTAGTTTTTCATTTATGTGTGATTTTTCATAGTTCACTGCATTTACTTTTCTTTGATAAATTAATTTTCAAACCCATGGTAAGAATTGCATGTACATTTTAATATTTCTTGCAATTCATTCATGTTCTTAGTCAATAATATGGCATCATCTGCGTGCAAAAATACACAAACATTTGTGTCCTCAAAAAAAACACACCACCCCTTGGTGGTCATCAAGATTGCTCCCATGTAGACCACATTATAGTAGTCTGTGAGATGATAAGGTGATTAGCCAGGGTCTGTTGCTCCAGCATCAGATACAAGTGGTCCTCTAGCTAAAATTGGGAAAGTCTCTTTTGACCTCAGCTTCTATCTACTATTTCTGCAGAAACTAAGAGTCCAGAAGCACCCCCAGGAAGAGCATAGCTCCATACAGAGCTAAATTTGACATTATTCAAGTGTTTCTGAATCCACTGCATTCTGTTTTGCCTATTCAAAACTAAAGCATACTAGAGCTACTAGATCATAATAAGGACTCTTGGCAAGGGATGGGCTATACCTAAAAAAAAACCAGGAAAAAATGTACTTGGAAGAAGACCCAACTCATCAGGAGGGCTTTAAACTAAAACTGAGGAGGGAGGGTGACCAATTTCTAGAATTTCAAACCCCAAACCAATCACAAATCCCAAGAAAACAAATCAAACAATGAGGTAGGCAGAGATGAAAAAAAAGAAAAACTCAAACAACAACCAGGAGACAAGTAAACACCCTCATGGACAGGCATAAAAATCTTAAATGTTTATATACAAATGCTCAAAGCTTAGGGAACAAACAGGGTGAACTAGATAGTACATGAGGGAGTGTATGACATAGTTGGTATAACAGAAACCTGGTGGGACGAAACCCAGGAATGGACTGGATTGATGGATGGATACATATTGTTCAAAAGGAACAGGTCTATAAAAAGAGGTGGGGGAGTTGCACCATATGTAAGAGAACACTACATATCTGCAGAAATGCACATGATCAAACATAAAATCTCTCCAGAAACTATATGGGTCAATATATATATTAAAAAGTGACATTGGCATACATGTTTATTACAGACCACCCAATCAATCAGATGTCATAGACGAACTCTTTCCCAAGCAATTAACAATTGCATGCAGGAAGCATACCACAGTAGTAATGGGAGATTTCAACTATCCAGATATCAACTGGGAGACAAACTCTGCAGTGAGCAAGAGATCAAACAGATTCCTAATGAACCTAGCCGACAACTTTGTTACCCAAAAGGTGGAGGAGGAAACTAGATGTAAAGCTATACTGGACTTAATCTTTACAAACAGAAACAGTGATAGAGGGAATCAAAATTACTGGAACCTTGGGCGAAGGTGACCACATGATACTGGAATTTAATATAATGCAAACACCAGCAATAGAAAACAATTCAACCAATGTCCCAAACTTCAAAAGAATTTAACGAACTCAGAGAGAACCTAGGAAAAATCCCATGGATGAAAATCCTAAAGGGGAAAAGGACCCAGGAAGCGTGGGAAACCCTGAAAAATGTGATCACAAAAACCCAGACCAGTGCAATACCACTGAGAAAGAAAAACAAGAAATCCAAGAAGAAACCAGCATGGCTGCACAAAGAACTTTCTAACAAACTAAATGACAAAAAGGCCAAATACAAAAAATGGAAAGGGGGCACATAACTAAAGCTGATTATTAGCAGACAGCCAGAACATGCAAAGATGAAGTCAGCAAAGCAAAGGCTCAGAACAAACAAAGGCTAGCAACAGAAATCAAGGACAATAAAAAAAGCTTTCCCCAACATATTAACAACAAGAAATAATTCAAGAAAAATGTAGGCCCACTAAAGAGAGAAGATGGCAAGGAAATTACAGGCAACAGGCAGAAAGCAGAGCTGCTTAACTCATACTTTGTGTGAGTCTTCACAAAAAAAGAAACTATAGCCCAACACACCAAAAAGAAACCACTGCAAAAGACATACTAGAAAAAATAATAATAAGCAAGAAAATGGTAAGGGAATACCTATCCAACCTTGACAAATATAAATCACCGGGACCTGACAGGCTATATCCCAGAATTCTGAAAGAGCTGGCAGATGTTATCTCAGAATAACTGCACCACATCTTTCATAAATCCTGGAGCACCGGGGAAGTACCAGAGGATTGGAAAAGGGCTGATGTGGTCCCCATCTTCAAGAAAAGGAAAAAAAAACAGACCCAGGAAACTACAGACCAATCAGTTTAACATCAATGCCTGGGAAAATCCTAGAAAAGACAATCAAAAACAGATCTGTGAACAACTAGAAGCAAACAAAGTCATAACTAGTAGCCAGCACAGTTTGTTAAAAACAGATCATGCCAAACCAATCTCATCTCATTCTTTAATAAAGTGACTAAACTAGTAAACCAGCAAAATGCAGTGGACGTAGTATAGTTAGATTTCAGTAAGGCATTTGACAAGGTATACCACAACCTACTCCTTGGTAAACTAGGAAAATGTGGGATGGACAACATGACCACCAAATGGATCTGTAGCTGGCTAACAAACTGTACTCAATGAGTAGTCCTCAATGGATGTAGTGCAGAGGGGTACTGCAAGGTTCCATCTTAGGCCCAGTACTCTTCAACATCTCCATCAGTGACTTAGATGAGAGAATAGAAGGGGAACTCATCAAATTTGCAGATGTAACCAAACTGTCAGGAGTAGCCAACACCCCAGAAGACTAATTCAAGATCCAGAAAGATCTTGACAAACACGAACAATGGGCCCTATCCACAAAAATGAGTTTCAATGTGGAGAAAAGCGAAGTCTTACATTTAGGCAGGAAAAACCAAAGGCACAAATACAGATTGGGCGAGACCTGGCTTACAAACAGTAACTGTGAGAGGGACCTTGGAGTCCTGGTGGACAATCACTTGGCTATGAGCCAGCAGTGTGCAGCAGCAATCAAAAAAGCTAATGCACTCCTGGGCTGTATAAACAGACGCATAGAATCAATATCACACGAAGTAATATTACTGCTTTATAAAGCCCTAGTAAGACCACACCTGGAATACTGCAGCCTATTTTGGTCACCATATCACAAAAAAGATGTTGAGAGCGTGTAAAAAATTCAGAGAAGAACTATTAAGGTGGTCAGGGGCCTGGAGACTAAAACATACAAAGAACGGCTACGGGACTTGGGTGTGGCTAGTCTAAAGAAAAGAAGAAATAGGGGAGACATGATAGCAGTGTTCCAGTATCTGAGGGGCTGCCATAAGGCAGAGGGGCCCAGGTTGTTCACCAAAGCACCAGAGGGCAGGACGAGAAACAATGGTTGGAAACTGGTCAAAGAGAGAAACAACCTGGAATTGAGGAGAAACTTCCTGACAATGAGAACAATCAACCCGTTGAACAGCTTAAACCCAGAACTTGCGGGCGCTCCATCACCGGAGATTTTTAAGAGGAGACTGGACATTCACCTATCTGAGACAGGTTCTTCTGCTTGAGCTGGACTAAAAGACCTCCAAGGTCCCTTCCAGCTCTATTCTGTTCTATTCAACTGCCAAAGCAACCAGTAAAACAATAACTTTTATCTTTATACGGAATCAGGTGTACACATGTTCCTCTTTATAATTTGGGATTGCATTATATACTAAGCAGAATCAAACAAGCACATTATGGCTTAGTTTAATGTGTAAACCCAACTACCTGCACCTTCAATAGCTCACCAGAATGACCCAGCTGACACTAGGATCCAAATTAAGCACCTCAGAATCCTTGCACATAACCAGAAACATGCATCAGTGTCAAGCTCTGTTTCAAGCCTTAATCAAGAACTGGCTGAGGAGAGGACCTTTATTTTGGAAGATTATCAGAGCCCCCAGTTAAAAATATAGCATGATAAAATGTAACCTTGTGATCATGGCAAGTGAGATAATGTGAAGAAGAACATCAAGGAAGGCTTCACTTGCAGTTGCTTAATTGCATTTACAGGAGCAAAGAAACGAAAGCAGGACTGGACAACCTGCCACCGCCACTTGGCCACTGCCACATGGCTATGGGATGTCTTGCCTCAGCCAAGTTGCTGCAGGGACAACTCAACATGAGCCTGGGCCTTCCACTCTGGTTTCCAAAGCGAAAGTTCCTGCCAGCCCATACTTCTCTCTGAAGGCTTCTCTTATGTACTGTATTGTAAATATGCTAAGCCACTTGACACCCGCCTATTGTGGAGAAGCTAAGCGGGTATTTCCTGCCAAGCTGAGGCTAGCCCTCAGGGGACCCTGAGGATTAGTCCCAACCATTTCAGTAGAAAAATTAGTATTTGGGCAGGAGATTCCAGGCAGATAATTGGGTGAAAACCTGAGGGCTTAAGGTATAAGTACCGGCCATTACCTGTTGTTCTCTCAGTTCTGTTCCTGTTACAATAAAGCTGTGCTATGACACTGTGTTGCTCCTTGTCTATCAAAGCAACCCACTACATAAAACTGGTGACGAAGGTGGGATGCTGCAGGAAAAGAGGCTGCTGCTGATCAACTGACCAGTGAGATACCAGGCTATCTGCCCTGGCGGAACCCACTCCCCACCTGCCTGCCAGTAAGACACACTGGAGGCACAACAGACCTGAGGATCCATCCCCAGGACTCCTAGGATCAGCAAAGCTCCAATCGCAGCAGCACAGGCAAGACCCTGCACACACAACCTCCCAAGAATGGCCAAATTGGGAAGAATTCAAGAGTTCGACATAACCCACCCCGAACAGTGGAGCACATACATCTCCTGGGTGGACAATTATCTCAGCGCAAACTAGATCAGGAATGATGGGCTGTAGGCAGCAACTTTGCTATGTGTCTGTAGGCAAGACACATTTGACGTTGTGGAGAACCTAATAGCCCCAACCAGCATAGAAACAGTCACTTACACCAACCTAAAAAGAAGACTCAGAGAACATTTCGAGCCCAGGTTATCAGTCATCATATGGCGCCACAGATTCGAGCAACATGACCAGAGATCAGGAGAGTCGGCAGCAGAGTTTTGGCAGCCCTTCACCAAGCTTCATGCAACTGTGAGTTCCCTGACCTGGAAGACGGTCTCCGAGACAGGTTCGTTTGTGGGTTGCAGAACAGAGAACTGCAACAATGCCTCTTCACCATCGAAAAATTGACCTTCCAAGATGGGCTGAAGGAAGTCATGGCAGATGAGGCTGCTGGAGGAGCAATGAAGACTCTCCGGCCACCTAAAACACACACTAGCTCCGCAGCAATCAACCACGAGACCGCTGAAGGCTCCATGGAAACCAGAGAGGACGAAGAGATCGACCGACTGTGACAAGACCCACCCTGATGGCCACTATCCACAGAACAAGCATCTTCAGCACTGAACTGCACGAGCTGTGGGGGCCAGAATGAATGAGCGGAGTGCAGATTCCGCACAGCTGTATGCTGTGCCTGCGGGAAGCAGGGCCACATTGCCAGGGTTTGCCAAGGCCGGTGGTGGGACACAAAACCCCCGATGCAACAGCCAAGAGGAAAATGGTCCCCAGGGCAGACCTAAATCGAATACTGTTTGGGGAGACAGCGGATCCAATGCACAGAAGCTAAATGCTCCCTCAAGCAAAAAATCAGATTACAGCCAAGACTGCAAGGCGTACCATGCCCCATGGAGCTAGATACTGGATCAGCACTGACCATTATCTCCTCCAAAACCTTTGACCACATCTGCAAGCAAAGCAGACTGCAGGTCCCGCTTAAAACATCCAGTTTGGTGTTAATGGACTTTCAGCACTGTCGCATCCCTATAAGGGGGGAGGCCATCGTCAACGTGCAATTCAAGGAATACAAGGGCCCCCTCAGCATAGTGGTTATGGAGGGACAATGCACCAGCCTCATAGGGCTACAGTGATTCGAGGCCCTGGGCATCAGCATGACCGGCATCCATCGAACCCAAATAGATGAGCTAGGTGGAGTATGCCAGCAATATGCTGACATGTTCAGTTCGGAGCTGGGCAGTACAAGGGGACACCCATTTCCCTCAACCTTGACCAAACGGTAACCCCCATCTGACTAAAACTTTCCTTCGCATTGAAGCCAAAGATAGATGAGGAACTCGGCAAGCTAGTGCAGCAAGGAATGCTCCAGCCCATAGACAGCAGCCAGTGGGAGACTCCAATAGTGACCCCAGTCAAGCCCAATGGGGATGTGTGCATATGTGCAGTTTATAAATGCACCATAAACAAGGCCCTGCAACAGCATGCTTACCCGGTCCCGGTGGTAAGCCACATGCTTGCCCCGCTGCAAGGAGGTTGAATCTTTGCTAAGCCCAGGCATACCAACAGCAGCCAGTCGATGACACTACTGCCGAGGCACAAACTATAGTCACACACAGAGGGGCGTTCCGAGTGCAGCACCTGCAATTTGGGGTAAGCGTAGCTCCTGGGTTGTTCCAAAGCATCATGGAACAGACACTTAAAAACATGCCCAGCATCTGCCCATACTTTGACGACGTCCTGATCACAGGAGAATTAGTGGCAGTCCTGGAAGAATGGCTTAGGGCCGTTCTTCAATGTCTCCGGGAAGCAGGCTTAAGGCTAAAAAAGGACAAGTGCCAAATCGGCATGGAATCCACAGAGTTCCTGCGATTCCGATAGATGCTGCTGGAATCCACCCATCAGAGGCAAAGCTGAAGGTGACTTAACAAGAAGTATGAACCCATCCTCAGTCCATAATTATTAGATTGGCTGAAGAACAGAGGGAGCAGGTTTTGTTAGCTCTGGCTCTTAAATTTTGCAAATCTATGTCTACAAGTCATTGGACTACCCTAGATTGGGCGTCCTTAAGGCCATAATCTCCCAATGCATCCCCCGTAAAACCTAGCAAGTGGAATTTCTTTGTCAGCTCCCTCTCCCAACGAGAGGTAGCTACCAGGGACTGCCAAGAAGAGCACCCGAAACCACCATTTAAAGGTGTTGATCCATGCCATGCATTCGATTGACCAAATGCCCAGTTCCAGGTACATTGGAGCAAAGCCAACACAGGGTGGGAGACCCAGAAGTTTCACTATATGAGACTCATTGTCCCAGGCTGAAGCCTTCAGTGGGAAGAGCCTTTGTGGTGACAGCCACTGAGAGTGAGTCACCCTGTCACTGTCCCTGCTTGTCTCTCTCCCCACCTGGGAGCTGTCAGGGTCCATTGCAGTATACCAAAGGAGAGGTCCTTCTTCCCAAGCTCAAACTTGGAATGTTTGTGTGCGTGTGTGTGTACGTGCGTGCGCACCCATGCATGGGTCAATGACTCTCACTTAACCTGCTTTTCACAGGGGGCTGCTGCAAAGTGAGGCAAGAAGCCTTCAGAGAAAGTGGGTCAGTGGGAACTTTCACTTCCTTTAAGAGGGGCCCAGCTTTGGAAACCAGATCAGAAGGACAATGAGTTGTCCCTGTGGTGAGTTGGCTGGTCTGAGGTGTCCTGCAGCCAGGTGGTGGTGGGTGGCCAAGTGGCGGCAGCAAGTTGTCATAGATCCAGTACTGGAATGGCTTCCGCTTGATCCCGTGTAAGCAATGCCGGGTGGAAGAATGTTGGAATGAACCTTGTAACATTAATCCCCCTTGCCTCTCTCAACTAACTTCAAAATAAATGGCCCCCAAAGAGAAAGCTAGAGAAACAAACTGTTATAGTTTTTCTTGGCTACCAAGTAAGGACATTTTTGTCCTTTCCTCCACCCTACTTGCTGTGACTAGTGAGCCCCTTGTTCAGAAATTAGCAGCACAGCTCTGTTCCTACTTACTCTGGCAGGATTCACTAAAGATCTTTTCTTAGAGGTGAGAGAATGGGAAGTAGTCCTTTTCCCTCTTCAGGTCCTCAATGTTGCGTTGTCGTTACAAACAGTATGCTCCAGAGAAATAAGGATGGCTGCCATCAAACTGTAGTCAATGACTCTAGGCCATTTTGCCAGCATCCTTCAGTTGATAACTCAGGCCTTGTTTTCTTTGCTGCTGCTGGAGACAAGCTGAAGCTGTTGCTTAGCAGCACCCAAACAGCTGTTATTTTCTTGCAACTGCCAAGCTCTGGTTTCTGGTAGGCAAGAGATCTCCACCAGTGCTTTTGTATTGTGTATTTAGAACAAAGGGGTAAAAAATGTCAATCTCTTGCCTTCTCAAATTAATTGAAGGAACAGAATTGTGACACCAAGATTTTTTTTTTGGAGGGGAGAGCTACCTGGTATCCTCTGTACTGCAATCCTTCTGTTAAGAATCAGGTTAAATCAGATTAAATAATCAAGGAGATTATTTCCATTATCATAACTAGTTGCTGGGTTTGCTCTTCTTCACCTTAGGATCTTTGGCTTCCTGTTGAATTACTGCCACAGATTCTGACCTGATATTCCATTTCCTAAATTTTATAGCCTCCATTCTCTGTTGATGAACTTGATACACTATTCATTAAACTCACTGAAATACCCACCCTGGAAATTAATGTCAGGGAATTGCAGAGTGCAGACCACCTTTTGACAAATAAGATTGTAGCTCATCTTGGATTTGGGCTATATTAACATGTTATATAGATGAGGGTGGTGGGAAGGCTAAATAGAATGATTTCATGTTCAGACATGACACTGTCTTTATGGTCCAATACTTCATGTTGTACACCAGTTATGCCCATTACTGGATAGGGAGGCTCTCCACTCAGTCATTTGTGCACTGGTCATCTCCCGTTTGAATTATTGAAATGCACTTTGTATGAGATTACCCTTGAAAAATAACTGAAAGCTTCAGATGGTGTAAAATGCAGCTGCACAAGCAATATTGGGTACCCCAAAAATGACACACATGACAGTTCTGCTGTGTGATCTGCATTGGATGCTGGTTTGCTTCCAGGTCCAAGGTCTTGGTTATGACTTTTAAAGCCCTACATGTGCATGCAGTCATGTTAACTATGAAACTGTCTTCATCCTGTCAGGCAACAAAGGTATGCTATGGACCCTATCAGTTAAAGAATTCCAACTGGTAGAGTCCAGAAAGAGTCTTTTCTGCCATTGCTCCTCCCCTGTGGAGCACGCTCCCCTCAGAGTTGAGGTGGGTCCCTATTCTCCTGGCTTTCTGTAAAACCATAAAAACATGGTTCTGTCCCTTTGCTTGGGATGCACAGATGGGCACGAAGCTTTGGGGTTGGTTGGTGCCCTGAAGGCTCTCTCTCCACCTTTTAATTCTTAGCTACTCTTGCCTCTTTTAAATTTTATATACTGTTTTTTATGCTTTTGATATTTTATTGCACACCATTCAGAGTCCCTTTGTAAAGGAGAAGGAGAAAGGCAGTTTTAAATATAACAAACAAACAAATAAACTTATTCACCAGGACTTGGGATATGTGAAAAAGGTCAGTGCTACCCTCCAGTTCTTTTGATAGAATTTTGTTAAGCATTTATACATTTCTTCAAAAGATCTAGACCTATGGTAACAGAGGTTTTGTCAAAAGCTCCACAGTGCAACCCTCGTGGTTCTTTTATATAATAGTTGAATTTTACATCTATATAACAACAGAAATAATACAGTGTTCTTGAAGGAAAATGTATTGCTATGGGCTGGTGCCTCTATAGGTGTCCTTGAAATATTATATATGCCAGTGGTGATGAACCTATGGCACAGATGCCAGAGGTGGCACTCAGAGCCCTCTCTGTGGGCACCCGCACCATGCCCCAGAGGTGGCAACTATCCCTCTTCAACCAGCCGCCTGCTAATTTGCTGAGATCCCATGTGGCTAAATGCATCCCGGCATGGCTGGTTTCCCTCCCCTGCATCCTGTCCCTCCTGGCCTTGCTTTCCCAGGCACGACCCACTGCATCACCTCCTCAGCTGTTGGCCGACCATCCATCTCGGAGGTGGCTTCTTTGAACTGCTGGCGATGGGCTGTGGAGCCCCACAGTGCACCTGTCAAGGGGCCAGCAGGCTGTGGCTACTGACAGACACTGTTGGCCCCCATGTGCTCGCTGGCCTCTGTGTGCAGGGCTGATGGTGTCAGGCAACAGCTGCCCCAGCCCTTGCTTTGCCCCATGTCAATGGCACCTCTACCCTGCCTCACCTCACCCCACAGGATGAGACTCCTGCCTACCGCCCCACCTGCCAGAGACCTCCTGGAGCTCCCCCAACTCTGCCCACCCCCTACAGGTGTCCCTCCCCACGAGCAACATTGAGGTGACCACACCCACCTTGGCCACACCCACCCAATCTTCCATGACCACCACAGCCACACCCACCCAGTGGGCCATGCCCACCTGGCACCCAGCAATAAATAAGTGGGTTTTGGGTTGCAGTTTGGTCTCTAAAAGGTTCACCACCACTGATATATGCAATACATTATTTTGGATTTTTTAAGCATTATAGCATTTTACCATCATTTCTGTTCAATTTTATAGTTATCTCTGGGTGTAGGATGGGCAGGAAATTATTCAGTTTCTGATGAGATGCCATCTTTCAGAATGAACTCCTGTGGGACACTATTCAGACCATTTAGCTTTAGGGGGATGAGTCGTAAAATTAGACAACCTGAATAGCTTGACTCATTATTTTTATGCAATTTGGACACTAATAATCCTGACAGACATACCACCAGTTGTATTTTTATTTATTTCCATATTTCTGTCATAAAACTGGAGCTTCTCAGCCCCTTTTTTTTCTTAAACTGACCACCAATCTCTCAAAATTTTGTATCTAGACCACAACACTTTGCATTCAGTTCAGTGTATCCAGTGAAACTATTACTCCACTCTCAAAAGATTCTTACCTTTAGAAGATTTTCAATCAAGAAATATGTCCCTGTAGCCCCTGTAGCTTTTATGGGCTTGGTTTCTGGGTTATCATGAGCTACTAGACCAGAAATCTACCTACAGCTGCAGTTTCTCTCTTTGCCTCACACCTGCTGATTTTGAAGCTTATCACTCTCCATCTTTGCTTTTCACCTTAGTTTAGAAAGAGGGAGGAGAAAATACAAGGTCTCTTGAGAAGATGCTAATTCTTTAACTCTTTATTTCCAGAGAGGAATCCATTAATTGTAGACTTGAAATGTATCTGAGGGGCTTGTGTCTTCCTAAGGAAATACTAGTGTTAGCTCTGCCACCTTTGCTCCATTCTACTAAGCTGTTGGCATCTTGCCATAAATGGGGGGGCACAGCCATTTGGGGAAGAAGCACAGGAGGAAGTAGAAGGAGGCAAAGTGGGGAGGGATTGGCACTAATAGAAACCAGACATGTGAAAACTGGATTAATCCAGTTGACCAAGGATATCTAGCCTGGGAAAGAATGCAAAGCCATTTTAAGATGCGCCTGACATCAAAGTGGTTCCCAAAACATCACACAAGAATGCTATTAGATTCTGATGATCTGGCCAAGGGGGGGGGAATCACAAAAGGGAAAAATGTCTAACTTTGCATGGGAAGCCTTAGTTCTATTCTGTTTCAACTGCAACCAGTAATCCTTAATAAAATAACCTCTCACTTCAACCAAATGGAGTCTTGGTCTTTTTTTCCTAGGGACCTGGCTGGGGCAGGTCTGACATTAGGCTAGAACTGCAATAGTGGTCAACCCAGAGAGTCCACCATGGGGACTGTGTATACCATGTCAGCTCATGGAAATGACCAGGAGGAGGTCAAGGCTTGGAGAGAAGCGTTGGCAAGATCCCATGGTGGAGTGGACCCTCCCTGAATAGCTAGGAGAAGCAGAAGCCTGCAATGATCCGCCAAGATCCTGATGGTCACTGGGGGTCAAGAAGAAGGAAGAGTGGGAAGAAAAGCACTCTGGGATGACTTTCACCCATAGGGGCTGAGGAAGCTGCTGAAGGGAGCCGCATGTGGAAGTTGAGGACCAGGCAACCCCAGGGGAAGTAGATCATGAAGACCTGATGCTGGAGCAAGTCATAGAGTTCTTGAGGGCAGCTTTCAACAACCTCAAGGCACATGAAGCCCTGGCTTGAGTGGCGCTGCCAGCCGCCCAACCAGCACAGATCCCAGCTGGTGATGGTGTGTCTACACCCGCCGCTGCAGACATGGCAGTGCCTGCTCTGTGGCACCAGTACTGCAATCAGCAGCAGACCCAGCAGCCCACTCAGTGCTACCAGCTTGGGCTGCCCCATCAAGGAGGAGAAGCTGCAGACTACTGGCCCTTGGGTGAAGTCCAATGGTGACTCCAAACAACTGGGATTTTTCCTGGCCCAAGTCTGGACCTATATGCAAGAGTATGAGCCGGACATAACAATTGAAGGGGCCAGGGTGTGATGCGTGATACCATTGGAGGGGACTGCAGTGGAGTGGATGGTCACCCTCCATAATGATGAAGCCCCTGAGCTGGGACATTATGACCATTTCATGACAGTGGAAGACCATCTGACTGATCATAAAGCCAGAAAGAGGATTAAGATCATAAGCCAGTGCCGCCAATCTGTGACCACATATACCCAAGAATTTTGCAATCTGGCCTGCAGATTGACTGACTGGCTGAACGACATGCTAATCGAGTGCTTCCAGGATGAGCTGAATGACAATGTCTACAAACCTGCATCTCTAGAGGCACCCCGCACATCCTCCATGGCTGGTATATCCTGAAGAAGTTAAGATTGACTTGGCTTGCTCACGAAACTGACCCAGTCATGAATGGTGGAGATTCCTCCTAGAAAAGAAGGAACCCAGCAACCACTGGCCTGTGAGCAATGCCCATGCTGATGTTCCACTGGCTACTTCAAGTGTGGAAAGGAAGAGCATTGAGCCACTGACTGCCGAGCTGTGCATCCAGCCCAAAAGGCAACCTCGGGACTGGCCAAGAAGTCAACAAAGCTGGCGTCAAAAACCAGAGAGACAGCCCTAAAGGAAGTGGAGGTTGTTGAGTTCACACCATCACCCTAAGATGGAGCCAGAATTGCAACCATCCAGTGGGAGTACCAGTGGAAAGCGACACCGACTCGGATGATGATCCTTTGGTAAGTGGCCCCGTGATTCCACCATAAAATTGGTGGTGCTGTCCTCAGGGTGCAAGGGAAGCCTGGTATCCCTCCTGGACTCAGGATGCACCAGATGCCTGGTCCACCCTGCCCTAGTTGAGAAACTAGGTCTAAGACTCAGAAAGCTTTAAATTCCTGTACCTTTTTGCCAGTTAGACAGATCGGGGGGGGAAGGGGGCTGCAATTTTTGTCACCTAACCAATAGAGATAAGGATGGGAGCCCACAAGGAAATTCTGAGCTTCATTGTGGCACTAGGCATGGAGATACCCCTTGTGCTGGGCATGGTGTGGCTACTGAAGTGGAACCCATACATAAATTGGAGGAGGAGGATGTTAAAGTTCTGGCAAAAGAGGAAAAATCGAAGAGAGACTTAGATGAACTTTTTGCTAGTAGATGAACTTTTTGCTAGTAGATGAACTTTTTGCTAGTCAGTTAACTAAGGTATGTAGGAAGTGCATCACAATAGTAATGGGGGACTTTAATTATCCTGACATCAACTGGGAGACAAATTCTGCACCAAGTGGAAGATCTAACAGATTACTGACAAACCTAGCAGACAACTTTCTCTCCCAAAAAGTAGAGAAGGGAACTAGGGGATTAGCCATATTGGATTTAATTCTCACTAACAGAGATGAAATGATAGAAAGTGTCGAAGCCACAGAAACCTTGGGGGGAAGTGCAATATTGGAATTCAACATTATGGAAGCACAAGCAATAGAATACAGTCAAACTAGAGTCTTGGACTTTAAAAGAGCTAAGGAAGAATTCCATGGATGAGAATCCTAAAGGGGAAAACAACTCAAGAAGCTTGGGAAATTTTGAAAAGTGAGATAATAAAGGCCCAGTCTAGCACAATACCAACAAAGAAGAAAAATAACAGCTTTCAAAAGAAACCAGTATGGCTACATAAAGAACTATCTGATAAACTGAAAGATAAAAAGGACATATAAGATGTGGAAAGAGGGGCACATAACTAAGGCAGAATATCAGCAAACAGCCTGTACCTGCAAAGATGAAGTGAGGGAAGCTAAGGCTCAAAATGAACTAAGGCTTGCGATCAAAGTCAAAAATAACAAAAAAGCTTCTTTTAACATATAAGAAACAAGAAAAAAGTTAAGGAAATGATTGGTCCATTTTTTGCATCTGTCTTTACACAAAGGGAAAAAACAGTCCAACCTACCAAAACCAGTGCCATAAAAAACAGAATAGAAATGCAAGTTAAGATAGGCAAGAAAATGGTAAGTGAGCACCTGTCCAGCCTAGACGAGTTCAGATCACCAGGACCAGATGGATTACACCCCAAGGTTCTCAAGGGACTGGCAGACGTGATCTCAGAACCATTGAACTATATTTTTCAAAGATCCTGGAGCACTGGGGAACTACCAGAGGACTGGAAGAAAGCTGATGTAGTTCCCATATTCAAAAAAGGGAAAAAATAGATCCAGGAAACTACAGACCTATCAGCCTGACCTCAATACCTGGGAAGATTCTGGAAAAGTTAATCAAACAACAAAACAGCGAACACCTTGATGCGAACAAAGTTATCACTAAAAGCCAACATGGGTTTGTCAAAAACAGATCATGCCAGACAAATCTTATTGCATTCTTTGACCAAGTGACAAAACTAGTGGACCAGAGGAATGCTGTGGATATAATTTACTTGGACTTCAGTAAGGCATTTGATAAAGTAGATCACAACCTACTACTTGATAAGATAGAAACATGTGGGTTAGATAGCATCACCACCAGATGGATTTGTAGCTGGCTGACAGGCCGTACTCAGCGTGTGGTCCTCAATGGAACTGCATCTACATGGAAGGAAGTGTGTAGTGGGGTGCCCCAGTGCTCTGTTCTGGGCCCAGTGTTCTTCATCTTCATCTTCATCAATGATTTGGATGAGGGGATAGATGGGGAACTCATCAAATTTGCAGACAACACCAAGCTGGCAGGAGTAGCCAATACTCCAGAAGATAGGCTTAAGATACAGGAGGATCTGGACAGACTTGAACACTGGGCACTATCTAACAAAATGAAATTCAATTGTGAAAAAAGTAAGGTTCTACATTTAGGCAGGAAAAACCAAATGTACAGGTATAGTATAGGTGGTACCTTGCTCAATAGTAGTAACTGTGAGAGAGATCTCGGAGTCCTAGTGGACAATCACTTCAAAGCCAACACAGTGCTAGGCTGCATTAACAGAGGGATAGAATCAAGATCACATGAAGTACTAATACCACTTTACAATGCCTTGGTAAGACCACACCTGGAATACTGCATCCAGTTTTGGTCACCACGATGTAAAAAAGATGTTGAGACTCTACAAAGAGTACAGAGAAGAGCAACAAAGATGATTAGAGGTCTGGAGAATAAAACATATAAGGAACGGCTGCTGGAATTGGGTATGTGTAGTTTAATGAAGAGAAGGTTGAGGGGTGACATGATAGCAGTGTTCCGATATCTCAGGGGCTGCCACAAAGAAGAGGGAGCCAAGCTATTCTCCAAAGCAGCTGAAAGCAGGACAAGAAGCAACTGATGGAAACTAGTCAAGGAGAGAAGCAACCTAGAACTAAGGAGAAACCTCCTGACAGTTAGAACAACTAACCAGTGGAACAACCTGCCTCCAGAAGTGGTGAATGCTCCAACACTGGACGTTTTTAAGAAGAGACTGGCCAGCCATTTGTCTGAAATGGTATAGGGTTTCCTACCTGAGCAGGGGGTTGGACTAGATGACCTCCAAGGTCCCTTCCAACTTCTTCTTCTTCTTCTTCTTCTTCTTCTTCTTCTTCTTCTTCTTCTTCTTCTTCTTCTTCTTCTTCTTCTTCTTCTTCTTCTTCTTCATCATCATCATCCTCATCCTCATCCTCATCATTATTATTATTATTATTATTATTATTATTATTATTATTATTATTAGTGCTTTTTTTTGTAAAAGAAAAAGGTGCTGGAACTCACACATGTCATACAACCCGCCTTGCCTACCCTACAAAGTTCCATCCAAAAAAGGTGCCGGAACTCCGTTCTGAGCGTTCTATGAGAAAAAAAGCCCTGATTATTATTTATCCTAAATCTGTGAATGGAGCTGAGAAGGGAGGTGGGAGCTGTGATTCAGGATGCCCCAAAAGCGATTCCTGGATACCTAAGGAGTACAGGGATTTACAGGACATTTTTAGTGAAAAGGGCTCGGATCCACTCCCACCTCATAGCCGCACAGATTGTTCTATAGAAATGTTACCAAGGGCCAAGTTACCCAAACCCAAACTGTATTCTATGATTCCTAGAGAACCTAGGAAGTTCAGATACTTGTAGGCAAATAAATATAAACCAAATAACTACAATCCATACAGCAACTGAAAAAAATAAGTCCCAAATACATCGAGTCTTTTCCTATTAGCAAAATTATCAACCAGTCACAGTCCAGTTGGACCTTCCCAAGAACCTTAGATGAACCCACGCAGGATTTCATTGCAGCCTGCTCAAGCCAGAATCCACTGTACATTTCTGCTTACCCCCAACAACAAAACCACCACTCGTCCCCATCCTAATCGAAGGCAAACTACACTTCAAAGTTGAGGAAATTTTGGAGTCCCATAAACATAGAGAGAAAGTCCAGTATCTAGTCACTTGGAAGCCCTTTCCCCTTCTAAGAATGAGTGGGTAGACAGATGGCATGTCAAAGCCCCAAAGCTTCTCCAAACATTTCACAAAAATACCCAGATAAACCATAATAATATTGCTAAGCACATTGATTTGTGCTTCTTAGATTGTAAGCCACCCTGAGTCTTCGGAGAAGGGCGGGATATAAATGGGATTAAAAAATAATAATAATGGCATATTAATTGTCTTCTCTCTGTATCTCTCTGTTTCTCTGTCTGTGCCTTTTTGTCTTCCAGGACTAATGTCCTTGTCAAGGAGGGCAGAATGTCAGCTCTGTCATCTTTCCTGCACTCCACCATAAGCAGGGAGGGGGCACAGCCATTTGGGGAAGAGATGCAGGAGGAAGTGGAAGGAGGCAAAGGGGGAGGGATTGGCACTGACAGAAACTAGACATGTGAAAACAGGACTAATCCAGTTGCTCAAGGATGCCTGGCCTGGGAAAGAATGTGAAGCCATTTCAAGACACACCTGACATCAAAGCGGTTCCCAAAACATCACATAGGGATGCTATTGGACACTGATGATCTGGCCAAGGGGAAGGGGGATCACGAAAGGGAAAAATATGTAACATTGCGTGGGAAGCCTTAGTTCTATCCTGCTTTAGCTGCAACCAATAATCCTTAGTAAAAGAACTTCAACCAAATGGAGGCGAGGGTCTTTCATTCCTACCGTGTTTCCACAAAATAAGACCAGGTCTTAATAGTTTTTTTGCTTCCAAAAAGAGGTAGTATAGTGTATGCAGGTTTTGCATACACGTGTGGGTCAGTGAATTAAGGAGGCGTGGAGCTGGATAGCTCCACGTAAGAACAGCGTTCGGCGGGAAGCCAGAACAAAGAGACAGCGTTTGACGGGAGAACCGGTTTTAAAGGGATTGGCTGACCAGACGGCAGGACGCTTGGATTTTAACCCATTGGCCAGGCAGTTACCTGGCCAGGTATAAATGAGGACTGAAATCCTTTGTTCCCCAGTTTGGCCATGTTCCTCAATAAAGCAACTTAGCTCCTGAACCTGTGTCATCTCTGATCCCGGAACCCAACTTAACAACTGGCGACGAAGGTGGGATTTTGTTCTGAAAGGTGGTAGGAATCCCAAATGACTGGAAAATCACCACCTGCATTGGAACAGAACGGAAGGAACGCACGAGATGTCCCAGGACGGTCAGGCTCAAATGGCTCAGGCGGGTCCAGCTCCCATGGTCCAGGTCAGTCAAGCTTCCATGGTGCCGGTCAGTGTAGCCCCCACTTTTAATAGCGCTCATCCCAAAGAGTGTGAGGCATTCGTGGAGCAGCTAGAATTTTACTTCATCGCCAATAATATTACTGAGGACAGGATCAAGGCAGCCACCCTGCTCAGCACATGTGGGAAGGACATTTATCAATTAGTCATGGGCCTGTGTGTGCCCACAGCCATCAGGGCGGTGAAGTATGATGACCTTATGGACAAATTAAATCAGCATTTTAACCCGCACATGTCAGAAGTGGCATGGACGTTCGAATTCGAAAAAAGGAACCAGCGGCTGGGGGAGTCAGGGTCTGCATTCATGGCTGCAGTCAGGCAGGCGGCTTGCCTATGCAACTTCAACGATTTAGAGAGGAGATTGCAGGACCAAATTGTGTGCGGGCTCAGAGACTGACAATTGAGACAAAAGCTGCTGGCCAGACCAGGTCTAACCTTCAAGACAGTACAAGAAGAAGTATTGGCCTGGGAGCTAGCTGAGAAGCCAGAGACGTCCGATGCCAGCTGCAGCAGCCAGGGAAGCACCATCCATCAGACGCACAGGGCAGAAGGAACCAGCGAGGACGAACTAGCAGCCAAAGTAGACGCGGTTCATCTACGACCCCCCCATCCGTCCGGATGGCGCGGAAGCACAAAAGGACAATGACCAGCATCAACAACACCAGCCGCCAACAGCCAGGACAAGAGATGCTCTGGGTGCAAAAACTACATGTCCCAACAGAAATGTGCCGGTTGTGGGGGGAACCATCACCGTTCTACCTGCAAATTTTGGGGGGCCAAATGCTGAGCATGTGGCAAGACAGGACACATCGCGTCCATCTGCCGGAGTCGGACCAGAGACGCGCTACATGAGGTGGACGCTGAAACTCACCTGCCAGCAGGTACTGGGGGTCCGAAGCACAGAGTGCCTATCAGCTACACCAAGAGCAGATGGGCGGTTTGTAACACGGGGGGTTCTCAATTCCTCACCCCCAAAATTAAGCTAGAGGTGCACCTCCAAGGGGTTCCATGTAAAATGGAGCTGGACTCAGGCTCCGCAGTCTCAGTCATTTCACATGAGACTTATAAGCTCATCTGCAGTCGGAGCGGCCAGCGGGTTCCCTTGAGGCCATCTAGCATTACCATTACTGATTTCCAGAATACCCCAATACAAGTCCAGGGAGAGGCCACTTTCTCTGTGAGGTACAGGGGGTTCCAGGGGCCTTTGGACGTTCTAGTGGTCAAGGGACAGAGAAGCAGCTTGTTAGGGTTAAGCTGGTTCAAAGCACTGGGAATCCGCATTGTGGGAATTCACCAGACACAGACTCAGACGCCCAGCATCGAATCCGTGTGCAAGGAATTTGCAGACGTATTCGATGGAACGCTAAGAAAATACACAGGTCCACCAATTGCATTCAAATTGAACCCCAACGTTCAACTAATCAGAATTAAGCCCAGGAGAGTACCGTTCACCCTTAAACATAAAATTGAGCGGGAACTCAACAAGCTAGTTTGTTTGTTTTGTTTGTTTGTTTTATTTAATTTATATACCGCCCTTCTCCCTGGGGACTCAGGGCGGTTCACAGGGCATATAAATAAAATACAATACTATACAAAAGTTAAAACAAAGATTAAATCAGTGCCCAATTAAAAAACAATAATACAATCTAAAATGACAATTTAAAACCCAGCTCCCCATCAGGCCAGACCGGCCAATTCAAACAAATGGGTCTTCAGACCACGACGGAAAGTTCGGAGGTCCGATGCCGTCCGGAGCTCCACCGGCAGTTGGTTCCACAAAGCCGGGCCACCCACAGAGAAGGCTCTCCCCCTGGGGGCCGCCAGTCGGCATTCCCTGACCGGAGGCACCCTGAGGAGGCCCTCTCTGTGGGAACGCACAGGGCGGAGGGGAGTTGAAGCCGGCAGCAGGTGGTCCCCGAGGTACCCCGGACCCATGCCATGTAGGGACTTAAAGATCATAACTAAAACCTTGAACCTCACCCGGAAGACAACTGGTAACCAATGCAGCTCGCGGAGCAAAGGTGTAACATGGGAGTACCGGGAAACTCCCAAGACAACTCTCGCGGCCGCATTCTGTACCAGTTGGAGCCTCCGAGTGGTCTTCAAGGGAAGCCCCATGTAGAGAGCATTACAGTAGTCAAGGCGAGAGGTCACGAGGGGGCAGAGTGGGAGACCCCAATTGTCACCCCGCTCAAGGCAAATGGTGACGTCAGGATCTGTGCTGATTATAAATGCACAATTAATAAATTGTTGAACCCCCACGCACACCCAGTACCCACAGTTAGCAGCATCCTAGCATCACTCCAGGGAGGGGCCATTTTCGCCAAGCTGGATCTTGCTCAGGCTTATTTACAGCTCCCGGTCAACCCAGAGACTGCTGCAGCGCAAACAATAGTCACCCACAAGAGGGCGTTCCGGGTAGACCGGTTGCAGTTTGGAGTCAGTGTAGCTCCAGGCATCTTCCAGGAGGTGATGGAGCGAACACTTAAGGGCATACTGGGCATCTGCCCGTATTTTGATGACGTCCTCATAGCAGGGGACTCAGAGGAGGTTTTGGCAGAATGACTGCAGGCTGTTCTGGGTAGATTTCGTGCTGCTGGCCTTAAGCTTAAGAAAGAGAAGCGCTGCATTGGAGTGCCTGAGGCAGAATTCTTGGGGTTCAGGATTGACGCTGAGGGGGTTCACCCTGCAGCATCTAAGGTGAAAGTGATCAAAGAGGCCCCCACACCAAAAAACAAAGCAGAGCTGCAAGCTTTCCTGGGGTTACTTAATTTCTATCACGCTTTCCTACCCCACAAGGCTTCAATTGCTGAACACTTGCATAGGCTATTAGATAAGAAATCAACATGGAACTGGACCAAGGCACACGACACCAGTTTCCAGTCTCTAAAAAACCTGTTGGCAAGCAACGCCACCATCACCCACTTCATAGAAAATAAACCAATTTGCATTGCTTGCTATGCTTCTCCTTATGGAGTGGGGGCTGTGTTGAGCCACCTAGAGGAGGATGGCAGACAAATTCCCATTGCATATTACTCCAGGACCTTGTCAGCAGCCGAGTGGAACTACGCACAGATAGACAAGGAAGCCCTGGCAATAGTTGCTGGAGTAAAGAAATTCTATGATTATTTGTAAGGGAGGAATTTCACCATTTTTACAGACCATAAACCCTTGCTAGGTCTGTTTACCACAGATAAGCAAACCCCACAGATCTTGTCACCAGAATGCTTCGTTGGTCCATCTTCCTTGCGGCTTACTCTTGTAAACTAGTACAGAAGCCGGGCAAGGAAATGGGCCATGCAGACGGGTTAAGCAGACTTCCTCTTAACAACACGGAACCAGATCCAGCACCAGCAGCCCAAATATTAGCTATTCAGGATCTGCCAGAATGTCCTCTCAGTGCCCAAGACATCGCAGCAGAAACAACAAGGGATAGGATTTTGAGTAGGGTACAGACGTGGGTTAACACAGGGTGGCAAGACAAATCACCAAGGCCCGAATTCACGGCATTTTTCACAAGAAGACACGAGTTATCCTCACACAAGGGTTGCCTTTTGTGGGGATGCAGGGTCATCATACCACAAACACTGAGAGACAGAGTCATTCACTCACTACACAAAGGGCATCCAGGGGTTGTATGGATGAAGGCATTGGCAAGGAGCTATCTGTGGTGGCCGGGCCTTGACAAGAATATTGAAGAACAAGTAGCTGGCTGCTACACGTGCCAAAAATCTCAGCCACTACAGCCACATGCCCCTGTCCACAAGTGGGAGGAGACACACACACCTTAGTCCTGGTTACAAATTGACTACGCAGGCCCCTTGCACAACCAATCATTCTTGATAGTAGTAGACAGCCACTCCAAATGGTTGGAGGTGGTGCCAGTCAGTATCTTGACCACATCAGGGACTGTCCAGGCGCTCATCGGACTCTTTGCCACTCACGGCCTTCCTGATGTTTTGGTCTCTGATAACGGTCCACAATTTACCTCCTCGGAATTCCAGGCATTTTTGAAGACCAATGGGATTAGACACGTCACCTCGGCTCCCTTCCACCCTCCAGTAATGGTTTGGCTGAATGGGAAGTGCGCACCACAAAGGACGCATTGAAGCGCATCATCCATGGAAATTGGAAACAACGTTTGGCTAAATTCCTGTTGCACCAACACACCACTCCCTGCACCACAACCAGGAAGAGCCCAGCTGAACTTCATTGGGGAAGACATCTCGTAACCACTCTTGACAGATTACAACCAGACAGAGTGGCGGCAGATGTGGAACACCCAAAGGTTCCCAGAGAATTTACAATGGGGGACCTCATCTGGGCTAGAAACTATAGCTCCGGGGATACATGGGTGCAAGGGGAAGTAGTTGAGCAGACGGGACCAGTATCTTAGATTGTTAGGGTGGAGGGGGGTTTACAGTGGAGGAGACATGTTGAACAACTCAGGCGTCGAGCACCTGAGAGGGGCCCAGCCAATAATGGGCAAGAGGCCTCACTCCAACCTGAAGTGACTCAGACTGACCAAAGAGACACAGTAAACAGGGAAATAGTTCCCAACTCAGAGGGGTTGGAACTGCTCCGACCTCATCAACAGCTGGATCAGAGTGAGGGAATGACAACACCTGGGGCCAGTCAAAGGAGGCCACTTAACCCAGGGGCGACCACACCGGAAAACCCATCATCTTTTTCACCAGCACCGGGGGAGCATAACCACAAAATCATAAACTCAAAGGACAACATCCAGCCTGTGGGGGGGGGGATCCCCCTAGGCGGTCTGGGGGAACCCACAGGCCTCCAGCCTACCTCTCAGATTATGTACGTACTTGAGGGGGGGTAGGGGTGTGTGGGTAAATTGTGTTGATAGTGTGGGGTAGGGGAAAGAAGCAAATGGGAACAAAGGTGTTTCCCGCCATGGGGGAAGGGGTGTAGTGTATGCAGGTTTTGCATACACGTGTGGGTCAGCGAATTAAGGAGGATTTGAGCTGGACAGCTCCGCACAGGAACAGCGTTCGGCAGGAAGCCAGAACAAAGAGACAGCGTTCGGTGGGAGAGCTGGTTTTAAAGGGATTGGCTGACCAGCTGGCAGGATGCTTGGATTTTAACCCATTGGCCAGGCAGTTACCTGGCCAGGTATAAATGAGGGCTGAAATCCTTTGTTCCCCAGTTCGGCCATATTCCTCAATAAAGCAACTTAGCTCCTGAACCTGTGTCATCTCTGATTCCGGAACCCAACTTAACAGGTAGTATGTCTTATTTTCGGGGAATGTCTTATTTTTCCCTCGATGTCTGCCTCACCTTGTGGCTGCAGCACCAACAGCCCTAACCATTAGGACCCCACATGGCTGCTGGCTCACTTCTGCAGTTGCCTGCAGCAGGTCATGTGGCCTGCTGTGCTGCCATGAGGTGAGGGAGGGGGTGTGGGGGTGGAACTGCTCCAAGTGCCCCATGGACGCCCAAACACTTTTCACCCAGAGGGAGACTGGAAGTTTTGACAGCCTGCAAATGGGGTGCTTAGAAACTAAGTGATTCACTCCATCTCCAAGTGCCCCATTTTCAAGCAGACGAAGCTTCCAGTCTCTGTCATTTCTCCATTTGGGTGAAAAATGTTTGGGCACCTATGGGGTTCTTGGAAACGGAATTTCCAAATGCCCCATAGGTGCCCAAACACTTTTCCTCCAGATGGAGAAATGACAGAGACTGGAAGCTTCGTCTGCTTGCATACGGGGCGCTCGGAGATGGAGTGAATCACTCAGTTCTTTTTTTAAAATAAAATTTTATTATTTTTTTAAACAGAGTTCAGTAGCAATCATTCAGCAAAAATGTGTTGTCTGAGTATCTTATTCACTAATACAAATTAAATTCCTAACCCTAAATCTTTTCTCTAACTATTGATAAAATAGGTCCCCAGTTTGAAAATATTGTTTCTTCTTTTTCTTTCAACCTTCTTTTTCTTTCAACCTGCACAGTCTAGTATTTTTTTCCTAATTATTTCTTCTTCTGGTGGTATTTCTTCATTCTTCCAATATTGTGTGAATATAATTCTTGCTGCTGTTATCACATGTAAAATCAAGTATGTACTTTAATTCAGGATTATAGTCTATGTGTTTCTCTAACATTTTTTCTAACCAAGTGTGGATTATTGTCCAGTATCTCCTTGCTTTAACACATGTCCACCACATATGATAATAAGTACCTGGTTTGTGTTTACATTTCCAACATTTCTCTGACATATTTTTAAATCAAGGTTGACTCAGCCTTCCATCCTTCCGAGGTAGGTAAAATGAGGACCCAGATTGTTGGGGGCAATAAGCTGACTTTGTAATAATGCCGCTTGGGGCCCCCCGAAAGCCCTAATAAGCAGGCATATACATAGAATGAAGGCTATTGCTAAGCACATTGATTTGTGCTTAGATTGTAAGCCGCCCTGAGTCTTCAGAGAAGGGCAGGATATAAATGGGATTTTAAAAAAAATATTTTTGCTAATCTTGTTGGTGGCAAGTGTCATCTATAGAACATTTTGTGTAAGTTTTTTTATATGAAGCTGACATTGTCAATTTATAGTTTCTTTCTCACAAACTTTGCCACTTCTCTAAGTCTATACTAGATCCAAAATTCTTCGCCCATACTATCATTGTCTCTTTTACTTGTTTATCTTCCATTTTGACATTTAATAAGAAATTGTACATTTAATTAACTTTTCATTGGAAGTTAGTAATATCTGATCAAATATAGTCTGCTCTTTATAAAATCCATACTGTTTAATATTTTTGTCAGCTACAAATCCATCTGGTGGTGATGCTGTCTAACCCACATTTTTCTATCATATCAAGTAGTAGGTTGTGATCTACTTTATCAAATGCCTTACTGAAGTTCAAGTAAATTATATCCACAGCATTCCTCTGGTCCACTAATTTTGTCACTTGGTCAAAGAATGCAATAAGATTTGTCTGGCATGATTTGTTTTTGACAAACCCATGTTGGCTTTTAGTAATGACTTTCTTTGCCTCTAGGTGCTCGCTGATTCATTGTTTATCTTTTCCAGAATCTTCCCAGGTATTGAGGTCAGGCTGATAGGCCTGTAATTTCCTGGATCCATTTTCCCCCCTTTTTGAAGATGGGAACTACATCAGCTCTTTTCCAGTCCTCTGGTAGTTCCCCAGTGCTCCAGGATCTTTGAAAAATATAGTTCAGTGGTTCTGAGATCACATCTGGCAATTTCTTGAGAACCTTGGGGTGTAACCCATCTGGTCCTGGTGATTTGAACTCGTCTAGGCTGGACAGGTGCTCACTTACGATTTTCTTGCCTACATTAACTTATGTTTCTATTCTGGTTTTTGTGGCACTGTTTTTGATAGGTTGGACTGTTTTTTCCCTTTGTGTAAAAACAGATGCAAAAAATGAGTTACGGTAAATAGTTTTGCTTTCTCCCTGTTGCTTGTCACTTTCTTGCCACTTTCTCCCAATAATGGACCAACATTACCTTAACTTTTTTCTTGTTTTTTACATGTTGAAAGAAGCTCTTTTTGTTATTTTTGACTTTGGTCACAAGCCTTAGTTCATTTTGAGCCTTAGCTTTCCTCACTTCATCTTTGCAGGCTCGGACTATTTGCTGATATTCTGCCTTAGTTACCTGCCCCTCTTTCCACTTTTTATACTTGTCCTTTTTATCTTTCAATCTATCAGAGAGTTCTTTATGCAGCCATGCTGGCTTCTTTTGAGAGCTGTTATTTTTCTTCTTTGCTGGTATTGTGCTAGACTGGGCCTTTATTATCTCACTTTTCAAAATTTCCCAAGCTTCTTGAGTTGTTTTCCCCTTTAGGATTCTCATCCATGGAATTCTTCCCATGGTCTGTCTAAGTTTATTAAAATTAGCTCTTTTAAAGTCTCAAGACTCTAGTTTGGCTGTGTTCTATTGCTTGTGCTTCCAGAATGTTGAATTCCAATATTGCATGATCACTTCCCCCCAAGGTTCCTGTGGCTTCGACATTTTCTATCATTTCATCTCTGTTTGTGAGAATTAAATCCAATATGGCTAATCCCCTAGTTCCCTTCTCTACTTTTTGGGAGAGAAAGTTGTCTGCTAGGTTTGTCAGGAATCGGTTTGATCTTCCACTTGGTGCAGAGTTTGTCTCCCAGTGATCTCAGGGTAATTAAAGTCTGCCATTACTATTGTGATGTGCTTCCTATATACCTTAGTTAGTTGACTAGCAAAAGGTTCATCTATTTCCTCCGTCTGGTTGGGCAATGTCATTTTATATACCTATGGCAATGTCATTTTTTCCCTTTTCTATTGACCCAAATGCATTCAAGTTTACAGTTTTCATCATTATTGTACTCTATTTCTGTAGAGATAAAGTTATTTCTTATATATAGAGCAACTCCACCTCCTCTTTTGTTTGGTCTGTTTGTTTTAAATAATTTAAATCCCTCTAGCTTGTGTTCCATTTGTGGGTTTCGTCCCACCATGTTTCTGTAATGTCAACAATATCATATTTGCCCTCATATTACCTGAATTTCTAGCTCACCCTGCTTACTGTTTATAATTTGTGCATTGGTGTATAGACATTTGAGTCCTTTATGACTGACCCTGTGTTTACTGGCTATATAACTTGTGTGGTGCCTGGCTTCCCCTATTTTCTTTGTATCAATTAACTCACTGTCCCATAACTCAATCCCTTTCTTGGATGGATGCAGACCATCTCTTTTGTACATTTTTTCATTGGACCAGCTACAGACATCGTGATAATATAACCAAAGCCTTCTTTATACCACTCCTTTAGCAAATATTGAATTCTGCTATACCCTGAGCTTTTCCATTTTTCTCCTTATACACTAGTAAAACCTCTGAAAAAGTGAGCCTACAGCCTATTCTGCTGAGTTCCTGCCCAAGCTCTGGAAATCATTCTGCACAGAGAGTACATCCTTTTGGGACAGATTGTTAGCGCCAAGTTGTACAACAGCATCCACATCACAGTCATTGCTGGCATTGACTATTTTGAAAATACGCTTTTTGTCCCTACTGGCAGTAGCACCTGACCTCTTTTGAAACCTCTGTATCCTTTCCTAAATTTACATCTCTTATAATTGAATCACCAACCAGAAGGTGGCTTCTCTTTTTGAGTACCTTTCCCTTCTTGCATGACTGATGCGTAATACCTAATTCGCACTTCTCCCTGTCAAAAACAAGTTCTTCATCTCGGACCATGGTCTCCTGCTGATTTGAGTTATCATCACAACTACCTTGACCTGTTTCCTTAATGTCCCTATTAAGGTCAGCAAGAGCACTGTATCTGTTAGGCAGGAACACAGCGAAAGCTTTGGGTTTATGGTTCACAGCTCTCACCCTGCCAGATCCCATGGTTGTCCACACTGCCCTTCTCCTGCAGGATCTTTGTGGTAGAGGGGGCTGATAGTGTGGAGGCTCAATAGAGTAGAAGGGCTGAACTGGACACCTAATTTCTGCCTGAAGAGCACAGATTACAGACCCTAGATAAATAATCTGTCCTTTTAGACTAGTGATTTATGTACAGACAGGACAGTTTCCCAGTTTGAAAAGAGTGCTGCGAAAGACAGCTGCAAAACAAGTGTTGCACTGAACTAAGCCAGACATGCTGAGATGAAAGGAATCTCAGGTGCACTTGCCCTGAATGTACCACCACTGTTTTTGATTTTTAATTATACTTTGCTTCTCCACTCACCTCCTTCTTAACTCACAGTATTATAGCCTTTCCCAGCAACCTCTGGCAGTTTAAAAGCAATGAAGGTCCAATCAGCAGGGGCTTAGCTACTTTGCTCCTCCACTCACCTCCTTCTTAACTCACAGTATTGTAGCTTTTCCCAGCAACCTGGGAAAAACAGATCATGCCAGATCAATCTCATCTCATTCTTCGATAAAGTGACTAAACTAGTAGACCAGCAAAACCCAGTGGATGTAGTATACCTAGATTTCAGTAAGGCATTTGACAAAGTAGACCACAACCTACTCCTTGGTAAGCTAGAAAAAGGTGGAATAGACAACATCACCACCAGATGGATCTGTAGTTGGCTGACAAACCGTACTCAACGAGTAGTCCTCATTGGCACTAAATCCACTTGGAGAGAAGTAAGCAGTGGGGTACCACCAGGTTCCGTCTTAGGCCCAGTACTCTTCAATATCTTCATAAACTTAGACGAGGGAATAGAAGGGGAACTCATCAAATTTACAGATAAAACCAAACTGTCAGGAGTAGCCAACACCCCAGAAGATAAACTCAGGATCCAGAAAGATCTTGACAAACTCGGACCATGGGCCCTATCCATCAAAATGGGTTTCAATGTAGAGAAAAGCAAAATCTTACATTTAGGCAGGAAAAACCAAAGGCACAAATACAGATTGGGCGAGACCTGGCTTGGAGGCAGTAACTGTGAGAGGGACCTTGGAGTCCTGGTGGACAATCACTTAAATATGAGCCAGCAGTGAACAGCAGCAACCAAAAAAGCTAATACAATCCTGTGTTGTATAAACAGAGGAATTGAGTCAAGATCACGTGAAGTACTAGTACCACTTTATAAAGCCCTAGTAAGACCACACCTGGAATACTGCAGCCTATTTTGGTCACCATATCACAAAAAAGATGTTGAGAGTCTGGAAATAATTCAGAGAAGAGCAACTAAGATGATCAAAGGCCTGGAGACCAAAACGTACGAAGAATGTCTGCAGAACTTCAGTTTGGCTAGTCTAAAGAAAAGAAGAAATAGGGGACACATGATAGCAGTATTCCAGTATCTGAGGGGCTGCC
Organism: Vipera ursinii; assembly: GCF_947247035.1. Taxonomy (NCBI): domain Eukaryota; kingdom Metazoa; phylum Chordata; class Lepidosauria; order Squamata; family Viperidae; genus Vipera; species Vipera ursinii. The sequence continues at coordinate 178,479,293 of NC_139513.1, forward strand.
ACAAAGAGGGGGGTCAGGTTGTTCACAAGAACACCAGAGGGAAGGACGAGAAACAATGGTTGGAAGCTGATCAAAAAGAGAAGCAAACTGGAATTAAGGAGAAACTTCCTGACAGTGAGTACAATCAACCAGTGGAATAGTTTACCCCCAGAAATCGTGAGCACTCCATCACTGGATGTTTTTAAAAAGAGACTGGACAACCACCTGTCTGAGATGGTATAGGTCCTCCTGCTTGAGCAGGGGGCTGGACCAGAAGACCTCCAAGGTTCTGTTCTATTCTATTCTATTTTGTTCTGTTCTGTTCTGTTCTGTTTAGAATGCCCCAGTGTCAAAGAAGCATTACTGGGCTCCCAAATAAATACAAATAAGATTGTTATCCATATAAAGTTGAAGACCTTTTTTAAAAAAACCCATAAACTACTTTCCCCTTCATAGATTATTGCCTTGTCGTGGTAAAGGGGCTTGTGTAATTCAATGAAGCTTTGAGCTATGCCCAAGACAGGCAGGTCATAGCAGAGAGTTCAGACAAAATGTGATCCACTGGAGAAGGAAATGGCAACCCACTCCAGTATCTTTGACATGAAAACCCCATGGACAGTACCAAAAGGCAAAAAGATATGACGCTGGAAGATGAGCCCCTCAGGTCAGAAGGCATCCAATATGTTACTGGGGAAGAGCAGAGGGCTAGTACTAGTAGCGCCAGAATGAATGAAGGGACTGGGCCAAAGCCGAAAGGACACTCAGCTGTGGATATATCTGGTGGTGAAAGGAAAGTCCGATGCTGTAAAGATTTTTTCTCCATAGGAAACTGGAATGTAAGATCCATGAATCAAGGCAAGCTGGACGTGGTCAAACAAGAGATGACAAGACTGAACATTGACATCTTAGGAATCAGCAAACTAAAATGGACAGGAATGGGTGAATTTAATTCAGATGACCATCAGGTATACTACTGTGGGCAAGAATCCCTCAGAAGAAATGGAGTAGCCTTCATAGTCAATAAAAGAGTAGGAAAAGCAATACTGGGATACAATCCCCAAAACGACAGAATGATCTCAGTTTGAATCCAAGGCAAACCATTCAATATCACAGTAGTCCAAGTCTATGCCCCAACCACCGGTGCTGAAGAGGATGAAATTGACCAATTCTATGAAACCCTACAGCACCTTATAGAACTAACACCCAAAAATGATGTCCTTATCATCATGGGGGATTGGAATGCTAAAGTAGGAAGCCAAAAGATAACCGGAATAACAAGCAAGCTTGGCCTTGGAGTACAAAATGAAGCAGGGCACAGGCTGACAGAATTTTGTCAAGAGAATACAATGGTCATATCAAATACTCTTTTCCAACAACCCAAGAGGCGGCTCTATACATGGACATCACCAGACGGTCAACACAGAAATCAGATTGACTATGTGCTCTGCAGCCAAAAATGGAGAAGCTGTATGCAGTCAGTAAAAACAAGACCAGGGCTGACTGTGGCTCAGACCATGAGCTTCTCGTTGCAAAGTTTAGGCTTAAACTGAAGAAAGTAGGGAAAAGCACTAGGCCACTCAGGTAGGAGCTAAATCATATCCCTGATGAATATACAGTAGAGGTGACAAATAGATTTAAGGAATTAGATCTGATAGACAAAGTGCATGAAGAACTATGGGCGGAGGTTCGCAACATTGTACAAGAGGTAGCAATAAAACCATCCCAAAGAAAAAGAAATGCAAGAAAGCAAAATGGCTGTCTGAGGAAACTTTGCAAATAGCTGATGAAAGGAGGGAAGTGAAAAGCAAGGGAGAAAAAGATACACCCAATTGAACGCAGAATTCCAGAGAATAGCTAGAAGAGATAAGAATGCCTTCTTAAATGAACAGTGCAAAGAAATAGAAGAAAACAATAGAATAGGGAGGACCAGAGATCTCTTCAAGAAAATTGGAGATGAAGGGAACGTTTCATGCAAAAATGGGCATGATAAAAGACCAAAATGGCAGGGAACTAACAGAGGCAGAGGAGATTAAGAAGAGGTGGCAAAATTACACAGAAGAATTATACAAGAACGAGGTTAATGTCCCTGATAACCACAATGAGGTGGTCACTGACTTCGAGCCAGACATCCTAGAATGTGAAGTGAAGTGGGCCTTAGAAAAGCTGAGCAACAGCAAAGCTAGTGGAGGTGACAGTATTCCAGCTGAGCTATTCAAAATCTTAAAAGATGATGCAGTAAAAGTGCTACACTCAATTTGCCAGCAAATTTGGAAAATTCAACAGTGGCCACAGGATTGGAAAAGATCAGTTTACATTCCAATTCCAAAGAAAGGCAGTGAATGTTCAAATTATCGCACCATTGCACTCATTTCACTTGCTAGTAAAGTTACTGTATGCTTAAAATCCTACAAGATAGACTCCAGCAGTATGTGGAACTACCAAAAATACAGGCAGGATTTCAAAGAGGCAGAGGAACTAGAGATCAAATTGCCAATATAAGCTGGATCATGGAGAAAGCTAGGGAGTTCGAGAAGAACATCTACTTCTGCTTCATTGACTATGCTAAAGCCTTTGATTGTGTGGATCACAACAAACTGTGGCAAGTTCTTAAAGAGATGGGAGTACCAGACCATCTTTTTTGTCTCTTGAGAAGCCTATATGCGGGTCAAGAAGCAACCATGAGAACTGGACATGGAACCACTGATTGGTTCAAAATTGGGAAAGGAGTCCGGCAAGGCTGTATACTGTCGCCCTGCTTATTTAATTTACATGCACAGCACATCATGAGAAAGGCAGGGTTAGATGAATCAAAAGTTGGAATTAAGATTGCTGGGAGAAATATAAAAAACATAAGATATGCAGATTATACCACTCTAATGGCAGAAAGCGAAGAGGAACTAAAGAGCCTCTTGTTGTGGGTGAAGAAGGAGAGTGCAAAAGTTGGCTTGAAAGTTAACATTAAGAAAACCAAGATCATGGCATCCGGCCTTCTCAATTCCTGGCAAATAGATGGGGAAGAAATAGAGGTAGTGACAGATTTTATTTTCCTGGGCTCCAAGATCACTGCAGACGGGGACTGCAGCCAAGAAATTAAAAGACGCTTGCTCCTCGGGGGGGGGGGGGGGAAAGCCATGGCAAATCTAGACAGAACACTAAAAAGCAGAGACATCACCCTGTCAACAAAAGTGCGTATAGTCAAGGCTATGGTCTTCCCAGTTGCAATGTATGGCAGTGAAAGATGGACCATAAGAAAGGGTGAGCACCAAAGAATTGAGGCCTTTGAACTATGGTGCTGGAGAAGACTCCTGCGAGTCCCTTGGACTGCAAGGCATTCAAATCGGTCAGTCCTAGAGGAGATCAACCCTGGCTGCTCTTTAGGCCAGATCCTGAAGCTAAAACTCAAATACTTTGGCCACCTAATGAGAAGGAAGGACTCACTGGAGAAGAGCCTAATGCTGGGAAAGATTGAGGGCAAGAGAAGAAGGGGACAACAGAGAATGTGGTGGCTGGATGGAATCACTGAAGCAGTAGGCGTGAGCTTAAATGGACTCCAGAAGATGGTAGAGGACAGGAAGGACTGGAGGTATGTTGTCCATGGGGTTGCAATGAATTGGACACGATTTCGCAACTAACAACAAACTACTTTCTTTGGTTTTAAACGATGCAAGTTCGTATTTCAACAGAAATAGCCTTAGGCGTTCCCTGGCAGGAAAAAACGTCTTTTCCGATATTTTTTTGGCATCTACCGCAGTACTTAATGCCTCGTGGGACAAACTATCTGGCCAGAAGTTTGTTCCCATATTACCAGGCAGATAAGTGAGTATGTATGTCCGCAGGGGGACATCAGAAACGGAAACAATAGACTCTGGTCGTGTTGCTACGCATTCTCCTTCCTTCTTATTTAATGCATATTTTTAAGGTTAACCTTCTACACTCAGAACAGTTTCTCCTGCAGCTAGAGCCTCGGATAGCTTTTATCGACCCCAGCCGAGCGACCAATTCGGGAAACGAGGCAAAAGAGAAAGCAAGCCTGGGAACCGGAGAGGAGAGGGTGTGCGGAGAAGTGATCGTGGTTGTTTCGGCTTGAAGCCGATAGGGAGCGCTTTTGTCCCTGCCGCTGGAAACCAAGGACCCCACCTGGGCTCCGCCCCCTGCTCGCTCGGTCGGTCGTCGCCGTCGGCTCGGTAGGCTCGCTCACCCAGGCGGCGGCTCCCTCCGAAGGCAGCGTGGAGCCTCGTTCCGTCCTTTCGCCCTCTGGGACTCGCGGGCGAAGGATTGGCGGCGGGCGCGCTCGCGTTGGAGAGAGCATGGCGGCTCCTGAGCGAAGGGCCTTCGCGCACCGTATTAACCGGTGAGGGACGGACGGACGCCCGCATGCATGCAAGGGCAGCCCTGTCGGGAGGGACAAGCAGAGGGGGAGGCTAGACTCGAGGGCTTAGTTGTGGCAAGAGGCGTTTTTTCGGGCAGCTATTTGACCCTCAGCTCCTGCCTCACCCCGCCCCCAATTCTTCCTTCGGTCTCCTCCACCTCCCTAGTTGAGATCCGTGGACTCCTATTCCCCTCGAGCTACTAAGGACACCCTTGCAAGAAGTCCTACCAAAGTCCACCTCCTGTGTGGACTTTTCTCAAGCCTGCAACCTGGAAGAAGAAGTGCCCAGAGGGAGGAAGATTTCTCCCCCCCCACCCCCAGTCACCTGAGCCCAATCTTTATGTATTATCGGTTAGTCAGATGTTCATTCAAATGTGTATCATTTGAATGAATTGGTTTTCTCATTTTTTTCTTTTTCTCCCTATTCAGTGCATCATCTCATAGCTCCTCAGTTCCTTGCCCAGTTGTCTTGCTAAAACGAAGGGAAAGAGGAAACACATCCTTTACCTATTTCATTGAGCATGGTCACTATGGATAGGCACTTAATGGCAAGTGATTGTCCTCATCCTTTGAGGCAGATTTTGAGCCAGTACCCAAAATTTAATGGCTGTTCTAGATGTACCAGTTCTTTTGTGCACATCTAAATTGGTCCATCTGGAGCTGGGTTAATTATTTTTGCATTGTTACCTAGAATCAACAGGCAGGGTTTTTTAAAGGGTATTGTAGTCCATAATTAAGGGTGGAGGAACATGGAACAGAAAATAGAAGAAAGCTGTACTGCGTTGTCAGTTATGTGCATTATAATACCCATTTTCAGCTATTCAATCCTTTTCTATGTACTATTAGGATAGAAGGGAGTACTTAAACTGCCTTTACAAGTTGTGTGCTGCAAGAGGAGGAGAATTTTGAATGAGTACCTCATAATCTTTATCCTCACAGAAATCCCTTGGATTCAGTTGAAGGGTGGGTGTGAGGCCATAAAGGGACAGACTGTATGTACATTTCAGTAATACTTTAAACCAAATTCTGCCCCTTTATTCTGGTGACTATTGCTCTCTTAAAATAAAGTGAGACAACAGGATTTGCATAAAACATACATGCAGATCAGTGAAGTATGCTCTGGAATGTGAAATTAGTCTGGACTTTGGTGACTGGAGAGGAAAGTTGTGGGGTCACTTTCATCCTCTCTTCTTTCACATACGAAAATTCAAGGACAGGGCTGTTATCTTCCATAGAGGACCCTGGATTCCTTGTTTATCCTCCAGCCATAAGGGTATGTGTGTTTGGACTAGTTGATTCAGAGAATCCATGAAGCATTTGGTAAACTATCAGTAAAATGTTTTTTCAAAAGCATTTTGGAAAGAGGTGAGTTTGGAAAGAGCAGCTTATTTTTAACTTTATGGACCGCATGTAGATAGGGAGGTGGGCTGACAATAGGTAAAGCTAAAAAAATAGAAATAAGTGCTGAAACAGTTATGGAGGCTTAGCCAGAATAAATTTAACTTCTCCAACATCTGTATTTTATTTATTTGTTATATTTCCATCCCAGCTTTCACTTAGAGTTCAAGGCAGTGTACATAATGCTCTGTCCTCCTGTTTTCCCCACAACAACCATCTTGTGGTAGGTTGAGGTGAGAGTGACAGGGCTAACCTCAATCACTCAGTGAGTTTTAAAGAGAGCTTTTACTTTGGACTTCAGAGAGCATGGCTAATACTGTCCTCACAAGCAGTTTTCATTAATTGGTGACAATTTAGGAAACTTTCTGTTACTGTACAAATTAAGGGTAAACATACTTGTGGAATAGTCATTAATAAGGAACTAGTAATGCATGTTATATCTTTGTAAATCTCTAATACTGTATATAAATTGTTTATAGTAAGTAAAGAAAGAAAACATGAGTTTTTCTTGTTCTGGCCAGGAAGGAACTTAAGCAGTTGTCTTAAGGTTTTCTTTCTTTTTTACTTTTTGTTTCCTTCTTTTGCTTCCGTTTGAACAATCAAAGGAAAGTTCAAGCAATTGTTTTTGGAATGAAATCTGAATGTTATTTATTGCTGTTATATGAATGGCTCTCATTTTGATCTTTTCCTCTTGGTGATCATTTCTGCTTTTCTTTTGCAGTTCATTTACAATTCTAGATTATTAATTATTATTAGCAAGCAGGTACATATGTTCATCCTTCGCTTTGGAAGGGTAAGAGAGAGAGAAAGAAAATTCATGGGAATGAAACTTTTGCCCTTAACTCTAATTGGAAATGTAGGGGCTTACATACAGTATTGAAAAGCATGTTTAATATTGGAGAGGTCTCTGAATCTAATGTGAAAATAATTATTTTGGCTTTGTAGTAAGCTGTGAATAAAAAAAAATCTCCAGTCCTTCAGCTGAAAATGTTAGGTTTCAGAAAAATGGCATTTTGAGTTGTTTAGAAAAAAATGTAGGATATAGATGTAAGTATTGGTTTTAAGAAGAGTTTAATATCTGATGTTCTCAGTAAAGTAAAAGTTTCAGGATGTTTTTTTAAAAATGATTTCCATTTCTAATGCTTTGCTCTTAATGTTTCTGGAGCACTGTTTTCATTATAAAAAAAGGTAAAGGTTTCCCTGTCCTTCATGTCTGACTCTAGGGCAGGGGTGTTAAACTGCCGGCCTGCGGGCTGGACGCGTCATCCGGAAGCCGCGCCCACCCTATTGCCGGCAATGGCAAAACCATCCCGATACGTTGCGCAACATCACGTGATGTTGCGAGTTTGACATGTCTGCTCTAGGGCATGGTCTTAACTCCATTTCTTGGCCGAGGGAGCTAGTGTTGTTCAAAGACAATCTCTGTGGCAATATGGCCAAGCGTGGCTATACACCAAAGGCACAAACCTTATTACCTTCCCACCAAAGTGGTATCTATTAATCTACTTGCATTTACAGGCTTTCGAACTGCTAGGTGGGCAAGAGGTGGGGCAAGTAATGGGAGCTCACCCTGTTGCGTGAAGCTTGGGATGTCAGTACTCCAGCTGACAAGCTCAACATCTTTAACTGCTGAGTCATCATTCCCCCCTATGTCTTCATTTATGCAAAAGCTATAAAGTACTTGCCAGGTACCATAGCTGTTTAATTAATCATAATGGGAAAGATTTCTACCAGTGTCTTTTCTGCTTAGGCTTTTATTTTATGTTATTGTTAGTGAGGGGTCTTCTATGTGTGTGAAACGAGAATAGATAGCAACTTGTTCTTTTAAAGTAAGAATACATATGACTTAAATATCAAAGAGAGATAAGCCATAACCCCTAGGTTAGATAAACCATAGTCTGTGGCCAAAAAAACTTAACAAAGTTTAGTGGCTCACAAAATTTTTCAAATGAGCAAGTTTTCTATTCTGGAATATGGAATGATAAGAAACCCTGTTCTTTATTTTTTGCCTGGATGTTGGTTCTTTTTTTGCCAGGCTAATTTGTTCAATTAGTGAATAACAATTTTTCAACTTGATATACTATATATCAGCATTTGATAGAGACAGAAAAAAGAAAAAAAATGCATTCAGGAAATTTTTACATTATCTCAAGAGCCAATGGATATTGTTGATGAGGTCTTAATTGTTTTGTTAATGTAAGAAAACGTAATGAAATCTTGATATTTGCACTAAATGTACTCTTATAAATGGCAGACAGATGTTACATAGCCAATGTGAGCTCCAGTTAACCAAATTTACAAATAAATAGAGGAATCATACGGTTGGAAGGGATTTTGGAAGTCTTCTTGTCCAACACCCTACCCAAGGCAAAAGTCCCTATACCTTCCCAGACAAATGGTTATCCAATCTTTTCTTGAAAACTTCCAGGTTTCCTTCAGGATAAAGATAACAGTGAGGTAATTGATGGCCATGATGTCAAATACTAAAGAATATTACGATGATGATATAGAAGAAAACTAGTCCATAGAAAAAAGATTTCTAATTAAAATGTTCAGCAATTGGAAAATGGTTTGACTTGGATGGTCCCTTTATTCTATGTGAACTTTACATCAAAATTATTTCTAAAGCAAATCCTAATTTGTTAAATTTCTGTATTAGTATTATTTTTTCAAAGCTGGTAGACAACAAACAACAGTAAGTTACTGTTCTGCTTATTTTTCATTCTTTCCTTGCTCCTCGTTCTTAACTTGCTTTAGTCATACCTTGGAAAGAAAATGTCTTACGCTGAGATTTCCTGATGGGACCACTGAAATATAAGATTAATTGGATTCTCTTGTTTCTAATTGTTTAGCAATATTTGCCATTTTATTTTTAAAATTAGTATTTCTACCACTGATGTTAAGCTCTATCTTCTAATGCAAGACTTCTGTAGAATATTGGAGAGGACCATGGAGTATGCATATCAAGTCTTTTTTCCCCTGTCCTGTTATTAGGTTTAAATTTTGTCTCTTGCTGGATATTGTTCAGTCCCATCTGTTCAGTTCAGCTTTCTAGTCAAATCTTTTGTGTCTAGACATCATTTGACCTACAATGCTGCCACTGCCAACTTGGGAAAGTACTATGAATCTAGACAGGCAGATGCCCTGCCATATAGAAAGCAATTTAATTTTCGTGTGACAATTTCAAATGTTTGATATTACTCTGCTATATACACATGCAAACACACACACTGACACAATGTACAGCAGGAGTTACATGCACTGCGTGGATTTACTGATAAGCAACTTCCTTAGCTAAAGGAAAGAGTGAGGTAGCTTCCTGGATCAGTTCCCAAGTTTTGTCTGTTTCCTCCCAGTCTATAAAGCTCCCCTTAATTGTAGGTTTTTGACAGCCGCCTACTTCCTCTGCTTCTTACTCCAAATGTCTTTGATCTTGTTAGAGAATTCAGTGTGCAGCTTACCCATTCTGTTAAGGAGTCCAAATGGAAACAAATCTTTGTTCATTTCTCTGCCCTTTCTCATTCTGTTCAGAAACATGTATTTCTCAATAAATTCCTAATTTTAAGTTAGGGATGTAAAACTTGTTCTAAGCTGAAGGCCTTATTTGGTGCTCGAGGAGTGAGGCAAGGACAAAAACTAAATCTGATTTCATTTTAATTAAAATACAGTTATAGTTAGTCTTTGACTTACCATTCATTCAGTGACAGTTCAGTGTTAGTTTGTTTTAGCCATTTAATTGTTTCCGACTCTTGGCAACTTTATAGGCAAGAGCTCTCCATGCTACCCTGTGAAGCACAACTACTTTCAGTTGTTGGATATTCATTTGTGTATCAGTTTTGAGGTTATCAAGCCAGTGTGTTCTTCTCTGGTCCCTTCTTCCCACTAACCATTTCTAGCATCATTGCCTTCTCCAGTGAATTTGCATGCATGACATGGCCAAAGTAAATCAGATGTAGTCTGATTTACATGTCTTGTCTAGTGACATCTCTGGTTTTATATGATTTAACATCTCTCTCTGTTAGTTACTCTGGCTATCCATGGTATATGCAACAATTTATGCCAGCACCAAAGTTCAAAGATGTCAATTCTTCAATCAGCCATTTTTAGCTTCCAGCTGTCACATCCATACATCATTATAGGGAAGATTATTGCTCTAACTATCCTGCCTTTTGTATTTATATCAATGATTTTCCAGATCTTATTCCTGTTAAACATTGCAGTGCGGCTAAGGTTATCCTGCATTTGATTTCAGGAGTAGTACTGCCATCATGAATAAAATACAATTGATTAATCATTAAAATAATTCAATATTTATAGAGCTTCCAGGATATAGAGAGTTGAACTTTTATTTGCATTTTAATTGGGAGGCTGAAGTAACTGCTTTCTGCTTTTAATCACAGGCAATCTGTTTTCTGCTTGCGGGGCTTTGTTGGGTGCATAAACTTCAGAAAATGTCAGGACCCACTTTGAACCCACATCTTAAGAAAGCAGAACTCTTGGAAGCAATTTCTCCCAACAGGAACTTTTATTAGGAGCAGTTGATAGCAGGCATAATAGACAGGATCTGAGATTCCCTGTGCAGAACGATAGGTTAAAGTATCCCCCAAGTAAGACCCCACTCCATAGGTCGTCCAATCAGTGTGGGATGGCCAATCCCCAGGTTCATCGTGGGAAAATGGGAGATAACATCAACCTGTCTCTGGTTCACACAGCAATGTTTGGGCTGCTCTTCACACTTTCTTCTGAGAGCGTAGAAATAAGCCAGGCACCAGAGTTTACATTCCTTGTTCCCTCCCTTGTTCTAGCTGACAGGGAGAGAAAGTTCAGAGAGAGAGATAATGCAGGAAAGCAAAATGTTACATTGTAGTGGATAGAGGAAGCAGAGGCAATAACCCTCAGGCACATCCACCCCTCCCCCTTGGGAGTATGGCTGAGCCCAGGGAGAGGTGAAATTTGATTTTGGGTCAGAGGGGATAGGTAGAAATGAAATAGGAATGGGTTCTGACATCCTGCCCCCCTTAAAAATAGGAGAGATCCACCTGTAGAGAAACAAAACAGGTATAGAGGTTAGTCAGGTTTGTTGCGATATTCTGTATGAAACTTTTTTAATAGTCTGGGTGCCCTAATGTGACATTTGTGGACCTTCATTCTGTGAGGAGGGAAGGTGTTTCCTCGCTACTAAGTATTGGGTTGCCTCATGGTATTTTCTAGAATCTAGGATTTCTTTTGTTTCAAAGTGTTGTTCTCCTTCAACCATGATTGGAGGTGGTGGAGGGGGAAATTTTGGCCATAAGGGCGACTGTTGTTCTCGTTTCAGCAGGCTGCAATGAAAGAATGGGTGTATTTGTATGAGGTTCTTTGGTAATTCTAATTCTACTGTTACATGGTTTATGATTCTTTTGATTGGAAAAGGTTCTATATATTTTGCACCAAGTTTTTTAGAGGGCTGTAGGGATTTTAGGTATTTTGTAGATAAAATACCATTTCTCCTACAGTGAATGGTTTAGGTTTGATTCTTTTTTTATCCACTTGTGTTTTGTGTGCTTGTCTAGCTTCGTCTAAGGCTTTCCTAACTACTGGCCAGGTGTTTTGTAATTGGGTTATCCATTCTTTCAGTGATGGGATTGCTGGTTCATTTGGGGTTAGTTCTGGCATGGGGTTGAAACTTTGGCCGGTCGCTACTTGAAAGGGAGTATAGCCTGTGCTGGAATGGACTGCGTTGTTGTTGGCAATTTCTATGAAAGGAAGTAGGTCCGCCCACTTTGTTTGTTGGAAATTAATAAAGCACCTTAAATATTACTCAAGTACTGAGTTCGAACGTTCAGTTGATACATTAGTCTGAGGAGGATGACTAGGTGACAGCCCTTGGGTGGTTCCTAAGAGGGATAAAAATTCTTTCCAAAACTGATGTGAATTGCACTCCTCTATCTGATATGATGCGTTGAGATGCCCCATGCAGTCTGTAGATGTGCTGCACGAATAGTTTCGCTAAGACTTTAACGGTGGGGATTTTTTGGCAAGGGATAAAGTGCACTTGTTTTGAAAACAGGTCTGTAACCACCGAGATAACAGTGTTTCCGTTGCTTTCTGGTAACTCCACTATAAAATCCAAGGATATTTCTTTCCATGGGGCCCGAGGGTTTCGCCACTGGTTGTAGCAGTCTGGGCGATTTCCCTTGCAACCTCTTAGCAGCTGTGCAATGTTACATTGTTGCAGATAGAGGAAGCAGAGGCACATCCCCCCTCCACTTGGGAGTATGGCAGAACTCAGAGAAAGGTGAGATTTGATTTTGGGTCAGAGGGGATAGATAGAAATGAAATAGGAATGGGTTCTGACAGAAAGGAAGCTTTATTCATGAGCTTAAAAGTAGTTGAGTCAGATCTGTTAGTAAATGAAAACTATAAAATGCCAAACAGGAACATCTTCCATTTTCAAGGGTCCAGTTCACACAAAATGCTAAAAATTATGCAGTTTCTTCATTTTTTGAAGACAGTCTCACTTTTATGACTCATTTATACAGATATTGACAAACTATGATTTAAGAAACCTTTATATGAACTAATATTTAGTTACAACTTTTCTCCTTGTAATTGTTTTTTTTTAATGCAGGGTATTCCGATTTGTGTTTTAAAATTATAACCCCTGATTCATTATGGAGATATGGTACATATTCACCTTTTTTGTGCATTCCCCCTCTTTATATGGTTAGATAGATTTTTATTTTTTTATGTTATATCAATTTAGTAATCAGCTAAATCTGTTAAACAGTCTGTGGGGGGGGGGAAGACAAAAACTGGGTATGTTATGGATCCAGCATATGTTGGCCTTCAAGATCTCATTCTGTTTTGGTAGAACGTGTGATTGGGTGGAGTGAAAATAATGTCCTGATAAAGATGACTGGGGTCTGAACGTTCATCACAGTCCTATAGCGCCATGTTTCATGAGCTCATACTGCTTACCAGTGGCAATTTTGACACTTCCAGTTGCTGTTGTTAAGCCAATCCTACATAAGTGCAACTTCACGTGGTTGCCATTTGGTGACCTCCTGCCAGCTTTTTCATTGACTTTGCTTGTTGGAAGCCAGCAGTTGAAAATCACAAATAGCAATCATGTAACTATAGAATGCTGCAGTGTCATAATTTGAATTTGCAGGATTTGAGAAATGTTTCGGATCCTGAAATATAGCCTAATATGTAGCAGCCATATAAGAGACTCATTTGAAAATATTTTAAGGAAACCACACAATTAAAAAGCTGGGATGTTTTCTTACAATATTATGGCAAAAATATGCCCCTCATAAATGAGTAGTATGAATCCTTGCACTCTGGGTTTTTCCTTTGCAGCTGCTGAGGTCATATGAAATTGTTGGATCACATGAGATCTTATAGTGGCTTACCCCTTGTCATTTATGCTGATTTGCTCAGTGAGACAGAAGAAAGAGATTTGGAGAAATTTCAAGGGGAAAAAAAGAATAAAGTCCTCCCACCATTTCCATAAAAAGAGGTCCAGCTGGCTGTTGAATTGCTTGGTTTTTATACTCCTATGTCGCCTTCATTTGGGAGATGGAAAGATTAGAAGCAATGTAAACTGAGCTGGGCAGAAAAGATGGCAGTAAGATTGCCTCATAAAATCCCTCATCAGTGTAAGTATTGAATAGAAAGCTATAATTTGAATCTGTAATAATACTGTAGAAAAGCTGTTTTGCCACTTAGGACTTTTTAAAAGCATTTTGCACCTCACTGTGTTGCCTCAAATAGTCCGTAGATATTTATGAATAGTACAAGGGGTGGTTTTTCCCCTCTAATTGCTGTTACAATGAGGTACTGTACTTAGATACTTTTCTCTCATTCTGTCTGCTTTACAACTAGCTTTCTGAACACAATAAACATCAGTCTTTACAACAACTTCCTCATTGTAGGAAAGAGTCTTCTTACTCTTCCCCACTTTTCTTCTAGTGCCCGTTTGTACCCAGTACACCATGATACAATTTTCAGTTCCTGATTCAGTGGATGGAACCAAAGGATTGAAAGCACACCCACTCTGTGTAGTGAATTTTCAGAGTCTGACAGTAGGAATTTATTGGAGCATTTCACTGAAGCCGGTTTGTAGTTTATTCAAGATATCAGAGTTGTGTACTTTAGCAGAATCAGATAAAGTAGTGTAAACCTGTTCTTCATTCACCTTGGGCTATAGGACATAAAAAAAATAGAATTCACAACTGGACATAAATATTTATTACACGAATACACACACACACACACACACACACACACACACACACACACCATTTTGGTCTAAGAAAACTGCACTGGGAGTCAGTGGAACTTTACAAAGGTCCACGTCTTCTAGAGTTAAGAAGCAGAAGAAGCTCATTTCTAACACCCACCTTCTCCAAAGGAGAAGTCCAAGTTAATTCCAGCTGGGCTTCTCTCTGTTGCCAAAAACAGCGGTTGAAGAATCTTTCTCCCTCCTTTCTCCCTATTGGAAACCTGCTAGTTTCCTTGACTTTATTAAAAGCCTTCTCAAGTTGTCTGCTTACTTTCCTTCTTATTTTTTTTTCAGATTCTTCTGTTTTTTTGGGAAAGTGCCACAGCTATGTGGAAAAATTCCCATGTCTGCTGGCCTTTTGTGTTTGAGCAAAGAACACAGAGTTGATGGCTCTATTCTTTGCCCTGCATGCCTCCAAAGTATTGCCTTACAACATCTCTGTGACTCTCTAAGCCTGATCCGTTTTTTCTCCAGCACAACTGCATGCGCTGTAGCTGCCTGGGGATTGGTTAAAGAGTATGTCATGCAACAGTCTCTTTTACTTCAGATTTGTTATCCAGCTTCTTGTCTTTATCTCAGATCTGTTTGTTGATCCATCAGTTACAGAACCAAAAAAGAGAAAGGGTGAATAAAATGGAAGAGAGATATGGTTTGACTGCTGTTCACCCTGGGGATTTTTTTTAAAGAATGGAAACTGGGCCTTAGCATGCTAAAACTCAAAGAAGCTACCGGCTTGCCATATTTTGTGAATGCAAGTAAGATGTGAAATTGATGGCCAAATGGATTAAAAGGCAGGAAGTAGGGAGTACAACATCTGCAGACATCAGGAGAGGCAGGAGGGAAAGAGGCTGTATAGCACATGGCTGATGGGGAGAAGAGGCACAGACTCAAGTTCTTCCTAAGACAGGAGAAGGACATGTTGCCAAGCTTACCAGTTTGGGCAACTGATGGTAAAAATGGCACTCAGTTGCTTCTGCTGCAGTGGCCAGGTAGATGCTATAATGTAGCATGGAATGGGCAAATCCTGGACTTTTCAAAGAAGAGGGAAAGCCTGGCTGCCTGTTTGTACTCAGGGATTGGCAGACAAGGTAAGCCACTTCTTGGGAGGTGGCTTTGCCGACTTCTATGCCATTAGAAGCCAAACGGTCTTTGCAGGAGGAAAAGGCAGATGTTTTCACTCCTGCTGGGGTATTTCTGGATGAGGAGAGGTTCTGATTCCCCAGCAGTTACCCAAACAGGTAAGCTTGGCAACATATCCTTTTCCTATTTTAGGAAGAACTTGAGTCTGTGCCTCTTCTGTTCATTTTCCTTCTCAGCTACCAGACTTGGACTCTTGAGCTTCTAGAAGGCAGTGCAAATGCCTCTCACATTTGGAAAACATCCTCCTGCTACAATTTATGGTCTTGTTAAATCATTGTTCATAGGCATCACCCAAATGTATTTTGGTGGAGAGGAGCATCACAGCACCACAACGCTTAAAAATTCCTGTTGTAATAGATATATCGTGCTTCTCTGTTACAACTTTATAGGGATCATCATCATACATAATAAGTATTATATTTGGTAAATTGTGACTTTTGGCTTGGTATACTATTATTTATTCACTAAATAATGATTATATAAACGAATCAGAGTTATTTTGTTGCTGTGTCTATCCGTATAATCTGTCTGATTCAGGAACATCTAATTTTCACTCTTGCATTTTCTGAGACCTACTATAGAGGAATGTCTGTCATAGTGAATGGAAAATTACTTTGGATTATTAACCCCTAAATGGAGAATATAATAGAATAGAGCTGGAAGGGACCTTGGAAGTCTTCCAGACTAGCCCCCTGCTCAAGTAGGAGAACCTATACCATCTTAGACAAGTGACTGTCTGGTCTCTTCTTAAAAACCTCCAGTGATGGAGCGACTATGATTTCTGAAGGCAAGCTGTTCCACTGGTTAATTGTCCT
Source organism: Vipera ursinii (assembly GCF_947247035.1). NCBI lineage: Eukaryota > Metazoa > Chordata > Lepidosauria > Squamata > Viperidae > Vipera > Vipera ursinii. The sequence goes on from NC_139513.1 coordinate 178,495,263, forward strand.
CACTGTTAGGAAGTTTCTCCTTAATTCCAGGTTGCTTCTTTCTTTGGTCAGTTTCCAACCATTGGGTTATATCTTACTGTGAAGATGGTATTTTCTTGTATCAGGATGAAGTCGGGATTGGTTTTGTTTGAGGGGAAAAAGAGAGTAAGGATTAGTTTTTAAATAATGTTCATCTTTTATATGTTATTGCCATTGAATGAGGTCAGGGGAGGTTTGGACTCTATTGAAGCTGAGAATGGAATAAATGGAGACAATGGTTGCAGATAATTTGAAACTCATTTTGGGGCTTACTATTAATTGAGGTTATGTTGATTTAGAATAAATATATACTTTGTCAATGAAGGGGTTGCCCTCCTCATAGTATTTCCAGTGGAATGGAAAAAGGTTGAAAGTATGGATGATACAGAAATGAAGAGAAAAGTGGATGCTTCACTATTATCTTCCTATCTCACAGGACTGTGGCAGCTGAAGTGAGGAAACAGGTGTGTCGAGAATATGGCAACTCACCACAGCTCTCCAAGAAACGTGGTGGCACCCTGCAGTCGGTGAGTTATCTGGCATTATATTATGGTGAGCGATGTCAGTAAATACATCTGGTTATTAAAATAGTAAACAAACAAACTCCAGAACTCTGGTAAATTTTTTGGTGTGTTTGAGAGAACTGGGTACTCAGTAAATAGCAGCAGCAACTTATTTAAAGATAATTTCCACAACAAGCAAAGTAATTTTGAAAACTTTTATAAAACTAAAGGATTTTAAATGCAGATAGTTTGACTTAACAAAACTGTAGTACAAAACAATTCCTTCTAGTTTTATCTCCAATATATCTTCTTTTTGCCTTTCTTAGAGCACTGTTGGTATGAATCAGGATTGAGCATTGTAAGTGCTCCACTAGTAGGAGATGGGGATTAAATATTGTCCCACTTCTATTGTATTGAATTTTATTAGAGGATGTGTTTGTTAGAATTGTTGCTATTGCTTCATCATCTCCAGTAAAGGTAATTTCCTCTTTCTGACAGATAACACTAGTGCACCAAATAGTTTCTTCCTGGTCCAATGTCCTTATGTAGGAAAATTGGAGGCAAAACAATGCCTGCCATTGTTAGTTTGCTGGCTTCATGGGTGGTGTCAAGAGAGGATATGCATGTTAAATTGAAGTAGTGATTATGCTGTCTCTGTGAAATGTAGCTGTTGGTGACCTGCAAAAATTGCTCTGTACAGCTGGCTGTAGGGCCAGGATGCATAATTTTTCCCAGGCTGAGGGTCATGTTTAGTCTTTGAGTGGAATGTTAAACATCACTCTGAAAAAAAGTTTTAACTTTAATAACACTTGCTGTTATTATCCTTCAGTGTTATATTAAAAATTACAATTTGGTAACTATGTTTAGAAGTCTGTAAGGACCACATTCAGGTTTTTGGAAGCCCTGATGTATCAAGTTATACATGTTGGATTTAGTGGAGGCAGTGTTAAGATATCTGTTTTCTTAGAGTTTGGCTGTTTTGGTTTTACCCTCTGCTTCATTTATGTCTTAATGGGCTCTCAGAAGATAACCAGTTGTTCTTTGGCAGAGAGTAAGGATAGGAGAGTTCAGTATTGCTAATTTTTAACAGACAAAAGTAGCTGCCTCTTGGATGTTGGCTAAATTTGTTTGTCCTTTGTTAATGTGGGTTTGGGGTTTGGGCATTTTTATGGTATCCATTTCCTTTCTTTCAGATTATTGCTACTCTCTTTTGGATTCTTTCAAAAGATTCCCATATCCTTGAGAATTTGTTAGAAGAAAATTTGATCTCTTGGTTAGCATGTAGCTCAACAATAAAGGGCATTTGGTAGCCAGATCCAGTGGCTGAAATTTCCTCCAAAGTTTATGTTTCTTCTCTTGCTGTTTCTCATGAGAACAAATGCTTTATTTAGGAACTTTCCAAGTGGCCTGTGCAAAAATTATTGTGTCTCAAGGGAATGATGAATCCAGCAGTTATTTGTTCTTTCTGTTCTAGTAATAATAACAGATGCACAGCACAATAATTCTCTGAATTCTGTTGTAGCTTCATTTATTAAGGGAGAAGAATTGCACATTGTGTCAGGGTTCAGCATTAGTGTTTGGGACAGGGGGCGTGCAATTGTTACCGCTGTTGGGCCCTTATGGTCCTTCTCATGTTGCTTTTTAGACTTCATTGAAGCTCCATTCTAAAATGGTAGTTGTCTTTGCTGTCCTTTAAAGTAGAGAAATAGACAGATCTGTAATAGATTCCAGGATGTAAACCGGGACAAAAATTGCAACTCATGGGTCACAAACTGTCTATTATACTCGCTTCATGGAATTTATACATGTCTCATGACTCAATTAGTGGATCAGGGAAATGCTATGAACATAATATAATATATTTGAACTTCAGTAAGGCAGTTGACAAAGTAGACCATAGCCTACTTCTTAGTAAGCTAGAACAGGGGTCAGCAACCTGAAACAGTGAAAGAGCCACTTGGAACCGGTTCCCTCACAAAAGGAAAAACTGGGAGCCTCAAAAAATGTGTGCGCATGCCCGTACATGCACCCATGCACAGAACAGGGTTTGACTGAAGAGTGGAGCCAAATTGGCTGAAAAACCATAACCAGTCTGTAGTCCTTAACAAACTATATATACATGGAGGGAAGTATGCAGTGGTAGCTCAAGGTTCTGTCTTGGGTTCAATGCTCTTCAACATGTGCATAAATAATCTAGTTGAAGAGATAGAAGGGGAACTCATGAAATTTGCAGATGACACCAAGCTGGGGTGGGGTGGGGTAATTGCTAACACTTTGGAAGACTCAGGATTCAGAAGGATTTTGACAGATTTGAGCGTTGGGCCCTAGCCAACAAGATACAGTTCAGAGGTGGGAACAGCAGAGTCCTGCACTTGGCAGGAAAAATGCATAGGTATAGACCAGGGGTAGGCAACCTAAAACACTCGAAGAGCTACTTGGACCCATTTCCCACCAAAAAGAAAACACTGGGAGCCACAAAACCCTTTTGACATCTAAAATGAAGATAGCACTGCATATATTGGTTTTTTTACCTTTATGCTATGTATAAAAAAATATAGTGTGCTACATTTATGAAATCAGTGAACTGCTACAAAGAAAACAAATTATTATTTGTGCATGCAACAAAAGCATTTTGAACTCCCCCCCCCCAAAAAAAAGATGCTGGGTCGAAGGTTACTTTCAAATAAAACACTCAAATGTCTATTTGAGTCCTCCTCGTATTTATGAAATAAAAAGTCAGTGCAAACTATAAAAACTGCAAACAGAAAAATAGAAAAGAAAAAAATGGGGGGGGGGGAAGAGAAAAGGACAGGAGAAAGAGGGGAAAAAACCCTTTCTCCTTCCTCCCAACAGGTAAAAACAATTTTAGTAGCTTATCTACCATCTTTAAATACAGCATAATTATCCCCATATCTCACCTCTTAATTAAAAAAAATCAAAATATTTAATTAAACATTCTTTACTAAAAGTCCAATAAGGACACCCACATTTGTTCATATTTTCTCCCTCCCTCCCTTTCTCCCTCCCTTCCTTTTTCCCTCCCTCCCTCTCTCTCCTTCTCTTTCTGCCCTTGGTCTGCCAGTCCTCTTCCCCCACTCAGTGTGTTTGTGTTGTGTGTGTGTGTGTGTGTGTGTGTGTGTGTGTGTTTGAGAGAGAGAGAGAGAGAGAGAGAGAGAGAGACAGAGAGACAGAGAGACAGAGAGAGACAGAGAGAGACAGAGACAGAGAGAGGCACTTGCGCTTCCCTTCTCTCTCTCTCCCCCCCCCCCTCTCTGATCTTCTGCTCACCTGGCAAGCTGGCTTCACGCTGTTCTGGACAAGCTGACTCACATTCTTATTGGGCTGGCTTTCCTGCTTCCTGTGGAAACACAGCAAAGGCAGGAGCCCCACCCAATGAGCTTGTCAGCTTCTTGGAGGACAATGTGAGTTTTACACAGAGAGAGAGAGGGGGGGGGAATTCAGAGGACAGTAATGGGTGGAAGCTTGTCAAAGAGAGATCCAACCTAGAACTAAGGAGAATTTTACTGACAGTGAGAACAATTAATTAATGGAATGGCTTGCCTCCCAGAGTTGTGAGTGCTCTATTGTTAAATGTTTTCAAGAATAGACAGGACAACCATTTGACTGGGATGATAGAAGGTCTCCTGCCTTGGGCAGGGGGTTGGACTAGAAGACTCCCAAGGTCTCTTCCAGCCCTATGATTCTATGAGTCTCTTTTCTATGGCCCGTAGAGTTTTTCAATGTGAGCAGCAATTTTTAGTCTTTTTCCTTAGTAATCTTTAGAATTGTTGAAGAAATAATGGACAAATTGGATATTTTGAAGAAGAGTATACATAAGCACCATTTCCTAATCCTCTGAAGCTGCCACAAAAGCCAGGTCCTGTTCTGTCTGATTTTTCAATACAACCCCCAACATGACACAAAGCCAGATTTAGTCCTTGAGCTGCAGAGTTTTGTATAAAAACTGCCATGTGATGGTCTCTTCCATAGGATAATGCAGAAATGTTTGGTGTTGATTTTTCCACATGTCTTTCAGTCAGTATCCACCTAAACTCCAATCTCAATTTTGAATATTAATACTGCTTCAGAGGCCCTCTGCTAAATTATGCAGTTTAATCCATTAGTGTGGCCTTTGATATAGGGGAGATAATTGGCCCATCTCTTTTTAAATATATTTTAATAATTCTTTACAATAACATTCTTTAGTGCTTAGTAAACAACGTGTTGTCTGGGTTCATATGTTTAAAAAACTAATTAATTTCTATAGTTTCATAATCAATATATTAATGATATATTTCTTTGAACTTCTCTTCATCCAATAGCATTCTCCTTTTGTCAAGATTAAGCAAATATTATTCTTAAGATTCAGTACATATAAAGTTAAATATAAACTTTTTTCTTGTGTTTATACAAATAACAGTAAAATTAGCATATAGCATCTTTTGTTATATTTCATCTTGTTAATTCACTATGTGTCCTGTTTTCAAAATTTTTATTTAAGCTTAATTTCCCCTCTATTCAAACCATTCTTAGCAGTCATAATTTTCTCAAAGTTAATAGCCTTTAAATATCCCACCTTTTCATTCATGTGCACCATCACAATATTTTTACATTTCATATATTATAAAAATTGAGATACTACTTATATATCTTTTCTCTCTTACTATGAAACCCCTTTATATCCATAATTTATCTATTCTTTTAACTGTATTCAAACAGGTGTTTGATCATATAGTATTCCATCTGGTAAGTCACATCAAATCTCTCAGATCTGATTCTAGCCTTCTTCTTTTGCCAGGTAGCTTTCCAAGTTAGTATGTTTGACTTACCCAGGGGTTTTTCCTGTATTTTTGTAAATGTTGTTGGGAATAGAAAAAACAAGTTAGATAAGACATACTGTATTTTTTGTCTCCCTAACTTTAATGATTGTCTATGGTTGCTCTATAGTGTATTTTATTAGGTCTTCTTTCCAATCTTCAAGTTGATTTCGAGGTCCTGAAAAATAGGACATCTTTTCCATTTCCACTGTTATGGCAAAACCTTGCAAGTTTTCTTTTGTTTGTATTAATTTGTCATTCTCTTCCCCTGTAGCTTCCCTCTTTGTGTCACTGTCCTCTGATTTGTATTCTATTATCTGGTTTGTTTGTTCATTCTTGATCATTTTCTGAGAATTTTTTACTTGTAAGTTTAAGTTGGAAAGGTGCTCATTTATGCCATCAAAGTTGTTTTTAATCTCATCGTGATTTGAAATCATTGTCATTGAATCTGTCGCAGAATTGCGTACATTTCCTCCTGGAAAGTATTTGCTTTGTCTTGAAGTGTTGCTCCTGCAGATCTCTGATGTTCCAGGCTGGGGCCTTCAGAAAGGGATATTAAATGTTTCCTGCCACTTTTACATAGGTATGCAACATCATTTTATGTCCCCCTTCCAGATGTTCTTTCATCGGTACCATAGTCTTAGCCTTTTATACCAGCCAGTCTTAAAGTCCAAACAAAAAAATCTTATATAGTTCTTATCTTTATATATAGTTTATTTTTATAATCCAATGCGTTTCCAATTATCAAAGCACCACTGAAGGCAGTATTTTATAACAGTTTTTCTGTTCAGGGGTCTTACAATTTATCTACCAGCCAAAGTTGCAGTCCAAAATGACTATCCAGTAAAATTCTCCCCTAGAAGATTAGCCAACAGTCAAAGTTTTTCTTTTTCTGCAGACAATTCTTGAGCTTAAAGATCACAGCTCACTAAATATTTATAATTCCAGAAGGTCATCAGTTTTCTTTTCTTGTTCCCAACCTTTTTCTATTTGGCTGAAGGTCACTAAGGTTCAAGGGAACAGATTATTCTTTGTTTCTGGGCATCTTGCCAATTTCTGAGTCAGTGTTGCTGTTGTTCTATACTCTAATACTCCACAAGGTGTCAGTAGTTATTCATTTTCCAACTTTTCAAACAGTATTATTTTTTATAATTTCATCAAAACTCTTTCAGATGTAAAATCTTAACGGTTTTCTTAATTTTCAGATTTTTCCAGACTGTTAATATTGTTAATTTCATTTCAGTATATTTCTTTCCCCTGTAAAAATTAAATCACTGCTTCCTTCTATGGAAAGGGAGGATAGCCAATGATGTTGCTGCAAGATGGGTGCTAGGGAATGAATCTCCCTTCCCCAAGTCCAATTTCTATCAGCTGGGAAGTCCAGTAGGACTGAGTTGCCCCGTAGAGGCAAGTGGCCAAGAGGTGAAACTTTGCAGATCATGGGGCAGTGGTAGCTGGCCCACTTGATCCAAAGGAGCCAGGAGGACCAGCAGGAAGAAAGGCTGACCACACCTATGTGGTCTCCCACAAGAAGATGATCATCGGAGACAAAGAATTTGAAAGTGGAAGGCAAACATCCAATCTGGGTGAGACTACTTTTCTTATCTCTCTACGAGTGGATACCAGTTTTGTGAAACAGCATTCTACAGCATTTAAGAACAAAGCCCCTAGCTCCAGGGAGGGAGGGGTTTTTTTCTTACCCCTCCCTCCTGAACTATCAGCAGCGGTTTAAGCGTCGGGGAAATTAAAACTGACAATAATACTGTGAAGCTGACCAAGGCATAAAAGAAGGACAACTTGGAAACCTTTTGGTTTTATAAATCCCTTTTTATTTTTTGCTTGAAAACCATTGGATTTTTAACTTCTTAAGCTTTTCCAAAGTATGGCGGGAATGGACATCTAATGACATCTAGTGGCAAAACTGAGAACTATATGCAGTTTGCTCTGATCAGAGTAAAACTTGGTGGAATGCCCAGACATTGCTTATATTTTAAACATCTTGGTGTCCTTGGAATTTAAAGTCCTGTGGCTGGGAAAGAAAGACTCTTTTTGGATTGCCCTGTCTTACAGGATGGGTTATAATTATAAATAAAAATTGTTTTCAAAGTCATCGGACTTCCCTGGATTATAAATACAGCTTGACCTGGAATCTTTATAAGCTGTTTTGAAAGAGTGAATAACAAGAAACACCTGTGAACTGAATACTTTGGATTACAAATTTTGGTATTTTTTCTTCCTTTTTCTATTTTTTCTTTTTGCCCTTCTGCTTTTTTTTTTTTACTATTTACTATTTTTATTGTTTACCTTTCCTATTTGTTAGGAGCTTATTGGATTAAAATTTTTGACTTATTTGGTGATTACAACATATGATTTAAAGATAAAGATGAGTGCTCCAAACTTATCTAAAGTTGGAAAAAAGGATCTTCTGCTCCTTCCTTGGCTTCTGCAAGTCCAGTCTATCAGAGATCAATTGCTACAATGCTTCAACAAGAAAAGACTGATACCTTCTAAAAGGACACCCACCTACAAGCAATTCAGGAGGCAATCGCTACTCACATGGCGATTACATCGAAAAACCATGAGTTGAAAAGTGATTTTGATAAAATGAATAAAAATTAATAATATGGATTCTCAATTTGAATATTTTAAACAGATGATCACAGATAATCAACAAAGAATTCAAAAAATAGAAGATCAATTGAGGTTGACCAGAAACTAGAAGTTTCAAAAGATAAAAATCAGAAGCTGATCCAAATAAATGAAGAACTAGAAAACTCAATAACGGGGATAGAGATGGAAAAAGCCTCATACTTTTTAATGTTTCAAAATATATTGGAAAATAAGGAAGAGGATCTCTTAGGCTTGATAACTGAATTATTGGCAGACATATTAGGAACTGGGAAACAGCAAATGGAAGATGAATTAGACCAGATCTATTGAGTCAACTTAAACTATGCTAGAATAAATAAAGTCCCCAGGGAAGTGCACGTTAGATTTCTTAAAAGATCTACAAGTGATGAGATTTTGAGAAAAGTAAGAGACGAACCTTTGAAATACAAAGAAAAAGAAATTGTAGTCCTCAAACAAATTCCTAGGAGGATAAGAGAATCCCGAAGAGAATATCAGTTTCTAACCAGGAAATTAATTGAAAAAGGAGTGAATTTCAGATGGCTTATTCCAGAAGGGAATTTAATTTACTGGGATACGAAAAGATATAGACTGGACACACCACTTAAACCAATGGAATTCTTCGACAACCACAGAGCATTTTTGGAAAGAGGTGATCCTGAAACAAAGAAACAAGAAGAAATGGCAGTAGAAGGAGCAGTCAAACAAAGAGAGGAGGAAGAAATTTAAAACACATATACAGAAGAAGGAGCAAGACCAAGAGATCAGAGACAGATAAGATCAACTAGAAGATTAAGACCTAGATATAACTGAAAGAGATGGAGGAGAGTGGGATTTTGTCAATGAATATAAATGGACTAAATTCTCCTTCAAAAAGGAGGAAAATCTTTACACGATTACAAAAATTAAAAATGGATATAATTGTCTTCAAGAAACACACATTAAGAGACAATATTATAAATTGTTAGAACAACTGAAAATTGGTAAACATTACTTTGCATTAGCACTTCAAATGAAAAGAGGAGTAGCTCTATATATTAAAGAAACAATGAATCCCAAACAAATTTACGCGGATGAAGAGGGGAGAATATTAATGGTGGAAATAATGATGGATCAAAAACAGATACTGATGGTAGCAATATACGCACCAAATGACAAACAAGAATAATTTAATCAAAAATTATATAAAAATACTAGATTTAAACTATCAAAATCTTTGTATAATGGGAGACTTTAATGCAATAACAGATGGAACTTTGGACTACAAAAGTGCTAAACTAGGGAGAAAAGGAGGAAATATATTACCTAAAGCGTTTTTAAAAATGACAGAAGAACTCTGTATCCAAGATTTATGGAGAGAAAAAAATCCAAAAAAATTACAATATACATTTTACTCAAATAGACATAAATTATGGTTTAGAATTGATATGATATGGACATCTTTGGAACTTAAAATGATGATACAAGAAGTTGAGATAGAAACTAATGTTTGGGCAGACCATAACCCAATAAAGATGACTTGGAAAGGAACTAAGAAAAAATTAAGATGGTCCTTGAATAAATCTATATTGAAAGAGAATTATTACAATATTATAAATTGTTAGAACAACTGAAAATTGGTAAACATTACTTTGTATTAGCACTTCAAATGAAAAGAGAAGTAGCTCTATATATTAAAGAAACAATGAATCCCAAACAAATTTACGCGGATGAAGAGGGGAGAATATTAATGGTGGAAATAATGATGGACAAAGGAAATTGACTTTTTCTTCAAAATAAACAAGAAAGAAGAAACATTGCTTCAGAATGTGTGGGATATGGCTAAAGCATATTTCAGAGGGTTGGCTATAACTTATATCGCTAAAAAGAATAAAGAAAAACAACAACTACAGTTAAAGTTGAATGAAGAACTCAGAAAGCTAGAATCAGAATTACAAATAGATCCACAAAAGAAAATACTTAAGAAACAAATGGAGATAATAAAATATAAATTTAGCTGAGATGGAAATAATGGCTCAACAGATTAAAAGGGGTAAACAGAATTTCTTTGAAAATACCAACAAGCTGGGGAGATGGTTAGCATATAGACTGAAAAAAGAAAAAGAGAAAAAAATGATAAGCAAGCTACAAGATTCAAAAGGCTAATTACAGTTTCAAGATGATACAATCAAAAAAAATATTAAAAATTACTATGAGACATTTCATAAGGCAGAGGAAATTCCAAAAGAAAAAATACAGCATTACTTAAAAGCAGACCTACCAAAAATTCTGGAGAGTATTCGAAACATATTAAATGGAAAAATATCAATGATGGGGATTATAGAGGCTATAAAAAGGCAAAACAAGGTTAAGATTCCAGGCCCAGATAGATTACCTGCAGAGTTTTATAAATCATTACAAGATGTATTAAGTCCGATTTTGAAAGAACTGTGTAATGAAATTCTCCTGGAGGCTAAAATACCAAATACATGAACTGAAGCCAATATTACTTTAATACCTAAAGAAGACTTTGATTTAACGCAGATAAAAAATTATAGACCAATATCATTATTAAATGTAGATTACAAAGTCTTTGCTTCAATAATGGCAGAAAGACTAAAGAAATTTTTGATCAAATTTATACACACAGATCAAAATGGTTTCTTACCTAAAAGACAGATAAAAAATAATCTAAGAATGATTCTTGATGTGTTAAGAGTATTATGAAATTCATTCAGGGAAACAGATGGCTTTAATATTCCTTGATGCACAGAAAACATTTGACAACGTAAACTGGCAATTTGTGTTTCAGCAATTTGCAGAAATGGACTTTGGAAAAAAAACTTTATAAATGTAATCAAAACAATCTATTGTAGACAAACTACCAAAATAATTGTAAATGGAGATCTTACAGAAAACTTCAATATTAAAAAGGATACAAGGCAGGGATGCCCACTATCTGCATTACTATTTATACTAACACTGGAAGTACTGAATAGAAACATTAGACAAGATATAGAAATTAAAGGATTGAAGATAAAAAATGAAAAATATAAATTGCAAGCTTTTGCAGATGACTTGGGGTTTTTTAATTTTTAATTGGTAAAGCAGCTATCACATTGTCCATAACAGGAGCTTCCAGCAAAGAAATTTACAGTGGATTTTTGTTTTGAAGTGATTATGACTTATTTTTAAAAATGGAAATTGAAAATAGAAATAATAAGATTTAATTATTTAGCAAAATTGCAATGACAAGCTAATATTGTTATTTTCAATAAGTATATTTGAAGAAGTACCCTTTATAAGAAACTCAGTATGTAAAACTGCAAATCTTTTTTTATCTGTTTGTTTCCACAGGCTTTTCCTAATGCAGGGTCCTAACATCAGATCATTTATGCCTGAATCTGGCACAGCAGAGCCAGCCCAGGATTTTGAGTCCGAACCTTCAACTAAGATTTACAATGTCTTTTTAGAAAGAGCTGAAAAATGTTGAAAAGGAAGATGAATCTGTACTGTCTGTATTTACTCTGAATTGCTTGCAGAGCTATAGAAAATAAAACTTACGTAAAATGATCAATTATTAGACCTGAATAATAGAATGCTTTGCATTAATATGGAATTGAAGAATGGTTGCTGAATGTGGTATGTGGTGCAGTATATGCAATATATGACTGACATGTGAAAATAAACAGAATACTTAGCAAATGATTCAGGCTTGTATAAGAAGCAAGACAAGGCTGTGTGATGTATTTTGCTTATGTATTTATAGATAATTCATAAAAATGTTTATGGTGCCTTTAGGGGTACGTGATTAGACATGAGCATGGTTTCGTGTGAAGATGATTTTGTGCTGCTAAGAATCAAAATTCTATTCTATTCTAAAATGATTTGCAGCAAATACTAGATAGCTTGTACAGTGTACTGAGGAATATGTATTTGAATATGAAATACCAAGGTAACTGTGTTTTAAAGGAAAAATGGAGGAAATAATTGCATGAGATACACATGCACTATATGTCCAAAAATGAGAGCTAGTTGCTAATTTTGCATACCGATCTTCAGTAATTAGTACCTATAAATATAATAATTTATTAAATTTAATAGATTTTGACCTTCTAGCTATAGGGAAAAGGTCTTGCTGGGAGAAATGAATGTTTGTTCAGAGATGTAAAAATGTTTATGAGGGCATGCATGCCCACTTGGTTAGAGAGTGAGATTTGAGGGATGGGTATTTCAGGTGAAGAGGAAGAGGAGACGGATTTATATTCCATCTTTATTTTGTACAACTCAAGGCAGCATACAAAATGCTCCCACCTCCTATTTTTTCCACAGTAACAACAACCGTGTGAGGTTGTTTAGCTGAGAAAGAGTTGCTAAGGCAAAGTCACTGAGTCAGCTTTCATTTGGGTACATTAGAAGAGAAAGAGTAAAAAAAAGTGTGCTGAATGAAAGAGGACAAAATATTAAACTATGTTGAAATAATTTGTTCTTATTGGGAAAATAATGAGAATCAAATTATGAAAGGAAACACATGAAGGAAGAATGAGGTGAGAGAAAGGAAAAGGTTGAGAAAAATCAGTTGGATAGAGTTGATGAGGTCCTTAAAAAGAGAGAAGTTAGTTGTTTTAAGGGACAAAAGACAGTGTGTGAATCAGTGTCTGGCTATGAAGGAAGTACGGTAAGTCATTATCTTTGTTCAATCACTGAGATTCCTGGCCCAATTGTGGTTATAGGTGAAGGATTAAGACAGGCATTTATTGAAAAATTCTAAATTTGAACAAAATGATCAAGGATTCATCTTATCCTAATCACAACAAGCATGGCATAGGAGTGATTCAGGACCTTCAGGTAATTTAAATGAATCAGCTGCATCCTGTGTTCCTTTTTACCTGTAACTTTCTCTGTTTTCTTTCTTTTCTTGTTCCCCTTCAGTTACCTCTGACAGAAGTGGTAGAGCCAATTGACTTTGAGAAATACCTTAGCACTCACTTGCCAGGTGCTGAACCAGGCCCACTTCGTGACCTGATTGAGTTCCCTGCAGATGACCTGGAAGTGACCCATGAATCCCGGGACTGTCGGACCCTAGAACCTGGTGTCCCTGAGGATGGGTAAGTGGTATGATGGATAATTACTGAGTTCTATCATATAGTTCCTCATTCCTTTTACCCCATAAGACACAAGGATACAAGCATTACCAGCACAGAGAATTTGACAGCATGCTTGCATTTTCTGAACTAGAGCTTTTTAATGCCAAATAAAATGGGAACACAAGTAATCTTACTGTATACTGTGTATATCATGTATTTGGATAATAAATTCAAGGAAAAGAAACCAGTGGTGGTTTCACTGAATCACATAATGTGTCGCTTAAAAATAATAAAAGTTTAAAATTCTATCTTTTGACTGTGGTTTAGCAGATTTGAAATAGAGACAGTTGCTCTTTGGGGAAAAAAGCACCCTTTGGGGCAATGCTAAAGACAATATTAGATATTATTATCTGGATTGAAATCATTAGTATTAAGATCAGTGCATCCAAACAGTTTTTGTATTTACTACGCAAAGTTCAACCATATTTTTGCCTGGCAACCATGCAGAAATGTTTTGTTCAGTGATGCTGAAGAGATCCATTCAAAATGGAAAAGCGCTCTTTTTAAAATGCCATTTAGAAACAGCACTAATTTTTGAATAACCTATATGTCTAGTTAAATTCAGCATGCACTTTCTGCTATCTCATCCATCTAAATCTGTACTACTAATTTTCATGGCCCCTCAGAGCCTGGTTTGGAGGAAGAGGAGTTGGAACTAGGACCATCCAATGGAGATGGCACATCTCCCTTGGCATGTGAAGATACACCAGGGGTTGAGGACGATGCTGTCCCAGGCCTCTCAGCCATTGTGGGGGGGGGGTTTCGACCTGATGCCTGCCTGCCTTCACAGACACAGGGGAGAATCAGTGGCTGACGGGCAGTGGTGCTGACAGGCAGCAAATTACCTTCGAGGAGGAACAGCTGCCTCTCCCACTGATCCAAGGACATGGAGAGTGGAGCGTAGGCAAGCTCAGAAAAAGGCTGCAAGGCTACTTGGGAAACAGTTTCCCCACCCCTCCTCACAAGAAACACCTGGAGTGGATTGATTTAAAGAGAAGTTGTGGGGAGTTAGTCTTTGCCAGGAACAATTGATTGTTTTGAATTACACTCCCACAACTTTGACTTGTGCCTTTTGCCTTACTTTGAGGATTGCTTTTTGGCTTTGCTTAGAGGACTGCCGTTTGTCTTGCTCTAGCTTTGTGGATTGCTTTTGCCCTTTGCTTTACCTTCTGAAGTGCCTTTGCCTTGTACCTTGTCTTTGCTCTGAGGACTGCCATTTGTCTTATATCTGGATTTTACCTTGTGGACTTTCCTGGTAATATATGTGTCAGGGTTCAGACTGACAAACCGAATCAAGCAAACATCTTCAAGACTTTCCAATCTCTTAATGTAAAACTTTATTGAACATATCATTTTGGCACAGTGGAAAGCGAAACCACTTTTGGCAAGCTCAGGCCACACCCCTTATAGTAAAAGGAAAGCTCTTCTCTTCCCATCCATGGAAAGGTCACATTGCCCAATTAGGAACAATTATATTGTTATGAGAAATTGTCTCTTAGTCAAGCCAGACACCTGGCAATTGACCTTGCTTCTCATGGTCTTTTTTCTTTATCTTTGAAGTCTGCATTCCAATTGACAAACTATGAAGCAATAATTGTTGCACCAGCAAAGCGAACTACAAGCTTGACAATATGGACTATTGTTTGGGGGACTGAGGGTGGCTGCCTTCAGGTTCTTGTGCTGCTGCTGCTTAGAGTGAGCTTGAATCTATACAACCTAAATCTTAGTCCAGTGCCATAACCATTGCTATAGAGTTAAGAGTAATAATATTTACAAAATCCGGTAAAAGTACTGAAACCACAAAGCAATAGCCCTTTGTGCTGATTCTCCCAAATATTACCTTTGCTAAAAGGGCTGATGATGACCATTTAGCTTTCTGTCACATATGACCATCGGTAGCCCATAGGATCAGCTTTTCAATATTTGATACTTGAATTTAAAAAGATAAAGAACTTTTGTGAGATCTTTCAGAATCTTATGTGGTGTAATAATGTTGAATTCAGAATATCCAGGTCTGGGTTCGTTCCACCCCACCCCGAATTAGAGAGCTGACTTGGTGATGTCATTTATTTACTTTAATAATATACATAGTAAAAGGTAAATGTTCCCCCGCACATGCGTGCTAGTCGTTTCCAACTCTAGGGGCCAGTGCTCATCTCCATTTCAAAGCCGAAGAGCCAGCGCTTCTCCGAGGATGTCTCCGTGGTCATGTAGCCGGCATGACTAGATGCCGAAGGCGCACGGAACGCTGTTACCTTCCCACCGTAGTGGTCCCTATTTTTCTACTTGCATTTTTACATGCTTTCGAACTGCTAGGTTGGCAGAAGCTGGGACGAGTAACAGGCGCTCATTCTGTTACGCGGCACTCGGGATTTGACCCGCCAAACTGCCGATCTTCTGATTGACAAGCTCAGCGTCCTAATCCACTGAGCCGCCGCATCCCTTATAATAATATACATATATCACCCCAATTAACACACTCTGGGTAGTGCCCAATACAAAACAGAGCCATAACTAACTCAAGAGCTCACAGTCAAGTATCAAATCTAATAAGAACAATCCAGTGCTCTTTGCAGTAGCCAGTTTGTCTGTTGTAGTCCAATCCATTTCATGTTCTGCAAAAAAAATTAGGGCAATGTGTTTTCATGGTTTTCAGAAGAAAGATAGAATATATCTTATATTCTAATATATCTTATATTAGTACTGGTCATTAATTGGTTCCAGGAGGCCCAATGAGTACCAAACAAATTTTTCCCATAAAGAACAATGTAAATAAATTTAATACATTCCCAAACCAAAGGCAGTGCACAGTGTTGTATATCATTATTTTACATGAGAGATAAACTTAAAATTTAATAAATACTTCGATTAAGTAAAATAAAAACTTCACTTTACCTGTACTAATGAGGAAAAAAGTGCAAAACTACACAAAATGACTTCAGAAGCTAAAGTAAGCTTCTAATGTGTGACCCTTTGTTTCGGCTGGAAAGGGTAGCAAGTCATGAGGCAACCAATACCAGCAAGTTCTAGCTTTTGTGCGTCGAATACCAAACAATGAGTACAGGGACAAAATTTTCTTGTCAGAATGCATTGAGTACCAAATTCAATGAGTTTCAAAGCAGTCAAGTACCAAGGTATGATCGTAAGCAGTAATGCTAATAAATAATATGAAGTTGGCAAGAAGCATGACCAGAAGAAGATAACAGATTTTTTTATATGTAGAGAGAAACTTGATTTTAATTGGTCTTTGAAATAAGCTTGTGAAAGTTCAGAATTGTATTAATGTTAGGGCTGCCTACGCTCAATCCCTAGGAAAGAAAAACCCTTGACTCCATAGGTTTAGAGAAAAGGTAGTTTTACTAGGAGTGAACTGAATACAGCAATAGTCAGGCAAGCTGTGAAAGTTGTTAGGCAATTCCAATTGCACTGTGACTAGGTTAATTATTTTAACGTTGGGGAATGGCCCAGCATATTTAGGGCCCAGTTTCTTTAATTGTTGGGTGGACTGTAAGTATTTTGTGGAAAGGTAAACTCTTTAAAAAAAAAATCAGTTTTGCACTTTTTTTGCCGGTTTGTTTCTAATGTGCATTTTCCAGTGCCTCATGGGCTACTGGACAAATCTTTTGGAGTTGCACTATCCACTCCTCCAAGGAGGGTATTTGAATTTTTTCTTGAAGCAGCTCTGTCATAGCTACAAAGTCCTAACCAGAGGCCACCTTAAATGGGGTAAACCCAGTGTTACAGTGCACAGAATTATTGTATGCCACCTCTGCAAATGGTAGAAGGTCAGCCCAGTTGTCATGCTGGTAATTAATGTAGCACCTGAGGTACTGTTTGTCCCAGGACCGAATTAGCTCTCTTACATTCCTTGTTAGTTTGATGGAGGAGCTGGGGTTTGCTTCAGTTTGTTTCTTCATGCAAATTTTGCTTCAGATCTTTCCTTTCCCATGGAAAAAAAGCCCTTGATTCCATAGGTTTAGAGAAAAGATACTTTTACTAGGAATTAACTGAATACAGTAATGGTCAGGCAAGATCTGAAGCAAAATTCACAAGAAGAAACAAATTAAAGCAAATCCCAGAGGCCCCCTTGCCCCTTGCCCCCCAGTAGCCAAGCAATCAGATTTCAAACATTGGCCAACAACATGTTTTGGGAAAGTCTCTGGCCAGGTGCACCATTCTTCCTTTATGCATTCTGAAGCCAGGACTGTTGCCTTGAAAATGTTAAACAACCCAAGCTGGCCTGCCTGAGACCAGGCCTCCTCATCACTTCTCAGAAATTTTATTTCCACCTCCTGCATTCTTCCCCTCCGAAAGACTCAGTGCTCCCCCCTACAGTTTCCATGGTAGTTGGCAGCAAGCTTGAAAGAAAGCAAAGATGCAGGCTGACATTAAGCCAGCTTGTTATTTTTACAAAGTATTTTTACACATTTTTCTTCTTTAGGAAACAAGATGCCCGGGTAAGAGATGCTGTTCAAGTCTACATGGAAGATTGGGTCATTGTTCAGAGGAAGTAAGTTTAGTAACATTTGTTTATCATTTACAGTTTCTCCATTGTTGCAGGCTTTTTAAGAAACATTAAGTAGTTTTCTTGTAGGTCAAGCATGTCAAACTCGTGACGTCATGAGTGGGGGGCGGCAACCTTACCCTGTATGGCTTCGGCAGGTGTCTGGCAGGGGAAGGGAAGCAACAGGCCCTGCCCAACCTCTCCCATGGAGTGCCCTGCTCCTGCCACTCCTCCCACCCCCCACGGCACCTTTTTTCCAGCTCCGAGGCATCACTTCCTTCACCACTGTGTGGGAATGAAAAAGTTCAATCAAGCAATTCCAACTTTGCGAGATCTTTTTTTCCCCTGCGAGAAGTTAAAATTGATTTTTTTTTTGCACACGGCGGTGGAGGCCTAGGACTGGGGCAATGGCGCACATGCCCACAGAGAGGGCTCTGCATGCCACCTGTGGCACGCGTGCCATAGGTTCGCCACCATGGTTCTATGTGATATAAGTATATTTCATTTTCCTGCAACCCATGTCTTCCCTTATTAAATAGGTGACTCCAGTAAACCTTTTTTATACATATTTTTATTAATTTTTATAATCACAAGTGCTTAATATTTTATCAGCAACATATTGTCTGGGTTCCAACATTTAACTTACTAATACATATTAAGTTCCTTTCTCTCTACCTCGTTTTTCTAGCCAATGATAAAAGGTTTCCCATGTTCTAAAATAAACTGAATCTTCTTTCTCTTTCATTTTCAATGTCAATCTATCCATTTCTGTATACACTAAGATTTTTTTTAATTAACATTTCCTCCATTGGTAAATCTTGATTTTTCTAATGTTGAGTGAATACAATTCTTGCTGCAGTTAATATATGTAAAATTAAATATATACACTCTTTCTCATAATTTCCTACAATTATGCCTAACAAAAATAATTTTGGCTTAAAATCTATATTTTTTTATATTTTTTTATATAATATTTTATTAGTTTTCCGGGAGTGAGACCCTCCTCTTGAGGTGTGGTCCTCGGGTTCAGTTGGGCTTGTTGCTTACATACCTGGCGCCCAGCTGTGTGGCAACAGCCCTGCCCGAGCTGCTCGACACCCTCTCAGGGCTGGCGGTGGAGTTCCCCAGGCTCATAGTCCTGGGTGACTTCAACCTGCCATCACTGGGAGGGTCGTCGGAGTTAGCTCGGGAGTTCATGGCTTCCATGACAGCCATGGGCCTGACCCAGGTTATTGAGGGCCCGACTCATGAGGGGGGTCACACTCTTGACCTGGTGTTTCTGTCTGGACAGTGGTTGGATGATCTGGGAGGGGGTTCTCCGTCCATCACCCCTCTGTCATGGTCAGACCACTACCTCCTGAGGCTAGTTTTCCGTCATGCCATCCCCCGCCGCTGGGCGGCGGAGCCGACCAGGTGGTTCCGCCCCAGGCGCCTAATGGACCCAGATCGGTTCCAGAGGGCGCTTGGGCCTATACCTATCACCCTTACCCACAGCCCAGTCGATGCCCTGGTGGAGGCCTGGGAAACGGCACCCACCAGGGCACTCGACTGCGTTGTACCCATGCGACCTCTGACCCGACGCAGATCCCGTTGGGCCCCATGGTTCTCTGTGGAGCTCCGGGAGATGAAGCGGCGAAGACGAGGTCTAGAGAGCGGTTGGAGATCCAGCCGATCCGAATCCGACCGATTGCAGTTAAGAACCTTTATAAGGTCTTATCTTGCGGCGATAAGGACGGCGAGGTCTAACTACTTTGCCGCCCTTATCGCGTCCGCAGATAATCGCCCGGCCGCCCTGTTTAGGGTGACTCGCTCCCTCCTTAACCAGGAGGTGAGAGAGGATCCCTTGCAGGGACGAGCCGAGGAGTTTAGTCATCATCTGGCGGACAAAATCGCTCGGATCCGGACCGGCTTGGACTCTGACTGGGCAGAGTCTAATGTGGAGGAATCAGGCGGTCTTGAGCACGTTATCTGGAATGAGTTCGACCCTGTTTCCCCTGATGATGTGGACAGGATCATGGGGAGACTGAGCACCACCACCTGTTTGTTGGATCCGTGCCCCTCCTGGCTAGCTTATGCGGCTCGGGAGGGAACACGAGGCTGGTTCCATGCAGTAATAACTGCTTCCTTGAAGGAGGGTGTCTTTCCTGCCGCCTTGAAGGAGGCAGTGGTGAGACCCCTTCTCAAGAAGCCTGCTTTGGACCCGGCTGTTTTAAACAACTACCGTCCAGTCTCCAACCTTCGCTTTCTGGCGAAGGTTGTTGAGAGTGTGGTGGCGCATCAGCTCCCTCTGTTCCTGGAGGAAACTGATTATCTGGACCCGTACCAATCGGGCTTCAGGCCCGGACACAGCACGGAGACGGCATTGGTCGCGCTGGTGAATGATCTCTGGAGGGCTAGGGACAGGGGTTGCTCCTCTGTCCTGGTCCTATTAGATCTCTCAGCGGCGTTCGATACCATCGACCATGGTATCTTACTGCGGCGTCTCAGGGGGCTGGGAGTGGGAGGCACCGTTTTACGGTGGTTCTCCTCCTACCTCCAGGGCCGCTCGCAGTCGGTGTTGACAGGAGGGCAGAGATCCGCCCCGAGGTCTCTCATTTGTGGAGTCCCTCAGGGGTCGGTTCTCTCGCCTCTCCTGTTCAACATCTATATGAAGCCGCTGGGCGAGATCATTCGTGGTTTTGGGGTGGGGTATCATCAGTACGCTGATGATACCCAACTTTTTCTTTCCACCCCGAACCAACCCAGTGATGCCCTCTCCGTGATGTCCCGATGCCTGGAGGCGGTTCAGGTCTGGATGGGGAGAAACAGGCTTCGTCTCAATCCCGCCAAGACTGAGTGGCTGTGCATATCGGCATCTCGGGTTAACCAAGTTATTCCATCCTTAATGATGGGGGGTGAGGTGTTACCCCCCGTCGATAGGGCTCGCAACTTGGGCGTCCTCCTGGATTCACGGCTCAATTTTGAAGACCATATAGGAGCCGTGACCAGGGGGGCTTTTGCCCAGGTTCGCCTGGTGCGCCAGTTGCGTCCCTATCTGGACCGAGACGCCCTACGCACAGTTACTCATGCGCTTGTGACCTCCCGTTTGGACTACTGTAACGCTCTCTACATGGGGCTGCCCTTGAAGACCACTCGGAGGCTTCAA
This sequence comes from Vipera ursinii, assembly GCF_947247035.1. Lineage (NCBI taxonomy): Eukaryota > Metazoa > Chordata > Lepidosauria > Squamata > Viperidae > Vipera > Vipera ursinii. Next base: position 178,516,004 of record NC_139513.1, read on the forward strand.
CTGGTGCAGAATGCGGCCGCGCGAGTTGTAATGGGGGTTTCCCGATACTCCCATGTAACACCTCTACTCCGTGAGCTGCATTGGCTTCCGGTTGCCCTCCGGGTGAAATTCAAGGTGCTGGTTATCACCTATAAAGCCCTACATGGCCTGGGTCCGGGATATCTGAGGGAACACCTGCTGCCGGCATCAAATGCCCTTCGCCCAGTGCGCTCCCACAGGGAGGGTCTGCTCAGGGTCCCGCCGGTAAGAGACTGCCGGCGGGTGACACCCAGGGATAGGGCCTTCTCGGTGGGAGCGCCTGCCCTCTGGAACCAGCTGCCGGTGGAGCTGAGAACTGCCCCCGACCTTCGATCATTCCGCCGGGGCCTGAAGACCTGGCTCTTCGAGCTCTCGGGCCCAGACTGAGGAGGAATTTTTAATTTGGGGTTCTCTTTAACTGACTACAGGGTTAATTTAATATTTTTTAATTTGGTTTTTAATTTTTGTATTCTGGATTTTTAATTCCCTGTAAACCGCCCTGAGTCCTCAGGGAATAGGGCGGTATATAAATATAACTAAATAAATAAATAAATAAATTTACAATAATATCTTTAAAAAGCAACGTGGTATCCGAGTTACAATAGTTCCATTTCAAACAAATACATATTATTACAAATCTCCACATTATTATAACCAATACTTCCTCTCTTTTTTCTTTGATATATACTATCTCTTATCTAGATTAACATATTTCTTATTGCTATCCATCAATCATTTAATAGTTTATTTTATTTTTTGAATATATATCCATCAACCTTTTAGTATATTTCATATTTTAACATTCCATCTTTAAAACATCAAACACCTTATCTATTTTTTCTAGCTTTAATTTTACATTAATATTAAAATTAAAACGTTTAAGATTTCTCAATTTCATATTACTAAATAACCTCTTTTTCCTTTATAAAATTCTCTTCAATACTAAGTAATGTAGTCCAGTTCTCATTATCTCATTTCCATATCTATATCAATTACCGTATATACTTGAGTATAAGCCGACTCGAATATAAGCCGAGACCCCTAATTTTACCCCCCAAAAATGGGAAAAGTTAGTGACTCGAGTATAAGCCGAGGCTGGGAAATGCAGCCGCTCACCTTATGCTCCTCTCCAGAGATCTTCCCTCAGCAGCGGCCGGCAAAGTAGCTCGCACGCGAAACAAGCCCGGCAGAGGAGCCGGAGCGGCGAGCAGAGGCGCCCGGCCCAGATCCTGCAAGGCCCGGCCGAGACACGCCCCCAGCAGCGGAGCTGCTCCGGCTCCTCTGCCGGGCTTGTTTTGCATGTGAGCTACTTTGCCTGACGCTGAGAAGACCCGCTTGGGCACTCGGGTTGGTGTCAGTCTCCGCAGGCCCTTCTCGTTTCCAGGAACGTCAAGCGCGCTTGGCTCCCCACCCCCACGGCAGGGCAGGGCAGGGCAGAGACTTGCTCGCCCGTCTGACGGCCCTGAAGAGAAACGAAGGGCTTGCAAACACCCCGCGAGAAGCTGGGCGAAGCGCGCGGCTGGGCGAGTGTGTGCCTGCGCGCGTATTTACGAAAGAAACGCTCTGAGAGTTCTTTCTCCGCCTCCTTGGGGGGAACTCTAGCGACTGCTGTAGCCGCGCTTCTCTTCTCGGCTCCGAAAATAGGGATTTCTACTCTCTCTCTCTCTCTCTCTCCCCTCCCCACCCCGCATTCTCCTGCCTCTTCGATTGCGACAATAAAAGGGCGAAGGGTGCGCTGGTTTCTTCCTCCTTCCTCCCCCCCTCCCCTCCCCTCCCCGATTGTCAGGTGAGGCAGCTGGAGGTCTGGCCGGGAGTACCATCCTGTCTATTTTAATATTATCTATTTCAGGCCTCTTAAAAATGTTCATATTTCTTCAATCTTATTCTTGCTTTCTTCCTTTGCCATGTCAATTTACGCTTCTTTGCCTCAGGGTCATCAAAGCCACCTTGTATTACTGTATCATATTGAAGTGGACCCCCAGTCTCCACCTTTGAAGATTTAAAGAATCTGCCAACAACACCAAATCTTATTATTTTCACCTCTTGATACAATTGTCCTGGTCCAAATAAACTTCCTTCCATATTTTCTCCATCACCATCTTCAAAAACCTGTATTTGTTGACTATTTAATTCTTCTACCAATGTATTTAATTGTTCAATTTCTTCTGTTGAATTCTGTCTCAGTAAAATATTAGAATATTAAAGAGATGGGCATACCAGACCATCTTATTTGTCTCTTGAGAAACCTATATGCGGGCCAAGAAGCAACAGTGAGAACTGGACATGGAACCACTGATTGGTTCAAAATTGGGAAAGGAGTCTGGCAAGGCTGTATACTGTCGCCTTGCCTATTTAACTTATATGCAGAGCACATCATGAGAAAGGCAGGGCTAGATGAATCAAAAGTTGGAATTAAGATTGCCGGAAGAAACATCAACAACCTAAGATATGCAGATGATACCACTCTAACGGCAGAAAGTTGCGAGTGAAGAAGGAGAGTGCAAAACTTGGGTTGAAACTAAACATTAAGAAAACCAAGATCATGGCATCCAGCCCTCTCAATTCCTGGCAAATAGATGGGGAAGAAATGGAGGTAGTGACAGATTTTATTTTCCTGGGCTCCAAGATCATGTCAAATCTAGACAGCACACTAAAAAGCAGAGACATCACCCTGTCAACAAAAGTGCGTATAGTCAAGGCGATGGTCTTCCCAGTTGCAATGTATGGCATTGAAAGCTGGACCATAAGAAAGGCTGAGCGCCAAAGAATTGAAGCCTTTGAACTATGGTGCTGGAGAAGACTCCTGCGAGTCCCTCGGATTGCAAGGCGATCAAACCGGTCAGTCCTAGAGGAGATCAACCCTGGCTGCTCTTTAGAAGGCCAGATCCTGAAGCTAAAACTCAAATACTTTGGCTACCTAATGAGAAGGAAGGATTCACTGGGGAAGAGCCTAATGCTGGGAAAGATTGAGGGCAATAGAAGAAGGGGACAACAGAGAATGAGGTGGCTGGATGGAGTAACTGAAGCAGTAGGTGTGAGCTTAAACGGACTCCAGAAGATGGTAGAGGACAGGAAGGCTTGGAGGAACATTGTCCATAGGGTCGTGATGGGTCGGACACGACTTCGCAACTAACAACAACAGCAACAAAATATTAGTTGTAGTCACAGTTTGAATTTGAATTTGTTTCATTGAGATGCTTTCTAGTTCTTTCCCAAAAGCTCTTATTTCATCGCCAGCTGTAGAAAGGAGCTGATAGGTTTGGTAAGATATTTCTCACAGAGCATGAATTTGTTTTCGAAACTCTTCCATTGTAAGCTTTCACATCTGATGTTCAAGGTTACTCTTTATCTTGTTTGCTTAAATATTTTCTTGGTTTATTTTAAAGAGAAAGTCAGAATTGCAATTTCAAATTTAGCCACTGAGTGTGCCCCAAGTACTTTAAAAGTTCTTTTCTTTTGTTATTTCTTTCTTAAACATTCTTTTGTTTCCAAAAAACACCCCTGAATTTGTTCGCCGCCTTCCAAAGGGAGGGTTAAAAAAACCCCTCCCTCTCCACAAGGGGGAAAATACTTAGCAGCTTAATTAGGTGAAAAAAAAGATGAATAAGGTACAAGAGAGGAATCTTACCCTCGTCTCTTCCACGCTGCTTTAATGTTGCCTGATGGTGATTTGACTTCAGCTGTCTGCAGCCTAGGAACTGGCCATATTCCTATGTTCAGTCTTTCGTCCGCCGGTACAAAGGGAATGCAGGCACTAACGGGGGGGTTGCTGCCCCCCCTGCATTTCTGCAAAAGCCCCTTCTGTCTGGACACCCCTCCAGGGCAACTCTTCGGTCCTTTTCGGACCCCCCAGCGATGTGAATCTGGACGTGGAAGATGGGAGCTGTCCTCCAGGCGTCCATTTACGACTGTTGGCAAACCTGAAGCCTCTTAAAATCTGTATGTTTTTAATCATTTCTCTAACCATGTATGTATTCTTAACTAGAATCTTTTATCTTTTTCATAAGCTTAGGGCTTGTCTCAAGGGGCTCTTCTAGTATAAAAACCAAATCATCTTCAAATGCTTGTAATTTGTATTTTTCATCTTTTATTTCCAATCCTTAATTTCTGTATCTTGCCTAATATTTCTATTTAGTACCTCCAATGTTAATATAAATAACAATGGGGATAGTGGACACCCTTGTTTGTGCCTTTTTTAATATTGAAATTTTCTGTAAAATCTCCATTTATGATTACTTTGGCTGTTTGTCTGTAATAAATTGTTTTAATTATATTTATGCAGTTTTTTCCAAAATCCATTTCATCTAGTTGTTGAAATATAAATTGCCAGTTTACATTGTCAAAAGCCTTCTGTGCATCTAGAAATATTTACACCATCTGTTTCCCTGGGTGAAGTTCATAGTATTCCAAAATGTCTAGGATCATTCTTAAGTTATTTTTTATTTGTCTTTTAGGTAAGAATCCATTTTGATCTGTATGTATAAATTCAGTCAAAAATTTCTTTAGTCTTTCTGCTATTATTGAGGCAAAATTTTTGTAGTCCACGTTTAATAGAGATATTGGTCTATAATTCTTTATTTGCGTCAGGTCTCAGTCTTCTTTGGATATGAAAGTGATATTAGCTTCTGTCCATGTATTTGGTATTTTAGCCTCTAAAAGTGCTTCATTGCATAGTTCTTTCATTATTGGACTTAAAGTGTCTTGTAGACATTTATATAACTGCTGGTAATCCGTCTGGGCCTGGAGTTTTATCATTTTTTTGTCTTTTTATAGCCTCTGTCATCTCCATCATTGATATTTTTCAGTTCAGATGTTTTGTATATTCTCTGGGATTTTTGGTAAATCTGCATTTTTAATATAGTGCTTTATTTTTTCTTGAGAAGTTTCCTCTGTATCATATACAGTATATGATACAGGTATAGTATAGGGGGGACCTTGCTCAATAGTAGTAACTGTGAAAGGGATCTCAGAGTCCTAGTGGACAATCACTTCAATATGAGCCAGCAGGGTGCTGCAGCTGCCAAAAAAGCCAACACAGTGCTAGGCTGCATTAACAGAGGGATAGAATCAAGATCACATGAAGTATTAATACCACTTTACAATGCCTTGGTAAGGCCACACCTGGAATACTGCATCCAGATTTGATCACCATGATGTAAAAAAGATGTTGAGACTCCAGAAAGAGTACAGAGAAGAGCAACAAAGATGATTGGGAGACTGGAGGCTAAAACATATAGGGAACGGTTGCTGGAATTGGGTATGTCTAGTTTAACGAAGAGAAGGGTGAGGGGTGACATGATAGCAGTGTTCCAATATCTCAGGGGCTGCCACAAAGAGGAGGGAGTCAAGCTATTCTCCAAAGCAGCTGAAAGTAGGACAAGAAGCAACAGATGGAAACTAGTCAAGGAGAGAAGCAACCTAGAACTAAGGAGAAACTTCCTGACAGAACAATTAATCAGTGGAACAACCTGCCTCCAGAAGTTGTGAATGCTCCAACATTGGAAGTTTTTAAGAAGAGACTGGCCAGCCATTTGTCTGAAATGGTATAGGGTTTCCTGCCTGAGCAGGGGGTTGGACTAGATCTCAGGTCTGCAACCCGCGGCTCCCAGTTCTCTGCCATGCACAGTCCCCCCCAAAAAATGTGGGACTAAAAAAGTTCAACCAATCAATTCAAATATGCAGGATAGGTGCATATCTCGCCTTGGTTCCACTCTTCAGTCAAACCCCGTTCTGCGCATGCTCGCATGTACGCACATGCGCACACATTTTTTGCGGCTCCCAGTTTTTCCTTTTGTGAGGGAACCGGTTCCGAGTGGCTCTTTCACTGTTTCAGGTTGCTGACCCCTGGACTAGATAACCTCCAAGGTCCCTTTCAACTTCTTCTTCTTCTTCTTCTTCTTCTTCTTCTTCTTCTTCTTCTTCTTCTTCTTCTTCTTCTTCTTCTTCTTCTTCTTCTTCTTCATTATTATTATTATTCTCAAAGAAGTCTAATTATTTTTTCAATTATATCATTTTGAAAATGTAGATCTCCTTTTGAGTCTTGCAATTTATTTATCACTTTTTTCTCTTTCTTTTTTCAGTTTGTATGCTAGCCACCTCCCTGGTTTATTAGCATTTTCAAAAAAGTTCTGTTTGGCCCTTTTGATATGTTGCGCCATTTTTTTGGCCTCTACTAGATTTATTTTGTGTTTTATTAATTCCATTGGTTTTTTTAAGTGTTTTCTTTTGTGGATCTATTTGTAATTCTAATTCTAATTTCATAGGTTCTTCCTGTAGCTTTAACTGTTGTTTTTTTTCTTTATTCTTTTTTGCCATTTGGTTATAGCCAATACTCTGAAGTATGCTTTAGCCGTATCCCACACATTTTGAAGGGATGTCTCTTCTTTTTTATTTATTTTGGGGAAAAAATCCATTTTTTTTTGCTATTTGTATAAACTCTTTCTCTTTTAATAAAGATTTATTCATAGACCATCTTAATTTTTTTCTTGGTTCATCTCCAAATCATCTTTATTTGGGTTGTGATCTGCTCATGTATTAGATTCTATCTCAATCTCTTGTATAATCATGCTGAATTCAAGAGATATCCATATCATATCAATTCTGGACCATGATTTGTGTCTGTTTGAATAGAAAGCATATTGTGATTTTTGGGGGGTTCTTTTCTCTCCATATGTCCTGGATACAAATTTCTTCTGCCATTTTTAAAAAAGTTTTAGGAAGTATATTTTTCCCTTTTTTCCCTATTTTACCACTTTTATAGTTCAGTATTTCATCTACTATTGCATTAAAATCTCCCATTAAACAAATGTTTTGGTATTCTAATTCCACGATTTTTTAATGAATTTTTGCTAGAACTCTTCTTACTTGTTATTAGGTGCATATATTGCTACTATCAGTATCTGCTTTTGGTTTATCATTATTTCCACCATCAATATTTTTCCCTCTTTATCTGCATAGATTTGTTAGGAATTCATTATTTCTTTAATATATACAGATATTCCTCTTTTCTTTTGTTGAGCTAATGCAAAATGAAGTTTCCCCATTTTCAGTTGCTCCAATAATTTATAGTGTTGTCTCTTAATATGTGTTTCTTAGAGACAAATTATGTCCATTTTTAATCTTTGTAGTCATGTAATTTCCCCCCCCCCTTTTTTTATAGGGGAGTTCAGTCCATTTACATTCATTGAAAGAATCCCATTTTCCTTCTCCATCTCCTTCAATTATATATAGGTCTTAACCTAGTTGTTCTTATCTGTCTCTGTTCTCTTGCGCTCACCACTTCTTCTGTCTTTATATTTTCAGTTTCTTCTTTTTCCCTTGGCTTAGCTGCTCCTTCTATTGCCATTTCTTCCTGTCTCTTTATTCCTCTCTCTGGACAGGGTTCTGCACCTTCCCCTTCCATAAACACTTTATGGTTATGGTAAAACTCCATTTCCTTAAGTGGTGTGTCCAATCTGTATCTTTTCCCATCCCAGTTGATTAGGATCCCTTCTGGAATCAGCCATCTGAAATTCACTCTTTTTCCAGTTAATTTTCTAGTCAGGAATTGGTATTCTCTTCGTACATCTCTTATTCTCCTGGGAATCTGCTTCAGGACTACAGTCTCTTTTTCTTTGTATCGCAGAGGGTCATCTCTCACTCTTCTCAAAATCTCATCCCTTATCGATCTTTTGACAAATCTAACATGTACTTCTCTCGGGACTTTATTTCTTCTTGAGTAGCTTGAGTTGACTTGAAATATTTGATCTAATTCTCCTTCCATTTCTTGTTTCCTGATTTCCAGCACTTCAGCCAATAGCTCCGTTATCAAATCCGCAAGATCCTCTTCTTTATCTATTATGTTTTGGAATCTTAGGAAATAAGATGGCTTGGTTCTCATCTTTCAGTTCTGCCAACTTTTGGTTGGTCTCTAGTGACATCTTCTACTTTTTGAATTCTTTGTTCATTTTTTGTGACAATCTGTTTAAAGTTTTCTAATTGGGAATCTAAGTTGTTGATTTCAGAATGTTTTGAATAAGATACTGGACCATTGTATTAGCCATATAGATAGCATGAGAAGATATTATGGAATTCTGCCCTGGTCTGCTGCGGTTCCTGCTGCCACCTGGATCTGAGACCGGGGGATGCTTCCGTGGCCCTCCAGCGGCCTGATACAGGTGCTGGACACCTTCTCCAGGCCACTGCTGCCTGGATCTGAGGCAGGGGAATACTTCCACAGCCATCCAGAGGCCTGATGTGGGTGCCGGAGGCCTTCTCCAGGACACTGTTGGCTGGATCTGAGGCTGGGGGACGCTTGAGAAGTACTGAATAGGATATTACATCACATATTTACTCTTACTAAATATTTCTGAAAAGACATCTGGGGAAATGGGCCAGGCATTTTTTATATGTGTATAGTGTGTTTACAGTTCATAGCCTTGAGGCTACCATAATAGTGTTTGTCCAGACATAGCAAGCATATGATTGCAAAAGATATGCTCCCCATTTTAAATTCCCTATCTTTGGCTGGCAGAAAATGCTTCAAATATTCTTTAAAGCAGTGGTGGCGAAACTTTTAGAGACTGAGTACCCGAACTGCAACCCAAAACCCACTTATTTTTTTGCTGGGTGCCAGGTGGGTGTGGCCCACTGGGTGGGTGTGGCTGAGGTGGTCATGGAAGATTGGGTGGGTGTGGCCAAGGTGGATGTGGTCACCTCAATGTTGCTCGTAGGGAGGGACACCTGTGGGGGATGGGCAGGGTTGGGGGAGCTCCAGGAGGTCTGTGGCAGGTGGGGCGGTAGGCAGGAGACTCATCCTGTGGGGTGAGGCGAGGCAGGGTGGGGGTGCCATTGCCATGGGGCAAGGCAAGGGCTGGGGCAGTTGTTGCCTGACACCATCATCCCTGCACACAGAGGCCAGCAAGCGCATGGGGGCCAACGGTGTCCGTCAGTAGCCACAGCCTGCTGGCCCCTCGACAGGCGCACTCTGGGTCTCCACAGCCCGTCGCCAGCAGTTCAAAGAAGCCGCCTCCAAGATGGATGGTCGGCCAACAGCTGAGGAGGTGATGCAGTGGGTCGTGCCTGGGAAAAGGAGAGCATGCAAGGCCAGGAGGGACAGGATGCAGGGGAGGGAAACCAGCCGTGCCAGCATGCATTTAGCCACATGGGATCTCGGCAAATTAGCAGGCGGCTGGTTGAAGAGGGACAGTTGCCACCTCTGGGGCATGGTGCGGGTGCCCACAGAGAGGGCTCTGAGTGCCACCTCTGGCATCTGTGCCATAGGTTCGTCACCACTGCTTTAAAGTATCTGTTTACTGGTTATGAACAAAACACTCTCAGAGCAGTTTCTACAGAAATGTAGGGCAACAATCAAAACCCTCTGAATTCTGTACTTGATCAGTGTAGAACCTGTGCCAGGTTCACACTTCCCCTTCCCCCCCTTTTTTTTTTGGAAATCTCAAAAATATTATCTTCCTCCATTCAGATCAAATGTACATCACCGCCCAACCTCTGCAGTTCCTGGCAACTAACCCTGATTTCCAGAGACATATTATGGCATAGAAGGCAGAATTTGACTTAGAAAGCTACATGATATCTTGAGTGTAATTTAATAAAGATGATAATGAAGGAGTGGTAGAAAAAAAGAGAAGTTTGTTTGGGTTCCACCAATGCCCACTGTATCTATGTTCCCCAAGAAAATGTGGTCATAGAAAGAAAGTTTCCCCTTCTCTGCTTTTGAAGGAAATTTATCCAGAGTCTTTTGGAGTAGGGTGGCTGTAATAAATCTAAATAGTAATAATAATAATACCTGTATGAGAAATGTAGAAAAACCCAGTTTAATTCTGAGAGTGATTGAATGCCAGTGTTAAAAATAATTTCATTTCAGAGAAAGCAGAATTCTTAAGAAATTGTACAGTTCACTCAAATATTCATAGAAAGATAAATTAATCTAGGATGCATTTGATGAGATTGCCTTTCAATCTTTTTCTGCATTCATGCTATCAATAGTTTTCCAACAAAAGTAATATTATTTTTCTGCCTTTATTTATTTAGGTACCAGAAACTGAGTACAATGTATAATGCCATGATTGCTGAGAGGCAAAGGGAAAGACAGAAAGGATTATCTAAGCAAGTCTTTGAATTAGATGAAGTAGTTGAAGAGAGGATCAGTCAAGGGGGTACGGTAAGTCAAGTGAGAATGTAATAATTTATATTAAGCAACTTGTTTGTCAACCTTCAGTTTTCTTTATGTAATGTGGGTGAGAGGATGATGTCCATCTGCCATAAGAACAGATGGCCATCTAGAATCTGTTCTAGAATCTTTAGTGAGTGATATCTTGATTCACAGAAAAATTCCACAAGCACTCTTTGGTTTATGTCCTTGACAGGAAAGTTGTGACCCCAGCTATATCAATGTTTGTAATCTGACTGACCTTTCTGAACATATGGATTTGAAATTCAGGTTCCTATAAATCAGGCTATTGCATCTGTAAACATATCATCTAGGATTAAGCTGTAGAAAGGGTTAAAGTACATGCAGTGTGGCAAATTTTCAGAACACAGCTGATTTGTTTTTATGCCAAAAGCATATGCAGAAATCTCACAAACCCCAAACCTTATCTAAAACCAGTTCTAGAATGTGAGGCCATATTCAGAAGTGCACAGTGTACTATAGTTCTCAACTTACAGACATAATTGAGCCCAAAATTTCTATTGCTAAGCAAGAGTTAAGTGAGTTTTGCTCCATTTTACAACGTTTCTTGCCATATTTGTTAAATTAACAACTTGCAACATATTTGTAGTTGTTAAATTAGTAACACGGTTGTTAAATGACTTCCCCATTGACTTTGCTTGTCAGAAGGTTGTAAAAGGTGATCATGTGACATCAAGACACTGTAACTGTCATAAATACATGCCCAGTTGATCATGTGACTATGGGGATGCTGCAATGATCATAAGTGTGAAAAATGTTCATAAGTCACTTTTCCAGTACCATTGTAACTTTGAATGGTCACTTAATGAATGTTTGTAAGTCAAGGACTACCTGTACTATCATTTCCCTAAATGGCTTTGCCAGCTTTCTTAAATTTCAGGGAGTTCAAAAAACAAGTTGGGAAATTAACCCAGATAATATGCAGTATACAGCTATCTTGACCGAATTTTTCTATTATTTACTTTTGGCATGGAAAGAGGCTTTTTAAAAAGCCATATTTTTTTAGCTCACAAGGGTAGTATTTGATATTTGCAAAATCTAAGATGCAAAATTAGGGGAAATAATTGCTGGATTGCATAAAAGATGGAGAGTAAAGAAGAGACCTTGTCTTCTACCTATCCTCAGTCTTGTAGTATGAATTCTTGTCTCACTTCATGTATACTGGTCGTCTGCTCTAACATTGGAAAAGAAGGCTAAGTCACTTATAAGCAATGCTATCTTGGCTAGGATGTCTGCATACAAAAAGGCAACACTTGACATATATTCTGAGCAGCAAACTCTGGATTGGTGCTCATTTGCAAGGTACTTCTCTAAATTTGCTGTCAGAAGTAGCACTACTACTCTTCATTCTCTATAGGGCTGTACATAGACATTCCCCCTTGCCTTAAAAACAAATGCTCCATCTATGTTTCAGGATGACACAAAGCACTGCTCTGGTTCCTTGGAAGATATGCCCAGAGGCAGTTGGATATCCAGTATCTTTGACCTGAAGAATTCTGCAGCTGACTTTTTATTGCGTTCACTCTTGGTGCGTACTGCCATTGAAGAGACTGACCGCACTAATGAGGAGCTGCGCAAGAAGAACCGACATCAGGAGATCTTGGCCCTTTACTCAGCCCCTGATGAAGTGAGTAGCGATATTGTGATTCCCTTTAGCCTTCTAGGAACCTGATAGGATCCAACAGATGGGAGCCACATGGGCCTACAAATGCACGTGTTTGCACAAAAGGAGCAGGCAGCAGGTTGTGTAGATTATTTTTCCATGCTGTGGTCTTTGCTGAGTTTTGACAAAGATTTAAGGGATTCTATTTCCATTGATTCTGATAACAAAGGAACACAATCCTCACTAAGTCTTGGTGGGCAGCACTAGTGGTGGTAACTGGCTTTGTATGACCTTATATTTTCTCTTTATGAAACCTTGGATTGGTCAATTTTTGCATCCCAAGGTCATGATTGCTTATTTTTAGTTGCTTGTTTGTTCTTATAACCCCCTGAAGTAACAATTAACCAACCAACTAATCTTTATTTAGTCATAACCAGCAGATAAAACAAAAAACTCACAATTAATTAAAATAAAAAGAGAAAAATACAACATTTTAAAATATTTAAGAAAAATTAGAGGATATACTACAGCATACTGTAAAAACTATAGAGCACTACTTAGCTATGGTCAACCAAGTGAGATCAGATTGATCAAATAGTAATAATTTATGATAGAAGGAGTCAGAATGACCAGGATGCTTAATGAAAAATGAAGACAATAATTCCAGGTGAGGGGACAATAAAAAAATAACATGATCCATTGTTTCAATTATTTCTCCATCACATGGACAGTCTTTGTTCAAAGGAATATTTTGGTATCTTTCTTCAGTAACAGCTGTTGGGAGGGCATTAAATCTAGCCAAGGATAGGTCCCTTCTAAATTTCAGAATTGTTAGGTAGTTTCGATATCTGATTGGTGGGAGAAAATATGCAGAATGCCTCAAAAATAGGCTTCTTGGTAGAACTGATGAATTTGCAGTTCTAAGTTGACAGCCCATTGTTTCAGATCAGCTAGTGCACGTTCATAGCCCACCAGTGTGAGAGCTGCTCATGTAAAGCTATAAAGTGGCAATTTAATATGTAATGCCTGGTACCAGAAAGACAGAAAGCTATTAGTCACAATTAAAGGGGTCAAACCAACTGGTGGGGGGAGCACTTAAGCCAGCAAGAGAAGATATAACTCCAGGCAGAAGTTTAGATAATTAAGTGGGCCACAATGAAGCACCACATTTGGAAAGCAGCAAGGTACTTGAACAGTAAATCTCATAAACATGGATTGAACTCTTTTAAGGGAAATAAATGACCTAAGCAAATAAAGGAGAAGAATTATTGGAATGTTGTACAGATAAATGCAAAGACGGATGCAGAATAATAACACAGTATTTTATGAGCTTTCAAAGCCTTCATCTCTCTTAGCCTCTGGCTCACAATTGGGTCAATGACATATGTTACTTTGACTTCCCAGGAGGAGGCAATAGAACGGTGCAGCATCCCAGAAATTCCAAAAGAGCACTTTGGGCAGAGGTTCTTAGTGAAATGCTTGTCTCTGAAGTAAGTAAGTCACAATTTCTGGCAACATAGAGCTGCCAAATGTCAGGTAGAGAAAAATGATTGAATGCAGACTAAAATGGTCTTTTAAGCTTAATGGTTAGTGCAAAAAAGGGGACCAAAAGATGCCATCCAAGGTACAGCTTCACGTTTATTGGTTTTGCTGGAGGATGCACATGTGTGTGCATTTGCTGCCATAATGTGAAGGAGCTACATTATCACTCAATTCTGTTTACACAGCAGACTTCTGTGATACACTGCAAACAGGTAGATGGGAGAGTTACTTGAGAAGTCACTTTGGTTTTGGATTCATATTCATGAGCAGTGGAAGCTGCATGCTCCTGGCAGCCCAGCCTGCCAAACGGATGCCCAGAAATGCATTTCGTAATGCCCACATATTTAGAATAGACACAGAAAGAGACTTCTTGGCATGACCAGTCAGTAGACATTTGCCTCTAATGGATTTTGATTGATAGAAAAAATATGGGGAAATGCAAGATGTTACCTCCCTCCATTACTACACTTCTTAAGTTTGAACAGTCATTAACTTCTGAATGTTGTATGGGACTTCCTACAACTTGTTTATCTACAGATTTCCATTGTGGAATGACTGCAAAAGCCTCCCTTTTTGGTAGAAATAGAATTTTGCTTAAAACCATCTATGCTTGTTTAACAGTAAATTTCACTGAAATCTGTTCAAGTATTTGATAAGGAAATAGTAGAAGAATGTTTTATGTAAAATTATTGCTAGTTATGATTCATACTCTTGAGGACCTCAGCTGTGTCATTACAGAGAGGAGAGATGGGAAAGGGTCCATCTTACTTTGACGCATCAAAGTCCACCATAATGATGAAGCAAAATAGTGTGAAAATGCTTTGTAGGGAGATTTATCTTGGGATTTCTGAGGGGCACCAGTACTTAAGATCAGAAAAGTTCATTTATCCAATGGCAGTTGAGCATCTTGTTTCATTTAGATGAGTTATTAGAAGAAACAAGTCTTATTTTGCTTATATTAGAAATCATGGATGGAGGAGTGGCAGTGATGGTTCATGATTCCTTTTTGATGTAGAGCTCCAGATTCCTAAGCATTGTATTTGCTAGAGCAGGACAAGGTATTCGACTTTTTGCAATGTATTTCTTTCATATTCCTTTCCATGGATTAGATTTGAAATAGAAGTTGAACCTATCTTTGGATCACTGGCACTCTACGATGTGAAAGAGAAGAAAAAGGTACTTCTTGTTTCTAATTTTTCTTGGGTAATGACAAGAAGTAATTGGCAATGCCGGTCTCTGTTCAACTAGAACCAACTTCGGACAAAGATAACCAGCCAGATAGGCACAGCAGAATGCCCTTGGCAGATTTTATATTCTGTTCCTTCTGATAACCTAGTTTGATAGATATGGAGAGCATTAACTGGATTGCTCTGAAGAATTACATGCAAGATCTAATTAGCACTTTCTTAAGACTACATGAAGTAGGTTCATTTCTTCCACTGAATGTGTAGCTATTTATATTTCCTCTCTTCTCAAGAAGAAGCAAAAACATTCAGAGGGAGTTTGTCTCTAGGTTCAAGCAGCAAATTCCTTAATGATCCTTTCTTCAATTACAAATTTCAAAGAATGAAGGATGGATCATCTGAGCTAAGCAGATGATGCATAGGAAATGGCAACAGAGAACCTTTCTTCCTTGTACATCAGGGGTGTCAAACTCCCGGCCGGCCCACCCCATTGCCGGCAATGGCAAAACTGTCCCGATACGTTGTGTGATGTCACGTGACGCGAGTTTGACATGTCTGTTGTAGATTGTACCTTATTTGATCCCCTTTCAAATTCCCAGTAGCCTCAGACACAATAAGAAACTCAGTGGGTTGCATGTCCTGCTAACTTTATCATCCACGTTTATGTCTTTGTCCAACTGCTCTCTAGCTCTTACTGGGCTTCCCGTTAAAATTGTTTTGATGATTTTATTTTGTGTGATGTATTAGTTCTTGTATTAATAATTTTTCTGAAATTGCTAATTAATGCATACGTAGGTCCCTGACCTGTTGATCACACATGGTCTCCAAAACCCCATTTGAGGTCTCCATAGTCCTACAAAATGTGATATTACCAATATAATTCTGCTAGAAATTTCACTTCTGGTTTTCCCATGTTGAGAAGAATTAAAGGGCAAAATGTGTGCCTTAAGTCTTGTTGAGTCTTGGTCATCCTTTAACCTCCTCATCAAATCATCATTTTGCATGGCTTGAGAAAGATTGAATGAGAAAATGGGCACCCTAAATCTCTGCAATGGCTAAAATAAGAAAAACAAATCCAAAGATTTCATCTGGCTGAATGCCGCTAGTTAATTCCTGTTCCTCTAGGCAGGGCATAGGAAACAAGTGTAGCTCCAAGGCCAAAGCCATTATTTCCTCCTATGCTAAAACATCTGCTGGATATTATGCAGGTCTGGCAGAAGACAAAGGAAATTACTTTTGTTCCCTTGTTGTTATATGAAGAGTAGACCCAAGCATCTACTAGATAAGCCAGATTCCAATTTCATCAGAGCTGCAGTTAAAAATTTCCTCTTATCTGGATACAGAGATGTTGCCTTTTGTATTATTTTTATTGCTGTGAAGGTCATGAGGATATTTGGTAGCATTTTTTACTGCTGTCCTCTCTATTTTATAGATCTCTGAAAATTTTTATTTTGATCTCAATTCGGAGCATATGAAAAGCCTTCTCCGAACTCACAGTGCTCATCCTGCCATCTCTACACTAGCTCGTTCAGCTGTGTTCTCTCTTACATATCCTTCTCCAGAAATATTCTTGGTGATCAAGGTAAGATGTTTCTTGTTCTTTTAATAGTCACACTCACAGCCATTCTAATGAATGCTGGGGAGCAAATAGGAGTATACATACCATTATTTTACATGAATACAAAAATAGGATAAATGTTCATACATCTATGAAGAAAGCATGTGTTTTGGAGTTCAATGGATGGATTTCAATAAAGTTTGATTGTTCCGGTGGCGGCGTGGCGCCGGAGACAGCCGTTTCGGGCTGCCCGCTGCTCAGCTGAGTTGTTTTCACCCGAAACAGCGTTGATCAGCTGTTCGGGTGGATTTGAAGCCCCCTCCTCGGGAGAAGAGGAGGGGGTGAGGCCCCAGGTAGGGGTTGAGTTCTCCGGGGCCGCCTGAGCTAAAAGCTTGGGCGGCTGAAGGATTGAACTCCCCCGTAGCCTGGGTTGCTCCCAGCTGTTCAGCGTCTCTGCTCCGGGATTTTTGGAGCAGAGCCAGGCGTTTGTGACCACCCCTGCCAGAAGGAAAGACCTTGGAATAAAAAGAAGCAGGCAGAGCGGTACAGGAGGTCAAGGTGAAGAGGACTTTTATTTTTACTCTCTAGCTTAATGGACTTTATAAACTTAAAGTGAAAGTGCGCAACAAGTGAAAGTGAAAAGATGGCGGCTAAACCTCCCTCAAAAACTCTTCGGAGTGCGGGAACTTCCCCGGTGCAACAGACATCGTTGCAAGCTTTGCTTCCTCCTGCTGCATTGACATCGAAGGATTTAGAAGATGCTTTGGAAAAACAATCCCAGGTAATATCAGAAATGCTGGGTGACAAATTGGCAAAGGTGGAGGAGAAACTGGAGAAATTGGAGGAGAGGATAGAAGAGAAGTTTAGTGCGATGAGGGTAGACATT
Source organism: Vipera ursinii (assembly GCF_947247035.1). NCBI lineage: Eukaryota > Metazoa > Chordata > Lepidosauria > Squamata > Viperidae > Vipera > Vipera ursinii. Next base: position 178,532,987 of record NC_139513.1, read on the forward strand.
TTGTCTACAGTGCAAAGCGTGGCTGAATGTGTGCAAAGTTTGGACGAAAAAGTGGAGGATCTGAGTCAAAAGAATGCTATATTAGAAGTAAAGGTACTGGAGAATGAAGAGTTAAGGGATAGAATGGACGGAGAATTGAGTCTTGTCCAGTATCACCAGATGCAGCATGCTATTAGAATCAGGGGCTTAAAAGAGAATCCTAAAGAAGACCTAAAGCAGCTGATTTCTGAGGCTTTGGAAGAAGTATTGGGTCAGCCAGCATCTGAAATAAAGGGATGCATGGATAAAGTTTTTTGTGTAAACTCATGGATTGCTAGACAGAGAAAGCTACCTAGAGATGTGGTGGTTTATTTTACAAAGAGAGAAACCAAAGATGAAGTTATTCAAGCCGCTTATGATACTAAAGTTGTGATTGCTGACCAAGAAGTTTTGGTTTTAAAAGAAATTCCTCCAAAGATTTTAAGGAGAAGGAAGGATTTTGCATTTCTCGTGCAAGAACTTAAGCAACGTGAAATAAAGTTTAGATGGGAGATTCCTGTCGGATTGGTGGTGATGCATGAAGGTAAACGATACCGTCTGGTTACTGTGACACAGGCGCGTGACTTCTACAATAATGTTTTAAAAGCGACCCCACTATCACTTCTGGAAGCTGCAAAGGGATTTGGAGAAGGGAAATCTCAAGAGGCTGAAGGTGGACAAAAAGAGGAGAATGGTGCTGGAGGGGATCAAATTATAGCCTTGTCGGCTGTTGTTGGAGAGCAGAGGGTGACACGTGCCGCTTTAAAACGAGCAAAACAAATAAAAGAGCAAGACCAACAGAAGTTTATGGAATTCTCAAAGCGTACTTACAGTGAAGCAGTGGGAGGAGCGCGGCCCAAAGAAGACAGAGGGGCTATTAAAGATGTGCTCCAACAGCTTCGGGATGCCACGCATGGCGACTAAATTTCTAACCTGGAATGTTAATGGACTAAATTCACCACAGAAGAGAAAAAGTTTTTCAATATTTAAAACAATTCAAGATTGATGTTATATGTTTGCAAGAAACGCATATTAGGGCTATGGACCAAAAGTATTTATCGAACTCAAGATTGGGCACGCAATTTGTTGCCTCTGCGATGAATAAGAAAAATGGAGTGGTTGTTTATGTTAAAAGCGCTTTATCAGCGGAATTAATTGAAGCAGATAAGCATGGAAGATATGTTATGATAGATTTGCTGCTAGAAGGCAAAAAAACGCTTTTAGTTGGACTGTATGCTCCTAATCAACAGCAAGCTGATTTTTTTAGCTCACTTCATACAAAGCTTACTCAATTGGATTACAAATCGTTTATTTTTATGGGGGATTGGAATGGTGTTTTGGATGTACAGATGGATAAGGCTGGTTCTTTTAAGCGCTCTCCGAGTCATGCCAGATTGCCTAAATCTTTTTTTGAAATGAAGGACGATTTGGAACTGCGAGATATTTGGCGTGACACTCACCTGCATGAAAAGGATTATACTTTTTTTTCTGATAGACATCAATCTTTTTCCAGGATTGATTTTATTTTGCTGACTAATGACTTTTTTTCTAGGATTAAGAAGGTAAAGATCTGTGCAAGAGCTATTTCTGACCATAGTCCAGTTTGGTTAGAGATCAATAAGGACAATAGAGATAGGCGCTCGTGGCACGTAAATGAGAACTTGTTTAGAAATCAGAGAAATGTGGAAGAATGTAAACAGCGGATGAAGGATTTTTTTGAAATTAATATGAATAAGGATACTTCTATGGACATGGTTTGGGATGCTAGCAAGGCCTATATGAGAGGGGTGTTGATATATATGAATAACAAACACAGACGTACCTTGGAAGCCAGAAGGAAAGAATTGGAGAACGAAATTAGGGAAAAAGAAAAGGCCTTGATCTTGAACCCATTGGATGTGAAGGCTAAGGAGGTTATTAAGCTATTAAGAGGACAATTTGACAAATTAATGGCTGACCAAGTGGCAACCAATTTGCGGTTTGCTAGGCATAATACTTTTTGCAATGCTAATAAGCCAGGTAGATGGCTAGCTTATAGACTTAGGAAAAAGCAAAGGGCTTCTAATATAGATAAAATTGAACATAAGGGAAAGGTGGTGTTTCAACAGGATCTCATTAAGGAAGCCTTTCTGGACTTTTATTCTAAGTTATATGCTAAGGAGAAGATTAATGAAAAGGATATTGATGTATATTTGGAGAATGCTAGCATCCCGGTTCTTACGCAGGCACAAAAAGAGGAGATTAACCAATTAATAACAGAAGAAGAAATTCTTACAGCAATTAAGGAATTGAAGTTGGATAAAGCGCCAGGTACGGATGGTTTGACTGCGGTTTATTACAGAAATTTACAAATGGAGTTGATAAAGCCATTAAAGGAACTGTTTCAGATAATTCAGAGAGGGGGAAAGGTGCCTCCGTCTTGGAGAACTGCTTTTATTTCTTTGATTCCGAAGGAAGATCAAGATGCTACTCAAGTAAAAAATTATAGACCGATATCACTTTTAAATACAGATTATAAGATATTTGCTAAGGTGTTGGCTAATAGACTGATGAGGGTTCTGCAACAGGTGAGTCATGGGGATCAAACTGGGTTTATCAGTGGTAGGCAAATGAAAAATAATGTGAGGCATATAGTTGATGTGTTAGAGTTTCTGGAAAGGAATAACCAGATCCCTGCGGCGCTAATTTTTTTAGATGCGGAAAAAGCTTTTGATCAATTGAATTGGCAATTTTTGATGAAAGTTTTAGATAAAATGAATTTTGGGGATAAATTTTTGCAACCAATTAGGGCATTATATCAAAAACAAACTGCCCGAATAATAGTTAACAATAGTTTGACTGAAGTTTGTAATATTGAGAAGGGCGCAAGGCAAGGGTGTCCGTTATCGCCTTTGTTATTTGTGTTAACATTGGAGATATTATTGGTAAAAATACGGAGTTCGGAAAGAATTAAGGGTATACAAATTAGAGATCAGGATTATAGATTGAGAGCGTTCGCAGATGATCTGGTTGTTACAGTGACCCAGCCAGAGAACTCTGTTGTGGACCTGATGGAGATAATAATGCAATATGGGAAGGTTTCTGGATTTAAAGTTAATGCACAAAAAACTAAAATTCTGGCCAAAAATATGACAGTATTGCAAAAGGCTCTTTTAGAAGGACTAACTGGATTTGAGATTGTTAGGAGGGTCAAATATTTGGGGGTGTTTTTGTCACCCTCTAATACAAAGTTATATAAAAATAACTATGAAAGATTGTGGGGGGAAATCCAAAAAGAAATGGAGAGCTGGGAAAAATTGCAATTGTCTTTGTTGGGGCGAATCGCAGCAGTGAAAATGAATGTCCTGCCTAAATTTTTATTCTTATTTCAAATGATACCGGTTCTTAAGAAAGATTCTAATCTGGAGGAATGGCAGCGAGGTATCAATAAATTTGTCTGGGCAGGGAAAAGGCCACGAGTTAAACTTAAGATTATGCAGGATACTCGTGAAAGAGGTGGTCTCAAAATGCCCAATCTTAAATTATATTATGAAGCTGCTGCGTTAGCAGGAATAAGTGATTGGATTAATTTGACACAAGAGAGATTATTAAATCTTGATGGCCATGACTTGTTGTTTGGCTGGCATGCATATTTGTTGTATGATAAAAAGGTAGATAATGTGTTTAAAGCGCATATTTTAAGACAAGCATTGTTGAGAGTTTGGAAGAAGTACAGACATAAGTTAGGTTGTAAGATACCATTGTGGGCAATCCCAAAACACGCAATAGAAAATATAAATGTTGGTTTTAAACATGATGTGACCACGTATAAGGAGATTTTAAGTTTGGAAAGAAATGTCTGGTGTCTGAAACCGTACAGTCTCTTGTGAGATGAGAAGATTGTTCAAACTTGGTTCCAATATATTCAGCTACAGGCCAGGTGGAAAGAAGATCAGAAAACTGGTTTTACAATGACTGATGAAAATTTGATAAAGCAAATTAGAAAGCAGGGTCCAGCACATATCAAACGGATATATCTTGCACTGATAGAAATTGACTCAGAAACAGAACTTGCTAAAGATTGTATGATAAAATGGGCCCAAAACATTCAAGAAGTTATTACAATGGATACGTGGGAAAAGATCTGGGTGAGGAACGTAAAATTTACACAAGCTCAAAACTTAAGAGAGAATTTTTATAAAATGTTTTATAGATGGCATCTAGATCCTAAAAAGCTTGCAAGTATGTATCCGAATTATCAGCCCAAGTGCTGGAGGTGTGGCGATGAAGATGCAACATATTTTCACATATGGTGGACTTGTAAAAAGGTTAAGGCCTTTTGGATAAAAATTTGGTGGAACATGCAGAAGATTTTCAAGCAAAGGATAAAGTTTTGCCCGCAACTTTTTTTGTTAGGTATAATTACAGATGCTACGGTTGTGGACACTAAGTTGATGTTGAATTTAATTTAATTTAATTTAATTATGTTGAATTTAATTACGGCAGCAAGACTCTTAATAGGCCGCCCTGAGTCTTCGGAGAAGGGCGGGATATAAATGGAATAAAAATAAAAATAAAATAAATATTGGAAGAAGGAGGAACTGCCGACTATAGAAGAATGGACTTTAAAGGTTTCTGACCTGGCAGAGATGGCAAAGATCTCGGCTTATTTGAAAGATCACTCGCAAGAACGTTACATTATGGAGTGGAGAAAATGGATTGAGTATATCCAGAACAAATATGGGACTAAAAATTTTCATGTAGCATTTGAATAAGTCTTCCTTTCTTTTCTTTTTTCTTTTTTCTATATTTAATAGTAATAGTGTTTGTAGTTATCCTATATGAGCTAGAGAGTGATAGATTTTAGAGTTTATGGTTGTTAGCATTTGGATGTTCATGATTGTTTTTTTTTGTTTTTATACCCTGTACTTAGCTCTGGGAAGTCGGGGGGGGGGAGGGGGGGAGGGGTAGGGAGGGATGGGTATGGGAGGGGGAGGGGGGATTGTTAAAGATAAAATGTATGTTAAAACTTTAATAAAAAAATAATAAAGTTTGATTCTGTGAAATTGATTGATCTCAATAAAGTTTGATTCTCTGAAACTGATGGATCTCAATAAAGTTGAAAGTCAGGATGATGAAGCTTTAGTTTCCTTCAACTGCTTGTATGGAGAAGAGAGACTATGAGGGTAAAGGTTCATTCTCTGAGCTTGTGGGTTGGTTTCTGAATGTTTCATTACCAGGCTAGGTAACATCTTCAGCAGAGTTTAGGGGATGTCAGTGTCAGTGTTCTTTTGTTTCCAGGGCTTCAGGTGATGCATTTTCTTAAATCAATCTGATTTTTACTTTCCAGTTTTCAAAAGCATCTGGCACTGAGATGTTTCTTCTGATCCTTGTTATGTGTTTTTCAAAAACAAGGGATAAATCCATAAATCCTGTTAAAGACAAGTTAAATAAGATATTTTTGAGATTACTTATATTCCTTTATGATACTTTAGTTAAATGTATTATACCTTTCTTCAGCTGGGAAAATCGGAATCGGATAGAACTGTCACAGTGGGAGCATTTATTTGTAGGGTGTTTTTTAAAAAATAATGTTTCCCCCTTTCCCCCCAAGATAAATTGTTCCTTGGGTTTTTCACTTGTCCACTCAATATTTTATACTTCCAGTTCTTAAAGTGATTATATGGAATTATTTTATGAAATACTCAAATTAGGATACAATTAAATACTAAGAAAGCATGGCATGTTCTGAAGCTGAAGTCTAGTTAAGGATCCTCTCAAGATTCCCTGTCAATGAAAAAAGAATTAAATACATTCTAAGTAAAGAAAGTATCCCTTGTTCTAGTCATATATATTTTGTTCCAACTGACTTCACACTCTATATATCATATTAGGCTGTTTAGGCATTTCAAACAGAGTCAATGTATATGGTGATCTGAACTGTAGTGGACCTGTTCTCCAAGCAAGCCCACTTTATCACATGCCCTGGTCTTCCCTCAGTCCAGAGACTAGCCAAGATGTTTCTGCAGCATATTTATCTACTGCACGGGGTGCCCAAGTGCATCATTTCAGATCAGGGGGTTCGGTTTATAGCAAGGTTCTGGAAGGACTTTATAAAAATGATTGGGTCCTCCCAGGGCCTCAGTTAAGCTTTTCATCTGAGTACTAATGGAGCCGCTGAATGAGCTAACACAATGATGGAGCAGTTCCTGCATTGCTGTATCAACCACCAGCAAACAAACTGGGCAGGACTCCAGCCATTTGCTGAGGTGGCATATAACACAGCAGCACAGGATTCACCCCTTTTAAAGTAGCTACAGGGATAGAATTTGCGCCAGTTCCAGAAGGTCCCCAAGAACCCTCTTCTACAGTAACATTAATTGACTGGGTAGATACCTTCCAAAGCATCTGGAGCAATGTAAAAAAAGCTCTAGATAAAGCAACAGAAAGCCAGAAGAAGCAGGCAGACAAGAGGCGAGCACCTCAGACAGTGTTTCATGTAGGAGATGGAATGTATATATCCACAAAGTATCTAAAACTGAGGCTACCTTGTAAAAAACTGGGTCCTAAGTACATAGGACCTTTCTCAATAGTGAAAGTGATCAATCCGGTTACAGTGGAGCTGAAACTACCCAGAATATTGGGTAAAGTACATCCAGTATTCCATTGCAGCTTACTGAAATTAGCTCACAAATCCAGAATGAGGCTGGTTGAGAAAGAAGCCACTGGTCCCATTATGGTGGGAGGTGAAAAGCATTATGAAATAAAATGAATCCTAGATTCTAGAATATATAAAGGAATGTTACAGTATTTAGTGCAGTGGAAAGGTTATCCAATGTCAGAGGCGAGATGGACTGAAGCTCACAACATCAAGGCAGATCACTTAGTAAATATATTCCATACTAAGTACCCTCAGAAACCAGGAGCACCAGAGTGAGAGACAGGTTCCTTCTGGTTTTTTTTTGGGGGGGGGGCTGCCTGTCAAGCCTCACAGAGTGACCAGGATGGTTTATGAGTTGGAACCTTGACAGTATAACTGTTTCTTACAGCTTAGAGGCTTTATCTCTCACTGTGTCTCAAATTGACAAGTCTCTGCTCCTTTCAAGGGACAATCACTTTGATTCTATCTATCAATCTTCAGAGTGGGAAAGGTGTTCAGTGCATGATAAACTGTATTATGAGGCAAGATGTGCATTCAAGTGGAATGCACAGCTAACCCTTGACTTAAGAACATAATTGGGATAAAAATTTCCATTGCTAAGCAAGGCAGTTAAGTGAGTTGTGCCCCATTTTACAATCTTTTATGCCAGCATTCTTAAGCAAAATGTCTGCAGTTGTTAAGTGAATCATGAAGTTGTTATGTAAACCCAGCTTCCCCTATTGACTTTACTTGTTAGAAGTCAGCTATGGATGTTCACAAATGGTGATTAAGTGACCTCAGAATTCTTTTTTTTATTAAAGAGTTTTACAAAAACAAAATTTTACAATATATCCCCAAATCCCTCCCACCCCAAACCCGCCCACTTCCCCCCCCCACTTCCCAGAGCTAAATACAGGATTATAGTTACAATAATCATATTCTAAATAAAAATTATGCATAATATACAATTAACCAAATTCATAATGTGCTTTAACTCCCCTTTAACATAACTACAAACAAAGTACCAATAACAATATCCCACTAAAATCTACTCATAAGCTAAATGGAACCTTTTAGTCCCATATTTGTTCTGAATATAATTTATCCATCTCCTCCAAACTGAAATATATCTTTCCTGTGAATGATCTTTCAAATAAGCAGAAATCTTAGACATTTCTGCAAGATTCGAAACTTTAAACACCCATTCTTCTATAGTGGGCAAACTATCCTTCTTCCAATATTGTCCCACCAGTAACCGTGCTGCTGTTATCATGTTCAACATCAAGTTAGTTTCTTTAACATCACAATCTACAACAATACCCAATAAAAACAATTGCGGAGAAAACTTTATCTTTCTCTTAAAAATCTTTTGAATGTTCCACCAAATTTTGATCCAAAAAGCTTTTATATTTCTACAAGTCCACCACATGTGAAAATAGGTAGCTTCTAAACTACCACATCTCCAACATTTAGACTGTAAATTAGGATACATGTTGGACAACCTCTTTGGATCCAGATGCCATCTATAAAACATTTTATAAAAATTTTCTCTTAAGTTTTGAGCCTGAGTAAATTTAACATTTCTGACCCAAATTATCTCCCAGGTGTCCAACGAAATTGGTTCCTGAATATTTTGTGCCCACTTTATCATACAGTCTTTAACTAGTTCCGTTTCCGAATCCAATTCAATTAAAGCATTATATATCCTCTTTATATGTGCACAATTTAAATGTCTAATTTGTTTTACTAAATTTTGATCTGTAATTGTGATGCCAACCTTTTGATCTGACTTCCACCTAGCTTTCAGTTGGGTATATTGAAACCAAGAGTAACTTATGTTTTCTTGTCTTAACTCCTCTAATGATTTAAGTTGCCAATCATTCCCTTGCAATCTAAGTAGTTCCTTATAAGAAACCATATCCATACTAACTCCCATAGATACGCCCTCTATCGCGTGTCCAGGAATTCCCCAAATCGGTATTTTATAATTTAACTTATAATAATACTTTTTCCAGACATGCAATAAAGCACTTCTTATATGGGATTTAAAAGCCCTGTCCACCTTCTTATCGTAAAGCAAGTATGCATGCCATCCATATACCAAATCCCATCCCTCAGGATGAAGTATCCTCTTGTTAGTTAAATTAAGCCAATCACTAACCCACGTCAAGGCAACCGCATCATAATACAATTTCAAATTCGGCGCCTTGAGTCCCCCTCTTTCCCTGGCATCTTGTAAAATCTTAAATTTAACTCTTGGTTTTTTCCCCGCCCAAATAAATTTGTTAATACCCTTCTGCCATTGATCAAGGTTGGCATCCTTTTTTAATATAGGTATCATTTGAAACAAAAAGAGAAACTTTGGTAGAACATTCATTTTAACAACTGCAATTCTTCCCAGTAATGATAATTGTAATTTTTTCCAATTATTTAAGTCCCTTTGTACCTTCAAACATAGTGTTTCATAATTATTCTTATACAATTTTACATTTGAGGCTGCAATATATACTCCTAAATATTTAACCTTCTTCACTATTTCAAAACCTGTTAATTTAGGTAACATATCCCTTTCACTCATAGATAAGTTCTTAGATAATATCTTAGTCATTACTATTCACCTTGAACCCAGAAACCTAGTTGTTTTGATTAACAAATTCTTCCCTTGTTTTCTTTATTTCTTGCTGCAAAACTTGTGTTGACTGCATCACAACTTGCTGAATGTCTGTCAGTGTAAATGCAGGAGGTGGCGGAGAGGGTGGTTGTACTGTAGGTTTCATCTAAGTCTGCCCTACAGCTTGTGGTATAGGTGAGGAAATAACATTCTTAGAAAGTGGAGGCCCTCCCCCACGTCTCGCAGCCATCTCTTAGGTTTCGATTTCCTCTTTCACCCAGCAGAATCAGGGGAAAAAAAGGGAAGAAAAAATAACAATTCTCCCAAAGTTCTTAACCTTCAATAAGAAGAAAAGGGAACAGGCTTTCAAATAAGCAAAATCCGATACTGGATAAAGTCAGTTGCTAATTGTATCTCTTGCTTTGTAGCAAAATATAACAATTTTCAAACACAGTCACTTCACACAGGAGAGAAACATTCCAGCACCAGTTTTACTCCATTTCAAACTTGAAACTTGAAGAAGATAATGAAACTGAGTTAAAGTTAAAATCCAGTTTGAAAATTCAGATCTTCCTGCTTTGCTCTGCCTGCTTTTCAAAGGAACGAAATACTCACAATCCCCTCTAAGCAGCGGGTGCAGTTGTCGCGTCTTGTTCCACTCCTTTTGGAGCGAAGACGTCCTGAGAGCAGAGAAAGCCTGGGCTCCGAGGGGGCTCACCCTGTTATCCCCCAAACTACTTGGGAGAATCGCAGGGGAGCTCTACCTCTACCCAGTCCGGCTCGCCTCTCCCTCTTCTCCCGAGGGAGAAGCTCCAGCACCGCGGGACAGCTGATTTTCGCTGCCTCCGGGCGCTTTGACGCTTCCCAGGATCGGGCGGCTTCAGAACGCCGCCATTCGGCACGGCAGCGCTACTGGAAGTCAGTGACCTCAGAATTCTGTAGTCTTTGTAAACATACACTGATTGCCAAGTGCTCAAATTTTGATCACATGATCATGGGGATGCTGTAACGGTTGTAAGCATGAGGACTGGTTATATAAGTTAATGTTTTCAGTGCTGTTTAATTTCAAATAATCTCTAAAAGAATTGTTGTAAGTTGAGGACTAACTGTACTAGGTTTCAGTTAGTGATATTGATGGGAATATTATTTATTCCATGAAATTGTGTCATATCTATGATCCTGTTAATGCACTATTGAAGTACTAATTCCCTCTTTATAATAGTCATACAGTTCATAGGTTCTTTACCTAGCTTCGATCTATCTAACATCAAACAATAGCTGGGACATTGGTGATGACTAGAGGGAGTCTTTCTGGTCAGAAATGATGGTGACTGCATCATTAATAATAGTCAGTGAATAGCTTTGATTCATGAGCTCAGTTTTTCATTCATTCATTCAGTGAAGGACCCCATAATTGAGTGTCAAGTCATAACTCTCACTTTTATCACATTCTTTTCTTAAACTATGTCTTTGCATATCTACCTCAAGCTTGATCACATTAAGAGATTAGGGATGGAGTTTCCTTGGAAAAGGTATAGCCTACAGAGCTATTGCATTTAATATCCTGTCTTCTGAATACATAAACCCACTTTAGATTCCAACACAAAGTCAGAATTTTACAACAGAGTTAATGCCTATATTATTTATTTCATTCTTTTGAATTTCTAGTAAAAACTGAACTTTGTTAATGAACAAAATCACACTTGTCATTCCAGATTTATTCCTACAGCCATTTCTGACTGTAGGATTAGTTGTCTCAGTTCTGGTTTTCAGTCATTACAAGTTGGCTTTCTTGTCTTATAATGAATAACACTTGTCTTATAATGAATAACACTTGATTTTATTCTTAGGAACTTGATATCTGTTAGCTTTGTGTCACATCCTGTGACATGTTTTCTTTTCCATTATAGCTGGAGAAAGTGCTACAGCAAGGGGACATCAGTGAATGCTGTGAACCTTATATGGTCATGAAGGAAACAGATGCTTTGAAGGTAGATGAAATCCAGCACAAAGAAACTGCCGGCTATGTGTGTAATTTCAATAGAAGAGAACATATGTAGCTCAGGGTTGAACTGTGAAATTCCTGATGCTCTCTGAGCTTGGTGGTTTGTTGCAGACATTTCATTACAGACTTGGTAACATTTATTTATTTATTTATTTATTTATTTATTTATTTATTTATTTATTTATTTATTTATTTATTTATTTATTTATTTTTATAAACCGCCCTTCTCCCGAGGGACTCGGGGCGGTGTACAGAGTAAGATAGGCAACAAAATGAAACAGTATTGAAAAACAATAATCAAAACAAAACAAACTGGGACCCCAATTAGAGCTATCAGAGCTATCAGGCCAGGCCTGGAACATTATTAGTGTGAGTGTGAGATTTGCTTCCTGTTTATATATAGTAGCTTGCCCTGCCAGGTTTTATTTTTGGGGGCTTGGGGATGTTTTGAAATAGGGGTGGTTATTATATATAAGACAGACCTGTTAATTTAGCTTAATTTCATTTGAATCATTCGCCTAACTCCAGTCATTTTCATTGGTATAACAATAGTTTGTCATTCAGAATGATTATTTAGGCAGCTATTCCTAATGGTGCCTTCAGCTCACATAATTTCCAACCATATTGCCTGCTGAAGCCCAATACATTTACAGAGGACAAATTTGGTTAAAACTGAGATAAGGATCAAACAATTAAAATTGAACCACAGTGATGGTGTTTTCCCCTTGTGCTTTCAGAACAAGGAGAAGTTGGAGAAACTGCGAGTGGCAGGAGAGCAATTTTGCGCCCGGTTGGGGCGCTACCGTATGCCATTTGCCTGGACTGCCATTCACCTCATGAATATAATTAGCACTACTGGGATGCTTGAGAGGGATGCTTCAGACTCTGAAAATGGTTAGTTATTTAAGACTCAGCTTAGTGCATACCTGTATTTGCATAATAATGTCTCCTTGAGCTTGGTGCTATTTGTTTTGGCCCCAAGATAGAATAGGAACTAAATATTTCTGGAGCAAACAAACTCTCTCTGTGAAAATGGGCACTGTGCCATAGGTGGATTGAGTGAAAGATAGAATGCATAATGTGGGAAGACTGGGAAAGCTGCCCTTGAAAAGCATTCAGAAGCTGCAGCTGATGCAAAATGCAGTAGTACTGACAATTGTTTGTGCTCCTCAGTAGTGCACATTGCATCTCTGCTCCCTGAGCTGCACTGATTACCAGTATGCTCCCTGGTGCATTTCAAAGTACTAGTAATAACCTATAAAGCCCTATATGGCATGGGACCAGGCTATTTGAGGGACACCTCTTCCAGATTACATCCGCCTGGATTTATATGGTTTCCCAACTTAACGATGTGATTCTAAATGGGGCTGTGAAATTTTTCCAAGACTTTCTATTTATCCCATACTAGCATTAAAGATAACTTAGTAAAATCCATGCTGTCTTTGTTTCTTTGGTCTTGCCACCTATGGTACATGAGGTTGACACATTAGAAAGTATATTATTCTTCCGGAATGAAAACTGAGATGCCTTGTGACGGGCATCAGGAAGAAAATGCCACTCTTGTCCCCTGGCTGAATCATACTTTCTGATAGTTTACTAGCAAAAGACAATAGCAGTCTGGCATGCAGGCATTCAACATAGGAATCCCAATACTGAAATACAGAGTGGTGCATTTTGTTTATGATCATGAGGTTGGAAACCAATTCAAAGGAAATTTGCAACTTTTATTTAAAGACAGGAATATTTCAGTAGATTCACAATTAGAGATAAGAAATTTAAGTCCATCTTCATAATCATATTTCAAGGTCCCCTCTTTGGCAAACCTTGCATGCCGTTTGCAAACTACATTGTGTCTTGTCCCTGCTATAGTGTTCATATAGCTTTTTATATTCCACTGGAGATACCCACTTGCCAAGAGGCATCAGAATATCATAAAGTATAGCCTCTGTAATAGACTGTGATAGTTCAGGGCCCATTTTTAGGACACTGAGATTCCCTTCCAGACAGATGTGTTAATGGCTACTGTTCTGTTTCTTGGGGGCCCTTTTGATTTGCTTGTTTTTAAAAAGCAAGAGAATAATTTTCAAAAATGGCTAATTGAAGCTCTACTTTCTCAGACAGATTATATGCAAACTGTAGTCTGTATCCATTAGGTTTACCATTGAAATAACATTTACTCTTTTTTTCTGTGCTGGAGATAAACTTAAGAATAGAATAGAGCTGGAAGGGACCTTGGAGGTCTTCTAGAACCTATACCATCTCAGACAAAAGACTGTCTGGTCTCTTCTTAAAAACCTCCAGTGATGAAGCACCCACAATGTCTGAAGGCAAGCTGTTCCACTGGTTAATTGTCCTCACTGTTAGGAAGTTTCTCCTCAATTCCAGGTTGCTTCTGTCTCTGATCAGTTTCCAACCATTGTTTCTTATCCTGCCCTCTGGTGCTTTGGAAAATAATTTGACCTTTGACCCCCTCTTCTTTGTGGTAGCCTCTCAAATACTGGACTACTGCTATCATGTCACCCCTATTTCTTTTTTTCTTTAGACTAGCCAAACCCAAATCCTAGCCAAACCGAAGATAAGGAATTTGAAGATCATAACAGTAATTCACCTAACTGTTAGGTTATTTCTTGCTTATGACTTCTAAGGACATATGCATGCCTTTCCTACTGAACACTCTCTCCTTTTGCAGAGCGCAAAGGCACCTGGAATGAGCGCAAGAGAAAAGCCTTTGGACGCCTGAGTGTTGGTGAGGAAATGTGCAGCTTTAGCAACTTCCGTCCAGCCACCCTCACAATCACCAATTTTTTCAAACAGGTTAGAAGCTTGAATGTTTTTTGGACTAGCCTCACCCAGAGCATCATGTAGGTTTAATGTTTCTGAACCTCTGAGAATGCAGATATAGAAACAGAGGGGTTGAAGCATCTGTGAAGTGAGTAAAGCATAAACTTCCAGAATCTCTTCTGGCAAAATATAGTAATTAGTCTGCCATGAAACAGTGGGTAAATCACTTTTCTGTAGCTGCCAAAATGGAAACATGTCAGTGTGATAGACCCAACATTCTTGCTTAATGGAATGGGGTAAGCCCCAAGGTCTGAAAGGAAAGTAGCTGGGAGAAAGATGCCCTTGCCTTCATATTTCTTGGCATGCAAAGTGGTTTCATGTGGCCCGTGAAGCCATCCTGAAAACAGGATGCTAACGATGTAGAGCTGGCCACGCCAGTAGGCCATATGCACTCTAGCCATGCCCACCCAGTAGGCCACGCCCACCCGGCCCCCTGAGGGCAACCGCAATGGTGATGCGGCCCTCAATGAAATTGAGTTTGAAACCCCTGTTCTAGAGTCTCAACATCTTTTTTACATTGTGGTGACCAAAACTGGTTGCAGTATTCCAGATGTGGCATTACCAAGACATTGTAAAGTGGTATTAATACTTAAATACTTAAATACTTAAGACATTGTAAAGTGGTATTAATACTTAAAGGGACGCGGTGGCTCAGTGGGTTAGGATGCTGAGCTTGTCGATCAGAAGGTCAGCAGTTTGGCGGGTCGAATCCCGAGTGCCGCGTAACAGAGTGAGCGCCTGTTACTCGTCCCAGCTTCTGCCCACCTAGCAGTTCGAAAAACGTAAAAAAATGCAAGTAGAAAAATAGGGACCACTACGGTGGGAAGGTAACAGCGTTCCGTGCGCCTTTGGCATCTAGTCATGCCGGCCACATGACCACGGAGACGTCCTCGGACAAGCACTGGCTCTTCGTCTATGAAACGGAGATGAGCACCGGCCCCTAGAGTCGGAAACGACTAGCACGCATGTGCGGGGGAACCTTTACCTTTACCTTATTAATACTTCATGTGATCTTGATTCTATCCTTCTGTTAATGCAGCCTAGCACTGTGTTGGCTTTTTTGGCAGCTGCAGCACACTGCTGACTCATATTTAAGTGATTGTCTACTAGGACTCCGAGATCCCTTTCACCGCACTACAAACAGGGCACGGCTAGTGCCCGCGTGATACTCAATAGCCCCACTCTGTTCTTGCATGATGCAGTGTCTTGTTTCTGCACCCCACGGTGGCCATTTTTGGGCCTTGCAGTGCGGTGATGCCCTGTTTTTGTGCCCCACGGCTCAGTGGAGTTCCATTTCTGCTCCCCACGGTGCGTCGTCCATTTTTGTGGCTTGCAGCATGATGGTGGCAGCCCATTTTTGCACCCTGAGGTGCAGTAGCAGCCCTTTTTTGTGGCTGAGGCACGTCATCCCATTTTCGCAGCTGAGGCATGGCAGTGTCCCATTTTTGTGTCCCAAGGCATGGTGGCATCCTGTTTTCACAGCTGGGTGTGGCATCAGCGTACTGTTTTCATAGCTGAGGTGCGGCGGCAACCTGTTTTTGCGTTCCACAGCTGCGGCTTTAGCACAAGTGAGGGGTGTGCGTGCACACTGGCCAGTCTGGCCCGCGGCCTGGTGGCCAGGAAGCCATGGCTCACTACAGGGCCATGGCCCACAGGTTGGGGACCCCTGCCCTAATGTAGTACAGTAGTCCTTGACTTACGACCACAATTGAGCCCAACATTTGTGTTGTTAAGTGAAAATTTATTAAGTGAGTTTTGCCCCAGTTTACAACCTTTCTTTTCCACAGTTGTTAAGTGAATGGCTGCAGCTGATAAGTTAGTAACCTGTTGATTAAGTCAATCTGGCTTCCTCATTGCGTTTGCTTGTTAGAAGGTTGCAAAAAGTGATCACATGACCTTGAGAAAAAGTAATGGTCATAAAGCAATGGTCATAAAGAACCAATTGCCAAGCATCAGAATTTTGATCACATGATTATAGGAATGCTGCAGAGGTTGTAACTGTAAAAAATGGTCATAAGTCGCTTTTTTCAGTGCCATTGTAACTTTGGACAGTCACTAAATGAACTGTTGTATGTTGAGGGCTACCTGTATATAATAAAACTGCACAGGGGAAAATAGAAAGAAAATCATACCAAATGAACTAGGGAGAAAGTTAAAATCAAAAAGACCTTTGTAGAATTGAAAAACAAACCCTTAAAAAACAACTAAACAAATTACAGGTAGTCCTTGAGTGAATCTCGTACCTCGAATGAGATCACTCCCTTGCTTGTTAAAATGCATGTGGCTTCTTAAGTGCACATGAGGTATTTCAGGGTGGGGAAGGCCATGGGGGGGGGCTAGTGATGGAACAAGCCCCCAAGGCCTCCCCGACCCACTAAGATACCTCATGGTTCTCCCTCTCTTCTTGCCGCACCAGACTCACTTACCTTGAAAAGATCTTTCTGCTGCGGTTCCTGCTTTTGAGGGACAGAAGAGTCAATGGAAGGTCCTGAATGCCGTAATATTGTGCAAGTTGAGGCACTGATCCTCTTTTGCAAAGAATGGGTGCCTGAATTCTCACACTGTTTGTGGTGCCTGTCTCCTGCTTCCCCCCAACTCTGGAGCCACACAGCTGCCGTCCCTGGAACAGAGATCAGGGGAGGGGTCTTCTGTATGCCTCTGGAGGTTGGATCCAGCCCTCAGAGGACTACTCCAAGTTGCTGCTACCTGGAACAGAGCTTCCAGAGGTTGACTTCAGGCCTCATAGTGGTCCTCCAAGCCATTTGCGCCTGGAACGGAGATCCAGGGGGGTGGCCTTCTGCATGCCTCAGGAGGTTGGATCCAGGCCTCGGAGGACTGCTCCAAGCTGCTGCTGGAGAACGAAGCTTCTGAGGCCTGTATTCAACCTCCGGAGGCATGCAGAAGCCCTCACCCCATCTCCATTCCAGGTGCAAATGGCTTGGAGGGCCCCTCCAAGGCTTAGATCCAACTTCCGGAGGCATGCAGAAGGCCCCCCCATCTCCATTCCGGGTGCAAATGGCTTGGAGGGCCCCTCCAAGGCTTAGATCCAACTTCCGGAGGCATGCAGAAGCCTCCCCCGGTCTCCGTTCCGGGTTGCTTGAAGGAGGCCTCAGGCTCTGAGGACAATAGGGGTCACTTTCTCCCCTAGCACGGGGAGCTCTGGACATGGGTGCTAGGGCCTGGCCTTCTCCCTCACTTGAAGGCTTCAGGCCTGCCCTCAGGCAGAAAGAAGTTGGAAGCAGGAGAAAGGCACTTTTCGCATAGAGAATGAAAGTTTCTGGGGTCTGTGATTTGGCGCAACGTCTAACACGCGAGATCACTCACTCCAGAAACTTCCATTCTCAGCGCGAAAAGCATTTCCAAGCCAACTCTCCTCTCCCTCAAAGTGAAAGAAACTGTGACAGAGAGGATTTTTGCAAGGTAGGTGAGTCCGGCGTGGCAGGAAGAGAGGGGAAACAGTTGTGAGGAGTGGGGGGCAATAGGGTGAATGTTGCAGTGCCACTGAAGTCACTTGTAAGGGCAAACGACTGCTGTGGTGCTGCAATAGTCATAATTTTGGGACTTGCTCGTAAACACTAGGGGGTGCTGATCACGTAACTGAACGAGCTTTAAGTGAATGCTCGTAACTCGGCAATTACCTGTAACCTCCTTATTAATAAAATCCTAAATGTATATTTTTAAGAAATATTTAAACAACACATATATTAAGCTATCAGAATTATATACCGTAACCTTCTATTTCAATGTTGTGAATAATTTTTTAAAGAAAGAATCAAATCTAAATTGGAGAAAATTGCTTCATCTGGTTTTCAGTACAAAGCAGATTTGAAGGCTGAGAGTCTTGGCAGGCTGTGTCCTGATTTGATTTTTGAGTACTGAAGCTCTGCATAAACATTTTTGGATGAGAGGTAATAGAGAACACTCGTAAAAGGCTATACTAGTGAATGCCACCGTCTTTGCCTTCTTCTGTCTCTCTTCATTTTCAGGAAGGCGATCGTCTCAGTGATGAGGATTTGTACAAGTTCCTAGCAGATATGAGGCGGCCATCTTCTGTCCTGAGAAGACTCCGTCCAGTTACAGGTAAAATAGGGTATTGTAATACCATTCTTTGCCCTTTTTACTTGCTCTAGCATGATCTTGCTCTAGCATGTGCCCAATGCATTTCAAATTTCCCCCAAAATGTGTTATAAAGTAAGACTGAGCCGCCAGTTTTCAAGTGGCACTTTGGAAATTACATTGATGTAATGAAGTGTCCTTTCTTCAAAGTACTGAGATGGCTACATTCTCTAGAGAGCTCAGCCTGGTGACCTCAAAGGCTTTTTTTATTTATTTGTATCCCATCTTCATCATTTTTACAAATAACTCAAGGTGGTGAACATATCTATCATACCTTCTTTCTCCTATTTTCCACAGAACAGCAACGCTGTGGGGTGGCTGAGAAAGAGTGACCCAAAGTCACCCTGCCAGCTTTCATGGCTAAGGCAAGATTAAAACTCATGGTCTCTCACTTTCTAACCTGGTGCCTTAACTGCTAGACTAGATTGACTCTCTTTCCAAGTTGTCTATGCAGGCACCCATCCACAAAACTTGGGCTGAAGCTATCACCCATGTAGTCACTGACCATTCATTCATTCATTTTCTATATCCACCCATCTCAGCCAATTATTTTTGTAATCGGAATCCCAGTATTCTGTGGATGGCTTTCTGCTGATCCATAGTTTTCTAGAATTCCCTTGACCCTTCACACATAAACTTGACCCTTCACACATACTGTGTTTCCCTGAAAATAAGACCAGGCCTTATGTTAATTTTTGCTCCAAAAGATGCATTAGGGCTTATTTTTCAGTTAGGTCTGTATTTTGGGGAAAATACAGTACTAAATGTCTCCCATCTGGCTAACGATCTTAACTGGGGCTTATTTTTGGGGTAGGGCTTATATTACAAGCACCCTGAAAAATCATGCTAGGGCATATTTTCCGGTTCAGTCTTATTTTCAGGGAAACATGGTAGATCTCCATGCACAATGCTAAGGTACAATATGCTTTGTTTTGTAATAGTATGGAAATAATATTACAAAAAAAAACCATGGTATACCTTAGCGTTGTGCATGAAGGTGTGTGTGTGAAGGGTCAATTCTATCTCTGCTCTTTAGTCCCAATGGTCTTGCTTGGGCATCTTGTAAACAAAAAGAGTTCTGCTGCTAGTGCTTGTCCTTCAGCTTCAGAATGGCTTCACATAGGATAAAGATGGATCTCAGCGTCATCCCACCTTCCAGTTGTCCATGGTCAATCCTTGTGCTTGAGGCCTGTCTAGACATGTTGCTCTGTATGTACAGTAAATCATTCTTACATTCTTCTTGTTTTTGCATCACAGCTCAATTCAAGATTGATATTTCACCAGTGCCAGAAAACCCCCATTATTGCCTCTCACCTGAACTGTTGCATGTCCAACCCTACCCTGATTTGCGTGTCCGACCCACCAAGGAGATCCTTGAATTCCCTGTTCGAGCAGTCTATGCCCCTCATACAACATATCGGTGAGCACACATCTTGTGAAATTGCAAGTGTAGTCCCTGAGAGGAAAGAAGCTCAGTTTTGGAGTTTTCTTACTTTCTTACTCTTTTTATACAATCTTGCATATTACCATTGAACACAGTTGATTGTGATATTCCACTGATTATTTTGTGTGGAACATAAAGCTTGTTGAAAACTTCAGTTCCTTTTCATTTGGCCTACCTCACCCTTTCTCTCTTTTCTTTCAGTTGCCAAAAAGTGTTCTTCATAAAAAGATAAAGACCATGAAACTTTCAAGAAAAGGCTTTTCTTTTCTTTTCTTTTCTTTTCTCTACTCTTTCTTTCTTTCTTTCTTTCTTTCTTTCTTTCTTTCTTTCTTTCTTTCTTTCTTTCTTTCTTTCCTTTTTATGTTAAAATAGAACCCTTATTTAAAAGTAAGCAGGAGAACTTAAGGAATGATGATGTCTCTACCATCAGCTAGCATAATGAAATCCAACAGGGATAAATATACTGATTGTCAATCAGGTTTCAGATCCCCCCTTCACTCTGGCACCTCTATGGTTCTTTATCTGAAAAGGAGCATATGCAGTTGCATTGGGCAGGTATACTGTCTAACCCAGTGGCTCCCAACCTTTTTTATACCCCATACCCCTAGAATGCTTCTAATATATTCTTGCACCCCTTACAAAAATTATGCATATACACTATAATTTTGAAAACTCAAGTTTTTGCACCCACTGGAATATTGTCTCACATCCCCAGGGGTGCGAGCACCCCCGGTTGGGAACCCCTGGTCTAGCCAACGCCTTTATAGAATAGGGAGGCTAGGTCTTGTTAAATATAACCTCATGTTTCTTATAATAACCAATATGAGATAAATATCTCCTTTGTCAGTGATCTGAGACTTCACTTTAATAATGACTGTTGTTACATATAGGAGTCGACTCTACCAGGGCTGCTGGTCACATCTGTTAGGACTCACTTCAGTCCCACATCTTAAGAAAGCAGAACTCTTGGAAACATTTTCTTCCAATAGGAACTTTTATTAAGAGTAGTTGATAGCAGGCATAATAGACAGGATCTGAGATTTCCTGCGCAAAGCGATAGGTTAAGGTATCCCCAAGCAAGACCGCACCCCATAGTTCGTCCGGCCAGTGTGGGACAGTGAATCCCCAGGTGTTAGGTCCATTGTGGGAAATGGGGAGATAACATTGGCCCGTCTCTGGTTCACACAGCGATGGTCGGCGGCTCTTCACACCTTCCTCTGAGAGCATGGAAACAAACCAGGCATGGAGGTTACATTCCTTATTCCCTCTGTTGTTCTAGCTGACAGTTTAGGGAGAGAAAGTTCAGAGAGAGATATAACGTGGGAAAGCAAAATATTACATTGTAGAAGATAGAGGAAGCAGAGGCAATAAACCTGCGGGCACATCCCCCCTCCCCCTTTAGAGTATGGCAGAACCCAGGGAAAGGTGAGATTTGATTTTGGGTCAGAGGGGATAGATAGAAATGAAACAGAATGGGTTCTGACAATATCATTTGATCTGTGTAATAGTATCTTCCCTAAGGAATATCTTTTCCTGTTGCCTTGCCTTTTTCTTGTATCCGGAGCACCTGTTTTGCCTGTTCAGCCATTTGCTCTTGCTACTGCTTGGTTGCTGCGAGTAGGAACCAGACAGTGAAATTCTGCTGATGCACATGGGCCTTGAGGAGAGAAGAGTGGTTCTCACAGGAGTGTCCCTGTGTGCTGTTGGACTATAGTGCTTGAGACCCCAAACATTGAAGAGCTTTCACTTCTTTCACTGCATGTCCTCTACTTGCATTCCATAGACTGACCTCCCCCAACCCTTTCCCCCATTCATTCTTCTAAGGCAGAATGTGGGCCTTCTTAGGAAAGAGCTTTGTTCATGTGAATGTATTCCAATATGCCTGGCAAGGTCTTATAGTATCACTAATTACATTGCAATTGCAACCTGGCTCTCTAGAAGAGGAGCAGCATGCCAGGAAGCTTTTGTATCTATGGCAGGTAGCCTGTTTATTCTCTCTATCAGCTTTGCTAGTTAAATAGGTTGGTGCATTGAAGAAAAGCTGTAAGAATTTGGGGGTGGGGGGTATTGCTGTGGCTGACTAGTAGAAATTATCCCTATAATGCTCTTGGTACTGAAGAAATGCCAGCTAATAACTAAGTCAACTCTAATCCTTGCCCTAAGACATCTGCCGCACAGACTGTTAAATCAGACATACCTTAACAGGGATCTGAGTAAGCTGAAAATAGGCTCATAAGATTAAAGCAGATGGGGATTTGGCTTGATTTTTCAGAACAGTGTGATTGTCATTGCTGAAACTTAACTGTACATTGCTTGAAAGAGTAGGTTATTTTATGCTTGGTCCCATGTGAGGTATGCTGTGTGATTCTTATTAGTTACAGCCATGCATCATAAGAGCTTTATGCCATTCCTTTCCTGGAGCAGAGAGGCAAGCTGGTGAAGCTTACCTAGCTGGGTCTGGAGATGATTTTAGGAACTCTTCTCAGAGAGCAAACTGGTATGCGAGCCCATCTCCAGGTTGGAGGGTAATATGATTGTTTTAAAAAATTAACTCCTCTTACCCTGTTGGCATGGGAGTACATCTCCAGTTTGGAAGCTAATATGATTTTTTAAAAAATAAAAATAAAAAATTAACTCTTCTTATCCTGGACAGGCTTTCACTAGTCATTGAAAACTTTTGCACATTAATTCCTCCAAGCCTTCATATATTCTCCCTTTACACTCTTGAGTGTCATGTAGCCAAGAGGGTTTTGTAGAAGTTATCATAGGGAGTGGGTCTAGCTGTCACACACAGAGCTATGTTACCTAGTTTGGGTAATGAACTCCCTTCTGGTTACTTGTATTAGGCAAGTGAGCTTTAAAGAGAAGCAGTGAATAGAATTGGGAACAGGTTTTGGTGAGGTGGAAGATAATCAGATATATGCCATAAGAAGTCTCATCAGCTGTTAGGTTTTTGAGGCAATCCAAACAAGAAGCACATCAATGAATACTAGCACTATCTTTATTGTAAAATTTACATTAACAGTTTCGTAAATCTGAAAGTATTCCTTCTCTCTTTTCCTTTTACTCTCCCAAAAACTAGAAACTCTCTTTTGAAACAGTTTTCACCACCACCTCTGTGTTTCTCTGGCCTGTGTTACTTTTTGCATGACAGGTGTTCAGTCATGTAATTCCATTACATGAACATACAGGGGATTAATGAATTAATGAATTTGGATAGATTCAGCAGTCTACTGATTTAAAATACCAGAGTTTAACATAAAATTAAAGGAAGGTGAACAATTTCTTTTTCACAGAACACTGATTTTTTTTCACTTGATTTTTTCCAGAAACAATGTACTTCTTTTTCATAGGTTGTACAGGAAAAATGAAAACTGTGATATATGTCTGATAACCACATTTCTGAAAAATACTTTGATTTGAAGTTGGATTATGTGCACTGTCTACAAGAACTGTGAAGGACAGATTTATAAAGAAACCTGAAAAGATTACAGCAAGTTTATTAATCTCTGGGTTTGTTGTTAGCATCTAGTTGAGTAGTTGAGTAAACATCACATAAAAAGAGGGTGGCAAACCAATTTCATAATAATGTCTAGAAAACAGAATGGCTGTGTCAGTGTAGTCAGTTCAACTCAAGGGAGTGAATGAATGGTTTGGAAACAAAATAGAGAAAAGAGGCTAAATATTGTTTTCCCTTTGCCCATTCTGTAGGTAAGCTCTGTGGTTTCTGGGGATTTTACAGAGTGAAGCTATGAAAAGCACAAAGCATAACCTTATAGAGTAGTGTCTGCTGAATTAAAAGGAGTAGTTACCTTCATAGCTGCAAGCTCCCATTCTTTATTTTGGAAATCTTGGTGATCCATGCTGGATAGCTTTTCTTCAAGCAACTTAACTTCTAGAGGTGTCAAACTCAATTTCATTGACGGCTGCATCAGCATTGTGGTTGCCCTCGGGGTGGGCGTGGCCAGGGTGGGCGTGGCCTACTGGTTGGGTGTGGCTGGAGTGCATGTGGCCTACTGGGTGGGCATGGCCAGCTCTACATGGTTCGGGTCAAGGGTACCTATGGGGGCTGGGCAGGAGTGGGACAGATCTAAGGGTCTCTGGCAGAAGGAGATGGGACTGGGGCAAGTGCCAAGGCATGGTCCACTGGAGGAGCCTCACTGTTCCTCTCAGGCCATGGGGGGGGGCTGGACAGTGGCACGGGGGTCAAATGCCCAGACTGGCCCTCAAGCACCCACAGCACTAAGCCCAGTCCCACTTCCCCAAGGGGGTGCCCAGGTGCTGTGCTTGCTCTCCTTAGCCAGGTTGCTCATGATGGGTACGAGGGCAAAGTGAGGAAACCCAGCTTTGTATCCAAAGCTTCCTTAGCAATAGGATGGGAGACCCCCCAGGATAGGCCAGGAGGAGGGGGCAAGGGGATGGTGAAAGGGCAGCAGGGCAGGACTAAGGCAGGACCTCCCTTAGACCCCCCCTCTCCTTCCTTCCTTCCTTCCTTCCTTCCTTCCTTCCTTCCTTCCTTCCTTCCTTCCTTCCTTCCTTCCTTCCTTCCTTTGAATAGACTGGTGGGAAAATATTTGAGATGAGGGAGGGACAAAAGCAGGCAAGAAACGCAGCTGGGGAAGTGTCATCCTTCGTGAGGAATGAAGAAATGCACCATCACCTGGAAGTGGCCAGCACATGGCCCTCACCTACTTCACATATCCGGCTTGGTGGGCTCTGGGGGAGAGGATGCCATGAGCAGCGTGAGAGGCAACGTTACCTGCGCAATGCTGCCCAGCCCCCAGCCTGCCTGGTTATGGCAGGCAGCAGGGCGCTCTCCTCACAATGCCTAGAGGCTGAGCCAGGCAGCACGAATCTGAAGAGAAGCGCAATGCCACCCAGCCCCAGCCTACGCAGTTTCGGCAGGCAGCGGGGTGCACTCTCACAGCGCCAAGAGGCTGAGCCAGGCAGTGCAAATCAAAAGAAGAGTGCGATGCCACCCAGCCCATAGACTGCCCATTTTTGGCAGGAAGCAGGGCGCTCTCCTTACAGTGTCGAAAGGTTGAGCTGGGTGGCACAATTCTGAAGAGAAGCACAATGCTGCCCAGCTCCTAGCCTGCCTGAAGTAGGCAGGGCCATATGCTGGCAACTTCCAGGTGATGGTGCATTTCTTCATTCCTCACAAAGGGTGATACCTCCCCAGCATGCGCCCAGGGGGCGGGGCCGACGCAGCAGGGGCCAGCCCTCGCTGTTTCCAGATAGCCTTGTCTAAGACTGAATGTATTTCAGCATAGATGAGCACCACGAAGTTGTACATTGGCTACTGGCCGGCCTAGGCCAGGGCCAAGGCAGTGGGGGCTGTTCCCTCACTGTTTCCAGGGTGGCTTTGCGGGCCACATGAAACCACTTCGCGGGCCGAATCCGGCCCCCGAGCCTTGTGTTTGACATATCTGTTCGAGCATAATCCACTAGCAACTCCTGCAGCTCTTCCCTCTTGGCCTGAGTCTGCTGTTTCAGTATTGTGCCCTCTGCCAATTGGAAAGAGCAGAGGGGTTAGCTGGGGAGAGGAAGGAAAGAGCAACTTGAAAGACTGGATGCTGGGAGTAAATACTTAGAAGAGGATAAAGTTGAAAATCTTAACACTGTACATTTGGAAGATTACCATTACAAATCTGGAGCTAGGTTAAAAATGAGAGTTTTGCTTTATTTATGTATCCATTGGCTTTATATCTTTCTAGGGCAAGGCTTTTCAACCAGTGGTACGGGTACCACCTGTGGTACATTGGCACCTGGCAAGTGGTACACGACCATCCTAGAAAGTGGTAGCAGGGGAGGGGAATGAGCTGAATTGGTGGTAGCACCGCACAAGCCTGAGCGAGAGATGGCTAGAGCTGCAGGGCTGTCAGGGCTTAGCAGAAGCACCAGGATCAGCGCTTCTTCGGGGCTGTCAGGGCTCAGTGGAAGCGCTAGGATCAGCGCCAGGCTCCAGCTGGAGCTTGGCTCTGATCCTGGCGCTTCTGAGCCCATCAGCTAGAATGTTGCAGCATCTCCAGGGTCTTGTAATTTACATTCAGATGCTTGGCAACTGATTCATGTTTATGACAGTCACAGTGTCCTAGGGTCATGTGAAGTGACCAAAACCTGCTGCAACCACCCAGCAGATGGGGGGAAATAAAAACCAAACACCTCCCCACCCCACCCCCGCTGGCAATCCTCAACAGAAATGCTCACAACAGAGACTTCCGGTTTCTGTGAGCAGCGAAGCAGTCAAGGGATTCGGAATGCCGAGCCCCTCAGCTGAGTTTCTTTCTGCTTGGGGACCCTAAATGGGCCAGAAGCCATCCCGGAGAGGTGGCAATGAAGGAAGGAAGTCTCAGGGACCTAGGAGAGATGGCAGTCTCCTCGATTAGTCCAGGAGAAGCCTTCCAGAAACCAACAGAAGAAAGGCTAGCCCAAGCTGCAAACAATGGAAGTCAAAAGCTCTACTATAAGCTGATTGTAAACAGCGCATTTGAATCTGGGTAAGAATGTTGCTTTTCTGTATCCTACCTACTTTCCTGAAGAAGAGAATCTCCCAAAACAAAAGACCTCAGAGAGAGAAAGAGACAAAAGGAGGGGTTTCCCCCACCACCACCTTTTGGCTATTGGAAGCCACGAATTTCACCCTTTAGGGAGGGAAAAGATTAGAAAGATCTGAAAAATCAACCAATGCTGACACCTACTGGTAGATGAGGATTATCTGGAAACAAATTTCTGCCTTTGACCTTCAAAGTTTTCAATAAACACAGCTGTTTAGATAAAGTGAGACTTACAAATCTGAAGGAACAGAAACGAAGAAAAAAAATATAGACCTGGACTATACATATTTACTTAATTCTGACTTCAAAGCCATTTCCAAAGGGGGGGGGGAAGAAAAAAAATCTGGACTTTTGGCTATTATGGAAAATCAGAGACTTGTAGAAAATACTTATGAAGAAATAATGAATACTTCACAAGAGGAAATATATGATAAGCTGCAACCAATTCAAAGGACAATGATCTCAAACTACAAAGAAATACAGAACAACTTTGAAAGTATAAATCAACTTATCTCCAATTTAATTCTACACCAAGAAAACTCAGGGAAATACAGCAGAGATAACTGAACATAATTCCGAGAATAGAGACTTAAAGATGGAATTTTACAAAACAAAAGAATATGATTTAATTCAAGGGGAAGAAAAGATAACTTACATTTCAACACCTCAAAGCAAATTTGAGGATAAGAAAAAGGACTGGAAAAAACATTCTACAGAGATACTAGGAAAAACAGAACTGGAGAGACAAAAGGTGACAAGAGAAGTGGAGAGAAAAGGAAGGAAAAGGATTCCTAATAAAAAGGGAGTTGGCAAACACCCATAACAAAGATACTGATTTACTTTATCTACAGTAATACCTATGATAAAACGGAAAAATCTTTTGATCCAGCAAAGTATATTGATTAAGAAAGATACTGGGCAAAGAAAAAAGATTAAAATGGAATCTAAGAAAATAGATAACGGGACCTATCAGAGAGAATATTTTAAAAAGAAGCATTTGTTTGAATATGGTTAAAGAAATAGAAAAACTTTCTTTTTGGGAAAGAGGAAATCAACCAAAATTAACATATGGAATATAGATTTTAGAAATTAATTGTTAAAGATTGTTCTACAAATGTAACCCAGACAACACACTGTTTAACAATTATTGAGTGATTTATGCCTTGTTAAAAAAATCAATAAAATATATTTTAAAAAAAGCAATGCTCACAACAATGAAAACTTTGGACAGGAGGAAGAGCGCCAACAGCTGTGGCTTGGGGGGCACTTTTTCCAGTGCCATTGTAACTTCAAACAGTCACTAAGTGAACTGTTGTAAGTTGAGGACTACCTGTACTTCATCACTTTTTTTTGTCATCAAGTTTTTGACACCTTGCTAGGCGACTGGTGGTACTCGGATGTTGCCATATCCTAAAATTGGTACAATGAGTGAAAAGGTTGAAAAGCCCTGTTTTAGGGCATATAGACAAATTATTGGGTACAAAACTGCTGTTTTCCTTCAGCACAACTCCTTTTATATCAGGGCCCTACTTCCTCCCTTTAAAAAAAATCATTTAAAACCCAGTTACCTTCAGTCCTTTAATTCTCTCTCTGATCTCATTCTGGTCCAACTGGATATTCTGAAGCTGATGATACAATACCTTAAAGCCCTGCTGATAGAAGTCCATGGGTTGTCTGATCTTGTCTAGCTTCTGGGCCATGGAGTTGTAGAGGTTGTGCATTGCCTGGCTGAATTTCATCACTCCATAGAACAGCACACTGACCTCTTCCTGCAGAACCTCCTCCTGGAGGCCCATCAGGGAAGGGGCAGGCATGGCTGCCTGGCACATTAGGAGGCTTAAGAATATGGAAGCCACCATAGCTCTGATTGGTCCAGTAGTAAAACACAGTGACTGGAAGCTTCTTATATAGAGAAAGTGGGAGGATTTCAGCTGGAAAGGCATAGGTGATTTTGGACTTGGGATCTTTTTGCCTCTCTGGCTATGAATGAGTCAGCACTATTTTCAAACTTGGCTCTTATTCTACTTTGATCACTGATGGGGCACAAAGATCCTGTCTTGGAGCAATAGAATTTCACAAAACTAGGCAGGAACCAGATTACTTTTATTTATTTATTTATTTTTATTTTAATTCCATTTATATCCCGCCCTTCTCCGAAGACTCAGGGCAGCTTACAAGCTTAGCAGTAGCCTTCATTCTATGTATAAGCCTGCTTATTAGGGCTTTCACACACACCCCAAGCGGCATTAATACAAAGTCAGCTTAATTGCCCCCAACAATCTGGGTCCTCATTTTACCTACCTCGGAAGGATGGAAGGCTGAGTCAACCTTGAGCCTGGTGGGAAGCGAACCTGCACTAATTGCAGGCAGCTGGTGTTACTTAAGGAGGCATTAGCCCACTGCTCCACCAAGGCTCCACCAATTACGACAAAGATGTTCAGTTTGTTTTGGGGAATTGTATAGCTTGAGGATAGACTCAATGTATTTATCCTGGCTGGCCTGCCCAGAGGAGCATGCTGTGTAATTTGCTGCTATTTGGCGGGTTGGGATGATCTGAATGTCTACATCAGAGTTGTCCATGCCATGCCTCTGGTTCTTCCTGTGTAATCACTCTCTTCCACTTTTCTGGGAAAACAGTTCACATCTTTTTTTAAGATGGCAAACAGTACTTGAGGTCAGACTAATAAGAAACTTATTTTAAAGTGTATGAATCCTTATTCTCAAAACAGTTCACATCTTTTTTTAAGATGGCAAACAGTACTTGAGGTCAGACTAATAAGAAACTTATTTTAAACTTATTCTCAAAACAGCATCTCCTAATTATGAAAGGTACGTATAACCAGGTTTAGGGGAATCCAGAAATTTGCAGATGTATAAAGAATGAGAGGTGCAGAGGAAGCCACAAAAAAGAAAGAAAAGAAAGAAAGAAAGAAGGAAGAAGGAAGGAAGGAAGGAAGGAAGAAAGAAAGAAAGAAAGAAAGAAAGAAAGAAAGAAAGAAAGAAAGAAAGAAAGAAAGAACTGAGCCTGTGTTGTGAGTACATAATGCAAAAGATTAGAAGGAAGAATGAAAAATTTGGGAAGCAAAGAATAATGGCATAATTCTGAAAAACAGCAAAGCTAGCAGGCGGAAGAGGGGTATCCCATCCAAAAACTTTCTGCTCTGGAATTGGGGGTATGGAAGATAAGTTTTCTGCTTCTATGGCTTCAAGAACATACATTCCTCTTTTCTTCTCTTGTGTCTTAACATTTTTCTTTCTCTTCTTTTTTTCCCAGGAATCTACTCTACATTTATCCCCAGAGCTTGAATTTCAGCAGCCGTCAAGGCTCGGTGCGAAATATTGCAGTGAAACTGCAGTTTATGGCTGGAGAGGATCCTAGCCAAGCCATGCCTGTGAGTGAGACCATCCTCAGCTGCTTCCTCCTGTCTTTCATCCATCACTGGAATGGTGGTGCAGAAGGGAGCCCTGACCACCCCACTTTTGAGCTATCACGTTCAGGGTGGATGAGGAGCTTCATTTATGACCAGACCCACAACTTATATTTCTATAATTCCTATTTTCATATAAGAAAATGTAGGATTTTGAGTTTAGAAAAGAAACTCAAAGTCCTATATTTTCCCATATGAAAATTGTGCTTTATCTGCAGCAGATTTAATACTCAAACCATGGGCTGGGCTTTTATACTAAAGGTTGGTTGTTGCTTGCCAGCCAATTTAATAGCCAGTCAGGGTTTATCACTACAGTATGACCTGCCAAAAAGTTTGATAAGTTCAGAAGAAAGCATGCTGAGTAAGCAATTTAAAGGAGAATGACCTGTTCTCTGCCAGGAGGAATCTTCTTCGGATGCTTTCAATTCAGTTTTCTTTAGAAATGATCCTGCAAAAGAGCAACTTGCTCATGGTTTCATTCATGAAACCAGGGGTTATGAAAGTTCTTAAGGGAGAGCTTCTGAAAGGCCATGTCTATTAGATTTTGTTGCTTTGTTTGTAAATGAGAATGTTATAATAGCCATTGAAAATACTTGAAAGGTTGTGGGGAAAAAATCAGCATAGCAGTAGATTATCCTTATGGTATTTCTGGACTTGAATAATCAGAATAATGTAAGAAAGGAAAGGATATGGATCACATCACTTTTCCCTTCCCAAAAGTGTCAGAATGGGAAGTTTTGAGATATAGCAATAGCACTTGGACTTACATATCGCTTCACAGTGCTTTACAGCCCTCTCTAAGCTGTTTACAGAGTCAGCATATTGCCCCCCACCCAACAATTTGGGTCCTCATTTTACCGACCTTGGAAGGATGGAAGGCTGAGTCAAACTTGAGCTGGTGAGAATTGAACTGCTGGCAATCAGCAGCAATTGGCAGCACTTCGATTCTCACTGGCTCAACATTGACTCAGCCTTCCATCCTTCCAAGGTCGGTAAAATGAGGACCCAGATTGGTGGTGGCAGGCAATATGCTGACTCTGTAAACTGATATATATGGTATTTGTGGACAAATAATGAAAATCACTGGGGTTTATCTCTCATGCTCCCTCCCTTGACCATTTTCATGCTCTCTGTTCCTGACTGATACTGTTTTGGTTTCTTCTTATGCTCCAGGTTATCTTTGGAAAATCAAGTTGCAGTGAGTTTGCCAAAGAGGCTTACTCAGCTGTTGTGTACCATAACAAGTGAGTCTTTAGCAACCAGAGTGGGAATTGAAGGTGGCTGTAAATAGGTTACAAGTGTTTGTTTGGTTAGTCTACACCAGGGCTTTTCAACCTTTTCACAGATTGTACCACTTTTAGGACAGGATAGTATTTGAGTACTACCAGTGCTTAGCAAGGTGACTGATTAGATTTATTTGTTGTTATAGAAATGGCTAGTTTATAATATTATGGAAAAGTAAAAAGTTGAGGTTCAATGTTAATGCTTCCTTCTACTGCAACAGAGGAACTTTGTTCTTTTTTCCCTTCACCCCCTCACTTTCCCCCCCTTTTCCTTCCCACTGTGTCCTACTATTTGCTTCTGTATTTTTGTATTTTATTCTATAATCTAAAAAACTATTACAAACTGTAGAAAAAAAGTACCGTATTTTCCAGCGTATAAGACGACTTTTTAACCCATGAAAATCTTCTCAAAAGTCGGGGGTCGTCTTATATGCCCAGTCGTCTTATACGCCGGAAAATACGGGTAGTCTTATATGGCGAGTATAGCCCAAACCCTATACCCATATTTTTCGGACCATAAGACGAACTTTTCCCCCCCAAAAGTAGGGGGGAAAACGAGGGTGCGTCTTATGGTCCGAAGCTGATCTGTATGGCCAGCCCCAATCTCCGCAAGTGGAAAGCAAGGGAGATTGCCAGGAGCATGAATCGGCACGTGCTGAGAAACGCCGATCTCATGCTCCTGCAATCTCCCTCAGTTTCAGCTTCCCTTGCTACAAGAGAAAGCAGGCTGAAACGGAGTGAGGGAGATTACCAGGGAGAGGGAAAGGGAGAGGGAGAGAAAGAGGGAGAGAGAGACAAGGAGAAAAAGAGGGAGGGAAATAGAGGGAGAGAGAAAGGGAGAAATAGAGGGAAAGAAAAATAGGGAGAGAAAGAGGGAGAGAGAGAAGGAGAAAGAAAGGGAGGGAAATGGAGAGAGAAAGGGAGAAATAGAGGGAAAGAGAAAAATAGAGAGGGAGAGAAAGAGGGAGAGAGAGAGAAGGAGAAAGAAAGGGAGGGAAATAGAGGGAAAGAGAAAAATAGGGAGAGAAAGAAGGAGAGAAAGGAGAGAGAAAGAGGGAGGGGGAGAGAGGGAGAGAAAGAGGGAGAGGGAGAGAAAGAGAAGGAGAGAGAGAAATTAAATTAGTAACATGATTGTTAAGTGAATCTGGTTTCCCCACTAACTTTGCTTGTCAGAAGGTTGCAAAAGGCGATCACATGACCCTGGAACAATGTGACCATCATAAATATGAATCGATTGCCAAGCATCCGAATGTAAATCACATGACCCTTGGGATGCTGCAATGGTCATAAGTGTGAAAAATGGTCATAAGTCACTTTTTTCAGTGCCATCATAACTTTGAACGGTCACTAAGTGAATCATTGTAAGCCGAGGACTACCTGTACTTTATCATTTTTTTCCTTTTTGGGGGGGGTGTCAAGTTTTTGACACCTTGCTGAGTGACTGGTGGTACTCGGACATTGCCTTGTCCTAAAAGTAGTACAATGGATGAAAAGGTTGAAAAGCCCTGTTTTAGTATACCTGTACTATTTGGTTCAGAATATTTTTTTTCTTCTTTTCCTGCTCTAAAAACTGGGTGCGTCTTATGGTCAGGTACATCTTATGGTCCGAAAAATACAGTAATTTAACAGGAAAAGTAGAGGGTCGTCTTATACGCCCAGTCGTCTTATACGCCGGAAAATACAGTAAAAAAAGTACCAGTTTTAATTTCTTCGGTGGCTGTTCCTTTGCTGAATCACTTTCCCTTTGCACTGACAAATGTATGATGAATTTATCCATGTTTATTAATATGCACCACTACCAGCTAGTTCAGGGGTCTTCAAACTTGGCACTTTTAAGACTTGTGGACTTCAGCTTCCAGAATTCCTTAGCCCTCATGGCTGATTGAGGAATTCTGGAAGTTGAAGTCACAGGTCTTAAAGTTTGTAAGTGTGTAGACTCCTGAGCTAGCTGGTTGGCCCTTCTGAGCTCTTCCACAGTGTAGTAAGAATGCACCCCCCAATCCCTTCCCTCTACCCTTAAAGACACAGGAATCAAGTGCAAAGCAAGAAAGACAAACTCCATTTTTTTCCTCTTTAAGCTGCCTCAGGCATGTCACGTGGCAAACCAAGACAGAAAGGCTCTGGCAATTGGGAAAAGCTTTAGCTTTAAATTAAGCGTTTCCCTTCAAAGAAAACTTTCTAAAACTCACAGACAGACTCAATTAATTACATTTGTTTAAAGGGATTAAACCTTTCCTGTTGTCTTTTTCCCCTTCCCCCACCCAAACCATGTTCTTTTATAACCTCTCCTCTCCCCCCTCCCTTTTTTTTCTTCAGTTCACCTCCAGCTCCAAGCTGCTTCTGGAAGCACAAATCAGCTGGAGCTAATCAGCTGGAGCTAATCAGCTGGAGCCTTGCCGGTTCCTGGGGCTTCTGCTGAGCCCAGACAGTCCTACAACTGTAGCTGCCTCTCCCTCTCCCTCTCCCTCAGGCTTGGCTTGCTTAGGCTCATTCCCCACCCCTGCAACACTTGGCTAGCAATCACATACCACCTGCCATGTGGCAAAGTACCACAAGTGGTAGGAGTACCACAGGTTGAAAAGCACTGGTCTACAACATCGTTGTCAAACTCAATCACATCATGTGATGTATCATGATGTATCACAATGTTTTTTGCCTTTGCAGAGCCGGGGTAGGTGTGGCCTGTGCATGACATATCTGGCCTGCGGGTCACCAGTTTAATACCCCTGGTCTACATTGAACTATGCAAACTTTGTCAGATTTCCTGTGCAGATCTTTATTACAAATGTGTAAATGAGAAGTTTTATAAAGTGTTATTGTCAGCTTTCTGACCTCCCTGTCATCCCAGGTCACCTGAGTTCTATGAGGAGTTCAAGCTGAAGATCCCAGCCAATTTGACAGACAACCATCATTTGTTTTTCACCTTTTACCACATTAGCTGTCAACAGAAGCAGAATACACCTCTGGAGACTCCTGTTGGTTATACAGTGAGTTTCAAAAGAAATAATGGAGTTCTGTAGGTACAAGGTAGAGCCTATGATTTATTGTAAAAGGGCCCCAGTTTAAATCTCCACTATCCTTCATTACAAAGAAGCTCAGATAAAGGGACAAGGAGAATTCCCTGCTTTAAAATTATCAAATTTTGGCATGAATCAGAGTAGGAGCTGTCATTGTATATACTGTATTTATATTTGATCAGTTTTCCTGGAATGCCCTTTACAGGCAGTCTTCAACTTACAACCATTTGTTTGGTGGCCATTCAAAGTTACAGTGGCACTGAAAAAAGTGACTTACGACCATTTTTCACACAACCGTCACAGCATTCCCATGGTCAAATGATCAAAATTCGGATGCTTGCCAGCTGGCTCATATTTATAACATTTGCGATGTCCTGGGATCATGCGATCACCCTTTGTGACCTGACAAGCAAAGTCAATGGGAAGCCAGATTCAGTTAGTAACCATGTTACTAACTTAACAACTGAACTGATTCATTTAATAACTCTGGCAGGAAAGATCGTAATATGGGACAAAATAATGATTCCTTTCCAAATTTTGCTCAGTGGGATTTACTGTTGTCAATACCAATATTACATTGCCTTGAATATAGAAGGTGGAATAGTGGGAGAAGAAGAATCTAGTTGTTCTGTGTGCTGTATGTGATTGTAAGTCTGCTTTTCTTAACAAAACTGATCTGTCAGGCAGGAAGAAGAGGGTTGGATTTCAGAGGAAAAGTGGCAAGTGAAGATACCAACCTGCAAGGACTTAACTTTGCCTGTTTTCTCTTCCTAGTGGATTCCTCTCATGCAACATGGACGGCTGAGAACAGGGCAGTTTTGCCTGCCGGTATCAGTTGACAAGCCTCCACCCAGCTATTCAGTGCTCACCCCTGATGTAAGTAAGGAGGGGCTTTGTTTTCCTAGAGGGCAGAAGCAGAAGGGCCTTTCTTCACCTGGGCTTCATTGTGAAAGATGTCTCCTTTCTCACTTCCTACTACCACAGCCCCCTCTCTCAATTTTGCTAGGCTTTGACAGGTCAAACTAATTTTAAGTTTTCATTTTTCAGAATTGTAGCCTATTTTACAATGACTACTAGACTTTCCACTGGCAAGATTTTTTATGCATTTTGTTTATAATGCTTTTTGTGGATTGCTTCTCTGTAGGTGCAGCTGCCTGGCATGAAGTGGGTGGATAATCACAAAGGGGTCTTCAGTGTGGAAGTTCTGGCTGTCTCCTCTGTCCATACTCAGGTGAGAGGACAAGTCAGTGGTTAATCTTCCATGTTGCCCTAGGAAAACAAAAGAGTTGGGCTTGGTTGTATCTTCATGTTGTTTTTCAGCTGGGAATTTGCCTTAGTTTTGCCCCTCCAAGTCTAAAATGGAAATCTTAGTCCACATATAAATTAATTTTCTTTTTACAAAATACATGCCAAACATTTTTTCCAAATTCATAATATGTTTCTTTTTGGCAGCCTATTAGGCAAAATGCATCCATTGAGAAAAACAGAATGTTCTTAGTTACTCTTAAGAGAATAAAATAATCTGCATTAGAGACCAGATTTATGAAACAGCTATCTCACTAAACCTAAGAAAATTTTATTTATTTATTTGATTTATATACCGCCCTTCTCCCAAAGGACTCAGGGCGGTGTACAGGGCAATAAAAATAAGAATACAGGATACAAGATTTAAAATTAAATGATTGTGCCCGATGCAGTAAGTTAGTTAAAAACAATGTTAAAACCCCAAACCCATCAGACCAGGCCGGCTTGTTCAAATAGATAAGTTTTTAGATCACGCCGGAAGGAGCGAAGGTCGGGGGCCATCCGGAGTTCAGCCGGTAAGCGGTTCCAAAGGACTGGCGCGCCCACCTAGAATGCTCTCCCCCTGGGGTCACCAGTCGACATTCTCTGACCGGTGGTACCCTGAGGAGGCCCTCTCTGTGGGAGCGCACTGGACAGAGGGAAGGTGACTGTACAGCAGGCTTGGCAGTGAGGTTCTTACAATGAAAAATGACCAACCTTTGATAAATCCTAATCTTCCTTAATATAGAGTTGGGTATTATGACACACACACCCTGCCCCACGCGATGTTGCTAGACTATAATCCCTTCATTCCTGGTCATGATAGTTGGAGATTCTGGGCATTACAATTCAGCAGTATCTGGAGAGTTATAAATTCTTGTCAAACCTTAATATTTGATATGTATTTTTATCTCTGTCACATCACATTATTGGTATAGATACATGATGCTAAAGCTTAATAGATATTCTACATACAGCCATTCTTTGTTCTGGCAGGATCCATTCTTGGACAAGTTCTTCACCTTGATACATGTGCTAGAAGAATATACCTTTCCCTTTCGACTCAAAGATGTGATCCTAACAGAGAACAACATAGAATCTGAGTTGAAATCTAGTGTGGGCAACTTACGAGTGGCTAGCCTGGAATCTTTGGTGGCCTTCAGTCATCAGATTCTCAACAAGCTGATCCAACTCATTGTGTACCCACCTGTCATTGCAGGGCAGATTGGTGAGTGCTGTATCTGTGGTCCTCTCTATTTCCTCTGAAAGGATTTTCTTGTTATCTGAGACAAGTGAAATAACGTAAAGCCCCACTTTTTTGAAAAATCCTCGCTCTTACAGAGTTGGATGGAAGGGAACATGTTTGGGATATGGGATGCCCTCCACTCACTAAGAAAATGAACCTTCACAAGGGTATAGGGTCTTCTGCTTGAGTAAGAGGTTGGACTAGAAGACCTCCAAGATTCTTCCAACTCTCTTATTCTGTTATTCTATTAAATAAGAGTAGTTTTCCAACTTTCACATTTTGGATTTAGACTTCCACATTGAGATGAATCCTCTCAGGATGTCAGCATAACAAAGAAGGGCTGAAGTATCAATACACATTTCAGATGGACAGACCTATTTACAGCATCGCTGTGGATAACAGTAGTATGATTCTACTTGGGATAAGTAGCTAGCTGGTGCTGTCAGTTATTGTTGTATTTCTATTAGTCTGTTAGTGCCCTTGTACAGAAAGTACTTTATTTTTTCTGCCATAAATTTATTTTTAATATGCTAAGTTATCATAAACAATAATTTTAGAATGTTTTTTTGCATTACATTGAATATATAACAGGTTCTATTTGACCAAAAAACATCTGAGTATCTTTTGCTTTTGAGGCATCCAGTTTTTATGGTATGTGTAACACAGTTTCATGTATGATAACAAATCATTCATTAGAACTTACTCTCAGGATTGCATAGGATTCAAACCTTTCAGTTATATAATTTTTAAGAAATCTTTTAAAAGCAGTCTTTTTTTAGCATTTTTTGTATTTATAGATGTGTATGTATGCAAAAAGAAAAGAAAGAAAATAAGGTGAAAACACCTTCCTCTCCAAATATATTTGTTAACTAAGGAAAACTGAACACACACACACACACACACACACACACACACACACACACACAATATATATATTTATGCCCCCTTTAATTTAGTTAATTTATTCTATGGTGGGAAAACATTGGAAATTAAAAATATATATGTGTCAGCTATTTCCAGGTTTCTAAATAATCTTCCAATACCAACCCTCAACCAACCCACACAAACCCCTTTCCCACCAGCAGTTCACCTCTCAATGACCCTGACCTGATGTAACTTCCCCATCACAAGCCTCTCAATGAAGACTCATACCTGACTTATCACAAGACCTTCACTTTACACACCCACACTTGAAGCCCTTATAAACAGACACTGACATCCCCTAAATTCTGCTGAGTTCAGAAACCAACCCACAATCTCGGAGAACGAACCTTCACCCTCAATCTTCCAATACTATTATTGAAAATTAAATGTTTGTTCAATCATAGAAACAGAGTTAAGATCTTCAAACCATTGATGGAGAATGGTATCCTTCCAACTCTGTACCATCAATGCCTTTAGCTCATAAAATTACACATTATCCATGCAATAATATTTTTGTTGAATTGTTTTTCTCTGGTATCTTCCAAATATAAGACTAAATTATTTTAATTTAGGTTTGAGCTAATTTGTCAGAACCCATTTCAATCCACATCTTGGAGAACACTTGGAGATAAGGTTGTCCAAGCAGGAACTTTTACTAAGAAATTGAAGATATAGGGCATAATAGACAGGATCTGAGAAATCCCTTCACAGATTGATATTTTTAAATGTCCCCAAGCAAGCCCCACCCCTCAGGTCATTTGGTCAGTTCCAGATCAGCCAAGTTCCAGGTGGTAAGCCCCTCGTGGGAAGAGGAGAAACATCAGTCCATTCGTAGCAAGATCATTTCCCACCCCCTCACATTTCATCTGGAGAAACAACCCAGATTCTGGAGGGTTTCATTCCTCTCCTTTCACCCCTTTCTTAGCTGCTCGTAAGTTAAAAGGAAATGTCTAGTGAGAAAGTAATTGGTTATATTGTGATGGATAGCAGGCAAGCAGAATAAACAAAAGGTTACTTTTAAGGAAAGGAAGTGAAAATAATAAAGCCCCATGGTTGTTCCCTCTCCTCCTTGGGAATGACAGAATCCAGGGGGTGGGGTGAGATTTGGGTTTTGTACAGAAGAGATAGTTAGAAATAAAATATAAATGGATTCTGACATAATTTATGTTTAAGGTTAAACCTTTTCTTAGATTTTTATTAATAAGGCCCCCGACCTTCGCTCTTTTCGCCGGGACTTAAAAACCTGGTTGTTCGAATTGTCTGGCCTGGACTGGGGGATTTTAAATTTTAAAGTATTTAATTAAATTTTATTAAACTATATTAAATTAATTTTAAAATTTTAATTTTATTGTTATTAGGAATTGTGGCCCTGTACTAATTTAATTCCATTTTATTTTTTGTACTGTTTTAATTGCCCTGTGAACCGCCCTGAGTCCTTCGGGAATAGGGCGGTATATAAATTCAACTAATAAATAAATAAATAATAAATAAAAACCTGCAGTAAAATAATAAATGGCTAGTGGATTTTTTTTAATTTATAAAATTTATATGCTACTCATTGTCCTTCTTATTAGTTTGAAGTCAATCTTAGTGAATTTTTTGGTGTCTTCTGCTATGTGAAGGAGTTTGTAGTGAAAAGAAACTCGTTTTCACTTTGTGCCAAACATTTTATTCACTGTCACATAGCACATAATAACAGACCAGTTCCCAGTCTCTTCTTTTTAGGAGGCCATCTAATCCCCCTGCTGCATGCAATACAAATTAAAAAGAAAAAGAGAACTTGCTTCATATTCCTAGAAGTACTTAAAAAAACCTAAAGCCCTGTAAAAGTTAAAAGGAAAGCCCAAAGCTGCTGTTGCCATCCACTGATATACCATGTCATTACCTGCTACCTGCAGTCTCTGCCTATTGAAAAGTTTCCCATCTCAGGATGAAAGAGGTGATGCTGTGAAGAACTGTGTGAGAAATTCTTCCTGTGTCCTGTGTGCATAAAGTAGAAGAAAAGCCCTAGACATTCATCCTCTGATAATTTAATAACACAATCAATGCTAATATAACTCAGATTGAACTCATAGTGTTGTGACCCCGGCCCTGGAGGGTGCTTTATCTTCGCATGCTGACTCGGAGGATGATATGGAGGAGGAGGAAGCTGAGACGAGCAACGTGCCAGAGGGGCTGACTCCCCTGGTGAGTCAGCAAGAACTGACTGTGGCTGACGTGCCTATGGACCCCAGCCAAACAGAGGAGGAAACGGAACAGCAAGTAGAGGCCGGTAGCAGTGAGGAGCCCCTATTGGATGCAAGGCAAAGACATAGGATACATCGGCAACAGCAGCAGCAACTATTGCAACGCCCTAAGAGGCGTGGCCGGGAGATGTAGGGCCACACTCTACAGAGTATAAAAGGGGTGTGGCTGCGCAGGAAAGGTGTGGTGAACAATTTGTTGGCGTTTTGAGTTTTGTAACGTGTCTGCCTACATCTGGGCTTTGAAGCTGCTGGCCATCTGCCAAGGACCTTGGAACATCACCTCGTAATTGCAAAAGTGCTGTCTGATATAAACCTTGGGAGAGAGTTGTCTGTTAGAAGACCAGCTTTCGTTTGTTTGGCCTACATTTGGCTTATGCTGGACATTTGAGCCTCTTTAAGGCTACTCATTGGGAGGGGACAGAACACATAGTAAACTCTTCTGGTTTTTCATTCTGCACACCTTTTTTCATTAGAAGGTGGGGAAACAGAAAATTTTACAGATGACTAGATACTAAAAGTACTAAGAATTCCTAATATCAGTTAGAATGTCATCTTTGCCATCCCCAGAATCTAAAGGAAGGAAGGAAGATGGAGGGCGACAGACACAAATGGAGAGTACACAGGGAGATGAAGAAGTCATTTCGCATATGGTTAAAGAACTTCAGCAAATTTCAAAAACTGTGCAGCCCCAGGCATCGTCAGAAGAGTTTAAGGAACAAAGAATGACATGGGCTGCAACCAGACGAATCAGACAAGAACAAGAACAACAGAAATCTACAATTATATCTCAAGAATCTACTTATAGTGAAGCAGTGGGAGGAGCGAGACCGAAGAGGCAGATGCTTGTGGTTTTGCAAGACGCGCTCCAAAAGCTTCAGGTCGCAAAAGATGGCGACAAAGTTTCTAACCTGGAATGTTAATGGCTTAAACTCCCCGCAAAAGAGAAGAAAAGTATTTCAGTATTTGAAACAATTTAATAATGATGTTGTGTGCCTACAGGAAACGCACATTCGTGTATCCAAGCAGAAATATTTGATAAATTCCAGACTGGGTGTACAGTTTAGTGCGTCTGCTTTAGATAAGAAAAATGGAGTAGTTATTTATGTAAAGAAGAATTTAACAGCCCATTTAATTGAAGCAGATAAACAAGGAAAATAAGTTATAATTGAACTTTTAATAGAAGGCAAGAAAATACTTTTAGTTGGACTATATGCACCTAATCAACAACAAGGAGAATTTTATAAATTTTTACATAATAAAATAATGCAATGGGATTATAAATCGTGTATTTTGATGGGAGATTGGAATGGAATCTTGGACGCACAGAAAGACAAAAAGGTCTTTTTAAAAGTAGATCTTGGAGATTAAATGAAAATTTGTTTAGATATCAAGAGAATGTGGATGAATGTAAAAAACAGTTGACAGAATTTTTTAATATAAATATGCATAAGGGCACTCCTATTGAAATGGTTTGGGATGCAAGTAAAGCCTATATGAGAGGAGTGTTAATTTATTTGAATAATAAGTATAGACATAGATTGGAATACAAGCGTAAAGAGTTAGAGGAGGAAATCAAGAGGAAAGAGAAGGTTCTAACTTTCAACCCATCTGATAAGAGGGTGAAGGAAGCAATTACTTTGTTAAGAGGTCAGTTTAATATGTTGATGGCAGATCAAGTGGCATCTAACCTGCAGAATGTTAAACACAATACTTTTTGTAATGCTAATAAGCCGGGTAGGTGGCTAGCTTATTTGTTAAGGAAAAAACAAAGGTCACGTAACATAGATAAGATAGAATATAAGGGTAAAGAGATGTTTCAGCAAAATTATATTAAAAAAGCTTTTGTTGAATTTTATTCCAAGTTATATGCCAGGGATAGAATTCAAGATTTATATAGATAGATATTTACAAGAAGTGAATATCCCTGTACTTACACAAGAGCAAAGGGAAGGGATGAATCAATTAATAAATGCTGAAGAAATTATTTTGGCAATTAAACAATTAAAAGTGGGTAAAGCACCAGAAACAGATGGTTTGACTGCCATTTATTATAAAAATTTACAGTTAGAAATGGTGGAACCTTTGAAAGAGTTATTTAGAACAATTCAATCTGGAGGAGAAGTGCCTCCATCGTGGAAAACAGCTTTTATATCGTTGATTCCATAGGAAGATCAACATCTTACCCAAACCAAAAACTACAGACCAATATCACTTTTAAATACTGATTATAAGATATTTGCAAAAAAATTAGCAAATAGATTAATGAAGGTTATGCAGCAAATGATTCATAGTGATCAAACAGGATTTATAAGTGGTAGACAAATGAAAAATAATGTGAGGCATATTGTAGATTTATTGGAATTTTTGGAGAGAAATAATCAGGTCTGCAGCGCTGATTTTTTGGAAGCTGAAAAGGCTTTTGATCAATTGAATTGGCAATTTTTATTTAAAGTATTAGAGAGGATGGAGTTTGGGGATGAGTTTTTACAATCTATTAGAGCAATATATCATAAGCAAACAGCTCAAATAATAGTTAATGGTAGATTGACAGAAGTATGTAATATTGAAAAGGGTACACGATAGGGGTGCCCGTTGTCACCTTTGTTGTTTGTTTTAACACTGGAAATTTTATTGATTAAGATATGTGATTCAAATAAAATTAAGGGAATTAATATAAGAGATCAAAATTATAGACTGGGAGCGTTTGCAAATGACCTGGTTATTACATTAAGTCAACCGACCTGATGGAGATAATATTGTTATATGGGAAAGTTTCTGGATTTAAGATAAATACGCAAAAAACTAAAATATTGCCTAAAAATATGACCACAGAACAAAAGGTAGTCTTAGAAAAATTAACAGGATTTGAAACAGTTAAAAAGATTAAATATCTGGGGGTATATCTTTCAGTTACAAATGCGAAATTATATAAAAATAATTATGAATTGTTATGGTTAAAAATACAAAAAGAGATAGTTGGAAAAAATTACAATTGTCTTTATTGGGAAGAATCACAGCAGTGAAAATGTTTTACCAAAATTTTTATTTTTGTTTCAAATGATACCTATACTCAAAAAAGATTCAAATTTGGAAGAATGGCAGAAAGGTATTAATAAATTTGTTTGGGCATGGAAAAGACCAAGAGTAAAATTTAAGATAATGCAAGACGTACGTGAAAGAGGTGGTCTTAAAATGCCCAATTTTAAATTATATTATGAGGCTGTGGCTTTATCATCAATTAGTGATTGGTTTAATTTAACCCAAGGGAGATTACTGAATATTGAGGGATCTGATTTATTATTTGGTTGGCACGCATATTTATTGTATGAAAAGAAGGTGGATAATATTTTTAAGACACATATATTAAGGTATGCTCTGTTGCGATTTTGGAAAAAAGTATCGACATAAGCTAAATTATAAAATACCAATTTGGGCAATACCTAAACATGCAATAGAAAACATAATTGTGGGATTCAAACATGATGTGACTACATATAAAGATATTCTTAGAATGGAAAGGAATGTATGACAATTAAAGCCATTCAATATTTTAAAAGAAGAAAGAATAGTGCAGACTTGGTTTCAGTATGGTCAGTTACAAGCTAGATGGAAGGAGGATCAGAAAGTTGGTATTTCGATAACTGATGAAAATTTGGTTAAACAAATAGATCAAAGTCCAGCGCATATAAGGAGGATATATAATGCACTGATAGAAATAGATTCAGAAACGGAACTTGTTAAAGATTGCATGATAAAATGGGCCCAGAATTTTCAGGAGCCCATAACGATGGATATCTGGGAAAAGATATTGGTCAGAAATGTGAAATTTACACAGGCACAAAATTTAAGAGAGAATTTTTATAAAATGTTTTATAGATGGCATTTAGATCCTAAAAAATTAGCATGTATGTATCCGCATTATCAGCCTAAATGTTGGAGGTGTGGTTGTGATGATGCAGTGTATTATCATATATGGTAGACTTGTAAAAAAGTTAAAGCTTTTTGGATTAAAATTTGGTGGAATATGCAGAAGATATTTTAAAAAAGAATAAGGTTTTCTCCACAGTTATTTCTGTTGGGTATTATTACAGACTGTACTGTTATAGATATTAAATTGATGTTAAATTTAATTACGGCAGCGAGACTTTTGGTAGCGCAATATTGGAAGAAGGAAGAACTGCCTACTATAGAAGAGTGGACTTTAAAAGTTTCAAATCTGGTGGAAATGGCAAAGATTTCAGCATATTTGAAAGAACACTCGCAACAAAGATACATTTTGGAATGGAGAAGATGGATCGATTATATTCAGAATAAATATGGGACTAAAAAGTTTCATTTAGTATATGAATAAGTATTAGTATTATATGATGCATTA
Source organism: Vipera ursinii (assembly GCF_947247035.1). NCBI lineage: Eukaryota > Metazoa > Chordata > Lepidosauria > Squamata > Viperidae > Vipera > Vipera ursinii. Next base: position 178,577,001 of record NC_139513.1, read on the forward strand.
TTAATTAGTTATTATTATTTAGTTATTTAGTTATGTTAAGAGGAGTTAAAGTGCGATAGAATTTAAAGTGTCTTTTTTTAGTTGGTTAGCATATTTTAGCTTAAGTTGGTTAAAGTTTATACCCTGTATTCAGAGGGGAGGGGAAGGGTGGGAAAGTGGGGGGGAGGGGGAGGGAGGGAGTTAATGTTTTTAAAAATGTATTTTAAAACTTTTCAATAAAAAAAGAATGTCATCTTTGCTATTTATTGTAAACAAATTGCCCATTTTTGGTGTGTGTAATTTCTCTTCCATAACTAATGCTTGTCTTACTCTGTTTATTTCACCTTCCCCCATTTCTTTTGTTGCTTCTTCCAGTGAACTTGGGTCGTGCAGCATTTGAAGCTATTGCTGTGATGGTGAACCAGATCCACAAGAGCCTGGAGAGCAGCCAAGATCAGCATGGCCACAATCATCTGTTGGCCTCTTACATATCCTACGTTTTTCGTCTGCCTGTGATGGAGCCAGGTTTGCCAGGGATCACAAATGCTTGCTATATATATGGGCGAGCAAAGAACTGTGTGTCTGATCATATTTCCTAATCACTGTGTGCCATTTCCATGGCCTGCAGCTCAGGAGCTATCAGAGGCATTCCAAGTACAGATAGTCCTTAACTTACAGCAGTTCATTTAGTGATTGTTCGAAGTTACAATGGCATTGAAAAAAGTAACTTATGACCACTTTTCACACTTTGCATCCCCACGGTCATGTGATTTACATTCGGATGCTTGACAACTGACTCATATTTATGACCGTTGCAGTGTCCCAGAGCCATGGGATCCACTTTTGTGAACTTCTGACAAGCCAAGTCAATGGGGAAACCAGATTCACTTAACAACCGTGTTACTAATTTAAGAACTGCAGTGGTGAGAAAAGTCGTAAAATGGGGCAATACTCACTTAACAAATTTCTCACTTAACATCATAGATTTTGGGCTCAATTGTGATTGTAAGTTGAGGACTAGCTGTATTAAGTGAGGACCTATGTTCACAAAAAAATCCTTCACTTCTTGTATTATTAATATATCTCTGTTAAAATGGATGAAGCAAAAGATGGCACCATTTATCAATTTTAGTTGTATGGAAAGAACAAAGACTTGTTTATATTTGACATCTTTAGTTGAATGATTATAAACCTGGGATGACTGATTTAGATGCTCCTCAGGTCTGAGAAACAAGCACAGGGATAGCCAAACCAGACTTCCAAGGATCAAGGGCACCTTGATGATTCTCTTAATTTCTGCAGAGGAGAATATCCTGAGCAGAAATTCTATCCTACTTGGGATATTCCCTCTCCCGATTTGAAATTAAAAATAGAATTTGAGAGGCTCCGACTATAGGTAGTCCTTACTTAATGACCACAATTGGCACCAGCAACTCTGTCACTAAGTGACACAGACATTAATGAAAATACCACATGATCAGACTTAACAGTGTCACTTTTGCGGTTATTAAGCAAATCACCACAGGTTATTAACATGAGACATGTGACTCACCATGAATTACAGTTTTACTGCCAATTTCTCCGTCAACTTTGCTTGTTAGAATCCAGCTATGAAGTGTGGTATCCTGACTGTGGGACATTGCAACAGTTGTAAACACCCATTGGTTGCAAAGTGCCCGAAGGTTGACCATAAGAGTGACAATCATAAATGTTGGGACTGATCATAAAATTACATTTTTCAGCACCATCATCATTTCAAATGGTCACTAAACAGGGCAGTCATTAAGTGAGGTCTGCCTGTAATGTGGTTGCTTACACAGTCTCTCCATCTCCTTCCACTGCAGCAGCCAAGATTGAGAGTAGCACAACATGCTCCATTATAGGTAGCAGGAGAGTGAAGGTTAAAAAAGTACCCGTACAACATACAGTGTAAGAGAACATCCTGTAATAGCTTTTGTAATATTTCAGCATCATAACACAGAATTAAATTCAAGAAGCTCCAGTGGTGAAATTGCAGTAGAAAAATATTTTAATGGGTTTTCTGAAAGGAAGGAGATGGAGCACCCTAATAGAAAAGAGGAGAGGTTATTCTCAAATTTATGGCAATTTCCCTCTCCTTGAATGAAAGAGAATCTAATAATGAACAGCCCAATTACATATGAGAGGATCATAGACATTTTTAAACATCTGCATAAATGGTAGAGGAAGTCACTCTCCCAGTCTGACTCACTCTATTTCTTCCAGACACTGGAGTGCCACCCCACAGTGATACCTTTCAGTATGCTACCTTGTCCCGTGCAACTGGGCGCCCTGTCAGCCTTCACCTCTCTTGTTCCAAAAGTATCAGCAACAGCAATCCTGATTTGACCACCACACCAACTTCCCCAGATGAACAGGTCCAGAAGATTATCAGCAGCAAGGTTAGCACTGCTTAGACTTAAGGAGCAGGGGCAATGCTCTCCTGACCCTGTCCTTTGCAAGAAGAAGGAAATTTCTTTAGCTGCTAAACGGTATGCCTGAATTTTGGTTTTTGAAGTGCCAGGTGATAATCAGGCATTTTGGTGTATTGCAATTCTAACACTGTGTTTTTGTGATTGTGTTTTATTGGTTGTGCTATTCTATATGCATGTTTCTGTTCTTGTAATTGGTATTCTGCTGCTTTTATACAGTTTTAATAGATTGCTCCCTACTCAGAATGTTTTTTTACTAATAGGCAATTTAGATATATAATAAATAAGTTCTACCACACAGAATGATTAAAAAAAACAGAAATGTAGATTTGTAGACCTAAAATGGTTCCCTGCCTTTTCCAAGTGTGTGTGTGCTCATCAGATTAGCCTGGGCATCTATTTCACAGAGTGAGCTACTCCCATTCTAATCTGGACGTGGAAAAATTTTGGTTTTTGTATCACATGTGACCTAAAGAGATTTCTTATCCTCTGATAAAGTCTGTGTCTCTCCGTTTTTCCTACCCAGCACAGAGAAAAGACAGAATAGTTAATTCTACCCAGAGAATATATGTTTTCCTCCCCCAACTCTGAGAGAACTTCTTTCTCTTGGTGTTAAGTTATAAAAAAATACCTGTTTCAGCTGACTTGCTTTGATCACCTGGGGAGATGGTACTGAGAAGGATGTGTGTATGTGAATGCATGTGTCTGTATGGGGTGGGCATATTGGTGTAAATTTGGGGAACGGCATGCACCAACACCCATCCATTGTTGGCACTTTTGACAGATGAGACGTTTTCCTCCAGTCTTGCTTTGGGCTTCCTACATAAAGGTTTTTCTTAGTTCACTTCTTTAGATAGAGTGCATTGCCCTGCATAATTTTGGGTTTATAGGAGAATAATCTGATCTTAGCTTTCCATGGAAGCAGCATTTACAGGGCTTATTCTAATATTTGTCTTACATGCAGTTACATTTTTTACTTTTTTCCCCTTTTCCCTTTCTTTCCAAAGTCAAGTTAGAATTTTTTTAAAAAATGCAACCACTGAACCATTAAACCACCAAAGGGGTTCTTTGGAAATAGCAACTTTAGAACACTTCACAGTGAAATCACACCAGCAATTTGATTCTGCACAACATCTGTGCTATGTGGCTGCACTATTAGAGAGAAATGATTCTGTTATTTGGCAATTAGAGCTGCCCCTATATGGCCCAGGTTTATTACTGGCAAACATTTATCTACGTAATTCTATGAATTGGACTCAGATGGAATTATTAATAGAATGTAATTAATAAACCAATCTGAGAAAATCTCACTGTAAGTGCCAGTCTTTATTATGTATATTATAAAATGACAGCTTAGTGGGCAGAGCAGCTGACAGGAATAGCAGATACCCCAGAAGAAAAGCTCAGGATCCAAAAAGATCTTGACAGACTTGAACAATGGGCCCTATCCAACAACATGAAATTTAATATGGAGAAAAGCAAGGTTTTACATTTAGGCAGGAAAAACCAAAGGTACAAGTACAGATTAGGCGAAACCTGGCTCAAAAACAGTAAATGTGAGAGGGGCTTTGGAGTCCTAGTGCAGGGCTTTTCAACCTTTTCAGAGATTGTACCATTTTTAGGACATGACAATATTTGAGTACCACCAGTGCTTAGCAAGGGGTCAAAAACTTGTTGACTAAAAAAAAGGGGGGGGGGGATTTTGGGTTTTACTCTTAGATTCATTTGTTGTTATAGAAATGGCTAGTTTATAATATGGAAAAGTACAAAGTTGAGGTTCAATATTAATGCTTCCTTCTACTGCAACAGAGAAAGTCGCAAATCAATGCCTTTTCTTTTTCCCTTCTCCCCCTCACTTTTTTCCTTTTTTCTTTCACCCTTCACTTGCAAAAGACCCTTGCCCTCTCTCTCACACACACAAACCTCTCCCAGAAAGCATTTTTCCCCCTCTCTCTTTCTCCCCACCGCTTCTCTAACAAAAGCCTTTTCTCTTCTGTCTCTTTCTTTGGAGTCTTTTTTTTCTCTAGCTCTCCAGCCAAAACTGCCTCCTTTTATAGCCTCTCCTGTCTGCCCCCCCTTTCTCTCCCAGGTGTGCCGGAAGTGCCGATCCTGGGCCCTTTGTCTTGGCCCAGCAGCCCTGCAGCTCCTGAGGCCTCTCTCACTGAGTCCTGCGCTGCACCACTTTAGCTCGTTCCCTCCCCCGCTACTCTTGTCTAGGCTAGGCAGGGTCATGTACCACCTGCCAGATGTCAATGTACCACCGGTGGTACGTGTACCACTGGTTGAAAAGCCCTGTCCTAGTGGACGATCACTGAAATATGAGCCAGCAGTGTGTGGCAGCAACCAAAAAAATAATAATACAATCCTTGGTTGTATAAACAGAGGCATAATATCAAAATTACGTGAAGTATTAGTAATTCTGTATAAAACCTTAGTAAGACCACACCAGTTTTGGTCACTACATTACAAAAAAAATTGAGATTTTGGAAAAAGTTCATAGAAGAGCAGGTAAGATGATTAAGGGCTGGAGACAAAAACATATGAAGAACAGTTGCAGGAATTGGGTATGGCCAGTCTAGTGAAAATTAGGACTAGCGGGGACATGATAGCTGTATTCCAGTATTTGAGGAGCTGCCACAAAGAAGAGGGGGTCAACTTATTTTCCAAGGCACCAGAAGGCAAAACAAGAAGCAATGGATCAACTAATCAAGGAGGAAAGCAACCTGGAAATTAAGGAGAAATTAAGTGAGGACAATTAACCATAGAACAGCTTGCCTTCAGAAGTTGTAGATGCTTCATCACAGGAGGTTTTTAAGAAGAGCCTGGATAGCTACTTGTTTGAAATGGTGTAGGGTCTCCTGTTTGAGCATGGGGTTGGACTAGAAGACCTCCAAAGTCCCTTCCAGCTCTATTCTGATTGATTGATTGATTGGTTGATTGGTTGGTTGGTTGATTGATTATGGAATGTGGACATATTTGATTTAGAACAACCTATTTTCCTCAGATGTATTAAAGTATAACTCCTGGGATTCCGTCCTCAGACTGTTTTGAAGTTCAGCTCTGTTGCTCTTAGATGCTTGACTCTTGCCCCATACCATCAGGAAGGTCAGAGGGCTGCTGAGAAGAGATGTATGAGGACTACAGTGTTGTTGTTCTCACTGGTGGGATGAGAAAGCCTCACTTGATGCAGCAAAAATTGGATGATGTGATATGCAAGTGGGAAATACTGGTGTTTTTTTTCATTTTGGTTTTTTTTTTGTGTGTGGCCATTTATTTTGTGCTAAGTGCTTTTAAAGGCTTCAAATGTCTTGTTTCCTGCCAAATGTTGGAAAGAAATCATGCTGATTTCCACCAAATTTCTAGCAGAAGAAACAATTATAGAAGTTAGCCTGAACCTGCAGTTCATCCTTCTGAATAGCAGATCAAATAGCAAATTGAAATCCAAGAAGAGTCTTCTTTTCTGAAAAACAGAAGCAGCCTTGCTGGCCATCAGGGGGAAAAGAATCTATATTAAAATAATAATTTGATTAGGCTAGCTGCAGTTTTTCAAAACTACACGCAAGCATTTCAGATTTCAGAAACAATTTTCTCAGGCAAGATGTCTGTACATACAGACACAAACACACACAAGCACAAAAAGAGGCAGAAATTCTTTTTCTCAAATAAATACTACATCTGTGCACTCTGTTCCAGTTATTTTTACATTCCAAAGCAATTCTCTCAGCAAATTGCACAGTAGGTCTGGCAGATTATGAACAATCCCTGGCATTTAAAAAAATGTTTACATATAACCCATGGCCTGCTTCTATTCTTGTTCTGCTTCTCTAATGGAATAGCATTATGGAACTTGGATGACATGGATGCCCATGTCAACATGCCTAAAACTAGGAAATATGCCTTGACAGGCCAGATTCCCTTTTGGGTTTCAGTGCATTCTCTGGCTTAAACAGAATCATAGCACTAAAATTCCTCCTCTTTCTTTGCAGCCACCTCCATCATCAAAGTTTATCTCTTCTAAATTACAGCAACAGTGATTGTTGCTTTTTCCGAAGCAGTCAATGTGGTTCTTTTGCCCTGATCATTGTATCTGTTGTGATTTTGTCATCTGGCGGACAAAATCGCTCAGCTCCGGACCGGTCTGAACTCTGACTGGGCAGAGTCTGATGTGGAGGAATCGGACGGTCTTGAGCATGTTACCTGGACTGAGTTCGATCCTGTTTCCCCTGATGATGTGGACAGGATCATGGGGAGGCTGAGCACCACCACCTGTTTGTTGGATCCGTGCCCCACCTGGCTAGCTTATGCGGCCCGGGAGGAGACACGAGGCTGGTTCCACGCAGTAATAACTGCTTCTTTGAAGGAGGGTGTCTTCCCTGCCGCCTTGAAGGAGGCGGTGGTGAGATCCCTCCTCAAGAAGCCTGCCCTGGACCCGGCTGTTTTAAATAACTATCGTCCAGTCTCCAACCTTCGCTTTTTGGCGAAGGTTGTTGAGAGTGTGGTGGCGCATCAGCTCCCTCTGTTCCTGGAGAAAACTGATTATCTGGACCCGTACCAATCGGGTTTCAGGCCCGGATACAGCATGGAGACGGCATTGGTCACGCTGGTGAATGATCTCTGGAGGGCTCGGGACAGGGGTTGCTCCTCTGTCCTGGTCCTATTAGATCTCTCAGCGGCTTTTGATACCATCGACCATGGTATCCTACTGCAGCGTCTCAGGGGGTTGGGAGTGGGAGGCACTGTTTTACGGTGGTTCTCCTCCTATCTCCTGGGCCGTTCGCAGTCGGTGTTGACGGGAGGGCAGAGATCTGCCCCGAGGCCTCTCATTTGTGGAGTTCCTCAGGGGTCGGTTCTCTCGCCCCTCCTGTTCAACATCTATATGAAGCCGCTGGGTGAGATCATTCGTGGTTTCGGGGTGGGGTATCATCAGTACGCTGATGATACCCAACTTTTTCTTTCCACCCCGAACCAACCCAGCGATGCCCTCGCCGTGATGTCCCGTTGCCTGGAGGCGGTCTAGGTCTGGATGGGGAGAAACAGGCTTCGTCTCAATCCCGCCAAGACTGAGTGGCTGTGCATATCGGCATTTCGGGTCAACCAGACTATTCCATCTCTAACGATGGGGGGTGAGGTGTTACCCCCCGTTGATAGGGCTCGCAACTTGGGCGTCCTCCTAGATTCACGACTCAATTTTGAAGACCATATAGGAGCCGTGACCAGGGGGGCTTTTGCCCAGGTTCGCCTGGTGCGCCAGTTGCGACCCTATCTGGACCGAGATGCCCTACGCACAGTCACTCATGCGCTCGTGACCTCCCGTTTAGACTACTGCAACGCTCTCTACATGGGGCTGCCCTTGAGGACCACTCGGAGGCTTCAGCTGGTGCAGAATGCGGCCGCGCGAGTTGTGATGGGGGTTTCCCGATACTCCCATGTAACACCTCTACTCCGCGAGCTGCATTGGCTCCCGGTTGCCCTCCGGGTGAGATTCAAGGTGCTGGTGATGACCTATAAAGCCCTAAATGGCTTGGGTCCGGGATATCTGAGGGAACACCTGCTGCCGGCATCAAGTTCCCTTCGTCCAGTCCGCTCCCACAGGGAGGGTCTTCTCAGGGTGCCACCGGTAAGAGATTGCCAGCGGACGACACCCAGGGATAGGGCCTTCTCAGTGGGTGCACCTGCCCTTTGGAACCAGCTGCCAGTGGAGCTCAGGACTGCCCCCGACCTCCGTTCATTCTGCCGGGACCTGAAGACCTGGCTCTTCAAGCTCTCTGGCCCAGGCTGAGAATTAATCTTAATTTTAACTGGGGTTTTATTTATGCAGGGACAAATATAATTTTTTTAAAAATTTGTTTTTAACTTCTGTATCTTGGTTTTTTAATCACCCTGTAAACCGCCCTGAGTAATAAAATAAAATAAATAAATTATTTTTCCTTTCACACTGTTTTTCTACATATTGCCTAGGGGATCGACCGCTCTCACTCTTGGGTCAACTCTGCCTATGCCCCTGGAGGCCCCAAGTCTGTGCTTCGCAGGAACCATCCGAACTCCAGCACGGACCTGAAGCAGGTGCCTTTCCTCTCCCTCCCATTGTGCTTGTAGGCTTCTCCCTTTGTCAGGCTTATCAAAGTTCATCTGCAGTTGCACCTGATTCAGATGGAGAATAACGTTTTCCAAATGGCTGAAGTGGGAGGCTGCTGAGCACAGCACTGGCCATCAACTGCATTTTCACGGACAATGAATTTTCTTACCTTATTGAACATTCCAATGTTCTCCATTTTCCTTTTGCCAGTTTAAAAGTTTAATCAGATGCAGAATAGCATGGCATGCCTTCTAGAAAAAAGAGCAGTGGCATGGCGGGGTACATAGAAGGCTTTCTTGCTAGGACAATGCATACTGTTTTTGTTTTGGAAACATTTGAGCTGAACACTATCAGAGAAAGAACTTGTCTGTAATGGCCTTTAGAAAATCTCGAATGCTTCTATTGATAATTTAGATTTGTGCTTGCTGTATATCGGCTTCCTAGCATCAGCTTCCTATCCTCATAGATTTATCCATGACAGTTTGTTGCTCAATAAAGCAAAACAATCTCATTGGGTGGTGCTCTAATAAAATCTTAATTGTTAATTTACATATTTAACTGTTGCCTTTGATAAATCCTTAAAACAGGGATAAACAAAATTTGGGGGATGTGCATTGGCTCCTGCTAGCTACTTTTGCCAAGTAAGTGGGCTGTATTGTATCATCTATTTATATTCATTCCTGTTTCAAAAAGCAATATGTTAGCATGAATTAATTTTATTACTTTAAATGGCTGTCTGTTTAAACATTGAAGAAATCCTGCCCTCTTGGTTCCTATATGAGATTATGTTAGGTAAGTGCTTTTTTCCCCCTCTGCATGTTTTCCTTTTGTAGCTGGCAGGTCTTTGTGTCCTTCAGAGCAAAGAATTTGACCAGAAGTACCTCAGAGCAAGGAGAGGAATGTCTAGAATTAATAGTTTAGTTCACGCTTTCCGAGTTCTCCAAGATCAAGAATAGATTGTGGTTTGTGCAGTTGATTCCTTTACCCTCTGCTGCATGCCTGGCCAATAAGAGTGTCCTAATTTTACCTGTACTTTTTGGTCAATCCAGAAATGTTCCTTTTTCCACACTGAGTGGAGAAGTGTTTGTGCTTCAACCCCCAGGCTGCAATCATAGATGGATGGCAGGCATTGGTTTGGCCAATGCTCTTGACCAGTTAGGACAAGCTCAGTTTTCTGTTTTAACTTTGGTGATAACATTGTTCTCTGAGCATTTCACTATAGCCCTGGAAATAAATGGTTAATTCTTTTGATTCTTCAATCTAAGGAAAGCAGGCATTAGTGTTATTTATAGCAAACTTCCTCAATCAGTTGTCTTCCTGAAATATTTTATTTCAACTCTCAAATTCCTATTTGGCATAGTGAAGGCTGATGTTGTAGAGTGTAGCATCCTAAATATGGTGTGGTGGAAAGTGGGATTTCTTCTCTTCAGGAAAAAGTTAATATTCTACTTGAACATACTTGTTCTGTGAGCAATGCCAATCTTGTGCTTTTATTGATTTGCATATATATTTGGAGATGTGCGTGTGTGTGTGCATGCCTGCTTATATGCTGAACATCTGCAAGTTTGAATCAGCCTTCTGGTTCTGGAGCAAGATGGTTTGTTTTCTAGATTTCATTACATAGGACAGTCATTGAGGTATATAACAAGAGTTATATATTTTTAGTTTTTCAGATTTTTTCTTACATTCTTCCTGAATCTGATTTTAACAGATCTATAAAAAGTTGACTAGTGTTGCAGACTAGAAGTAAAGCTGTAGATATTAAAAAGGGAGATAAAAACTAATACAGCCAAATGTAAAGCAAAAAAATGAAAGCTAAAAGTGCAAGAAAGAAAAAAAAGAAAAGAAAAATTGAAAAAAAGATACAAAGAATTAGCTTCTCATTTTTTCTACATTTATAAGTACAATTGCAAAATAATCTCTTTATGGTTACAACACAACTCTTCTTTCTATAATCTATCCTGTCTAATCATCAAAACCATAAATTATAAGCTCTTTTTTCTGTTTCACACAAAATGTCTATAAGGTATTTCCGGTCAGGAATAAACATAGATATTGACTTTTTGTCAGAACCCATTCCTATTTCATTTCATTTCTATCTATCCTCTCTGATCTAAAAACAAATCCCACCTTTCCCTGGGTTCTGCCATACTCCCAAGGGGGAGCAGGGATGTGCCTGCAGGGTTATTACTTTCACTTCCTCTATTCGCTACAATGTAATCCTTTACTTTGTTTATTGGGTCTGTATCCTCCACCCACCTGCTGAAATGTAACAACTTGTTTACTGTGTTCTCTCTCCCTCTGAACTCTTTTAAACTGTCAGTTAGAACAAAGGAGGGAATAAGGAATGTAACCTCAGTGCCTGGTTTATGTCTATGCTCTTGGAGGAAGGTGTGAAGAAGCCGCCGACCCTCGCTGCGTGAGCTGGAGACGGGCCGATGTTATCTCCCCGTTTCCCACAACGGACTTAACACTTGGAGATTGGCCATCCCACATCCGGTGGTCGATCTATGGGGTGGGGTCTTCCTTGGGGATACTATAATCTACTGTGCTGCACAGAAAATCTCAAATCCTGTGTATTGTGCCTGCTATCAACTACTCTTAATAAAAGTTCCTATAGGAAGAAATTGTTTCCAAGAGTTCTGCTTACTTAAGATGTGGAGTTGAAGTGTGTCCTGATACTTTTCTTTGATTGATGTAGTCAGTAGATAAGAAGTGAAATTTATAGGTATCTTCTAAAGCTCATGGCAAGGTAAAAGGTTAAGTATAATAACTAGCAGCCCAGATAAGTTGTGACATTTAAAACAGGGAACAAAAAATGGTTTGGGAACTGGCTTCTCTTTGGAAACCATAATGGCCCAAAGGTTGAGATCTGCTTTTGATCAAATATTGTTATATATTCAAGTCAGGATTGGTGTGGATCTGTCTGTGTGTTTGAAAAAGAGATGAAAAAATCTTTTGAAAATATTGAACTAATATAGATTTCAGAGGCTATGATTTCTTTGCCATTGCATGATTGCCAGTGTGCTAGTTTTCCTACTGTCTTTTCATTCTTGCTCATACTATTTACTTTTAAACAAGTCATGGCTTTATCCACAAGAGTATATAATTAAATTTTCTAAGCTGGCAAGATAATCATTCCCAGTTATTTATCTGCTTAACTTTTAATTTCGTAAAACACAACTTACAACTTCTACTACATCTGTGTCAATTTTAAGCACAGTTTTGACTCTTGGAACTCATTTAGATGCGAATGAACCCTGGGCTTGCCAGTTCTTCTTGTCCTCTGTCATGCCCTTGAGAGTGAAAATTTTCTTTTTCTTTTTAATACTACCACTGTATTAGGTTATTTCCAAACCCCGACAAATGGTACCAGTCAATGGTGGTGTTGTGAAACAAGCCAGCTTAAAATCATGATTTTGTTAACTTATTTAGGTCTGCAGTTAAATTAACAGGCATTTAGATTTCAGATATAATGCTAAACTAACTGTTTGGTAACAGGAATAATGCTATTGATCTTTTCTTTACAGCCATTGCAATTCAAGAAGTAAAGTGGTTATGTGTTAGTTTTATATTCAAACCAAGCCTGGGCATAGCTACTTTGTAATTACATATTTGTAATGCTGGCATAGAAACAAAGACAGACTCTTGATCTATAACCTGTCCCATCCACCTCCCAAATTGTGCTGTTCAGTTTCAAGATACAAGCATATACAGTAAGAGAGATTGGAGCCCAGGATTTGTCTTTTCCTCAATTCCAGATAGCTGAACACACGAGAGTAAAAATAAGCAGAATTCCTACCATTAAAATACCTTTGCCCAGTCATTTATGCTGCAGCACAGTAGGTAAACAAGCAGAGTTTCTGCATATGGGGAGGATGAGTCTGATGCCGGGACAACTCTAGGATAGTTGGGCAAAGGCTTGTCACGAACCAACAGGGAGATACCCAGTGTTGCACTAAAAGAAGAAAAAAGGAAAGTATCAGTTTCCTCTGTTTATGTGAACTTTGGCAGTAAGATCCTTTGAGTTACTTGATCATCTTGAAGCAGCTCCAGAATTAGTAAGTGCCCCAATTCTTAATAACTTTCTATTTCCTGGCAAAATGTAACTGGCTTTCAAATTCTGAGCAACTTCTCCTCAGGTAAGGAAGTCAGGCTCTTTTTCCTTAACCATCACTTCACTATTTCTTTCATACTGGGTAACACCTCTTCACCATCACTGTTTCCTCTCTTTTTTATTTCTTGCTGCTCCTCCTCTCACAGGCTGCAGAGTGTGCACCTAATCGTATCTCCTCCTATCTTGAGAACTCTACTTTTGTGCCGGCAGCTCCGATGAGATCAACAACCAAAAAGGTAGAGAAGGACTGTCAAGTAATCCAAAATTGTTCCCTGAAATGTTGATCCTAGGCACACTTCGGAGGGAGATGCACTGAGACAAGCTTAGAATTTAGCCAAAAGGCATTTTAATTAGAAACTTTGTTGAAAACTGAAAGAGATGCCATAACAGCATGGTATAATAGGATGAAATATGGCAACATAGGCTCTGCAGAGTGGCATAGCTATGGCTGATGCTCATCTTTCCTTCTGCCATGAATACTCCAGAACCTGCTGACCGCAAGAACCAAACCACACTACAGTAGTAATTATGATAAGCTGATCCCTTATAGTATTTCAGTTTTCACTTTTCACTTCGGCCCATCTGTTCTAACTGAAGACCATATTAGCCTTTCCCACTTCCTCATTCACTTAGTGCTTTGGTTTTTCCAGACATGATATGTAACTCCCCAGACTTTCCTCTCAAGCCAATCTTCTAAATTACTCTTGGAGTCCAGAGAATTTACCAGGAAAGCATGTGTGGACTTGGCTGTTCATGGTTGCTTGACTTAGGCTGCCTGAAGTAGGAGCTGCTCCCAGTTGGAGCTTGAAAAGGGAGAACCACTATCATTTGTTGGCTACTTTAGTGGGTGTGCTGTGATTGAAGATTTTTTTTCCTCTTTTATGCCCTTGGATGAGCAATATATGGACGACCTTTTTCAATTAAAAAAGCTAGCAGAGAAGGAAGCACTTCTGGAAGCATATCTATTTCTAAGTGTGCAACTGGTCTGGTGGATAGATTGTGCTATTACCTCTATATACAGTAATTGGAGAACTCCAAAAGGCAAAGTTACAGGCCAGTCATGCCAAGTAGACTCAGTAGCTAGTATGTATGTCCCAAATGCTTGGAATTTCACCTTGAGTTGTTTAATGCACTTTCTCTAAACATTGGGATTTATTGTATTGTTTTAAAGCATTTGGTATCTAGCCATGAATGTAGATCAGATAGGCCACGAAGATGGATAATTTGGACAGCACCTATGTAATTTGATTGGGGGTAACAATGCACAAAAATCTAATCCATTTTCTAGCTGGTTTTTGGAAAGTTGTCTGTACTTCTTATAATTTGAATTAGAGTGTATTTCCAGATAAGCTTTTTATTTTGTGACTGCTCAGTTTTATTCACAGAATTTTATATAAGGAGTCCAGACACCCTCATTTAGTGTAGTTCTCCCAGGTTTATGCTAATCCCACCACTTTTCCTGTTATATATTTTCTGTGGAAAATCTATTTAGGAAGGAAAAAATAACCAGTAGAGAGGTACAGTATACCTTTTGCTTTACAGTATAGTATTAGGAGTCTGTCTGAAAGCATCCATGGAAGAACAGGAACAGGAATGATTCTGCAGGGCATCCTCTGAATAGTTCAGTACAGCATACAGCATGACCTTTGTTCTCTGTAACTCTCTTTTTGCTGTCTGGGCCTGCAGCTACTTCATGAAGAACTGGCCCTCCAGTGGGTGGTGAGCACCAGTTCTGTACGGGAGGCTGCTTTGCATCAATCCTGGTTCTTCTTCCAGCTAATGGTATGTTCAAATTGCCAGTCTTTATTGTCAGAAACATTGGCTTCTCTTTATTTTTTATTTTTTAAATTTTTTAAAAATAAGTAACCTTCTTGCTATCAGTAAAGAAATTTCTGTTTTGTACAATACAAACATTTCCAATTTTCTGTTTTTTATATATTTAGATATAGTAATTGTCCTACCTTTTTTATTTGGGAATAGAGGATTGGCAATCAATCATGATCACATACTTTCCAATTTTGAAATGAAGCTCTTGTTCACACATTTGGTCATGTTAACTGTTTCTAACTCTCCAGTAAGGAGGGTGAGAGAATCCATCAGTAAGGAAAATGACAAAACTAATCAGGATAGTGATTGAATAAGAGTCCTTATTGGAAATACAATTCTTAATTTACTGAAGCACAGTACGCTACTCTAGGAGGAACTACTCTGCCTAAATTGGTTGAGGCTGAGATTGGAATTCACTGGCTGGATAATTTGGGCTGATGCATACACACTCTGGCTCTCCCTTGACGGGTTTGTGCTTCTTGCAGGTGAAGAGTATGGTGCACCATCTATTCTTGTGTGACAAGCTAGAGGCCCCACGCAAGACACGCTTCCCTGGCCGTTTCATTGATGATATCTCAGCCCTGGTATACACTGTCAGTGGTGAAATTGCTAGCCGTTGTCATAAGGTTTGTGAAAGACTCTTAGGAAAAGTTCGATCTTACAGAGTTTCTATAATGTTAAAAAGAAATGGGGCAGGGCTTAATTCTACCTTAATTCCACAAGGTTGGGGCTATAACTTAAAATAGTTTCTCCTGGCCTCTGTTCTCTTCACTTCATGGAATATGGAATATGACCAGGAGCTTCTTTAAAAATGTGCTGGGTAAGCTGATTCAGATAGAAGGAGGTCCTGCAGATATCTAGTTGCTCAACTACGGGATTCATAGGTCAAAACAACACTTTGAATTATACCCAAAAATCTATTGGCAACCGTTATAGGTCTGAAAGACAAGTGTAATGTGCTTTTCATGAATAATACCCCTCAGTAGGCAGCGGTTCCATTTCATATTAATTGTGGTTTCCCAAAACAGCCCCAATTAAAGCTCATTAAAAAGGTAAAGGTTCCCCCGCACATGCGTGCTAGTCATTTCTGACTCTAGGGGCCGGTGCTCATCTCTGTTTCAAAGCCGAAGAGCCAGCGTTTGTCCGAGGACGTCTCCGTGGTCATGTGGCCGGCATGACTAGACGCCAAAGGCGCACGGAACACTGTTACCTTCCCACCATAGTGGTCCCTATTTTTCTACTTGCATTTTTACGTGCTTTCAAACTGCTAGGTTGGCAGAAGCTGGGACGAGTAACAGGCGCTCACTCTGTTACGCGGCACTTGGGATTTGACCCGCCAAACTGCCGACCTTCTGATCGACAAGCTCAGCGACCTAACCCACTGAGCTACCGCGTCCCTAAAGCTCATTAGAATAGTCTAAAAACATAATTATGAGACTATCATTGTCACAATAACCTTAGATAAGGCTTGTTCTGATACACTAGAGAAACTGGCCAAAGATTGCCCGGCAGCAGCTTGTAACTACACAGACCTGTTCTCTCAGGGGCAGTGTCACTCCCATTAAGAGACAACACGAGCTGATTGACAATACTGAAGTAAATTTGTCTTGCTTGGTTTCAGTTTCAACTTGTTTTGTCTAATCCATACCCCTACAGGTTCCAGTCGGCAGGACAAGACAGTCGTTCTGGTATGGGCTAGGGTGGTAGTGTGCAGTTGGGTATCATCACCATACTCTTGATTTTGCAGTGGATGGGTCCCAGGAGTTTATGTAGATGTTAAACATGAGGGGACCCTCCTGAACCACTCCATAAATAAAGAACCACCAAGCCAGTGTCTTCTCTCTAATCATAACTAACTGCATTTACCTACTAAGGAAAGAGCAAAACAGTGTTTTGCATTCCCAACC
Source organism: Vipera ursinii (assembly GCF_947247035.1). Taxonomy (NCBI): domain Eukaryota; kingdom Metazoa; phylum Chordata; class Lepidosauria; order Squamata; family Viperidae; genus Vipera; species Vipera ursinii. Next base: position 178,593,357 of record NC_139513.1, read on the forward strand.
CTTGCAGGGCTCAGGGATATAGCATGGTTGATGCTCTTGAAAGCTGCTGAGGAGATAATAGGACCAGAAGGGATATAATAGCCCCAGCTGATCCCAGGGAAGATAATCCACCAGAGCAACTGACACTGTTTCCACCCCAGTCATACTCAAGCCTGAATCATGACTGAAAACAGTCTAGATAATCTGCTCCCTCAGAGCATCCTGAAGTTCAGTTTCTACTATCCTCTCAACAGCTTTTCCTAAAAAGGGAAGGTTGAAGAATGGGTCATGTATGCCAAACTTTACAAATTCTAAGCTTGGTCAGCTTTCTCTTTAACTTTACCACTGAAGCAAATGTAACACATGTTGGTATAATAAGATATATGTTTTATTGTATAGGCCTGGCTGTATTTGCATTTGGTCTGCTGTGCCTGGACCTCCACATCAGTTGTGGAGAGCATGAAAAACCTCTAATTTCCACACTCTGCTGCTGCACTCTGCGTACCAAAGGTCTATAAAAAAGGCATTTTAGATAGGACCAATTCATAAATAGTTGTGCTGTTTCCATAGGATGTGGAGCTGGTGGAGCATCTCAACAGTAGCCTGGCCTTTTTTCTCAATGACTTGCTGTCGTTCATGAATCGTGGCTTTGTCTTTGATCTTCTGCGTTCTTATTATAAGCAGGTAATAAGAGTGTGTCTTTTCCCCAGAGTTATCAGTTTCCTGTTGGGAAGAGGACATATTATTAGACTCAGAGTGCCAGGATGACTATAGGAATCATTTTGCATTGCAGGGCTTAACTATTTGAATGATCTCTGTAAAGCTTAGAAAGTAGCCATGGTTGTAATTTATACTAGTTCCCTTGAGAGAACATGTATTTCTACAAAAGATCTGAATTCTTTCTTCCAGATTCTTAAAACCTATATATGATGATGTGTACTAATGCACCTCTTTCTTCATTAGTCATTTCAGAGAAGGGCGAGAAAAAATAATAAACACAGATTCATGAATATGGTCAATTAAAGTAAAGGTAAAGGTAAAGGTTCCCCCGCACATGCATGCTAGTCGTTTCCAACTCTCGGGGCCGGTGCTCATCTCCGTTTCAAAGCCGAAGAGCCAGCGCTTGTCCGAGGACGTCTCCGTGGTCATGTGGCCGGCATGACTAGACGCCAAAGGCGCACGGAACGCTGTTACCTTCCCACCGCAGTGGTCCCTATTTTTCTACTTGCATTTTTACGTGCTTTCGAACTGCTAGGTTGGCAGAAGCTGGGATGAGTAACAGGCGCTCACTCTGTTACACGGCACTCGGGATTCGACCCGTCAATTATGTACCTTCAAATAGATGTGAACAGTAAGTTACCACATAAATAGATTTTCTCCATGATGGTCTCTCACTAATCAGTCTTTCTGTGGTGTTCCATCACCACTGTAACTGAGTCCATCTATTTAATCATTCTATTTTTCCCTTCCACCTTTGCCAGCATCACAGCTTTCTCCAAAGAGCCAGATCTTCACATCATCACAGTCTTGCTAATCAAGATAAAAATGCATACATTTAATTGGGCACATTTCACATGGCTGCAATTCCAGCATTGTGGCTCTTGGGACAAAAATAGATTTGTTTATTTACAGTTTATTTTCATTTATTTATGAAATATATCTGACAACTAGAAACCAGCTGGAATCTAAGTGGTTTATGGAGTTTAAATATTTAAAAAAGAGTGCAGATTAGAAAAATAAAAAGTGGCTAAAGTTAAAAATGACCAGACTGTGAAAGTAGCACCACTATATAACACCAGAAGCCCTCCAAAAGAACTGTTTTTCAGTTGTTTCCAGGACATGAGGGTGGGACCATGATGGTTCATGGGGTAGGCAATTCCTGAGGAGCGGAACTACTACAGAGAAGGCCGGCCCTTATTAGGCTCCTTCCACCAGATCTCCTTCCACAGGCACTCCCTAGTTGTCTAGGTTGGACAGGCAGAAACTGGTGGGGTAAGACAGACCCTAAAATATCTACCCCCGAGCCATTGTAGGGCTGGATATCCTGAATTTTTGTCTGGAAGTTGAATCGTGACAAATGCACTTCTTTTCCTTTTTAGTTTGAAGTGTTTCACTGCTTATCCAAGTAACTTCTTCCATCTGATATTTGGATAAGCAGCTAAATGTTTCAAACCAAATAGGGAAAGAAGTCCAGTTGCCATGACTCAACTTCCAGACAATTCTACCTGGATGACTGAGAATCTTAACATCCTAAATTTCTGTACAACAAGAAATCAGGAGTAACTGCTTTGCTTAAGTTCCCTTGTATATCATTCTGTTCTGTTTTCAAATATATCTTTTGGTTCTGTTTGGTTTCCCAGGACATGATGTCAGCCTTCCTGAGTATGCCAAACAGGAAACATGACTAGATGAACTAAACCTGCTTTATTGCAAAGCTACATTAACAAAATCTTGCAAGTGTGAAAGTACAAATCTTCCACTATCACTGTCAACTGTCTGATCAATTAGGGTGAATCCTTCCTAACTTTCTTCCTCTGACCATTAGTTCCTTCTCTTTTCTGATTGTTTCTCAGGAAGCAAGATTACATAAGATTAAATTAGGTGCCTCCTAACCCTAATTCTTTCCCCTCTCCCCATTCCACACACACATAAAGATGTAATAGGGCTTCCAGGAGACACTTATATAGAGAAATAGAATTGGCTTCTCAAATAGGGAGAAGGGCAATAACCAGGAAGCTTAGAATAGAACATTAATAGTTCAACATTTTTACTATGAATGGCTGCTGATATTCAGTCATTCTGTTGCTTATTCGTGTATTCATGATTTGGTACAAAATTTTGGTACCAAAATTTCTTCTCAGTAATCAGCTTTTTTGAATTTTTCTAAGTTCATGCTTGTGATACCTGTATGCTGTCCAACCATCTTCTTCTGGTCTCTTTTCCCATTACTTTTTATTTTTCTAAGGCTAGCTGCTGATGCTAATAGAAGATCTGAAGAGGAATCCTCCCACTACATCAGCAAGTTATCTTTAGGAATCCAGTATTAAGTCCAACTGTGTCTATACTTCATTTTGCTGTGCACTTATTTACTTCATTCAACTGTCCTAACTTCAATATTTGTTATTAAAAAATTGGTTGTGAAGTGGTATCATTTCTACATAGAATATTTTGGATCTCATTCTGTGTTCCTTCTCATTCTCCAAAGCTAATTTAGCCTCCTTGTTACTTCTTGCAGAAAGATTTGCTTGCTGTCTTTTGTGGATGCACCAGGAGATAGAGGGACCTGTCCATGATATAATTTTGAGCTTCTAATTTAAACTGTATGGTACTGTACTGTATGGATTGCTGGGATAATGTTTTTCTGAGCCTAGAAGATGGATCTGCATTGCTACATTAAGACTAGCATAATTCAAGATTTTTTTTTCTACTTCTCCAGATCAATAACTGGCTGTTGACCACACAGAACCCTAATGCCCTCATTGCTCTCAGAATGGACTTGATCCGTATCGTCTGCAGTCATGAACATTATGTTACCCTAAATCTTCCCTGCAGTGGCCTTTCACCTCCTGCTTCACCTTCTCCCTCCATCTCATCTGCAGCCTCCCAGGTAGGTAGAACAACATGAAGGAAGAGGATGAGGGACGAGCTTCTTGTCAAAAATCAGGTTCTCCCCTTCAGTACTCTCATCAGAAGTCCCATTGAGAAGTTGTCACCCTGATTGTGGAGGTTCCAGTTAGCTGCCAGGTTTCAGGTTTTGGATGGATCTGTGAGTTTTTCCACTGTTTAAAATAATACTGAGTTAAGGGGAAAAGACTGGTGGCTCAGGAAAAATTTGCCAGAAAAATAGGGTTTCGGAAAAAATATAAAAAATGGGATATGTTGCTTTTGCAATGCTTGCATCTCTTAGAAGAAAAGCAAGATATTAAAAAATGACGTATAAAAAAGGCAAGTAAGGAGCAGGCTAAGGACAGGAATTAGCAGAATTGCAATGGATAAGACAATAGTGACAGGAATATTCTTTCCTGGGAAAAGAGTGTTATTCTCATATGATGGAAAAGAAGCATTTTCCACTACTGGGGAATGTATACTACTGAGTTATCTGTTCTTTTTTATTGACTCTGCTGCAGCCTTTCACCTCCTCTCTCTGTTTTCCCACTCAATATTGCAGATGATCCCTAAAAGGGAGATGGGGAGCCCGTGAGTCATTCAGAGTGAAATGATGGATAATAGCTGCTGTGGTTGGGGAGTGGGGGGAGGCTTGGATTGCCACCCTTTGCTTTGCATTCATGAGAGCAGAAATTACTCAAGGTGCAGTTTTGCCTGGTTTTTCATGGACCACCTCCTCTTTGCAGAGTTCAGCATTCTCCAGCCACACACAGGACCAGCAAGTGGCCAGCATGTTTGAGCTCTCTGTAGCTTTTCGCCAACAGCACTTCCTGGCAGGCTTGGTGTTGATGGAGTTGGCACTCATCCTGGAGCCTGATGCAGAGGGGTAGGTATGATTTAGTGGGGAAAACAGAAGCGTTATGGCTGCATGTGCCTTCCTCCGTCCCCTGACCACAATAGCCAAAAATGGGAGATACTACCTTCCACTCCTTCAAACTAGAAATTAGTGTAAAACAGTGTGTCTCAACTTTGTTAACTTTAAGGTCTGTGGACTACAATTCCCAGCATGCTGATTAGGAAATTCTGTGTTGAAAATTCATGCATCTTAAAATTGCCAAGGTTGAGAAACTCCCTCCTCTGAAACCCTGAAGATAAATAAGAGAAAATCCTGATACCCTGCCCACCGGGGACCTTCATTTTGCCCTCCCTCTTAAGTGTAACTAAGGGCCACTAAAAAACTGTCCATCTTTGGTCAAGGAGAGAATTTGCAGTGAAATGTGTGTTTTTAATCTCTTTTCCTGCAAATGTCAGAGTTCTTTCTGAGGTACTGCATCACTGAACAAAGCAAACCACAGAAAAGAGACAACATTGAAATAGAAAACAAGCTTTTGTCGTGTGTGACCCATCATGCAGTTTTTTTGGCAACCATACGGAAGTGGTTTTCCACTGTCTTTTTCCAGGGTGATTTTGATTTCTGAAACTGGCTGGAGCCTGGTCTTCCTTGATAGTTTTCTATTCACAGATGAATCAGGCTGGACCTGCCTAGCTTCCTAGTTCAGAAAGGGTCAGCCTGGTACTGCCACCTGCAGGTCTGTGAATATTTTTTTTTATTACTTTCTTATGGCAATTGGCCTTCTACAATGAGGGAAGGACTTGGAGGCTTTTTTATTACCCTGTGGACAATGGCCATCATTTTTCTCTGTCCATGAAGGAGTGAATGAAATAGCAGCATTTCATGTTTCTATTCTAAAAATCTTTCCCTCCCTCCATTAGAGCATTCTTCCTGCACAAGAAAGCCATCTGTACTCTACACAACCTGCTGTACAATCATGACTCTGATATCCGCTACAGGGACCCTACTGTGCGAGCCCAAGTTGCTCAGCTCTATTTGCCTCTGATTGGCATCATCATGGATGCTCTACCGCAGCTCTATGACTTTACAGGTAAGGCCAGGAGTGGGTGGGTGGGTGAAGAGTAACACATGAAACTGCCAGTGTGTGCAGACACTGCCAAAGGAGACCACTTTTCTAGACCACTGTTGCCAGTGGCAAGTCTGTGGCAAAATGAGCCTTGCGACCTCTTGCTGAAAGTGACGGCAGCGGCATGATTGGCTTGATGAGCCTCGTGGCCGCCTGGGAGCAGCAGTACCGATGCAATCGGCGCAATGAGCTGTGCTGCCTCCTGCTGCAAGCAGCGTGATTGGTGTGATGAGCCTTGCGGCCCCCTGCCATCATTGACAGCAGGGGTGCGATCAGTATGATGCACCACGCAGCCTTATGCCACAAGCAGTGGGGATCTCGTGATCAACACAATGCTCAGCATGGCCTTATGCCGCAATTGGTAGCGCAATCAGCGTGATGAGCCTTGCGGTCTCCTGCCGTGAGTGGCAGCAGAGGCATGATTGGTGCAATGAGCCATGTGGCCTCATGCTGTGAGCAGCAGCTGCAAGTGGCAGCAGCGTGGGATGCAGTGTGGGAGGTCGGGGTGTGGGAGGCCTGGCTGCGGCGGTCCTAAGGCAAACGGGTAAGACTTCCTCCAAAACTAAGACCTGGTGCCTCTTGGAGGCAAAAAAAAATATAAGACCAGGTCTTATTTTCAGGGAAACACAGTAGCTTTGCTTTCTATACCTGATCAAAATTGTTTAAAGCTGCTACATTTATTAAACACAGCCATTATATTTCAAGGCTTAAAATCAGGAGACTTTCTTTATATTTTATTCTGCTTCTAATCTCTTTGATAATTTGTTATAGCTTTTCTTAACGATTTTTCTATTTCTGCTGTTTGCTCTGATTCTTCAGTTAAATCATTGATGATGGGTACAAATTGATTACCAATATTTATGTCACTTGATTCCAGCATACAGATGATAAATGTCAGCATTAATAATATATTTTATAATTGATTTGTCACTGATGGTAACAGAAACCCCTGTTGGTGGCACAAAAAAACTATAAAATCTGTTCAGCCAATAAAACAGATTGGCTTTTTAAAAAACAGTGATCATTTTGATTATAAAACCTATTAAAATTTGAGTTACCTCAGAAAACAATTGAACTGGAGATTAATAACTGCATCCTATGCAGATTTTTTGTGAAGAAAACAATAGTTTAAGCAGAATTAAAGCCAGTATTATTGAAGGAATGACCACTGAGAGATGGAATGAGAGGCTAGTGTAATAGCAAACAAGAATATTACAAAGGAAGGAAGATTGAGAAAGGAAGCCAAAGAATATTAGAATTTTAAAGCAGAGCTTTTCAAACAGTGGTACGCGTATCACCAGTGGTACATTGGCACCTGGCAGGTGGTACGTGACCATCCTGGAGAAGTGGTAGCAGGGGAGGGGAATGAGCAGAACCAGTGGCAGCACCGCACAAGCCTGAGTGAGAGACAGCTGGAGCTGCAAGACTGTCAGGACTCAGTGGAAGCGCCAGGATCAGCCCACTTTCGAGCTGATCTGTGCTTCTTCGGGGCTGTAAGGGCTCAGCGGAAGCGCCAGGATCAGCCCACTTTCGAGCTGATCTGTGCTTCTTCGGGGCTGTAAGGGCTCAGCGGAAGCGCCAGGATCAGCCCACTTTCGAGCTGATCTGTGCTTCTTCGGGGCTGTAAGGGCTCAGTGGAAGCGCCAGGATCAGCCCACTTTCGAGCTGATCTGTGCTTCTTCGGGGCTGTAAGGGCTCAGTGGAAGCGCCAGGATCAGCCCACTTTCGAGCTGATCTGTGCTTCTTCGGGGCTGTAAGGGCTCAGCGGAAGCGCCAGGATCAGCCCACTTTCCAGCTGATCTGTGCTTCTTCGGGGCTGTAAGGGCTCAGCGGAAGTGCCAAGATCAGTGCAGGGCTCCAGCTGGAGCTCGGTGCTGATCTTGGTGCTACCACTGAGCCCAGAAGAAGTGCCGATCAGCTGGAGCCCTGCCCCTACTCTGCAGAGGACAGATCCCTATCATTCCCAGCCCTGCAGGGCTCCAGTGAGGAGGAGCAATTTAAATATGTAAAGACCACAAAAAGAAAACTTGCTTTTTTTCATTGTAATTCAGAAAAGAGGTAGGGGAGGATTCGGGGGGGGGGGGTTGTTTGTTTCAAAGGAAGGGAAAGAAGGGAATTGGGTCTGTTGGGGGTGCAGCAGGCGAATGGTGATGGCGCACAGCTTCTGGTGTTCAGGGGGCGGTCGTTTCAAAAGAGCAAAACGAGGCAAAAAATAAAAATCCCCTCCACGACCCCTAAGAGCTGGATGTGGATGTGATTTTTTTTTCCTTGTTCAGAAGAGACACTCTTCTGTTTTAACCTTTTTTCCTGGTCGTTTTTCGGAGTTTTCATCCTGCTTTTGTGAGAGGGTAGCTTTTGGGGGAGGGGTGAAGCTGACCCCTTTCCCCCCCTTCCAAGCCACCAGCCGAGCAAGACGTCTGCCTGCTTGCGCTCTTCCCCGTCCAAGGTTTTTGTTGTGGGCATTTCTGTTGAGAATTGGCAGGAGGATGGGCTGTTTGGTTTTTATTCCCCCCCCCCCCCATCTGCTGGGTGGTTGCAGCAGGTTTTGGTCACTTCTGTCGTGCTGGGTGGTTACCCACGAAGCACATTTTTTGAAGGGGATCCCCACTCCGGTTGCTAAGCTTAAACCCTCTTTCTCCTCCTTCTCATTGGAGTCTCCCTTGTTTGCAACCGTGGGGCAGGAAGACCCCTGCCAGGCCGGGGATGATAGGGATCTGCCCTCTGTGCAGTAGGGGCAGGGTTACTATGCTCCCTGTCAATCAAATTTGATTTCCTTTCTTTGCTCCCCCCCCTCCTCTGCTTGTAGCTGCCTCTGAGTCCCTCATATTTGGGAGTTAGCATTCCCGGAATCTTTCTCCTGAGCCCCTTGTGCTGGATAACTGTTGCCACCCAAGAGCTGTTTTAAGGTTAGGGAATCTAGCACCCCAACATGCCAATCTAATACCCATGCTCCCAATTCAAGTGCAGAAGCTGCACACACCCCCAAAGCCCCTGCAATCACCTATCAGCTTCTTTGAGTCAACCAGAAGGAGACAGTGCCAAGATTAATGTCAGAGAAACAGGCACAAGTTTCCCATTAAAAGTGTGGTAAGTGGGTGTACAGATAGTCCTCAATCTACAACCACAATTGAGCCCAAAATTTATGTTGCTAAGTGAGAAATTTGTTAAATGAGTTTTGTCCCATTTTATGACTTTTCTTGCTACATTTGTTAAGTGAATCACTGCAGTTGTTAAATTAGCAACACGGTTGTTAAGTGAATCTGACTTTCCCCATGGACTTTGCTTGTCAGGAGGTCACACAAGGGGATCACGTGACCCTGAGACACTGTGACCGTCAATATGAATCAGTTGCCAAGCATCTGAGTGTAAATCACAAGACCCTGGAGATGCTGCAACAGTCATAAGTGTGAAAAATGGTCATAAGTCACTTTTTCAGTGCAGTTGGAACTTTGAACAGTCACTAAGCAAACTATTGTAAGTTGAGGACTACCTGTACTTTATCACTTTTTTCCTTTTTTTTTTTGGTCATCAAGTTTTTGACACCTTGCTAGGCAATTGGTTGTACTCGGATATTGCCATATTGTAAAAGTGGTAAAATGGGTGAAAAGGCTGAAAAGCCCTGCTTTAAAGATCTAAAAAAAGTTCTGGGGCTTAATCTAGGAATTTCACAGCTTGACTGTGGAACCTGATCATTAGGCTTTAGGATTGGGTCAATGTAGATATTTTTGCTTGGGAAAAGAATTATAGATCTGCCTTGCTTAAACTGTGTAATTGGAGACAAGTTGAGGTCTCTTAGGATTGGCTGGATGCGTTCTCCCCCATGATTTTTGATTCCAAGAATTCTGTGATGGCCATACTGGCTTTGAAATGTTGGGAACTGGAGGCGGGGCCAGCTGTCAGAGCGGGCGGCTGTGTGAATGGGCTTCTCCGTATCGCACAGTCTCTTACCCAGTGTCCGCAGGGGCTCCTCGGAGCCATAGGAGGTCCTGGAGGGACAGCCGAAGCTGCAGGTGTCCCAGAGAACCTACATGAGCAGCGTCCCGTGTTGGAGATCTGGAAAAAACCTGATGCAAGTGGACCGGGGAGAAGGAAGCCAGTAATGGCCGACAGGAAGATCTGACAGAGGGATGGAACTAGCAACAACCTAGTGGAACAATGGTATATCAGATCTGACGAAAAGGAATTCCAAGATTTTATATCTAAAAAGTGAAAGGGAGCGCTTTTGAAATAGTCCTTACTGAGAGGGAGCGAGAGAAGCAACGAGGGATAAGATGGCAGGTGAGAGCGACAAGAAGAGGAAGCCAGGAAGTTAGAAGATTGTAAACTAGCTGTGAGACCAGGCGAACGGACAGAAAGGTAACGGAAAAAGACAAGTTTTTGAGTCTTGGAGACTGAGCTTTTGGAAAAATGAGTGTGGACTATAAGTAGAAGGAAAGTGAATTGTTTGGACAGACTTTGAACTTTTGAGTTATAAGACACGGGAGTATAATGGATCCAAGATGGAGAAAGTGACACAGCAACTTTAGGACTGCAGTTCGGATAGTGAGACTATTACTGGTCATGGGCTGAAGAAAAAGATATAAAAGGAGCTACAAATCCAGAGTTGGAAATTTATAATCAAAAAGGAAAGTGACTTTGATGGGACAGGAAGATAAAGATGATATATAAATATAGATAAAAAGACACACATACTGTAAATATAAATATATAGACTGACTGCTTGCTATATTTGTGAAACAACTATATTACTGCGATTGTTGACTGCTATAATTGGATAAATTAATAGAATTGAAATAATTAAATAGCTAATTAATTAATCACTCGATTGTTTATTTATATATATATATATATATATATATGTGTGTGTGTGTGTGTGTGTGTGTGTGTGTGTGTGTGTGTGTGTTTTCTCTGAGGTTTTCGCGGGTGTTTATATGTGGATCTTCGGTCATTCGGGTTTCTTCCCGCGTAGAACTAAAGGTGTAGGTGCAACGTTTCGACGGAATCCCATCCGTCATCATCAGGCTGGAGGCTTCAGCTTCCTTCTTCTGGGAGAAGCATGTGGTAGTGGCTGTTTGTTCCTCTTTTTTAAACTGCCAGAGGGGGTGTGTTCTGTGGGTGGAGGTGTGCTCTGATTGGGTGGGGGATTAAGTGTGTTCTGATTGGGTGGGAGTGTGTTTTGAATGGTGGGTGTGTTCTGATTGGGTGGGGGTGTGTTTTGAGTGGATGGGCTGGTCTCAGCTGCCAGCCTTAGACCTGAGCTGGTGAGTTGTGCTGCTTTTGTTCGGCTTCGTGTTTGTGGTGGTGCCATGTTTTTATAGTGGGTGTCAGTTTGCTTATTGTGTGGTTTGGAGGGGTTTAAAGTGGCTGATGTTGCAGCTGTAGTTAGGTTTCTGTTTTGTGGTTGTGCCTCGTTATCATTGTGGGTTTGGATTTGCTTTTTGAATGGTTGTGTGGTGGTGATGTCATGTGATGTTATCATGAGTTTGGGTCTGGTATCATTCTTGGTGGTTGGGACTCGTCTGTCAATCAAGGTGGGTTTCCAAATGGCTGGTAGGCGAGAGGTATCATCTCGTTTGTTCATGCTGTGGGGGCGTTTTTCTATCTCAATGGCTTCTCTGATTATTCTGTTGTTAAAATGTTCAATTTTGGCGATAGTTTTGGTTTTTTAAAAATCAATTTCATGTCCTGTGGCTTCAAAGTGTTGGACCAGGGATGAAGTTTGTTCTCCCTTTCTGAGTGAGTTTTTGTGCTCTTCAATGCGTGCACTTATTCTTCTGTTGGTCTGTCCGATGTATGTGGTGGGGCAGGTGGTGCATGGGATTTCGTATACTCCTTGGTTTTCTAACCCAATTATGTCCTTGGGGTTTCTTCTGTCTGTGTAGAATGCTGTTTTGATGTTGTGTTTTTGGAGGACCTTGCTGATTCTGTCTGTGGTCCCTTTTAAGTATGGGAGGAGGGCTTTGCCATTTTCTTGTTCTCTGTCTTGGGTTTTTGTGGGTGTCTTTCTTCGGATTAAGTTGGTAATCGTGTTTCTTTGGAATCCATTGGCTGTTAGTACATTAGTGAGAGTGTGTAGTTCGGTTTTTAGGTGTTGTTCGTCAGCTAGGTGTTTTGTTCTGGAGATGAGTGTCTTGGCTACGGAGTTGATCTGTGCTGGGTGGTGGTGTGAGAGTGCGTTCAGATAGCAGTTTGTGTGTGTTTTTTTATGGTAGATAGTGTGTCCTAGGGAGCCGTTGGATTTCTTGTAGACTAAGACATCAAGGAAGGGAAGTTGATTGTTAGCTTCTGTTTCCATGGTGAATTGTATTTTGGGGTGTAGGCTATTGAGGTGTGTGAGGAAGTCATCCAGTTTTTCTTTGCCATGTGGCCAGATTACAAAGGTGTCATCTACGTATCTGAGCCAGAGTTTGGGTTTGTGGTTGGATTTTTCTAGAGCGAGGGTTTCAAAGTGTTCCATGTAGAGGTTTGCGATGACAGGTGAAAGGGGTGATCCCATGGGTGCTCCTTCCATTTGTTTGTATCTTTGTCCATTGTAGATGAAGTATGTGTTGGATAGGCAGTGGTTGGTCAGATCTAGGATGTGTTTTGGGGGGTTGTATTTATTTAGGATAGCTGTCAAGGCTTCTTTGATTGGCACTTGGGTGAAGAGGGATACGACATCGAAGCTCACAAGTAGGTCACAGGGCTGTAAGTTTAGTTTACTTATGATCTCTATGAATTGGAATGAGTTTTGTACGTGTGAGGTGATGGAATTTGCGTAAGGCTGTAGTTGTTTGGCAAGAAATTTGGCTAGATTTTGTAGAGGTGAGCCTATGGAGCTGACTATGGGTCTGAGTGGGGTTCCTTCTTTGTGTATCTTGGGCAGACATGTAAAATGTTTGTTAAGTATTTAGATTACCTTGCTAGGCCCCGAACACGGGACAAATCTTATTTCCTGTTTCAGCCTAGCCCAAGGCCATCTACAGGCAGTAGCCCCAGCAGTGGCAGCTCATATTTGTGTAATTTTTTTTGGCTTGCTAACAAAGAATCTCAGAAGGGTATGGCTGACAGATGAGAACAAATAAGTTTGAAATGATGATATCGGTCTCCCTTTATTCTTTGTTAGCAAGCCAAAAAAATTTACACACACACACACACATATATTTGTTGTTGTTAGCTGCGAAGTCGTGTCCGACCCATCGCGACCCTATGGACACACACATATATATAATTGATATATTGATAAAGGGTTATTTAAGGTTAAAGGAATTAAGTATTTGTAAAGAGTGATATCAACTCAGCAATGTCTTAGGGGTTTGGTTGAATTTATCAATAGTATACGAGTTACAATAGAGATAGAGGATAGGGTGGCTGTTGATTTCAACATATCTCCCCTGAATTAGGAAATAGATAAGGAGGTTATTGTGGAGGGAGATAGAGGGGAGAAAAGAAGGTGGAAATACCCCATAAAGAGTATTTTTATAAAAATCTGGTTAAATATGACAAGCATACCGAACTTAACAAAGATCAGCACAAGAAAATGGGCAGCGCCACAGGGGTTAGGGATGTCTTCAAGCCCCTCTAGTCAGAAGTCCATTGACGACATGCTACAAAGGAAAAGGTCGAACTCCCTTAAAGATCTACAAGCACTTTTGCAAAATATACAAGAAGCTATGACTAGGAACCATGAAGAGATGAAGAAAGAGATAGGCCAAGTGAGAAATGATACTGGTGAGCTCAAGGAAAAAATACAAGCGATTGATGGTAAATTTGAGGTGATTCAACAACAATTAATAAAAAATGAGCAAAGACTACAGGAAATGGTAGTAAGAATGGAGAAGGAGGAGAAGAAAGTAGAGGACTTAAGTGAAACTTTAATCCGGGCAAACAGAGAGCTCGAAACAACAGTGATATAAAAGATTAGAAACAATACTCCAACAAGAACCACAAAAAAAGAATGTAAAACGACATGGACTTAAATTTAACATAAATTTAACGTTTTAGAAAAAGAAAAATGTATAAAACAGAACTTCTTCAAAAATGCAAACAAACCTAGTCGATGACTTGCACACAAATTGAAAAAACAAAAAGAGAAAAGTTGGATTAGTAAATTACGAGATGACAGAGGGAGAATACACTATAAAGAAGAGGAGAAAAAAATTATAGCCCAGGAATTCTATGAGAAATTATACAAGGAAGATAACCAGGAAAATGAAGACAAAGCGGAGGAATATTTTTAAAAAAAATACTACCAAAAGTTACAGATGAAATAAAAAATATGTTGAATGAAGAAATTAGGATGACAGAGGTGATTACGGCCATTAATAAAAAATAATAAAGCACCGGGCCCTGATGGTCTTCTGACAGAAATCTACAAGGAACAACAAAACATCTTAGGACAACCTTTATTGAATGTGTCTGGATGAAGCAAAAACCCCAGAGTCATGGTCAGAGGCGAATATTGTCCTGATCTCAAAAGATAACACGGACCATACATCAATCCAAAATTATAGACCAATATCTACTTAACTGATTACAAGATATTTACAACAATTATAGCTGAGCAACTAAAAAGATTTTTAAAAGATTTTATACACGTGGATCAGAACGGATTTCTACCCAAAAGACAAACTAAACACAACATTAGGATAATCTTGGACATGCTAGAATACTATGAAATACATAGTGGACAACAAATTGCGTTATTATTTTTAGACGTTCAGAAGGCCTTTGATAATGTTAAGTGGTCATTTATATATCAACAACTTAGGTATATGGATGAAAAATTTATAAACATAATTAGGGCAATATATTCTAATCAGGAAGCCAAAATAATAAATGGGGAAGTAACCAGGAAATTTCAAATACGAAATGTTGGGAACTGAAGTTCTTGGATGGCACTCACACTGGCAAAATCTGGATTGTCCCTATACCCTTTGGAATAATAATAATAATAATAATAATAATAATAATAATAATAATAATAATGATGATGATGATGATGATGATGATGATGATGATGATGATGATGATGTTGGAAGGGACCTTGGAGATCATCTAGTCCAACTCCCTGCTCAGGCAGGAAACCCTATACCATTTTGGACAAATGGCCGTCCAGTCTCTTCTTAAAAACTTCCAGTGTTGGAGCATTCTGGAGGCAGGTTGTTCCACTGGTTAATTGTTCTGTCAGGAAGTTTCTCCTTAGTTCTAGGTTGCTTCTCTCCTTGTTTAGGTTCCATCCGTTGCTTCTTGTCTTGCCTTCAGGCGCTTTGGAAAACAGCTTGACTCCCTCTTCTTTGTGGAAGCCCCTGAGATATTGGAACATTGCTATTATATCCCCCCTCGTCCTTCTCTTCATTAAACTAGACATACCCAATTCCAGCAGCCATTCCTTATGTTTTAACCTCCAGTCCCCTAATCATCTTTGTTGCTCTTCTCTGTACTCTTTCTAGAGTCTCAACATCTTTTTTACATCGTGGTGACCAAAACTGGATGCAGTATTCCAGGTGTGGTCTTACCAAGGCATTGTAAAGTGGTATTAGTACTTCATGTGATCTTGATTCTATCCCTCTGTTAATGCAGCCTAGCACTGTGTTGGCTTTTTTGGCAGCTCCAGCACACTGCTGGCTCATATTTAAGTGATTGTCCACTAGGACTCCGAGATCCCTCTCACAGTTACTACTATTGAACAAGTTACCACTTATATTATACCTGTACATTTGGTTTTTCTTGCCTAAATGTAGAACTTTACTTTTTTCACCATTGAATTTCATTCTGTTAGATAACGCCCAGTGTTCAGGTCTGTCCAGATCATCCTGTCTTCTGGAATGTTGGCTATTCCTGCCAGCTTGGTGTCATCGGCAAATTTGATGAATTCCCCATCTATCCCCTTGTCCAAATCATTTGATGTTAACGGTCAGTTGAAGGATTTTATTGAAAAACTTTATTGAAGTTACAATATTATCCCCTCCCCAACCCAACCCAGAGCCCCTCCCCCTCCCCCACTTCCCAAAGCTGAATACAGGGTTACAAATACAAAATAATTATAATCTATCTAACATTAACCAACTATGTAAATAACCAAATACACAATGCACTTTAACCCATCTATAACATCATTACAAACAAACTACAAATATCCAACTTATACTAATACAATAACAATACCATGATATATACATTATTGTAACTAATACTAATATTTAAAAAGACTTAAATTATAGCAATCTTATTCATAGGCTAAATGGAACTTTTTAGTCTCATACTTTTTGTGAATATAATCTACCCATCTTCTCCAAACCGAAATGTATCGTTCTTGTGAGTGATCCTTCAAGTAAGCCGAGATCTTAGCCATTTCTGCTAAGTTGGACACCTTAAGCGTCCATTCTTCTATAGTCGGCAGGCTGTCCTTCTTCCAATATTGCCCTACCAATAACCTCGCTGCTGTTATGAGGTTCAACATCAAATTAATTTCTTTAATGTCACCATCTGTAATAACACCCAGTAAAAATAATTGTGGGGTAAACTTTATCTTTCTCTTAAAAATCTTTTGCATGTTCCACCAAATTTTGATCCAAAAAGCTTTAATGTTTCTACAAGTCCACCAAATATGAAAGTAGGTAGCATCCAAACTACCACATCTCCAACATTTGGGCTGTAGATTAGGATACATGCAAGAAAGCTTCTTAGGGTCCAAATGCCATCTAAAGAACATTTTATAGAAGTTTTCTCTTAAATTTTGGGCTTGTGTAAATTTCACATTTCTAACCCAAATTATCTCCCACACATCCAATGGGATCGGCTCTTGAATACTTTGAGCCCATTTCACCATGCAATCTTTGACCAATTCCGTTTCCAAATCTAATTCTATTAAGGCATTATAAATTCTCTTTATATGCGCTCGTGTTTGATCTTTAATCTGTTTTACCAAATTTTCATCCATCAGCGTCAAACCAACCTTCTGGTCTAATTTCCACCTGGCTTGCAATTGAGTATACTGAAACCAGGATTGTACAATATTTTCTTGTTTTAGCTCAGCTAGCAACCTTAATTGCCAGTCGCTCCCTTCCAATCTGAGTAGTTGCTTGTAAGAAATCACATCCAGATTCACACCCATAGATATCCCCTCTATTGCGTGTCCAGGAATCCCCCAAATTGGTATTTTATAATTTAACTTGTAATAATACTTTTTCCAAACACGCAATATAGCACTTCTTAAAATGTGGGATTTAAAAGTCCTATCAACTTTTTTATCATAAATCAAATATGCATGCCACCCATATAATAAATCCCATCCCTCAAGATAAAGTATACTTTTATTAGTTAAATTAAGCCAATCACTAACCAATGTTAAGACCACTGCGTCATAATATAATTTCAAATTAGGCACCTCTTTCC
Source organism: Vipera ursinii (assembly GCF_947247035.1). Lineage (NCBI taxonomy): Eukaryota > Metazoa > Chordata > Lepidosauria > Squamata > Viperidae > Vipera > Vipera ursinii. The sequence goes on from NC_139513.1 coordinate 178,610,297, forward strand.
CGAGCGTCTTGCATAATCTTAAGTTTAACTCTCGGTTTTTTCCCCGCCCAGATAAATTTGTTAATACCCTTCTGCCACTCAGATCTTGCTGATGAGAGCCCTCAGCCAGGCCCCTCCCACTTGGTCACCACGGAGACCCAGCTGTGTGAGCCTGACAGCATGGATGAAGATGACCCACAGCTGGCCCTGTTCAAGGATGCCCGACGCAGGAGGCAGTCAATTAGGAGTAAACAGAGGAAGGCAATGGGGCTCCTCGGAAGGAGGCAGAGAGAAGCCACGCCCTGAACTCTATATTAGGGGAATGTGTGGGAGGGCTGGTTTGCTGAAGGCAACCGCTTGGATAGTTCCTGTTTCTTAAAGCTCCTGTTTCTTGGTTCGTGTCTTGTTTGTTTTTGTAGCTATAAATTTGGCAGGCGTAATTCCAGCCTCTTGCCTTCTTGTAAAAGGGGTTGTCCCTGCCTTTTCTGCAGGGCCGGTAGCAGGCTGGTACAGAACACTCTCCCTCTAATTCTTTATGTTTTTGCATCTGCTTATGCCTATAACCGTTATTCATATGAATCATAATCCTCCTCATGTATGCTTTACTGGCATCCCAAACCATATTAATCGGTGTTCCTTTATGCATATTCAGAACAAAAAACTCTCTCAAATAATCTTTACATTTTTCTGAAAGTACATCATATCTAAATAAATTTTCGTTCAGTCTCCAAGATCTTCTTATTCCATCTTCACAAAATAATTCCATCCATACAGGACTATGGTCCGATAACGTTCTTGGAAAAATCTTAACATTCTTAATCCTGGAAATAAGATCACCAGTAACCAAAAAGAAATCAATTCTAGAAAATGACTGATGCCTAGCTGAGAAAAAAGTAAAATCTCTATCCTCCAAGTTCCGCTCCCGCCAGATGTCTCTTAGTTCAAAGTCTTCTGTCAAGTCAAAAAAACTTTTAGGCAATCTAGAATAAATAGGAGAGTCTTTAGATGACCTCTTCTTATCCTTATTTGAGTCCAGAACATTCCAATCACCCATCAGAATAACTGATTTGTAGTCCAATTGAGTTAGCCTATCGTGTAAAAACTTATAGAATTTTCCTTGCTGCTGGTTGGGAGCGTATAATCCAATGATGAGAATCTTCTTACCTTGTAATAATAATTCAATAATAACATATCTTCCCTGTGGGTCAGATTCAATTAACGTAGCAGATAAGTCTCTTCTCAAATAGATAACCACTCCACTCTTTTTATCTTGAGCAGATGCTATAAAATGAGGTCCCAATTGGGAATTAATCAAGTATTTTTGATCTTTTACACAAATATGAGTTTCTTGCAGACAAACAATATCATTTTTATGTTGCTTCAAATAATGAAACACTTTCCTTCTTTTTTGTGTTGAATTCAAGCCATTAACATTCCATGTCAAGAGCTTTATCACCATCCTCAACGACCTGGAACCTCTGGAACGCCACCTTGAGGTCTGCAGTTGGTCTCTTCGGTCACGCCCCTCCCACCGGTTCCATACTACCAGGGCCTTGTATTATAAGCACAGAGTCCATCTTCTGTTTCTGTTGTCCCTTTTCTCTCCACTTGTGTGCCGCACATGTCATTCTCTGATCTTTTGGATCAGCCTTTAACATCAATCTCTGGTCAGTAGATTCAGCCAATTGTGCCTCACCAACAAGCTGTGCTGATACACCTTCAACTTGTTGGTTATCTTCTTCCATTCTCTTAAGCGATGGAGATGGTGGTGAACCTGCTTTCAGGACATTCATATAAAATTCCTTGGCCTTGGCAATCGTCGTAAGCCTGTACCATGTCCCTGCACGACTCACCACTATTCCAATAGGGATCTCCCATCTGAATTGTATTTGTCGATTTTTAAGTTCATCAGACAAGAAACCAAACTCCTTCCTTTTTCTCAGCATCTTAGGAGGTACTTCCTTCAAAATCATAATATCTTGTCCCGCAATTTGAAATTTCTGGTGATAAAAGGCCTGAATAATCTCATTTCGAAGTGACCTCTTGGAAAAGTAAATCACCACATCCCTGGGTAAGTTCTTCTGTCTCGCTATCCAGGAGTTAACCCTAAAATATTTTTCCACCTCTCTTGATAACTCTTTAGGGTCCCATCCCAGGATGGGAGCAGTAACCTTGATCACCTCTTCCAGTAAGTCCTCACGTGGGTTTTCTCTCAACCCCCTTATTCTCAGAGCAAATTCCATCTCTTTAAACTGAGAAACCATCAATTCTTCCTCAGTTTTATCAATTTTATTTTCTACTGTAGTAATTCTATTTTCAAGTTTTTCAGTCTTTTCCACAACCTCATCCACACGATCATCCAGACATCCAAGATGGCGGACGTGCTGGGCTGAGCTCTGTGAGCTCCAGCTGTTAGGCGTCCCTGAGGAGCCCCTCAGGGGTGCCTTTGGGCCCTCTGTGTTGGGGTTCAGGGTGGACAGGCAACGAGGCAGGCAATGAGGTAGGCAGCTAGGCTGGTCGACCCGTCTGCTGGTCTGTCCGTTTGCCTTTGCTCGTCCCTGCTCGTGCTGGCAGTTCCTGGTGATGTCGTCCGTAGCGTCTCCGGGCCGTTTTCGGGCCGTTTGCAGCCGGTGCCGGCGTTTTCTCATTGCTCTGGGCCATCTCGGGCCGCTCTCGGCAGCGTCGTCGTCTTCGAGCCGTTTTTGGCGGAGGAGACATCCGTGGGTCATCTTGGCGGCGGCGGCGATGTTTTTGGGCCGTTTTTGGGCCGCTTTCGGTGGCGGCGTCTTCGGGCCTTGCTCAGGCCGCTTCGGTGGTCGGCGGTGGCATTTCTCGGGCCTTTGGCCCGTTTCGCCAACGGCGTTCCTCTGACCCGCTTTTGGACTGAGTGGCGGTGGCGGCGTCTTTGGCGACGGCGGCAGCGGCGTTGCAGCCGGTGGCGTTCTTTTTGGCAGTGGCAGCAGCAGCGGCTCTTGCAGTGGTTCCTGCGACGGTGAGGCCCTCCGCTTCCCGACTCCTCGTTCCTGCGACGGTGAGGCCCTCCGCTTCCCGACTCCTCGTTCCCCCCCTTGAAGACCTGGGGCTCCCGTACTTTGGGAGGCCGCGCTCTGGACGGCCCCAACTAGTGGACTGGGGGCCTATGGAGTTGCAGCCGGGAACGACGCCCAGAATGACAGTGCGGTGAAGGAACTGTGGGGGCAACTGGAGTGGCCAGCCGGTACCAGACGGGAACTTACTATCTTGTGGCCTAGCTAGACTTCCTGCCCCAGATATATATCTGCCTGCATATAAACTCTCTTGCCTGCCTTCCTCTCCCCATAGGACTCAGATGGGCCTGGGTGCAAGCCACGGTGGGAGAGTGGCTTGGACTTACACCTGCAGCCCCATAGAGGTGGGAGCTCTATGGGGTGTGCTTTACCCAGAGTGCGTTTTCTGGACCACCCCCGGGAACAGAGTTGCAACCCGTCGTGAGAGGATGGGGGGTGGCCTGTTTCTGTTGTTCACCCAGCTGAGTGGCAGTGAAGCTGGGTGATGGTCCAGATACTCACTTACCCTCTGACGTGACCCTCCTACCGAACTATTAATTATGGGACTGCCTCTCCTGGATTCTCCCGGACTTTTATGCACCTTCGTTACACTAGCACGGACCTGTTTGCCCTCAGGGGTGCCCCCCTCTCCTGGGTGTGACCCGACTTTTTTACCACCTCCAACCTCGATGAAGGGCCCGATTATTGGGAGCCTGATAGATGGCCGGGCAGGGGCAGGGGCCTCCAACATAAATTTAATAAGAGGCCCCTGGTTAATTTTTTAGTAATTTTTTTGTGGGGTTAGGGAGGGGGGTGGGAGTGTGTTGTGGTTGTTCGGCTAAGGGGGGTGGTCCAACAACCGTTGCTCAGGCCAGGTCCGGGACTGATTGCGTGGGGGGAGAGCGGGGTGCGGTTGCCTCCGGGACTCGGGAGCGGGTCGTGGGACTACCGATTCCCATGACGTTGGGGAATGGCAGCAGGTGTATGAACAGAGGGCCACATCAATACCGGGAGGGTCATCTCCGCTACTTACAAGCAGTGAGGCGCTCCGACCCTCTGTCTCTTCCCCGAGGTCCCGGGAGCGAGGATGTGCAGCCTCCTGAAGCTGGTGTACCTGAATGCCAGGTCCGTTGCTAATAAGGCTCCCCTTGTCCGGGATCTAGTTGAGGGTGAGCATGCGGACCTGGCTTGCATCACGGAGACTTGGTTGGGCCCAGAGGGTGGTGTTCCTTTCGTTGATCTTTGCCCACCAGGTTTCCGGGTGCTACACCGGCCTCGGGCTCATGGTAGGGGCGGGGGAGTGGCGGTAGTTATTAGGGAGACCCTATGTCCGCGGGAGACCACCGTTCCCCAGATAGTCGGGTGTGAATCTCTCTTTTTGAGATGTGGTCCTGGGGCGCAGTTGGGCTTGCTGCTGGTGTACCTTTCGCCTAGTCGCGCAGTGGCAGCCCTGCCTGAGCTACTCGATGTCCTCTCGGGGTTGGTGATTGAGTTCCCCAAACTTATAGTTTTGGGTGACTTCAATCTACCATCCCTAGGAGGATCATCTGAGTGAGCTTGGGAGTTCATGGCTTCCATGACGGCCATGGACCTGACGCAAGTAATTCTTGGACCGACTCATGAGGGAGGCCACACCCTTGAATTGGTTTTCTTATCTGGACAGTGGTTTGATGATCTTGGTGGGGGCTCTCCAACTGTTATGCCCCTGTCATGGACCGATCATCACCTCCTGCGGCTGGCCTTCCGTTTTGCCACCCCCCGCCGTGGGTGTACGGAGCCAACTAGATGGTACCGCCCCAGGCGCTTAATGGATCCTTATAGGTTCCAGGCAGCACTGGGGTCCCCACCTGCCTCCGCTGCTCACAACTCGGCGGATGCCTTAGTGGAAGCCTGGGAAAGGGCGGCCACAGAGGCACTTGACCGAGTTGTACCCTTGCGGCCCCTGACCCAGTGCAGATCCCAGCGAGCTCCATGGTTCTCCACGGAGCTCCGGGAGGTGAAGCGTCGGAGACGGGGCCTAGAGAGCCGTTGGAGGTCCAGCGATCCGAATCTGACCGGTTGCGACTAAGAACCCACATTAGGTCTTATCTCGCAGCGATGAGAGCGGTGAGGTCTAATTACTTCTCCGGCCTCATCGCGTCCGCAGATAATCACCCGGCGCCCTGTTTAGGGTGACCCGCTCCCTCCTCAATCAGGAGGTGAGGGAGGAACCCTTGCAGGGTCGTGCTGAGGAATTTGGTCAATATCTGTTGGATAAAATCGCTCGGATTCGGACCGGTCTGGACTCCAACTGGGCAGAGTCTGACGATCAGGACACGGGCGGTCTTGTCGATGTTATCTGGGAGGAGTTTGATTCTGTGACCCCTGAGGAAGTGGACAGGACTATGGGGAGGTTGAGCTCCACCACATGTTTATTGGACCCGTGCCCTTCCTGGCTGGTTTATGCAGCTCGGGAGGGGACACGAGGCTGGTTCCAGGGGGTTATATCTGCTTCTTTGAGTGAGGGTAATTTCCCCGCCGCCTTGAAGGAGGCGGTGGTGAGACCTCTCCTCAAGAAGCCTGCCTTGGACCCAGCTGTGTTAAATAACTTTCGTCCAGTCTCCAACCTTCGCTTTCTTGCGAAGGTTGTTGAGAGTGTGGTGGCGCATCAGCTCCCTCTGGTCCTGGATGAAGCGGATTATCTAGACCTGTGCCAATCGGGTTTCAGGCCCGGGTACAGCACGGAGACGGCATTGGTCGCTCTGGTGAATGATCTCTGGAGGGCCCGGGGCAGGGGATATTCCTCTGTCCTAGTCCTATTAGACCTCTCGGCGGCTTTCGATACCATCGACCATGGTATCCTGCTGCGGCGTCTCAGGGGATTGGGAGTGGGAGGCACAGTTCTTCGGTGGTTCTCCTCCTATCTCCTGGGCCGTTCGCAGTCGGTGTTGGCAGGAGGGCAGAGGTCGACCCCAAGGTCTCTCGTTTGTGGAGTTCCTCAGGGGTCGGTCCTCTCACCTCTCCTGTTCAACATCTACATGAAACCGCTGGGTGAGATCATTCGTGGTTTTGGAGTTGGGTATCATCAGTACACTGATGATACCCAGCTTTTCATTTTGACCCCAAACTACCCCAGTGATGCCCTCGACGTGATGTCCCGTTGCCTGGAGGCGATTCGGGTCTGGATGGGGAGGAACAGGCTTCAGCTCAACCCTGACAAGACTGAGTGGCTGTGCATTCCGGCATCCCGGGATATTCAGAATATTCCACCTCTCTCTATGGGGGGTGAGCTTTTACCCCCCGTAGATAGGGCTCGCAACTTGGGAGTCCTCCTAGATTCACGGCTCACTCTGGAAGATCATATAGTAGCTGTGACTAGGGGGGGCTTTCGCCCAGGTTCGCCTGGTGCGCCAGTTGCGGCCCTATCTAGACCGGGATGCCCTGTGTACGGTCACTCATGCGCTCGTGACCTCTCGTCTGGACTACTGCAATGCTCTCTACATTCCCTTGAAGACCACTCGGAGGCTTCAGCTGGTACAGAATACAGCCGTGAGAGTTGTCTTGGGAGTTTCCCGGTACTCCCATGTTACACCTTTGCTCCGCGAGCTGCATTGGTTGCCAGTTGTCTTCCGGGTGAGATTCAAGGTTTTGGTAATGGTTTTTAAGGCCCTACATGGCATGGGTCCGGAGTACCTCGGGGACCACCTGCTGCCGGTGTCAACTTCCCTCCGCCCTGTGCGTTCCCACAGAGAGGGCCTCCTCAGGGTGCCTCCGGTCAGAAAATGTCGGCTGGTGGCCCCCAGGGGGAGGGCCTTCTCTGTGGGTGCTCCGGCTTTATGGAATCAGCTGCCGGTCGAGCTCCAGACGGCACCTGACCTTCGCTCCTTCCGACGCGGTCTGAAGACCCATCTATTTGAACAAGCCAGCCTGGCCTGATGGGGATATGTTGGGGTTTTAATGGGGATTTTTATATTGTATATTGTTATCGACTGTTTTAGCTGGGCTACTATTTAATTCTTTTTTAATTTTTGTATCTTGTATTTTTTATGCATGCCCTGTTCACCGCCCTGAGTCCTTTGGGAGAAGGGCGGTATACAAATACAATAAAACTAAACTAAACTAAACATGTGCAGCCAGCCCTTGGAATGCAAACAAAATGTCTTCTCTCATCTCTCTATTTTTAAGTTCAAGAAGATCAGCTACCTCTTCCTTTATTTGTAAAGTCATTTCTTTCAACACATCCTGCAGGTCTTTAAGTGTAAGTGCTGGTGGTGGAGGAGAAGGTGGAGGGGATCTGGGTTTTACATTAGAGTGAGTGACAGGAGAGGAAATTGAAGTTTTAGAAACAGAAGGAATTGCCTGCCTTCTTGAAGCCATTTTCACTTGCTACAAATCACTTTCTCTTGTCACTTTCGCTTTCCCTCTGTACTCCGGAGGGAAAAAAGGGGGGGGTAATAATAAAATGCAAAAAAAAGAGAAGGAAGTAATCTTAATAATAAAAAGGGAGAAAGAAATTCCAATATATTAGTTAAATTGTAACAAAGTCCTCTTAGTTATTCTTTTAGAAAAAAAACACGTTTCAGCACCATTTTCTTTTCCTTCTTCAAAGTCTGAATTATAAATGGAGAAGATTAATGCAGCTCGGGTTAAAGTTCTAAATACTTGCAGCTTAACTCCTCCTGGTCAGCTCTGTCTGCTTTAAAGGTACACATAACTCAGTATAATCCGCAGATGTGGTTGCCGCGTCTTGCTTCTCTTCCTGCACGGAGAGAAGGCGTCCTGGGCTCGGAGAAGCCTCGGACTCCGTGGGAGCTCTCACCCTCCGATCTTCAGATAACTCTGGGATATTGGGGAGTTCTACCACTATCCGAGGGGACTCACCTCCCCTTCTTCTCCCAAAGGGAAAGTCTACGAGCCGCAGAACAGCTGATTTGGCAATGGCAATTTATGTACCTATGTATTTAAGGTTTAATTTTTTAACTTCCCATAGTGGGATTTTATGCTTTTTGCGAGCGTTCTCGAGTCATTTCTCAATTGAGCAGACTTGTAAATAAAACAAATCAATGAAAAAAATCTTGAATTTGCTTTCCTGGATTTGCTATGGTCAGCATTGTGGAAATTCTTGGCTACTGAGTTTGCTTTCATCCAGATTCTAGCAGCCCCAGGCTTGGTTATGTCTGTACTTTTTTCCCCAAACACCAACTTCTTGTTCTGGCAACAATGGTTGGCTTTTACTTTAAAAAGAAAAAAAATGACTACCTTCATGGCTTGAAACACGTTTTAATTTTGGTGCACCATTTCATTATGTTTACAATATTTTAATCAGCAGATTTGTTGTTTTTTTGTTAACTGCTTTCTCTATCTAAACCGTAAAGTTTTGTTATTTTGTTTTCATAGATGGAACACCACCACTACCTGACCAAGTGGGAAAAAACAATTTTTCCCTCTATCACTCAAACACTAGTCAACTCTATTTTACAGAGAACCACATCCAGAGAGGACGGCTAGCTTCTGTGATGGTTGAGGATGGAGATGGAGATGGCAGCACAATTAGCCAGTCAGTTGCCATGGCCATTGCGGGTTCTCCTTTGCCTCATTCTCATCAGTCTACGGTCTTCCAAATGCCAACAGTGGTAAGTGTCCATTGATTGGAAATGGGAGCATACAGTAGAACAGAATCCAGGTTTAAAAGGGTGGTGAATTCCTGCACATCACACTCTGGGTTTGAAGCTTCACAATTTCCAGAGATGAGACCATGTATATCTTGGACCTGTACCTCTCCCAGGGCCTTGAATCCAGCCACACAGGGACTCTTCTTATATCCACAGATCTCAGGAGAAAATCCAGCAGATGGATAGGAACATGCCCTCTTAGTAGTCCTCTCGCAATTACGTGCCCATAAGGCTGTCAAATGGGAAGCTGTGGAGTGGCCACTGAGAATACATCTACTGTGCATATAACCTTTGATTAAAACAGTATCTTGAGCAAACTTGAACAAAGCATTATAAGCCCCCCACCCCCAAAAGCAGCTCAAGTCATTTATTTTGGATGGCATCTAAAAACTGTAGAAGAGATACAAAGTTGCCATGTAGCCCGTTAGTTCAAGCAAGCTAGTCTGCTCTTTTTGGTTGTGACTGGCAGTGTGCTTCAGGTTCCAACCAGTTTTCTGTTCTAGCTGGAGATGCCAGGAATTGAATTGGAGTCATCTTCATGTAAAGCACCTGCTTGACCACCAAGCTATAACCCTTGCCTGCAGATACAACTCTTTCTCCCCTCCTTTGGATGATAGTACTTCTTCCAATTAGAGTAGACTAACTCAAAGAATTCCTATCATGCACAGTGTAAAACCTATTTAGAATTAATTTATGAACTGTTCTGCATAACTGTTGTTTGTCTTTAGCCTGCCCGCCAGTACAGCATGTTGTCTGCTGAGGCAAGTCGCAATCTGCTGGTGTGTCTTCTCTGGGTACTAAAGAATGCTGATGATGCTGTGCTACATCATTGGCTAGCTGACCTCTCTGCTTTCCATGTGAATCGTCTACTTGACTTACTCTACCTCTGTGTCTCCTGCTTTGAATATAAGGTTAGAAGAATCTAAAATTATGATATTTTGATTCTCTTCCTCTCCTTTAAAGATTGAGATAAAACCAAAAATACTGTCTTTGGCTCAAATTCTATTTCCTTAGAAGTTGGTATGAAAGCCAAAAATATAATTCACAAGCATTTTTGTCACAAGCTCCTAACCTGAGTATAAGAAATCTTTGTCTAAAAGCAACATGGTGCTTAGGAAAAGCTGAAAAATATAATAATGTATTGAATTTTTAAGCAAAACATCACTATAATTTAACCTGTGAAGTAGTTGAATGAATATCAAAATAATTAATTCACTTAAGTCAGATAGCAGGATAGCAAAACTGAATTTAAAAAGATAATTATTCTTTATAATTATGTTTTAGTAAAGTCTCAGCAGAACAGGTTGGTTAGGGACAGGAAGAACTAAAGTTGTATTTTCCCAAAGTCAGGACATTTCCTTTTAGAGTCTTCTGTGTGGAAACTGGATGGGAAGACAAATGCAGGAAAAAATAGACCCATTGACTTAAAAATACTTTAATTTAGCCCTCATCCTATTAGCATTTCCATAAAATATTGAGAAATCTCTTGATTTTTTAAAAAAATGGATTGTTAATGGCAGTGAGTGGAAATGGGAAGGGAATGTGGAGTTATTAATGGAATTTTGAAATGAGCTTAGTGAAGCTGAGATGTGAAAACTTTCTAGAGTTTCTTTGGTGGAGTCAACAAATCATGATGCTCACTGCTGAACTCCTTTTGAATAAGCCTTTGATTACTTTGTTCTATGGGAAGCTGTTTTTCCTATTTCTGAAGAAGTGTGGGCAATTGATTGGCAGATCTTGTTCTTGCAGTCAAGTATCTCCTTTTTTAATGAGGACTGTTGCCATCCCATAGGGCAAAAAGGCCTTTGAACGCATCAATAGCCTGACCTTCAAAAAATCTCTGGATATGAAGGCGCGACTGGAGGAAGCCATCTTAGGCACTATTGGGGCACGTCAAGAAATGGTTCGACGCAGCCGAGGTGAGACTAGCTAAAGAGCATGGAACAATGGAAGGCACCAGCACAACTTTGCTTCCCCAGTTCCCTCTCCCCACAAGATGGACCACCATTTCTGGGCCATATTTACTGCAAATTTAGTCAGTGGTAGTCAAAATTCTGAAGAAAATAAACATATTGGATTTGATTTTTTTTAGTTTTCAGATCAGTTCAAATGGAAAGAATTAAGAAAGAAGCTTCTATTTGTTGTAGTGCTATGGAAATGAATGCATAATTAAAGACATCCTGATTTTTCAGTATTGCACCATGATAAAATCCGATTTGTAGTAAGGAAGTTCTGTTTGAAGTAAAATCAAGAACCCAGGTGGGTCTCCCATCCTGTTGCAAAGAGGAAGAAGCTGGTCATTTAAGCACTTTCCCCTCAAAACACATTTTGTATTTATGCAGTGGTGAAAGCCAGATCCTTTCCCGCTTTTCTCAACAGAGCGCAATCCTTTTGGAAACCAAGAAAATGTTCGCTGGAGGAAGAATATTGCTCACTGGAGACAGAATTCGGACAAGGTGGACAAGTGCGTTTGTGGGCAGTTCTGGCATATCTGCACATTGATTAGAAATAAGCGGAAGAGGCCTTCATCCTGCAGTGGATAGACAATGGCTAGAATGTTGTTGATGATGATTGGCTGAATTGGCTGCACATTATGCTCCAGTCAATGGGACACATGTACTTTGGAAAAGCTGTTTTTTTTCTCGTTTTCATTTATTAGTTACATGTACACATTTCTCCCAAAAAGAAGAAAAAAATGATTTGATGATTGCGTGTTACTTTTTAGAGCCACTTCATTGGGCTTTTCTTATTCTAGCACAAGGGTGTCAAACTGCTGGCCCGTGGGCCGGAGCGTCACAGAGAAACCGCGCCCATCCCATTTTCGGCAATGTGAAAAAGTTCCGATATGTCGCTCGACGTCATGTGACATCGCGAGTTTGACATGCCTGTTCTAGCAGCTGTATGAGTGGAAGCCTCTGGAAGTAACACAAAAAAAATAAATAATACACTTCTCAAGTCAATTCAGAAATTGGGAGATAGGGATCCTAGTCTTAGCTTCAGCTCTTTCTGTGAGTCTCAGAGGTTTCCTTCAGACCCAAACGGCAGTAATGCAGCCTTTACTCTTTGAACTCTTCCCTTGTAGTCCAAATTTTACCTTTCCCAAAATGAATTAATTCATAGTACAATAATACTATAAATTGGTTCAGTAGTACAATAGTAACATTTCACTGCACCTAAATGTGTAAAAAAATAAGAAAAGCCCTGCTGGACCAGGCCATGGGCCTACTGAGTCCAGCATTCTGTATCATAGGCTACCTGATATCATGCTGTATTATCCAGCATTCCATATACTACCATCAGATAGATGCATTTGGGAAGTTTCCAGCCAAGACTGAAAAACTGTGGTCCTATTCTACAGTCACACATACAACTCATGTCCCAGCAAACAGTATTCAAGTGGGTTTTTTACTTCTGCTTCTCTGTCCATAGCCTTCCATTAACTCAACAGCCTAATTTTACTGCCATTTGGTCATTTTTCTTAGGGAAGGATAAGCCAACAGTTTTGGGGCAGCCAGTTACTTTCACAGGACATGTCTTGTGGGGGACTCCCTTTTAGGAAAAGTCATTCTGCCCTTTGACTTTGAAGGGAAATGGGGTGGCTCAGTGGTCAGAAAACAACTAAATAGCTTGGGACATTTTGCATGACTAGATATTAATCTTAACATTCACTTTCTTTATCACTTGCATAGATCAAAGGAAGAGATAGAACATGATGCTTTGGTAGATGGAAACCTGGCTACAGAGGCCAACATGGTGGTGCTGGATACCCTGGAAATTATTGTGCAAGTAAGATCTAGCCTTGCTATTACATTATGATAAAGCTTTGAGTTTCAGTAAATCTGTCTTGTCCTCTAAATGTGAAGGCTTCCACTATCTCTGTTGTGGAGCATTCAGAACTGGTCTTAAAGAGAAAGGATTCTGCTTCCCAAAATGTATCTGACGAGTTTAGCTCATGAAAATGGGATAGGAGGTGAGAGTCAGGCAGAGTTTCCCAAAAGATGTGGATAACATAAACCAAAACACACTACATTTATTACAATTCCTGGGTTTATAATAATAACTTGGTTATTCCTAGTCATGATGGTTCTCAGAAACACATTGTTGAGCAAAATCAAATTAATATGCTCGGTAAGGCCTGAAAATAAAGGATGAATGGGTGACATGTAGAAAACAAGTTGCCCATAGATCTTAATAAGCAAAACATATCTATGACATATAGGAGCTTCTCTAGGTTTTACTAGTGACAGTAACTGAAGTACTAGTACTTAAGACAGCAATCTGTCTTAAATGAAAAACCAGATCCAGTAGTACTAAATAGGTTCTTCCAAGGTTTTACTAGTGACAGTAACTGAAGTACTAGTACTTAAGACAGCAATCTGTCTTAAATGAAAAACCAGATCCAGTAGTACTAAATAGGTTCTTCCAAGCCTCATATTACTAACCATACTGAAGTCTCTGTTAGTTTCTTTGCCTGCAAGCCGAGTTCATATCTTGATGTAAAAATCCTAGACATAAACTCTATAAAGGGATCCCACAATTTAGAAGGGACTTAATTGGTCTGCATTGCATTTCAAGGAAATTTTGTATTAAATGAAATGTAGTGCTGCTCAAACATTGTGCCAAATAGTTTTATTTATCATCTACTTCACATAAGGAATCTGCTGACAATAAAGTAGGAAATAACTTTCTTTTAAATTTAAGAAATATGTTTCCTTGGAACACATTGGGAATCTCATTTACTTGTGCAGATGTCATTTTTGTTCTTTGTTCTATTCCTACATTGTAATAAAGTATGTGTAATAGCATGAAACCCTCCTTCTTTGCTTCTATATAGCTTTCTTCATTCTACAATGCTATCTAATGAATTCATTTTTTTTCTTCCTTCCCCTCCCCTGCAGACAGTGTCTGAAACCAAGGAGAGTGTCCTGAGTGGGGTGCTGAGGGTGCTTCTTCACAGCATGGGCTGTACACCTAGTGCTGCCTTCTTGCAACACTGCTTTGCCACCCAGAGAGCACTAGTGAGCAAGGTGAGTCTGCTTGGTGAGGAAAGTCTCGCTGAATGCAGTTAGAATAGAATAATAGCTTCATTGTCACTTTAAATGTACACTAATCAGCATATATTAAAATGAGATTTCGTTGCATACAGTTCTCAAAGGGTAACCACTTCCAATATACATTTCATAAACATGACAAAGAAATAAATAAAATAAAATATTATGCATATACACAGAGATATGGCCCAGAGAAACAACACAGTCTAGTTCGGATGTATATGGCAAGAAAAATGAGTCTTGTGAGTTTACCAGACGGCATAGGGAACAAAGCTGTCCCAGAATCTGGTAGTCCTGCTAGAAATACTTTGAAACCTCCTCCTAGAGGGGAGCAACAGAAACAGTCCATGAAGTGTGGGGTCTCTAACAATGCTTTGAGCTCTAAGCATGTAGCACTTATAAACAGTATCCTGAATAATGGGAAGCGGGCTTTCTGTAATTCAGCTGTCCTTATCACTCTCGGTATGGACCTTCTATCTGAGGCACTGCTACCACCAAACCAAACAGTGATGCAGTTTGTTAAGACACTCAATTGTGCCTCTGTAAAAAGTGGCCAGGACAGAAGGAGAATGATGTCCTTCCTTCCAGTCAATCTGCAACTTTTGTAAGGATCATGATCTGCTAGGGGACATCTTGCTTGCTTTTTGCCCATCCTTTACAACAAACAGAATGGGTATACTCTAGCCCCCTTGATTAAACAATGACATTGTCTTTTCTCTTGCAGCACCTGCTCTTTAGAATAATATCCTTCTAGAATAACGTTTCCCACCTGGGCTTCAGGTCTTTAATTGTATGGTCTTCAGGTCTTTAATTCTGGGAGTTGAAGTTCACACATCTCAAAATAGCTAAGATTGGGAAACACTGCTCTAGAGATTTGTATAACTTCTACCCTTATTTATGTTCAAAAAGTCCCTGAAAACCTTGTTGTTGCCTCAAGCCTTGAGTCCTTAAAGGATTTCATTTATTTAAAGGATTATCTTTTCAGATATGTTAGTTGGGGTTTCTTATTATTTTATTATTTTTATTATGTGTTAATGCTGCATGTTGCTCAGAGTCATATAGAATTGGTGGTCTTCCACTCTCTGTTAAATAACAAATTAGAAAAACAATTTTTATCATTGTCAAATCAGATAACTTGAATCCCATTCTTACAGTTCCCTGAAATGCTTTTTGAGGAAGACACTGAACTGTGTGCTGATCTGTGCCTGCGTCTCCTACGCCACTGTAGTAGCAGAGTGGCCATCATTCGCACCCATGCAAGCACCTCACTTTACCTTCTCATGAGACAGAACTTTGAGATTGGCAATGTAAGTGCTATTGGAAAAAGGGGTGTGTGGAGGAGCATTAAGGGGTAGGTCAGTTCCCCCATGTAAGGGAGAAAAATATAATATATATATATAAAAGCAACAAAATATTTATGGTAACCCAAAGCCTTATAGAAACTGAAAATGTCACCTTTTCAAAATGCAATGAGCCATCTTTTCCATTGTGCTTGTTTGCAAAGCGCTTAGCACTTTGGGGCATTTGTCCTAGAGGTTTTTGCCTTGTGTTGTTGGTCAGTACAAAGGGTTAATATGATGAAGAAAGCAGGAATTTTCTTTTCTTTGTATGTCTGAAATTTTGTTAATGCTAAAGAGAAATACCTTTCTAGCACCCTTTTTGAAACTTTCTTGTAAAGAACTTTGCTCGAGTGAAGATGCAGGTCACCATGTCCCTCTCCTCACTTGTGGGAACATCTCAGAACTTCAATGAGGAGCACTTGCGGCGCTCACTGAAAACCATCCTAACCTATGCTGAAGAAGACCCAGAATTGCGAGAGACAACTTTTGCTGAGCAGGTATTTCATGCAGTCCCATAAATTCCCAGCAAAAGATTTGGGGCAAGACTTGGGCCTTGCCTTGGTTTGCCCGTACCCAGCTAGAAATGTTACCTTTTTCTTTAAGACCCAAAGAACTTAAAACATCTTTCTTTCTTTCTTTCTTTCTTTCTTTCTTTCTTTCTTTCTTTCTTTCTTTCTTTCTTTCTTTCTTTCTTTCTTTCTTTCTTTCTCCTATTTTTCCCACAACAACAATCCTGTGAGCTGAGTTGGGCTGTAAGAGAGTGAGTAGCCAAAAGTCACCCTGCCGACATTCATGGGGCCTGTTGCTGCAACCGTTGCCCCATCGCTCACTGTGGCTGGAGTTGGCTGGTCAGCAGGGGGTGCCACCTGGGCCAGGGCTTCTCATGCTTTGAGGTTGCCAAAAGCCCCCCTCAAGAATCCAGTCCTCTCAGTCCAGCTTGCCTGCTATCGGTTCTTCCTCCAGCTTTACACAGACATTTGTAACTAAATAAATTGTCAGACATACCCCAATCTGATCCCTTAGGAAAGAAAGACCCTTGACTCCATGTGATTGGAGTGAAAGGTTCTTTTACTAAGAAGATAATGAAAATGTTCCATTGTAGCGGATAGAGAAAGCAGAGGTGGGCACTGTTAGGAATTGTTGTGCAGAGGTCTTCTTGTGCTACCAAGGAGTTGCACAGACAAGGAAGGGTACTGAGAGTAGTAAGAGTCACACATTAACCACAAGAGTACACTGAGTTGTGAAAACAAAAAGTATTTTACTTTTGAGGTGGTGTAAAAACAAAAATGCACAGTCAACAATAAACAGTCCAGATCATACACAATAGCAACAGTCCAAGGAGTAATCCAAAATACAGTCTTCTTACTGGTCCAGAGGTCAATACACAGTTATACATGTTTATCACAGTAGTAAACCAACAGTACAGCAAAACAGAGCAAAAACAGTAATAGTAGAGAGAGCAGTGAATTCAGAGAGAAAGAAGCTACGTTCCTAGCTCCCTCTTATGGCCATGAGAACACTTACACACCCATTGGCTAATTAACATCTTAAAGTCACAACATCATGGTTAATATATTTTCAACCCAACATTGTAGGCTATCATCATATGCCTAACATTCTCCCCTTTGGGTAGAATAATATATAACCTCTTACAATCTTATGCACATTCTTTCACAATTAGCATTGTGTTTCACAGCACTTTGGACCTTCGTAAAATGGTCTGCAATATTTACATCAGATGAACAATATTCCAGTTGTATTAATTTATCTTTAACACATTGTCTTACATTTAGATAACGAAGATCTGTATGTTTAGATCTTGTTTTTATTGCAGCATTGTTTGCCATCTTTATCGCAGCTTGATTGTCCTCATAAACAATAAATGGATCCTTTACAGTTAAACCCATATCCAACAATAATTGTTTGTACATTAGCAGTTCTGTACATTACACTGATAGACATGAAAATTCAGCCTCCATTGTAGACAGGCTTATGTGCTTTTGTCTAATGGACTTCCATCCAATCAAAGAATCAGCTTACCGGCTGAACTACGGATGGCCCCCGACCTTTGCTCCTTCCGGCGTGATCTAAAAACTTATCTATTTGAATAAGCCGGCCTGGCCTGATGGGTTTGGGGTTTTAACATTATTTTAACTAACCTACCACATTGGGCACAATCATTTAACTTTAAATCTTGTATCCTGTATTCTTATTTTTATTGCCCTGTACACCGCCCTGAGTCCTTCGGGAGAAGGGCGGTATATAAATCAAATAAATAAAATAAATAATAAAATAAATCACCCAACATTATAGCCAATCCTGAAGTTGATTTACGAGTGCTTGTCTCAGAGGCAAAACTCGCATCTGCATATGCTGTAAGGATTAACTCACGATTTGGCTCTAAGTATAACAAGTAGTGAATAGTCTGCTTTAAATACCTCAATACTCGTTTAGCCGCTTGCCAGTGTCTAACAGTTGGTTCATTATTGTATCTAGCCAATTGGTTTACACAGTAGGAAATGTCAGGTCTTGTCCAATTACTAAGATACATAAGGCTTCCTATCAAAGATTGGTACATAGTCTTATCAAATACAGGACTCTCAACATTAGTGTCCTTAAAATCCATAGCCATTGGAGTTTTTGCTGATTTACGTATTTCCATGTTGTATCTCTTTAATAACAGATATTTTACTGGCTTGCGAAACCTTAAAACCTCTATTCGTTTTTACAATATCTAACCCCAAATAGTGGCTTATTTCCCCAAGGTTCCTAATTGTAAATTTGTTTTGCAATCTTGAAATGATGTCCTTAGCTTCTAGCTCAGTTTTTGTTATGATTGCAATATCATCAGTAAACAATAGAAGAAAAGATAATACTCCATTGTGTTCTCTTCTAAACAAACATGGATCAGCATTACTGGCTACAAAACCTATTGCACTCAACTCGTTAACTATACATATATTCCACTCATAACCAGATTGTTTTAATCCATAAAGGCTTTTCTTTAATTCCCAACAATCATTGTCTCTATTATTAGTCAATCCTGGTGGTATTCTTAAATAAATAGTATGTTGCAATGGAGCATGTAAATATGCAGTTTCAACATCCACATGGTTTACTACATATTGGTTTTTAGCTGCCCACACCAAAACTACTCTCAAAGTAGTTGCCCTCAGACTGGGTGAAAACACCTCATCATAATCCTCAGTAGTTTGGGCAAAACCTTGTGCAACCAAACGTGCCTTATGGGTTACAGTTCCATCTACTCCCTTCTTAATTTTATAAACCCATTTACATCCTATAGCTTGCTCACCAGGTAGCAGTTTTGCTTTCTCATAGACCTTAAGATCCTGCAAAGACTTCAACTCCCTATTCATTGCAGCTTTCCATGCTTCCTGTTCCTTTTCAGGATACATCCTGATCTCATCATAGTTAGAAGGCTCTAAATCAACTTGACATATTACACTTGCTTCATAGCGATCAGGTGGACATCTGATGTGTGTTGAACACCTAGGTCAGACATGTCAAACACAAGGCCCGGGGGCCGGATCCGGCCCGTGAAGTGGTTTCATGCGGCCCGTGAAGCCATCCTGGAAACAATGAGGGAACGGCCCCCGCTGCCTTGGCCCTGGCCCAGAGACCCTCCTTCTGCCATAGACCCTCAGATCTGTCCCACTCCTGCCCAGGCCCCTATAGGCACCCTTGATGCGAACGATGTAGAGCTGGCCATGCCCACCCAGTAGGCCATACGCACTCTAGCCACACCCACCCAGTAGGCCACGCCCACCCAGGCCATACCCACCCGGCGCCCTTGAGGGCAACCGCAATGCTGATGCGGCCCTCAATGAAATTGAGCTTGACACCCCTGACCTAGGTAGTACAGGGCTTTGAATTTCTGACTCCTCTCCTTCCTCTGATTCATCTTTTATCTCCCCTATCTCCTCTTCATCTTTTATAATTACAGGAGATGTCTTATCATTACTAACTATGTCATCAGAGAGGTCCTCAAACACTAGAGATCTGTGTTAACAGTTTCTTGTTCTAATCTATCCCAATCAACGTGCTCAAGGAATTTGGCACTTGCACTACTATATACATTGGTGGTGCCTTGTTCCCAGAAACGATAGGATCTATGATTAGATTCATAACCCACAAAGTATAATTGTCTAGCCCTATGTTGGCCTTTACTCCTGAGTTGTGCAGGAATGTGGACCCATGCTGGGGTGCCAAACGTGTGCAGATAATCAAGGTTTGATTTTCTACCATGCCATATTGTGTATGGTATTTTACTGGTAGAATTAACCACTATATTCAGAATATGGTTTATACATTTTGCTGCCTCCCCCCACAGTCGATCTGTTAAGCCTGAATCTTTTAACATGGTTCTCATCATGGCTTGTAACATTTGCCCACATCTCTCAACAAATGCATTATGTTGAGGCCTATAAGGGGCTGAACGTTTATGCTCAATGCCAGCTGATTCTAGCATATCAACAGAGCGTTTGTTTGTAAATTCAGTGCCATTATCAGTTATTATACACTGAACCTTTGTCTTTGTTTTCCTCTCAACGAATTCGAGCCAATTCGAGAATTGTTGGAAAGTGTCTGCCTTTGACTTAAGCAGATAACAAAAACCATAACGAGAGTACTGGTCAAGGATACTTAAAATATAACATGATCCTCCTAAACTTGGTTTCATGGGTCCAATTAGATCTGCAAATACAACTTCCAAAGGTACAGTTGTTTTGAAGCCATTTAACCTGTTTGGAGGAGTTGCCTTACTCTTTTCCTGATTACAGGCATTGCAATTCAAATACTTACTACATGGCTTCAGTTTAATTCCTTGTACTAACTCAGCTGTTTTACGTAGTGAGTTAAAGTTCACATGCCCTAACCGCCTATGCAATAAATGTATACACTCATCGTGTGGCTTCTTGTTCTCACATATAGAGTTGGCTTTAACTGTACTAACTGGGTTACCAGTGAGAACAAACCATTTTTCAGGTTAACAGTTACACAGGTTCCATTCCTTTCAATAGTGCATTGCTCCCCTCTGAATGTTACCACAAACCCAACCTTAACCAATTCCCTTACAGATAACAGGTTGAATCTTAGCTTAGGTATATATAACATAGGTAACTGTTCATCAATGCATGGACAATAGGAATTACCTTCACCAGAGGCCTTCATCTTCCAACCGTTTGCCAGTGAAACATATTGGTTGCTGTTTTTCATATTAACAAACCTCTCTTTCACTTTAGTAATGCATTGTGAAGCCCCACTATCAACAACCCACAACTCGTTCTTTCTGGATGTTTGTTCACCAGAAACAGCCAAACCAATGCCCTTCTTAGCCTTCCCACTGCTATTCACATTCTGTTTTTTACCCTTTCTACAGAATTTGGCTATATGCCCTCTAGCCCCACATTTCTTGACGTTGTAAGCAGTGGTGAATGGCTGCTCCTCTCGTGGTTGCGTCTCTCTCAGCTGGTCTCTGTCACGCCTTCTTCTGGACTCTTCCAGCAGTCTCCCAGTAATGTTAGTCAAAATCAGTTCCTCTCTGGTCAGCACTTCCAAAGAAGAAACATACTCATCATAACTCATCCAAAGAGGATAAGACAATGTAGACCTGATGCAACTCTCAAAAAATTAGCTCCTTTTCATGAAGCTCTTGAAGAGTTGTCTTCATGTAGTTCAAATGAGTCAGCATATCTCCATTCTTTTGCAGACAAATTCTAAACAGCTTACGTGTAAGGTGTATATGTGCACCCACACTGTTGCGAACATAAAGCCTTCGCAAAATGTTCCAACACCTAGCAGCAGATGCCTCACCACGAATATGGACAAGCTGCTGGTCACTCAGTGTTAGTCCAATAATGCAAATAGCTTTCTCATTTTTTCATTTAAAGTTGTCTATCTTCTTTGCATCATCCTCGTCATCTGGATCCCAGGCAGTAGTATCTGGTGAGTTATTAACTACAGTCCATAGTTCTTCCTTGTGCAAAAGCAAGCTACATTTTGTGGACCAGGAAACATAGTTTGTTCCATCCAACTGGGTTATCCAGGAGATGCCTGACAACTGTTCTTGTGCCATTTTACACCAAATAGCTAACAGAAACTCAGCTAAGATACTGTGTGTACTTACTCTCAGTACAGGCCTGGGCTCATAACCAGTGTTAGGAATTGTTGTGCAGAGGTCTTCTTGTGCTACCAAGGAGTTGCACAGACAAGGAAGGGTACTGAGAGCAGTAAGAGTCACACATTAACCACAAGAGTACACTGAGTTGTGAAAACAAAAAGTATTTTACTTTAGAGGTGGTGTAAAAACAAAAATGCACGGTCAACAATAAACAGTCCAGGTCATACACAATAGCAACAGTCCAAGGAGTAATCCAAAATACAAAGTCTTCTTAGCAGTCCAGAGGTCAATACACAGTTATACAGGTTTATCACAGTAGTAAACCAACAGTACAGCAAAACAGCAAAAACAGTAAGAGTAGAGAGAGCAGTGAATTTAGAGAGAAAGAAGCTACGTTCCTAGCTCCCTCTTATGGCCATGAGAACACTTACACACCCATTGGCTAATTAACATCTTAAAGTCACAACATCATGGTTAATATATTTTCAACCCAACATTGTAGGCTATCATCATATGCCTAAACAGGCACATACCCCCTCCCCCTTGGGAGTATGGCAGAACCCAGAGAGAGGTGAGATTTGATTTTGGGTCAGAGGGGATAGATAGAAATGAAATAGGAATGGGTTCTGACATCCTGCTCCCCTTAAAATAGGAGAGATCCATCTGTACAGAGAACAAAACAGGTATATAGGTTAGTTGGGTTTGTTGGGAAATCCTGTATGAAACTTTTTTAGCATTTTGGGTACTCTAACATGACGTTTGTGGACCCACTCATTCTTTGAAGAGGGAAGGTGTTTCCACGCTACTAGGAATTGGGTTGCCTCATGGTACTTCCTAGAATCTAGGATTTCTTTTATTTTGAAATGTTGTTCTCCTTCAACCATGTGGTAGAGGGGGGAGTTTTGGCCGTAAGGGCAACTGTTGCTCTCACTTCAGCAAGCTGCAGTGAAAGATTGGGTGTATTTGTCTGAGGTTTTCTGATAATTCTAATTCTACCGTTACTGGGCTTATGATTGTTTTAATTGCAAAAGGTCCTATATATTTTGGACCAGGTTTTTTACCGAGCTGTAGGGATTTTAGGTATTTTGTAGACAAATATACCATTTATCCTACAGTGAATGGTTTAGGTTCGACTCTTTTTTTATCTGCTTGTGTTTTGTGTGCCTGTCTAGCTTCATCTAAGGCTTTCCTAATCACTGGCCAGGTGTTTTGTAATTGGGATATCCATTCTTTCAGTGATGGGATTGCTGGTTCGTTTGGGGTTAGTTCTGGCATAGGGTTGAAACTTTGGCCAGTGGCTACTTGAAATGGAGTGTAGCCTGTGCTGGAGTGGACTGTGATGTAGGCAACTTTTGTGAAAGGAAGTAGGTCCGTCTAATTCGTTTGCTGGAAATTAATAAAGCACCTTAAATATTGCTCAGGTACTGAGTTCAAACATTCAGTTGATCCATTAGTCTGAGGATGACAACTAGATGACAGCCCCTGGGTGGTTCCTAAGAGGGATAATTTTTTTTCCCAAAACTCTGGTGTGAATTGCACTCCCCTATCTGATATGATGCGTTGGGGTGCCCCATGCAATCTGTAGATGTGCTGCATGAATAGTTTAGCTAAGGTTTTATTTATTTTATTTATTTTATTATTCATTTATATACATTTTCACAGTAGGGATTTTTGGGCAAGGGATAAAGTGCACCTTTTTGGAAACAGGTCTGTAACCCCACAGATTGACACTATTTCCATTGCTTTCTGGTAACTCCACTATAAAATCCATGGATATTTCTTTCCATATGGCCAAGGGATTTGCCACTGGTTGTAGCAGTCTGGGCGATCTCCCTTGCAACCTCTTAGCAGCTGCGCAAGTTGGGCAGCTGGCCACATAGCTTTCTATGTCCTTTTTCATGGATGGCCACCAAAATTGTCTTTTGATTAAATGTAGTGTTTTTACAAAAAGGGACGTGGTGGCTCAGTGGGTTAGGACGTTGAGCTTGTTGATCAGATGGTCGGCAGTTTGGTGGGTCAAATCCTGAGTGCCGCGTAACAGAGTGAGTGCCTGTTACTCGTCCCAGCTTCTGCCAACCTAGCAGTTCGAAAGCACGTAAAAATGCAAGTAGAAAAATAGGGACCACTATGGTGGGAAGGTAACAGTGTTCCGTGCGCCTTTGGCATCTAGTCATGCTGGCCACATGACCACGGAGACGTCCTCAGACAAGCGCTGGCGCTTTAGCTTTGAGACGGAGATGAGCACCGGCCCCTAGAGTTGGAAACGACAAGCATTCATGTGTGGGGGAACCTTTACCTTTTAGTGTTTTTACAATTCCAAAATGCCCTGCTGATTTTGTATCATGGCACAACTATATGAAAGTGACTCTCTGGGTGGTTGGTATATATAACTTCTCCCCCACCCATGGCAGTCCGTCCTTGATTGTGCACACATGTTTATTCTTCTGGAACCATTCATCTGTTTCTAAAGTTTTCTGGTTTGGCTACCCAGCTGCGGCTTTATTTTAGCTTGGGCCCTGGTAGTTACAGGTACTGCCTGTGGTTCAGGCATGAGTGGTTTAGAACCGGTGGGTCATGTGCTGTTACATTGGGGCATGCGAGACAGGGCATCTGTCAGGACGTTCTTCCTCCCTGGTAAGTGTTTGACCGTAAATTGGAATTGGTGAAAGTGCTGGGACCAGTGGGATTGCTTAGAGGTGAGCTTTCTGGGTGTTTTTAGTGCTTCCAAATGTTTGTGATCCGTCCAAACCTGAAAAGGAATTTTATTCCCTTCAAGGAAGTGGCGCCATGTGAGTAACGACCATCCCACAGCATACGCTTCTTTCTCCCACACCGCCCAGCATTGCTCCGTTTCAGAAAGTTTTATGTACTATTACATTTTCTTGTAATAGTACAGCCTCCACCGCTACATCACTTGTGTCCGCCTGTATTACAAAAGGTTTATCTGGATCCAGATGCCTCAGTACAGGTTCAGCGGAAAAGAGTATTTTTAATCTCTCAAATGCCTCTTGGCACTGCATTGTCCATCTCAGTGGCTGGCTGGGTTTTACTGAGTTTTCCCTCTTCATTTTTAACAAGTTTGTGATTGGCAAGGCTATTTGGGCATACAAAGGGATGAATTGGCAATAAACGTTTGCGAAGCCCATGAAGCTTTGCAATTGCTTCCTCGTGCGGGGTGGTGCTCATTCCAATACTGCCCTGACCTTCTCAGGGTCCATTTTGATACCCTGTGGGGATATTTGATAACCCAGATAGTCTATTTTTTCCTGGTGGAATTCACATTTCGATAGTTTGGCATATAAGCGGGCAGCTTGCAGCTTCTTTAAAACCTCTCTGACCAGTTTGACATGCTCCTCTTTGGACTCGGTAAAGATAAGAATGTCATCTAAATAAACTAGGACCCCCTTGAATAGGTGCTCCCTTAGCACCTCGTCGATTATTTGCAAAAATACCACAGGGGCCCCTTGTAGTCCAAACGTCAAAACTTTGAATTGGTAGCATCCCATTGGGCAATTAAATGCAGTTTTCCATTTGTCCCCTTCCTTAATCCTAACGCAGTAGTACGCTTCCCTTAGGTCTAATTTGGTGAAAATTCTTCCTTTCGATAGGTGGGATAACATGTCCTTCATGAGGGGTAGGGGGTACAGGTTGCTTTCACTGATTACATTCAAGGTGCGGTAATCCATGCAAAGTGCAAAGTGCCGTCCTTCTTTTCTCTGAAAAGGACCGGGGTGGCTACTTTGGACTTGGCAGGTTTCATAAATCTCCTTTCTTAGTTTTTGTCTATGAATCTTTTCATTTCCTCCTGCTCTTTAGGGCTCGTGGATTACAATCTGGGCTTCGGGGTTTTTGATCCGGGTTTGATTTCTATGGCACAGTCCGTGGGTCGATGAGGAGGAAGCTCATCCGACCACGCCTTGCTGAAAACTTCAGCAAGGTCTCGGTATTCCTCCGGCACTTCGGGTAAACCCTTTTCGTCTCCCATCGACGCTTTCTTCATTTCTGGGTTTGGTAGGGTTCCTTGGGGTATCAAGATCGCACAGTCCCCTTTTGGAAATCTGAGCTCTGCTGTTCTCCAATCTACCTGGGGGTTCCACTTCTTTAGCCACGCCAGCCGTAGGATCACTGGGCATTCAATGCCTGGGTTTACTACAAACGTTCTGTCTTCCTCGTGGTTCCCCAGAGATAGGTGGATTGGTAAAGTGGCCAGGGTAGGCACACACACCCTGCTATGGACCCACCTAACTGGAAGAATGAGATCAGCTGTTTCAGCCTCCTCACCTGGATGCCCAAATTTCCCACTAGCGTCGGGCTAATGAGGCAACGGGTGCATCCAGAATCTATTAGGGCTTTCACATTGATGGCTTTTGGCATGTAGGGGGCTAATATAGTCACTATCTTGAGGATGGGCGTGATGGGTCCACTTACCAGGGGTTCGGCCTCCGAGTTGTCATCCAAGGAATCCATCGCCCCTGCAATGTAGGCCGGAGTTCCCTGCCCACGCTTGGCTGAGGGTAGGGACTCTACGGCTTCTGTTGCCTTCATGGCGGGTTCTCGTGGCTTGGCTGGGGATTTCCCTGATTTACTGGCCGGTGATCGATCTGTTTGTATTGAGGGGCTTTCGAGCGGCACTCTATGGTGCATTGCCCCTCTCTCCTGCATTTGAAATAGCCTGTTGACTTCTTAGCTGTGGCTGGTGGTTTTGCTGCTTCGCACAATGGTTCAGGGGGTGAGCAGCCCCATGGTTTTCTCGGTGGTGCCTCTTCAGCAGGTTGATCTCTGCTTCCTCCACCAGGACGTACCATTCGTCTAGTCGGCATGGGTCCTCTTGGGGTAGGCAAGCATCGTACAGGTCATAGTTTAGGCCGTCGTTGAAGTGGCTAAGGAGGATGTCTTCCGGCCAGTTCAGTTTGCTGGCAATGGCCTGGAATTCTTGCATATATTCAGCTACCAGCTGTCTGCCTTGCTTCACTGTTTTGATCTTTTTGGTCAGCCAGGCGGTCCTCGAATTGCCTTCTCAGTGAGGACATGAAATGGTTGAAATTGTGAAGCTCTAAGGCATTGGAATCATGCAGGTCCACCATCCAGTCTGCAGCCACCGCCTCCAGAGCGGATTGCATGATACTTGTCATTGGGGATGTCTCAACTGTATTCTTCCATGTAGCTGAGGACTTGGGTTAGGAAAAATCCCAAGCGTCGTGATTCTCCCCTGAATTTCGCGTCCAGCAGCTGGAATCTTTGAATGGATTGGTGCCTTCGTCGTCACCATGATGTCTCCTATCTCGTTTGGCAGCTGCAGGTTGGCGGGGAGTGGGGATGGCTAAAGCGATAGCTGCTGTCTCAGCGGTCTTGGACATCCCCGGGACTTCTGCTTCCTATTCCCCCTCATTGTCTCTCTGTCTGCAGCCCAAGGTAATGGTGCGGCCGCGAGGTTTAGGTTTCTCATCCCCAAGAGAGCCGAAGGTTCTTTTCATCAGGTCTATAGCTTTTTCTAAAATCCAATTCAAGTGCTCTGCGCAATCCCCTTCCTCTTTGCTAAGGTGAAGGGATCTCTCCATTTCTTGCTTCCATCCGGGTTGGTGGCTGCCTCGTTTCAGGGTTACCTTTCTCAACCTTTTTTCCCCACTCATCTTTCTTTCCAGTGCCCATCGACCACCGAAGTTTGTGGCTGTGCGTTTCCACCACTTCTTCTGAGGAGTAGGACGTCTCGGATCCCGACAGCTGGCAGGGTTCCAGCTGGAAGGAGGGCTCCCCCTTCGCGGCGGGTTCTTTCTTCCCTGCCCCATTGTCCGACTTTGTAGAATTTGTAAAATCCCCTGGTAACGGTCTTCCTTCCAGGTTGACTATTACTGCAGATCCTGTCTAATGTCAGTATTCACTTCAATCACACATCTTAAGAAAGCAGAACTCTTGGAAGTGATTTCTTCCAACAGGAACTTTTATGAAGAGTAGTTGATAGCAGGCATAATAGATGGGATCTGAGATTTCCCGTGCAGAATGATAGGTTAAGGATCCCCAAGCAAGACCCCACTCCATAGTCCATCCGTCCAGTGTGGGACGACCAATCCCCAGGTGTTAGGTCCATCGTGGGAAAAGGGGAGATCATCAGCCCAACTCCAGTTCACACAGCAATGGTTTGACGGCTCTTCACACCTTCCTCTGAGAGCGTAGAAATAAACCAGGAACGTAGTTTACATTCCTTATTCTTTCCCTTGTTCTAGCTGACAGTTGAGGGAGATAAGGTTCAGAGAGAGATATAAAGCAGGAAAGCAAAATGTGACATTGTAGTGAATAGAGGAAACAGACCATAAATGAAAGCAAAAGATTACATTGTAGCGGATAGAGGAAGCAGGCAATAAACCTGCGGGCACATCCCCCCTCCCCCTGGAGAGTATGGCAGAACCCAGGGAAAGGTGAGATTTGCTTTTGGGTCAGAGGGGATAGATAGAAATAAAATAAGAATGGGTTCTGACAGGTGTACAGAGTAGTAATATGCTTGCCAAAAGGAAGGGCTTGACTTTCTGAACATTTAATACTATTACAATGGAGATAAGTGTTTCTGTTTATTCCAGACATGAAATAAAAACATTTTGCATGATAACAGTAAGATTTCCATGACTAAACAAAAAAAAAGAAAATGGTTACCTTGCAGGCATCTTCAAGCTAGTATCTACCATGTTTACATGGATTTTTACAAACAGTTTTTCTTTTCTTTTTTATTAAAAAGTTTTAAAATACATTTTATCTTTAACAATCCCCCTCCCCCTCCCCTACCTATCCCTCCCTACCCCTCCCCCCCTCTCCCCCCCACTTCCCAGAGCTAAGTACAAGGTATAAAAACAAAGAACAATCATAAACATCCATATGCTAACAACAATACACTCTTAAATCTATCGCTCTCTAGCTCATATAAGATAACCAAAAGCAATATTAATATTACATATAAAAAGAAAGAAAAAAGAAAGAAAGACTTATTCAAATGCTAAATGAAACTTTTTAGTCCCATATTTCTTCTGGATATATTCAATCCATTTTTTCCACTCCATAATATAGCGTTCTTGCGAATGATCTTTCAAATAAGCCGAGATCTTTGCCATTTCTGCCAGGTCGGAAACCTTTAAAGTCCATTCCTCTATAGTTGGCAATTCCTCCTTCTTCCAATACTGACCTATTAAAAGTCTTGCTGCTGTAATTAAATTCAACATCAACTTAGTGTCCACAACAGTAGCTTCTGTAATTATACCCAGCAAAAAGAATTGCGGACAAAACTTTATCTTTTGCTTGAAGATCTTCTGCATGTTCCACCAAATTTTTATCCAAAAAGCCTTAACCTTTTTACAAGTCCACCATATGTGAAAATATGTTGCATCTTCGTCACCACACCTCCAGCATTTGGGCTGATAATTCGGATACATACTTGCAAGCTTTTTAGGATCTAAATGCCATCTATAAAACATTTTATAAAAGTTCTCTCTTAAATTTTGAGCTTGTGTAAATTTTACGTTCCTCACCCAAATCTTTTCCCACGTGTCCATTGTAATAACTTCTTGGATATTTTGAGCCCATTTTATCATACAATCTTTAACAAGTTCTGTTTCTGAGTCAATTTCTATCAATGCAAGATATATCCGTTTGATATGTGCTGGACCCTGATTTCTAATTTGCTTTATCAGATTTTCATCAGTCATTGTAAAACCAGTTTTCTGATCTTCTTTCCACCTGGCCCGTAGCTGGATATATTGAAACCAAGTTTGAATAATCTTCTCATCTCGCAAGAGGCTGTACGGTTTCAGACACCAGACATTTCTTTCCAGACTTAAAATCTCCTTATACGTAGTCACATCATGTTTAAAACCAACATTTATATTTTCTATTGCGTGTTTTGGGATTGCCCACAATGGTATCTCACAGTCTAGCTTATGTCTATACTTCTTCCAAACTCTCAACAATGCCTATGTTAAAATATGCACTTTAAACACATTATCTACCTTCTTATCATACAACAAATATGCATGCCAGCCAAACAACAAATCGTGGCCCTCAAGATTTAATAATCTCTCTTGTGTCAAATTAATCCAATCACTTATTCCTGCTAACGCAGCAGCTTCATAATATAATTTAAGATTGGGCATTTTAAGACCACCTCTTTCACGAGTATCCTGCATAATCTTAAGTTTAACTCGTGGCCTTTTCCCTGCCCAAACAAATTTGTTGATACCTCGCTGCCATTCCTCCAGATTAGAATCTTTCTTAAGAACCGGTATCATTTGAAATAAAAATAAAAATTTAGGCAGGACATTCATTTTCACTGCTGCGATTCGCCCCAACAAAGACAGTTGCAATTTTTCCCAGCTCTCCATTTCTTTTTGAATTTTTTCCCATAATCTTTCATAGTTATTTTTATATAACTTTGTATTAGAGGGTGACAAAAACACCCCCAAATATTTGACCCTTTTAACAATCTCAAATCCAGTTAATCCTTCTAAAAGGGCCTTTTGCAATGCTGTCATATTTTTGGCCAGAATTTTAGTTTTTTGTGCATTAACTTTAAATCCAGAAACCTTCCCATATTGCATTATTATCTCCATCAGGTCCACAACAGAGTTCTCCGGCTGGGTCACCGTAACAACCAGATCATCTGTGAACGCTCTCAATCTATAATCCTGATCTCTAATTTGTATACCCTTAATTCTTTCCGTATTTTTATCAATAATATCTCCAATGTTAACACAAATAACAAAGGCGATAACGGACACCCTTGCCTTGTGCCCTTCTCAATATTACAAGCTTCAGTCAAACTATTGTTAACTATTATTCGGGCAGTTTGTTTTTGATATAATGCCCTAATTGGTTGCAAAAATTTATCCCCAAAATTCATCTTATCTAAAACTTTCATCAAAAATTGCCAATTCAATTGATCAAAAGCTTTTTCAGCATCTAAAAAAATTAGCGCCGCAGGGATCTGGTTGTTCCTTTCCAAAACACATCAACTATATGCCTCACATTATTTTTCATTTGCCTACCACTAATAAACCCAGTTTGATCCCCATGAATCACCTGTTGCAGAACCCTCATCAGTCTATTAGCCAACACCTTAGCAAATATCTTATAATCTGTGTTTAAAAGTGATATCGGTCTATAGTTTTTTACTTGAGTAGCAACTTGATCTTCCTTCGGTATCAAAGAGATAAAAGCAGTTCTCCAAGACGGAGGCACCTTTCCCCCTCTCTGAATTATCTGAAACAGTTCCTTTAACGGCATTATCAACTCCATTTGTAAATTTTTGTAGTAAACCGCAGTCAAACCATCCGTACCTGGCACTTTATCCAACTTCAGTTCCTTAATTGCTGTAAGAATTTCTTCTTCTGTTATCAATTGGTTAATCTCCTCTTTTTGTGCCTGCGTAAGAACCGGGATGCTAGCATTCTCCAAATATACATCAATATCTTTTTCATTAATCTTCTCCTTAGCATATAATTTAGAATAAAAGTCCAGAAAGGTTTCCTTAGTAAGATCCTGTTGAAACACAACCTTTCCCTTATGTTCAATTTTATCTATATTAGAAGCCCTTTGCTTTTTCCTAAGTCTATAAGCTAGCCATCTACCTGGCTTGTTAGCATTGCAAAAAGTATTATGCCTAGCAAACCACAAATTGGTTGCCACTTGATCAGCCATTAATTTGTCAAATTGTCCTCTTAATAGCTTAATAACCTCCTTAGTCTTCGCATCCAATGGGTTCAAAATCAAGGCCTTTTCTTTTTCCCTAATTTCATTCTCCAATTCTTTCCTTCTGGCTTCCAAAGTACGTCTGTGTTTATTATTCATATATATCAACACCCCTCTCATATAGGCCTTGCTAGCATCCCAAGCCATGTCCATAGACGTATCTTTATTCATATTAATTTCAAAAAAATCCTTCATCCGCTGTTTACATTCTTCCACATTTCTCTGATTTCTAATCAAATTCTCATTTATGCGCCACGAGCGCCTATCTCTATTGTCCTTATTGATCTCTAACCAAACTGGACTATGGTCAGAAATAGCTCTTGCACAAATCTTTACCTTCTTAATCCTAGAAAAAAAGTCATTAGTCAGCAAAATAAAATCAATCCTGGAAAAAGATTGATGTCTATCAGAAAAAAAAGTATAATCCTTTTCATGCAGGTGAGTGTCACGCCAAATATCTCGCAGTTCCAAATCGTCCTTCATTTCAAAAAAAGATTTAGGCAATCTGGCATGACTCGGAGAGCGCTTAAAAAAACCAGCCTTATCCATCTGTACACCCAAAACACCATTCCAATCCCCCATAAAAATAAACGATTTGTAATCCAATTGTGTAAGCTTTGTATGAAGTGAGCTAAAAAAATCAGCTTGCTGTTGATTAGGAGCATACAGTCCAACTAAAAGCGTTTTTTTGCCTTCTAGCAGCAAATCTATCATAACATATCTACCATGCTTATCTGCTTCAATTAATTCCGCTGATAAAGCGCTTTTAACATAAACAACCACTCCATTTTTCTTATTCATCGCAGAGGCAACAAATTGCGTGCCCAATCTTGAGTTGGATAAATACTTTTGGTCCATAACCCTAATATGCGTTTCTTGCAAACATATAACATCAATCTTGAATTGTTTTAAATACTGGAAAAACTTTCTTTCTCTTCTGTGGTG
This sequence comes from Vipera ursinii, assembly GCF_947247035.1. Taxonomy (NCBI): domain Eukaryota; kingdom Metazoa; phylum Chordata; class Lepidosauria; order Squamata; family Viperidae; genus Vipera; species Vipera ursinii. Next base: position 178,642,154 of record NC_139513.1, read on the forward strand.
AATTTAGTCCATTAACATTCCAGGTTAGAAATTTAGTCGCCATGCGTGGCATCCCGAAGCTGTTGGAGCACATCTTTAATAGCCCCTCTGTCTTCTTTGGGCCGCGCTCCTCCCACTGCTTCACTGTAAGTACGCTTTGAAAGTTCCATAAACTTCTGTTGGTCTTGCTCTTTTATTTGTTTTGCTCGTTTTAAAGCGGCACGTGTCACCCTCTGCTCTCCAGCAACAGCCGACGAGGCTATAATTTGATCCCCTCCAACACCATTCTCCTCTTTCTGTCCACCTTCAGCCTCTTGGGATTTCCCTTCTCCAAATCCCTTTGCAGCTTCCAGAAGTGATAATGGGGTCGCTTTTAAAACATTATTGTAGAAGTCACGCGCCTGTGTCACAGTAACCAGACGGTATCTTTTACCTTCATGCATCACCACCAATCCGACAGGAATCTCCCATCTAAACTTTATTTCACGTTGCTTAAGTTCCTGCACGAGAAATGCAAAATCCTTCCTTCTCCTTAGAATCTTTGGAGGAATTTCTTTTAAAACCAAAACTTCTTGGTCAGCAATCACAACTTTAGTATCATAAGCGGCTTGAATAACATCATCTCTGGTTTCTCTCTTTGTAAAATAAACCACCACATCTCTAGGTAGCTTTCTCTGTCTAGCAATCCATGAGTTTACACGAAAAACTTTATCCATGCATCCCTTTATTTCAGTTGCTGGCTGACCCAGTACTTCTTCCAAAGCCTCAGAAATCAGCTGCTTTAGGTCTTCTTTAGGATTCTCTTTTAAGCCCCTGATTCTAATAGCATACTGCATCTAGTGATACTGGACAAGACTCAATTCTCCGTTCATTCTATCCCTTAACTCTTCATTCTCCAGTACCTTTACTTCTAATATAGCATTCTTTTGACTCAGATCCTCCACTTTTTCGTCCAAACTTTGCACACATTCAGCCACACTTTGCACTGTAGACAAAATGTCTACCCTCATCGCACTAAACTTCTCTTCTATCCTCTCCTCCAATTTCTCCAGTTTCTCCTCCATCTTTGCCAACTTGTCACCCAGCATTTCTGATATTACCTGGGATTGTTTTTCCAAAGCATCTTCTAAATCCTTCGATGTCAATGCAGCAGGAGGAAGCAAAGCTTGCAACGATGTCTGTTGCACCGGGGAAGTTCCCGCACTCCGAAGAGTTTTTGAGGGAGGTTTAGCCGCCATCTTTTCACTTTCACTTGTTGCGCACTTTCACTTTAAGTTTATAAAGTCCATTAATCTAGAGAGTAAAGATAAAAGTCCTCTTCACCTTGACCTCCTGTACCGCTCTGCCTGTTCCTTTTTATTCCAGGGTCTTTCCTTTTGGCAGGGGTGGTCGCAAACGCCTGGCTCTGCTCCAAAAATCCCGGAGCAGAGACGCTGAACAGCTGGGAGCAACCCAGGCTACGGGGGAGTTCAATCCTTCAGCCGCCCAAGCTTTAAGCTCAGACGGCCCCGGAGAACTCAACCCCTACCTGGGGCCTCACCCCCTCCTCTTCTCCCGAGGAGGGGGCTTCAAATCCACCCGAACAGCTGATCGGCGCTGTTTCGGGTGAAAAAAACTCAGCTGAGCAGCGGGCAGCCCGAAACCGCTGTCTCCGGCGCCGCGCTGCCACCGGAAGTCGGATTTTTACAAACAGTTTTTCATTATCATTATATAGAAATTGCTTTCTCCTTTTCCTGCTCAGGTACAAGATCTCATCTTTAACCTGCACATGATCCTGACAGATACAGTAAAGATGAAAGAGCATCAGGAGGATCCAGAGATGCTTATAGACCTTATGTATAGGTAAGGTCACTGTCAGTGCCTCAGTAGCGGAAGCAGTAGGAATACTCCAGAATAGTTTACTTTCACAGCCTTAATTCTTTGCTTGATATTTCCCATTGATATTTAGAGGTTTGGGGATAGAACTCCCATTGTTTCTGCTGATGAGGAATTACAACCCAAGACAGGCAAACAGTTGGGAAAAACTTAACCAATATAAGCAGAAAGGGACTTGTCTTCCATTTAAAACACTGAATGTGTCTGCTTTTAAAAGATAGAAAAGGTACAAAATGAAACTAAGGAACAATATCATTAGAGATCACCCTGTAGATATTCATGACAAAAGCTCTCCAGCTTAAATACTGTAAGAGGGGGAGAAAGGCGTAGTAGACATTCAGAAAAGTTAAGACTTTTGTCCCTGACCATAATTTGCTTCTCAGGATAGCCAAGGGATACCAGGCGTCACCCGATCTGAGGCTGACATGGCTGCAGAACATGGCGGCAAAGCATTCCGAACGTGGAAACCATGCAGAGGCAGCACAGTGTTTGGTGCATTCTGCTGCACTGGTAGCTGAATATCTGAGTATGTTGGAAGACTGCCGCTATTTACCAGTGGGCTGTGTCACTTTCCAGGTAAGAGAAGAAGGCAAGAGCAGAGCATTTGCTGTATAAGGACTGAACCACTATGTCAGAGTAGTGCAACACCTCTAACTGTTTACTCTGTACTTTTATATATGCTTTTGAAAGAAAACATTTTAGGTCCTTCCAAGTTTTCTCAAGAGAACCAGAAACAAGAACCAAGCTCACTTTCCAGGTTTTCTCAATAGAATCAGAAATAGAGACCTAATAAAGCCTCTGTGTTTCAAGGAAGTTGTAGCTCAGAGGACTTTAATCTGATTCCCTAAAGATATTTTGGAATTCAGTTTATGAGCCAAGGATAATATGGTCAGTGGCTAAGAATTATGGGAGTTTCAGCTAAGCTATCTTGAGAAGACCAAGTTGCCCACCTCAATTCTAGATTGAGTTATTCCTCTCCATCTGAGTGGCTTTGGGAGAATGAGGCAGTAAAAGAAGAGCTTTACAGAATACAAAATAACAGAGTTGGAAGGGACCATACCATTCCAGAGAAATAGTTATACAGTCTCCTCTTAAAAATGTTCAGTGATGGTGTCAGGTCCCCAAATACTTATTATTTCCCCTGCATATGTGCTCTTGTTTTGGGGATTGGCTGGATTTCAAATGGAGATTATGACTCTGGTGGGAGGAGGAATACTGCTGGTTTAACTATACTGTTTTAGCGGGATTTTCCCCAGATCTCGCCTTCTTTCCTACTGTCACTAGCCCCTAATAAAAGTTTCCTTTTGAGACAATGCCTGTTTCAAGAGTTAGCTGGATGGTTAGCTGAGGTGGGTCCTTAGAGATGAAGCACACACAAATTCTAGAGGCTATCAGTTCCAGTGATTAATTGTTCTCACTGTCAGGAAATGTTGCCATAGTTCTACGTTGCTTCTTTCCTTGATAGTTTTCCATCTGTTGCTTCTTGTCCTGCCTTCAGGTGCTTTGTAGAATAGATTGACTCCCCTCTTCTCTGTGACAGCCCCTCAGATATTGGAAGACTGCTATCTTGTCATTCCTTGTCTTTCTCTTCATTAGACTAGATATGTCCAGTTCCTACAATTGTTCCTCATACAGTTTGTTTTAGCCTCCAGCCCCCTAATCATCTTTGTTGCTCTTCTGTGCACTCTTTCTAAAGTTTCAACATCTTTTTTGTATCATGTTGACCAAAATTGGACGTAGTATTCCAAGTTCTGTTTGTCTCTGACTCGGTCACTCAATAATTTATCTCTGTTTCCAAGAACATATCTTCCAATGTGCTAGAAGAGTCTGCTGTTTCAGATGACATCTTGTCCCCAGATGAAGAGGGCATCTGCTCTGGAAAATACTTCACTGAACAAGGACTGGTAGGCTTGCTTGAGCAAGCAGCTTCTTCATTTACTTTGGTAAGAACTTCAAATGTGGCATGAATAATGCACTTATTTCCAACATACAAAAGCATTCTATATTGCCTTGATGATACCTACCTGATTTACTAGTGGGAGAATAGATAAGGAAACAGCTTGGCTTCCTACACACTGGGGGGGAAAAATCATGTCATGGTTTCAGATGTTCAAATTGAGCCATTTTGCTTACTAATCATTTAGAATGATGTCTGAAGTAGTTCAAATGGCCAGAGAATGGCATAATTTCTGCCCTTCCATATAAGCAGTTCTTGTCTGTATTAGCATAACACATATAAAGCACTCATCACATAAACCTGAACCATACCAGATCAGGGATAGAATCCAGGAGCGATCAATATTATGGACAGCATATAGCAGGACATTATGGTTAGAGCTGTAAGCTAGGAAAAGACTCCTGGCATCTGAGCTCATCAAAAGGCTGGCATGTTTTCCTGCTAGTTGTTGATTTCAGTTCTTGAAGGGTCTATGATAGCCCTAGATTTCTATACAAGAGAGTCTCTAGTTGAGGGAAGACCTAGTAAACCCCTTTTTAGACATGTCAGCCCAATTGATTTCAGGGAATGCGTGCAACTGTGGAAAAGGCTATTATCCATTTTATCCCTAAAACATGCTGTCATGGTTCCGATTAATTTTTTATTTATTTTTATTTTAATTCCATTTATATCCCGCCCTTCTCCGAAGACTCAGGGCGGCTTACAAGCTTAGCAGTAGCCTTCATTCTATGTATATGCCTGCTTATTAGGGCTTTCACACACACCCCAAGCAGCATTATTACAAAGTCAGCTTAATTGCCCCCAACAATATGGGTCCTCATTTTACCTACCTCGGAAGGATGGAAGGCTGAGTCAACCTTGAGCCTGGTGGGATGCGAACCTGCACTAATTGCAGGCAGCTGGTGTTACTTAAGGAGGTATTAGCCCACTGCTAATGAGACAGTTTAAACAAAATTCAGGCATTGTTTTATCTAAAAAGTCTTAATAATGAAATGAAGCATCAGCAGGTTGGATGCCAGAATCTGATTTCTCCTCCCTCTGACACCCCACATCATACAGAATCTCCCTCCCTTATTTACACGTCATAAATCACATGTTTGCAGCATTGACATCCGGCCCCCCTTACAAAAGGACAGATCCTGTAATGTAAATAAAACACAAGTTAGGGGCTGGCTTTTGGTTTGTTGGGGTGTTTCTCATAAAACTTTTTGATAAGTCTGTCAGCTTTCACATCGCTAGACTTCACCCAAATGGCTTCAGACATTGGGTATCCCTTCCATTGTACTAGGTACCACAATTTTCCTTTAAAGATTCTAGATTCACTTCATAATGGGTCTGACCCACTACTATGAGGGGTCTGGGTGCCTTCTTAGGGGAAGGCCTTGAAGTGGAGGCCTGTAAAGGTTTCAGTAAGCTACAATGCAAAACCAGGTGAATTTTTCCCAAAAGTCTGGGGAGTTTCAATTTTACTGTGACCGGGTTGATGATTCTCACAATGGGGAAAGACCCCAAGAATTTCGGTCCCAATTTCTTGCTGGGTAATTTGAGACGTAAATATTTAGTTGACAGATAAACCTTTTTGTCAACTTGGAATGTTCTTTGGGGAGCCCTCTTTTTATCAGCCTGTTTTTTATAAATCTCAGAAGTCTTTTTTAACACCATTTTTGTGTTTCTCCAAACCTCTTCCCACCCCCTCACCCATTGATCAAGTGTCTGGGAAGTGGAGGGCACCTGAGGGTAGTCAGGCATTGGGCTGAATTCTTTTCCTGTGGCTATTCTGAAAGGCTGTGCTGCTGTGAACAGAATTATTGTAGGCCACCTCGGCGAAAGGGAGGAGGTCAGTCCAGTTTGTCTGTTGGTAGGAAACATAGCATCTGAGTATTGCTCCACCATTTTGTTAGTGGATTCTGCAGCCCCGTTGGTAGCTGGATGAAAAACAGATGATAAGCCTTGAGATGATGCAATTAATTGAAGGAAATTCCTCCAAAATTTCGCTGTGAACTGCACCCCTCTATCTGAAATTATTCGCTTTAGGGGTGCCATGCAGTCGGTAGATATGTTTCAGGAACAATTTACTCAGTCGTTGTGCAGATGGGAGTCCTTTACATGCAATAATATAAGCCTGCTTAGAAAACAGATCTATCACAGTCCAGATGACAGCATTTCCTCTACTTTTGGGTAGGTCTACAATAAAGTCCATAGCTATTTCTTCCCATGGTTGAGAAGGGTCTGCCACCGACTCCAGTAGTCCAAGAATTTTCCCTGGAATTCTTTTCATGGTGGCACATATGGTACAACTCCTGACATAGTTTTCTACATCTTGTTTTAGCCACGGCCACCAAAATTGCCAGCGGATGAGGTGTAGAGTTTTTAAATATCCGAAGTGTCCAGCCTGTTTTACATCATGGCTGTGTTTGAGAGCACTGAGGCGGAGGGTTTCAGGTAGATACAATTCTCCCCCCTTGTATGCCAAACCATCCCTGCATGTTAGGGAGGTTTGATTATCTTTGAACCATTGATCGGTAAGGAGCTCTCATTTTATCTTCTTCACACCCGGGTCATCAGGATTAGGGGTTCTACGAGGTGTGAGTTGTGCCGCAGGTTGTGAACTGGGGATAATTGCCTCGTAGACCTGTTTGCGTTTGCTTTTGTACTGTGGCAATTGGGATAGCGCATCAGCTAGGAATTTTTTTCTTCCTGGTATGTACTTTAAAGTAAAATTAAAACAGTTAAAATACTGTGCCCATCGCACTTGCTTTGGGGACAATTTGCGGGGAGTTTTTAGTGCCTCTAAATTTTTGTGATCTGTCCATACTTCAAAAGGCACCTTGCTCCCTTCTAAATAGCATCACCAGTTTAATACCCCCACCTAATTGCGAAGGCCTCCTTCTTTCAGACTGTCCATCTCAACTCGCCTTCCATGAATTTCTTAGAGATGTAGGCACAAGGTTGCAGAACCCCACTTTTATTCTTTTCCAGTAACACAGCTCCGACTGCCACGTCGCTGGCGTCTGCTTGAATTACAAAGGGGTCAGAACCGGTTCAGCAGCAAATAGTCTTTTTAAATTCTCAAAAGCTGGTCTGTTCTGCTGTTGGGGGAAGGGGACTGGGCATTTCGCTGCTCAATGCCCCTGCTCTCCACACTGGAAACACTTAATTGCTGGGCTTGCTCATTATATAAATTGTTCAACCATTCAGATGCTTCTCCCTCTAGGATGGACACAATCACATCGACCATAGCACCTGGGTCCAGGTAGAAATGGGCCCAGTGATTCAAGTGAGAGCGTGCTTGGTTGAGGAAGAAAATCAGTTTCTCTGGGTCCCCATCGAAGGTTGCTCTGAAGGGTGGGCTCATCATTGCTTGCTGGGGCCCCCATTGCTGCTGGCCCCACCCTGTTTGTTGGTTCAGTGGTTGCTGGGGCCCCCACTGCTGTTGTTGTGTCTCCAGTTGCTGCTGGCCCCATCCTGGTTGTTGATTTAATGGCTGCCAGGGCCCTCACTGCTGTTTTTTTATTATTGAAAAGTTTTTCAATGCATTTTATCTTTAACAATCCCTCCCCCCACCCCCCACCCAACCCTTCCTAGCCCTCCCTAACCCTCCCCCATCCCCTTTCCCCCTCCCCCATCCCCGACTTCCCAGAGCTAAATACAAGGTATAAAAGTAAAAACAATCATAAACAACCATATGCTATCAACAATAAGCTATTAAGTCTATCGCACTCTAGCTCATATAAATGACTACAAGCAATACTAATATCACATCAAAACTTATACAAATGCTAAATGAAACTTTTTGGTCCCATATTTGTTCTGGATGTAATCAATCCACTTTTTCCACTCCATAATATAACGTTGTTGCAAATGGTCTTTCAAATAAGCCGATATCTTTGCCATTTCCGCCAGGTCAGAAACTTTTAAAGTCCATTCTTCTATAGTCGGCAGTTTATTTATTTATTTATTTTATTTATTTATTTGATTTTTATAAACCGCCCTTCTCCCGAGGGACTCGGGGCGGTGTTCCTCCTGCTTCCAATATTGACCTACTAAAAGTCTTGCTGCCGTAATTAAGTTCAACATCAACTTAGTGTCTACAACAGTAGTATCTGTAATTATGCCTAATAAAAACAATTGCGGACAAAACTTTATCCTTTGCTTAAATATCTTCTGCATATTCCACCAGATTTTAATCCAAAAAGCTTTAACCTTTTTACAGGTCCACCATATATGAAAGTACGTTGCGTCTTCGCCACCACACCTCCAACATTTAGGTTGATAGTTCGGATACATACTTGCAAGCTTTTTAGGATCTAAATGCCACCTATAAAACATTTTATAAAAGTTCTCTCTTAAATTTTGGGCTTGCGTAAATTTTACGTTCCTCACCCAGATCTTTTCCCAAGTATCCATTGTGATAACTTCTTGAATATTCTGAGCCCACTTTATCATACAATCTTTAACAAGTTCTGTTTCTGAGTCAATTTCTATCAATGCAAGATATATCCGTTTGATATGTGCTGGACCCTGATTTCTAATTTGCTTTACCAGATTTTCATCAGTCATTGAAAAACCAATTTTCTGATCTTCTTTCCATCTGGCCCGTAATTAACCATATTGAAACCAGGTTTGAACAATCTTCTCTTCTCGTAGAAAATTATACGGCTTCAAACACCATACGTTCCTCTCCAAACTTAGGATTTCCTTGTATGTAGTCACATCATGTTTGAACCCAACATTTATATTTTCTATTGCGTGTTTCGGTATTGCCCATAAAGGTATCTTGTAATTTAACTTATGTCTATACTTTTTCCAAATTCTCAACAAAGCATGTCTAAAAATATGCACCTTAAACACATTATCTACCTTCTTATCATACAATAAATATGCATGCCAGCCAAATAACTCGTGGCCTTCAAGATTTAATAATCTCCCTTGTGTTAAATTAATCCAATCACTTATCGCTGACAAAGCAGCAGCTTCATAGTATAATTTAAAGTTGGGCATTTTGAGACCACCTGTTTCACGCGTGTCCTGCATAATCTTAAATTTAACTCGTGGCCTTTTCCCTGCCCATACAAATTTATTGATACCCTTTTGCCATTCCTCCAAATTTGAGTCCTTTTTAAGAATAGGTATCATTTGAAATAAGAATAAAAATTTAGGCAAAACATTCATTTTCACTGCTGCAATTCTTCCCAATAGAGACAATTGTAATTTTTCCAACTTTCCAATTCTTTTTGAATTTTTCCCCATAATTTTTCATAATTATTCTTATATAACTTTGCATTTGAGGGTGACAAATACACCCCCAAATATTTAACCCTTTTAACAATCTCAAATCCAGTTAACCCTTCTAAAAGGGCCTTTTGCGATACTGTCATATTTTAGCCAATATTTTAGTTTTTTGTATATTAACCTTGAATCCAGAAACCTTCCCATATTGCATTATTATCTCCATCAGGTCCACAACAGAATTTTTTGGCTGAGTCACCGTAACAACCAGATCGTCTGCAAACGCCCTCAATCTATAATCCTGATCTCTAATTTGAATTCCCTTAATTTTTTTCGAATTCCGTATTATAATCAATAATATCTCCAATGTTAAAACAAATAATAAAGATGATAACAGACACCCTTGTCTTTTCAGTCAAACTATTATTTACTATTATTCGGGCTGTTTGTTTTTGATATAATGCCCTAATTGGTTGTAAGAATTTATCCCCAAAATTCATTTTATCCAATACTTTCATCAAAAAGACTGCTGTTGACCCCACTGGTCCTGCTGTATGTTCAGGGGTTGCACGTTTGGGCCCTGCTGCTGCCACCCTTGCTCTTGTTGTCCTCCCACGAGCTTCTGATCTCCAGGCTTCTGCACCACCCCCAGCTGTTGCAAGGCCTCTATTAGCTGGGGCAAGCTCAGAGGTTGTTAGCCCTTCACTTGTGGGGGTTCCCCAACCTCCCATTGCTGCAGAGGCCCCAGATTGGGGTCCTCTGTCTCTGTGGGTCTTGAGGGCCTGGCAGGGGACTCCTGGGGCTGGCAGGCAGTCTGGTCTGCATACAGGATTTTCCACTTACCCAAATTCTCAGTGGCAGATGGTCTGGCAGCTCTCCACCATTCTGCTTGTGGGGGCTCCGGCAGTGCAGGCCTCTGTAGTCTCCACTGGAGTGGTTCCAGTCTGACGACCAGCTAATCTCTGCTAACTGCTTGGATTCTGCCCCCAAATGGGAGTCCTGCAAAAACTCATCTTCCCACAGCATGCTGTCTTTTAATTCCTGCTCTGTGCTGTCAGCAGCTGCCAAGTCACCATCTCCAAGTCGATTGTCTTTTCCCATGATATAGATTCTCCCCTTAAAATAAATTTTAAAATGACAAAAAATCTTACATTTCAGTTAGTTATACTTTGCACAATACATTTGGACGTATGGACATATATATTTATCATCTTCCTGCCTACCCTCCCCCCTCTCCCCTTGGATTTTGGACACACCTGGGTATCGGCCACGGTGGGAGAGTGGCTTGACTTTTCCATTTGCAGCCCCATGGAGGTGGGAGCTCTATGGGGTTTGCCTACCCAGAGGATATCTGGTCCACCTCCAGGAACAGAGTTGCAACCCGTCATGAGAGGGCGGGGGGGGGGCGGCCTGTCTCTGGGGCCACCCAACTGAGTGGCAGTGAAGTTGGGTGGGGACCTAGATATCTGTCTTCATGTTTCGATCCTCCCATGGGCATAACTAATGGGACGCCTATCCTGGACTTGCTAGACTCATGCAACAATATACTAGCACGGACTTATATGCCCTCAGGGGAGCCCCCTCTCCTGGGTGCGACCCGCCTCCTTAAACACTCTTAACCTCGATGACGGGCCCGAGTTTTGGGACCCTGAGAGATGGCTGGGCAGGGGCAGGGGCCGTCAACATAAATTTAATAGAAGGCCTCTGATCATTTTTTTATCTAAATTTTTTACGGGGTTAGGGAGAGGGGTGGGTGATAGGGGTTGTCTGGCTTTGGGGGGTGGCCAATCAACCATGGCTCAGGCCAGACTTGGGTCCGACCGCTCGGGGGGAGAACGGGGTGTGGTTGTCTCCGGGGCTCATGAGCGGGTCGTGGGATTACCGATTCCCACGACGGGGAATGGCAGCAGGTGGATAGACAGAGGGCCGTATCGTTACCGGGAGGGCCGTCTCCGCTATTTGCAAGCAGTGAGGCGCTCCGACCCTCTGCCTCTTCCTCGAGGTTCCGGGAGCGAGGATGTGCAGCCTCCTGAGCTCCGGCTGGTGTACCTGAATGCCAGGTCCGTGGTTAACAAAGCTCCCCTCGTCAGGGATTTAGTTGAGGGTGAACACGCGGACCTGGCTTGCATCACGGAGACTTGGTTGGGCCCAGAGGGTGGGGTCCCTTTGGTTGACCTCTGCCCACCAGGCTTCCGGGTGCTACATCGGCCACGAGCTCATGGTAGGGTGGGGGTGTGGCGGTGACTATGAGGGAGACCTTATGTCCGCGGGAGACCACCGTTCCTCAGATAGTCGGGTGTGAGTCTCTCTTTGTGAGATTTGGTTCTGAGGCGCAGTTGGGCTTGCTGCTGGTGTACATTTCGCCTAGTCGCACAGCGGCAGCCCTGCCTGAGCTGCTCGATATCCTCTCGGGGTTGGTGGTTGAGTTTCCCAAACTTATTGTTTTGGGAGACTTCAATCTACCATCCCTGGGAGGCTCATCTGAGCTAGCTCGGGAGTTCATGGCTTCTATGACGGCCATGGACCTGACGCAAGTAATTTCTGAACCTACTCATGAGGGAGGCCACACCCTTGACCTGATTTTTTTATCTGGACGGTGGTTGGATGATCTTGGTGGGGGCTCTCCATTTATTATGCCCCTGTCATGGACCGATCATCATCTCCTGCGGCTGGTCTTCCGGTTTGCCACCCCCCGCCGTGGGGGTACGGAGCCAATTAGATGGTACCGCCCCAGACGCTTAATGGATCCTGATAGATTCCAAGCGGCGCTGGGGTCCCCACCTGCCTCCACTGCTCACAACTCGGCGGATGCCTTAGTGGAAGCCTGGGAAAGGGCAGCCACTGAGGCACTTGACCGGGTTGTACCCTTGCGGCCCCTGACCCGGTGCAGATCCCAGCGAGCTCCATGGTTCTCCGCGGAGCTCCGGGAGATGAAGCGTCGGAAACGGGGCCTAGAGAGCTGTTGGAGGTCTAGCCGATCCGAACCCGACCGGTTGCGGTTAAGAACCCATATTAGGTCTTATCTCGCAGCGATGAGGGTGGCGAGGTGTAATTACTTCTCCACCCTCATCGCGTCCGCAGATAATCGCCCGGCCGCCCTGTTTAGGGTGACTCGCTCACTTCTTAATCAGGAGGTGAGGGAGGATCCCTTGCAGGGTCGTGCCGAGGAATTTAGTCAACATCTGTCGGATAAAATCGCTCTGATTCGGACCGGTTTGGACTCCAGCTGGGCAGAGTCTGGCGATCAGGACACGGGCGGTCTTGTCAATGTTATCTGGGAAGAGTTTGATGCTGTGACCCCTGATGAAGTGGACAGGATTATGGGGAGGCTGAGCTCCACCACATGTTTATTGGACCCGTGCCCTTCCTGGCTGGTTTATGCAGCTAGGGAGAGGACACGAGGCTGGCTCCAGGCGGTTATATCTGCTTCTCTGAGTGAGGGTTATTTCCCCACCGTCTTGAAGGAGGCGGTGGTGAGACCTCTCCTCAAGAAGCCTGCCTTGGACCCAGCTGTATTGAACAACTTTCGTCCAGTCTCCAACCTTCGCTTTCTTGCGAAGGTTGTCGAGAGTGTGGTGGCGCATCAGCTCCCTCTGGTCCTGGATGAAGCGGATTATTTGGACCCCTACCAATCGGGTTTCAGGCCCGGGTACAGCACGGAGACGGCATTGGTCGCTCTGGTGAATGATCTCTGGAGGGCTCGGGATAGGGGATATTCCTCTGTCCTAGTCCTATTAGACCTCTCGGCGGCTTTCGATACCATCGACCATGGTATCTTGCTGCGGCGTCTCAGGGGATTGGGAGTGGGAGGCACAGTTCTTCAGTGGTTCTCCTCCTATCTCCTGGGACGCTCGCAGTCGGTGTTGGCAGGGGGGCAGAGATCGGCCCCTAGGTCTCTCGTTTGTGGAGTTCCTCAGGGGTCGGTTTTCTCGCCTCTCCTGTTCAACATCTACATGAAACCGCTGGGTGAGATCATTCGTGGTTTTGGAGTTGGGTATCATCAATACGCCGATGATACCCAACTTTTCTTTTCTACCCCAAACCACCCCAGTGATGCCCTCGCTGTGATGTCCCGTTGCCTGGAGGCGGTTCGGGTCTGGATGGGGAGGAACAGACTTCAACTCAACCCTGACAAGACTGAGTGGCTGTACATTCCGGCATCCCGGGACATTCAAAATGTTCCATCTCTTTCTATGGGGGGTGAGCTTTTACCCCCCGTGGATAGGGCTCGCAACTTGGGAGTCCTCCTAGATTCACGGCTTACTCTGGAAGACCATATAGTGGCCGTGACTAGGGGGGCTTTCGCCCAGGTTCGCCTGGTGTGCCAGTTGCGGCCCTATCTGGACCGGGATGCTCTGTGTACGGTCACTCATGCGCTCGTGACCTCTCGCCTTGACTACTGTAACGCTCTCTACATGGGGCTTCCCTTGAAGACCACTCGGAGGCTCCAACTGGTACAGAATGTGGCCACGAGAGTTGTCCTGGGAGTTTCCCGGTACTCCCATGTTACACCTTTGCTCCGCGAGCTGCATTGGCTACCAGTTGTCTTCCGGGTGAGGTTCAAGGTCCTAGTCATGATCTTTAAGTCCTTACATGGCATGGGTCCGGGTTACCTCGGGGACCACCTGCTGCCGGCGTCAATTTCCCTCCGCCCAGTACGTGCCCACAGAGAGGGCCTCCTCAGGGTGCCTCCGGTCAGGGAATGTCGACTGGTGGCCCCCAGGGGGAGGGCCTTCTCTGTGGGCGCTCCAGCATTATGGAACCAACTGCCGGTTGAGCTCCGGATGGCATCAGACCTCCGATCCTTCCGTCGCGGGTTGAAGACCCACTTATTTGAATTAGCTGGTCTGGCCTGATGGGGGAATATGGGTTTTTAAATTGATTTTTAGTATTTATTATTGTTGTTTTTAATCGGGCACTGGTTTAATTTCCTTTTAACTTTTGTATTGTTATTTATATATGCCCTGTGAACCGCCCTGAGTCCCTAGGGAGAAGGGTGGTATAGAAATCAAATAAAACTAAACTAAACTAAACTAAATTTCCAGCATCAGGACAGAAGATGGTTGTATAATAGTAATAATTAGATGTTTTCTTCCATGGGACAGAAAATTGTTCCTTAAGTAGCCTTTATTAGTCTTGGTATATTCCCTAGAAGAGAAGCATTGCCAGTCTTCTGCAAAGTACTATTTCTGGCATACCTGCTACCTATCCAGCTAGTTGAAGCACTGACTGCTTCTGCATACCAGTTTTCTCTCATTTCTCTTATCAGCCTTGCTACTTGCTTCTTAGTTGTCAGAACTGTTCTGAGGGGTGTTCCATGGCTTCTGAATTCTTTGTTCTTCCCAGGGTGGACTTTATGAGGCTGTCAATGAAACCTACAAGATTCTCATTCCCATCCATGAAGCCAACCGTGACTTTAAGAAGTTGGCAGTTCTGCATGGGAAACTGCAAGATGCTTTTAGCAAGATAACTGGCCAGGTAAGAACATTCTGTAGCATAGTTCATTGCAGTATCTCATTTTAGGAGATGTATTAGGGTGGTAATCAAAAGGAGCATTAACTTCTCTCCTTGGATGTTTTCCCAAACATTATTGTGTTCCATTTTATATTGTCTATCAGAAAAAATAAACACAGGGTAGGTTGGCACATCATTTAAGCTGTAGTTTGTTAATTGTCATAATGAAAGGCCAATGTAATCTTGAAATACATTAGAAGTATTGCATGCAAACCTGTAGGAAACAATTCCATTGCACTCTGCACTGATAAGATTACATTTGGGTTGTTACATTCAGCTCTAAGCATTGTACTTTAAAAAGATCATGGAAAGCTGGAGTAGGTTCAAAAAAGAGACTAAAAATGACGAGAATTCTGGAAACAATCTCCTATGACTACCATGTAAAGGAGCTGAATACATTCAGCTTGCAAAGGAGAAATCTTAAGTGACCTACAGATACACAAAGAGTCTGCCATATGCAAGAGTGGTGCCAGGTTTTCTGTTAAACCTGAGAGAGGGATAAGAATCAGCAGGTTGAAATGAAAACCTTGGTTGGATATTTGGATTAATTTTCTGATGGTAAGAGCTGTTAAGTGTAGCTTCTACTTCCTTATACTGTAGCTTTTCAAGTGGTATTGGATTTCTCCTTGTTAGGGAGGGTTAGTGAATTCCTGCTTGGAGCAGGAAATTGAACTACATAACCAATATGATCCTTTCAGACACATACATCTTATGATTCTTTGGGTCTATAAAATAAGTCAAAATGTTTAGACTCCATACAGTACATGAAATAGAAACCAAACAAGCCACACCATAGTTTAGTTAGTGTGAGTTGAGGACCATATTGAATCTATTTGGATAACTTCATTAAAAGTTTTCACTGCTAAAGTTATGGGGCAGTAGTTTGGATATCAGGACTAAAAGAGTTCCTTGAAGGGGAAATGAGGCATATGGCTTTATTGTGATATCACTATTTCATATCATAGATTCCATAAAGAAAAATGGATGGACAGGGAAATAAACACTTGTTTATACACTCTCAATTTTTCATAAATATTCCATTTATTTCTACACATTTCATTGTATAAATATGGATGAGGATAAAAAGTGCAGTTAGGAATTGATAAGAATCATGCTAATTTCAGATATCTTCAGCCAATACTGTTTTCCCCTGGGGATAAATATTTCAGTGTCTCAAATTGGTAATTCAGTGAGTTAGGATGCTGAGCTTGTCGATCAGAAGGTTGGCAGTTTGGCGGGTCGAATCCCGAGTGCCGCATAGCAGAGTGAGCACCTGTTACTTGTCCCAGCTTCTGCCAACCTAGCAGTTCGAAAGCACATAAAAATGCAAGTACAAAAATAGGGACCACTACAGTGGGAAGGTAACAGTGTTCCATGTGCCTTTGGCGTCTAGTCATGCCGGCCACATGACCACAGAGACATCCTCGGACAAGCGCTGGCTCTTCGGCTTTGAAACGGAGATGAGCACCGGCCCCTAGAGTCAGAAATGACTAGCACACATGTGCGGGGGAACCTTTACCTTTACCTTATGCTAATTATATGGTCAGATCCTGCAATTGATTTTCTTTCGTTGTTGAGATCTTAGGGATAGATAGAATGAAGCTAGCTATAAAAAGCCAATTTCTAGCTGATCCATTACAAAGGGGAGGGAATTTTACATCGCAGAATTAAGCCTCTCCCCAGCTCTAGTCCTAAAGAACAGGTATTATATATTCAGTTCAAACATACCTTTGGGACTAGCCAGTGATCAATTAGAGACTAAAGGATACTAGGTTCAAAAAATTAACTACCTTTCTTGTACCTGTTTTTTATATTTCCCTGTCTCCTTTGTTTGTCAATCAGGCCTCTGGCTGGGAGGTAGGCTATAATGTGTCTTGCTTCTTCTTGTGTGTGTGAATGTGCATGCAGCTTTAGTCCTGTAATCTCTAGCCCTTCTCTGTGCATTTACCATTAAACTCTACTACAGCTCTTTTATTACAATTAGATAGCAAAATAATAGAATATCTTATTTATCTTGACCAAACTCTCTCTCTCTCTCCCCCTCCCTCCCTCCCTCCTTGAATGTGTACTTAAATATCACTAAACTGCAGTTAGAAATGAAAACAGTGCAAGGAACCTATCTGGATCTCATTTCTCATTTCCACACCTACATTCCTTCCTTGAGAAAGAATAGAGGTTTCAGAAACAGCCTCCAAGTTCTGCTTTGGCAAAGGAAATGGAACAGCTCAATCATGAACCTAAGTTTATCTCAGTCTGCTAAGGGACAACTGAGTTCATTGCTAATGCTTTAGTAGCATGCTTTACTAAGGCACTTCCTCCCCCCCTTCCACTCTGTGCAACATGGCAGGAGAGTCAGGTATGGAAATTCTCAAGATGAAGAATGCTGGAATTTAGGATCAGGAGCTCTGAATGTTGTTTTAATTTGTTTGAGTTGAGCTTTTTGGTAATACACATATCATGAGGCAAGCTAAATACCTCAAATCTTCTGCCATTGCATCAGGAATGTTTAACTGTTTTTCAAAGACTTATGAACTTCAGTGGTTTATAGTTCTGTTTTTCTTCTTCTTCTATCATTTCATCTTCCTTGGTGTTTTTATTTTTATTAAACATCCTTCATCAAAATTAATCAAGTTCTGGCTGTTGCCAAATGTATTTTTGACCAAAGTTGTGATAAAATTGATGACAAATTCATAAGTGTCAAATAGCTATTGAAAAATAGGTGGAATATGAATTACATTACCACAAGGAGTACTTGATCAAGTTCTGGGTTGTGCTCAGAAAACCTTTACTGCAAAACCATGAAAGTTGTTTCCTCCTTATAATTACACCAGTGCATAAAAATAATGTATTCAATAGACAGTGAAAGTGCACAGAGATATCCAGATAGTAAATATAACAATTGCAACTTATGTTAGGATAAAAAAGGATCTCATTACAGGTAATCCTCAATTTAAAGCCACATTTGGGGCCAGAATATTGGTCACTAAGCAATGTGATTGTTAAGCAAATTATCATATCAGCAAACCTGATTTAATGACCACTTCAACACAGTGATTCAGTGAATCATATAGTCATTAAATGAATCATGCAATCAAGCAAATCCAACTTCCCCAATTGACTTTTCTTGTCAGAAGCTGGCTGGGAAGGTTGCAAATCATGATCATGCAACTGCAAGACACTATAACCATCATAAATGTGCATCAGTTTGCAATTATGCCTGAATTGCAATTATGAGATCACGGGGGGGGGGGTGCAACAGGCATAACTTTGAGGATGCGTCATAAGTCACTTTTTCCATTTGAACCATTATCAAATGAATAGTCGTAAGTCGACTATTTATAGTATCAGGCCCTTTATGAACAAATCACTGAGACAAGACTCCTGTCCTCAGTTCATTCATACCCACTCTCTCCATCTGGAGAATTGGTTGAAGAATTGCCATTCTCTTGCTAACTTCTCTCTTTGTTTTTAATTTCCTACTCAACTTCTCTGCTCTTGATGCGGCCTGGTCCTGATTTGGTGAGTTGTAAACTATCGTAAACTGACACTTTGCAACAGCAAAAAAAATATTTAATTTTTACAAATATTTAATTTTTTTAACAAAGTAAGAGACTGACACTATAGTGACTTGCAAATTCTGTCATTGTTTCAGCTTATGCCTACAGAAGTCCAAAATTAAGTATGTATCAAATGTAAACTACTTGAATTATTAGAAGTAAAAGTAAAGGGTCTAGAGGCAACTATAGCCACTCTGAAATTCAATGAACCAAGTGAGAAATCCCAACCTAAACAAAAAAACTACACCAAAATAAAACATAGTAGGAAGCAAACAGCTTCTTAAAAAAATGACCCCATAACAAAAATCGGTATACACAAATTGAACACAAACAGCTTCCATAAAAAACAACCCTATATACCTAATGGAAATATGTCACTATTAGAAGAAAATAACAACCAAGAGCAAAGCCCCTACTATCTACCCTAGCCCACTCCAGTGAAGCCCCTGTGGAATTGAACAATCGCTTTCATAGCCTCCCCCTGGAAGAAAATATGCAGACACCTATAAAAGAGCAGTCAGCAGTAGTTTCTTAAAAAAGAGGCACAACCTGTACGACAGGAAGAAAAGTATCCCAGACTTCCCTAAGAAAAAAAAGTGAATATTGGTGACAGGACATTCAATTCTTAGGGGAACAGAAACTATAATCTGCAGACCAGGCAGTCAATTTAGGGAGGTATATTGTCTCCCTGGAGCAAAAAATCAAACATGTAACTGAGTACCTTACTAAAATAATAAACCCCTTTCTTCTCCTACATGTGGGGACCAATGATGCAACAATGAATCTGGAAACAATCACAAGAGATTACAAACAGGTAGGGAATAAAGTTAAAGAATTAGGAGCACAAGTGATGTTTTCATCTATATTTCCAGCAAAAGACCAACATCCAATGAGGGAGCAAAGGATTTTGGAAATGAACCACTGACTTAAAAACTGGTGTTGTCAACAGAACTTTGGCTTCCTAGGTCTGTAATAACTAGATGAAGGGCTACTGGCAAGGGATGGACTGCACCTCACAAGAACTGGAAAGAATATATTTAGAAAGTGACTGACTTATTTTATCAAAGGGGCTTTAAACTAAAATTGAAGGAGGAGGGGGAGGGGCCCCCAATCTTCATGACCTTTAGAACCTAATTCCAAGCAAAAACCACTAGATCACATTAGGAGGTAGGAAGTAAAGAGTAAAGAAAAAGAAGAAATAAAAAAGAAAAAGAAAAATGAAGTACAAAGTGATGGGAAGGATGGAAATACCAGTTACAATGTAGGAGACATAAGAAACATGCCCAAGACCCATAAAGGACTCAAATGCCTATAAACTAACACTCAAAGTTTAGGGAGCAAACGGTAAACTTGAAGTATGGTATTAGTACATGAAAGCAGATATGATATAGTTGCCATTACTGAAACTTGATGGGATGAAACTCATGACTGGAATGTACTGATGGAAGGATACAAAGTATTCAAAAGGAACAGATGCAACAAAAGAGGAGGTGGAGTTGCATTATATATAAAAAATCACTACATCGCTACAGAAATACACAAAACCAAGGATGAAAACCTAGAATCCATATGAGTCAATATAAAAGAAAAAGGAATGACATTGCTAGAGGCATATATTACCCCACCAAGCAGAAGAATAGATGAACTTTTTACTAATCAATAAATGTATGTAGGAAACTAATGGGAGACTTTAACTACCCTGATATCAATTGGGAGACAAACTCTGCAGCAAGTGGAAGATTGGACAGATTCCTAACCAACTTAGCTGACAACTTTGTCATTTAAAAGGTAGAGAAGTGACAGAGGGATTTGAAGTCACCGGAACCTTGAGCAAGAGTGATCACGTCATATTAGAATTCAATATAACGCAAACATAAGAAATAGAATATAATCCAACCAGTGTCTTAAACTTTAAAAGAGCTGATTTTAAAAACTCAGAGCAAGACTAAGAAAAATTCCATGGATAAAAATCCTAAAGGGGAAAACAACTCAAGAAGTATGGGAGGCTCTGAAAAATATAATCATAAAAGCCCAGTCCAACACAATACCACTGAAAAAGAAAAGTAATAAATCCAAGAAGAAACCAGCATGGCTGCATAAACTGAAAGACAAAAAGTATAAGTATAAAAAATGGATAGAAGGACACATAATTAAGACAGAATATCAGCAAATAGCCTGAATCTGCAAAGATGAAGTCAGGAAAGCAAAGGCTTAGAATGAACAAAGACTTGCAACAAAAGTCAAAGATAATTTTAAAAAAAGTTTCATCATATAAGTAACAAGAAAAAAGTTGAGGAAACTGTCAGTCCACTAAAGAGAGAAGATCACAAGGAAGTAACAGGCAGTGGAGAGAAAGCAGAGCTGCTTAACTCATTCTTCGCATTAGTCTTCATGCAAAAATAAACTATAGCCTAACCTATCAAAAAATAACTAAAAGACGGATTAGAAATAAAAATTAAAATAAGCAAGAAAATGGTAAGAGAACACCTGTTTAATCTTGATGAATATAAATCACTGGGATCTGATGGATTACTTCCCAGAGTTATGAAGGAGCTGGCAGATGTTAGAACAAGTGGACCATATCTTTTAAAAAATCCTGCAGCACTGGGATACTACCAGAGGATTGGAAAAGAGCTGATGTGGTTCCCATCTTCAAAAAAAAAAGGGGGGAGGGGAACAGATCCAGGAAACTACAGACCAATCAGCCTAACATCAATACTTGGGAAGATACTGGAAAAAATAATTTTAAAAAACAGATCTGTGAACATATAGAAACAAAGTTATAATTAAAAGTCAAGCAAGGGTTTGTTGATAACAGATCATGCCAAACCAATCTTATTACATTCTTTGACAAAGTGTCTAAATTAGTAGACCAGCGAAATGCTGTGGACATGGTATACTTAGACTTCAGCAAGGTATTCAACAAAGTAGACCACAACCTACTTGTTGGTAAACTAGAAAAATGTGGGATAGACAGCATCACCACCAGATGGATTTGTAACTGGTTGACAATGTACTCAACGAGTAGTCCTTAATGGTACTACGTCTACATGGAGAAAGTAAGTAGCAGAGTAACACAAGGTCTCTCCATCTTAGGCCCAGTACTCTTCAATATTTTCATAAATAACTTAGATGAACTCATCAAACTTGTAGATGACACTAAGCTGGCAGGAATAGCCAACACCCCAGAAGACAACACCCCAGAAGACAAGCTCAGGATCCAAAAAGATCTTGACAGACTTGAACAATGGGCCATATCCAACAAAAAGAAATTTAATGTGGAGAATACCAAGATTTTACACTTCGGCAGGAAAAACCAAGGGTACAAGTATAGATTAGGCAAAACCTGGCTCAAAAACAGTAACTCTGAGAGGGACCTTGGAGTCCTAGTGGACAATCACATAAACATGAGTCAACAGTGTGCGACAACAGCCAGAAAAGCTAATACAATCCTTGGTTGTAGAAACAGAGACATAGAATCAAAATCACATGAAGTATTAGTACCACTTTATAAAACTTTAGTAAAACCACACCTGAAGTACTGCATCCAGTACTAGAGAAAAGAAGAAATAGGGGTGACATGTTAGCAGTATCCCAGTATTTGAGGAGCTGCCACAAAGAAGAGGGGTTCAACTTATTTCCCAAACCACCAGAAGGCAAGACAAGAAACAATGGATGGAAACTAATCAAGGAGGGAAGCAACCTGGAATTAAGGAGAAACTTCCTAACAGTGAGGACAATTAACCAGTGGAACAGCTTACCTTCAGAGGTTGTAGGTGCTTCATCATTGGAGGATTTTAAGAAAAGACTGGACAGCCACCTGTCTGAAATGGTATAGGGTCTTCTGGACCGGAAGACCTCCTTCAAGCACATTTCATGGGGTGCAGAAAGAGATTGATCTTTATTGGCAAATGATGGTCCCTGAAAATACCTTCAAAATCACAGGATTACCTGGATTGTTCTTTGTGGACACAGTGCACACAGAATCAGGCAAGAATATAAACCCACACTTAATTGTAAATGCATATGTTATTGATTGTTAGCTGTCCAGAGTTCTTAAAATGAGGAGCTGAATAAATGTTTAAAATAAATAAATAAATATAAACTGGATTCAAGGAAAGAATTGCTGAGAGTGAGATAGGTAGCCAGGTTAGAAAGACATGTTATAGTTAAGGTTAAAATTTTCAATTTAACTTTGCTGTTTTATTTCTCCCTCCATTCCTTTAGATTGCTTTAGAGAATGTTTGGAACGTATTTCCGAGTTGGTTTTTATGGCAGCAAATTTGGAGACCTGGATGAACAAGAGTTTGTCTACAAAGAACCTTCTATCACTAAATTAGCTGAAATTTCTCATCGACTTGAGGTAACAGCTAAAATATCCTCAAAGGAGATATAGATGAAGCAATTTAGTGAATATGTAAGAGAAAACAGAGATTCAATTGTGAATGGGAACACAGCACCAATTGCATCTCTTTAGAGTGTTTGCATGGACAGTCTTGCTCATATGCCTTGGAAAGAACTTGCTGAAAACAAAATTCTATTCTTGGCTTTCAGAAATCTATGCAAGTAGTCCTTGACATATGACTGCAACTGAGCCCCAAATTTATGTTGCTAAGTGAGTTTTGTCCCATTTTGTGACCTTTCTTGCTACAATTGTTAAGGGAATCCATGCAATTGTTAAATTAGTACTAGGTTACTAGATGAATCCGGCTTCCCCATTGACTTTGCCTGTCAGAAGGTCACAAAAAGTGATCACATGACCCTGAGACACTTCAGCCATCATAAATATGAACTGATTGGCAGGCTTCCAAATTTTGAGTATGTGACCATAAGGATGCTGCAATGGTCATAAGTGAAAAACAATCATAAGTCACTTTTTTCAATGTCATAACAATGAATGGTCACTAAATGAATGGTTGTAAGTCAAGGACTACCTGTATACATTGTGCAATATGCATATGCAGGGTGATCAGAGTTGCTGATCTACATACATTCTTATTTAGGAAGCAGGATCTCCCTATACAGAAGATAGCTGTTTTCCAGTACTTGAAGAGTTGCCACAGAGAAGAGGGGTTGATTCATTCTCCAAAGCACTAAGGACAGGACAAGAAGCAATGGGCGGAAGACCTAGAACTAAGGACAAATTTCCTGACAGTGAGAATAATTAATCAGTGGAATAGCTTGTCTCTTAGAAGCTTTGGGTGCTCCATCACTGGAGGTTTCAAGAAGAGACTGGACAATGATTTGTCTGGAATGGTATAGAATCTCCAGGGGGTTGGACTAGAAGACCTCCAAGATCTCTTCCAACCCTATTATTCCTTGCTCTATGTTCTAAGAACTTTGTAGATAAAATTCTGTTGATTTGTTACCTTTTTCCTTTCTAATATCATGATGACAATTTACCAGTATTTTGCTTTCAAATTTTAGTATTCCATTCATCTGTGAAAAGATGGTAAATGTGGGTGTGTTACATTGGCATAAACTTTTTCAATATTCATTTGTTCTGTATCTGTATTGGAGCATAGATTGGGACTCACCCTTATAATGAGAGACTTGCCTGGGCTCACATTCAGATTGTATAATTTGGGGGGTTGTGTCCAAACATTGATTTATGCACTCTTCTTTAAAACCTTCAATTTTTTTATTATTTCCATGTTAATAGTAGATGATTTGGTAGCCCTCTAGTGTGAAAAGCAACCACTCCAGTTCGTTTCAGTTGACTGAAGATCACTAGTACCTATCATGTCAATCTTAGGTCTTGATATACCAGTGATTTACCTATCTTGGCAGCATCAGACTTTCATTTTGCCTCTATGAGCGTCAGTAGCCATTTGAATTTAATCCTCTGTCACTCTGTGCTTTTTACCCAGTAGCTTGTTGGATACTCTCCAGGCAGGCAGGCTCATTGTCTGCTATCATGGTTTTGGTTATGAATGTTTATTTTCTTTTTCTTGGCAAAATACTGGAGTGGGTTGTCATTGCTGCCTTATGGCTGAGCCTGAACCCAGGTTTGCAGGATCTTGGGCCTGGGTGGAAACATGCAGTTCTAACTTATAGGAATAAAGACATATGAACTATGTACAATTTGCTAACTATATTGATGAGAGTCCTATGTATTTCACCTCCTTTTTTAAATAATGGATTGGAGAGCGGGAGGGATCCTCTGCTGACACTTAGAAAATGTACCCCATGCTGTGACAGGCAGCATAAGATAGATAGATAGATAAATAGATAGATAGATAGATAGATAGATAGATAGATAGATAGATAGATAGATAGATAGATAGATAGATAGACAGACAGACAGACAGACAGACAGACAGACAGACAGACAGACAGACAGACAGAGACAGAGACAGAGACAGAGACAGAGACAGAGACAGAGACAGACAGATCGATCTCCTAGGCAGTATCTTACATTTGGGCTGTGTGTGTGTGTGTTCTAATTCTTCCTAGGGAGAATCTTCTGCATTTTTTCCCTATATGCTCTTCCTCCCGCAGGGCGCTCCAACTGAGATATAAGATAAGTTTATCATGGGTACTGGAGTGAGACATTGATGTATCTGATTCATATTAACTTTTATATTGATATAATTATATAAAATATAATTAAAAACTACAAAAATACTTTGATTCTATCGAACACAATTTTAGGAAGAAAAACTGGTTATTGGAAATGCTCAAAATTTCATATTAATTTTGTTCTACTTGCCACTTAACTTTTAGAAATGTTGAGTTGTTCTTTTGAAGTATGTACCAATAATATATACTTGAAAACTAAAAGGAGTGCAATGGAAATGGGTATTATGACGATCCTCCTCCTCCTCCTCCTCCTCCTCCTCCTTCTTCTATAAAGTTATTATTGGTACATGTTTCTGGTAGTAGTTGACATACCAGCAGATGGGCCGGGCTGTGCATCTCTCCACATTTACATAGCGTTATCCGCTAAGAGTCTCCACTTGAGCATATTTGTTTTACACATAGGCATTCCAACTCTCAACCTATTCAGGGTCCTCCAAGTAGTATAAGGGAGGTCAGATCCTTCAGGCATATCATCCTTAAATATTATTCTTGGCTTGATAGTCCTCTTCTTCCATCTTTTAATTAAGTTTTGTTTTTGTGTACCCTCAAGAATGTTTGTTCTTGCCATAAAGCTGTTCCTAGATCTGAATTGATGGGCTTGGGGCATATGTCTGTTCAGAGGATGTCGAGGATCATTATCGTGTTTAGTTCTCTCAACATCGGCAGCTACTTCTCTCCTGATCTTAGGTGGGGCAATGCCCAGTGAGAGGATATATTTTCTCAACTGGGGTAGGTTTGAGACAACCTGTCACTAAGCATATTGTTTCACTGATGATAATATCAACTTGTTGGCATGTTGAGATGCGCCCCACACTGGAGCAGTAAACCTGAAAAAAACAATTATGATTGTAAAATTGTAAGTTTCCAACAAGTTTGGAAACACATCCATTCTTGGTCAATTATACAAAAGACTAAGGAGCTATGTGAGTTTTGTCTTTAACAGAATTTTGGATTATGTCTGTAACATTGTTACACTGCAAATACCTACTGCAGATAAAAAATAGTCTAGGTAGGATCCGCTTCACTGGGAGGAAGGAAGGAAGGAAAGAAAGGCGTCTGTAAAGGAAGAGGCTGTGGTTCTAGAATTGGTTTTGTACAGATAGTCCTCGAGTTATGAATGTAATGGAGCCTGCCCATTCCATTCTTAACTTGAAAATTCGTGGGAGTGAATCTCATACCTCACATGAGATCACTCCCTTGCTCATTAAGACGCAGGGCTTGTTAAGTGAACATGAGGCATCTCAGGGTGGGGAAAGCCATGGAGGGCCTAGTGATAGAACAGGTCCCCAAGGCCTCCCCAACCCACTAAGATACTTCATGCTTCCCCCTCCCTTCATGCTGTGCCAGACTCACCTTGAAAAGATCTGTCCCCTCTCTGCTGCGGTTCATGCTGCTGCCTGGATCTGAGGCTGGGAGACATTTCTGCATGCCTCCAGAGGCCAGATCCGGGCATTGGAGGCCTTTTCCAGGCTGCTTTCAGGCTGGAGGCCTTTTCCAGGCTGCTTTTCCAGGCTGGGGGAATGCTTCCGCGTGCTTCCGGAGGCTCGGTCTGGGTGTCGGAGGCCTTTTCCAAGCCTCTGGCACCTGGATCTCCAGGCCTGGAGCAGCCAAGAGGGCGAAGGATCTTGATCTTCACAGGGTGTGTATTGAAGGCCTAGTGCATTTTATAATTAGTATTTCATACAGTTCTGGCATTTACAACAAAAGCCCTAAACGGAAAACACTAACTCTTTTACTGACTGGATACTTTAAGCCAGGAATGAGAAAACTGATCCCACAGGAAATATTGAACTATCTTGTCACTAGACATGTGGTTAATCCTCATTATGATGACCTGAGATATCCAGAATCATCTCAGACCTTTTTGCCTTGCAAAATTGTCCTGTTTTGTTTTCCATTCAGGAGTTTTATGCTGAACGTTTTGGGCATGAAATGGTGGAAATCATCAAAGGTTCCAATCCTGTAGACAAGACCAAACTGGATCCTAATAAGGTAGATTCTACTGTATATAGTATTAGATGCGACTATTTTACCATTGGACTGTATGTTTAAACCAAGAAGATATGAGCGGAAAGAAGCTGTGGATCTCTAGGTATAGCAATTCCTAAGTATTACTAGTATAGCATTCTAGGTAAGAAGTGATTTACCATATTTCTTCTTCCATACGACATACACCACAGTGGAAATACCTTTAGGATTTCTCCTCTCATTCCATAAGCTACACATCTTGCCTATAAATTACTGAAATTGCAAGGTTATCAGAATGCTTGTCCTGTTTCTCCCCTCCAAGAATCCAATGCTGCTTTGGGGCAGCTGCTCTCTTCTCTGCTCACTTGCCCTTGTTCCAATGATAGCCTGAACTCCAAGCAAACAAGTGCCTGATGCAACAGTGCTGAAAGGATGCTGATCCTGTCTTGTCTTGTCACAGGCATACATCCAGTTGACTTATGTGGAGCCTTTCTTTGACACCTATGAATTGAAGGACCGTGTCACGTATTTTGACAAGAACTACAATCTGCGCACCTTCATGTTTTGTACCCCTTTCACATTGGATGGACGAGCACATGGGGATCTGCACGAGCAGTTCAAGCGCAAGACTCTGCTCACCACTTCTCATGCTTTCCCGTACATCAAAACCCGCATTAATGTCATCCACAAGGAAGAGGTAACAAGAGAATCAGCTCATGGAGCTTACAGGGATCACAGTTACCGAGAGTGAAAAAATTGTAGAATATGGTTTGTATGCAAAATTCACCTTACTGAAGATGTCAGTTTTCTGTATTTTATGATGTATGGAAGTAAGCTTGAAAGTGTTTCAGCAGTTTAATTTTTAAGACCTCAGAAAAGTTAAATTCTTTCAGACAGAGAAATGGCCAGAGAATATTGCACTGTGTGAATGCAATGCAGATTTCTCCAAGTATAGCATTCCCAGGCTACACTCTGTAGTAGGTCAATTGTGAATAAATTATGCAAAATAGTAAATGTAAGAAAATATTCATTGTAAATTAAATTATGAGATAGAGGTCAGGCAGTTATAACCCTTCTACTGTATGTAGAGTCATGAATCCATCTTTTCCTAGTGCAAAACTTGGATTGGAACTAATTTTATATATTTTTTTGTATTTATACACATAGTTTTAAGCACAAGGAGGTAATCCTCTGACAGTTTTGTTTAAGTTTGCCTTGTCTTGTCTCCAGATTATTCTTATTCCTATTGAAGTAGCCATAGAGGACATGCAGAAGAAGACTCAGGAATTGGCTTTTGCCACCCACCAGGACCCAGCTGATGCCAAGATGCTGCAGATGGTGCTTCAAGGATGTGTTGGAACTATAGTCAACCAGGTACCCAAGCACGGAATGGGAAGAACTGTTTTATTGCAGGCCAAGTTAGCAAAGTGGGGTTGAATCCTCTTGGCAGAGATAATAGTTGAGGAACAAAGATGTTGCAAAATGAAGGAAGCATGAGATATTACATAATGATGGATATATGATACAGCAACTGCAGAAGACTCTGAAATTTAAGTTTGGGAATGTGTATAGCATTGAGCAGCATTGACTGTGTTTGTCAGTGACCTACAGTAGAATCTGTATAGAGGTTGTCACTGTAGGAGAGCTGTGTTATCAGAAGCAATGGAACGGCCAGTCTGATATATGACTGGGATGAGGCAGGGTATTCAAGGTGATTATATTGATGCAGTGTCTATCAGTGGGCTTCCAGGTACAATTCAATGTTGATTGTCATCTCTAAACCCCTTCATGGCTTAGGCTCAGGCTCTGATTACCTACAGGACTGCCTTTCTTCTGAAGCCAGCCATTTCTGCACAACCAGAAATGTAGAATTGATGTATTCCAGGTCCTGGTTATAAAACAATATCATTTAGGAGACATGTTTTCTCTGTAGCTGTGCCTGCCCTGTGGAGCAGTATTTTCTCTGAGGTCCGTATGGCCTCATTCGTGCTGTATTTTCATAAAACATTAGCAAAGTGCCTCTTTCAGTGGGCCCTGAAGCAGGATGAAATGATCAGCACTCTTGATAGGGCATCTTGGATTTATTATGACTGAGTTTGGTGTAGGGTCTATGCATTACTGTTTTCTGGGTTCTTGTTTTATTTTATTTTTTATTTTAATGTGTATGCCTTTTAAAGATACTCCAGTAAATAAGGTAGCATTCAGGTTGATAATTAAATAAAAATAATGATGTCTAAGAGTGGCCTAAAATTAATTGATACAGGTGGAATGGCAAGGGAAGGAAATCTTCCCACTTGTATCCCAGATTCTGACTTCAATTCAGGCATTCTTACCATACTTCCTCTCCATGCCTTTCCTGTTCCAGGGTCCTCTGGAAGTGGCACAGGTATTTTTGGCTGAGATCCCTGATGATCCCAAACTCTATCGACACCACAACAAACTCCGGC
Organism: Vipera ursinii; assembly: GCF_947247035.1. Lineage (NCBI taxonomy): Eukaryota > Metazoa > Chordata > Lepidosauria > Squamata > Viperidae > Vipera > Vipera ursinii. Next base: position 178,671,262 of record NC_139513.1, read on the forward strand.
TGTGCTTCAAAGATTTCACTAAGAGGTAATGCACAATGACAGCTGTCACAATACCATAGGCTCCATGCACGATTTGGTAACTACATTTATACGCTGTTCCATCATATTTAGGGCCTTACAAAAATAGAACATTAACTAAAAATAATTGCAAATAATGTTAATAATGTGCAAGAACAGAGGATAAAGGAACATTACATAACTTCACTAAAATATATTTAATTTATAATTGCAGTAGATTCAAATGCTCATAATGTAAAGGCTTGGGAAAATAAAGTGAGCTCCACCCAAGCAGACCTCTAGGCCACGGGTCAGCAATCCGTGGCTCTGGAGCCGCATGTGGCTCTTTCAGCCTTCTCCTGCGGCTCCCAGTTTGCAGAGAGAGACAGAGACAGAGAGAGGCACTTGCGTTCCCCCCCCTCTCTCTCTGTGTAACTCATGCTGTTTTCCGCGAAGCTGACAAGCTTATTGAGTGGGGCTCCTGCCTTTGCTGCGTCTCCACAGGAAGCAGCAAAAAGCAGGGCAGGAGAGCCAGCCCAATAAGAATGTGTGTCAGCTTGTCCGAGAACAGTGTGAAGCTAGCTTGCCAGGTGAGCAGAAGATCTGAGAGAGGGAGAGAGAGGGGGAGGGAGGGAGGGAGGGAGGGAGGGAGGGAGGGAGAGAAAGAGAAGGGGAGAGAGAGAGAGAGCAGCCTCTATTTCTTTTTAATTAAACTCTTCAATAAAGTTCCCCTCCTCACATGCGTGCGCGCATTTTGCAGCTCCCAGTGTGGTTTTTTTTCTCCTCTGGGAAACAGGTCCAAGTGGCTCTTTGAGTGTTTAAGGTTGATGACCCTGGCCTAGGCAAAACTTTCAATATAGATAGCTATCCAAGTATGATGTGTTACATCAGAAATGACCTCCAAAACATACATACTTCTCCCATTAATGCAGATGCAACTGTGTGTCATCCCAGTACATCATTGTTGGGCTTTACATGAGGCTGAGATCCTCATGTGCTTTTCCTCCCTTTGCAGAGAACCATTTAGATAATAGAGTCAAGAAATGTCTTTTGGAGCAGCATAAAAAGCAACTGCAAGATGATATACCAGAAATGGTCTTAGGGAATGAAGGGGATTTCCTTTGCAAGTAATATTGGGAAGGTCAGTGAAAAGACATATACAGAATTTGTGCAGGACAGAAAAAGATTTCTTAGACAATAACTGTCAAGTTTGTGACGTATGGGCTTTTCAAGTGACTCTGAAAGTTTGCTTCTTGGATACAGATTTCCCTGATTTACATCACAGTTAAAATAACTTCCAGCTATGCTAAAGGAAAATCAACTGGAATTCTGTTTTACAGAATTAGCTTTCCAAAACAATGCTGCTTTCCAGAATAGCAGCTCTGGGGGGAGGTGGTTATGAGGATTCAAGCATAGGAATGGAGGATGCCTCTGCCTAGAAGGAATGGAGGATGCCTCCCTAGAAGAGCTAAAAGAATACTCTGCTTTTACTGTGTTGACTTGTATCCTGTTTCCACACAGAAAATATATCAAAGTAATATATATCCAAGTTAATAAAACTGTTGTGAGGATCTCAAAAAATCAGCAGAGTGCAGTGCCCCAAGGGTCTGACTGTGGTTGGGGAAAGGTGGGTTCCTTTAATGGACTGAAAAGAGCCAAGTAAAAGGTCCTTTTCAAATATGGGGCTCACCAATGACTGGCCTCTCTCTGTCTGTTGATAAAATAAGAAGAGATTCCTGTGTATACCTTCAGCAGGTGGCAGCATCTAACCAACCATATCTAATCTCAGAAGCTAAGCAAAAATGTTCTGGTTAGTGCTTGGGTGGCAATCCTTCAGAAAGTATGTAGACATGTTCATAAAGTCACCAGCATTCAAGTTCAGCTCAAAAGTGACTTTTACCCTCTTCAGGTTATAGGAGGTAGTTAGGATAAATGCAGTATTTTCTCTTGAGAGCTGGGGGTGGGTGGGGGTAGAGGCAGGGGGCAGGGAAACTTCCCTAATTTTATACCCACAACAGCAACTGCACAGAGACAGGCTGGCTAAAAAAATAGGACTGGCTCAGAGAGCTTGACAGGTGAAGGTGGATTTTTATCTGGCTCTTCTGGAACAGTAAAAGAAGATAGATGAAGCGGCTCTTACATAATCACTTGTCAAGTAACAAAGCTGCCTCAATTCATTTGTGTCAGTATCTCTTTTTGAGTATTTGATACAGCTGAGCATTCTTCTCCACTCCTACCCTGACCCGTGATCATTTTATTTTTATTTTTTTTTAAGTTTTATTAGTTTGTAAGAATTACAATCTTTAGAGCTTAGTAAACAACATGTTGTCTGGGTTCACATATTTAACATTAACTTCTTCAGTACTGCACAATCCAGTATTTTTTCCCTGATCCTCCTTTCTTCCCTATATTTTTTCCATTTTCCCCTCATTACACAGTTAGAATTCTTGGTACTACTGATGTATACAGAGTTAGGTATAAACATCTTCATCATATTTTACTAATATTATACAAAATAATAATATCAATTCATAAATCAATATCCTGTTTTTTGTGTTCATTAAGGTTTAATTTCCCATCAATATTTAAAGTATCTTTGTCAGTTATGATTTTCATGATATTAATTACATTTATATAGCTAAAAGTTTTATTCATACCAATCCTCCTCCTATTTTCATATTTCCCCTAAAAGAAGAGAAAAAAATGCTATTAAATTTTAATTTCCCATCAATATTTAAAGTATCTTTGTCAGTTATGATTTTCATGATATTAATTACATTTATATAGCTAAAAGTTTTATTCATTCCAATCCTCCTCTTATTTTCATATTTCCCCTAAAAGAAGAGAAAAAAATGCTATTTTAATTTTAAACCATATCTTTCATTATAAAAAGTCTAATTATAATCTAAGGGTCATCCATTCTTTTAACCATATTCAAACAAGTACTTAAACATATGATGCCCCCTCTAATAGGTCAAATCTTCTATTTTTTAAATCTAACTCTCGCTTTCTTTCTTTGCCAAGTAGCTTTCCAAACCAAGGCAATTAAATCGCCCAGGAATTTTCTTTCTATTTTGATGAAAGTTACTTGGCATGAGGAAGACAATTTAGGTAGGGTATTTTTGAGGGGCAATTCCACCCATTTATGTTCCTTAAGCAACTCCCACCTTCCTTCTCTCTCAATTTCTCCCCTCATCTTTTGTCTCCCAAATTGTAACATTTCCCCTGACAGCTCTATGTTCCATTCCCCAAAATCTTCCGTGTCATCTGGTGCATCTTGCAAGCTTAAAAGTTAAAGGGTCTTTTGCAATTTCATTGTTATGGGTAAATCTTGCAGTATTTTATTTGTGTATAATAGTTTATATTTCCTTTCTTTCATCTCTTCCGTCTCTAGATCCATTTTCTCTGCTTCATCTTCCGATCTCTGGTTTATTTGTTCATACTTTGTAGTCATTGTCTGGGAACGTTCTAGTTGTAGATTTAATTTGGAGATTTGCTCATTTATATTATCTAAATTAGTTTTAGTCACATTGTGGTTTCTTTTTATGTCCTCTTTGTATGCAATTATTGTTTGGTGAATTAGTTGTAGCATAGAGTATATTTCCTTCTGAAAAGTATTTCTTTTTTCTTGAGGCATCATTCCTGAAGATCCTCTAATATCACCAGTCTCAGTAAGAGTAGAACAAAGCTTCCTCTAGCTTTCTGGTCTTTATATGCAGCCTTTATAATCCAGAAGATTTTAGAGTACAGATCCAGTCCCAAAAGCAATATTTTATAATGATCCTTTGTCTCAGGTTTCCAAAAATTGTCAGGCAGTATTATAATCCACAATGTTCAAAGTGTTCAACCTCTCTGAAAATAGCTCAAAAGCCTCTCCCAGCCAAAAGTAATCAAAGGTCAAGTTTTTCTTTCTCTTCCACTAGCTCTTGAGATTAAAAGCCTAAACTCAGTGGGTGTTTGTAATCCAACAAGGTCAGGGTGATAAGTATGCCACAATATTTTCCTTTATTGCCAGCTGTTCTTCCTTAGGCTAGGAATCACCAAGCAGGCAGATCCACCACTAGATATCATTCAAAATCCATTTTCCACCCTTTGTTTTAAGGATTGATTTCTTGTATTTCACCTCAATGGGTTTTTTTTCCAAAGAGAAAATCTTAACAGTTATCTCAGTTCTCAAATTTCAAAATTGTAGTTTTATATTACTTCCACTTCAATATTGTGTATTTCTGTTCCCTATAGAAATTAAAAAGCCACTTCCATTCACATTCGGAGGTTTTTAGCTTCTTGGGATCCTTTCCCAGGAAATTCAGTTGTAAAATAGTAAAGAAAGGATCAATATTCTCACCCAGTTCCAAACATGCTGTTTATGATGTGCTAATTGGGGCTTTTGTTCTTCGGTTATCAGCAGCTAATGGCCAGCTACAGAAATGTAGCCGGTCTTTCCCCTGCTGGTTTGGAGGGCTTTCTTTGAATCAAACAGAAAGACCGCCATCTCTCCATGATCGACAAGGCACCCCTCCTTCATTGCCTCTTCAGGGTGACTTTAGGCCCTTTTCAGGGCCCTCAGCAGGGCAAAATTGGGCATGGAGGGCCTTCCTGTGCCCGTCTTGCCGCAAAACCGGAAGTCCTGACCTGTGATCATGTTAAACCGGGTAAAGGTTATTTATGGAAATATGGTTATGGCATGCTCTTAGAAACATCTAACATTTCATTATGTTAATTAAAGCAACTTAGTTCACATACTGGCTGTACAATTTCTCTTGACAATCTTGTCAACACTGCTAACATCAGATGTTCTTGCTTTGGCAACAGATGAAAATGCAGCCATTTTCTCTTTTTCCTTTTTGCTACTTTTAGAATTAGTTGGTGCAGGGAGGAGGGATTGGGATACGAGCTCAGTTAGCCATAATAATAACTCTGCCATGGGAACCCAGGGCCAGACTGGGTCCAGAGCTGATAATGTTTTGGCGGGCTGGAGAGCTGGGGAGAAAGCCCACACTTTAAGCTAATTGGGGAGTGTGCTTTATGACTGTTTATTGGGGTGGGAATTGTACTTTGTTACTTTGTATCCAAGGGAGGGGAATTTAGTTTTTGGGTTCAACTATGTAGTGCCGATAGTTTGTATCCTGAATAAAAGATTCTTTAAAGAAAATAATGCCTCGAAGTTCTTTTGAAGGGTTTCATCTATCGGAACCATGAGACTTGTCTTAACAAGGAATGGTAGATAACTGATTTTATATACAGCACCGCTAGAAAGGTGGGGTAATGCTAAGTAATTCATTGCTGTCCATCCTACAAACACAACTTTGCTCTTTGCCCAGTTATATATTTTGTCTTCTGTATTGAGCCTTGCAAAAAAATGTTGCAGTTCTTAATAGATCAAAGAAAATAGTTTTCTTTAATATCAGCTGGGCCTATACAATCCCCCTTTGGTTGGCTAACTTTAGTCTGTTTATTAATTTGATATTCAGCTTTTCCTCTAAAAAGTTCCAGACAACTAAAAGTAAAGCCAATCTTTTGAAAGGATGTCTTCAAAAGAGTAAATTTTGCAGCGCATGAATTCATTGCCAACACCTGCTGCAATTCAGTAAGGGTGATCTGAAGAGAAACGTTTGTCCCAGGAACCTTCCAAATCTAATAAGACACTTCAAAAATCTCTTGTCCTTTGAGGGTGTTTCAGACTAGAAGCTGGGAGCAATTATATCCAAGGTTGGAATAGTTAGACATCTGTAAACAGCCGAAAGGAAGAGGCAGAAAACTCTTTGAGGCTTCTCTAAGCCAGTATCCACCTATTTTCTTAGATGTGAAGATGCCCTTCGTAAAAGCAAGACACTGATTGGACCAGACCAACGTGAGTTCCTCCGAGAGCTAGAGAGGAATTACCAACGCCTAAAGGAAGCCCTGCACCCACTACTCAACCGCAAAATCCCTCAACTCTATACATCAGTTGCTTCTCATTCTGCACACAGGTGAGCTTGCATGCCCAGCTTGCCTCTGGTATGAGTAAACACTTCAAAATGGAGGCTCAGAACCAAAGTGCTTTGCACAGACAAGTTTATTGGTACAATTCCACCACTATTACACTTAGGGGCCCTTCCTAATTTGTTGGTTTTGTTTCAATCTTTTCCTCCTTGGGATATAAATGAATCCCACTTAATTTTTCTAGGAATTCTGCTCCTCCAAACAAGGAAATATATCCTTGTGCTGCTCTCCAGCACAAGATGCTATGCTGTTGGATTATACTCAGATATTTAGAATGTCATAAGTGACACTGGGACACTGTTAAGTTGTTTACCACTTGTTTTCAAGGGACACAGTTCTTACCCTTAGTAATTTTGAATCAGTTTAATAGTGTCTGTTAAGTGACATTTGTGCCTGTTAAGGCTATTTTAAATCTTATAATGATTCTGATTGTGCCAGTTGCTTTAGAGAGATCCTGCTTCAGAATCAGACCCAAATCTAATGCAGTTCTTTTATTTATTCAATAGAAATATACATTTCCGCCTTTGCCATTTCACTCTTTCCCTACATGGTGTAAATCCCTTTCCAATATTTGTTTGAAAACCTTCTTCTATTTCTCTTCCAGAAGTTCCTTCAACAGATTGAGTCTGAGGAAGATGGAAGCCTAACCTGGTTTGCTTGAATTGCAAGGAGTCTAATTTATGAAAGAAAGTACTGAACTTTGCAGCCATCAGAGTTTCAGCCTTAATGAAGGATTGTGCAGTTATTTTGCACTGGAAGACAATATTGAGATTCCTGCCCCATTTTTCCTGGCACTGTTCAAGATTTGAAGCCAGAGTTTCAGTCAAATAGAAGAATATTTGTTGAAGATGGTAGTGGAGAGGTGCTGGCTCCCACATTCTGCCTTGTTGAAGACTGAGCACCATCCTCAGGAAACTTCTCAGCACATGGCCATCTGGGTTGGGAAGGCTAGGTCAGACCTCCTGCAGATCTTGATCCAAGTGGAGATTTGTGTCATAGACACTGACCTTGAATTTCCATATGCAGCAGGTAGATCCAAAATGTAACTCTAGATGGACTTCCAAGTTTCTTCATTGTGGTTTCTCTGCTGCTTTCCCTTTGAAAGCTGAAATTAGCCGAAGAATTTGAAACCCTCCACTACTCACCCAATCCGTTCTTTTGTTCTGTGTTTTCACACGTTTTTGGCTTTTGATCACTTGGAATATCCAGTTATTTATGTATCCATAGGAATGACTGTCTTAGTTTCTGGATCTCATTCCTAACTCAGGGAAGAATACAGTGGTATCTAGATCAAGGTTAGAAGACGGAAACCTTATAACACCTGGATTTGATTCCTGCCATACTCCTTGATCTTCCTACCCATAGCTTGGTCTGAAACCCAGGAATTATGATTCTGTTGCTCCTTGTTCTGTTTCCCAGGTTTTTATTAAGAGCTCCTAAACTACTTTTTGGAATCTTCATTATCTATATTTTAAAGATAATTTAAAGGATCTAAAATGTTTATTTAGGTTTCTGGCGAATCCCCAATGCTGCTGCACAGAATCTAGCCACCTACACCATGATCACTGCCTGCTCGTCTTTAAGCAGCCACTGGAGATAAATACTTTCCGAATGACCAGGATACCTATCAATTATGGGGAGGATATGGTTTTTCTGAATAGCTCTTTAGAAGGAACATTGAAGGAGCATGTGTCCAATGGTCTACACCTCTCCTGGACCACAGGAGCAGAGTCTTTCAGCCAATGGTGTCTTTTTATACTTGCCGTACAGGACGGCCGATGGAAACACATGGCATCATGCAAGCGAGAATGCTTTCTGGTGGTTTACTGACTCCAACTGACTAAGATACCTGGCAGGTATAACTACATATCTAATAGAGGCTTGAGCCAGAAACAGCGGAGCCATACCTAAGGTCGCTTGCCTCTTGATCTCCTCTACCCTTTGACACAAGGTTTATTTTGCTTGGCCGTAGTACAATTTGAGAATTGAGGCTGGCGAGAAGCCTAGTTTGGCAAGGTTGGACTTGACTGCCTTGATCCATGAAAAGAATTTATCTTGAAGAATTAATGAAGCAAGGCCTTGCGAAAAGCAATTAAGCCTTAGCCAGATGTTTAACGAAGCTATACAGATTCTTGCTTCGACTTTTATCAATCCTGTCTCCAGGCGCAGAAGTGCATTTGGGACACAGCGCGGCATCTGGAGAATTGTTCTGATAAATTTGGATTGAACTCTTTGCAGTTGTGTAAAACACGAAGCTGAGGGTCCGAGCAAGGTCCCGTAGAGAAGCTGTGCTAGCAACTTGGCCAGAAAGAGCTTAATTGCAGCTGGAACATTGTGTCCTCCCTTTGTGCAGAAAAATTTAAGAATGGCATTCACTGATCATTGGCCAGAGGCAGCCGCGTATTCTCCATGGGCTTCTTGTGAGCCAGTGGCATGGATGACCACCCCTAGGTACTTAAAGGTGGTTACCTGCTCTATTTTGTGGCTATTTAAATACCATGAGTACTATTTTGGCCTTTTTGCAAAAGCCATAACCTTTGTTTTCTCATAATCTATGTCCAGTTTATTATATTTGCAATACTGGAAAAGGGCTCGCAAGGCTCTTTTAAGGCCAACTGGAGTCCTGGAGAGGATCACAGCGTCATCTGCATAGAGCAGCAGAGCAAGGCTGGGGGGGGGGTGTAATTTGGATTATTTAACCATTTTACCATATCATTTATGTAAAAATTGAAGAACAAGGGGGCCAAAATGTACCTCTGTTTTCACCCCGTTTTGAGTTTCAACTGACCTCGAGAGAGACCCTTGCATATTACACCTCACCTTGAGGGATGTTTTGGTATGTAAGGTGTGTAACAGATGGAGGAGTCTGTGATCAATTGAGGCAGCTTCCAGCTTCTCCCATAGCTTAGTCCTTATAACCATGTCAAAAGCTGCCTTAAGGTCTATAAAGGCAGCATATAATGATACAGGTCTATCTGATGCATATTTTTCAATCAAATGATGAAGAACTAAGCACTGATCTATGATGCCTCCTCTCTATAAACCCGGTTTGTTCTTCAGCAATCAGGTTCTCAAGATCCAGCTACACCTTTAATTTATCTTGAAGGTGTTTGGCATAGAGTTTGCTGATTATATTTAGCAGACTTATTGGTCTGTAATTGGCAGGGTCATCTCTCTTTCCCTTTTTATAAATTGGGAGCACAATTGCCAAGTCCCAATCCTCCGGGACATGGCCGGTGGAGTCAATATAAGTGAATAACGCTGCCAGGACAGGTGTCCACCACTCCATATTATTCTTTAGTAATTCAACTGAAATGAAGTCAGCTCCTGGAACCTTCCCGATCCTGAGTTGGCCAATGAGGGATTTAATTTCAGACTCTGAAACTGGATGCCACACAGGTAAATCCTTCAATATAGACCAGTGATGGTGAACAACCTAAAACCCACTTATGTATTGTTGGCTGGGTGGGTGTGGCCCATTGAGTGGACGTGGCTGCAGTGGTAACAGCAGACTGGGTGGAACTAAAAAGTTCAATCAATCAATTCCAACTTTGCAAAATCTTTTTTCCCCCGCGTGATTGACTGATTGAACCTTTTTTTTTTTTGCACACGGTGGAGGCCTAAAGTGAAAAGGTTTTATAAAACCCAGTTGAAGGCCTAGGACTGGGGCGACGGCACACATGCCCACAGAGAGGGCACTGCGGGCCACCTGTGGCATGCATGCCATAGGTTCGCCACCACGGATATAGACCTTGTACTCTTACTGGAGGGGTCTTCATACATTCTCCAAAAATGAAGTTCCCAGGTTATAGGAGATATAATAAGTGTGGACTATACTCTCAGATTGTTGGGGGCAATAAGCTGACTTTGTAATAATGCCGCTTGGGGGGGGGGTGAAAGCCCTAATAAGCAGGCATATACATAGAATGAAGGCTACTGCTAAGCTTGTAAGCCGCCCTGAGTCTTCGGAGAAGGGCGGGATATAAATGGAATTAAAATAAAATAAAAAAATAAATATGACAGTCTAATGGGGTATAGATTCTTTCAGAGTGGCAAGCTATTAGACACCAAAATGGGGAGGAGTTCTTTTGCTTTGCTGCTATGATGAGCTGTTGCCAGGAAGACCTTGTGTCTTGTCTCTTCTTGAATGCAATCAATTGCTTGAATTGTTTTGTGAATGTAAGTAACTGTTTAAGAATTGCTTTATTGCCATATCCAGTCTTGCATTTGTACTCCTTGTATGCCAAGTTAAGGGCTTTCTTGGCTTCTACGCAATCCTTATCAAACCATGGTTTGGAGGCGGTACAGGTTCTCTTAACTGAGCAATTTCGCTCATGTGCTAATAATGGTTGTAGCTCATAAACTAAACTTTTATATAGTTCTAATAAGTCTTGAGTCGGGTTGGCTGATATAAAGGCTGTGCGGATTTTTTGAAAATTATCCTCTGTTAGGGCTCTCCTTACTTTTTCATCAAGTTGTTGGGTCTATTGGACCCAACATCTTGTTAGGCCTGCTGTAGAGATTGCAGGGATAAAATGGTCCTTGGAGGGTATCTGCCTGGAAGGATTTCATGTATATACACAGAGGTAAGGCAGGACTTCAAAATTTTCTAAATAATGTACTAAGTCCATAGAAGTTAAGGTGTAGTCAGTGGTGCTAGTTTTGAACCCTGCCATAAGTGTAAACTCACCAGGATAGTCACCAGGCCATGAGCCATTAGATATGAAGAAGTTAAATTTATTTGCCAACTTGGCAAGACAGGCCAGCAGAGTTAGCTCTAATGTCTTTAAAGAGTCGTATGAGGGGGGTGTTGGTTTTTATAGGGACCTCCGATGGTGGGTATTGATGATGTTTATAATGTATAATCATCTGACCTCAATCTGGCATTAAAGTGTCCCCCTAGTAGGACCCTGGCATTTGAGTGTTCCATGAGTTGTTTATTAATGTAGTGTTCCAACTCCAGCCATACAGCAGTGGTTTCAGCTTTTCTTAGTGAAGGAGGGAAATAAATATTAATTATCAAAAGCAGGATTGAATGCAACTTGTGGAGAAGGGCCATAGCTGAATGGTTTAAAGGAGTAATAAGTGTGGACTATGCTCTCAAGCTGGTAGAAATAAATATACCCAGCCATCCTTTCAGTCTCCCTGGGCCTCTGCCTGGCCTTGCTTCCAGCTTATATGAATAATAGCCATTAAGCAGGAGATCATCAACAGTCCAAGTCTCTTAAAGATAAAGGTTCCCCCACACATGCGTGCTAGTTGTTTCCGACTCTAGGGGCCAGTGCTCATCTCCGTTTCAAAGCCGAAGAGCCAGCGCTTGTCCGAGGATGTCTCTGTGGTCATGTGGCCTGCATGACTAGATGCCAAAGGCTCACGGAACGCTGTTACCTTCCCACTGTAGTAGTCCCTATTTTTCTACTTGCATTTTTACATGCTTTCGAACTGCTAGGTTGGCAGAAGCTGGGACAAGTAACAGGCGCTCACTCTGCTACGCGGCACTCGGGATTCGACCTGCTAAACTGCCTATCTTCTGATCAACAAACTCAGCGTCCTAACCCACTGAGCCACCGCGTCTATATCCTTACCTTTAAGAGAATCAAGAATGATTAAGGCCTCTAAATCGATACCACTCAGCTACACTCCATGACATGATGTTTAAAGTGTTTTTCTTGCACTGGCCTTCATATAGTCAGTTCAAGTTCTCCATAGGAGCACTTGTTGGAGGATAGTTATAATAATTGTTATTTGATGCATTAGATCAGACATGTCAAACTCACAACATCATGTGACATCACGCAATGTATCGGAGCTTTTTTGCCATTGCCGGCAATGGGGTGGGCGTGGTTTCCCTATGACGCGTCCGGCAGTTTGACAACCCTGCATTAGATTGAGTAGTTGTTGTCAATGCTTCTTTTAAACCATCCAGTCTCTGTGTATTATTAGCTTGCTCAGGTTCTGACAATACATCGTTAAAGTCTAAACATTTCTTCTGGCACACCCTCAGCAGAATCAGTGACTGTGGGTAACACAGTTTGTGGATCACTTCTCTGCTTCCTCAAGGTCGATTCAGCTTCCCCTGCTTCAAACTTATCAGTATGAGGTCTGTTGCCGCTTGGATTTAAAGCAATAGTTCCCTCATGGAGAGACTGAATCAGGAGTGGGCGCAGGTTCCCTGAGCGGAAGACACGTATTGGAAATATTGAAAAACTGCTCAGGAAGTGCTTCATTTTAAAAAGCATTGGGGGAATTATGAACTGCTTGAAGGATAAAAAAATCCACATACATTGCCTTCTTGCTGGCAACCACTCTGCATGTAATAAATCAATCTGAGTATACTAGCAGTGGAGCAGCTGGCTCAGAGACTGCCTGACAGCTTTTCTATCACTCCAACATCCCCTATTCCTTCTGTTGTCGCAGATTTGCAAGGTAACCTGGTTGGTCTGTAAACTGAGGTTATAATGGTCACCTCTAGGACTATCTGACTGAGTGTTGTTTTCTTTGTGGATATTCTTTCCTTTCTCGTTTATAGAAGGGAGAGGGGCCTATTCCAGTTTCCATTTCTGCATTAGCCATCCCATGTCTATCATTATGTCTCCTCCTAGGTCCTTCTGCAATGTTTGTTTGACTGCTGATAAACTTTGCAAAAGACTTTCAAGCAGTCAACCTTATTTGTGACATTTGATAAAAATTCAGAGACTGAATTTACAGTTTGAGCTGTGAGCAAACATTATCTGGAAAGGAGATCTGTTTCATTCTCCCTTACTAAGTTTGTTACTATCCCATCCTGTGCAGGAAAAGCGGGTGTTGAATTCTAGGGAGGGGAGCTATTTTCTGTGAGAGAAACAGAAAGTTCTATATGCTGTTTGCTTTCAAGTTCAGTTTGTAAATCCCATTCCAATGAGTCACATACAGATGAGTTACTTACTGGAGCAGACTGTCTATTTGCAGCGAAATCTTCCATTTTCTGCTGTTTCCGTGGCTTGGAAGAACTCTGTGCTGCTGAGTGAACACACTGTTTCTCCTTTTCCCCATTCTTGGTAATCCTGGCTTGTAGAGTTGTTAAAATGTAGGTAAAACAATGGTAGCCTCTCCAGTATATATCCTTTATAAAAAGCCTTTGACTAATATAAAAAGTCAAACAAGGGTTAAAACAGATTTAAAAATAGGTTAAAAATGAGTTAAAAGTAGGTTAAAATGCAGTGTTAAAAAGGGTTAAAAAGTGAAAAGAAAACAAAAGAAAGCTTTTACTTTTGGAGGAGCTCTTTACAGCCATTTGCTACATGGACCAAAAAAAACTTACAAAGTCTTTCCAAGAAGAGGTCACTCACTCTCTCCTTCCCTCTCACACCTGCAGACTACATCAGTGCATTTTACAGAAGAACTAGGAGGGTGGATGGGTAATTTTTGTCTTGAGGAAATTATAATAAACTTTAATTATAATCCAATTTTAAATATGAAATATGAAATGTCTGTCATGCTTTTTCATGGATACCAAAGCCTTGCTTATTTGCTGAAGAATTCCATACAAACTATATTTGTCCAATATCAGAATGAAATCAGTAATGTGATGGAACCTGTGTCCCATGAATTTCCATTTTTGAAAAGATCAAGTTTCCAGCTGCCATTGCTAAAATAAAAGCTGAAGAATATTGGCAGATTCTGTATAATATTTGAAAATTATAAGGAGAGATAGTGTTGAAATAATGCTATTACAATCCTTGCTTTAGCCTTGATATGATAGTTTCTCTCTTTTTCCTTACTGGGCAGTTGCTGATCATCTTTTCTTTATCATTGGCAAAGCCTGCAGTTCTAACAACAACAACAACAACAACAACAACAACAACAACAATAATAATAATAATAATAATAATAATAATAATAATAATAATAATAAAGTTGGAAGGGACCTTGGAGGTCATCTAGTCCAAAGCCCTGCTCAGGCAGGAAACCCTATACCAGGGGTAGGCAACCTCGGCTCTTTCATGACTCATGGACTTCAACTCCCAGAATTCCTGAGTCAGCTATGCTGACACAGGAATTCTGGGAGTTGAAGTCCATGAGTCTTGCCGAGGTTGCCTACCCCTGTCCTATACCATTTCAGATAAATGGCTGTCCAGTCTCTTCTTCAAAACTTCCAGTGTTGGAGCATTCACAGCTTCTGGAGGCAGGTTGTTCCACTGATTAATAGTTCTAACTGTCAGGAAGTATCTCCTTAGTTCTAGGTTGCTTCTCTCCTTGACTAGTTTCCATCCATTGCTTCTTGTCCTGCTTTCAGGTGCTTTGGAGAATAGCTTGACTCCCTCTTTGTGGCAGCCCCTGAGATATTGGAACACTGCTCTCATGTCACCTCTTGTCCTTCTCTTCATTAAACTAGACATACCCAATTCCAGCAACCCGTTCCTTATATGTTTTAGCCTCCAGTCCCCTGATCATCTTTGTTACTCTTCTCTGTACTCTTTCTAGAGTCTCAACATCTTTTTTACACCATGGTGACCAAAACTGATGCAGGATTCCAAGTGTGGCCTTACGAAGGCGTTGTAAAGTGGTATTAACACTTCACGTGATCTTGATTCTATCCCTCTGTTAATGCAGCCTAGCACTGTGTTGGCTTTTTTGGCAGCTGCAGCACAATGCTGGCTCATATTTAAGTGATTGTCCACTAGGACTCCGAGATCCCTCTCACAGTTGCTACTATTAAGCAAGGTACCACCTCTACTATACCTGTGCATTTGTTTTTTCTTGTCTAAATGTGGAACCTTACTTTTTTCACCATTGAATTTCATTTTGTTAGCGCCCAATGTTCAACTCTGTCAAGATCCTTCTGTATCTTAAGCCTATTTTCTGGAGTATTGACTATTTCTGCCAGCTTGGTGTCATCTGCAAATTTGATGAGTTCCCCATCTATCCCCTCATCCAAATCACTGATGAAGATGTTGAAGAGCACTGGGCCCAGAACAGAGCCCTGGGGCACCCCACCACACACTTTCCTCCATGCAGATGCAGTTCCATTGAGGACCACACGCTGAGTAAGGCTGGTCAGCCAGCTACAAATCCATCTGGTGGTGATGCTGTCTAACTCACATGTTTCTATCTTATCAAGTAGTAGGTTGTGATCTACTTTATCAAATGCTTTACTGAAGTCCAAGTAAATTATATCCACAGCATTCCTCTGGTCCACTAATTTTGTCACCTGGTCAAAGAATGCAATAAGTTGTTGAGTTAATGTAAGCTGTTAGCCAGAATTATTTGTATTTGGAAAAGTCTGATATTATTGTCCTTTAGCATTATTTCCAGATTTGTAGAGCTGTCATATCAGGGGTTAGGTGTCCAGTTTGGCTTTATCTCTGGCATAAAATGACTGAAGAAGAGTCATTGGGGTAATTGGCTATTTGCTATGAGAGAAATAAACTTTCCAAGTGATTGCTGGGGATTTTGTGGAATTATCCACATGTTTTTCTTCTAATAATATAGTAATAGCATTTAGACTTATATACTGTTTCTTACATACTGTCATTTAGACTTATATACAGACCTCTCTAAGCAGTTTACAAAGTCAGCATATTGCCCCCCACAATATGTGTCCTCATTTTCCCCCCTCAGAAGGATGGAAGGCTGAGTCAATATGGAAATGGTTAGTCATTGCCATCTTTTGGGATAAGTTTTCAACTTATTAGTTGGACCTCACATCCATGTATTGCCCAGGTTTGATCCTTTTTAGATTTTCAAGATCAGCAAAAGCCAGTTGATGGGGTGGGGGGAGACAAATAGAAATTAGAAGAAAAAAGATTGCAGTGGTGGGATTCAAATATCTGAACAACCAGTTCTATTATGTGATGCAGGCCTGGGCCTTCGATGCCTAGAACAGATTTCCAGAAGTGGCATCATGCACTTCTGGTGGGCCGTTCTAGGTCTGGGAGGTCTCCAGGCCTCTGATGCCTAGAACGGACTTCTGGAAGTGGTATCCATGCACTTCCAGTGGGCCATTCTAGGCCTGGGAGGTCTCCAAGGCCTAGACTGGACTTCCAAAAGCCAGCTGATTCTCTGAATTCAGGTAAATTTAGCTACTGGTTCTCCCGAACCGGTACGAACTGGCTGAATCCCACCACTGAAAGATTATGAATGTGACAGTGAAACAATCAATGAAGCAAAGTAAAATCAGGAAGGTCTGCTATTCAGGAACCAATAAAGAATCTTGTCAAGTAGGATGAAAAAATTACAATGATGGAAGGACTATTGGCAGATATGAGATCCATGTACCCATGAGAATTGGATGAAGAAGCTAATGATAGAGTTGCAGTACATAGTCCATCTCTTATCAGAGGAGTTGTTAGAGTTGAACACTGCTTGGCCGAGAAAGTAGGGAATAACTAAACTCCTAAATATCTGTGTTTGGGAGGCTGGGCCCTGCACATTTGTTCTGATGGCAGAAAAATAGTCTAAAGAAGAGACATGATAGGAGTCCTCATATACCAGAAGAGCTGGTATATGGATAGGTCCATAGGACCAAGGGTAGAAGAAGAACCAATCTTCAGCAATTTTCTGAGCACATGAATTATTAAGCAGAACAGCCTGTCCCTAGATATTTTGAAGCAAAGATTGGACTTCCATTTGTCTGGGATGATCTGAGGATTCCTGTTCTGGACAGTGGATTGGTTTAGAAGTCCTCCGAAACCCTTCCCAATCAGTGATTCTAGGATGGAGGACATTTCATTGGAAGGCAAAGGGAAGGGGCTGATACTTATCTTAAAATAATTGCAAATGGAAGAAGCTTTTACAGCACTTAGCAATAGCACTTAGCGTCTTATATACTGCCCCATAGTGCTTTATACCAGGGCTTTTCAAGCTTTTCAGAGATTGTACCAAGTTTAGGATATGGCAATATTCAAGTACCGCCAGTCACCTAGCAGGTGGGCATGGCCTGCTTGATGCCACTCAATGGACACAGCTGACTCAATACAGCTGGGTCAGAACGGAACAAGTCGCATCAGCTAACTCGATGTGGGGACAACTCAGTGCCCCACAAACTCCTCACCTCCCCAAACTGCTAGCAGCCAAGCGCATGATGTGCATATACCGCATTCCAGGTTTGGGGACTTTTATCCACAGAGGAAGGAGAGGGTCTTCTCCCCAAGCCCAGGCATGATTGGCAGTTTGCTAGTTCAGATGTGGATAAAAGTCTCCAAGCTTGGAGTGGTGTGTGTGTGTGCGTGCGGGGGTGCGTGCGCATGCGGGTGCGTGCACATGCATGCATAGCATTCCAAAGGAGATGTTCTCCCAATCCCGGACATTGTTGGTGTTTCCCTGTCTGGTGCCTCCAAGTCCAACTTCTGCCTTGATAGATCTCTCAAGAAGAAGAGGAGGTGGTGGGGAACAGCACTCCCGGGTCCTGCACAAGGGAGGCTGGCTTTTCTTAAAAGGGAATTCCCATTTCCAATCGTGCGTGTTAAGGATGCTGGCTTGTTGGGGCAGCCTTCCCTCACACAGCTCCCCTGCCACCCTCTCCTCCTCTCCAGAGATCTTCAGGGGAGACTGTCAGAGCATGCACAGTCTTACTGCACTGAGATAACCCAGGAGTAAATACAGTAAACAGTGGTTTGTATTAAATGTGGTTTATATTACACACTATCTACAAATATACTAGAAACAAAATATATACACGTGGTGAAACAGCAAACTCCAATACACAGCAGTTACAGCAATCAAACAGACCAGAGAGAAAAACTCCAGTAAAAAAACTTCCCCTTTTATACTCAGCTTTTTAAAGGCACAGACACAGACCCTGCTGAGTCATTCCTAATATTGCATCATCCTATCATTGCATCATCCACATTACATTACATCTTTACATAAGCTGTTTAGCTGTTAAATTATTATCCTGTCAGAGACAGAGATCTGGAGGGCAAGGTGCAGCCTCCATATTGGCCAGTTCTACCTTTCCAAGCCCTCCTCGATTAAACATACATTATATAAATTAAAACACAGCTCAAAAGAAAACATAGTTAAATCACTAATTACAGCTCTTCACATATTTTCTGGAAAAAAACACCTTTATTGATGTTAGGAAGGAAGAGCAAACCTTATTAAGGAACTCTTAACAGGAAGGGAATTGAAGACCCCAAAAGGTCTCGTTCTTTCTAATCTGCCTTCCCTTTGACCCTTTAGTTCTCATTTTATTATTATGTATTTAAGAAGATGATCAAAGGCCTCTGTAGTTCAGGATACTCACCTTAAAATCAGAACCCACAATAACTTAGTTAATCCGCAATACCAGCCTATGAAGAATGAAGATAATCTTTGGGCCCTGAGAGCATGCAGGGGTCAAGTCAGAATATTAGTGGTGCACCTGTCAGCAATTGGAAGTGCATAAGTCCATGTACTTCCCTTTCCTGTCCCACAACTCAATCCATACATCCTTTAATTTTCAAACAAATCTTTTTCTCACAGCTCCTTAAAAAACTCACAAAGAATACTGTAATTAGCAGGAAAAATAATTCTAGCATTTCTGATTTTTTTCTCCATGGGGGAAAAGAAAGTTCACAGATTGCAGGTTGCTAGCAAAGTCATCAAAGAACGTAGTTATTGCTACCAAAGGCAAGAATAAATATCGAATCAATTTGGCAGCTCTCGCCTGTTACTACTTCCTCTTACCTCCAGAATGTGGTTTAGGATTGCACAAGGGGCTAGGCTAAAATCCAGTTGACTAGTTTACGGCCAAATGTTCAGTACAGACCTTGCCAATGTGATTTTAATAGCCCAGGAAGGGACAGGAAAACCCGAGGAAAACTTGGCAATCAATAAACCATGATTGACTACACTTGTTTTGCCCTATTTTGATTCTTCTCCCCAGCAGCAGCCTGTTATGCGCTCCTGGCTACTTTCCTTTGTGACCAGAGGCAAGCTCGCCTGACCAATAACCAGCCAAGACATAGTGAAGGCCTTTTGTTTCATTTATTGCAATAAGCGGGGAGAGAAGTTATCAAACCTTGGTTCTCTCCAAAGTTTCAACCCAAAATATTCCCATTTTTATAGATCCCTGGCCCCGGCCGCACATCCCTCCTCTTTCCCCATTGGCTGAGGTACTATGAGGTTACACTCTTTCCAACTGCCTCCTACATATTTCCTGCTACATACTAAGTCATACATCCCATGTACATTAAAATTAAGTGATAATTTATGCAAGGTGTGTCAGTTAATATTAATCAACTAATTCCACATGCTCAGTTACTTGGGTTTTAGCCCCCTCTTTGTGACCTCTTAGAAAAAAATAGGTTATTTCCTGTTTTACTAGTTATCTTCTCTTACAGACCTTTTTATAGCTTGCCTTCTTCCTTTCCCACTCTTAAGACCCAGCCTCTTTCTCCAGAGTCTCTTCTTCTCTCCCTCTCCCACCCAAACTGCCACCTTTTATATCCCTTCCTGTCTCCACTGCCCTTCTCCTCCTTTCTCTTCTGGGCGAGCCAGAAGTGCAGATCCTGGGGCCTTTGCCTCGCCCCAAGCAGCCTTGCAGCTCCTGAGGATGCTCTCACAGCAAGTCCTGCACTGCGCTGCTTTGGCTTGTTCGCTCCCCTGCTACCTTTGGCTGGGCAGGGCTGCGTACCACCTGCCATGTGCCAATGTACCCACCAATTGTACAAGTACCACTGGTTGAAAAGCCCTGCTTTATACCACTCTGGGTGGTTTACAATGTCAGCATAGTGCCCCCAACAAGTTGGGTCCTCATTTTGCTGATCCTCATTTTGAGGATGGAAGGCTAAGTCAACCTCAAGCTCCATCAGGATTGAACTCCAGGCTGTAGGCAGTTTGCCTGCAATATTGCATTCTAACGACTGCACCACCAGGGCTCTTCTGTATGTTCTCATATAACCCTCTTTGCACATGTTGAATTCTGCAATTCAATAAATTTCAAAGTGACCAGGTACTATAAAAAGGGATGGAGAGCAGTTGGGCATAGAATACAGCATTGGGAGTGCCTCTTTGTTGAAAACGGATGAGGGAGAAAGAGACTTGCAAACCTTTTGAAATGAAATTCCTTGTTAGAAATCAGAGCCGCAGCTACTCAAAGCTCAAACTGTATTGCTACAATCGTGCTTTAAATACCACAACAGATTGTGAGGAAAGGAATATCTCCTCAAATTGGCTGCAATACTGGAGGAATGCACTCAGTTGTGGGGAAGGCAGCCTGAGTGACATAGAAATTTGCTTGGAATTTTATCCCGGTAATGGGATTCCTATGACTTTGAGATCTTTATAGCAGCAGCAGAAAATAGTAACCTATGTTCATCTAATTTATCCAAGTGGAACAGGAAGAAAGGTTCTATTGTGGCAGCTTTGAACAGAAGGATTATTAAAACACCAGCTATTTATTTAGAAAAGATAAATAGGTCTGGTCTGTTAAAATGTAGCCTCCTGTGTGAATGCCTCTTCTCTCAGGCATTCACTTGTACTAACTATACCAAGGCCCAAGGTGGGGAAAGGAATTATTTGCTATTTTCTGAACAAGTTATTAGCATTAGAAAAGCAGGAGTACAGCAAAGTTGGTTCTCTTTTAGAAGTAGTACACACGTTAAGTAAAACATGGCCTAGTAGCTATATCTACATGCATGGCAGCAAGTTTTCTATCAGAAAACCATGCATTGGATGACATTGGAATATTAGCAGACTTGGCAATATCAGTAGAGCAACAGTGTGTGTTCTGGCTAGCAACAAGATGAAGGCAGAAGTGTTTGGAACTGACTTTCTGGAATTGCTGCTCTGTGGTCTGCAATGAAACACTTGATCTAAGCTGTATGTTTCAACCCCTTGATTATGCAGTGCTTTCAGACTTATACTCCAACTAGTGTGCTATAAATACAACTTTTCACATTTAGGAGGAATATGGATTTCTTTCTGTCCTTATGTTTACATCAGCAGACCTGATGTTAAGATAAGAGATAAGATAACCTTTATTGTCATTTTTTTACTGTGGCATAACGACACACATCAAAAATGAAATTTAGTTGCCCACTCTCAAAGTGGAACACATATATGACATTCACCTAATCATACTATATACACATATGTATAGACCCAGATGAATCAATTCATTTGAGCATGTTGTAAATTTTGATAGCATGTTTGGAAAAAAGTCTGAATAGTAATTGAGTAATCTTTAAAAGACAGCAAATAAACACTCTTATAAGTCATTAAAATAAATCCCCTTAAGTAACTGTTATAAGCTTTTAAAAATTATTTTGGTAAAAGGTATTTTAGTTAATGTAAACCTAATGAAGCCCAATAGACTGATAAAATTGCATTTTGCAAATTAAAAACTTAAAAGGTAATAGGAAAAAGGTGTTGAAAGATAAATACAGAGAACATACTTATCTCCCTTTCATCAATTCAGACGTGTGTCAAATCTCCCAGACTTGCTTAAAAACAGAACAGAAAGTATTAAACCAGGGGTTTTCAACCTTTTCACCCATTGTACCACTTTTAGGATATGGCAACATCCGAGTACAACCAGTCGCCTAGCAAGGTGTCAAAATCTTGATGACCAAAAAAAAAGGGAAAAAGTGATGAACTACAGGTAGTCCTCGACTTACAACAGTTCTCTTAGTGACTGTTGGAAGTTACAATGGCACTGAAAAAGTGCCCCCCTAGCCACAGCCGAGCAAGACAGCTGCCTGCCCTCCCAGCGGCGCTCTTCCTCCTGTCCAAGGTTTTCATTGTTGTGAGCATTTCTGTTGAGGATTGGCAGTGGGGGTGGGGTGGGGTGGGTGTTTTGTTTTTATTCCCCCTGTCGGCTGGCTGGTTGCAGCAGGTTTTGGTCATTTCACATGACCCTGGGACACTGTGACCATCATAAATATGAATCAGTTGCCAAGCATCTGAATGTAAATCACAAGACCCTGGGGATGCTGCAACATTCCAGCTGATCGGCGCTTCTGGGCTCAGCAGAAGTGCCAGGATCAGTGCCGAGCTCCAGCTGGAGCCTGGTGCTAATCCTGGTGCTTCCACTGAGCCCTGACAGCCCTGCAGCTCCAGCCATCTCTCACTCAGGCTTGTGCGATGGTGCCACCGGTTCAGCTCATTCCCCTCCCCCACTACCACTTTTCTAGGATGGTTGCGTACCACCTGCCAGGTGCCAGTGTACCACAGGTGGTACCCGTACCACTGGTTGAAAAGCCCTGTACTAAACTAATTCTCAACTTCAATAACTATACTGTTTCATTCATTTAAAAAATTGTTTGAAAATTAAGACCAGAGACTGCACAGAAAAAACAATATTTTAATGACATAGATTTATAAGAAAATATTGAAATCCAGATTTCATGCCAAAGTATTTGTCAGCCTTGCCTGAACATGCTAAGGACTGAATGTGGCTTTTTGGGCATGTCAATATTAGCATAGAACTTATGACTTTTCATTAAGACTGTTATTATAACATAGAATCATAGGGCTGGAAGGAACCTTGGAGAACTTCTAGTCCAACTCCCTGCTCAAGGCAGGAGTCCTTATACCATCCTGGACAAATGGAGATCCAATCTTTTCTTGAAAACCTCCAGCAATGGAATTCCTACAACTCCAGAAAGCAAGCAGTTCCATTGGTTAATTGTTGTCAACATCAGGATTTGTTTCCCCCTTAGTACCAGACAGGATCGTTCTTATTGACACTATATACACTGGACTTTCTATACACTAAACTCTCTGCTTATGTGATTTTACATAAATTTTAGATTGTTTTAATTAAGAAACAATCAGGAGAAAGTAGAAAGGGAAGGAACAGGAGATTCCTGGGAAGCATGGAGGCATTGTTAGGAGGAACCTAACAGACTGCTTTCTGGGAAATGGGTATTTCATGATTGCTCATGGCTTCCATCTCATTCATTTTGTGAGAGCCCATAACATGCTCACCAGATTCCAAACATTCCCCCACCCATTCCAAAAGGGCTGGAGACCTCTACATTTGAGTCCTCAAGTCTTCTGCTACCTTGCACGTGATTTTGTAACATGCAGATGTCCAGTGAAAAAACAAAGGTTGGCCGTGAATAGCAAATGGGGAGGTACTTGTTTCTTTTCACAAATTAATATTTGTTTGTATTCAGCAAGACTAAGGGGTAACGGAGTGGTAAGGCATTTGAATAATTGAAAAACAGCCATGGAAAGGATGAAGGTGACAAAAAATACCTTCTGAGGAAGCCAGGCTTTGGAGATTGTCTGCAGAGTGAATAAAAATCAGCTCTGCAAAAACAATGAAATCCTAGGAGCAGGGAAAGATAGCACAGAGCACTGTTGCAAAAAATAAAAGCTAAATGGGTGGGGCAAGTGATCAAGGCCCAAGATGAGAAGTTTGTTTTGGATGTGAAAGGGAATTTGGAAAGACTTGAGTCCAGAAGGGAAGGGCAGAGGAGAGCTGGCAGTTATGACAGCAAAGCAAAACATGAAATAGTCAAAAGAAGAAGTAGCCACCCCTCTACAAAAAAAACCCACAGGCAGGAGGATAGATCAGCAGGGCGTTTGAACTGTTGCTGATTAGACTCCTTTGGATCCTTGAAAAGGTAGGTGAGAAGAATTCTGACCAGAGCAGGGGTAGAAATGTTCAATTCCAGGGCTTTGTTACTCCTGAAAGTGTTGCTAGCAGAGGGTGGAGCTGGCATTCACCACTCAGTGCATCCCATTCCTTCATCAGTGACCACACCAATTTCAGCTCTGATTGAAACATTGTTATGCCTTTTAATAAGAATCAATGGGTGAAAGCTTCAAAATGAAAGGTCCAAATTTGATCTAAGAAGGAATTTCCTGACTCAGATCCATTAAGCAATGGAACCACCTGCCTCCTGGAGTTGTGAGTGCTCTGTTGATGGAAGTATTCAAGAAAAAAATTGGACCACCGTTTATTCTGCATAGGATGAGGATTCCTGCACAGGGCAAGGGTTGAACTAAAATCCTTTCTAACCTTTTTAGTTCTGTGCCACATGGATACAGAAGACAACTACTTCAGGGGAGACCTCAGGGGAAGGGGAGAGCTAACCCAAACACATGGCAGTAGGACTAAAAACAAAAGAATTTTCCATTTATAAGAACTGAAGAATATTAAACTGAGAAGTGATTTGAGGACATCATCGTAAAGGAAAGAAGGATGAAGACTTCCTCCTCCAGCAGTGAATCTCCTCTTCCTTATTCATCAATTTGGCTTTTAAAGGGGTTACACGAGTCAGCTGAAACTCTTGAATTTAAATCGCTATAAGAAAGGGAAGAAGTGATACCACAGACCTAAAGCAATAGCTGAGGAACTTTTCTAATGAATTGTACTAAAGCAGGGGTCCCCAACCCCCAGGTCGCAACCCACTACCGGGCTGCAGCCTAATCGGAACTGGGCCATGCGAGAGGTGGGCCATTGCACATCCACAACTCCACTTGTACAAGCAATGCCCCAAAGGTTACTTTTGCATGCACATGCATATGCCAGCCTGCCACTCAACACAGCCCGGTTCCTCTCTTCCCCACCCCACCCAGGCCACCAAGCCGCCTGCTCCCAATGAAGACAGGAGTTACATATGCATATCGTGGAATGTGCAAAACTGCTGTGCTGCTGCTTTCTGGACAAACTAGCTTTCAAAAGCTCTTCAAGGGCAACCCAGGTAAAGTGCATTACTTCAGCTGATTAAGGCTTCCTGGTCCAAAAATGGATACAATTGGTGTAAAAGGCAAACCTGTGAAAAGGCCCTCCAAGCCGTGATTGCCCCCTATACCTTCACATGAGACCAAGAATACCCCAAAGTTGTGCACCAACTTCATCTGGGGGAGTGCAACCCCATTCACACAAGAGCCCACAGTTGCTCCCTTGACCAGAGTTGGATCAGAGCTTGTTTTTTGCCATCCAGACCCACACAGCTTCCAGATTCTAGTAAAGAACCTGGTTGGCCTAGGGTAGAAATGTAATGGTGTATTGTCAGATAGTGTGCTCCATGTCATCAGATTTATATTTTATTGATATTTATATTTACATTATAATTTATATGACTGCTCATTTCACAACAGTGACTCTGGGTGGTATACAAAAATTAAAGCCCAGCAACTAAAAACAATCACCCATGATGGTCAAGGAAAATTATACTTTCTAATCACAAATCACATTTACAATGGAGCTTGCCTAACCATCTGGTCCAAATGCCAGGAAAAAGAGTCAAGTCCTCAGAGCCCAATATGGTTAGAGCTATCCAGATATTTGATGGAATGCTGTTCCACAAAACAGAAGCAGTCACAAAGAAGGCCTGGCTCTTGGGTCTCACAAGATGACCTGGTCTGACAGAGGAACGAGGAGCATGCCCCCTCTGTTATAGCTGGTGAGCAGAAACAATGGGAAACAGGTAGTCTCACAAATAACCTGGCTCAGTGGGCTAGGACGCTGAGCTTGTCGATCAGAAGGTCGGCAGTTTGGCGGGTCGAATCCCGAGTGCCGCGTAGCAGAGTGAGCGCCTGTTACTCGTCCCAGCTTCTGCCAACCTAGCAGTTCGAAAGCACGTAAAAATGCAAGTAGAAAAATAGGGACCGCTCCGGTGGGAAGGTAACAGCGTTCCGTGCGCCTTTGGCGTCTAGTCATGCCGGCCACATGACCACGGAGACGTCCTCGGACAAGCGCTGGCTCTTTGGCTTTGAAACGGAGATGAGCACCGGCCCCTAGAGTCAGAAACGACTAGCACGCATGTGCGGGGGAACCTTTACCTTTACCTTTATGATCTCCCCTGGCAGTTTCATCTAGATATTAGAATGAGGAGAGGGTAGACCATTGAAGAACCCCACCTGGTAGGGTCTTGGGCTTGATCTATCACCACCTATCAAGAGAATTACTGGAACACTATACCTCCAAGTTCCAATCCTCTGAATCAATCCGGAAAGATCCCATATATTAGTAATATAGAATGCTGAGACATCAAGGAGTGCCAAGATGGATAAGCCTCCCCCTTCCCAAGCTTTGCCAAAGGTCATCAACACATAGAATCAATGCCACCTCAGTACTGTAACCATGTCTGAATCCCAACTGAAAGGGATCCAGATAATCCACTCCTTTCAGGGCCCTGTGGATCTGCAGGTTGACTACCTTCTCAACCACTTTCCCAAGAAAAAGAAGGTTGGAGACTGGATAAAAGCTATTCAGGTCCACTGAAACTAGCTTTTGGAGAAGACAGAAGATGGCACTGACTTTTCCTGCCAAGATACATTAACCATCATATGTCATCTTAAGCAACCAGGAGGGACATGGATCAGGAAGGACATGGATCAGAGGATGTCCTTTATGCTTTAAACTCTCCTGGGTTCAATCTTAGTTCTAGATGTTCACATGGCAACTATAAATGCAAGTATCTACTCTTCTTCCTTTGGGATTCCAAGGGAAGCTGGATTGTCTGGTTCTGTCATGAAGACACTCCACTCAAGCCCACCCTATAGAGCAATTTTCAAATTTATAATTAAATATGTCATTAAAAGAAGAAAATGTGTTAAAGGCTTACTTTGCTAAACAGGCTCAACACTGAGGGTGGGGAAATTTTTGAGGAACTCAAAGCTTGTGAAGCAGCAGGGTGGGGTGATGAAAACATGCATTTAGAGTCAGTATTATCAGTGTTAGAACAAGAAGTAGGTGGGTGGGAAGTAACATTCTTCACCCTGCAGACAAACTTCTTCCTGCTCCAATAAGAAAATATATCCCTCTTCACTGACTATATGAATGGCAGATGATAAATCAGGACTGATAGACAGATCTCTGGACTATAGATCAACAAGGAATTGTGACTCCTTAAATCTGAACAAAAGTCAATGCAAAAACTATTTATTAAGCAAGAGAGCTTATTTTCTGTGAAAAGTTCATTCTCAGAAACAAGTTTCTTTTGTGCAAACTCCAGTTCCACTATTGAAAGTAAAACCCAAGACAGAGCATATGCTTGGAGACACCTCGTGCTTGGGAGACACCCAATTTGATGCCTGTCTTCCTGTTTTGCATCTGATAATAGATTTCTGTGGGTACTATGCAAAAACAAAGTTGATTCACACAAACCCCAATGTGTTCTCATTATCTTCCTTAATGTACTTCTATAACTTTGATTCAAATTCCACATAATTCCTCAATTGTTTTGATCTTAACTGTCTACCACCTTCCTTAATTTTTAATATAATTGTACCAGCAGGATGAGTGCACACTGTTAATAATTAATAAATAATAATAATAATAATAATAATAATAATAATAATAAGAAGAAGAAGAAGAAGAAGAAGAAGAAGAAGAAGAAGAAGAAGATGGAAGGGACCTTGGAGGTCATCTAGTCCAACCCCCTGCTCAGGCAGGAAACCCTTTACCATTTCAGGCAAATGGCTGTCCAGTCTCTTCTTAAAAACTTCCAGTGTTGGAGCATTCACCACTTCTGGAGGCAGGTTGTTCCACTGGTTAATTGTTCTAACTGTCAGGAAGTATCTCCTTAGTTCTAGGTTGCTTCTCTCCTTGACTAGTTTCCATCCATTGCTTCTTGTCCTGCTTTCAGGTGCTTTGGAGAATAGCTTGACTCCCTCTTCTTTGTGGCAGCCCCTGAGATATTGGAACACTGCTATCATGTCACCCCTCACCCTTCTCTTCGTTAAACTAGACATACCCAATTCCAGCAACCGTTCCCTATATGTTTTAGCCTTCAGTCCCCCAATCATCTTTGCTGCTCTTCTCTGTACCCTTTCTAGAGTCTCAACATCTTTTTTACATCGTGGTGACCAAAACTGGATGCAGTATTCCAGGTGTGGCCTTACCAAAGCATTG
Source organism: Vipera ursinii (assembly GCF_947247035.1). Classification (NCBI taxonomy): domain Eukaryota; kingdom Metazoa; phylum Chordata; class Lepidosauria; order Squamata; family Viperidae; genus Vipera; species Vipera ursinii. The sequence continues at coordinate 178,699,019 of NC_139513.1, forward strand.
TAAAGTGGTATTAGTACTTCACGTGATCTTGATTCTATTCCTCTGTTAATGCAGCCTAGCACTGTGTTGGCTTTTTTGGCAGCTGCAGCACACTGCTGGCTCATATTGAAGTGATTGTCTACTAAAACTCCGAGATCCCTCTCACAGTTACTACTATTGAGCAAGGTACCACCTATACTATACCTGTGCATTTGATTTTTCCTGCCTAAATGTAGAACCTTACTTTTTTCACCATTGAATTTCATTTTGTTAGATAGCACCCAGTGTTCGAGTCTGTCCAGATCCTCCTGTATTTTAAGCCTATCTTCTGGAGTATTGGCTATTCCTGCCAGCTTGGTGTTGTCTGCAAATTTGATGAGTTCCCCATCTATCCCCTCATCCAAATCGTTAATGAAGATATTGACGAGCACTGGGCCCAGAACAGAGTCCTGGGGCACCTCACTACACACTTCCTTCCATGTAGATGTAGTTCCATTGAGGACCACATGCTGAGTACGGCCTGTCAGCCAGCTACGAATCCATCTGGTGGTGATGCTATCTAACCCACATGTTTCTATCTTATCAAGTAGTAGGTTGTGATCTACTTTATCAAATGCCTTACTGAAGTCCAAGTAAATTATATCTACAGCATTCCTCTGCTCCACTAATTTTGTCACTTGGTCAAAGAATGTAATAAGATTTGTGTGGCATGATCTGTTTCTGACAAACCACGTTGACTTTTAGTGATGACTTTGTTTGCATCAAGGTGTTCGCTGATTTGTTGTTTGATTATCTTTTCCAGAATCTTCCCAGGTATTGAGGTCAGGCTGATAGGTCTGTAGTTTCTGTATTATATATGTAAACATTCCTTTAATCAATGTATATATATGTTAACAGTACAAATAAGAAGGCATCGCCTAGCATATAAGGTAAAACCGCCTGACAGAAATACACGCGGGAACTTTGACAGCTGTCAAAGTTCCTCGCACCACGCAGGCGCCACCACTGACAGCTCGCGGCTGTCAAACGCCGGACTACGAAGAAGCCTGAGCTGTCAAAGCACCCACCGTACAGCGCAGGCGCAACCACTGACAGCTCGCGGCTGTCAAAACACCAAGACACGCGGAAGCCGGAGCTGTCAACAAAAGACGACGCGGATTGGTCCCTGCCTGACAGGGCGCCAAAATGAACACCGCTGATTGGTCCTCGCTACCAGCTGCCGGCTATAAAAGCCGGACAAGTTATTCTATGTTTGCCTTGCTCTTAATAAACCTGTTGTTGAACTAGCCTGTCGTCCCGAGTGGTCCTTCGGCTACTTCACTGGCGACGAAGGTGGGATCGCTCCGGAGCTGAAGTCACGGCCGAGGAAGAGAGTTCCCGGCAAGAGCTGTCACGGTAGTTTTAACTTCCATCGGAGCAACCCAGGACCGGACGACATGGCAAACTTCGGCCGTGTGAGGGAGTTTGATACCCGCCATCCCGAGAGATGGCAATCACACCTCGGCCAAGTCGAGGGATTTCTCCTCGTCAGTAAAATCACTGACGACCGAGCAAAGGCCGCCGCTCTGCTGTACATCAGCGGGCCCCCGGTGTACGACGCAGCCGTCGGGCTGTTCAGCCCAGTGCCCATCACGGAAGTCTCCTACGCTGACCTGGTGGACCAGCTGAACAAGTACTACATGCCAGCGCGTTCAGAACTGTACTGGCGGGTGCAATTCGCACAAAAGAAACAACGGCAGGACGAGCCCGCCAACGAATTCATTGCCGGGGTCAGACACGCCGCGCGGAACTGCTCCTTCCCCGACCTGGAAGACCGCATCAGAGACCAGGTGGTGATCGGTCTGAGGGACGAGAAGCTACAGAAGAAACTGACGTCCAAACCCGACATGAACCTGGCAGAGCTGACCAGGGAGATCATGGCATATGAACACAGCCACAAGAAGAAGCCGACGAACACGACCCCAGAGACCCCCGCGACCGTCTACCAGGAAAGCGCAACCTTCAGCGACAGCGGAGAGTCAGTAGACTTCACCGATGGAGAAGCCCTACAGCGCAGGATGGAGCACCGGCAGCCGAGGAGGGGAAAAACGTCGGACCGCCGCGGATCCAGGAACCCACCACCGCCACCACCGCGTTACGAGCCACGGGCCGCCTGTGCCAGCTGCGGGGGCAACCATGCCCGAGGAAGCTGCCGTTTTAGGAACGCGAAATGCCACAACTGCGGGAAGACTGGCCACATCAAGCCGGTGTGCCGCAGCAAGGGCCGGGACAACATCAATGAGGTGGAGGCAAACCCCCCAGGTAGGCCGGCTGCCCAGGCCAGCAGAGAAACCCCACCAGGCCCCCTGGTAGAGACAATTGACAGGGTAAACAGCATAAGCTCCAAAGTTAAGATCTGGGTCAGAATTCAGGGGGTGCCCTGCCACATGGAGGTAGATTCTGGGTCAGCAGTCTCATTAATTTCGCTGACAACCTATCAGGAAATCTGTCAGAAAGGCCGAAGACAAATTCCCCTGAAACAAACTCAGGTACACCTTGCAGACTTCCAGAAAACCCCTATTCCGTTGGAAGGGAAAGCCAAGGTCCTGGTGCAGTATAAGGGGTTCAAGGGTCCCCTGGAGGTTTTAGTTACGCCAGGGAACCGTACCAACTTGATAGGGCTAAACTGGTTCACTCCACTAGGCATCGCCTTAACGGGGGTTAATACCATTCAAACACCTAGCCTAGAAGCCGTTTGCGAAAGGTACGCCGACGTTTTCGATGGCACTTTAGGGAAATATACAGGTTCCCCCATTTCCCTGCAACTAAATCCAGCAATTCAACCAATTAAAATAAGAGCTAGGAGGGTACCTTTCGCCCTTAAAGAAAAAATTGAAAACGAGCTTGACCGACTCGTGGGACTAGGGGTACTGGAACCAACAGAAGGGGGAACCTGGGAGACCCCTATTGTCACCCCAATCAAACCTAATGGCGAAGTGAGACTGTGCGCAGACTATAAAGCGACAGTCAACCTAGCCCTCAGCCCCCATGCTTACCCGGTGCCAGCGGTAAGGGACGTATTTGCTTCCATCCGCTCTGGCACCATTTTCGCCAAGCTCGATCTCACACAGGCGTATTTACAGCTGCCTGTCACAGACGACACCGCGGAAGCTCAAACTATTGTCACCCACCGCGGTGCTTTTAAAGTAAAGAGGCTACAATTCGGCATATCTGCAGCCCCGGGTATTTTTCAGGGCATCATGGAAAAGACCCTGAAGGGAATACCCGGGGTCTGCCCCTATTTCGACGATGTTCTCATCGCCGGGGAAAACGAAGCTAGTTTAGCTGACAGGTTGTCAGCTGTGCTGAGCCGGCTCAGAGAAGCCGGTCTCAAACTTAAGCGGGAGAAGTGCTCTATTGGAGTCACTTCTACAGAATTCCTAGGGTATAAAATTGATAGCCAGGGCATCCACCCCACCGCTGAAAAACTAATGGCTATTCAAACCGCACCCAGCCCTAGGAATAAGCAAGAGCTTCAATCCTTTTTGGGGCTGTTAAACTTTTACCATGCCTTCATTCCCCACAAAGCCACTATTGCAGAGCCGCTCCATAGGCTCCTAGACAAAGGTACAACTTGGTCCTGGACCAAGGAACATGAGAACAGTTTCCAATCGTTAAAAAAGCTTATCTGTCACAGCTCAACTATCACCCTTTTCAAGGAAGACACCCCAATATGCATCGCTTGCGATGCCTCTCCCTATGGAATCGGGGCTGTATTAAGTCACATATTCAAGGACGGTACACAAAGACCCATAGCTTTCTATTCACGCACTCTGACCAAAGCTGAAAGAAACTATGCACAAATTGACAGGGAAGCCCTAGCGATAGTGGCAGGGGTCAAAAAATTTCACGATTATCTGTATGGAAGACCATTTACTATATTTACAGATCACAAACCCCTGCTAGGCATATTTACTTGGAATAAAACTACTCCACAAATCCTCTCCCCGAGAATTTTAAGATGGTCAACATTTTTAGCAGCCTATTCTTATCAGCTAATACATAAACCAGGTAAAGAATTGGGCCATGCTGACTGCCTCAGCAGACTGCCCATACAAACCAGGGACTCAGACCCAGCCCCAGCCAGCGGAATTTTAGCAATCTCCCAACTTCCAGAATGCCCCCTGACTGCAAACATTATAGCCAATAATTCAACAAAAGATAAAATACTTGCCAGAGTCCTCAAATGGGCCACAACTGGGTGGCCAACTCAAAACCCACAACCCCAATTCCAACCTTATTATAACAGGAAAAATGAGATTTCAACACACAGAGGTTGCCTGCTATGGGGAAATAGGGTCATCATACCAGAGAAAAACATAGACCAAACATTGCACATTTTACATGAAGGGCACCCTGGAATTGTAAAAATGAAGGCGATGGCCAGAAGTTATGTGTGGTGGCCCGGCATAGATAAACAAATTGAACAGTATGTGGGTGGGTGTTACACCTGTCAGGAGACCAGGAATGAACCACCCCAGGCACCAATCCATAAATGGGAGACTACAAGGAACCCTTGGTCACGTATACATATAGATTTTGCAGGACCTATCCAGGGCCAAAGTTTCTTAATTGTAGTGGACAGCTATTCCAAATGGCTGGAAGTCACACCCCTTAGGAAAACAACGTCCACAGCCACTATTCAAGCCTTACGAAAAATATTCGCAACACACGGCCTACCTGATACCATAGTTTCTGACAATGGACCTCAATTCACCTCTCGTGAATTTCAGATCTTCGCTACGAGGAATTGTATTAGGCTGGTCACGTCGGCGCCGTTCCACCCATCGTCGAACGGAATGGCTGAAATTATGGTACGATACACAAAAGAAGCCTTGAAAAAATTCGTTAAAGGAAACTGGCAAAGGCGACTCAGCCAGTTCCTCTTATCACAACACACAACACCATGCTCTACAACTAGCAAATCACCAGCAGAATTAAGATGGGGGAGGAGGCTAATAACACGTCTCGACAGACTGCACCCTGACACAGCCCCAGAAGAAAAACAGCACCCCCACCCCGGCCGCAAACTCAACCCGGGTCAATTAATATGGGCACGTTCATACACAGATAAAAACAAGTGGGTCCAAGGGACAGTAATAAAACAAACAGGGCCCATCTCATACCTGGTAGCTACGCAAGCACAGGGCAACATACGCCGCCATATTGACCAGCTCAGACCCAGACAACCACCACACGCTTCTGAGCAACCACCCAGTGCCGACTTACAACCCCCACCGGAAATGCGGCCTATCCCAAACCAGGAAGCTGAGCACCAAGACGAAGAACCAGAACCAGAACACCCACCACCCCTTTGCCGCTCAACCAGGAATCGAAGACCACCCACCTACCTAAAAGACTATCAGTGGGCAGGTTCAAACATCCAAGAAGGAAGAAACGAACCAGGGGAGGGGTAAGGGGTGTATTATATATGTAAACATTCCTTTAATCAATGTATATATATGTTAACAGTACAAATAAGAAGGCATCGCCTAGCATATAAGGTAAAACCGCCTGACAGAAATACACGCGGGAACTTTGACAGCTGTCAAAGTTCCTCGCACCACGCAGGCGCCACCACTGACAGCTCGCGGCTGTCAAACGCCGGACTACGAAGAAGCCTGAGCTGTCAAAGCACCCACCGTACAGCGCAGGCGCAACCACTGACAGCTCGCGGCTGTCAAAACACCAAGACACGCGGAAGCCGGAGCTGTCAACAAAAGACGACGCGGATTGGTCCCTGCCTGACAGGGCGCCAAAATGAACACCGCTGATTGGTCCTCGCTACCAGCTGCCGGCTATAAAAGCCGGACAAGTTATTCTATGTTTGCCTTGCTCTTAATAAACCTGTTGTTGAACTAGCCTGTCGTCCCGAGTGGTCCTTCGGCTACTTCAGTTTCCTGGATCTATTTTTTCCCTTTTTTGAAGATGGGAACTACATCAGCTCTCTTCCAGTCCTCTGATAGTTCGCCAGTGCTCCAGGATCTTTGAAAAATATAGTTCAGTGGTTCTGAGATCAAGTCTGCCAGTTCCTTGAGAACCTTGGGGTGTAATCCATCTGGTCCTGGTGATTTGAACTCGTCTAGGCTAGACAGGTGTTCACTTACCATTTTTTTGCCTATCTTAACTTGCATTTCTATTCTGTTTTTTATGGCACTGGTTTTGGTAGGTTGGACTGTTTTTTCCCTTTTTGTAAAGACAGATGCAAAAAACGAGTTAAATAGTTCTACTTTCTCCCTGTTGCTTGTCATCTTCTTGCCACTTTCCCCCACTAATGGACCAATCATTTCCTTAACTTTTTTCTTGTTTTTTATATGTTGAAAGAAGCATTTTTTGTTATTTTTGACTTTGGTCGCAAGCCTTAATTCATTTTGAGCCTTAGCTTTCCTCACTTCATCTTTGCAGGCACGGGCTATTTGCTGATATTCTGACTTAGTTATGTGCCCCTCTTTCCAATTCTTATACTTGTCCTTTTTATCTTTCAATTTATCAGAGAGTTCTTTATGCAGCCATGCTGGTTTCTTTTGAGAGCTGTTATTTTTCCTCTTCGCTGGTATTGTGCTAGACTGGGCTTTTATTATCTCACTTTTCAAAATTTCCCAAGCTTCTTGAGTTGTTTTCCCCTTTAGGATTCTCATCCATGGAATTCTTCCCATGGTCTCTCTAAGTTTATTGAAATTAGCTCTTTTAAAGTCCAAGACTCTAGTTTGGCTGTATTCTATTGCTTGTGCTTCCAGAATGTTGAATTCCAATATTGCATGATCACTTCCCCCCAAGGTTCCTGTGGCTTCGACATTTTCTATCATTTCATCTCTGTTTGTGAGAATTAAATCCAATATGGCTAATCCCCTAGTTCCCTTCTCTACTTTTTGGGAGAGAAAGTTGTCTGCTAGGTTTGTCAGGAATCTGTTTGATCTTCCACTTGGTGCAGAGTTTGTCTCCCAGTTGATATCAGGGTAATTAAAGTCCCCCATTACTATTGTGATGTGCTTCTTACATACCTTAGTTAACTGACTAGCAAAAAGTTCATCTATTTCCTCTGCTTGGTTGGGCAGCCTATAGTATACAGCTATGGCAATGTCATTTGCCCCCCCTTTTATATTGACCCAAATGCATTCAAGTTTACAGTTTTCGTCATTGTTGTGCTCTATTTCTGTAGAGATAAAGATATTTTTTATATAGAGAGCAACTCCACCTCCTCTTTTGTTTAGTCTGTTTCTTTTAAATAGTTTAAATCCCTCTAGCTGTGTGTTCCATTTGTAGGTTTTGTCCCACCATGTTTCCGTAATGGCAACAATATCATATCTGCCCTCATTTACCTGAATTTCTAGTTCACCCTGCTTACTGTTCATACTCTGTGCATTAGTGTATAGACATTTGAGTCCTTTATGACTGACCCTGTGTTTTGTTTACTTGCTGCATAACTTGTGTGGTACCTGGCTTCCCCTATTTTCTTAGATTGCCAGGGACAGTGATGTTCTGTATCAATTAACTCACTGTCCCCATTGTTTAGTTTAAATGTTCCTCCAGAAAAGCTGTGATTTTATTGCCAAGTAAATCAGTCCCTTTCTTGGATGGATGCAGACCATCTCTTTTATACATTTTTTCATTGGACCAGCTACAGACATTGTGACTAATATAACCAAAGCCTTCTCCTTTATACCACTCCTTTAGCCACATATTAAATTCTGCTATACGCTGGCCTTTTCCATTTTGCTCCTTATACACTGGTAAAACCTCTGAAAAAGTAAGCCTACAGCCTATTCTGCTAAGTTCCTGCCCCAAGCTCTGGAAATCATTCTGCACAGAGAAGATGTGATTCTGCACATCTTTTTGGGACAGATCGTTAGTGCCAAGATGTACAATAGCCTCCACATCACAGTCCTTGCTGGCATTCTTGATTATTTTAGAAATACGCTTCTTGTCCCTACTGGCAGTAGCACCTGGAAGACACCTGACCTCTTTCAAAATGTCCTTTCCTAAATTTACATCCCTTATAATTGAATCACCAACCAGAAGGTGGCTTCTCTTTTTGGATGCCTTTCTGTTCTTGCATGACTGGTGTGTAATACCAGATTCACACTTCTCCCTGTCGAAAACAAGTTTTTCATCTTGGACCATGATCCCCTGCTTATTTGAGTTATTATCAGATACCTTTACCTGTCTCCTTAATGTCCCTATTAAGGTCAGAAAGGGCCCTGTATCTTTTGTGCAGGGACACAGCGAAAGCTTTGTGTTTATGGTTCACAGATCTCACCCTGCCAGATCCCACAGTTGTCCACACTGCCCTTCTCCTGCGGGATCTTTGTGGTAGAGGGGGCTGATAGCACGGAGGCTCAATAGGGTAGAAGGGCTGAACTGGACACCTAATTTCTGCCTGAAGAGCACAGATTACAGACCCTAGATAAATAATCTGTCCTTGTAGACTAGTGATTTGTTTACAGATAGGACAGTGTCCAGGTTTGAAAAGAGCATAGTTTTTAAGAAATATATAGATCATTGGAATTAAACAATCTAAAGTAGTTTTGATCATCTACAGATGTACTGGACTACACCATTTCTTAATTCCTGTAATAAAGCTGTGCTGCTGGGTAAGAATAATGGCAACATATCTGGATAGAAAAAGTGAGAAAACAAGGGTAGATGACATGTCCTCTCAATATAGTTGAATTGCAGCACTTGAGAATGGTGGCTAGGGCTGAAAGTCAACCATTTGGGGGGGAAAAACTGATTGCACATCCTAGATAAAGGGCATTAAAATTCCATATCCCCCACTCCTACTTTAGCAACCAATTCATATATCCATATGTAACCTGATTTGTTGAATAAACCACAATTGGGTGAGTTTTCAGAACATGTTTAATCATACAAGACATGGTTTACAAGTCAAAATAGCTGAATGTATAGAACACTCTAGGCTAAAATCATTTCATGGCCAAAGTGTGTACACTGAAATGTTGAATCTGAGCAAGATTAGTAATGGCATAAACAGCAGGTACAGAACAATGGTCCAGTCCAGATTTCTCACACACAAAGATATTCACACAACATAAATTATTTACATTTCACTGCCTATAACTTACAAAATATGGGGCTTGTAGACTAGGCTTGGCTTGGTTCTACTTGTTCCCATCTTTGTAACATTTTCAAAAAATATGTTGTTTTTTCCTCTGGCAATGACACTATGAGTGATTGGCCCTTCATTGCACATCAAATTGGGAAGGGGTCACTAAAACTTATTTGGATGAGAACAACAGTGTTCCAGCTAATTTAAAAGATGTCATAGCTGCGGCTAGGAAGCACTAACTCAAGTTTGCCAGTAGAGCTCAGAAGGAGGAAGGGGAGAGGCAGCAGAGAAGCTGTTCATTTTTGAGGGATTGTGTGCTTAATTCTGAAGAGCTGCTGATTGCAAGGAATGTGTCTGAGTGTCCAGGACCAACAATAAAATAACTTGCCCTGCTCAGTAGGCAAAGACTGAGTGGGGAAAGGTTATCTTATAATGTAACCAGGAAAGGCTCACGAGCAAGTGAACAGTGTGTCAGTGGAATATGGCAATGGTGGTGCTCTGTATTTGGCTTACAAAAGCCTGTCTATTAGTATATCTTAAGAAAGAAAAGAAGCCTCTCCTGATGTGAACTAGCAGGGGTATGTTCCTAAACAAATACTGTTCTGTTGCATATTGAAAGGGAAGGGCAAGTTAAAGCCAGCAGTCTCCAAGCTACTGTGATGTCATTGTGCAAATGTCATCATTACATACCTGCAGTCTGACATCTAACACAAGACCATGGTATGGTAGTTGCGTGATGATTTCATCATAGAACTATCATTATTTACTACCCACCCTTGTTCTCCCATGTTTATAGCAACCCTTAAAACAAAAGTCAAAACACTGGACCAGCAAATGGCCACTGTTTGACTGATGAGAGATAACAAAGATTTACCAGTGGAAAGAAAGGAGGCATTATGATAAAAACTGACAATGGAAGCAACTCTCTATAAGAAGGGCAATCAAACAAAAGAGAAAGCCCAGTGGACAAGAATAATAACCAGATTGAAGAGGCATAGAAGATAGTCTGCAAAATTTGGACTTGGGAATAGTTTCCAGGCCTCAGAGAACAACCAGGCTCTGAGTGATCTAGGAAAAGAAAAGAAAAAACCCTCTGTGGAACATGGAACAGGACAGGGATCCCCAAGGGGCAGAGGAGATGTAACTGTGTCTCACAAAACAACAAAAAAGAAACATCACAGTAATTGCTAGCTCACTGCTATGGGGAATCAGAGCAAATAGATACCAAACATATCCATCTATCAAGTGAGCCTTGGTTAAGAATCAAGGATATGACAGAGCAACTTCAAAGACTTATCTACTTACAATACTCCATGCCTACTAAATCCCTGACAGGAAACAAAGATATTCGAAAGCTTTTCCATGACTTGATTAAGAAGGAAGTGCAAGACCTTTGAAATGAAGTGAGTTGGTCCTTCTAATTCACAGAGGAGAACCAATAAGGGAAGGAAGACTACTGCAAATGAATGATGTTGATTTGGTTTGGTTTGGGACCATGGATTGAGTTATTTAGATGATGGACTTTCAGCTCAAGAGAAATTGCACCTCACTAGGACCAGTAAAATGTGTTTACCTGAATCAGGGCAAGCTTGATTAAGAAGTCTCTCAGCTGAATCTTGTCGGGGGTTTACAGACAAAAGTCCCTCAAATATGCACATACAACAGAGATATAACCAGGGCTTTTTTTCTCATAGAGCGCTCAGAATGGAGTTCCAGCACCTTTTTTGGATGGAACCTTGTAGGGTAGGCAAGGTGGGTTGTATGACATGTGTGAGTTCCGGCACCTTTTTCTTTTACAAAAAAAGCACTGGATATAACCCATATAAATAACAGCTCTTTGGGGTCTTCAGTCACTACTAAGAATACGAAGAGGTCCTAAAACCAAAATGTTTGAGACCTGCTAGTCTCTAGATTCTAATGCTGGAACTAAAAGGAAAAAAACCCAAAAAGACAAATATGATTTAACATAACAAAAACCTAACAAAATAAATTCTGTGACAGAAATACATCAGCATAAAGATTCTATTTGTTCAAAAAGAACAGAAATAATAGAAAGGTGGGGAGGAATAAATAAAAGCAATATTGTTGTTCTTGACAGAATAATTAATCTGTGGAACAACTTGCCTTGGGAAGTTGTGAGTGCTCCAACACTGGACATTTTAAAGAACAGATTGGACAACTATTTGTCTGAAAATGGTATAGCATTTCCTGCCTGAGCAGGGGGTTGGATTAGAAGACCTCCAAGGTCCCTTCCAACTCTGTTATGTTGACTCTCCCCATCCAAACAAGGAGAAGATGATGTTTTCTGAAAGCAAACTACAGATCTTTCAAAAAGGTCTGAAGTAGCAGTGATGGAAAACTTGTATTACCCCAACATCTGTTGGGAGAAAAACTCTGCCAAGCAGGAACCTTCCCCAAAATTCTTGATTCGCTGACAACTTTCAGAGAGTTGGGATAGGCAGAATAATATCTGCTACTCTCAATGATACTAAGCAATAGACAAAGCTTACTTGGAATAGTGGAAGTAGCAGGAACACTAGATATAAGTGAACACCAAATGCTGGTGTTACTGATTTTAAGGGAAATTGAATTCAAGTTAGTCTAACACATAGCCAGGATTGTTTGTTTTTAAGTGTACGCATTGGATAAACTCAGAAGAATTAATAGGAGTAACCCATGGCAGGAAAAGATGCTCAAAATGAATGGGAGTTCCTTTAAACAGACACAAAAAACCCACAATTGCCAACAGTTCCGGTAAGGGAACTAATACACGATGCACCAGGAAATTGTCAAGAGCCAAGTAAAGGACAAAACTGAAGCTAGTGACTGATAATTTGGGAGTACTCCTTATTCAGAATGATTTCAATCTCCACAGCCAGATGAACAGTATCACAAGATACTAAAGAAATAAGCCTGAATTTTTGATTTGGAGTGCTAGATGAACAAATTGGAGAACAAACTTTGTCCCTAGGTTTAAGTTTTTTTAAAAAACAAGGAAGGACCAGTCAGCTTCATATCCTTATCTGCCAAAATAAGAGTCTAGAGCAGACAGGGGTCCATCAATTTGCATATAAAAACAAAATACAATAATTATCAAGTCAGGATGGATTGGATTGCTATAGATGTATCACCAAAACATTTGATAGAGTACCCCACAACATTCAAATGGATGCATAACTATTCCCAAAAATGTTTCTCAGAAGGTCCTAATCCATGACTCCTCTTCACCATGGTTGTACTATAAGATTCAGTTCTGAGCCTTCTACTTTTCATGATTGTAATCAGTGATTTGGGTGAAAAGATGAAGGAAATTCTTGTCTGCAGATGACACAAAATTGAATGGGATAACTAATGTAAAAACCTGGCCACGTAGAGCTCATACTTCATCTCTGGAATGACATAGGGAGGATTTGTTAGTAGGGTTTAATACCTGAAAGGATATTGCTCAGAAGGCTATTCAAGGAAGGCTTCAGTGAATCTATTCAAGGGGAGGCTGGACAATCTGGGATGCTTTAATCTTAAGTGCTGCTTGAATAGCACGGTGGATCCAAAGACACAAACGGCCCTTCCGATTCTGATTCTATCGGCGGGGGCGGGGGGTACAACCATCTGAAATAGACTTGTCTCTGCTACCTACCAGAAGGACTGAAAAGCCCCTAGACTAGAGAGTATTTTCCTCGTTTCAAAGCGAAGAACGGTTTTTCAAGCCCCTTTTGGATATACAACAATTCCACTGACAAGGAATGCAACCGATCGATAAAATTTAACCCTCCAGGATTTCTTCGCGTAAAACTGCAAAGGTCAGAAGACAACGTGCTCTTCTCCTGGTGCGGGTTAGGAATGGGTACTGTCCCGGCCGCTCGTAGCCCGCTGAGGGCGGAGTCAGGCAGACCCGCTACTTTCCCCCACCCCGTCGCTTGGCCCATGCCACGGAGGGGGCGCGGCCTCATCGGGCGGGGGCGGAGTCTCAGACATCCGCGGGGTCCCTGCTGGGTAAGTCCGCTTCGTTGGCGAGGAGCTCCGCTGGAGCCAGGAGCGGCGCACCGCAGGCGGAGAGGCAGTTAAGGTACGCCGCCCTTTTGACTGATCACCTACTGCTCGACGCGAAGATGCTCCGCTGCTTTGCTTCTTGCCCGCAAGCTTCCTCCCTTCTCCAAGCTTAACGCCGCTTCTTCCGAGGCTTCTCCCAAATTTCGCGCCTCCGCTGCCTTTGCCTCCTTTCTTCCCCTTCCGCTCGAGTCTCAGAAATGACTCCGCGGACTGAGGGTCGCAAAGCTGCACGTGAAAGGTAAGCGGGGACTCCTCCTCCCGCTGGTTCCCCTGGCTCGCTCGCCCCCCGGCTCCTTTGAGTCCGGCCGCCTTTGCCTTGACTTGCCGCCCCCGCTCTCGCCTCAGATCGGCCTCGGTGGCCTTGAGTGGCTTTCGGGAAACCGAGCTAGTGAGTCCCTTCAAACTACAGAGAAAGCCAGTCCGCTTGCCTAAATCCTGTTATGGTCTTCATTTAATTTAAGCACGTTGCTGCTCTTCCCCGCTGCCCCCCCAGCTGGAAAAAGCCGAAAAGGACAAACACCATCTGTACATCCCCCCCTCTGTGCGTTTTTGTTTTGCCCCTCGGTGCCTGTTTTTAGGCCGGAGAAAGGCGCGGCGGCATAATGCGGTCATCTACAGCTGTTTGCCATTAGAGTGAGGCGCGCGAACCGGAACGCTGATGTTTAAAGTTGTTCTCCCCCCCTCCTTTTCTCTTTCTTTCTTCCCTCTTTTGCTCCTCTGCCTGTCAGGATGATGTTAATAGCTTATAGTATTGGGATTTCCTGGAGTGGAGAGAAATCTTGGATTTCTTGGAGGTGGCTGCCCACAGGTAGTGGGGCAGGAAGACAAGTAATGTGGTGGAAGATCAGCAGCTGAAGGAAAGAGTACAAAATAAGGAAGGAGTGGAGCAACAGGCCAGGTTCAGGATAGCGAAGAAGGGATTGCCTGCTGGGTCCTCTCCCCAGAAAAATGCTAGCTGGGCAGTAGGAGTCCTCTAGGCATTTTTTATCTCTATTTGTCATAAATGTTCTGGAGCAGTCTTAGAATCTGTTTCTGTGCAAGAGAATTTCCTTTCTAATCTATAGTTTACTCCCACTGAGCTCTTCCATTCCTGGGTTTGCATTAATTTCATGGAAAAAAAAATTACCATCTGAATAAGGCTAGTTCTCTGCAAAGACCTCTCAGAAGGGTAGGGCCTGCCAAGTCTCTAAGCACAATGTGAAGTGTTGTCTCACTCCCTGATGTGATGCTTGGTGGAAACAAGTTCATTCAGTGCATTTTGAAGTGATCTGTGATCATCTTCATACTGAGATTTATCTGTAGGAAGAGTTTAAAAACTAGATATAGTAGTTGCAATTGTATGATTGAAGTTGCATCCCTTTTTTCATGGGTCGCATGTCAACATACATAAGAAAAAGATGAGATTTTGATTGCATTGCCATGACCACCATCTTGACCCTCTGCCCAAAGACCATGCCACTTGAGTGCAGCTAGAAACCACTAGAGATCAACCAGGGCTTTATCCAACAGACCAAAAGGAAAAATCATTCAGTGCCTGTAACTGAGTAAGGAGTTACAAAAATCCCCTGAACCAAAGGGAAGGGTACAGTGCTAGTATCCCCCTGCTCTTTGTGCTTTCAATACACATCATGTGCATTTGGCCATTTTCAGAAAAATTGAATCAGTTGAGTATAAAAGAAAAATTGCCTATCAGGATTACAATTTTCCTATCCTACTGGAAACTGTGGGGATGGCAGGACAGGTAGTTTTGCAGGCAGATGGAGAGTCTGATTGTGCACGCTACACGTTTTGTTTTGTTTTGCAAGGATTGTGAAATCATCTAGAAGAATTAAGATTATGTTGCTGATAACGTTCCATGTGAAATCTACCTAGGAGCTCCAAATTCAGATTACAGTGTAGAGGAAAACAGGAGTTGTTGTGAATGGAAAAATCACCCCATCCCAAGTCCATAAGGCTCCACCATCACAAATTGCTAAATTGAAGAGTTGCTATTTGAGCTGTACTGTTTCAGAGCTGGAAGAATGTTGGCTTTCTTGCCCAAGAAGGACAATGTTGTAGGAATATAGCAGGACCATGTTGATGCCAGATTAGGGCAACTGCTCCATATTGAGGGGGTCTTTGCTAAAGGGTGGGAGATTTTGTAACGCTGCAGTTTCCATAAGTGGTAGCTTACAGAGTAAATAAAGCAATTGTGCATTCAGGGATAACTCACACTGAGGCTAAACTTTTCTCCTCTCCTTGTAAATTGTGTTTGTGGAACAAGGTTACTTTCCTTCTTCAGGATTTCATGTTTTTGAAATCTTTGAAAAGACTGCTGAAATTTCATCCTCTCCTCTTGAACTCACAGTATCTGATGTTATACTGTATTAAATTTATCAGAAGATTAACAAACAATTATGTGGCTCCATATGGCTTTAAGATTGTAATTGGACACAGTATACTGATGGTAGCAGGAATTTCAGTTATAGATATTCAGTCTTTCCCCAAAGAGCATAATAGAGAAAGAAAACAAAAGGCTCTTGGATTCTCAAGCAATTTTCAGCTTATCAGTTTGCAGAGTATTTGATAAGATGATAATACATTCTCAGGGCAGGAAGCTCCTCTTCCCCAGCAAGTTTCCTAGGAAGGAGATGTTGGGACTTCAGAATGACTTGTTCATATCTGGCTAATAATACAGGTCTTATCCCATTTGGAAGATAACTGAAAAGTACCTTAGTGCTGAGGGAGGAGAAGTAGAAAACTTTCAACCTACTGCTTAGAGCAGGGGACTTCAAACTTGGCCCTTTTATGACTTGTGGACTTCAATTCCCAGAATTCCTCAGCCAGCATGGTTGAGGAATTCTGGGAGTGGAAGTCCACAAGTCATAAAAGGGCCAAATTTTAAGACCCCTTGCTTAGAGGATAGTGAATCTCTCACCAACAGAGCAGGAAAGACAGAAAAGACAGCAAACTCAAAGCTGTGTTAGAGAAGGATACAAACAAGGTACAGGGGAATTGATCGCTCTCTACCAGCAGGGTATTATAATAATCAGAAGTCATAACACCACAAATGACAGTGATAGACCCTTCAAATAACCTCGTATGGTGCACTTTTATTCCATTTCTACTCATTGTTCAATTCTCTTCTAACATGCTTGCTTGGTCTCAGCCTGACTCTCCAAATTTTGCCACTATGATTATCCAGGATGTCATACCTCTTTCTTCGAGAACCACAAAGGAAAGAACCCAATTCTTCAGGTAATGCACTATCTCCATCTGCAGAGCTCTCCCCCCAAACCTCCCTATGAACAAAACATTGCCTGCAGGACATCTTGCAGTTCCAAAGTTGTTGGCTGAAGGGCCTCATTGTATAAGTTCAGCAAGATCACACAGTTCACTCTTTCATGCCAGATGGAGTCACTTATTAAAATCCAATACCCACCCTCTTTTTGCCCTTTCCCCACTGTGGGAAGAAGTTGGGTTATGTCCAGCATAATTTAACCTTTGCTAAATTTGAATAAGCAGTTAATCTCACACATCCACTTTAATAGCTTGAAGCATAGAGAAAGATGAACCCTTATGAAAAGTGTCACATTCTCCATAACACCTTCAGTGTCAATCACCATTACATAGTTACTTTTTTTCAGTCTTGCAATACTTGTGGCAAAAAATGGAAAATTCTTTTACACATTCTTTTTGAACTTTAATCAGTTAGTTGTGGCTGATCAATTAATGCTTGAATTTCAGATGATGTGGGTCTTGAGAAAGTTGTTCCATTCATGCCCAGGTATGTAATGCAGATTGTCTGTCTTCCCAAATGCCCTCTTATGCATGCAAGTCACAGAGTCGCTAGTCCTTAGAAATCACAAGCAGCCTGATTTGTAACTGACCCTTTGAGAAGAGGCTATCAGCAGCAGAGCTAAATGTAATTAGCAATTGCTTGTAGTTTTTTGTGGGTACCCAATGTGAATGGAAACCTAGGAAAGTAAACTAAACAATCTTTAATTGCTTTGCTCTTGCTGCAGTTCCAGTCTAGAGCAAATCCCTGGGTTTGCTTTTTTAAAAAAAATTACAAAAATCATCAGTTGTCTGAATGACATTGTATCTAGTTTGGCTGTGAGGAACAGAGCCTATGCACTATTTCTGAGGTTCATTACTGCATGCATCAACATCAGCCTAGCAAGAACCTGCCCTCTTTTGCCTTGGCATAGCGTTCTGAACATCTAACCATCTTAACCACATGCCAGAAAATCATTGGCATCCAGCACTGGCCTGAAGCCTGTAAGGAAAGACTGACTTTCTAGAAGACAGCAAAGACATGAACTGTAAAGCTCTTTTAATATTTTTCTGCTTCTTATATCCCACTGATGAACTGCCATATAGCATTTGTACAATGTTTTATTTGAAAAAATCTTTGCACCATCTATCTTAAGAGATCAATATGGATAGGACATACTGAATATGTCTTGAATATATCTGATTTATCATCCTCACTTCTTTTTCCCTCCACTCCTATTCATTTTCCTGAACACAACAGATCTGTGAGCATTTTCTTTCTTTTTTTTTACCAAAGAATTCTGGGACTCCATAAATCTTAACCTTTCTGTGTCTTCTAATAGCAAAAAAGCATTATTAATAAAATATTAGTATTTTGTTACTTTTTAAAATAAAAAACCTCATTAATTAGTAGTAGTGTTCAGTAAATTAGCTAAGGCAGATTAATACGTAAAAGAGAGAGAGAGAGAGGTCTTCACTTTCTCATAATTAGGGCTCACACACGGCATGGATACAATGAGAAGACAACAAGAACTGTATGCAGGTATATTGTCTATGTCTGTATGAGTAAGACTCCTTCTGTTTTGAAAGCAAAAGGTTAAACATTAGGCAGAGCTGAGATGAGCAGTTTCTCCATGTTCCAGGATCCCAGAGATTATTTTTTGTTTCCCTTGTCCATGAGTACATCTCATATTAAGGTCTGCATCTCTCCAGTCCTGCTGGGCAAGACTGAAGGGTGTTGATGCTCAGAGACCAGCTATGAAAGATGACCTTTATTGACTTCCAGCTTGATGTCACAGCACCGCGTTCACAGTCTTCCACACCTGAATTTGCTCCACTGGGGGACCCTGGAAAGGGTCGAAAGTCGCCCCATAGAGGCGACAAGCAAGGAGAGGACCTCTGTTGATCGCAGGAGGGCAGCGGCCCTTCTGCTTGATCTGGGGAAGCCCTCCAAACTGGCTTGTCACAAAGCTGCTGACAGCCGAAGTCAAAAGCACCACCAAGCAACTTGCAAGCAACACGGATGAAACTGGGTGAGACCTGATCCTCTCTTTGAGATTCTAAGTTTTATTTCCTGAAAAAGCTGCCCAAAGCATTTTTCCCCCTGTGAGAAGGGAATTTTTACCCCACCCTCTAAGAAAAGTAGCGACTAACTACCCAGGGGAAACATAGTAACCATACGATTAATTTTAATCTAATTGGATATATATTCTTTTGAAACTTGGGGACTAAAAGTGTTCTTTTTTCTTATTGGAGACTGTTTTTTTAAAAATAACTTGAAAAACCACCATGAAAGTTTTGAACTTAAAAAGTTATAAAACGGCATATGTGACATCTTGTGGTGAATTATGGTATTACAATTTGTTATTGCCTAAAAGAAACCTGGCTTGAAGCCCAGACTTGAGATAAAATTTGTTTCATCTTGACAGTTACTAACATCAGTGCTTTCCTTCACTGCCTGTTCATAGACCTTCAGTTTTGCGCAGGTAGCTGCTCGCTCTTTTTCTGTTTGCAGAATTTTCATTTGGGCCTCTTCCTTTGCTTGACAGGCTTTGCTCTGAGCTTCCATCTCTGCTTGGCGGGCTTCCTCCTCTGCTTGGCGGGCCTTTCTCTGGGCTTCCTCCTCTGCTTGGTGGGACTTTCTCTGGGCTTCTATTTCAGCTTCCTTCCTGACAAAGGAAGCAAGCGCATCCTTTTCTTCTACAAATGCACGAGCCTCTAGTAGCTTGTCATGTATAGTTGAAGCCCTGGAGCAAGAAGATCTAGCAGAGTGTACTGTGCGTCTATGTGATGTAGACCTATGAGATCTGGTCTCTTGCAGGTCTGCAATGCGGATTTTTGCCTTATTCTTTGCATCTTGCACTAGGAGATCTCTTTACTGGTTCAGATCCTCAATTTTGATTAGTTCTGCTGAGGAATCATCTATGTTAGAGTCATACAAAAAAACCTATGTATTTTGCATACTGCCATTGGTAACGTTCATAAGCTGCAGGTGGGCGATCTATAGAGTCTCTTAATGCAGCAGGATTACCACGAAGACTGATCAAAATTGTCATGGCGTGTGCGTTTTTGTCCCATAGCTCTGACAGATCACTGGAAAATACATCTTTAGTTGCCCCATAATTTTCTCTGAGTTTCTGGGTTGGTTTTATTGTACGCTTGGGTCTTACGACTTCTTGGTGCAAATCAGGATTGTCTGGTTGAACCAGCTCTTCTGAATCAGGATTTTCTGGTTGAATCAGCTCTTCTGAATCAATGGGACACTCTGCCATGGCTAGGACAGGTACAGAAAACTTCCTAGGTATTTTTGACTAAATTTGGTGAACTTTGCTCTTTGACTGCCAGGGGGCGCCTTCTGTGTGGTCAGAGACTTCGGGGAAGTTCGCCTTTTGGCCACTAGGAGCACCTTCTGCGTGGTTAGGGACTTCAGGAAAGTTTGCCCTTTGACCACTAGGGGGCACTCTACACGTGCCTGAGGACAAGCCTTTTACTTGCTGAGCAGCCACTGGGGTGCTGCTTGTGTAGGTGAGTACTTCAACAAAGTTCACCCCTTGACCACTAGAGGTCGCTGTTTGGATGGAAGCCTGTTATTGTCCCTAGCTTGAATTTGGATGCAAAGTGAGCCTAATTGTTCCTTCTTATGACTGCTAGTCGTGAGCCGGTCTGGAACTCTCGAGGAACTTCCTGTCTGTATTAAGAGTACCAACCGTAGGCTGTAAAACTGTGTCACTGATGAAGGTTAATTTGCTCTTTGTTCCTAGTTTATAGCTAGAGTACGATAAATCACTTGAATATTCATATAAAATGCTTGCATAGCTTGCCATAACATGCGTTTCAAATTTGCAGACAGTTTAAGCATTTCAGTTTGGCCACCAGGGATCGCTGCCTGCCTTAGCATAAATCCAAGCTGGCCTTTTGTCTCCTGGATTCCAAGGGTGGGGGTCTCTTTGACTGAGTAGCAACTAAGAGCTGGTTACCAAGGCAAACAATTGCTTAACAGCCCCTTTTTATGACCTCTCAGCAGCCTTTGGAACAAAGAGTTAGCAAACTAAAAAACTTCTTTGAGTAAAGATTCAGCTCTGAAACAAATTGTTTGCAACAGTAAATCTCTGAACTTTCTCAGACAATTTAGGTGAGAGGCAATTTTTTTGGAGAAGACAGACAGGAAATTCTAATGTTGCATCCTGATTTCACAAAACTCAAGCTTACAAACACAGCCTCTCTTTGTAATTTGAAACATTTGAACTTTTAAGTCACATTATTTGCATTTCAAGCAAGGAGGCAGTAAATTTTTAACAAGCCTTTTGAGTGGTCTCAGGAAAACAGGAAGAAACATCACTCCACACAAACTCAATCCTGACAACATGGCTCTGCTCTTTGCAGAATCAGCTGGAGAACAATGAATTACTCATTTTCTTTTTTACTGTAGGCATGCAGTTTATAGAAGCACTTTTTGACTGAGCTTTAGTTGCAGAAAAACATGCAGACTTTAGAAGCAGACTGAAGGAATTCAAATTACATTTTCTAACTGTTTTAAACTTGCTTGTAGAAAAACAGGCATGCTTTAGATTGCAGATATAAGGAATTCCAATTACATTTCCTGCCTAAGCTTGATTGCAGAAACATCCACATATATGAATTGCAGACACAAGGAATCAAAACTCATTTTCTGACTATTCTGAATCCAAGCCATTGTACATTAATTAATCTCTTGATAAGACCTCTATGGTCTAGATAAGCAGATTTCCTTAACATTAACAGCTCTCTTCAGATAGTTTGAACTCGTGGAAACACCTTTTATCATATAGAAATACTTTTATTGCATGTAGAGTCGAATACAGCAGGTAGGGTGCATTAAGATTACGATTGTACAGCATTTCCAAGATATTTCCAAGGTGTCCCCAAGGTCAGAAAATGGTAATATTCCCAGCGTCTGTACGAGTCTGCTGTTGTCACATGTTAGCTGGATAATGGAGGATGGGATTCTCTCCAGGGACAAAGGAGGAGGAAGTCCATCCCAGAAAGGGGAGGGAAGAGGAAATACATCATAGGGTAGGAGGGTCTGACTGCCCACATTGTAATTACTCCAAAACAGCCACGTGGTTGTGGCACACTGATGTTGTAACATGAGATTTATACTAAAGATTTATGTACACTATTGAACTATTGATTAACCCAGCCATCATGTTGTTTTTTAAATATTCAGTTGCAAAATGAGAAAATCAATAAAATATTATAAAAAAGAAAGAAAGAAAGAAAGAAAGAAAGAAAGAAAGAAAGAAAGAAAGAAAGAAAGAAAGAAAGAAAGAAAGAAAGAGAAAGGTGACCTTTATTGGCCTGGTGTTTGCTGAGGGATTAAAATTGACTTTCAAACTCTCCCCCATTTGCTCCTATATATTATATGTATCTATCAATAAAGAGAAGTGGAGCAGAGAAACTCCAGTTTAATGTTCTCTGTCTGTTTGTAGGTTGCAGCTTCCACTGTATTATACTGCTTCTTGTAACAGGAAGTCACCTTTCTTGCATAAAATGTTCTAGTCTCAGTCTCAGACATTAGCCAAATCAATCCTAGCTCAGAAAACAGCTAAAATGAAGAAAGAAGTCATGCTTTTTGCATCCCTGGCCTAATGTTTTAAGTTCAGCTACTTTTCATGGAGTCTGAGAGTGCATAGTCCCCTTGCCTTGGCTCAATTCCAACTTTGTGAGATCTTTTTTTCCCCACAAGAAGTTAAAATTGATTGATTGATTGATTTTTTCCCCCACATGGTGGTGGAGGCCTAAAGTGAAAAGATTTTATAAAACCCAGCTGGAGGCCTAGGACTGGGGCGATGGCACGCGTGCTCACAGAAAGGGCTCTGCGTGCCACCTCTGGCACGCATGCCATAGGTTCACCACCAC
This sequence comes from Vipera ursinii, assembly GCF_947247035.1. Taxonomy (NCBI): domain Eukaryota; kingdom Metazoa; phylum Chordata; class Lepidosauria; order Squamata; family Viperidae; genus Vipera; species Vipera ursinii. Next base: position 178,721,307 of record NC_139513.1, read on the forward strand.
AGCTCTAGGCTCTGCACTTGTCTGTGAGGAGAAGGAAAGATAACAGGTATCATCACCCCTGGGCCAGCATGAACCCTTCTAAGGCAGATACATAGCTGTGGCTGCTGTTAAGTGTGGTGGCAATGCTCTCCAGTACAAACCAGTGCAATGCACAGGGAAACAGTAAAGGGGAGAGGAACACAGCACCCTGCAAGCCAATCAGTCAGCAGAGAATGAGAAGAATCTTTGTGCCTTTCCTCTTCCTTGCTTTTCTTTCTCTGACACCCAAGCAGCAGCAAGTAACAGTCACCCTGTATTATTGTGAGGGTAGTGATATAAATGCAGCATGTCTTCTTCCCACATTGAGGATGGGAATTAAACCTTGTGAGCTGCATGAACAAGCCTTTATTCTTATTGAAAATATGATTGGAATCTCTGGAATCTCTGGAAATGCAGAATTACTTGCATCTCTTAAATGCAATATTGGTCACACCTTTTCCAGGTACAAGGCTTAGCCTCCACTGGATGAAGATGATGCCCATATAAGATAATTTGATGTAGGATAACAGCAAATATGGCACGTTAAAGCCCAGCCCCACAGTCACAGTAAATATCAATGTGGCTGGATCTGTTTCAATGACATTTTTTTACCTCACTGGGCTGCTCCAGTTGTTGCTGTTTATCCAACAGCTGCCTGGTGCTGGCCTTCCTGTGGTCTACATGCACTTACCCTTCCTCATTTCAAAGGGATGATGGGTGTCAGGCAACTGGGGAATTGGATCTTGCTTCTTCAGTTATTTGTCCTCCAACATTTGACAGAACATGTACAGTACATATTGTTACATCACACAAATTATATCTTTCCACTAAGGACTTCTAATACTGCCAGTAGAGAGCTGTCCCATCCTGTTTCCATAACAGTGTGATGAAGCTAACTACTCAGTGGCAAAATAGGCCCACAAGCTGAACAGGACAAGGAATTTGGGTTTCCATGGTCCAAAGACAAATATTCTAACCTCAAAATGTGCAATATCCTACCAAAGACAGTTCAAGCACCTGTTTTCCTTTATGGGAACATTTCCTTGATACTGAGTCTCTTATTTTTGAAAGGAGCAAGAGGAGAATTTCAAAGAGCCTTGGTGGAGCAGTGGGCTAATGCCTCCTTAAGTAACACCAGCTGCCTGCAATTAGTGCAGGTTCGCATCCCACCAGGCTCAAGATTGACTCAGCCTTCCATCCTTCCGAGGTAGGTAAAATGAGGACCCAGATTGTTGGGGCAATAAGCTGACTTTGTAATAATGCCACTTGGGGGGGGGGCGCGAAAGCCCTAATAAGCAGGCATATACATAGAATGAAGGCTATTGCTAAGCACATTGATTTGTGCTTTAAATTGTAAGCCGCCCTGAGTCTTCAGAGAAGGGCAGAATATAAATGGGATTAAAAAAAAAAGAGCACAGAAATCTTAAATGTTTGAAATGCCTAATATGGCTTCCTGAGGGATGACCATATACCAGTGAGGGAAATTATAAAATAGAGCCTCAGATGAAGTAATGGGCTGTAAGAATAATTTTGAGGAACAGGAAGAAGAGCTGCAACTGGGACAATGGCCAAGTAAGAGAAATCTGAGTCCAAAGAAGGAATATAATTTGAGAAAGTGTCTCAGATTTGACCTTCCCTAGTTCTCTTAATATAAAAACAGGGAGAAGAGAGGCACATTCAGCAAGATTCTGTTACTGTAGCCTTACAATAATAATATTAGCATCCATAACATTGGTTTCCTAATCTGGACTTTCTAAAGGCTGACTGAGCTCTTGCCTCTTCTGTGCTCAGTTTGTAAACTCCCTGGCAGGTCTGCAGATGACTTCCCACTGGTCAAGATAGCAGGAGGTCTCTAATGTGATAGTGATGGGATTCCCCCCCCCCCCAGCTTCTTCACCTTTGCTTCTTATCCTGAAATATTTTAGCCACAAATTGCAGCTTTTTCTCTCTTTTTTTTCCTTCTGAGGAACAACCTACATATTATGGGCACTGAGTTTTCTATTTTGGTATTTTCTTAAAAAAATAATCAAAGAGCAATAACTAGGAAGAGGGAGAAATTTAGACTGCGACAATAGAAGGGGATACGTTATTTTTTTTACCATGCTTCATCAAAAGTCTCCCATTTTTTAACCTAATATATGTGAGAAGGTTCTCTTTACTCTTGTTTTCAGAAAACAGTACAGTATTTACAGCCTGTGTTACACATTAATTTTCTATATCAGATAAATATAAACAAATCTGAGATGGGCAACATGTGGCCCCATAGCCACATGCCACTTCTGGCCTAATTTCAAAGGCTCTCTGCAAAGAAATAATTTTATCTGGATCTTTCACAAGCTTTGTGAAAACAGCTGTCAGAAAGCATGTCTGGAGAGGTGGTGTGGCCTTTAGCCTATTCTATTGGAAGGTACAGGGTTAGGGAGGCTGATGAAGGACATCAAAGTTATTCATCAAATGTTTGAAATCCAATTACACTCTGTGGTGCTTGAAATAGACAAGTTTCAACAAACTAGAGAGCCAGTTTGGTCTAGTGATTAAGGCACCAAGGACACTGTAAGTTCAGGTCCTGCCTTAGCATGAAAGCCAGCTGGATGACCTTGGGTCAGGCACTCTGTATTAGCCCAACTCACCTCATAGGGTGGTTGTGGGGAAAGTAGTAGTAGGAGGGTGTGTAGGTTATGTTCCTTTCTTTCAAGATAGGGCAATGTTAAATCTCCCCTGCCAGCCCATCTGCCCATCTGCCCCAGGGGTTCACATGACTACTTGATAGAGTCAATCTGCATGTTGCAAGAATATTTGTACACATTAATGTACACATTCTTTTTTATTGAAAAGTTTTACAATACATTTTAAACATATACTCCTTCCCTCCCCCTCCCCCCACCCCCTACCTCCCCCCTCCCCCCCGACTTCCCAAAGCTGAATACAGGGTATTGCCTCTAACAAACTTAAGCTAAAATATGCTAACCAACTATAAATACGCTTTAAATCCTATCGCACTTTAACTCCCCTTAAACATAAGTAAATAATAATACATCTTATAATTCTAATATTCATTCATATGCTAGGTAAAAAAATGTAGTCCCATATTTATTCTGAATATAATCAATCCATCTTCTCCATTCCGAGATATATCTCTGTTGCAATTATTCTTTCAAATATGCCGAAATTTTTGCCATTTCTGCCAAGTTTGAAACTTTTAGTTTCTATAGTAGGCAGTTTAGTTTCTATAGTAGGCAGTTCCTCCTTCTTCCAATATTGCGAAACCAAAAGTCTTGCTGCCGTTATTAAATTCAACATCAATTTAGTTTCTATAACAGTACAATCAGTAATAATACCCAGTAGAAATAACTGTGGAGTAAACTTTATCTTTTTCTTAAATATCTTCTGCATATTCCACCAAATTTTAATCAAGAAAGCTTTAATAACCAAGTCATCTGCAAACGCTCTCAATCTATAATCTTGATCTTTAACTTTAATTCCCTTTATTTTATTTGAGTCACGTATCTTAATAATATTTCCAATGTTAAAACAAACAGCAATGGTGACAATGGACATCCCTGTCTTGTGCACTTTTCAATTTTGCAAGCTTCTGTTAAACTACCATTAATTATTATTTGGGCTGTTTGTTTCTGATATATTGCCCTAATAGGTTGTAAAAACTTATCACCAAACTCCATCTTCTCTAAAACTTTAAATAAAAATAGCCAATTCAATTGATCAAACGCCTTTTCAGCATCCAAAAATATCAATGCTGCAGGGACTTGATTATATCTTTCCAAATATTCTAATAGGTTTACAATATGTCTCACATTACTTTTCATTTGTCTACCACTTATAAATCCTGTTTGATCACTATAAATCATTTGCTGCATAACCTTCATTAATCTATTTGCTAAGATCTTTGCAAATATCTTATAATCCATATTTAGAAGCGATATAGGTCTGTAATTTTTTGATTGGGTAAGAGCTTGAGCTTTGGAATCAATGTTATAAATGCTGTTCTCCATGATGGAGGCACTTCCCCTCCAGACTGAATTGTCCTAAATAATTCTTTCAAAGGTTCCCCCAACTCTAATTGTAATTTTTTTTAATTGAAAAGTTTTAACATACATTTTATCTTTAACAGTCCCCCCTCCCCCTCCCCTCTCCCTCCCTCCCTACCCCTCTCCCCCTCCCCCCCGACTTCCCAGAGCTAAGTACAAGGTATAAAAACAAAAAAACAATCATAAACATCCATATGCTAACAACCATAAACTCTAAAATCTATCACTCTCTGGCTCATATAGGATAATACAAACACTATTAATATTAAATATATATAGAGAAAACAAGAAAAAAAAAGAAAAAGAAAAGGAAGACTTATTCAAATGCTACATGAAACCTTTTAGTCCTATATTTGTTCTGGATATACTCAATCCATTTTCTCCATTCCATAATATAACGTTCTTGCGAGTGATCTTTTAAATAAGCCGAAATCTTTGCCATCTCTGCCAGGTCAGAAACCTTTAAAGTCCATTCTTCTATGGTCGGCAGTTCCTCTTTCTTCCAATACTGACCTATTAAGAGTCTTGCTGCCATAATTAAATTCAACATCAGCTTAGTGTCCACAACCGTAGCATCTGTAATTATTCCCAACAAAAAAAGTTGCGGACAAAACTTTATCCTTTGCTTGAAAATCTTCTGCATATTCCACCAAATTTTAATCCAGAAGGCCTTAACCTTTTTGCAAGTCCACCATACATGAAAATATGTTGCATCTTCATCACCACACCTCCAGCATTGTGGCTGATAGTTCGGATACATACTTGCAAGCTTTTTAGGATAGCTAATTGTAAATTTTTATAATGTGGCTGTCAAACCATCTGTTCCAGGTGTCTTACCCACTTTTAATTGTTTAATTGCTAAAATAATTTCTTCAGCAGTTATTGGTTGATTCATCCCTTCCTTCTGTTCTTGTGTAAGTGTAGGGATATTCACTTCTTGTAAATACCTATCTATATCTAAACCTTGAGTTATATCCCTTGCATATAATTTAGAATAAAATTCAACAAAAACCTTTTTAATAAGATTTTGTTGAAACACCTCTTTACCCTTATATTCTATCTTGTCTATATTACGTGACTTTTGTTTTTTCCTTAACAAATAAGCTAACCATCTATATTCCAATCTACATCTATATTTATTATTCAAATATATTAAAACTCCTCTCATATAAGCTTTACTTGCATCCCAAACCATTTCAATTGGAGTACCCTTGTGCATGTTTATAGTAAAAAAATTCTTTCATTTGTTTTTTACATTCTTCCACATTTTCTTCATATCTAAACAGATTTTCATTTAATCTCCAAGATCTCCTATCTCTCTTCCCCTTGTCCAATTCCATCCATACTGGACTGTGGTCTGATAAGATTCTTGGACATATCTTGATCTTCTTAACCCTAGAAACAAAATCATTAGTAGTTAATACAAAGTCAATCCTGGAGAAAGATTGATGTCTGTCAGAAAAAAAAGTAAAATCCCTTTCTTCCACGTTTCGTTCTCTCCAAACGTCTTTCAGTTCCAGATCGTCTTTCATGTCAAAAAAAGATTTAGCCAATCTAGCATGATTTGAAGTGCTTTTAAAAGGTCCTTTTTATCTTTTTGTGTGTCCAATACTCCATTTCAGTCTCCCATTAAAATACACAATTTATAATCCCATTGAATTATTTTATTATGTAGAAGTTTATAAAATTCTCCTTGCTGTTGATTAGGTGCATCTAATCCAATAAAAGTATTTTCTTCCCTTCTATTAAAAGTTCAATTATAATATATCTTCCTTGTTTATCTGCTTCAATTAAGTTAGCTGTTAAATTCTTCTTCACATAAATGACTACACCATTTTTCTTTTCTGGAGCAGATGCAATAAACTGCATACCCAATCTAGAGTTTATCAAATATTTTTGATCAGATACACGGATATGCATTTCCTGCAAGCATATAACATCATTTTTAAATTGTTTCAAGTACTGAAATATTTTCTTTCTCTTTTGAGGTGAATTTAAACTATTAACATTCCATGTTAGAAACTTTGTCGCCATTTTTTGCGACTTGAAGCTTTCGGAGCGTATCTTGCAGATCCACAAGCATCTGCTTCTTTGGTCTCACTCCTCCCACTGCTTCAGTATAAGTAGATTCTTGAGTTGTAATTGTAGTATATTGTTTCTGTTGTTGTTGTTGTTCCTTTCGTCTGGTTGCAGCCCGTGTCACTCTTTGAGCCCTTGATTCTTCTAATGGAGCCAAGAACTGTGCAATTTCCAAAGTTTGCTGTGCTTCTTTTGAAATTAGCGAGATAATTTCTTCATCTCGCTGTGTATCTTCCAATTGTGTCTGTTGCACTTCTTTTTCCTTTCTTCTTTTAATTTCTGGGGATGTCGGTGAGTCTGCCTTCAGTATATTACAATAAAAATCTCGTGCCTTCAGAACTGTATTAAGACGATATCTTGTACCAACATAATTCACCACTATCCCACTTGGTATCTCCCATCTAAACTGAATCTTTCATTTTTTTAATTCATCTGCCAGAAAAACAAATTCTTTCCTATTTCTTAAAATTCTTGGTGGTATTTCTTTCAAAATTAAAACCTCTTGATCAGCCACTTTAAATCTGTTGTTATAAAAGGCTTGTATGATCGCATTTCTGATCTTTCTCTTTGTAAAGTAAACAACCACATCTCTTGGTAGTTTTCTTTGCCCAGAAATCCAGGAATTGACCCGAAATATTTTGTCTATTTCCAATATAAAATCTTCAGCTCGCCAACCCAAAATAGGCGCCACAGCTTTTGCCAATATCTCTTCCACGTTTTCTTGTGGATTTTCTTTCAGACCCCTGATACTCAAGGCAAACTCCATGTCCCTATATTGTATCATCACCACCTCATCATCAATTTTATCCATTTTATTCTCAGCTTCACTGATTTTAGCTTCCAATATCAAATTATTTTGATTAACTTCTTCCACACGTTCATCCAGATTCTCAATATAAACTGTCAGTCCCTGAAATGCCAGCAAAATATCCTCTCGTATTTCCTTATTTTAATCATTAATGAGCTCAGATATTTACTCAGATTGAAGTTTTAAAGCATCTTGTAAGTCTTTTAATGTCAATGTGGGTATAGGTGTAGGTGCTGTGGGGGGTGGCATCAATGTTTGAAGTCCTGATTGTTGAACTGGTGAAGACCCAGCAATTTTAGAAGCAGGGAATCTAGGTGGTTTGGAAGCCATTTTAACACCCAATTAACTTTCGTTTCTCACTTTCACTTTTCTGCCCAAATTGCAACTTTGTTGCTTCACTGTTAAATATCCAAGTCTTTTAAATCACTTTTGAGCCAACTTCAAATGTTTTTAACAGAGTCTTTTACAACTTTAAAAATCCACTTTATATCTTCCTCCTTTTATTTTATTTTCCTTATTCTTTGCTCTTCACACTTTCTCTAAAGATTTATTCCGGCGCCATCTTCCTCCCCTTCTTTTAAGTTAAACCGGAGTTAAAGATCATATACTTGCTGTTTCAATATTCTCCTGCTCAGCTCTGCCTGCGTCCAAGTAATCCAAAGTACAATATTGGGAGCAGGGATGGTTGCAGCATCCTGTTCTGTTTCAAAGCCTTGAAACAGAGGAGTCCCCGAGTCCGGAGCTAATTCAGGCTCTGAGGGAGTTCTCACCCTTCGACCACCAGAGTGATAATTCTGGGGGTCTAGGGGAGCTCTACCTCTACCTGAATGCTCACCCCCCCACTTCTCCCAAGGGGGGATTCCCAAACCACGAAACAGCTGATTGTCGCTGTTTTCGCGATTTAAACAGAGCAACGGGGCTGATGGTCAGAAATGACCAACTTCGACGGAGCCTTGCCACCCGGAAGTCCTCTTGATGGATTAAATTTCACAAGAAACAAGGGGTTTCTACAATAGGTCAAGATCACTGTGCTTATCTTTCCTTTGATTAAGGCATATTTTGCCTTTTGCAGCTGGGAGAAAAAATGAAGGAAAAGAAAATATAACTTCGTAAAAAGTATGAAAGTACACTGAGTATGCATGGAAAAGTGGTTTTCCTGTTGTGAGGGAGGGACGTAGATGTATGGGCCACAAGCATGACTGCCCTCATTTTTGATACAACCTCATGGCGGTCCCATTGGATTGTTGGAAAGCCATCCAGGAATAATTTCCTTGAATCAGCCTCCCCCAGTCAGCTGCTCTCCATAGATGTTGGCTGTCTGAAAACATCAGCTTGTGGTAGCTGTTATGAACTGTCTTGTGATTTTGCCAAAAAGGCAGGGTATTTTTGATTTAACACATTCATCTTCCTCCTTGTATGTAATGATTCCATTTTCATTCTGAAGCATGAACAAGAGGCTGTGGAATGTGTTTAGTTACTGAGTGAGCAATTTCAGAACAGCAGCACTGTTAACCAGAATTGTTTGGTAAGGTGTTGATGGTTTTCCTTTTACATTTTACATAAAAGATTTTTTCCCTTCAGCATCTAGCATTTAAATATGCAGGAACACTGAATTAGGCATTTTAGAAAGTTAACTTTCTAACTCAGACTTCATTGAACAAAAGACTAAGAGAACTAACAGGAATTTGGTAGCTGTGTTAAAGGGAAAGGCCCATGACATTTTTTCCCCTTTGGGTTGAGCTGTCTAGCTTAAGAAAATGGAAATAACTAAAAAGAAACAACACTTTTCTGTTGATGGTATCTTAAGAACAAACCTTCCAGTTGCAAGTTTATGTAGTAGTGCCTAAAGGAAAAGGAAAAACATTGGAGCAGCAAATGACCCATACTTTCATAACAGTCATGTTAGTCCATGGTAGTCAAAATCAGGAGTCTGGCAGCACCTTTTCAGCCTGACTAGTTTTATTGAAGGACATACTGTAAGCATTCAGGAGCTATAGTTTACTTCATTAGACTTTTTCTGATTGTAAAGGTAAAGGTAAAGGTTCCCCCGCACATGCGTGCTAGGGCCGGTGCTCATCTCCGTTTCAAAGCCAAAGAGCCAGCGCTTGTCCAAGGATGTCTCCGTGGTCATGTGGCCAGCATGATTAGACGCCAAAGGCGCACGGGACACTGTTACCTTCCCACTGTAGTGGTCCTTATTTTTCTACTTGCATTGTTACATGCTTTCAAACTGCTAGGCTGGCAGAAGCTGGGATGAGTAACAGGCACTCACTCAGTTATGCGGCACTCAGGATTCGACCCGCCAAACTGCCGACCTTCTGATCGACAAGCTCAGCATCCTAACCCACTGAGCCACCGTGTCCCTTTTTTCTGATTGTAAGGGAATGCAAAAGTTAATTAAAACATAGAAGGCACAAGTTCTCAGAGGAAGCAATGTTCCACAAGGAGAAAGCCCACTAGATAAGGATGTCAAGCAGAAACAAGAGATACAGAAAATATTCTGCACTTATTCATAAATAATTTCAGGGCAGAAGAAAGACTAGCTGAATAGGGGAAAAGAGGCATGAGTAGAAGAGAAAGAGAAGAGTTGGTAGGTTCTTCCTATATAGAAAAAGAAATGAATATGTTCTAGCTAATTTGATTGGCTCATGAAGTGTCCTGTGTTCAGAAGCACAGATCAAGGATATGATAGACCAACACTAGTTATAGTTCCACTGAGACCTACACATTGAGTGGTTGGTCAGCCAGTTATGAATACATCTGGTGGTGATGCTGTCTATCCCACATTTTTTGTATCATACTAAGAAGTAGATTGCGGTTTATTCTGTCAAAAGCCTTTCTCAAGGCCAAGTATCCTATGTCCACAACATTTTGTTGGTTCACTAGTTTGTCAAAAAAAAAAGCAATAAGGTTTGTCAGGCATGATCTATTTTTTTCTTTAAAAAACTTGTTAAGAAGGCAATTGCTTAGGAAGGAAGCTGAAGAAATTAAGGGATGAAGTATTCTTATTTTTTTTAATCCATAGAAGAAGAGTTGAAAAGGGAAGAATAATACACAGGGGAATGTCTAGTAGTTAGAGAGATAGTATTGATGAGGCAGTTTTGATTTGTTATGTAGATGATGAAGTGCTGGCATTAGGTGGATTGCATCTCACATAGACTGGGAATATTGTATTGATTTGGAGGGCTTTAAACTGAATCCTGTGGGATTTGAAGATAGAAACCTAGAAATGTAACTATCAAATAATGATCTGTACATTAATGAAATAATTTGCATAAATAACCCATATTGCATACTGGTTTTAATATTTGATCCAATACAACCACTGAGAGAATAGAATAGAATAGAATAGAATAGAATAGAATAGAATAGAATAGAATAGAATAGAATAGAATAGAATAGAATAGAATAGAATAGAATAGAATAGAGCTGGAAGGGTCCTTGGAGTTCTTGTAGTCCAGCCCTCTGCTCAAGCCGGAGAACCTATACCATCTCAGACAAGTGACTGTCTAGCCTCTTCTTAAAAATCTCCAGTGATGGAGCGCTCACAATTTCTGGAGGTAAGCTGAGAGTAGAAGCCCTCTCAAAGAAGTCTGAATTTTCAACTACACTATGTCTTCTGGCCATGAATTCCATAGTTTCTCAATGGGGTGTTTTGAAGAACCACTTTTGCCTGCTCTGCACATCCCCTCTTCAGTCTTGTTACATGGCTGTGGGTTCTGCTACTATGATCAAGAGAAAATATTTCCGATATGCGCTTGCTTCATTCTAAGCAAAATTTTACTTTTGTATTTTTCTGTCCTTTGGTTCTTTTTCCTAAATAAAAAATCCCAAATGAAATCTTTCCTGATAAGGAAGTCATACTGCATCTTTTCTAGATGCAACAATATATTTTTATGAAGGACAGCAGTCAGGACTTTACACACTACCACAGAATTTTTTCCGACTTGATCATGGCTAGATCAGTTTCTATCATTGTATATGTGAAAATGGATTTTTTTAATTTTTTGCTTCAGTGGTATCACTAAATCATTGTTTACTCTGAAACACATTTGGAATATTGTTCAGTTTTGGAGAGATAGTTCTGGAACTCTTCACTGTTCCTTTGTAAGCATTGCTGATGGACAAACCTATAATTAACTCTAATTCTGAAACTATTTATGAATAGATTGAAAGAATGGAAGTTACAGAAGGATATTTAACTCCTCTGCTGCTTTCCTATGCAGATTCCACTATTCTGGAAGTCTTGGAGTTAGTAGATGAAGGACTTCTGAGGCTACCATTGTGGAACCATATACATTTTTAATTCTGTATATATTTGTTTATACTGACGGGAGAAAATAGATGTGATGGTGAAAAAATGTGGAAGGCTAATGCATAGGATCCTCACATTTATGACTTGCAGCATCTCACTGTAATGTCATAATAATTTAGGCGCTTGGCAACTGGCATGTATTTTTGACAGTTGCAGCATCCTAAGGTCACATGATTGCCATTTGCAGCCTTCCCAACTGGCTTTCAATAAGAAAAGTCAATGAGTGAAGCTGGATTCACTTAATGACCATGGGATTCACTTAATAACTGTGACAAAAAAGGTTGTAAAATCAAGCATGACTCACTTAACAAGTACCTCGCTTAGCAATGGAAGTTCTGGTTTCAGTTGTGGTCATAAGTTGAGGACTGGCTGAATTCACATAATTAAGTGGAGGCACAATACAAGACTTACCTGACAATAATGTTGGTACCCATTTTAGAGTAGGTGCAACATCTAAGGATAATTTGGATAAGAAACAAATATCTATTGGGGAAAGCAGTTTTGTTTTGATTTCAAATACCTCTGCTCTTCACAAAAGCAGTTTTTAATAATTAAAAAAGATTTATCTTCATTGATTAGTATACATTGCTACATTCTGTCCTAAATAGGGATTTTGCATGATTGAATTCTGAACATGCATATAAAAATTCAAAAATCAAAGCTTTCAGAATAATCAGTTACTACATTATGAGTGCTTAATATATTCTTCATTCTGCTGAGTGAGTTGTATATTCTTCACTCCAAGACTAAACTTGGAAGATAGTGATTCTGGTGTTACTTAAGGAGGCATTAGCCCACTGCTCCACCAAGGCAGAAAAGATAATCAAGCAACACTAAGACACAAGCACAGCTATTATTAGAAGTCAATATGGGTTTGTCAAAAACAGATCATGCCAGACAAACCTTTACATTCTTTAACAAAATGACTAAATTGGTGGTCCAGCGAAATGTTGTGGACATAGTATACTTGGGCGTCAGTAAGGCATTTGGCAAAGCTACAACCTACTTCTTGGTAACATAGGAAAATGTGAAATAGATAGTATCATCACCAGATAAATTCGCTAGATAAAAGAGGACTAGAGATGACATGATAGTAGTCTTCCAATGTCTAAAGGGCTGTCACAGAGAAGAGAGGGGGTCAACCTATTCTCCGAAGCACCTGAGGGCAGGACAAGAAGCAATAGATGGAAACTAATCAAAGAGAGATCCAACCTAGAACTAAGAAGAAATTTCCTGATAGTGAGAACAATTAAACAGTGGAACGACTTGCCTCCAGAAGTTGCTCCATCACTGGAGGTTTTTAAGAAGAGATTGGACAGTCATTTGTCTGGAATGATATAGGTCTGCTTGAAGACCTCCAAGGTTCCTTCCAGCTCTGTTATTCTATATTCTGTATTGCTTTCCCAGGATTTCAGGTAGGCAGATGTTGCTGTTTAATAATATTAAAGGTATTGTTGCAGAATGTAAGCTGTTCCAAGTAAAGCTGCCTTTTGCAATTGGCAGATGGTGATTTTTGTCAATGCCAATGGTGTTCAAAGGGTGCTCCAGATATTTTGGATTTCCACCCAAAGCACCTATTATTGTAGAGCCTTGGTGGAGCAGTGGGCTAATGCCTCCTTAAGTAACACCAGCTGCCTGCAATTAGTGCAGGTTCGCATCCCACCAGGCTCAAGGTTGACTCAGCCTTCCATCCTTCCGAGGTAGGTAAAATGAGGACCCAGATTGTTGGGGGCAATAAGCTGACTTTGTAATAATGCCGCTGGGGGGGCGAAAGCCCTAATAAGCAGGCATATACATAGAATGAAGGCTATTGCTAAGCACATTGGTTTGTGCTTAAATTGTAAGCCGCCCTGAGTCTTCAGAGAAGGGCGGGATATAAATGGGATTAAAATAAAAATAAAATAAATAAAATATTGTTGTTATTACAACATTACCATTGGCATTTTCTTTGGCCATAATCATTCTATTTCTATCTACAGATCTTTATATTTTGTTCTTTTCTCCTGTTCTTTCTCTTTTATTTTGCTGGTTCCAGATATTCCAGTGTCCATTTTACCTTTCTTATCATGGTTTGTCACACAGTCTTCCAGGTGTTCAGACTGGATTTATCATTTTTATTATAGCTTGGAAACATGATATTAAGGTCCCAAGCATTTGGAGGATGCCAAGATGCCTGATCCATGCTTACTTTTCTTATAATACTAATTTTATTTCAAAAAATGTTTGTCACTTATAATTATATGGATTCCGTATAGAGAAGCATAGTAAAGAAGCCGGCGTGGTATTTATTCAGGAAAGATAAATAAGCACTGACAGTTAATTACAGCTACCAGTCTTAAATACAAAGATGGCTAACAGTAGTACTGTAAAGTATCGAAAGGACTGTCTTTGCAATGGGCATATCTTTCTGAACAGCAAAAGAAACAGCTGTCCAAATAGCAAAGGGTATAATTGTTAAGAAAGGGGTGTAAAGGAATTTCTTGAATGTTAATGCTTTCCAGGCCAGGAAAGCAGTTCTAATTTAGAAACATGGCAAAACATCTGGAGATGTGGAAGTTCTTGTTATCAGACATTTCAAAAGCACAAAGATTCTGAGCCTGCTCTAGTTATACTTTTGTTCTGTATGGCCGCAGATAGGAATGAATTTGCTTGGAGTATTTCATCAAGTTGCCTGAGGTCCAGACCAGCATCATAAAATATATATACACGGCTGTTGTCTATAGAAATCTTGTTTCTGAATTAGATCAAGAGAATTTCCATTTAGAAATCTCCATTAAATACAGAGTGGAAATTACAAAACTGTTAATACTGCTACTGCTACCTGTTAATAATGAACGTGCATCTCTGCAGTTCTGTAGCCTTAATATTGTGCTGTATCAAGACACAATGAAAAGAATGGAGATGTTTTTCAAAATCATAGGATGTCCTAATAAGGCCAATCCTTTTTCAGAGACATCAAAGCAAAACAGCAAATACGATTGGTCTCAAAGATGTAGTTGAGACATGAAAATAGTTCTATAGTTATAATCATGCTACAGGTTTACAAAATCATAATTGAAACTTAAATATGGTTTCCAATAGAATTTTCTCTCCCAGGCTGACTGCCATCTGGATACATACTCATATTAGTTCTTTGTCTTTACCCACACAAACAGGGTGCAAATCTCCAAGAACAGCTTTGTCCAACAGAAATACTCTTAAAGCAAAAGCAGCTGTTTTTTATATGTACAAACAAAGTTAAAATTCTAAAGCAGCTAGGAGTGAACGAAGTTTCTATAAAAAAGGATTAAAAGGAGAAGAAAGGAGAAAGGGAATGAGCCTGGGAGTGGCTTGAAACTGATCATTTGGCAATTCTGTGAGATTTCATTCTTAATCTTAATAGCTTTTTACATGAACAACAACTGGATCCTGGTAGGGCAAGAGTCAGACTCTGTTTTACTCTTCCCTGGTGGTTTAGAGCTCTGATTCTACTCTTTTTTTCCAGACCTCTGGGCAAGCCCCACCTCCAGAAACAAGCCAGAAATGACTCAGAGGCAGCATCTGGATCAGGGAGACTTTTTGTTGAGATCCCTAGAATGAGGCCGCTCTTGATCTCTTCTTGCAGAGAATTTGTTTTTCTTGATCCTCTCCCTCCTGCCTGTGTGTTTCTTCTGTTTTTCTCTCCCATCATTCCTGAGCTCCGAGCTGTTTTTCATCCCCTCCTCCCCACACAAGCAGGCCTTTCTACTTTAAAATGCTGGCTTCATTCCACCCTGAGTTCCAGATGCTAAGAATAGCCTTGAGCTCCTGCTGCTGCAGAAGCTAACTCTTTTAAGACTTGTATCTGAGGATCTGGTCAAGGCATCCTCTCCATCTAGGGGATAAGGATGCAGCTAAAAGATCAGGATGCATTTTGCCAAGAGGTCCTCTACAGTTCCAAATAGGAATCATCAGGACCATCAGAACTGTAACTAACAATCATGGAGGTTATATTCTAAAAACATCTGGAGGGCACCAGATCACAAAGACTTCTGCGTGGCTTTTTTCTTCCTGTTATATTTTGTGTCTTAGATATTTTTATGGAAGGAGACTTGGGGTGAGGGACATATTTGTTGTCCCGATACAATGGGTGAATGAGCTTTCAATACATCTATAAGTGCCACAAAGTGTAGGGAAATGGATTGGTAAAAATATTTGGATGGATTTACCAGAACTCATAGTATCACCATTTTTCTCACAATACAGGATTTATTTTATGGATAAAACTACAAACATAAGTAGATTAGACTTATGGTGTTAAATGCTGCCAAGAAGGAAAAAAAAGTAGATTTCAGTGTGCTGCAAGGAAAATTATTGCTCATGAAGGCACTGAAAAGTTGCCCATAGACAAAGTATACCAAGCTAGAAACCAGGAAATGGAGTTCTACTCCTGCCTTAAACCAACTAGGTGACTTTGTGCAATTTGGAAGTGATGATTATGCTGTATTGATTGTCTTTTGAGACAGAATTTAGGTTTCTGAAAATTTCAATACATTATCCAGTATTTTTTTTAAGTTACTAGACTTTTTTTTCTTAAAACCAAGTCACTGCCTGCTGGAAAACAACATCCTCAAGTATGCCTAGATCTGTGAGTTGGGTGGAAAAATGTACAACTGGGATTGTCAATCATTTTGAACTGGGCATATTTGGAATTTTGAATGAAACTTTATTGTCAAAGTACAACCATGTATACATTGAGATTGGCTGAGCATCCCTTCGTGTGCCCACCCCCCAGCTTACAGTGACACAAACCCTCCATCTTATTACACTATGTGAACTAATTGCACAACACACCGGCCTTGCAAGTCAATTATGCATAAGTTTATAAAAATTATTTCCTGTTCAAAAGCCTAACAGCTTATGGATAAAAGCTGTTTTTCAGCCTGTTGGTGCGGCTGGCTAAATTCCTATATCTCCGATGGTAGGAGAGTAAGGGTGAGTCATCCCTGAGAATTTTCCTCACTCTTCCAAGGCAGCGAGCTCTGGCGATGTCATCCAGTGGTTTCAGGGGACAGCCCACAATGTTTTGTGCTGTGCTCACCACCCTCTGTAATACCTTCCTATCTGTGGCTCTCAGACCAGTATACCAAACCACAATACCATACGAGAGGACGCTCTCTATAGTAGACCGGTAAAAGAGGGTCATAAGCCGTTGTTCTACCCTTTTCTTCCGCAAGACCCTGAGAAAGTGAAGCCTCTGTTGGGCCTTTCTGGCCACCTGGGTTGTATTAACTTTCCAGGTCAGATCTTGGCAGAGGTAGACTCCCAGAAATTTAAAGGAGGAAACTCTCTCCACACAATCCTCCCCGATGTAAAGTGGGGCAGGTTCCTCCTTTTTCCTCTGGAAGTCTAGCACCATCTCTTTTGCCTTGCCGATGTTCAGGTGCAAGTTGTTGTTATAACACCATATAGATAGTTTTTGTACCTCCCCCCTGTATGCTGTCTCATCCCCACCTGTAATAAGACCCACCACAGTCGTATCATCTGCAAACTTAATTATCGCAGTAGATGGGTCAGATGATACACAGTCATATGTGTACAAAGAGTACAGGTAAGCACGCAGCCCTGTGGCTTCAGGGGGGTGGACAAACCAGACCCGACCCTCAATGTTTGTAACTGGTCCCTAAGAAAGTCTTGAATCCAATCGCAGATGGAGGGGGAGAATTTCAAGTCAGTCAGCTTCTTGATGAGAATGCTCGGCAAAATGGTGTTGAAAGCTGAGCTATAATCAACAAAAAGCATCCTGACATAACTTCCAGGTTTCTCAAGAAGACTTGCTACAGAGTGTAAAGCAGTAGCTATGGCATCGTCTGTCAACCTATTCCCCCTATAAGCAAATTGATGTTTATCAAAATCCAGTGGGAGGTATGTCCTGAGATGTTGGAGAACCAATCTTTCAAAGCATTTCATGACTACAGACATTAATGCAACAGGTCTGTAGTCATTCAGGCACTCAACTGCAGTTTTCTTGGGGACTGGGACAAAGGTAGCTGCTTTCAAGCATGAAATTTGCAAGGAGATGTTAAAAATCCTTGTCAGGACCCCTGCTAATTGGTTGGCACAATTCCTAACCACTATCCCCAGCACCCCATCTGGGCCTGCGGCTTTGCTGGGATTCACAGCCTTCAATACAGTTCTCACTTGGTCTTCAGATAGGGTGAGTTGCTGAAAATCAGAAGGCCAGCCAGCAGAGGCTACAGGGCCTGGTCTTTTTACCTCGTAGCAAGCAAAGAAGATATTCAGCTCCTCAGCCAACGAGGCAATGGTGTTAACCATGCTCCTCGTACTGCCCTTGTAGTTGGTTAATTGCTGCAGTCCCTGCCACACTTGCCTCAGACTGTTGTCTGCTGAGTGGTTCTCCACCTTATGTTTATATTGCTGTTTCGCCATCCTAATGCCTCTTCTAAGATTTGCCCTGGCCTCTCTGTATGCATCCCTATCCCCTGCCTTAAAGGCAGAATCCCGGGCTCTCAGGAGTTTTCATATCTCTGCAGTCATCCAGGGTTTACAGTTCCCGTAAACTCTAATGCACTTTTCTGTTCTTACACTATCAGTGCATGTTCTAATATAAGAGAGTACAGCATCTGTATATGCATTCAGATCTTGTTCTTCGAATACACTCCAGTCAGTGGTTTCAAAGCAGTCCTGCAACTGGCTGAGAGTACCCACTGGCCAGGTTTTGACCCTTTTCATGACTGCCTGAGTTCTTTTCCTGTGTTCTGTACCAGCCTGCTACCGGCCTTGCAGAAAAGGCAACCCCTTTATAAATGGCAAGAGGCTGGAATACGTCTGCCAAATTTATTACAAAAACAAACAAAACACATACCAAGATACCGGAGCTTTGAAACACTATCTGAGCGGTTGCTTTCAGCAAACCAGCCCTCCCCAAACATTCCCTTTATAAAGAGTTCAGGGCGTGGCCTCTCTTTGCCTCCTTCCGAGAAGCCCCACAGCCTTCCTCTGCTTGCTCCTACTTGACTGCCTCCTGAGTCGGGCGTCCTTGAACAGGGCCAGCTGTGGGTCATCTTCATCCACACTGTCAGGCTCACACAGCTGGGTCTCCATGGTGACCAAGTGGGAGGGGCCTGCCTGAGGGCTATCATCAGCAAGATCTTCAACACCCCCCTCCTCCTCTGAGTCGTCGTCCGACCCAACTGCCGAACCCACAGGCTGACCCTGAATCACAACATCCTGAGAGGGCCATACTTTGGGCACAACAGGAGTGAAAGATGATCGGATGTACCCAGGTGGGGGAGAGGGAAAGCTCTGTATGCCTGTTTCAGATTGGAATACACGTGGTCTAAGTGTTCTTCCCTCTGGTGGGAACTTGTACATACTGTACAAACTTGGGGAGAACTGTCTTCAGACATGAGAACATGTTGAATTCTCTAATGGGGATATAACTAATAACAAAGCATGGATTTGTCAGGATGCCCCCTGACCCTCCATAAAGTCTCCTTGTTTTCATGAATTCCCTATAATCTTGTTTTCTCCTGTTTCTGGGTCACATGGATGCATTCCAAGTAAAACATAAGTTTTACCCATTCACTATTTTTATTTGCTTTGTAGAATGCCAACTTTTACATTATTATTGTTTTCAAATGTAAAATATCAAGTGAGGCAGGGAGTGTGCTAGAGAGATGCCTACCTAACATTCCCTTAACGAGCCTATTTACCTTAAAAAAGAGTTAAAAACAGGAGATTATCTGTTTTACACACACAGCTGCATGCTCACTCTCAGGCTGTTCCAGGCATGTCCAGCCCGTAGCCCATGGGCTGCAAGCAGCATGGACAACTAATAATGCAGCCCCACAGGATTGTAAACTTTTAACATCATTATGTATTTTTATATTTATTAACTATATCATATATTTTATATGCAGTCCAAGACAATTTCTCTTCACTCAGTGCAAACCAGACAAGCCAAATGTTTTGACACCCATGGGTTATTCCCTTCAAATCATCTGTTAACTGGGCTCTTTTCCTCCAAACATGCCATTCTTCTGGAAATCAGAAATGTCTATCCAAAAGACTGCTGGTTTCATGGAGGTAGGTAACAGCAGCCCTGAAAGCATTGGGACACTTCAGTCATATATTAGGCGCTGGAGTTAATGGTCTTATGAGGAATCTCTTCAGATAGGAATTTAAAGTAGGTAACTTCAAAATGGAACAATGATAAGCCAAGGATGATAAGCATTTGGGGACTTTCTCTTACTCGTGCTGAATGGAACACTGGACCTCTGCTTGAAAGCTGATCCCTACACTTTCCTCTCTTGCATTCACTTCTACATTCATGCACAACTTTTGGCTTCTGTGTTCTAAGTGCTTTCTTTAAAATCCACACAGAAGATGTTGGGAATCTTCAAGAGATGTCCATCTGCCCAGTTCCAGCATGACATTTTTGGGATCACCTGTTGGTTGGTTTTATCTTAGTTTATGTTATTTGTATGCTGCCTGTTGCTGAAGGCTCTAAGATCTGTAGATATCTGCATAGGACTTCCAAAAGAAGTTTTGTCATATGAAATTTTAGAGAAGGGGGCAAGGGGGAGATAAATAATGATTTTGCTTTGTAGGTTTCTTGTCTTTTCCCACTGTGTCTTCTGCACTTTTACTTACCAGGAGATATAGAATTATTGCACAATTGTGTTTGAATGGCAATGTCAGGGAGGGCTTGGGTAATCTTTTGCAGGGCCGGGCAGAGAGGTTTGTTCAGTACCTGATGGACAAAGTTACTCGGATTCATTCCCAGTTGGACCTGGGGAGAGGCCTTGCCCTGTTATCTGGGAACAGTTTCAGCCATTTGGCTCTGATGAAGTGGACAGGATCCTTGATGTTGTCAGTGCCACCACCTATCATTTATGTCATTGTCCCTCCTAGATGGTGAAAGTTTCCAGGATGGTGACTAGCTGGTGATCCAGATAGTGATTAACACATCATTATAAGAGGGGACATTTCCAGATGCTTTTAAGCAAGCCCTGTTTTGTCTCCTACTTAAAAAACCATCAGTGGATCCCATCTACCTGGACAATTTTCATCCAATTTACAACCTCCCATTCTTAGGGAAGGTGGTGGAAAGGCCTGGCAGCTGCAGAGGATCCTGGATGAAATGGATTATCTGGACCCCTTCCAGTCAGCATGCAGGCCTGGTTACGGGATGGAGACAGCATCGGTCAGGGATGCCCCCTTTCACCTCTACTGTTTATTTTGACTTTAGAACCACTATTGATTATAATTAGGCAAAATAATAATATTAAAGGATTAAAAATAAATGATCAGCAATATAAGCTTCAAGCTTTTGCTGATGACTTAGTTTTTATTTTGGAAGACCCATTGGAATCAGGCCCTAAATTATTGGAGGAAATTAGTGCCTTTGGAGAAGTAGCAGGTTTAAAGATTAATCGAGATAAAACTAAATTTTTGGTAAAGAATATTGGAACTGAATCCAAGGTACAATTACAAGAGGTGATGGGGATCCAAATAGTTAAAAAAAAGTTAAATATTTAGGTATTTGGCTATCTTCAAGGTGTCCATCTATAAAGGAATTAAATTATCAAAAATTGATGACTGAGATGGAGAAGAATTTAGACAGCTGGAAAAACATTCAACTCTCAATCCTAGGACAAATTGCAGTGATTAAGACCCATATTTTGCCAAAGTGGTTATACCTATTCCAAACTCTTGGCGTATGGTGAGAGGGTGGATCTATACAAAAATACCTGGCTGGTTTACTCCTTTGGAAGCTGTAACTTATTCAACGTTACACAATCCAGACAGAAACTATAGGTATAAAGATCTCATAGATCTGAGAGGCAATCTTAAATCCAGGGAGGAGTTACATTCTGGGGGTATAGAGTTGGATTGGTGGTCGTATTCTCAAATGAGCTCAAGGTTTAATAGGGATAAGCAAGAATTTGGAATCAATATAATCCCACAAGAATTAGACAAGATTTTATGGGGAAGTGATGCTAAAATTTTTTCTAAGACCTATAATCTACTTTTGTTCCATGGGATGGAAGGGGGAACAATAAATGACGTAATGATTGCCTGGGGGAGAAATATTGGTCGCACTATAGAATTAGAAGAGTGGGAACAAATTTGGAAGAAAAATATAAAATTAACGTTAGCAACGGCATTTAAAGAAAATATGTACAAAATGTTGTATAGATGGTACTTAGCTCCCGCACGAATTTCAGAAATGTTTCCCAATGCAAATGACAAATGTTGGAAATGTGATTCTGCCAGGGGCACTTTCTACCATCAATGGTGGACTTGTCCAAAGGTTAGGCGCTACTGGACCAATATAAAAAATTGGTTATTTCAAATAACAGGATATGATCTTCAATTGGACCCAGCTATTTTCCTCTTGGGGATGAAGCCACAAGAAGTACCAAAAACGTTTGGTATCTAGTAATACATATTACAACAGCGGCGCGTATGATTTATGTGCAATATTGGAAGATGATGGAAATCCCAACGGACTATCAAGTAATAGAGAAAGTATTACTATGCGCAGAGTCATATCGAATGACATATATTCTCAAAGGGAAAAGTGAATCACTTTTCAATAAAAGTTGGGACTCCTGGTATTCATGGTTACAAAATAGAATATTTAATCTCAACGGGGGAAATACCAGATGATTGTGTATTATTATTTGAGGTATAGAATCTGGAGATATATACAATTATAGATTTCTAATATTTGGTAATTAAAGGTTACTTAGCCTGGGATGCACGAGAAAAAGAAATTAGGGGTAGTATTACACTCCCCGGTCCTGTCTAATGTTGTTGTTTTTGTTTTTTTGGTGTCTAGGATGTTTTGGTGTTTTTCTATTGATGCACTTTTCAGTATGTTGTAATAATGTTCTTGTTTTTTTTAATTTAAAATTTGTTTAATAAAATTAAAAAAAAATTAAAAAAAGAGACAGCATCGGTCAGACTTGTTGATGATCTTTGATGACAACATGATGGGGATAGTGCAACCATTCTCGCTCTCCTTGACCTCTCAGTGGCTTTTGATACCATTGACCATGGTGTCCTTTTGGGCCGGCTGCAAGGGCTGGAGCTGGGTGGCACAGTTCTGCACTGGTTCAGCTCCTTCCTCTGTGGCAGGTCCCAACCAGTATTGATAGGGAGTGAGAGGTCCAGCCCTCGGCCACTTTTCTGTGGTGTACTGCAAGGCTCAGTACTTTCTCCACTCCTTTTCAACATCTATATGAAACCGCTGAGTGTTGTGACTCAGGGCCAGCCTGTGGGCCCGACAGCCGGGTCCGATGTATCGGAGGACTCAGATGTGGGGGAGGAGGGAAACGAACCGGCTGATGATGATTTGGAGACTTTGCAGAGTCCTCAGCCGGGAACCTCTTCTCAGCTGTGTGAGCCCGAGAGTGCGGAGGATGATGACCCACAGCTGGCCCTGTTCAAGGACGCCCGACGCAGGAGGCAGACGAGCAGGGACAAACAAAGGAAGGCTATGGGACTCCTCGGGAGGAGGCACAGGGAGACCACGCCCTGAGCTCTCTATAAAAGAAGTGTTTGGGGAGGGGCTAGTTGCTGAAAGCAACTTTTTCTTTGAGAAGTCAAGCTCTTGTATTTTTGTAACAGTGTAATTAAAACTTGGCAGAAGCCTTTTGATCTTGGACGCTTTCCAGACTCTTCCTTTGATTAGGGGTGCGAGAAGAGGGCTGGTTTAGAAAAGTTTGCTTTCAGCCACCCACCCCTTAATACTACGATGGAGCAGCTTCTTGCCGAGAATGTCCAGCTCAACCAGCAACTCACCTTGCTGGCCACTCAGGTGGCACAACTGCAGGCTCAGGTACATGCTGCCCCCCCACCCAGGAGGAAATGTCAGATAGCTATGCCGGATAAATTCGCTGGTAATCCAGAACTGTTTCCTGCCTTCCTGGGACAATGCCAGCTTTATATCAGCGTGAAAGCAGCTGATTTCCCCACTGACCGAGATAAGGTGGGATTCGTGTTGAGCCTTCTGTCGGGAGATGCAGCTCGTTGGGGCACGCCTCTGTTGGCACAGCCTAGCCCTTTGTTGGATAACTTTGGGGGGTTTTGTGACCATATGCGCCTCATGTACGAGGACCCGATTAAGGCACAGACGGCCACCCGACGCCTGAAAGCTTTGAGGCAGGGTCAGCGCCCTCTACAGGCCTATATCAGCGATTTCCGGCTGCTTAGCCAGGATTCCGCCTGGAATGAGGCTGCGCTCGTGGATGCCTTTCAGGATGGCTTGTCAGAGGAGATGTTGGATGAGCTGGCCCGCGTGGACATTCCCTCAGACCTGAATGGGCTGATCCATCTTTGTCTGCGGATCGATGCCCGGCTGCAGCAGCGTAAGAGTCGCCGTGCCACCCCACAGACCCCTGCCGCCCCTGTTGTGCGTGAGCCCCCGGTCCAGAGGGAGGAGCCAATGGAGCTGGGTGCCGCCAGGTCCCGTCTATCGGTGACGGAAATGGACAGACGACGATCGGAGGGGTTGTGTTTTTACTGTGGGGACCCTGGACATTTGGCTGCTTCTTGCCCGAAGAAGCGTCAGCGGGCGTCAGTGACCAAGCCTGCCCTGAGAAAGTCCCCTGCTTTGTTATCGGGAAACGGCCCGAGCCCGATCTAGACGGTGTGAAAGATCGGGCGACCCACAACATCCACTCCGAGCGACGCCGTTCCAACGGTGCCTGTGAACCTCCACGGCATTTGATTTTGGAGGCACGTCTGATCCTCCCTGGCAAGTCAGAGGGGATTCCAGTCCATGCCTTAATTGACTCTGGGGCTACCACTAACTTTATGGATTCGGCCTTTGTGGCCAAATGGGCTGTTCCCCAGTGTCCAGTGGATCCGCCCATGCTTGTGGAGACCATCGATGGTCGAGTGCTCCTGTCCGGGCCTATCACGGCCGCCACGCAACCCGTGTGTATGGCCATCAGTACCCATGTGGAGGCCATTCAGTTCTACGTCACTTCGGATCTGCACTTCCCCGTGGTCTTGGGACTGGCGTGGCTCCGGGCGCATGATCCACAGATCTATTGGTCTCAGAACTTGGTCACCTTCCCAAGTTTGCAGTGCGTGGACCACACCCGCCATATCTGTGCCGGCCAGGTGGAGGGTTCCTCAGGGGTTTCCTTGCCTCCCGAACTGTCCGACTTTGCTGACGTGTTCAGCGAGTCAGAGGCGGACCAATTACCCCCGCACAGGCCCTACGACTGCTCCATTGACCTAGTCCCTGATGCGCCTCTCCCAGTGGGGCGTTTGTACTCCATGTCGGAGCCCGAGTTGGCTGCATTGCGGGACTTCCTGACGAAGAACTTGGCTCGTGGTTTCATCCGGCCCTCGTCCTCGCCAGTGTCTGCGCCCGTGCTCTTCGTCAAAAAGAAGTCGGGCGAGTTACGGCTTTGCTGTGACTACCGGAAACTCAACGCTATCACGGTGCGTAACCGCTACCCGCTGCCCCTCATCCCCGAGCTCTTGGACCGACTCCGGGAGGCTAAGATCTTCACGAAACTGGACCTGCGTGGAGCTTACAACCTCGTCAGGGTTCGGCCGGGTGATGAGTGGAAGACGGCGTTTGGTACTCGCTATGGACATTTCGAGTACACGGTGATGCCGTTTGGCCTGACCAACGCCCCCGCTGTGTTTCAGCATTTTATGAATGACGTCTTTCGGGATCTGTTGGACCAGTTTGTTGTGATTTACCTGGACGACATCCTGATTTACTCCCCGTCGCGTGAAGCGCATCATCAGCATCTCCGTCAGGTCCTGCAGCGCCTCCGGAATCATCGGCTGTTTGCCAAGTTGGAGAAGTGCCAGTTCTACCAGGTGACCATTGATTTCCTGGGTCACCGCATTTCTCCTGAGGGCATCGCCATGGAACCGAGTAAAGTTGAGTCATTGCAGAGTTGGCAACCCCCGCGTCGCGTGAAGGATATTCAGCGACTTCTTGGATTTGCCAACTACTATCGGACATTCATCCCTGGCTTTGCTGCCTTGACAGCCCCCCTCACCCGGCTCCTGCAGAAGAAGACTCGGTTCCAGTGGAACGCCCCCGAACAACAGGCGTTCCAAGCTCTGAAGGACGCCTTCATGAAGGAGCCCATCTTGAAGCATCCTGACCCGCAACGGCCATTTGTCGTGGAGGCGGACGCCTCCGACATTGCCATTGGGGCCGTGTTACTTCAGGCAGCGACGCCCAACGGTACCCTTTTCCCTTGCGCGTATCACTCACGGAAATTGAATCCCTCGGAGCGCAACTATACCATCTGGGAGAAGGAGCTGCTGGCCATCAAGGCGGCGTTCGAGGCTTGGAGGCATCATCTGGAGGGGGCGCGGCATCAAATCGAGGTCCGGACGGACCACAAGAATCTGGAAAGCCTGCAGACCGCTCGGAATTTGAACCAACGCCAGATCCGGTGGTCCCTCTTCTTTGCGAGGTTTGACTTCCGGGTGCGGTACATACCAAGCGGGCACAACCAGAGAGCGGATGCTCTGTCCAGGAAGCCCGAGTACACCCGAGTGGAAGACAAGCTTCCGCCCAGGACCGTGATCCCCGTCGAGTCTTTTGCTGCGGTGCGGGAGCCGGTGGATATACGGGCTCGGATCCGGGAGGCGCAGCAGCAGGAGGCGTGGGTGGCTCAGCGGAAGGAAGAGGTGGGGCC
This sequence comes from Vipera ursinii, assembly GCF_947247035.1. NCBI lineage: Eukaryota > Metazoa > Chordata > Lepidosauria > Squamata > Viperidae > Vipera > Vipera ursinii. The sequence continues at coordinate 178,747,245 of NC_139513.1, forward strand.
AGATTCGCCTTGGTCGGTCACGGATGGACTCCTGTATTATCGTGACCGGCTCTATGTTCCAGGAGGGCCACTCAGGGGACTCGTCCTCAGCCAATGTCATGATAACCCGGCTGCGGGGCATTTTGGCCTGTTCAAGACTCTGAACCTGGTCTCCCGTACATTCTGGTGGCCCCGAGTCCGACACGATGTCCAGTCTTATGTCACCTCCTGCGTCCCATGCAGGCAGGCCAAGTCAGCGACAGGGGCCCCGCCTGGTTTACTGCAGCCTTTGCCAACGCCCAAGAGACCCTGGGGGGCTGTGTCCATGGACTTTCTGACGGATCTACCCCCATCCTCCGGCTTCACGACAGTGTTTGTGGTGGTGGACATGTTGACCAAGATGGCGCACTTCATCCCCTGTCGCGGCTTACCGTCAGCTCGCGCCACTAGTCGCATGTTCATCCAACAGGTGTTCCGGCTGCACGGCCTTCCCGATAGAGTCGTCTCCGATAGGGGGGCCCAGTTTACAGCCCGCTTCTGGCAGGAGTTGATGCGGGCGTTGGACATTAAGGTTTGCCTCTCGTCCGCGCATCATCCTCAGACCGACGGGGGTACCGAGAAGGTCATCGGCATTTTGGAGCAGTATCTGCGCTGCTACGTTAACCTGCAGCAGGACAATTGGGTGGACTATTTGGCCATAGCCGAGTTTGCCTTTAACAACTCGCAGCACACCTCCACGCAGATGACACCGTTCTTGGCCAATGTGGGTTATCACCCTCGGTTTTTCCCCCTTTCTCCCGTGGACTCACCGGAGCCGGCAGCGAACGAATTCATGGCGGAGTTACAGGCGATCCATCGGTTGGTGCGACGGCAGCTGGAGAAGGCCAAGGCCGACTACAAGAGGTTCGCCGATCGGTCGAGAAGGGATACGCCTCCATTATCGGTGGGGGATCGGGTCTGGCTGTCCACCAGGAACCTACCATCCACTCGGCCGGCGAGGAAGCTGGACCACCGTTACCTTGGACCGTTCCCAGTCGAGGCCGTCATCAACCCGGTCGCCTATCGTTTAACTCTGCCACGTTCCCTGCGCGTGCACCCCGTCTTCCATCGGTCCTTGTTGGTCCCCGAACAACCGGCTTGTCCACTTCGCCAAGCGGAACCTCCCCCATCAGGACCTCGTGATGGCGACAGCACCCCCGAGTACGAGGTCGCCAGCATCAGGGATTCCCGCTGGCTGAAAGGTCGCTTCCAGTACCTGATCGAGTGGAAAGGGTACGGGCCGGAGGACTTCACATGGGAAGACGCGACCGCCGTTCATGCCCCTGCGTTGGTGACTGCTTTTCACGAACAGTTCCCATCCCGACCGCATCCGGATCGGCAGACCCGGGGGAAGGGCCCTGCGGTGCGGGATAGTGTTGTGACTCAGGGCCAGCCTGTGGGCCCGACAGCCGGGTCCGATGTATCGGAGGACTCAGATGTGGGGGAGGAGGGAAACGAACCGGCTGATGATGATTTGGAGACTTTGCAGAGTCCTCAGCCGGGAACCTCTTCTCAGCTGTGTGAGCCCGAGAGTGCGGAGGATGATGACCCACAGCTGGCCCTGTTCAAGGACGCCCGACGCAGGAGGCAGACGAGCAGGGACAAACAAAGGAAGGCTATGGGACTCCTCGGGAGGAGGCACAGGGAGACCACGCCCTGAGCTCTCTATAAAAGAAGTGTTTGGGGAGGGGCTAGTTGCTGAAAGCAACTTTTTCTTTGAGAAGTCAAGCTCTTGTATTTTTGTAACAGTGTAATTAAAACTTGGCAGAAGCCTTTTGATCTTGGACGCTTTCCAGACTCTTCCTTTGATTAGGGGTGCGAGAAGAGGGCTGGTTTAGAACACTGAGTGAGATCATCTGTCAAAACAAGTTGAGGTATATATTATATGCTGATGACACCCAACTCTATATTTCCATTTTGGTGACCCAAGTGGCTGCCCTTTTATGGTGCTTGGAAGCTATAGGGGCCTGGATGGGGGACAACAGGCTTCAACTGAACCTTGGCAAGACTGAATGGCTTTGGGTACGCAAGGCTTCAGGATCTGGGACTTTGTCATCTTTGACGCTGGATGGGGTGGCACTGCCCCAGAAAGACACGATCCACAACTTGGGGGTTCTTCTGGAGTCATGACTCCTGTTTGAGGAAGAGGTGGCAGTCACGGCTAGGAGAGCCTTTGCACAACTTCATGTTGTGTGCCAGTTGCAGTCTTTCCTGGACTGGGATTCCCTGTGCTCAGTCGTTCAATCCCTAGTCATCTCATGAGTGGACTATTGTAATACCCTTTATATGGAACTATCCTTGAAGATCATTCAGAAGCTACAGTTGGTGCAGAGTGTGGCAGCATGGATTGTTTTGGGGCTTCCAAGAATGGCCCCTGCATTGGTTAACAGTCTGCTTCCTGGTGCAATTCAAGGTGTTGGTGATCATGTGTGAAACCCTTCATGGTATGGCTCCAGGTTACTTGAGGGACCATCTCACCTAACTGGGATTGGCCTGTACCACTCATGCCAGCAGAGGAGGCCTGCTGCAGGTGCTGTCAGCCCAATTATTCCAACTGATGGGGTCTAGGAGAAGGGACTTCTCTGCTGTTGCTCCTGCCCTTTGGAATATCTCCCCCCTCCCGATGTGAGGTTGGCCCTAACCCTCCTATCTTTTTGTTAAGGGCCTGAAGACATGGCTGTGCCAATTGGATTGGGGTCCCCACTCCGCCCCATCCTCCCCCGGGTCTTTGGTTTTAATGCTTGTTTTTAATTTTTTATGTTTTAGCTTATATGTAACTGTAAGTTACCCTATGGTAAAATGGGTGATCAATAAATTTCATAAATTAATAAATGTTTAACTCAAATTTTCTTTTCTCTTTTATTATGCAGTTCCACACAATTCATTTCAGTTCTACAATGTTAGCCTTCATTCAGTTCTTTTTAAAATGTCAACCCTGCCCAGCTCGGGGATATGGAAATAACTTTCTCTTCTCCCCCACCGCCCCTTACATACTGTACACTCTTCCAACGAAAAAGAATATATAGCTGTCTAAGTTGAAATCCTAGATGCTTTCTGAGCTTGGTTGCTTCCAGATGTTTCATTAGCCAATAGGATAACATCATTAGTGCATGCATCTCACACTGATGATGTTTCCTAGTTGGTTAATGAAATATCTGCAAGTAAACAACCAAGCTCATAGAATATCTCGGATTCCACAGATGATTTTTTGTGCTTTTTTTCTAAAAAGCTGCTGTGACTGGAAAGAAATAATGGATGCTCTTTCCATTTTAAAATAAAAGTATTACTCATAACAATGATGACTACTAATAATAAGCAGACAAATATGCAGAGCTGCATTTAATATCAAGAAGATACTGCTGTAAATCTAATTAAAGCAGCTATTTTAAATACCACTGAATTTCAAATTGACCTGACAATTACTTTACTCTAGAAATTATAAATAATAGTACCATGTAGAGGAAGAGGATATCTATCAGTACAAGGGGAAAACGTTTAAATAATTTTCTAAATCAGGTTTTCTAAAACTGTGAATATTCATTTAAAACATATCAATACATGAACAGATTTATTAAAGAAGTAATTGAATTTATATACCGTATGATGCAGTAAAATGAAGACAGCAAATTAGTAAACCATAGCCAGAGAAGGCATGAAGAGCACTTGACTTTTATTCCAAAAGAAAAATCATTCCCATAATCTTAAATATTCCTGCAATTTTAGCAAAGACCTATCTTGTTTTAAACCCTGCAAAGGGTAGGAATTATCCACTGCACAGTGCAAAAGGGGACAATACAAGATATTTTAATTCTCTTAATCAACTGGAGACTATGGAGAAGCAGACTTTCTGCAAAATCACAGGGTTATTAGATTTATATTAATTGAAAAAATGGTGGTTTTGCATATAGTTTTTAATTCAGTTTATCATCACAGGGGCATCTACTGTTGTATTTCCATATGATAAATATTTCTAGGAAAATGAATATCTAAAAAAAGCAAACGGGCACAATTTGGTGCAAGAGATGAAGAATGACCAGATTTCCTTACTAGTCTTCTAAATATCATGTGTAAGATTGTGGTTTTATAGATTCCCCTATACTGTAAGTTGGATGAATTCAGACATATGAGAAAAGTAGGCTGGCAGACCTATGGACTTTCCAACATCAGAAAGAGAGACTTTTTCAGTTATTAATTGTGCCTTACATAGGTGGTTTCCCATGACAACCAAACAACATTTGCATTGTTTTTTTACCTCTATTTCCCCTTGCTCCCCTTATACAAATGCTGCTACTTCCCAAGCTCCAGAAGATAATTTTCATATGAAGGATGAAATCTACTTTAAGTTGAGCTCCTGATAACTTAGTGAATAGGACCATGGAATATTCTTACTGCATTTATTTAAACAGTTTATTAGCTGCCTTACTTAACAATGGAGAGTGTATACCTGATACATCTCTTGAGATCAGGTGTCAGATTTCAGGTAGCTGCTGCCATATAGGTCCAAGTAACAAAGATATTCAAATAATATCTCTTATGCTTACTCCATAGTAAAGAATCTTATGTTACCCAATTGAGGGAAAAGCTTTGAGGTCACATTACAAATTTGATGGGTCAAAATTTAAAAGAGAACAATGATTAAAGACTTTGAAATTAAGCAGCAATTGAAAAGGTATGGTATGATTATTAATACATCATTAGTACCATTATTAGGTTGCTTTTGGCCTGAATTTTATTCAGAACAAAGTTAAAATACAAAATTAAATAAAAATCCAAGAAGACAAAGAAAAAACACAAGACACAAAGCAAGCAGAATATTAAAACATCAACAACAAAATAACCACCACAACAACATATTATACACACATTATCCCATCTTGTTGAATACTGATTAATATACTACAACATTAGTTCCCACCCCTAGCGAAACCAGTCCTCCCAAAAATTTTAAACTACTAAATATATTAGCAACTTGTTGACCTGTCTTCTTTATGTTAGATTAGTAAAAAAGTAGTTAACAAGAAAAACAATAATAGTAAAACAGAGCAAAATTCAAGTTTCAAAACTCTCTGTTAACAAACTGTTATTGTAATCCACTCGTAGAAAATTTACCATGGCTTCTTCACAATCCTGGATCATCCCAAAAGTTATAAATAGGTCATCCTGGGTCAAAAATTCATGTTTGTTTCTTAATATCCTCTCTTGTCAATAGTTTATTAAATGTAGTAAATTCAATTTCCAAAATAGGTCGGTCTTCAAGTCAGAGTGCAAGCAGAAGTAGTTACCAGTTAACTGTAAAAAATTTATCCAGTCTTCCTCCATCTTTGTAGAGGAAAGGAATTCCTTCATAGAGGAAAGGAATTTGTCTTCATCCCTTCTAGCTGTAATGCTGGAGAAGTATACAAAGTTAAATTTTGGAACAACACTTCACTGATTCTTCAGCTTTGAGACTACCTCTTTGATCTGGAGACAGCTCAAAATCCTTTTATGTAACTTTATCCAAAAGCAAAGCTTCAGATTCTACCATTCTTTGAATGTTTAAGTTTAATCAAACACACACACACACACACACAGAGAGAGAGAGAGAGAGAGAGAGAGAGAGAGAGAGAGAGAGAGAGAGAGAGAGAGAGAGAGAGAGAGAAGGTATTTTGCAAATTCAAAAAATATAGAATCCATCCAATATTGTCGTGCTTTCCATAGGAAGAGACAAAGGTTATTCAGAACAACATATATCAAACAGAAAAAAGAAAAAAAGCAAGTCCAGCAAGGGTTGAAATAAATCAGCATTCAACTGCTAATCAACTTTTAAAGCAAAAAGCAAAATAAAGTCAAAAAGTGAAAATTAAAATTCTAGCATGGTTGGAAACGAAACTGCTTGACAGGAAGGTGGACATGCCCAGTGACTTTTCATTCGCTTCCAGAGGGAATTGGAATTTTCACCACCACCCCTTCCCCCATTGGATCCACAATCATCCAAAAGTCATCTTGGATCATTTCTAAGTGCTCCCATTCAAAGCCAGGGAGCAGCACTGCCAAAGAACCAGCTTTAGCAGTGAAATCAGCAAATCCTGAGAAAAAAGAAACTTACTGTGCAGCAGTCATCTTGAAAGGGGAAGCCCTTACTTTCTATGATTTTGACACTTATTTTGATACAGCCCAAAACTTCACTGGCTCTTTGGCAGCTGCAGCACATTGATGGCTGATGCCAGGTCTATGGTCCACCAGGATGGCCCAAATCTTCTCCCAAGTATTATTGCTGAGCCAGCTATTGCTTGACTGGTGCCTTTAGGCTTTTCTGTCTTACATTTACCTTAATTTCTCCCTAAAGAACTGCATATTGTTAAATAGGGACCAATATTTGAGTGTACCAAGACCTTAGAGGCAACTCTAGCCAAACTGCAACCTACACAAGAAAGCTGTACCCCAAACGAACTAAATAATGAACAAATAACTTCTAGAGGATTTGACCCTACTGATAAACCCTTGGAGGAAGACAAATGGAGGTATGTCACACATAGAAGGAAACACAATAACCAAAGAAAGAAGCAGCATCGATCTAATAAACTCCTACTGCCCAATCTAACCCAACCAGAAGCAGCCCCACTAAGACTGAGCAATTGATCTCTCCCCCTAGATAGAAATATGCAGACCCACAACCTCCCCCTCAAAGAGAACATGCAGATATCTAGCAAAGAAACACCAAACATCCCTAAAAGAGTCACATCAACAAACACACCTGAGATAAACAGAAAAGCATCCCAGATGGCACCCCCCCAAAAAAAGTTAGGAAAATGTTGGTAATAGGAGATTCTATCCTCAAAGGAACAGAATCAGCCATCTGCAGACCGGACATACAAACCAGGGAGGTATGTTGTCTCCCTGTGGCTGAGAACCTAACCAAAATAATTAGGCCCACAGATTACTACTCTTTCCTCCTCCTTCACATTGGGACGAATGACACAACAAAAAAACTTGAGTACAATATTGAGGGATTATAAGCAACTAGGCAATAAAGTTAAGGAGTTAGGAGCACAAGTAGTGTTCTCATCAGTACTTCCAACAAAACGGCAACCTCCATTGAGGAAAAAGAGAATTCTAGAAATAAACCACTGGCTAAAGGGTTGGTGTCTCCAAGAAAATGTTGGTTTCCTGGACCATGGACTGCATTTCCTACTCAAAGGACTCTTGTCAAGGGATGGGCTGCACCTCCCTAAAACAGGGAAAAATATACTCGGAAAAAGACCCAGCTCACCAGGAGGGCTTTAAACTAAAATTGAGGGGGAAGGTTGACCAATCTTTAAAATATCTAGAACATAAAAACAGTCATAAATCCCAAGAAAACAAATCAAACAATGAGGTAGGGAGTAATGAGGGGGAAAAAAGAAAAACTCCAACAACAATCAGGAGATGCAGGAAACATACCCGTGGACAGGCATAAAAGTCTTAAATGTTTATATACTAATACTCAAATCTTGGGCAACAAACAGGGTGAACGTGAAGCAATAGTACATGAGGGCAGGTATGACACAGTTGGCATTACAGGAACCTGGGGAGACAAAATTCATGACTGGAATGTACTGATTGATACAAATTGTTCAAAAGAAATAGATCTACAAAAAGAAGAGGGGGAGTTGTACTATATGTAAGAGAACACTACATATCTACATAAATGCACATGATCAAAGATAAAATCCCTCCAGAATGCATATGGGTCAATATAAAAGGGGAAAAAAGTGATATTGCCATAGGTGTATATTACAGCCCCCCCCAGCCAATCAGAAGAAATAGATGGATTTTTTGCCAATTTGTTAACAAATGCATGTAGGAAGCATACCACAGTAGTAATGAGAGACTTCAACTACCCAGATATCAACTGGGAGACAAACTCTGCAGCGAATAGGAGATCAAACAGATTCTTAACCAACTTAGCTGACAAATTTATCATCCAAAAGGTGGAGGCGGGAACTAGAAGTCAAGCTATACTGGGCTTAATTTTTACTGATCAAGAAGAAGTGATAGAGGGAGTTGAAGTCACCAGAACCTTTGGGGAAAGTGATGACATCATGCTGAAATTCAATATAATGCAAACACAAGCAATAGAAAATAATCCAACCATAGTCTTAAACTTCAAAAGAGCTGATTTTAATAAACTCAGAGAAAACCTACAAAAGATTCCATGGACAAAAATCCTAAAGGGGAAAAGAACGCAACAAGCATGGGAAACTCTGAAAAATATGATCATAAAAGCCCAGTCCAGTGTAATACCACTGAAAAAGAAAAACAAGAAATCCAAGAGGAAACCAGCATGGCTGCAAAAGCTCTCTCTGACAAACTGCAAGACAAAAAGGACAAGTACAAAAAATGGAAAGAGGGACACATAATTAAGGCTGATTATCAGCAGACAGCCAGAACATGCAAAGACGAAGTCAGGAAAGCAAAGGCTTAGAATGAACAAAGACTTGCAACAGAAATCAAGGATAATAAAAAAGTTTTTCAACATATAAATAACAAGAAAAAAGTCAAGGAAACTGTAGGTCCACTAAAGAGAGAAGATGGCAAGGAAGTAACAGGCAGTAGGGAGAAAGCAGAGCTGCTTAACTTGTTCTTTGCATCAGTCTTCACACAAGAAGAAATTATAGCTCAACATACCAAAAAAACTACTGCAAAAGACAAACTAGAAACAAAAATTGAAATAAGCAAGAAAATGGTAAGAGAACACCTATCTTACCTTGATGAATATAAATTACCGGGACCTGACAGATTACATCCCAGAGTTCTAAAGGAGCTGGCAGATATTTTCTGAGAACCATTGCACCATATCTTTCAAAAATCCTGGAGCACTGGGGAAGTACCAGAGGATTGGAAAAGGGCTGATGTGGTTCTCATCTTCAAGAAAGGGGCGGGGGGGACCAGACCCAGGAAACTACAGACTAATCAGTCTAACATCAATACCTGGGAAGCTCCTGGAAAAGATAATAAAAAACCGATCTGCGAACAACTAGAAGCAAACAAAGCTGTAACTGATAGCCAGCATGGGTTTGTTAAAAACAGATCAAAGCAATCTTATTTCATTTTTTGATAGTGATCAAATTAGTAGACCAGCAAAACTCTGTGGACGTAGTATACTTAGATTTCAGTAAGGCATTCAACAAAGTAGATGACAATCTACTGCTTGGTAAGCTAGAAAAAGGTGGAACAGACAACATCACCAGCAGATGGATTTGTAGCTGGCTGACAAACCATACTCAATGAGTAGTCCTCAATGATACTACATCCACATGGAGGGAAGTAAGCAGTGTGGTACCACAAGGCTCTGTCTTAGGACCAGTACTCTTCAATATCTTTTTTTTATACTCTTCAATATCTTCATTAATGACTTAGATGAGAGAATAGAAGGGAACTCATCAAATCTGCAGATGACACCAAAGTGGCAGGAATAGCCAACACCCCAGAAGACAAGATCAGGACCCAAAAAGATCTTGACAAACCTGAGCAATGGGTCCTATCCAACAAATGAATTTTAATGTGGAGATAAGCAAACATTTACATTTAAGCAGGAAAAATCAAAGGTATAAGTACAGACCTGATTCAAAAACAGTAACTGTGAGAGGGATCTTGGAGTCCTAGTGGACAATCACTTGACTATGAACCAACAGTGTGCAGCAGCAGCCAAAAAAGCTAATATAATCCTGGGTTGTATAAATAGAGGCATAGAATCAAGATCATGTTAAGTATTAGTACTGCTTTATAAAATCGTACTTAGACCACACCTGGAATACTGCAACCAATTTTGGTCACCATACTACAAAAAAGATGTTGAGACTTTGGAAAAAGTTCAGAGAAGAGCAACTAAAATGATCAAAGGCCTGGAGACTAAAACATATGAAGAACAGCTGCAGGACTTGGGTTTGGCTAGCCACTAGTCTAAATAAAAGAAGAAACAAGGGTGACATGATAGTAGTATTCCAGTATTTGAGGGGCTACCACAAAGAAGAGGGCATCAAACTATTCTCAAAAGCACCAGAGGAAAGGACAAGAAACAATGGTTAGAAACTAATCAAGAAGAGAAGCAACCTGGAATTAAGGAGAAACAGTGAGGACAATTAACCAGTGGAACAGCTTTCCTTCAGAAATCATGGGCACTCCATCACTGGAGATTTTAAAGAAGAGGCTAGATAGTCACTTGTCTGAGATGGTATAGGTTCTCCTATTTGAGCAGGGGGCTGGACTAGAAGACCTACAAGGTCTCATTCTATTCTATTCTATTCTATTCTATTCTATTCTATTCTATTCTATTCTATTCTATTCTATTCTATTCTATTCTATTCTATTCTATTCTATTCTATTCTATTCTATTCTATTCACACTAACTTTGGCCCTGGTTAAAGGTCTGGATATTTAAAGCTTTATAAAGGCCCAATATTTGTAAGAATTAAAGTAGCTGATGGGAACTCTTGCAAGCCTTTCCAATGCTTGACATTTGAAATGTTCACTCCAAGAGGCAGCTAATTAAAGCTTTTCTAGTAATGAAGACAACAATCCAGTTGGCCGCAATGAAGTCAGTATTTGTTACCCAATTTTGATCAACTATTCAAATCTCAACTTCACCTAGAGACAAAACTTTTGTTTTCCTACTGCTCCAATCAGAATTTGTGAATAGTGTGTAGGAACGAAAAAAGGAGCTTTCTGATGTTTTCTATACTTGATCTTAGCAAAAAGGGCTGGGGTAACAGAGAAACTGGTGCTTGAGAACTGTTAATCCCACGTGGTATGAAATAAAGAAAAGGCTGCATCCTGCTGCAGTCACACGATCCTGTCTGGATAGCAATAGCAACAAGAATTCTGAGCTCCTGATAAGTTTTGAGAATTTATGAATTAATAGACAAGGACAAAGTTAAAACAGAAGAGATGTGCTGGCTGCTGTATATGTTTATTTTGTTGTTTTATAAGCTTATAAAAAAAGAAAGATTGGGCTTAATCTGAATGTTGCTTTCTCTAAATAAAGGAACTAAATTTGTGAACATATAAGCAAGTATAGGTGGTATTATTTGTTAAGAAATGTTAAGAGTCTGAGGCTCGCAAGAGACCCAAGAACAAGATTTGGATAAAATTGTGTAGACAAGGAATGCTATTTTTCACAGTACAAGTACCAGAGGAATATTATGTGAATTGGGAGGATTTAGAATGGAATTTTCTTGTTCTGCCAGACATGGCAGCGTTTGCTGAACTAATTTAACAGCTTGATAGTGATTTGAATCTGAATATCCTAAGGTAAATTCATGTGCTTGTATGTATGTGTGTTTATATATCTCCTTTTGCACAATAAAATGGAAATTTAGTGGGAAAATGGAAGATCACGTTGCCCTTTTAAATTTTGTTTTGCAGGGTCATAATTACATTTGGACTGTTGGATAGAAAAAACGGGAAAACAAAAGACAGACAGACATGTGGATTCAGCCTTCTCTCTCCAGGCAACAGAGATAGGAATGTAGGTCTGATCCAGGTGAGAAAAAACTTTCTTGCTCAGGCAACTATTATGATTGCTTTTGTGATCTTCAAAGCTTGTTATCTTTTTATTAGTGTAATAGAATACAAGTGCTGGCCAGAATTTGAAGAAAACTACCAATTATTCCCAGCTGTGAAATGGAGCTGTGCTTAAAAAAAGCCAGTTCTTATTATGTTGAAGAGCAATAGATCATTCTTCTTCAGAGACCTGGAACAACAATGATGGGTATCAGTTTCCTTCTCTGTCATGTTATAGTAATACTCTAAGAGAGTTATTCAGAGAAGCCTAGCTCAGGGTCTATTACCTGGCTTATTAAATCTCATTTCATTGTGACAGGTTCAGCACCCATCCCTTTTGCAGAACACAAGATTTAGCCAGTCAGTGGTGGAGCTGAAACACAGCATGATTCATTATCTGAAGTTCAGAACATGGTGTCTTTAATAGATAATGAAAAAAGGGGCTTGGTTGAACTGAAATTTAAGGCAAAAGGATGACGTCTTCCAAGGGTAGTTTCTGAGTTGATGGCAGAATTATATCATGCTCTGGGTGGAGTATTGGGCACCTGTGTATAATTAATAACTTCTCAACAATCATTGTATTTATTTATTTATTTATTTATAATGAGACTTGTATGCCACCCTATCTCCTGAAGGACTCAGGGCGGCTAACAACAATAAAATACAAATAAATACAAATATTAAAAAAGAATTAAATTGTGTCAAAGTCCCACTAAAACCAATAAAACATTTAAAATCATAATTAAAAACCCCATTATCATCAGTCCAGGTCGGCCTGTTGGAAAAGATATGTCTTAAGGTCACGGCGAAACGACCGAAGGTCTGGGGCCATCCAGAGCTCCCGGGGGAGTTGATTCTACCAAGCAGGTGCCCCAACAGAGAAGGCCCTCCCCCTGGGGGTCGCCAGCTGACATTGTCTGGCCGAGGGCACCCTGAGGAGGCCCTCTCTGTGTGAGCGCACAGGGTGATGGGAAAACGTTCCTGGCAGCAGATAGTCCTGCAAATATCCTGGGCCTAAGCCATGTAGGGCTTTATAGGTAAGAACCAGCACCTTGAATCTGAGAATGAATTAATATTCATTGCTCTCTAATCAGACAAGTGAAAGCAGAAATAAATATTTGAAAACAGCTTTGGAACAGGAAGAGAGACACTGGGGAATTAATGGCTTGAAAATCAGGAATTCATGGCCATGATTATCCAAGAATCCAATTTAAAAGGGCCTGGATGAAATTGCAGTCAGGCAGAACAAGGGCTAACTGCAAAGAAATTTGGGGAAGATAATTCCTGCAAGCCAGTCACTTGGTTAAGGATGTTTTTTGAATGGGACTGAACATGGAGATGATCCTGATAACATCTATAAGTTTCTGAGGAAGAATGGGAGAAACAGTTTCAGGATTCAATACAGACAGTCCTTGTTTAGTGACTGCCTCATTTAATGACCATTTGCAACTACAATAGTGATGAAAAGTAACTTTGAAACCAAGCCTTGCACTTATGATCTTTGCAGGTCTGTAAAACAAAGGAAAGCTAAAATAAAATCATAAGCACTGTCACATTTCACTTGATAACTGCTTTGCCTATTGACTGAATTGCTGCTTCCAACTGTGGTTGCTAAACAAGGACTACCTGTATGTATTCTGAAGGCATTAAGGTAGAGAACGAAGTGATGAAAATTAGTTTTTATTTGGAAGTGCCTGAGGGCACATACTGCTTTATTTTTTTATATTTATCCCACAAAGGAGGTGAATTGGAAGAATAATTGTCAGCAGGTATTTACTAAAAGAGAGGGGAAGGCTGAAATTATCTGAAGTGATAGCTAACCATGAACAAATTCATATATTTAGAAGGCATGCATGTGAGTGATTTTCTATTTGAACTGATGTTTTTTCTGATCTAGTTTGGACTCCTTTAGAACTATTGCTCAAGACTATCACTCTTTGAGCAGCAATTATATGATCATGTTGTGGAACTCAGACATGCATTATGTGTATCCTACAAGCATGTGTGTATAGATATGTGCAGCCTCACATACGCATACAAGCACATACAAGCATTCAATATGAGCTTATAAAAATTAACAAACCAGGGTAGAAAATTACAGTACAGTATCCATGATGAACAGATCTTCATCTGCTTTGGCAGTACTTTATTACCTGTGATATTTCTTGCAGTGCCTAGCCTAGCCATTCCTTCTTGGACACCGAATCTTGTTAGAATTAAATTATTGGAATAGAGGGCAAGAAATTCCCATTTGTTTTCCTCACTGATACAAAATCCCTCCCTCCTCTAGAATTAATTCCAAGACAAAAAGGCACTTATGGGATACATGAACATTGGGGTTACATCTTGTCATAGTGATAGTCAACTTGATCAAAGTACAGATGACCCATGTGCAACCTGTGCTTCTGGCATCGCTGATATCATTTTCCACTCAACATTTATTCTGGCCAATTGTAGCATTTCTGAGAAGGTATATTTCATACTTACTATGCTGTAAAATTCAGTTGTGGAATGCTTGGGAAAAGAAACTGGGTGCTGTTTTGTCAGCATTCTGAAAATAAGAGATTATGAAATTGTCAATAGCAGAATTTTTAAAAATTCAGATTGAATTATGAAACAAAGTGCCAAAAGGGAAAAAGAGAGTACTTCATAACTTCCCTTCTATCAGGGGGCTATATTAATCTCTCAATACAGTATTAAAAAGTGATTTCCTCATCCATTAGGATAGAGGTGAGATACTGAAGTTATGGCAACTGTAGAGAATAGTCAAAAGGACAGTAAGTTACAGGAACTAATCCAGATAACTCAGTGAACTCCGAAAACTAGTTCTAATGTAATCAAGAAGGTGTCATCTGGACAGGAGGCAGGTTTCTAGAAATATAACATGAAGCACTATGAGGAAAGATTTAAAAAAATAGGTAATGTGAAGACCTTCAGAGTTAGCTTACTGAGTAGGGAATGTCCCTGACTCTGGAAATGGGAGGGGGGAAAGAATGAATGTGTTTGCCAATTACATGCTTCCCCAATCTGGGCTGCATACAAAGTATAAAAATAACTTAAAAATGCAACTAGACCCATAAATAAGTTCTAAAATCACATAGCCCCTTAATGCCTCTTAGGTCCAAAAGGCTCAATGGAAGAGCATTGGTTGACTGTCTTGCCTTCTGAAAACTTAGCAGGAAGGACCTTCTTCAGCATGATTGACCTCACAATGGGCCAAGTGGAATGTAATATTCTAGAAAGAGTGACAGATGTTGGATATACTGAGGCAAAAACTCAGGCAACTGACTTGTGAGGTTGTGAAAGAGCAGTAGGTTCAAGCTCTCAGAAGGAACCCTTCTCAGATGTCTTCAGATACCAGAATAATGTAGCTTCTCTTGGGTACTCGGTTGTTTGACTTACAAAGACAGAGAACAGAGTTTCACCTTGGACAGCAAAGAGATTCCTGAAGCTTCTGATCAACTTACTGTATATTGCAAGGATCCAATGATCCTGTCCCACTGACCTGTGGAAGGGATACCAAATTTCCACTTTCCCAAATTGGCTTTTGCTGCCTCAGTTACATTCCAACTGCAAACCTTTTGTTCCCCTCACCACTTCCTGCTCCAGGAAAAATCCTGACTGCCAAAATTCTTGATCCTTGTTGTTAAGTAGCGGGTTTTTTGGTACAGGAATGAAGACGAGGTAACTGAGTACAGGAAAACTCATAGTTTATTTTGTGCAGAATCTGTACTGAACAAATGGCTGCAATTAGCCGCAATATACAGTCTATCCCCTAGGTGGCAGCCAATAGGTTTGAAGCAACCATTGCCGCCTAGGAATAGCCAATTGTAGCACTGGAGACTTGTAGTCTGGGTTGCTGGAGAGCCGTTAGCTGCTCCAGCAACCCACGTCATATTACTAATGAGCCCAGTACATAACACCCCTCCCCTCTTAGATCAGACAATATTAACACAAATTAGTCTCAATGCAATTATCAAGACTCATTATCAAAACACACTAAAATAAAAGTAATAGAACAAAAAACCTATATAGGTTACAATGTTATTAAACAACGTCTAAATGAATAGGCTTCATGGATAGCACACTTAGACAGTTACAACATAGCACTAGTTTCTGTAGTATAGTGGCAAACAGCAATACAACAATATTATAGCTCTTTATTTTACAATGTAATCAGCATGATATGAAGGAGGCTTGTGTGCCCTAGTGGAACGTCTCGGAGTTCCCACCACTTTGTGGTCTACCAGCTTACCCAGTGGGCTGGGTAGACTTGTGTCCCTTTGTGCTCCTGAGTCAAGGGGATTAGATGCTCTCTGGCTGGCCTCTCCAGGTTGGCCCACCAAAGAGCCAGAATGATCAGCAGAGTGGGCGCAGCGGTTGCTGAAGTTCGGTTGGCTTGCTCCTTCAGGCGACCCATGTCGCATTCCAGGACTCCCCAATTCTCCCTCTGGTTCCACCTCAGTTATGAAGTCCTGAGAGTCCATGTGAGGACTGGCTTGGCCACAAGTTTGAGGACCTTGGGAGGGACTTATGATGCAGTCCTCACTTAGTGGCCATTCTGGAAACCATTTTCTGAGCTGATCAATGTGTCATCTGACAACTCGCCCTCCCTCCAACCCCACTTCATAAGACAGGGGTCCAGATGCTTTGGTAATTTGACCAGGAACCCACAGATTTCCATGACCATAGTTCCTGGCCCAAACGCAATCGCCCATGTGCAGCCCCCTTGGGGGTTTTGGTCGAGAGGCTTCTGCTGCCACTCTGTCTGGATGTAACCTTTCCAGTTTAGTGATCAGTCGCCTCCCCCAACATAGTTCTGCAGGACTTTTGCCTGTAGCAGTGCAGGGTGTAGAATGCTGGCAGAGTAGAAAATCTGCCAATCTGTGATGCCAGTCTCCTGTTACAATGCGCTTGAGTGATTCCTTTGTTGTCCTCACCATGCTTTCAGCTTGACCATTAGAAGACAGTTGAAAAGGCGCAGACGTTGCATGTCTGATGAGATTAGCTCTAAGGAAGGCTTGAAATTCAGCAGCAGTGAATTGGGCCCCATTGTCTGAAACTAAGACATCTGGCAGCCCATGTGTGACAATGCGCTTGAGTGATTCCTTTGTTGTCCTCACCATGCATTCAGCTTGACCATTAGAAGACAGATGAAAAGGCGCAGACATTGCATGTCTGATGAGATTAGCTCTAAGGAAGGCTTGAAATTCAGCAGCAGTGAATTGGGCCCCATTGTCTGAAACTAAGACATCTGGCAGCCCATGTGTGACAAAGAGTTTTCTCAGCACCTGGATGGTCCTAGCAGTAGTCCTGTTAGGAACTGGAATTACTTCCAGCCATTTGGAGTAGCTATCCACTACTATAAAGAAGAGCTGTCCCTGAAAGGGCCCAGCATAATCTATGTGAATCCTAGACCAGGGAGTGTGCGTTTCCTCCCACCTGTGAACTGGAGCCTGTGGCATTTCAGGCCTAGATTGCTGGCATGTATAACAACCATGTACTTGTGCCTCAATGTCCTTATCAAGGCCAGGCCACCAAAGATAACTTCTAGCTAAAGCTTTCATTCTGACAATGCCTGGATGGCCTTCATGTAATGACTGTAAAACCTTGTCTCTTAAGGAAGTGGGAATTATGACTCTGTTTCCCCATAAAATGCACCCCTTGTGGGCAGATAACTCATGCCTTCTGACAAAATAGTTCTGAAATTCAGAACCTGGGCTTTTATCCAACCAGCCCGTGTATACCCATGACAATACTCTACTAAGTGTTTTTATCTGTGGCAGTTTCAGCAGCAATGTCCCCCGCATGGAGAGGAAATTCAGGTATGTCCTGTATGGACAGTATTCTAGCAGCTGGAGCAGGATCTGGTTCCATTAGTGGCAGTGGTAGTCTGCTGAGGCCATCAGCATGGCCCATTTCTTTGCCCAGTTTGTGAATCAATTTAAAAGTGTATGCAGATAGAAAAATAGAACATCTCAGCATTCTTGGAGAAAGTATGTGGGGGGGGTTGTTTGTCTGTTGTGAAGAGTTCCAACAGAGGTTTGTGGTCTGTAAAGACTGTGAAGTCCCTGCCTTATAAATAGTCATGGAATTTTTTTATTCCAGCAACGATGGCTAGGGCCTCTTTTTCAATCTGAGCATAGTTGCGCTCAGCAGAGGACAATGTCCTTGAGTAAAATGCTGTGTTCCATTTTTTTCTACGTGACTTAAAACTGCCCCCACCCCATAGGGAGATGCATCACATGCAAGACATACTGGTTTAGACTCTTTGTAGTGAATTACAGTGGACTTTTCTGACAATAGTGCTTTGAAGTCCTGGAAACTTTTTTCATGTAAGTTAGTCCATTTCCATGGAGCTTTCTTATCAAGAAGTCTGTGGAGGGGCTCTGCTAGTGTGGCCTTATGAGGTAGAAATGTGTGATAGAAGTTTAGGAGGCCCAAGAATGCTTGTAGCTCTCCTTTTGATTTGGGCCTAGGAGCCATTTTAATGGCCTTCAGTTTAGAATCAGCAGGGTGAATGCCGTTAGCATCAATTCAGAAACCCAGGAATTCTGTTGAAGGAACCCCAATACTACACTTGCTCTTTTTTAATTTGAGGCCTGCTTCACGAAGCCTCTGCAAAACAGCCCTGAGCCTACTGGCTAACACTTCTGGGGATTCTGCTGCAATAAGAACATAATCAAAATAAGGGCAGATGCCCTGAATACCCTTAAGTGTATGCTCCATGATTCCGTAGAAAATGCCTGGTGCAACACTGACTCCAAACTGTAAGCGTTTAACTTTGAAAGCCCCCGTGAGTCACAATCATCTGAGCCACAGCTGTGGCCTCATCAACCAGCAATTGTTGATAGGCCTGTGCTAAATCAAGTTTAGCAAAAATAGTACCCCCTTGCAAAGAGGCTAAAATGTGGTTGACCACTGGGACCGGGTAAGTGTGTTGCTTGAGGGCTTTATTTAGAGTGCATTTATAGTCAGCACAAATGCAAATTTCCCTGTTGGCTTTAAGTGGAGTGACTATAGGAGTTTCCCACTCCCCACCATCAACAGGCTGTAACACGCCCTGTTCTACAAGCTTATCTATTTCTGAATCAATTTTATGTTTTAAGGCAAAGGGGACCCTGCGAGGCTTAACCCTGATTGGAACTACGTTGGGATCTAGCTTAAATGAGATAGGCGGGCCTGTGTATGTTCCTAGGGCTGGATCAAAAACATCTGCATAGTCCTCACATACTGACACAAGGTTTGCAGTTTGTGTTCGGTTTATACCAGTAATCTGAATACCTAAGGTATCAAACCAATCGAGTCCAATGAGACTCGTTCTCTGGCCCCTTACTACAATGACATCCAGGTGCCCAAAAAACCCCTTAAATTTTACCATCAAAGTGGCTTCTCCCTTAACTTTAACTTGAGCATTTTGAAAGTCAGTTAGGATTATATCTGAGAGCCTTAGTTTGGCCCAATTGTTACTGCGCCTACACACGAAGTTAAAAGTGTCTTGAGAAATAATTGAGACTGCAGAGCCAGAGTCCAATTCCATCTTACATGGAACTCCTTGTAGCTCTACCAAGAGCCTGAGTTTAGGTTTGAGGGGGCGTCAAGCCCCGGTGTGGCACATGCTTCTATGGCTTCTGAAAAACCCCACACTAACTGGATCCTGGGCCCCAGTACCTCTCCTAGTCGGTTCTTCTGACTGGTGTTTGGGTGGCCGGTCTCTCTGGTGGGCTTTGCAAACCACTGTGATGTGGCCTGTCCTTCCGCAAGCTCTGCACGTGGCTGATCGGAGTCTGCAATCAGCGCGAAAATGGTTGCTGCTGCACCCCTTACATCCCGGTAAGAGAACTGCCTTGTAAGTGTTCTCTCACTGCTGGCAGTTGTGGTGTTGCGCATTGGGTTGCTTTTGGAGTTTGTTGATATCGGGCTCTTCTTCCTCGGAAGATTCATCGGTGCATTTGGCATCCTCAAGGTGGATCGTTTCTTCAAACTTTGTTGTTTTGGCAGACTGTACTGTTTGAACTGTGCCCCCAGTGGCTTCGTCAGACATCACTTCATCTTGTGCTTCTGAAAACGTTAAGTTTGGTCTGGCAAAGAGTCTCTGCTGAAGTGTTTGGTCCCGTAGGCTGCAGACGAGCTGGTCTCGTAGTCGCTCTTCTAAATTTGAAAATTTGCAAAGGCGTGTGGCCTGCCTCAGGCCCGCTATGAATTCTGAAGCTGATTTACCGGGTTGCTGCACTCTCTGGTTGAACTTGAACTGCCAAGCCATTTCAGACATCTTGGGCTGGAAATGTCTGGTTAGCTTCTTTTTGAGGTCTGCGTAGGAGACCGCTTCAATTGGTGTCAGCGCAAAAAGGTTCTCGGCCAAATCCAAGGTTGCTGGGCCACACACACAGAGTAGCATTGCAGCCTTCAGTCCTTCTTCTGCGATCTGATTTGCCCTGAGGTAGTTCTCTACCTGTGACAAATAGGATGGCCATTCCTCCAGGTGCTTCACGTCGAATTCTTGAAGTTTCCCGACCTTTGGCATTCTTTCTTTGCTGGTTCCTTCCGAATCCTGCTTCCCAGGCTCAGGGAATGAGTCCATTGAGCACGAGGTTGCTAGCGTAGCTTGCTAGCCGACTTTGAGAGGGGCGGGGGAATGCCTTTTCCCTCTGGCGTGTGCTGCCTTCCCCTCATAGACTTCAACTCTTTTTTTCAGTGAAGCAGGATCCCACCCTCATCGCCAGTGTTAAGTAGCGGGTTCTTTGGTGCAGGAATGAAGACAAGGTAACTGAGTACAGGAAAACATAGTTTATTTCGTGCAGAATCTGTACTGAACAAATGACCGCAACTAGCCGCAATATATAGTCTAGCCCCTAGGCGGCAGCCAATAGGTTTGAAGCAACCATTGCTGTCTAGGGATAGCCAATTGTAGCGCTGGAGACTTGTAGTCTGGGTTGCTGGAGAGCCGTTAGCTGCTCCAGCAACCCACGTGGTATTACTAATGAGCCCAGTACATAACACTTGCTATCCCATTAAGTTGGTGTTTTAGTTTCTGCTCCTCCCTTATTATTGTGAAGATCTCTCTGTGGGTAAGAGGAAGTTCTCATGTAACAGCCTACAGAACTGTTTATTTTTGGAGAAAATTGCTTCCATATAGGGGGAAAGGGCTAGCACTGTATTCTGTCTGTCTCTTGAAGAATTCTTTCATCCTGCTGTTTTCACATAAAGCATCTGTGTGTTGTTAGCTGCGAAGTCGTGTCCAACCCATCGCGACCCTATGGACAACATTCCTCCAGGCCTTTCTGTCCTCTACCATCTTCTGGAGTCCATTTAAGCTCACGCCTACTGCTTCAGTGACTCCATCCAGCCACCTCATTCTCTGTCGTCCCCTTCTTCTATTGCCCTCGATCTTTCCCAGCATTAGGCTTTTCTCCAGTGAGTCCTTCCTTCTCATTAGGTGGCCAAAGTATTTGAGTTTTAGCGTCAGGATCTGGCCTTCTAAAGAGCAGTCAGGATTGATCTCCTCTAGGACTGACCGGTTTGATCGCCTTGCAGTCCAAGGGACTCGCAGGAGTCTTCTCCAGCACCATAGTTCAAAGGCCTCAATTCTTTGGCGCTCAGCCTTTCTTATGGTCCAACTTTCACTGCCATACATTGCAACTGGGAAGACCATAGCCTTGACTATACGCACTTTTGTTGACAGGGTGGTGTCTCTGCTTTTTAGTGTGCTTTCTAGATTTGCCATGGCTTTCCTCCTCAGGAGCAAGCGTCTTTTAATTTCTTGGCTACAGTCCCCATCTGCAGTGATCTTGGAGCCCAGGAAAATAAAATCTGTCACTACCTCCATTTCTTCCCCATCTATTTGCCAGGAATTGAGAGGGCCAGATGCCATGATCTTGGTTTTCTTAATGTTAAGTTTCAACCCACGTTTTGCACTCTCCTTCTTCACCCGCAACAAGAGGCTCTTTAGTTCTTCTTCACCTTCTGCCATTAGAGTGGTATCATCTGCGTATCTTAGGTTGTTGATATTTCTTCCGGCAATCTTAATTCCAACTTTTGATTCATCTAGCCCTGTCTTTCTCATGATGTGCTCTGCATATAAGATTTTGAATAGCTCAGCTGGAATACTGTCACCTCCACTAGCTTTGTTGTTGCTCAGCTTTTCTAAGGCCCACTTCACTTCACATTCTAAAATGTCTGGCTCGAGGTCAGTGACCACCTCATTGTGATTATCAGGGACATTAAGCTCATTCTTGTATAGTTCTTCTGTGTAATTTTGCCACCTCTTCTTAATCTCTTCTGCCTCTGTTAGGTCCCTGCCATTTTGGTCCTTTATCATGCCCATTTTTGCATTAAACGTTCCCTTCATCTCTCCAATTTTCTTGAAAAGATCTCTGGTCCTCCCTATTCTATTGTTTTCTTCTATTTCTTTGCACTGTTCATTTAAGAAGGCATTCTTATCTCTTCTAGCTATTCTCTGGAATTCTGCATTCAATTGGGCATATCTATGTTTTTCTCCCTTGCCTTTCGCTTCCCTCCTTTCCTTAGCTATTTGCAAAGCTTCCTCAGACAGCCATTTTGCTTTCTTGCATTTCTTTTTCTTTGGGATGGTTTTGGTTGCTACCTGTTGTACAATGTCGCGAACCTCTGTCCATAGTTCTTCAGGCACTCTGTCTATCAGATCTAATTCCTTAAATCTATTTGTCACCTCTACTGTATATTCAACAGGGATATGATTTAATTCATACCTGAGTGGCCTAGTGCTTTTCCCTACTTTCTTCAGTTTAAGCTTAAACTTTGCAAGGAGAAGCTCATGGTCTGAGCCACAGTCAGCTCCTGGTCTTGTTTTTACCGACTGTATAGAGCTTCTCCATCTTTGGCTGCAGAGCATATAGTCAATCTGATTTCTGTGATGACCGTCTGGTGATGTCCATGTGTAGAGCCGTCTCTTGGGTTGTTGGAAAAGAGTGTTTGCTATGACCATCGTATTCTCTTGACAAAATTCTATCAGCCTGTGCCCTGCTTCATTTTGTACTCCAAGGCCAAACTTGCCTGTTATTCCGGTTATCTTTTGGCTTCCTACTTTAGCATTCCAATCCCCCATGATGATAAGGACATCATTTTTTGGTGTTAGTTCTATAAGGTGCTGTAGGGCCAGTCAATTTCATCCTCTTCAGCACTGGTGGTTGGGGCATAGACTTGGACTACTGTGATATTGAATGGTTTCCCTTGGATTTGAACTGAGATCATTCTGTCATTTTGAGGATTGTATCCCAGTATTGCTTTTCCTACTCTTTTATTGACTATGAAGGCTACTCCATTTCTTCTGAGGGATTCTTGCCCGCAGTAGTATACCTGATGGTCATCTGAATTAAATTCATGCATTCCTGTCCATTTTAGTTCGCTGATACCTAAGATGTCGATGTTCAGTCTTGTCATCTCTTGTTTGACCACGTCCAGCTTTCCTTGATTCATGGATCTTACATTCCAGGTTCCTATGGAGAAAAAATCTTTACAGCATCGGACTTTCCTTTCACCACCAGACACATCCACAGCTGAGCGTCCTTTCGGCTTTGGCCCAGTCGCTTCATTCTTTCTGGCGCTACTAGTACTAGCCCTCTGCTCTTCCCCAGTAGCATATTGGACGCCTTCCGACCTGAGGGGCTCATCTTCCAGCGTCATATCGTTTTGCCTTTTGGTACTGTCCATAGGGTTTTCATGGCAAAGATACTGGAGTGGGTTGCCATTTCCTTCTCCAGTGGATCACGTTTTGTCAGAACTCTCGGCTATGACCTGTCCGTCTTGGGTGGCCCTGCACGGCATAGCTCATAGCTTCATTGAATTACGCAAGCCCCTTCGCCACGACAAGGCAGTAATCCATGAAGGGGATAAAGCATCTACCCTGGGCTAAAATGTTCGATTTCCTCTTTTCCCTTGTCAGCAGCTCTTTAATTTACTATGTCATTAGTCTATAGCTCTTATTCTTGTAACTTTGTAACTTTAGAGCACATTCAATTTTTGGTAACTTTAGAGGGCACATGCAATTATCTTTGAAGACGCTAAGAAACTGAACTTAGTCCACAACACAGCTTTGGGATCAGTCAAGATTCAAAAGATTCAGAAAAGCTTCCCTGATATTCTACCCTTTTCCAAGTTCAGTCCATAGCACTGATTCCTATTTTTAAACCTGAATCACTGAATTTGGCTGCCTTATGGATCGTGTTCTCCACACTAAGCTTGTTTTACCTTTATTGCCATTTTTAGAGAGATTGATTAAATAAGTCATTACTTGAGAAGCTTTTCAATTGTGCCACCCTCCTTTTTGGAATTCCTCACCAGGAGCAAATCCTCAAAATCTTTTGGAGCTAGGGAAAAACGTTTTTTTTTGTTATGTTTCAGGATCGGTGAAGCATTGATGAGGCGTTTGGTGAAAACAACATTTATTAGGTTAACACAGAAGCGGGGGTGAACTGCTGCTAAGCTCCTATTTATACGGATCATGGCTAGACAGCGACCAATAGAATTAAAGCAATCTTCCCGGTTAAAAATGCAGGTAACAACTCTGGAGACAAGCAGTCTGGAGTTTAAACAGACAAACTAGTTAACTAACAATAACGGTTTCCAAGTATTTTACACCAATACACAACATTTTTGTTTACCCAGGTAGGTGTGGAAGTGCTATATTTGGCCGCACATTCTGTTTCTGTAAACTTATCTATTTACTGGTTTATACTCTTTGATAACTATTCCTAGTTTTTAGACTATATTACTTTTAATCCGTTCTGAAAATTTCATTGAAAACCAATGTATTATTGTTATTGTTATTATTGTTAGTGAAAACTCTCTCTTTCTCCATATTCCTTCCCACCTCTTTCTTCTGGGAGCTCAGGATGGTTTCTGTGAGACTCCCTCTTCATTTTTTCCTTTCCAAATATGTAACTGGCTGAAGTCACCAAGTGAGTTTCCATAGCTGAGGGTGGACTTGAAACTGAAACAGTCCAATTCCAATAATGTGATTCTTGGTTAATATCTTACGTGAGCAGATAAATGATTTGTGTTTGCTTTAGTCTATTAAAACCTGTACAATTCTCATGCCATCTCTAATGTTCCCTTGTTTCTCTCTTTCCATTGTCTTTAACAGAATAACAGAGTCAGAAGGGACCTTGGAAGTCTTCTAGTCCAACCCTGCACAAGTAGGAGACGCTCTAACATTTCAGAGAAGTGACTGTCCAGTCTCTTCTTAAAAACTTCTGGTGTTGGAGCATTCACAACTTCTGGAGGCAAGTTGTTTCATTAATTAATTGTTCTAACTGTCAGGAAAGTTCTCCTTAGTTCTAGGTTGCATTTTTCTTTGATTAGAGCCATTTCTTCTTGTCCTACCTTCTGGTACTTTGGAAAATAGGTTGACCCCTTTTTCTTTGTGGCAGCCCCTCAAATATTGGAACTCTGCTACCATGTCACTCTGATTCTTTCATTTCACTAGACTAAATATACCTAATTTCTGCATCCGTTCTTCACATGTTTTAGCCTCCAGGCCCCTAATCATCTTAGTTGCTCTTCTCTGCACTCCTCCAGAGTCTCAACATCTTTTTAATATTGTGGTGGCCAAAACTGGATGCAATATTCGAAGCATGGTCTTACCAAGACATTATAAAGCAGTACTAACACTTCACATGATCTTGATTCTATCCCTCTGTTAATGCAGCCTAGGACAGCATTAGCTTTTTTGGTGGCTGCAGCACACTGCTGGCTCATATTTAAATGGTTGTCTACTAGGACAAGGCTTTTCAACCTTTTCACCCATTGTACCACTTTTAGGATATGGCAACATCCGAGTACCACCAGTCACCTAGCAAGGTGTCAAAACCTTGATGACCAACAAAACAAAAAAAAAGGAAAAAAGTGATGAACTACAGGTAGTCCTCAACTTACAACAGTTCCCTTGGGGACTGTTCGAAGTTACAATGGCACTGAAAAAAGTGCCCCCCAAGCCACAGCCAAGCAAGACACCTGCCTCCCCGCCCGGCGGCACTCTTCCTCTTGTCCCAGGTTTTCATTGTTGTGAGCATTTCTGTTGAGGATTGGCAGCGGGGGTGGGGTGGGGGTGTGTTTGGTTTTTATTCCCCCCGTCAGCTGGCTGGTTGCAGAAGGTTTTGGTTACTTCACATGACCCTAGGTCACTGTGACCATCATAAATATGAATCAGTTGCCAAGCATCTGAATGTAAATCACAAGACCCTGGAGATACTGCAACATTCTGACTGATCGGCGCTTCTTCTGGGCTCAGAAGCTGAGGATCAGTGCTGAGCTCCAGCTGGAGCCTGGCGCTGATCCTGCCGCTTCCACTGAGCCCTGACAGCTCCGAAGAAGTGCTGATCCTGGCGCTTCTGCTGAGCCCTGACAGGCCTGCAGGTCCAGCCATCTCTCGCTCAGACTTGTCCAGTGCTGCCACCGGTTCAGCTCATTCCCCTCCCCTACTACCACTTTTCTAGGATGGTTGCGTACCACCTGCCAGGTGCCAATGTACCACAGGTGGTACCCGTACCACTGGTTGAAAAACCCTGTACCAGGTCTCCTAAATCCCTCTTGCAGTTGCTGCTATTGATCTAGGTTCTACCAATTCTATACGTATACATTCATTTTTTCTTGTTTAAGTATAAACTCTGTATTTTAATGTGTGTCTTTAATGTGTGTTTAATCTCTTTAGTGTGGTTCTGCTCAATCTCACCCATTCTCTCCCACCTTCTTCCAATGCCTGTTGTCCTGACCAGCAGTTGATTTTGCACTAATTAACAACAATGTCATGGCCAGGCTGCCCAAGCAATCTATAATACCTTTTAGTAAGTTATGACAGTAAGAGTTGTAGCTTGATTGAAGAACTATGTGCTGAAAGACTTTACAAGCTTGAAGAGCATGCAGGCAGTAGTACACAGCCTTTAAATGGCCTTTGTTCACTGCAAAATTGCAAGGAATTCTAAACCAAACACTTTCTGAGATTAAGCCATATAAGAGCTGTGGTGGCGCAGTGGTTAGAATGCAGTACTGCAGGCTAATTCTGCTGATTGACAGCTGCCAGCAGTTCAGCAGTTCGAGTCTCACCAGCTCAAGGTCGACTCAGCCTTCCATTCTTCTGAGGTTGGTAAAATGGGGAACCAGATTGTTGGAGAACAATATGCTGAATCTCTTTACAACACTTTGTAAAGCACTTTGAAGTGATATATAAATCTAAGTGCTATTGCTATCGCTATGATCAAGGGGGAAGGGGAGGGACATGCTTTATTTTAGCCTAGCCCATTTTAAAATAAAGCTTCTGTTCTTCCCTGAGCCAATATTTTGCATGTCATGCCTGAATTATCTATAGCAAACAAGATATTATTTAAAGTTTTGAATTTGGCTTCACTTAATTGTAATTGTGTGGTGACCCTGTCCAGATTGGAACTGCAGCATTTACTCCAATAACCTACTTGCAAATGTGTGTTTCAATAGAACAGAACAGAACAGAACAGAACAGAGCTGGAAGGGACCTTGGAGGTCTTCTAGTCCAGCCCCCTGCTCAAACAAGAGAACCTATACCATTTCAGACAAGTGACTGCCTAGTCCAGGGGTGTCAAACTCAATTTCATTGAGGGCCACATCAGCATTGCAGTTGCCCTCAGGGGGCCGGGTGGGTATCACCTGGGTGGGCGTTGCCTACTGGGTGGGCATGGCTAGAGTGCGTATGGCCTACTGGGTGGGCATGGCCAGCTCTACATCGATCACATCAAGGGTGTCTACGAGGGCCTGGGCAGGAGTGGGACAGATCTGAGGGTCTCTGGCAGAAGGAGGGTCTCTGGGCCAGGGCCAAGGCAGTGGGGGCTGTTCCCTCACTGTTTCCAGGATGGCTTCGCGGGCCTCATGAAACCACTTCACGGGCTGGATCTGGCCCCCAGGCCTTGTGTTTGACATGTCTGGTCTAGTCTCTTCTTAAAAACCTTCAGTGATGGAGTGCCCACGATTTCTGAAGGCAAGCTGTTCCACTGGTTAATTGTCCTCACTGTTAGAAAGTTTCTCCTTAATTCCAGGCTGCTTCTCTCCTTGGTCAGTTTCCAACCATTGTTTCTTGTCCTGCCCTCTGGTGCTTTGGAGAATAATTTGACTACCTCTTCTTTGTAGCAGCCCCTCAAACACTGGAATACTGCTATAATATCACCCTTATTTCTTCTTTTCTTTAGACTAGCCAAACCCAAGTCCTGTAACCATTCTTCATATGTTTTGGTCTCCAGGCCTTTGATCATTTTATTGCTCTTCTCTGAATTTTCCCCCGAAGTCTCAACATCCTTTTTGTAGTAGGGTGACCAAAACTGGGTTCAGTATTCCAGGTGTGGTCTCACTAGGGTTTTATAAAGCGGTACTAATACTTCACGTGATTTTGATTCTATGCCTCTGTTTATACAACCCAGGATTGTATTAGCTTTTTTGGCTGCTGCTGCACACTGCTGGCTCATAATCAAGTGATCGTCCACTAGGTTTCTAAGATCCCTCTCACAGTTACTGCTTTTGAGGCAGGTTTCGTCTGATCAGTACTTGTACCTTTGCCTATTCCTGCCAGCTTAGTATCATCTGCAAGTTTGATGAGTTCCCCTTCTGTTCCCTCATCTAAGTCATTTATGAATTTATTGAAGAATACTGAGCCTAAGATGGGACCTTATGGCACCCCACTGCTTGCTTCCCTCCTTGTAGATGTAGTACCATTGAGGACTACTCATTGAGTACAGTTTGTCAGCCAGTTACAAATCCATCTGGTGATGATGGTTGTGGTCAACTTTATCAAATGCCTTATTGAAGTCTAAGTATACTATGTCTGCATCATTTCACTGGTCTACTAATTTAGTCACTCTGTCAAAGAATGAAAAAAGATTCGGTTTGGCATGATCTGTTTTTAACAAACCTATGCTGGCTTTAAGTTATAACTTTGTTTCTAGATGTTCACAGATCTGTTTTTTTATTATTTTTTCCAGTATTATTTTTTCAAATCCCTTACTGAAGTCCAAGTATCCTGTATCTACAGTATTTCACTGGTCAATTTATTTAATTTTTTGTCAAAGAATTCAATAAGATTTATCTGACATGATGTATTTTAACAAATTCATGTTGGCTTTTAGTAATAGCTTTGCTTATGTCTAATGGGACGCGGTGGCTCAGTGGGTTAGGACGCTGAGCTTGTCGATCAGAAGGTCGGCAGTTTGGCGGGTCGAATCCCGAGTGCCGCGTAACAGAGTGAGCGCCTGTTACTCGTCCCAGCTTCTGCCAACCTAGCAGTTCGAAAGCACGTAAAAATGCAAGTAGAAAAATAGGGACCACTGCGGTGGGAAGGTAACAGCGTTCTGTGCGCCTTTGGCGTCTAGTCATGCCGGCCACATGACCACGGAGACGTCCTCGGACAAGCGCTGGCTCTTCGGCTTTGAAACGGAGATGAGCACCGGTCCCTAGAGTCGGAAACGACTAGCACGCATGTGCGGGGGAACCTTTACCTTTACCTTTACCTTGCTTATGTCTAAGTGTTCACAGAACTGCTGCTTATATTTTCCAGGATCTTCGCAGGTATTGATGTCAGGCTGATTGGTCTATAGTTTTCTGGATCCATTTTTTCCCTTTTTTGAAGATAGGAACCACATCAGCTCTTTTCCAATCTTCTCGTATTTTCCCACTGCTCCAGGATCTTTGAAAAACCAGTGTGGTTCAGTGGTTCAGTTTTCCATCCCATTCTATTTCAGCTAAGTCTCATCATTCTGACTAGACTTCAGTTGAAATGTTGCTCCTTTTTTCTATTAAACATGTGGTTTGTTTTTCTCTCTTGCCTGCACATGGTTGATACAATTTTGCAGGACAAATTCCCAACTGTGTGTTCCTTTACATGCTGTTTCTCCTAAAGCCTAACAAACTTTGCTTTTGCCCAAGAAGGCAACTACCTCTGGCATCTTGAGTGTTTACCTGGGTCTTGTGAAAAGAATAGAATCAGGCACATCATAATTCATACTCTGGCCAGGAAATCTGCATAGACCTGTCCTTGAAGTCATCAGGCATCAAGCTGAAATTTAAAAAATTGTTTTTATGTCTTGGTCCATTCAGTGTTGATCCCATTTGATATTGGGAGTTACCGCCATTGCTTCTGCAAGCTATTTTTTGTGTCTATAACATATGAACAACAAAAATATGTCTTTTTTCATTTCTAGGTGGGTTATTGCAGGAAATTGAAAAGAAGTGCGCATAAAGCAAGTAATCTTATTTATATTTCTAATGAGCAGACATGATTTGCACAATAGATACTTAATTCTGAAGAGATGTCCAACCAGCCTTCCCAGCCTTTCTCTCAAAAACTTAGCTACCTGAGATGGCCATGCTCTGCTTCTCTAGCTGAGACATAACAGTGATGCACCCATTTCCACAAGCTGGAGGCCTTTTGGTGGAACAGACACTGCTGGAAAGGTAAAGCTTTCACATGGTCTCCACAAGCATAGGTGCTAAAAATAGCAAAAGTGGGTCTATGAACATTTACCACACCCACAACTTCTAATTTTGACCCATTATAATTTTTATATACGGTAATCATTTACTCTACTAATAATTTTGAAAATGAATTAAATTCCATACAAAGTCAAAACAAAGCAATTCATATGAAAGAGAAATATTAGTAGGTTTGTGGGGTCCCAAAGTTTGCAGAACTATCTCCTGAAAAAAATTAAAAGGAAAATTCCCTCTTAAAAAAAACAACAACCTCAGTGAGGAAAAAGCATCCTCAGTAGTTGCAGAATGTAGAGTCAAGAACAGTGGAGAGGACCAGATAGAATTGAATGGAAGTGCCCAACAAAAAAAAAGATGGGCCCTTTGGGAAACCACAAAATGCTGCTGATTACATGGTAGCAGCAAAGGCAGAAAAGAGAGAGTAAAAGGTGAATGGTTTGTATGTTTTTCTTATGTTGTTTCTTGCTCCATTTCCTCCTTTTGTTTCCTCCTATCAATAGAAAAAGTAAGCAGAAGATAGAGACCCATAAAGTTTTTAAAGGAGTATATTTCTTTTGACCTTGATAGGTAATTTTCTATTTTGTATTGCGGGACACTTCTGTTCTCAGGGATGGAGAAGAAAGTTGTTCATAAAATGGAGAAATCATAGATTTTAAAATAGAACCGGGCAACAGCATGTCCAAGAACACAAGATGAAAAGCAAAATATATAATAGAGAAAAGAGTGTGGTAGGAAAGAACTACTGAAATGCTGCTTTTAACTCACTTGTTATTTGGTTTCTTCTTATACTAACTCTGGAACAATCTATATTGGAAAAGAGAAGTGACTGTGACCATCTTGTTACAATAACCCTGGAGTATTCCCCAGTGAAAGTGCTGCAGAGGTAACCACTGACTTTATTCTCATACAAGCCTGATTCCTTCGCTGATTCCTGTTCACTCCAATTGTAGGTTGAAGGACTGTGCTGAAAGATAGCCATTTAGATGACAGCCCTGCAGTCAGAGAAGGTCCCAACAAGGTGAATTATCTGAAAAGGGCACATATGTGAAGGCATTGTATAACTATTTAGATTAAGCAGCAGGAGCTTGTTTTAATCTTTCACTCCTTCACTGAGTGGCAGTCAGTGTTATTTATTGTCAGACTATTTTTAAAGTAAAATAATCAGGCTTTCCCCCTAAAAAGCAGCAGGAAATCTTATCCATTATACTGGAAAGCCAGTGAAACATTAGCATCAGTTTGGATTAATTTTTGACCCAGAGAAAAATTAAATTCTTCTGTAAAGAAAAAAACAGCAAATTGTGAGAAAAGGTTGCAGTAAAGATAAAGATATCAAATTCTCGCTCATAGCAATTAAAGATGAAGGTTCTGAGATAACATCTGGCAGCTCCTTCAGAACTCTGGGATGTAATCCATCAGGTCACGGTGATTTATATTCATGAAGATCACACAGATGTTCTCTTACCATTTTTTTTGTTTAATTTAATTTTTAATCTGTCTTTTAGAGTTATGTTTTTGGTAGGTTTTTTATTTATTTTATTTTAATTCCATTTATATCCCACCCTTCTCCGAAGACTCAGGGCGGCTTACAAGCTTAGCAGTAGCCTTCATTCTATGTATATGCCTGCTTATTAGGGCTTTCACACACACCCCAAGCGCCATTATTACAGAGTCAGCTTAATTGCCCCCAACAATCTGGGTCCTCATTTTACCTACCTCGGAAGGATGGAAGGCTGAGTCAACCTTGAGCCTGGTGGGATGCGAACCTGCACTAATTGCAGGCAGCTGGTGTTACTTAAGGAGGCATTAGCCCACTGCTCCACCAAGGCTCTCAAGGTTGGGCTATAGTTTATTTTTGCATGAAGGCTGATGCAAAGAATGAGTTAAGCAGCTCTGCTTTCTCTCTGCTTCCTTTTACTTCCTTGCTATCTTCTCTTTAGTGGACCAACTGTTTCCTAGATTTTTTCCTTGTTTTTTATATGTTGAAAGAAACTTTTTAAAAATTATCTTTGACTTCTGTTGCAAGTCTTTGTTCATTCTGAACCTTTGCTTTCCTGACTTCATCTTTGCAGATTTGTGCTCTCTGCTGATACTCAGCTTTAGTTACAGTATGTGTCCCTCTTTCCATTTTTTGTACTTGTCCTTTTTGTCTTTCAGTTTATCAGATAGAGCCTTGTGCAACCATGTGT
Organism: Vipera ursinii; assembly: GCF_947247035.1. Classification (NCBI taxonomy): domain Eukaryota; kingdom Metazoa; phylum Chordata; class Lepidosauria; order Squamata; family Viperidae; genus Vipera; species Vipera ursinii. The sequence continues at coordinate 178,779,449 of NC_139513.1, forward strand.
CATGGTTCCAACTAACGAGACAGATCAAAGAACATTCCATGATTGTTTATTCTAAAAAGTCTATAATAATGAGAACGAAGCATCGGCACTCATGCATGGATGCCAGAATCTGAATTCTCCTCCCCTGAACACATCGTATCATACACAATTCCCTCCCTTAATTACAGGTCATGAATCACATTCTCCAATTAGTTTAACATATAAAGTTTCACTTCCTTTCTGTAGCGTGGCCATCCCTTATCTTATCAAAACATCCGGGTTAACATCCCCCCCTTCAGTGATTCAAAGCAAAACAGTTTAAAGCAAAAGGCTGCCTCTTATATTGTCAGAGCAAAAACATCCAGTGTTTGCAGCGTTGACACCATGCTAGTTTCTTTTTGGATTTCTTGTTTTTCTTTTTCAGTGGTATTGTGTTGGACTAGGCTTTTATGATCATATTTTTCAGAGTTTCCCATTGTTCTTGAGTTGTTTTCCCCTTTAGGATTTTCATCCATGAAATTTTTAGGCTCTCTCTGAGTTTGTTAAAATCAGCTCTTTTAAAGTCTAAGACACTGGTTAGATTATATTCTGTTGCTTCTGTTGACATTATGTTGAATTCTAATATGGTGTGGTCACTCTTGCCCAAGGTTCCAGCAGCTTCAACTCCCTCTATCACTTCTTCTCTATTAATAAGAATTAGGTCCGGTATAGCTTTTCCTCTAGTTTCCTCATCTATCTTTTGGAAGACAAAGTTGTCAACTAACTTGGTTAGGAATCTGTTTGATCTCCCACTTGCTGCAGAGTTTGTCTCTCAGTTGATATCAGGGCATTAAGGTCTCCCATTACTACTGTAGTATCTTTCCTACATACATTTGTTAATTGATTCATCTATTTCTTCTGTTTGGTTAGGTGGCCTGTAGTATAGGCCTACAGTAGTATATGCTATTCTTTTTTCCTTTTATATTGACTCATATGGATTCTAGGTTTTCATCCTTGGTTTTGTGCATTTCTGTAGAGATGTAGTGATCTTGTATATATAATGCAACTCCACTTCCTCTTTTGGTAGGTCTGAGAATAGAATAGAATAGAATAGAATAGAATAGAATAGAATAGAATAGAATAGAATAGAATAGAATAGAATAGAATAGAATAGAATAGAACCTTGGAGGAATTCTAGTACAGTCCCCTGCTCAAGCAGAAGAACCTATACCGTTTCAGATAAGTGATTGTCTAGCCCAGGGACGTCAAACTGCCGGCTCGTGGGCCAGATGCATCATACTGAAAATGCACCCACCCCATTGCTGGCAATGGGAAAAAAGTTGCGATACATCACACGACGTCATATGTTGTCGCTAGTTTGACATGCCTGGTCTAGCCTCTTAAAAACCTCCAGTTTTTCTGAAGGCAAGCTGTTCCACTGGTGATTTGTCCTCACTGTTAGGAAGTTTCCCCTTAATTCCAGGTTGCTTTTCTCTTTGATTATTTTCCAAACATTGTTCCTTGTCCTGCCCTCTGGTGCTTTGCTTTGACCCCTTCTTCTTTGTGGTAGCCCCTCAAATGCTAGAATACTGCTATCATGTTACCCGTATTTTTTCTTTTCTTTAGACTAGCCAAACCCAAGTCCTGCAACCATTCTTCATATGTTTTAGTCTCCAGGCCTTTGATCGTTTTATTGCTCTTCTCTGAATTTTTTTCCAAAGTCTCAACATCTTTTTTGTAGTAGGGTGACCAAAATTGGTTGTAGTATTCCAGGTGTGGTCTTAATAGGGTTTTATAAAGCAGTACTAATACTTTGTGTGATCTTGATTCTATGCCTCTGTTTATACAACCCAAGATGGTATTAGCTTTTTTGGCTGCTGCTGCACACATGATCATCCACTAGGACTCCAAAGTCCCTCTCATAGTTACTGTTTTTGAACCAAGTCTCATCTAATATGTACTTATACTTTGGATTTTTCCTGCCTAAATGTAAATCTTTGCTTTTCTCCACATTAAAATTCATTTTGTTGGATAGGGCCCATTGTTCAAGTATGTCAAGATCTTTTTGGATCCTGAGCTTGTCTTCTGGGATATTGGCTAGTCCTGCCAGCTTATTGTCATCTACAAATTTGATGAATTCCCTTTCTATTCACTCATCATGTTTCTTTTGAATAGTTTGTATTCTTCCATAAGTACTTTCCAGTCATGAGTTTCATCCCACCAAGTTTCAGCAATGGCAAATATATCCTATCTGCCTTCATGTGCTAATACTTCAAGTTCACCCTGTTTGTTCCCTAAACTTTGAGTATTAGTGTATAGGCATTTGAATCCTTTATGGGTTTTAGGTATGTTTCTTGTATCTCCTACTTTGTAACTGGGATTTCCATCCTTCCCAACACTCTCCACTTCATTTTTCTTTTTTAATTTCTTCTTTCTCTTTTCTCCCTACCTCCTTATATGATTTTCTGAATATATTCTTTCCAGTTCTTGTGAGGTGCAATCCATCCCTTACCAATAGCCCTTCATCTAGCTAATGCAGACCATGGTCTAGGAAGCCAAAGTTCTATTGATGACACCAGTTTTTAAGTGGTTTGTTTCTAAAATCTTTTGCTCCCTCATTGGATATTGGCCTTTTGTTGGAAATATAGATGAAAACACCACTTGTGCTCCTAATTCTTTAAATTTCTTCCCTACCTGTTCATAATCTCTTGTTATTGTTTCCAGATTCATTGCTGTGTCATTGGTCCCCACGTGTAGGAGAAGAAAGGGTAGTAATCCGTGGGGTTGATTATTTTAGTAAGGTACTTAGTCACATCTTTGATTTTTGCTCCAGGGAGACTATATACAGGTGAAACTTGAAAAATTAGAATATCGTGCAAAAGTTCATTTATTTCAATAATGCAACTTAAAAGGGGAAACTAATATATGAGATAGATTCATTACATGCAAAGCAAGATAGTTCAAGCCGTGATTTGTCATAATTGTGATGGTTATGGCTTACAGCTCATGAAAACCCCAAATCCACAATCTCAGAAAATTAGAATATTGTGAAAAGGTGCAATATTCTAGGCTCAAAGTGTCCCACTCTAATCAGCTAATTAAGCCATAATACCTGCAAAGGGTTCCTGAGCCTTTAAATGGTCTCTCAGTCTGGTTCAGTAGGAATCACAATCATGGGGAAGACTGCTGACCTGACAGTTGTGCAGAAAACCATCATTGACACCCTCCATAAGGAGGGAAAGCCTCAAAAGGTAATTGCAAAAGAAGTTGGATGTTCCCAAAGTGCTGTATCAAAGCACATTAATAGAAAGTTATGTGGAAGGGAAAAGTGTGGACCAAAAAGGTGCACAAGCAGCAGGGATGACCGCAGCCTGGAGAGGATTGTCAGGAAAAGGCCATTCAAAAGTGTTGGGGACTTTCACAAGGAGTGGACTGAGGCTGGAGTCAGTGCATCAAGAGCCACCACACACAGATGGATCCTGGACATGGGCTTCAAATGTCGTATTCCTCTTGTCGAGCCGCTCCTGAACAACAAACAACGTCAGAAGCGTCTTACCTGGGCTAAAGAAAAACAGACCTGGTCTGTTGCTCAGTGGTCCAAAGTCCTCTTTTCTGATGAGAGAAACTTTTACATCTCATTTGGAAACCAAGTACCCAGAGTCTGGAGGAAGAATGGAGAGGCACACACTGCAAGATGCTTGAAGTCCAGTGTGAAGTTTCCACAGTCTGTGTTGATTTGGGGAGCCATGTCATCTGCTGGTGTTGGTCCACTGTGCTTCATTAAGTCCAGGGTCAACGCAGCCATCTACCAGGAGATTTTGGAGCACTTCATGCTTCCTTCCGCAGATGAGCTTTATGAGGATGCTGACTTCATTTTCCAGCAGGACTTGGCACCTGCCCCTACTGCCAAAAGCACCAAAACCTGGTTTAATGACCATGGGATTACTGTGCTTGATTGGCCAGCAAGCTCGCCTGACCTGAACCCCATAGAGAATCTTTGGGGCATTGCCAAGAGAAAGATGAGAGACATGAGACCGAACAATGCAGAAGAGCTGAAGGCCGCTATTGAAGCATCCTGGTCTTCCATAACATCTCAGCAGTGCCACAGGCTGATAGCTTCCATGCCATGCCACATTGAGATAGTAATTGCTGCAAAAGGGGCCCAAACCAAGTACTGAGTACATATGCATGCTTATACTTTTCAGAGGTCCAATATTGTTCTATGTACACTCCTTGTTTTATTGATTGCATATAATATTCTAATTTTCTGAGATTGTGGATTTGGGGTTTTCATGAGCTGTAAGCCATAATCATCACAATTATGACAAATCACGGCTTGAACTATCTTGTTTTGCATGTAATGAGTCTATCTCATACAGTAGTTTCCCCTTATAAGTTGCATTACTGAAATAAATGAACTTTTGCATGATATTCTAATTTTACGAGTTTCACCTGTACCTTCCTAGATTGACTACCCGATCTGCAGACTATAGTTTCTGTTCCCCTAATAATTGAATCTCCTATCACCAGTATTCACCTTGTTTTCTTAGGGAAGTCTGGGATACTTTTCTTCCTGTCACAGGAAAGCTGGGTTGTGCCCCCCTTTTTAGAAACTATTGATGAATGTTCTTTTGTGGGTGTCTGCATATTTTCTTCCAGGTGGAGGCTATGAAAGCGATTGTTCAATTCCACAGGGGCTTCACTGGAGTGGGCTAAGGTAGATAGTAGGGCTTTGCTCTTAGTTGCTGTTTTCTTCTAAGAGTGAAATGTTTTAATCAGTCTTGCTCTTTAGGTCAGACATGTCAAACACAAGGCCCATGGGCCAGGGCCAGCCTGCTATATGGTTTCATCCACCTGGAGACCTGCTCTGGAAACAGTGAAGGACTGGCCTGCTGCACCTCGGACTGGCTCAGGCCAACCGGGCACTGATCTACAACCTGGTTGTGTCCATCAAAGCCAAAATACGCTCAGCCTTAGATCCACAGGGCAGCCCCACTCCGCACCCTGGGTTTGCTGCAAGCAGAGTCTGGCGTCCCTGCGGGGCAGAGGTGGTGAGGCAGCTCCTTGCTGATTCCAGGTTTGCCCCATGGAACCTTCGTTCCTTCGTTCCTTTCTTCCTTCTCATCTCTTTCCTTCCTCCACACTCAGGAAGGGGTGATGGGAGGGGGGAAGATTGCCAGCACTGCCATGTTGCCGCCGGTCTTGCTATCTCATGTGGGTGGGCAGGGGCTGTCCCGGTGAAAGGAAAGTCTCGTGTCTGTGAGGCTGGAGGTGCTGGTGGGAGGGGTGGTGGCGCTGATCTACGACCTGGTTGCATCCATCAAAGCCAGAATGCGCTCAGCCTTAGTTCCACGGGGTAGCCCTGCCCTGCCGTCTGGGCGCACACGCAAGCAGAGTCCGGCATCCCTGCTGGCTGTGTTGCCACACAGACTGACTTCACCCAGGATGCCAGTGCTGACCATCTCCTGTGCGCACACCTGGGGGGGAGGACAGAGGCGGTGGGGCAGCTCCTTGCTGGTTCCAGGGCTGGTTTCAGGGCTGCCCCGTGGATCTAAGACTGAGCACATTCTGGCTTTGATAGATGCAACCAGGTTGTAGATCAGTGCCAAAGCAGAGTAGGGGAAAATATTTTCCTTTCCTATATTTCCAGTCTGAATTAGACCATGGCAGGGTCCCTGCAGGAGAGTTCTTTTAAGGATTATGTATTAATAGAAAAGCAACTAACTTACCTCTGTTCCTAAATGCTAAAGGTGTTGCACATAAAAAACAGAGAAGCTCTGATCAACTATCACAGCCACCCTTTTGACAGTTCTGCTGTCTGTGGACACCCCCACTAAATGTAAGCATGGGATAAACTGAGCTTGGTTTGCTCTCGGTCTTTTAAATGGCCACAGACTACTAGCAAAAGTGGCATTTGATCACAAGGCAAGGAGGCATTGAGAAATGTTTCCCCTTTTGCATTTGAGCATCCAAGAAGGGACAGGAAAGGAGAAAGGGAAAGAGGAAAGACAAACAAAAAGAAGTAAAGAGGGGAAGGAAGAAGAAGGAAAGAAGAATGAAGAGGGAAGGAAAAAGAAGAAAGGGGGGAAAGGAAGGAAGGAAGATAGATAGATTACAATGAGAGGGACGAAGGGTCTGAGGGAAGTCCTGCCTTAGCACTTGGCCCCGAGCAGCCCTGCTGCCCTTTCGCCATCCCCTTGTCCCTCCTCCTGATCTCTTCTGGTGGTCTCCCATCCTATCGCTGAGGATGCTTTGGTTACAAAGCCGGATCTCCTCGCATGGAGAGTATTGCGTAGTGGGTTCTCGACTGCATGGCAATATGATGGACAAAGGGTTCAGCATAGCAGCTCTTTATTAGTGGAAGTACTGAACAGAACAATAGGGGTTACCTGTGCCCCTTATATACCTGGCCAGGTATGCTCACGGCCAATCCCTTTATCTGGTTTTCCCGCTGAGCGTTAGTCAGCCAATCCTGTCACAGTACAGCACCACCTGATGGTGTCAGTGAGCCATTGCTTGTGTTCATTCATCCCCATACATAACACCCCTTCCCCCATAATAACAAAAAATAAACAATTTTTCTTAACATATATTTCACTGGTGATGATTAGACACATCGAGTCCTCCCTTACGTCCTTACATAGTCCTCCAAATAGGCAGGTGGCCTATGAGCCCAGGGTGACCATCTCAAGGGTTGCTCCCCTTCCTGGACAGCCGCATCATAAGTTGAGACCTGGCTCTGGGGCTTACTGACCGCATTGTCAAGGTGGGCCAGGGCCTGTTGTTCCTGTTGTTGTTCATCCCTGCCCAAACTCTCTGATATCAGTTCAGTGTCTGTGAGATCCTCCTCCATCCCGGAACCCATTGTTTTTGGTTGGGTAGGCTGGTTGACCTGTGACTTTTCAGGAACCCGCTTCCTGATTTGGTCTATGTATCGTCTGACCTGATGGCCCCCCTCCACCTCTACAATGTAAGACAAAGGCCCTGTTCTGTCAATCACCACCCCCTGAATCCACACATGTCCCGGCCCATATTTTTTGACCCAAACCAGATTGCCAGTGTGTAGTTCCCTGGTGGGGATGGGTTGTTCCATCTTTGCGGCCACTCTGTCAGGGTGGAGTCTGTCCAACTTAGTGATCAGCCATCTGCCCCAATGCAGTTCTGCAGGGCTCTTGCCAGTGGTCGTACACGGTGTGGTGTGGTGTGCAAGAAGGAATTGGGCCAACCTTTGGTGCCAGTCTCCACTGATGATGCGTCTCAATGCGTCCTTGGTCATCCTCACCATATATTCTGCTTGCCCGTTGGATGATGGGTGGAAGGGCACGGAGGTTGACGTGTCTAATCAAGTTGGCCCTTGTTGGCCCGGTTCACCGTAGCCTTATAATCCACACAAATTCTAACCTCCCCGTTAGCTTTAAGTGGGGTGACTATTGGGGTCTCCCACTCTCCCCCTTCTACTGGTTCTAACACCCCTTGGTCCACTAATTTGTCCAATTCGCTCTCAATCTTGTGCTTGAGAGCGAAGGGGACTCTTCTGGCCTTAATTCTCACGGGAAGGACATTAGGGTTCAACTTAAATTTTATGGGGGGCCCTGTGTATTTGTCGAGCTTGCCATCGAATACGTCTGCAAACATTTTGCAGACGGATTCGAGGCTTTTGGACTGGGTGTTATGGATCCCTGAGATCCCTATTCCCAGAGCCCCATACCAATACAGCCCCACTAAACTGGTCCTCTGGCCCTCGGCTACCAGGACGTCCAAGGGACCCTGGAAGTCTTTGAACCCCACTAACATGGTGGCCTCCCCCTTAACCTTAATAGGGGCATGCTGGAAATCAGATAACTGAATGCTGGTGGGCTTCAATGGGGCCCACTGTTTGCTCCGGCCGCAAACTGCTTTAAATATTTCATAAGAAATTATGGAGACTGCGGACCCGGACTCAAGTTCCATCTTGCAAGGTACACCTTGCAAATGGACCTCCAGTTTGATTTTTTGTGTGAGTACCCGGTGGATCTCCGTGTGAGACATGGTCCTCCTACTCTCAAAAAAATTGGTAGAGGTGAGCTGAGGGGACTCAGTACCTTTTGGCAATGTGACCATTGATTGAAGTTCATACAGGCTGTCCCATGTGCGATTCTGGCAGACGGCTGCAATGTGTCCCGTCTTGCCACAGGACCGACACTTTGCAGTTCAGAATTTGCAGGTCGTTCTCAGATGATTTCCTCCACAACTGGCACACTTTTGGACGGTTTCTCTGCAGCTGCAGCCAGTACATTTGGTACATTTGTTGGCCGTTGAGGACTTCCGCTGGCTTCCATTGTTGTCACGCCGCGTTTGATGTCTCCCTTGCTTTTGATGTAATACATCAATCTCAGCCTCCTCCAACACGTCCCCGCTTCTGCTGTTCGCAGCCTCTCCAAAATGAATGGAACCACCTGGGCTGCTGGGTCGGGCTTGATGGGTCGCATTGACTGCTCCACCGGCGGCTTCGCTGGCCAAGATCTTATCCTGAGCATCTTGGAATGTGATAGTCAGTCGGGCATATAGTTGCTGCTGCAGCCGTTTGTCTCGGAGCCCACACACCATGCGATCTCACAGCCTGTCTTCTAGGTTGCTAAATTTGCACAGGCGAGCAGCTTCCTGCAGGGCTGCGATAAATTCGGAAGCCGACTCACCTGGCTGTTGGCAGCACTGCTCAAACTGACCTCGCCAAGCCAGTTCAGACATTCATTCAGCTTCTCTACGATGTCCTTGTATGACACGGTCTCGATCACCATCGGCACGCACAGGTTAATGGCCAGATCGTGGATTGCTGGGCCACTCAAACAGGTCAGGGCTGCTGCTTTTTGAGTATCGTCACTGATCCGGTTAGCCCGCAGGAACGCTTCTACCTGGCTAAGGTGTGAAGCCCATCTCTCAGGTGACGGGTGTCAAATGGTGGAACCTGTCCGAATTGCGCCATGGTGTGTCCTGTTTCTCCGCTTTGACCGCAAGTGCTTGCTTGGCCGGCCGTAGATGGTTCGGGGAAAGATGCTTCTTTCCTCCGATCCTTAGTGACTTCAGCTCCTCAGGAAAAACAGGATCCCACCCTCGCCACCACTATTGTGTAGTGGGTTCTTGACCGCATGGCAATACGACAGACAAAGGGTTCAGCATGGCAGCTCTTTATTACTGAACAGAACAATAGGGGTTACCTGTGCCCCTTATATACTTGGCCAGGTACGCTCGTGGCCAATCCCTTTATCTGGTTTTCCCGCCGAGCGCTAGTCAGCCAATCCTGTCACAGTACAGCGCCACCTGATGGTGTCAGTGAGCTGCTGCTTGTGTTCATTCATCCCCGTACATAACAGAGACGGAGTGGGCTTCCCTCTGACCCACACATTTTGATCTCCCACAACACCATGAGCAACTTGGCCAAGGAGAGCAAGCACAGTAGCAGCAACCTCGAGGAGGTAAGCACAGCTAAGCACCCCCTTGTGGAAGTGGGGCTAGGCTAGGCTAGGTTGCGGAGTCCCTGAACTCCAGGGCTGAGCACTTGACCTCCGCTGCCCAAGGCTCTGGCCAGCCAATGCCACTGTCTGCCCCCCCACATGGCCTGAGAGGGATGGTGAGGGTTCCTCCAATGGACCATGTCCTGGCACTCACCCCAGTCCCACCCTCCTTCGCCAGAGACCCTTGGATCTGTCCCAGGCCTGCACAGGCCTGCACAGGCACCCCTGATGTAAGCAATGTCAAGCTGACCATGCCCACTTAACAGGCCACGCCCACCCAGTAGGCCATGCCCATGCTAGCCACACCCACCAGGCCCCCCAAGGGCAACCACAATACTGATGTGGCCCTCAAAGAAATTGAGTTTGACACCCCTGTTTTAGGTCCATATATAGGATTGTTTTTTACTGAAGCGGTTTGTTCTTTATTGTGTTCGATTTGGGTATATCAGCTTTCTTCTTTATGTTCATATATGGGATCATGTTTTGCTTGCTCTTTATTGTATTTTATTTTGGTATAGTCTTGTTTATATTGGGATTCGTTGCTTTAATCATTGAGTTTCAGAGTGGCTAGAGTTGCTTTACACTTTCTTCTAGTAATTCATATTGTTTACATTTGATACATAGTTTGGGTCTTCTGTGGGAATAAGCTGAAACATATAACACATTTTGCAAGTCACTATAGTATCAGTCTCTATTTCCATGACTTTGTTTGTTAAAAAATTAAAAATTTCTAAAAATTATTTTTTTTGGTCTTGTGTCTAAATTTTCCACTTAAATGACAAAAATGTATAATATGTACCTAGTATATAATGGTTCATCTAGTGGAAGAACAATATGTCAGTATTTAAGAAACTTATGTGGATACTCACAAATTGCTGTGCCTAATGGTGAGGAGTCAGTTCTCTCCTTCCTGCAGACTCAATATTTGGTTATGCTAAGTTAGCAAAGAATTCTAAGTCTTAATGGAACTGCTAGTTTCTAGCTCACTGATAGTGAGTGCAGATATTCTTTAAAATTTAAGGATTGAACCAAAAATCATTTTACAAAAAAATGGACCTTTTAAAGTGCAAGATATTTTTTTAAGTGTAGAATATCTGTAGACCATGATTTATGAAAAAAATCATTTATGAAACAAGATAATTATATATTGTTACAAAAACTCATTTAAATTCAGTTTTAGTATCTATTCCTTCCTTCACAATTCTGTGGTAGAATCAATCTCTTCCTTCAACACAAACAAACAAATAAATTCTGGGATTAAACTCAATCTCTTCTCACTCAGTTGTATTTCCTTTAATTTCTTTTCTCTAAAGCTCTGTGCAAGAGCAAATGTAGGCCTCTCCCTCTACCATATGATCCTTATTTCCCTCGAGTCCTGCATGCTGGGTTTTTTTCCACATATATGCATACTTTTCTTAACTGAAGATTGCTGTCAAATGCAGGTTGGTATTGTGTAAAATAGTCTAGAGGCAGGAAATATGTAACTATATCATAGCATTACTGTTCCGTCAGTCTCTCTAGAGCCTCCATAGGACATCCATAGGACATCTGTGATCAGCCTCATGGAATTTTGCTGGGAGTTACAGATCTGTCTGGCTATAATTCTGGAGGGACATGTCTTTATTAGTAACTGTTCCTAAGATCAAACACTTTTTAATGATATTACAGAGAATGAGGATTATTCATGGCAGTTGGGCCAAAAACTCTATTGACAATATTTTGGGAAAGAGCAGACAAGAGAGATTAGAGCCAAGGAAAGAGCACCATATCCAGGCCATTGACCTTTTCCCAATCCTTCTGGTTTCAGTAAAAAACTACCTCTGAGACCAATCAGTTCTGTTTGATAGTTTGTGAATTTATTCCTTGTCTTTCCTTCCTTGAGCTCTTCCTGTGTGTTAAATAGCCCAACAAACCAAGCAGTGGTGAAACCAACTAGATTTAATTAAAAAATCTGCCTTCTCTTTATCAGAGACAAACCAGCTTGCAAAGTCAGTTGGGGTTTATTTATGGCTCATTTTATGCTGTTTAAATCACAAAGATAGTTGCCTGATAATTGAAGTTCCTTTTGCTAGAGAAGGGGATGAGTGCAAAACACTAGGCTGCTTGGGTCTGGTTTTGTCATGACTTGTCAGTGTCCAAGGAATAGAAGAACCATACGAACAGAAAGAATGGGGACATAATGAGGTGTGACACACTCCTTGGTCACTGTGTTATTTGATCCCCAAAGGGCCCACCTCAAACTAAAATTAATACTTTATTTTAGTTCTGATCCATAGAAGAGGTGACTGAAAGGAAAGGCAAGAGAGTAAGACTAAAGAATGGTAAATCCAGCATTCCTGGATCATTACCTTGTCTTGGAAAGTGCAGCATGACATAGTAGCTTCTCTTCCAATAATCCATTACTAAGAAGGCTTTTAAAAGGCTCCTCTTGTATACCCATAATTTATTTGCTTCTTCTGTCCAGAATGCTACAGACAAAAGTTGAAAGGCACCTGGTTTCTCTGCTAGACAGATTATCTCACACAATTTCCTTGTTAGCTTTGCATTAAGGGCACTTGGGGTGGGTGGTAGGTGAAGAGTAGCCTCTCAAAGATGGAAGGTGAGGCAGAAAGTTTCAGAAAATTTCTCATATCCAGATTAGTCCTTTCCTGATCTGGGCAATTTTTGTAGGGCTGGCAGCTTCCCAAATCACTTTTTGATTAAAGCTAACCTCGTTCTGAAGAGCCTGAGAATATTTTTGCCAACCTCAGAAAGGCAAATTGAAAGGATCACAAATGATTTCTTTAAAAAGAATGGTCTTGTTTATTCCAGCAGTCATTCCAACCAGACCCTTAAACTGAAGCCCCAGCACAGCCGTGTTCTTTCCCTCATTCCCAGGAGAATTGACTGTGGGATCTGGCTTCTCTCTGATATCAGTAGTAAACTTATGCTGCCAGCTGTTTTCATTGCAGTGCTAATGAAATGAACCAGCTGTTCCTTGCAAAGAAAAGCTGTTGAATCAAAACAGTGAGCCCATTGAGAATTATGCCTCTTTTCAGCTTTGTAGCAACAGTGACATAGATGTTAGCATGTGGACTCAAGCACCTTAAAAAGTGCACATTGCTGTCAGATAGGAGTTACGATGTATGCAAATTCCTGTGCCTGCTAGCCACTGTCCATGGCAACATGGCTGAAAATAATCATTGTCTTGTTTACTAAAACAACATCTTAAAATAATGAAAACTGTTTTTTGCTAAGTCTGAACTGAATGACCTATCAGCATTACACTTGAACTGTCTGGTTGAGTCTTTGAAATGATTTTCTGAATTGTAGCAGTGAGTACAATTTAATGATTACTTGACTTGTTGGATTTTAAAACCCCATGCCAACCACCAACTATGGAAATGAAGTTAAAGGAAGGAAATAAAGATTTTGGTTTCTAAGCAGCTATATGCCTGTCTTTCTCCCATAAGTAGAGCTTAATTAAGGTTATATCCACACAATATTTATTGCCATTACAAAAATAGTTCTGCACCTGTGGGATCTCCAATTCTGCTCTTAGGATCTATGCTGATTAATTTCTGGCTCAGATGCAATACATCTAGAATTGCAGGAAGATTTTTCATTTCCCAGCAGAGCTTATGATAGGTGGTTTTCTCATTGGCAGGGACACTTCTCTCAATTCAATCCTGAATATCCTAGTCACTAGCAAGCATTAGTCTTCCTTATATGCTTCCATAGAGCAACACTATTTTCTTTCTGAAGCCTGTCACTGGCATTTGAAATAAGCTTTTATTTTCCCTCACCCCAGCATATTTTCCTCCAAAAAACCTTCTCCCCCTTTCTCTTCCAGACAGAAAAGCAGATTCTGTTCTACTGATTAACACTGAAAGGATTTTTGTATTGATATCTAACTGCCCCAAGTATTAATTGCTGGTACCTACGGCTTATATATGAAAAAAAGCCCTAAGTACTACAATTTGCTCTGGTATAAATGCTGGTACAACTTAATTTAATTTAATTTAATTTAATTTAATTTAATTTAATTTAATTTAATTTAATTTAATTTAATTTAATTTAATTTAATTTAATTATGGGACTTATATGCCTCCCTATCTCTCGAAGGACTCAGGGCGGCTAACAACAATAAAACAACAATAAAACAATAAATACAAATATTAAAAGAGATTAAATTTACAAAACCCCACTAAAAACCAATAAAAATTAAACCAAATTAAAACCCCCATCTTCAGTCCAGGTCGGCCAGTTGGAAAAGGTATGTCTTTAGGTCGCGATGAAAGGACTGGAGATCTAGGGCCATCCGAAGTTCTCGGGGGAGCTGATTCCAAAGGGCAGGTGCCCCAAAAGAGAAGGCCCTCCCCCTGGGGTTTGCCAGCCGACATTGTCTGGCCGACGGCACCCTGAGGAGACCCTCTCTGTGTGAGCGCACAGGGCGATGGGAAGTCGTTCCTGGCAACTTGAGCACTGTTTAAAAAAACAACATGAAAAATCCATCTGGATCAACAGCTGTTTGCAGCATCCTGTTTTCCACAGACACCCTGGAGAGATCCAACACAGAGCAGGAAAGCAACAGCAACTGATATTTGGGACTCCACAGGAGGACCTTCAATATAATTATTAGCTTTCTTTGACACTGAACATTTTAAAATAAGGGTGAAAAGGAAGCTCTCTAGAATAGCAATCTTGTCTACTTACATGTGCAGGTGAAGTAAAAGTCTTGAGGAAAATAAAACATTGTTTTACAGAAACTTACTCCACATGAGCTTAACTTCATGTAGACCATACAGTAGGTGGACTCCCTTTAGGTTGCTGGAGAGGAGTTAAAGTGTCCTGATTAGGGGTGTGGAGAGAGTTGGTTGGTTTTTAAAACCAATCCAGTTGGTTTTTAAACTGGATTAAGACTATATCAAAGGCTTACACAACAAGGTTCTTTGTATTCATGGATTGAAATTTTGAGAAACCATAGTCACTTTTAAAAAATTGCACAATCAAAATTCAACAACCTGATCAAAGGGTTTCTGTGTGTGTGTGTGTGTGTGTGTGTGTGTGTGTGTGTGTGTGTGTTAGAGCTCAGTCGCCTTGTGGGTTGTCCAGCCCTAATTCAAATAACATTTGGTATCAGAAAAGAACTCACCTAGGTAAACAAGCCATTTTACTATTTTGCTTGATCTGTCTAACCAAGCCTCATAATTCAATATTAACTGATACTTACAACAGGGCTTTTCAACCTTTTCACCCATTGTACCACTTTTAGGATATGGCAACATCCGAGTACCACCAGTTGCCTAGCAAGGTGTCAAAACCTTGATGACCAAAAATTAAAAAAGGAAAAAAAGTGATGAACTACAGGTAGTCCTCAACTTACAACAGTTCCCTTGCTGACTGTTCAAAGTTACAATGGCACTGAAAAAAGTGCCCCCCAAGCCACAGCTGAGCAAGACACCTGCCTGCCCTCCCAGCAGCACTCTTCCTCCTGTCTGAGGTTTTCATTGTTGTGAGCATTTCTGTTGAGGATTGGCAGCGGGGGTGGGGTGGGGGTGTTTGGTTTTTATTCTCCCTGTCTGCTGGGTGGTTGCAGCAGGTTTTGGTCACTTCACATGACCCTGGGACACTGTGACCATCATAAATATGAATCAGTTGCGGCTTCTGGTTTGTGCGTGAGGCGCTAGCGGACGCGCAAGGAAGAAGCCTCTCCCTACCATCTGGTCTTTCTCCCTCGGAGAAACCTGAAAAGGGTTAAAAGTCGCTCTGGAGGGGCAACCACCATGAGGAGGCTCTCTCTGCGATTGCAGAAGGGCAGCAGTCCTCCGTTTGATCCAGAGTTGCTCCTCTGGCCCGAAGAAAAGAGATTGGCCATTAACATGGCCAATCACTAAGCTCTTCCCTGCCGAAAGCCAAAATCATTATCAAGCACAACGAAGCAATCTGGAGGATTTGGGTGAGACCTTACCTTTCTTACTTCCCTAATTACTTCCCTGTGGGACTTTCCTGGAAATCTCCTCCCCCCTTCTTGAAAGATTGGTGATTGCTTACTTTGGGAATTAAAACCTTAAAGCCTCAAAAGAAATCAAAAGACCAAGCTAAATAACTAAGCAACCTTATTTGTACTTCTGGAATTTTTGGGCTACCAAAAATTTTTATTGCTTATTTCTGCAGGGACCTACTACCCTATTTACTGCAAAAAATTAATTAATTAATTAATTGGATAAAAGCCTTATATTATATTAGTCTGGAAAAGGATTGTATATGCTACTGAGGACATCTTGTGGCGAAAACTGGTATAGCAAGTAAACCTTTTTTTTACTCTGAGATCTGGCTGTAACAGACTTGTCCTTGACATTATCTTTAAAGATAAAAATTGGGAACACCTGGCACTGAAAACAACCTTTAGGAATAGTGGAGGTGGACATTTATTGACTTTTTTAAATTAGCCTCCACCAAAGGCCTATCTGCAAAATACTAAAGCAATAGAAGAATACATCCCACCACGATTATAAACTCATACTTGATACAATTTTGGCAATGACTGTAGAAATAAAAGCCAGACTTAAAGACAAATCTGACAGCATAAACTCACCTAATGAGACCCTGACTTCAATTGATGAACTGACAACCCAAAAACTAACAGAGGATGAAGAAATCAACAACAAAATAGGGGACTTTAAAGTACAACAAGTACAATCTACTGAGAGCCTTGATGCCCAAACTTTGATTTCAACTATAAAACCTACAATCCAACAAACAATAGAAGCTGAAGAAAGCAATACTAAGATGGAGGATGCCAAAGGCCTTCAAATACAGTACATTAAGACTTTAACCAACCAAACAATAATTACAACACCAGACATGACCTCTTATCTAAGCCAGATGGATTTGAAAGGAGAAGAAGACCAGATTGAATTAATGGCAACTGTATTACGCCAAATATGGAGATTGGATTTATTAGAACGAAAATTTAATGACTATATAGGGGTCACTCTCTTGCAAAAATTGATAACTGGATGGTCTCCCTGGATCCAAACAACATGTGTAGCAAGAAAGGGAGACAAATTTGAGAAGTTAAAGGCAATGATATGGAATCCAGCCTGGCACAAGAAGAATGCCAGAGTTAGATTTAAAAAATGATTTTTTTTCTTTTTCTTTCTGTTGTAAATGTTGGGATTTGTAATAATAAAGCTTAAATTTTCCTCTAATGGGCCAAGGTGAACTGTTATAAGATATAAATTGATTTTATATCTAAGATCTAGATTTTTAAGGGAATGAAAATTAGCCACAAACAATAAAATATACTTTGTTAATTATAGATGAATTGCAAATAGAATATGTATATATTTCAGATATGAAAATTACTATATAATGAAATAGATTAGCTATTAGAACATAACTTTGAATTATATTATAGAATTTGCAATGATATAATAAAATATTTTAATAATTGATGAACTATTAAGATGATAAATAGAATATATTTGTTCCAATGACAGAGCTTAAAATGTTCCTTGATGGGCTAAGGGGAATTTTTAAAAGATACATACTGATTTTATACTTAACTTTTACACCTTTAATGAAAAGGAAAGTTAGCTATTATAATTGACTTACTCTATTAAGATGTTAAACAGAATAAACTTGTATAAAATAAGAATGCACTGAAATGAACAATGTATATATTTTAGACAGGATAATTACTATATAATGAAATAGGGAAAATGTGGGTTACCCAAAAATTAAGTTTTCTTTTATATATTATAGGCTACTTTGGAATATTCTATTGCAATTAGGTAAAACTCAAAAACAGGACATGGATATGTATAAGTGAAAATATTTTGAAAATTGTTCTAACTGACAGTGTTACAATTAGAAATGTATTAATTTGATTAATCTGACTATGTTATTATAACAAAGAGGGAATTTTTGTTCATGTAACTTGAGCTATCTACAAATGATTGTGTTATTTGCAATTGTTTACTTTTAACTACCCAATCACTGTATTGCTTCATAAATACCTGGATGTAAAATTAAAAAATTAATAAAACTTGTATTGAAAAAATTAAAATAAATATGAATCATTGCCAAGCATCTGAATGTAAATCACAAGACCCTGGAGATGCTGCAACATTCCAGCTGATCGGCGCTTCTTCTGGGCTCAGAAGCACCAGGATCAGTGCTGAGCTCCAGCTGGAGCCTGGCGCTGATCCTGGCACTTCTGCTGAGCCCTGACAGCCCTGCAGGACCAGCCGTCTCTCGCTCAGGCTTGTGTGGTGCTGCCACCGGTTCAGCTCATTCCCCTCCCCGCTACCACTTTTCTAGGGTGGTCACGTACCACCTGCCAGGTGCCAGTGTACCACAGGTAGTACCCATACCACTGGTTGAAAAGCCTTGGCTTACAGCATAAAATGTACTGTATGAACCATTGCCATTCTAGGAAAAAACATAAGACATCAAAGAATGATTGATATACATGGGTACAATCAAGCTTTTAAAAATTAGACTGTTAGATGGAAGAACCTTATGTGGGGTCAGAAAAGTGGGCTATTGTGTGCATACCCTGTTCCTCTATCCACTGGACATCCATTGAACATCCATTTTCCTCCTATGGTAGAAATAAGTGCTATAGGGAACTATTGGTTGAAGGACAGCTATGTCCATTTTTCACCCCACACCTGTATTCTTCCACATGGAAGATTGCATGGGAGAAGCCAAAATGGGGGAAAATGAAGAAGCTGCTTCAGAGAACTGAAGACAAACTGCCGCTGACAGACCTGTCATTATGAATTTAACACATCCTTTGGAAATGCCATCTCAGGTCTCAGCTTTCCCCAACTGGAGTCCTACAAAAGCAAACTCCTCTCACCAAGAAGTAAATCATGTACCTCTCCTGGCTTTAACCAAAGAACTTGTCCCTTGTGCCTAGGACCATTCTTTTTTAAAAAAAAACAACTATGAAGAAGATACCCTGAGTATATGCAGAGGCCTTTTATCTCTCCAGCATCCCCCTGCTTCAATTAATTTCTGGAGCAGTGTGTATAACCTGCAAGGCAGACCCAAGGCCAGCAACTCTCTTTTTAAGGATTCATCCCTGGCCAGTTCCCTGCAGAGGGAGTCACAACGCTTCCCACTCCTCTTCGTATTCATTTTGCACCACTCCTCCACTCTGGCCCACGCATTCTTCCTGGAAGGGCTTTTGCAATCCTGCTGCTGACAGGCCTTGTCTGCAGTTGTTGAGGGAGTGTGGTGTTGGGAACAGGCTGAGGCAGCAGCCTTGTCTAGAGGATTGAGGCTTTGGACAGAGAAAACCCAGACTATCTGCTGACCCAGCACTAGGGAATTTGAAGTGGGTTGTGGGGGGAGAGTCAACGAGCAGGGAGGAAATGTCTTTCCCATCTGATTTTCCTCATGGCAGCCAAAAAATATGAAACCCTCAATGAGAAAATGGATAAGGAGACAGGAATGTTTATGGCTTTGCCACAATTCCCCCATAAATTTGAGAGATGCTGCTAAATGGAAAACAAAGTCCCATTCAGTTCCTCTGCTGCGCTTGTCCATCGCTCAGGCTCTCTGCCAGATGGAAATCCAGGTAGTCTCCATTCTCAGCATCTGCCCAGCAGGATTCAGCATCTGTTTCTGTCATGGTGCCTTGATTGTTAAGCAGGCTCTAAATGTGGCATTTTAAAGGTAACCCATTGTGACAAAGGCTGAAGCTGTGGGCCAGCCTGACAGGCAGATGGACGCAACCACCTCAGATTGAGCCTTGGGGGAGTTGGGGTGGGGTGGGAAGAGTGAAAGAGAGTAGCAACAGCTGTCCTGTTCTTCTTGACTGAGCTATTTGGCTCCTGGAGAAGACAGAGGGATAATGCTTTTGGAAAATACTGTCATATTCCTATCAGTCATTCCCACAAACATTTGAAACTGCAAGCAGAGCAATCCTTTAGTGTGGGCTGGTTGTTTTAAGAACGTGTGTTTTAAGATGGCATCTGATTTCTATTTTCAGGCAAAGTGGGTTTCCTATGAGCTGTCAGAAGGCTTCTGGGGCTATTTTGAACCTACATACTGATCAAGTGGAAAGAATGGCCCAGGTTCTTCATATGGGGACTGCTTTTGCAGGTAGGTCTGTTTGAAGACTACTTTTGAACAGAGAACATCAACAGATGGAATTGTGCATCTTTTGTGCTAACCCATATAGTAATCTTAGATCACATTGCCACATTAAATCTCTGAACTATTCTCACTGAAAGTTCTTTTATTTTGTAACATGGGAAGGATTCAGTGGGATACAGTTCTGTTTCTTCTGTATGCAAACATGTTTCCACTTGATGCCTGTGAAATATAGTTGGGATTTAGTGATATAGTACAGTATTTATAAATACAGATAGTCCTCATTTAGTGGCCATAACTGGGACTGCTTATGCAATTGTTAAGTGAAACTTCTACTGTGCTTATGATCTTACTTCAGCTTTCCTTTGCCTTACAGACCTGAAAAGGTTGTAAATGTGAGGACTGGTCACAGAGTTACTTTTCATTGTCGTCATAACTGAACAGTTGCTAAATGAAGCAATTGTTAAATGAGAACTATCTGTATATTGGTAGTCACAGAATATAAGTTGGGAATCAGAGTGTTTCCTGACGAAAAGCAAAAATAGGGGAGGGTAACAAGTGGAAATAATTCTGTCCAGATCACTAAATAAGATTTCATAGACAATAAAAACCTCATTATAGGAATCCCTAAATGCTACATAGATTTGGTGGAGCAGTGGTTAGAGTGCAACATTGCAGGTTAACTTGGCCGACAGCCTGGAGCTCAATCCTGGCAAGCCTCAAGGTTGACTCAGCCTTCCATCCTTCCAAAGTGAATAAAATGAGGGCCCAGATTGTTGGGAGCAATATGCAAATAATGCTCCTGCATTGTGAACCAATCAGAAAATGCTGTAAAGCTCTATGGGGTGGTAAATAAGATTAAATGCTATTGCTACCCCTGTTTCATCTTTGGATTAGAGAAATGTCTCTAATCTGGGAGAAAGTCTCAGTTAAAAGAATAAAATTGTTTTCTTGTTTGAATGAACTTAAGTCCTATCTACACTTTGGTAACCAGCTAGATGCTCAAATATGGCAACTTAAGAAGTACATTTAAGGTCAGTTTACAACAAGAACAAGCTAATAGTATCCATTCCGTGTTTCTCTCCAGTATTTTAGAAACATATTGACTCTGGAACACTTTTTGTATTCTTCTAGAACACTACATTTAGTGCAGAACACTAAAATCTTTTTTAGCATACACTATTTGAATACCTTTTGGAACAAACAACAATGAACAGAACAATGTCTTTTCCCCATCACTGACCTGAAGGCTGATCATTGGAACTGTGGAAAAAGGTTATTAGAGCTGCTGAAGGATCTGTGGTCCAGAAAGAATGGCATAGAGTTGCCTGTGAACTAAGAATTGCCCACACACAGAGGGCAAGCTGTACTGTCTTATTTTATGTCAGTACTGAGGTTGGATGAGATGCTATGACACTTTAGAATAAAGGCATCAAACTCTTTTTTTGGGTAATTTTTTATTATTTTTTCCATACAATTCAATAGTGCTTATTCAACAATAAGGTTGTCTGAGTTTATCATTCACTAATATAAATTTAATTCCTAATCCTTTATTCTTTTTCTCCAGCCATTGATAAAACAGTCCCAAGTCTGATAGTATTCTGTTTCTTCTTTTTCTTTCAACCTCATAGTAAGTCTGTCCATTTTTGTGCATTCTAATACTTTTTAAATTATTTCTTCTGATGGTAATTCTTCATTTTTCCAATATCGTGCAATTATGACTCTTGCCTCTGTTATCACTTGTAAAATCAGATATATACTTTGTTTATCAATCTTTTCTGGCATGATGCCTAATAAAAAAGTTCAGGTTTAAAATCTACATGTTTTCCCAACATCTTTTCTAGCCAAGTATGTATTTTTTCCAGTACCTCTTTGCTTCAACACATGTCCACCATACATGATAATAAGTACCTGACATTTTTACATTTCCAACATCTATCTGACATATTTTAAAACATTTTTGCCAATCTTGCTGGTTGCCATCTATAAAACATTTTATATACATTTTCTTCATAAGAAGCTGCCATTGTCAGTTTATAATTTCTTTCCCACAAGTTTTGCCATTTTTCTAATTCTATGTTATATCCAAAGTTCTTTGCTCATGCTATCATTGTTTCTTTAACTTGTTCATCTTCCATTTTCAAATTCAATAAAAATTTATACATTTTCTTAATTATTAACATTAGGTTAATAATGTCTGATCAAACAAGCACTGCTCTTTATAAAATCCATACAGTTTGACATCTTTATCATATCTAACTTGCATTAATTAGTATGTCCACCATGATAAATCTACATCTTGATTTTCCATCTCTTGCTTAGATTTTAAATTCCCTTCAGAATTTAGAATATATCCATATTTTCTCAAAGTTAACTAAATTTGGATGTATAAATACTTCCATTGTTGAAAGCTATCCTGGTATTTTCAAATATATTTTACATTTTATTTTTCCCCATGTTAATAGTAATGCGTTTCTTATATAGGGGTTCTGAAAGTACGCATTTTATTTTTCCCATACCATAAAAAGGTGTGCCAAGCAAGTTGTAAGTCATGTCCCTCCAAATATAACAACCTTTTGTTTCTGAGAGTTATCCATTCTTTTACCCATGTTAATACAGATGCTTGATAATATAAAAGCTAGAATTAAATTGAAAATGTTACAAGAAGCTAAGGAAAATGGAGGTTTTGGCTTGCCAGAGTGGGCATCAAACTCTTTATGATGTAGCTTTGCAATCAATCAGTCGATCAATCAATCAATGAGGCTTGTTGGTTTGGCAGTCAGATCCAAATAATGCAAAATTGGAAAAAATGTAGAGTTCCTATTTACTGGTTACAAGTACTCTATTTGATTTAAACTAGTCCCCGCTAGTTTGAGGAGAGCTGTTTTGATGCAATAGGCATTTAAAAAAATACAGTGGATTCTAAGCTATTTTTTCTCACTCACAGAATGGAAGTAGTACATGATTGGAGCTAGGTCTATGACTACCTCTGTCTATACTGAGATCAGCCAATACATGCAATGATATGCAAAACAGTCATTATTCAACTAAGTGATGGTGATGTCGGTGGTCAGTTCTTTCATGCACATCCTCAACCCTGACAGAAAAGTGTTCTAAGATGATCTTTCTCTTTTGTGTTTTGAAGAAAAGGTCAATCCCACCTCTACTACAATCTTCCATGGGAAGGAGCAAGACTTAACTTACTCAGTGGAAACTCCTTATGGCTACCGCCTTGATCTGGACTTTCTCAAGTATGTGGATGACATTGAGAAAGGCCACACTATTAAGCGCATTCCAGTTCATCGCCGACCGCGCTACAGCTCATTGCCTCGGGGCTATGGCTACACTGGTTCATGGTGGACATCCACTGAGTCCCTCTGTTCCAATGCCAGTATAGACAGTCGCCATTCCTCCTATTCTTATTGTGGCCGTAGCTTCTACCCACAGTACACTAATGCAATTCATAGCAGTTTCAATGCCCATGTGGAGAAAACTTTGCTGGATGCTAGAAAGAAATTAGAAAACCAGGCAGACCTAGATGGGAAAACCCCCACAGCAAGTAGTCTAGGAAGTCTCCATAGCAGTGTATCTGGATCAACAAGTTCTTTGGTTGGAAGCCAGAGTATCTCACATCAAACTTCTTACAATGGCTCACGGCAAAGTGTTCCTGGACAATTCACACCAATTGGTTCTGGGTTGTCCACTCCAGTCTCACCAACTCCAGGACATCTTCAATATGTTCGTGAGCAGATGGCTGTGGCCTTGAAGAAGTTGCGCCAATTGGAAGAACAGGTCAAGATGATCCCAGTCCTTCAGGTGAAGATCTCAGTGCTACAGGAAGAGAAACGGCAGCTAAGCGTTCAGCTTAAAAGCCAGAAGTTCTTGGGGCACCCAGGAGGATTTGGCAAGGGCAAATCACAAGGGGAGCTCTACATAGACATCCCTGAAGAGGGGGCAGGTGGAAATATAGAGGATAGCAGTACCAGGCCTGACATAAAGGAAAAATTGGATAAGAAGGAAATGAGGTCAGTGGGTGTGGGGAGGACAGTTGAAGATGGAGAAGAGAATGTGGACGTGGGAAGATGTGACATAGGGGTAGCAGTCAAGGAGGAGGAGTTGGGCTTAACTTGCCCAGAAGTGGAGGAGCAATGCCAAGTTATTCAGTCCCTATCCACCAAGATTGCTGTGTTAGAAACACAACTGAACAGAACACTCCAAGATCTCCAAGCTGCCCATCAGAAACTGGAGCAGCAGGGCAAGGAGAAGAAAGACAAAGAAACTTCAATGAGAGATGAGGGCCTGACAGAATGGGAAGCAAGGGGAGACAGTGTACAGCAGTGGGATGCCCCCATTCAGGTTGATGCAATCAAAGTTTTCCAAGTGGAAAGGGAGCCAGAGATCACAGCCAGCAGAGCTACTGGACCTCAGAGGGCACAGCTCCTGGAGAGCAAGGAGCCCTATGCCAGCCTCAGGCCTTCAGCAGACAAAGACTCAGTCTCTGAGAAAGTTCAGTTACCACCTTGTGCCACATACCACAGCAGTGAGATCATGGAAACCACTTTCCCAATTCATGCTGGAGCAGCAAACACAGCCACCACCTTTCACTCTGTGAAAAAGATCAGCATTGTCAACATAGAAGAGGATGGGGATGGAAATAAAGAAACAAGAGGTAAGGAACAAGGAAAGTAATCTATTCAGTTACTTTATTACTGGTTGCAGATATACTGTATATATCAAGACAATAAGACAGATAAATGAAAGAGTAAAGAAGAAGAAAATTGTTAACTGAACAGTAAAATAAAATAAAAATGATATAACTCTCTAGTCCTATGTGGTATAGGTAGTCCTTGACCTACAACAGTTTATTTAGTGACCATTTGAAATTACAATGGCACTGAAATAATGACTTACGATTGTTTTTCACACTTACGACCATTGCAGCATCCCCATGGTCATGTGATCTCAAAATTCAGACACTTGGCAACTAGTTCATGTTTATGATGGCCAGTGTCCTGAAGTCATGAGATTGGCTTTTGAGAACTTCTGACAAGCAAAATCAATGGGGAAGCCAGATTAACTTAACAATCATGTTACTAACTTAACCATTGCAATGATTCATTTAACAACTGTGGCAAGAAAAGTCATAAAATGGGGCAAAATTCACTTAACAAATGTTTCATTTAGCAACAGAAATTTTGGGCTCAATTGTCGTAACTTGAGGACTACCTGAACAGTAAAAAATCAACTCAAAGTTAATTTGACATTAATAATACAAATGTAAACTTTGCAACAGGTCTTTCTGTGGCCCCATTTCCTATCAGCTGGTTTTCTACTGTATTTATTTTGCAATTAATAATAATAATAATAATAAACCTTTATTGTCAAAGTACAACATGTGTACATTGAGATTAGCTGAGCCTCCTTGTCAAAGATTCTTTGTTCAAGAGTTGCCATGATCTGTTCTTGTCCCAGTGTTGGCAATACATCTGCTTAAAGCCCTATTTATGGATTTTACCTTCAATTTGGTAGGTACAGTATATTAAAAAGATAGACTGAATAAAATAAGAGAAGTCAAAACTTCTGGTTAAAAATTAATCTTTAGCCAGTGTTTAAATATACATTGCCATGTTCTTGTTTCATTTGCCAACAGCCCAGGTTCCATCCATACACTGCACTAGAAACAGGATTTTGTCATGAGGTAATGCATCTTTCTCTTCACTTTCTCAACCAAGGGTGCATTACAATATTTTATTTTATTCTTTTAATTATCACATTTAGAGACTGCTTATCCATTTACAGAGCAACTCTGAGCAGTGTACAATTAAAAATGTAAAAACCATATAAATATCATTTATTTATAAAAAGATCTTTACAAACTTGAACAATGGGCCCTATGCAACAAAATGAGTTTCAATGTGGAGAAAAGCAAAGTCCTACACTTAGGCAGGAAAAACCAATGGAACAAATACAGATTGGGCAAGACCTGGCTTGGAGGCAGTAACTGTGAGAGGGACCTTAGAGTCCTGGTGGATGATCACTTAACTATGAGCCAGCAGTGTGCAGCAGCAACCAAAAAAGCTGATACAATCTTTGGTTGTATAAACAGACACATAAAATCAAGATCACGTGAAATATTAGTACCACTTTATAAAGCCCTAGTAAGACCACACCTGGAATACTGCAGCCAATTTTGGTTACCATACCACCAAAAAGATGTTGAGAGACTGGAAAAAATTCAGAGAAGAGCAACTAAGATGATCAAATGCCTGGAGACCAAAATGTATGAAGAACGGCTGCAGAAATTGGGTTTGGCTAGTCTAAAGAAAAGAAGAAATAGGGGAGACATGATAGCAATGTTCTAGTATCTGAGGGGCTGCCACAAGGCAGAGGGGGACAGGTTGTTCACCAGAGCACCAAAGGGAAGGACAAGAAACAGTGGTTGGAAGCTGATCAAGGAGAGAAGCAACCTGGAATTAAGGATAAACTTCCTGACAGTGAGGACAATCAACCAATGGAACAGCTTACCCCCAGAAATCATGGGCGCTCCATTGCTGAAGTTTTTAAAAAGAGACTGGACAATCATCTGACTGAGATGGTATAAGACCTCCTGCTTGAGCAGGGGGCTGGACTAGAAGACCTCCAAGGTCCCTTCCATTTCTATTCTATTCTATTCTATTCTATTCTATTCTATTCTATTCTATTCTATTCTATTCTATTCTATTCTATTCTATTCTATTCTATTCTATTCTATTCTATTCTATAAGAGGCAGGCAAAACAAGAATAAATTAAAGTTAAAAGTGGGGGGGGCTTCAAGGTAGTTAGCCAACTCCAAGTTTGCTACTCCTCTCCAAGTCCCAAGCAAGTCAGCAGAGCCAGATCTTCAAACTCTTCTGAAAAGCCCGGAGAGTGGGAGCCTGCCTCACTTCTGGGGCAGGGGTGGATATTTTGCTTATCTATTGCCTTTAATTGGAATCTTACCCTGTAAAAAGTTTATGTTATAAAAGGTAAGGTATGTAATGACTATACTTTCAATTCATATACATAATGTTTAAAATGACCCATGATATAGCACTATATTAAATTAAAGTTGGTTTATATCTGGATCTATTAAAAATAGCCAGGACAAAAGTCTTGGTGGGATTTTCATAATCTTTAGAGATTAAAAATTTCTGGCAGAATCCCTTGTTGTCAAAGCCAGGAAAAATGTTAATGCCCGGCCTGCAAATTTATGGTAAAATTCAACTATTTTCCCACACAGCTCTAATCTTAAAAGAAGCATGCATGGAAGAAATTGACTTTTTTGCTGCAATTTATAGTAGGAGCAGAAGAAATAAGCACTTTTAAAATAGTCTGTGAAATTCCCAGAATAAACCTAGAATAGCAAGATAGTATTAGAAATTTCATCCTTCTGGAAATAAATATTTGGATATGATGGCTTCCACAATTTCAGGTAAGCTGCTAGGAAGCAGTGGTAATTTTTTTATAATGTCTCTAAGGAAAGAGATACCATAAACAGGGAAGTTACTGGAGAGAGTCCACCATTATCTGTCTTCCTTTGGTCAAAAATCTATGAAACCTCTATTTTGAACCCAAGCATGGTAAAGACATTTTAAGGAAGATCAAATATGATAGTATATTTCACACAGAGAAATATATGCCAAACAATTGGTAAGAGAAATATGCAAAAAATTGTTTAAGTGTGTGGAAAGGTGTAGGGTTTGGGTAGGAATAGTTCCCTCCTGACATAACCCTGCATCTTTTCTCTGGGTTTCCCAAATAGTTGACCTTCTTATAACCATCTTCTAGATATCAATCAATCAGAATAGAGCAGGAAGGGATCTTTGAGGTCTTCTAGTCCAACCCTTTGCTTACTCAGGAGACCCTATGCCATTTTGAATAGGTGGCTGTCCAGTCTTTTCTTAAAAACCTCCAGTGATGAAGCACCTACAACTCCTGAAGGCAAGCTGTTCCACTGGTTAATTGTCCTCACTGTTAGGAAGTTTCTCCTTAATTCCAGGTTGCTTCTCTCCTTGATTAATTTCCATCCATTGTTTCTTGTCCTGCCCTCTGTTGCTTTGGAGAATAAATTGACCTCCTCTTCTTTGTGGCAGCCCCTGAAGTACTAGAATACTCCTATCATGTCACCCCTAAATTATGTAGCAAATCAACCTTATGCATTTAGAGAATGGTTTTTAAGGAGGGTAATTGGCCAAGAACCTGACTGAATCCATAAGTAAAATACAGTAAATAAAACAAACACCATATACTTAAGTAGCATTACATCCAGGGTCTCCAACATGATACTTGAGTGTCCAAGAATACTTTCCTTGACATCCCCCAAGATACAGTTAAAATGATTATTTATATTAGCAAATTAATTTTTAAGAAAGGAGGAAGGAGAACTGCCCTGTCTTTAAGCAAAACTTCAGTGTCCTGGATTGATTTTCAATACTTGGCCCCTAGTGGGCTTTGTAAGCTTTCTTGTGGCTGCAGTCAAGTTTACTTTGGAAATGCACCAACTGTCTTGAAAGGAAGTATCACATGGCAGAGGGTATTTGGATGGGATACTAAGCAGCCTGATTCTGCTGACCTTATATGAGGTCAGCAGACCTTATATGATTGTGTTTGTGCAAGCTCCTCAGCAGCCATTGGTAAGAATGAAGAGTTGTGACTTTGTGAATATTGGTAAAAAATCATAGCTTAATACAATGAGGGAATATTGTTTGTGTACAAACAAAAGCTCCATAAAGGTAGCCTTCAACTTACAACCATTTGAAGTTACAACAGCACTGAAAAAAGCGACTTTATCACCATTTTTCACACTTACTGTATGTCCATTGCAGCAACCCCATGGTCATTTGATCAAAATTTGGACTCTTGCCAACTCGCATGTATTTATGAGAGTTGCAGTGTCCCAGGGCCATGTAATCACCTTGCTGACAAGCAGTGTCAATGGGGAAGCCAGATTCATTTAACAACTGTGTTACTAACTAAACAACTGTAGTGATTCACTTAACAACTATGGTGTCAGAACCCATTCCTATTTCATTTCTATCTATCCCCTCTGACCCAAAATCAAATCTCACCTTTCCCTGGGTTCTGCCATACTCCCAAGGGGGAGGGGGGAATCTGCTTGTGGGTTTATTGCCTCTGCTTCCTCTATCTGCTACAATGTAACACTCTGCTTTCCTGCGTTATATTTCTCTTTGAACTTTCTCTCCCTAAACTGTCAGCTAGAACAATGGAGGGAACAAGGAATGTAACCTCTGGTGCCTGGTTTATTTCTATGCTTTCAGAAGAAGGTGTGACGAGCCACCCAAACATCACTGTCTAAACCAGAGACGGGTCGATGTTACCTCCCCTTTCCCATGATGGACTTAACACCTGGGGATTGGCTGTCCCACACTGGCTGGACGAACTATGGGGTGGGGTCTTGCTTGGAGATACTTTAACCTATCGTTCTGCGTGGGAAATCCCAGATCCTGTATTATGCCTGCTATCAACTGCTCTTGATAGTTCCTGTTGGGAGAAATTGCTTCCAAGAGTTCTGTTTTCTTAAGATGTGGGTTTGAAGTGGTTCCTGACATGTGGCAATAAAGATTGTAAAATTGGGCAAAACTCATTTAACAACTGTCTTGCTTAGCAATTGAAGTTTTGGGCTCAGTGGTGGTTGTATGTCCCTGTTTTCCAGGCTTGGAATATTAAGTTAGCTTGTAATCAATCCATGTATTCTATTGCATAAATGGAGCAATATTGTATTCCTTAATGTGGCCCCACAAAACAGCAATATTTAGACTTCATAATCAAAAAGACATCCAAGGAGCAGTAATCTGTTGCCACTCTATTTCAGAACCTGAAGAATCCCTACAGAAAACTGAATATTCCCTTCTTGACTCCCTCCAAGCAGAACAGGTGGTTCCTTGCCTCTCTCAAGGCCCTAAATTGTATGTGCAGAAGGAGGAAGAGGATCAAGGTAAGAAAGTGGGGTGGAGAAAAGTGCCATGGAATCCTCTGACAAATTGGTGTTACTACCTTCCTTTGTTTCTCCATAGCTTCATCCACTGCAGGGATCCAGTCAGTTATGAAGAAGAAGGAAGAACCTACAGAAATACTAACTAGGAAGAAGAGCCTCCACTTTGTGGGTGTCAATGGAGGGTAAATCTCAGTTTCAGAATTATAAAGAGAATGGGAAGGTCCCAATTCATTCCTCAATTCCTAAGTTCATTCCTCAATTCCTTAATTGAGAAAGCAAAGGCATACAGGTCCATAGCCACAGACTCCTATTTTGTTTGCTTTTGTAACCTTTAATTTGGAGTTCAGAGAAGCAATATACCATCTTCACCTCAAAGAAACCCAATAACTGAACAATTTTGTCAGAGTTTGCCTAGGAGTTCTATCATAATCCATCATTGGGATGGAGCTCTACTTTCCCTTGCTGCTTTTATTGTAAGTTGCCATTTGTACCAAAACAGATTTCCATTGTCCCATTGTGGCCTGCAAGATCCCAAATCACCTGGCATCTCTGAAGTTCTCCATTCTTTTTTAAAAAAACATATATTTTATTAATTTCCTAGTTTTACAATCAAGTACTTAATAGACAATGTGTTATCTGGGTCCATTAGTAATTCAGTGGTATATATTAACTTCTTCAGTCTAGATCCAATATTGCACCATCAAATGTTTCCTCTCTTCTTCCAGTAGTACCTGTTTTCCCACACTAGGCAAATACAATTCTTATTAGTAGTAGTAAATATACAATTGAATATCAACATCTTTTTTACATTTTATCAATATAATATCAATAGTATCAGTTTTAGATTACATTTCTAGCCAAAACATATCTTAATTGTATTTGCACTTAATATCCATATGTTCAATCAGTATCCTGGTTTAGCTTTTTTTTTTAGTTTTAATTTCCCATCAGTGTTCAAAATGTCTCTATTGTTTATAATTTCAAAGTAAGTTATATTTGGGTAACCAAAAGCTTCCCTTAGTCAAACTTCTTAGTGTTTTCCTGTTTCCCTTCTTATACCAAAATCTAATATTCTAATTACAAATCTTATCTTTCTAGTTATAATAGTACTTCTATTTCTAGCAATTATCTATTCTCCATATTCAAACATCTAGTTAATAATATAACATCCCATCTAATAGATCAAAACCTCTATTTTCTGCAGTCTCACTCTAGCTTTCTTCCTTTGCCAACTAACTTTCCAAGTCAATGCATTTAAATCATCAAGTAATTTTCCTCTGTTTTTGTATATATTGTTTGGAATAAGAAAGACCATTTGGTTAAAGTATTTTTGGAAGAACGAACCTACTGATATTCATTAAACAGCCTCCCTCTTTCTCCAATTCCCCACAGTTCTCCTAACAGCTCTATCTTCCATTCAGTCAGCTCTTCTTCCTTTTCCTCGAATATGTCATGAATTCTTGATTGGTAAGATGTCTTTTCCATTTCTGATATTGACACTCCGTCTTCTAATTCTTCAGTTGACTGGATCTGTTGGTTGGTTTCTTCCTTTAATCTTTGGATCTGCGTCCTCTAGTTTTCCTTCTATTTTGTGGGTTGCTAGTTCCTTCTTTGTAGTCATGTACTGAGTTTGTAAATTTAAATTAGAAGATTGTTGTTTTATCTCCTTTGTGTTATTTCTAGTCTCATCATGAGCTAAAGTAATAGTGTCTTTTATTGATTTTAGCATGGAGAGAATTTCTTTCTGATCTTCATCCATATTTTCTTGGTAGTATGTCAAACTGAAGCCTTTGGGAACAGGTGTTAGAGATGTTTTTTACTATTTAAAGTTGAGTATGGGGCATCCATTTCATTTTTTATAGGTGGTCTTTATAATAAAAATTGTTCATCAATCAAGGATTTGTAATCCAAAATATGCCATCATCTCAAGCAATGAAGTGTATTTGTCCTTCAGGGAAACAGTTCTATAACACAGCTCTGAAAGTCAGGTAATATTTATATTCGTAGTTCAGGCAACCAGTTTCAGAATAGTTCATTGTCTTTGCCACATTAATAAGTAGCCCAAATCTTTTTGTATTTTTCCCTTTTCCCAGCTGCAATCTTCAAAAGTGAAAGCTTCCAAGGTCAGCAAGAGTCTTATCTAAATCTGGGTTTCAAGCCAAGTTTCCTTTAGGCATAAGAAATTGAAGTCCCATAATTCACCACTAGATGTCATTAGCACCATTTTCCAACTTTTTAAATCTCAACTTATAATGTAAGCTTTTCAAATCTCTTTTAAAAAAAAGTTTCAAAAACACTTTAGTCCCCAAATTTCAAATCCATAAATGTATATTAATTCCAAATTAATCTTGTAATTTTCTCTGTTTCTCCGAAGTAATTAATTTGCCACTTTTCCTGAGGGAGTGTGGTGGAAATTCCCCTTCCGTCTCTCATTGGGGAGAGTGCTTCGGGCAGCTTTTTCCAGGAAGAGGTCTTAAAGTCTTAAAGAGAGGATAGATTCTCACCCGGTTTCATCCATGTTGCTGAAAGGTTGCTTGTTAGTGCTTTTTGTCTTCTGTTGTCAGCAGCTTCTGACTGGCTACACGAATGTAGCCAGTCTTTCCCCCGCCAGTTTGGAGGGCTTCCTCCGATCAAATGGAAGGGCCACCACCCTACCACAATCAATGAGGGTCCCCTCCTTGCTTGTCGCCTCTATGGGGCAACTTTCAACTCTTTCTAGGGTCCCCAGTGGGGTGTAATTGAACGTGAAAGACAGAGCCCCATCTTCTACGTCCGTCTCACCATGATGTCAAAGCTGGAAACCTGAAGTTCTCCATTCTGAAGTACAGTGGTAGCACACAGCCAGGGTTTGCCATAGTGTCTCTTTGTTCTGAAGAGAATCTGGAATAGCTTCTCAAGCTTCTTTTGGCTTGTTTCTCAACTTTGTGTTGTTCCAGGTATGAGTCTACCTCCTCTGAGGACTCCGGCACAGCTGAGAACATCTCAGATAATGAAAGCACTGAGAGTGAATACCATGAGGCGAGTGAGGGCCTCCCTTCCGGGCAGGGAATTGTAGCTGAAGCTCTGAAGCTTTCTGGAATTACCACAGATATATTACATCCTGGCATCCCTGTTGAGGTGGGGAAAATAAGTGCAGCAGACGGTCCCAGCAAGGAACCAACAGGCAAAACTGGGTAATCATCAGTTTGGACATCTTCAGAGCTCCTGAGAGTCTCCACTGTGCACTGTGTGCTTTATATCGCCATTAATTCCACTCCCCAAATCTTTAAAAGCAATTTAAAGCTGACCTGCAGCTATATTCATATTCTGCTGACTCCAAAATCCCTCCCCCCAAAAATCCTGTTGAAATTGCACTATTGTTATTTGATAATAGGATATGTGAGCATCACAAAATGGTCCTTCCCTGCTTTACACAATGCCCAGTCCTGGAAACAGTTTCAGAGTTCTTTACTTCTTGGGTAAATAGCTCTCTCCATATGTTGTATTTTAAAGGTGGTAATAGTTGTTGCACAACTGTCATTGAATTATAACCCTGAACTAGTACAAAACAACAATTCACTATAAATTCTGTCTCTCTGTATTTATTTTCCCTGTCAGAGGAACTTCCTAATGTAATGCTAAACCACGATTTAGGGTTATTGCTTTATGTAATCTTGAACAAAAACTTGGTTGATATATTCCCTTTTCTTCCTCCCCCTCCCACTTTATCTAAATTGTCTTATATACAAACAAGAGTTCCAGCACATGTTCCAGTGAATTACTAAACAAGCTGACCACAAACTGAATTAGTGTGCTGACTGGTTTTAAAATAAACATTTTTTTCTTCAATTGTGTCTGATTTTCAGAGACAGTCCCTGTAGTTTTCTTGGCAAAGTTTTTCAAAGTGATTTGCCATTGCCCCTTTTCTAGGGCTGAGAGAGTAACTGGCCCAAGGTTGCCCAGCTGGCTTTGTGCCTAAGGCAGGATTAGAAATCACAGTTATCCCAAAATCATGAGAAGTGAAAATGAATCCTGGTTAACTCTTCCTTGTAGCCAGGGAAAAACAAAAGTGAGGAGAAGACAAAAGACCAGGTTTCTGCACATAATACTAAATACTAGCATTAGTAACATATGTATAAACAGACGGAAGCTAAAATATCCCTCTTTTTTTTTTGCTTTCTTTCGATTACCAGGTTAGGTCTCAGCAAGGAATTGCTTTCAGCCTGTGAAGTTCTTCAGAAATACTTAGAGAGTCCCAATACACAAATGGATGGAGAGACGGTATATGTTTATTTCTAAAGTTGGGGTGGATTTAGAGATAAAATGGCCTCTGCTGATACCTTGCCCATTTGCCAGAAGATAATAAGCAATGTAAATACTGAAAAAACACAAAGGATTCAGTCATGAAGACAGCAAGCAAAAATGGGCCCTAACAATTTCTTACCTACCTCCCCTGTTATTTCTTTTTCTTATATGTACTCTGGCAGAAAATAGCCTATACCTCAATGCTCCACTATTGGCTCAAGCTATCCTGCCACAAAGAAGCTGATCTAGAGTTGATCTCACTGCACTTGATGGATTTCCGGGCTGTTTCCCCACAGTTGCTAGAATTCATCATCAATATGGCGGATGCCAATGGCAACACGGCCTTGCATTACACAGTCTCGCATTCCAACTTCCCCCTTGTTGCAAAGCTGCTTGAAACTGGTAGGTGGGGACAAAAGAAAGGGGAGGGAGCCCTTTGTCAGAATAGCCCATCTAAATGAACAGCAATATTAGTCCAGGGCAGCCCATTTGTCAGGGCACTTTGGATTCTAGAGCCTAGGGTGACTTTAAAGCCACAGGAGCCTAAGAGTTGCAAGGCAGGCTCCACTTTAGGCTGGCGATGACAGTTTGAATTCTGAGAATGTGTTGGGGTGCTGTCATGGACAAAATGATTTGCCTACTTTAAAAATAATTCCCATAGATTATTTGACAGAGTTGCCACATTGACACTGACATAACTTGCAGAGGTTGCCGCTGGATGCCCTTTTTAACCAGCCAGGAAGGTTTCTCCCCTCCTAATTTAATTTTGACCCCCATCCCCATCCAAGGTAGATTTGGCAGACTTCCAACCAAACCCTGCATTTCAACTTCTATAAGTTTTATCTTCTGAAAAGCCTGTGAAGCAGTCTTGGATCCAAAGACGTCTTTTGAAATAAATATGAGGCAATTGGTTGGCATTTTGCCTCACCATGTATTTGCTTTTGTCTTCATGTTTTAAATTAGGAGAATGTTTTTTTAAAAAAATAAATGATGCAGAAAACCTGCTGTGCACCAAGGAACCTTCTGCAGTCACCCTGTGGTGTGCACTGGTTTTGCATTAAGGCTTGCACCTGGATTTATTTGCATTCAACATACTTCCATCCTCCATGGAATTTAGACTTGATAGTCACCCTGTGAAGTAAAAGAGGCTGAAAGGAAAGAAACTCATCAAGACCACTCAATGTGAATGTTTAAGGCTGAATGCCCCAATTCACAGACCAATGCTCTGGCCACAGCAGCACCCAAGTCTATCAGTAAGAAGCTGGATGGCTGAGATTTTGGCAGGAAAGGGTTAGGCCTAATGCAAGGAGTGAGGATTTTTCCAAAAATAGTCCGAGTAATTCTCACTTAACGACTGGTTGCTTAGTTGACTGTTCAAAGTTACGATGGATCTCACTAAAGGCAGTGAGATCCAGAAAAAAATGCCTATTGGAAAAAATGGGTTTGTTTAACAACTGCTGCATTCACTTGATGACTGTGGCATTTGCTTAATGATTGCAGTGTTCATTTAACAACTGCCGCAAAATAGGTCATAAAATTGAGCACAGTCACATGGTGATGCACTCAACAACTGCCCCAAATTATGTCCACAATTCTGGACTTGATTATGGTCATAGGTTGAGAGAACTACCTGTACAAAGATGCCCCTGACCAAATATGATAAACTGAAAGACAAAAAGGATAAGTAAAAAAATGGAAAAAGGGACAGATAACTAAGGCCAAGTATCAGCAAATAGCTCGAATCTGCAAAGATGAAGTCAGGAAAGCAAAGGATCAGAATGAATAAAGACTTGCAACAAAAGTCAAAGATAATTTTTTAAAAAGTTTTTTTCAACATATAAATAACATTTTAAAAAGTCAAGGAAACGGTTCATTAAAGAGAGAAGATGGCAAAAAAGTAACAGGCAGTAGAGAGAAAGCACAGCTGCTTAACTCATTTTTTGCATCAGTCTTCACGCAAAATAAACTTTAGCCCAACCTTGTTGTTAGTTGCGAAGTCATGTCCGACCCATCATGGCCCCATGGACAACATTCCTCCAGGCCTTCCTGTCCTCTACCATCTTCTGGAGTCCATTTAGGCTCACACTTACTGCTTCAGTGACTCCATCCAGCCACCTCATTCTCTGTCGTCCCCTTCTTCTATTGCCCTCAATCTTTCCCAGCATTAGGCTCTTCTCCAGTGAGTCCTTCCTTCTCATTAGGTGGCCAAAATATTTGAGTTTCAACTTCAGGATCTGGCCTTCTAAAGAGCAGTCAGGGTTGATCTCCTCTAGGACTGACTGGTTTGAACGCCTTGCAGTCCAAGGGACTCGCAGGAGTTTTCTCCAGCACCATAGTTCAAAGGCCTCAATTCTTTGGTGCTCAGCCTTTCTTATGGTCCAACTTTCACAGCCATACATTGCAACTGGGAAAACCATGACTATACGCACATTGGTTGGCACGGTGATGTCTCTGCTTTTTAGTATGCTGTCTAGATTTGCCATAGCTTTCCTCCCCAGGAGCAAGCGTCTTTTAATTTCTTGGCTGCAGTCCCTGTCTGCGGTGATCTTGGAGCCCAGGAAAATAAAATCTGTCACTACCTCCATTTCTTCCCCATCTATTTGCCAGGAATTGAGAGGTCCAGATGCCATGATCTTGGTTTTCTTAATGTTGAGTTTTAAGCCCACTTTTGCACTCGTCTTCTTCACCCGCATCAAGAGACTCTTTAGTTCCTCTTCACTTTCTGCCATTAGAGTGGTATCATCTGCATATCTTAGGTTGTTGATATTTCTCCTGGCAATCTTAATTCCAACTTTTGATTCATCTAGCCCTGCCTTTCTCATGATGTGCTCTGCATGTAAGTTAAATAGGCAGGGCGACAGTATACAGCCTTGCTGGACTCCTTTCCCAATTTTGAACCAATCAGTGGTTCCCTGTCCAGTTCTCACTGTTGCTTCTTGACCTGCATATACATTTCTCAAAAGACAAATAAGAAGGTCTGGTACTCCCATCTCTTTAAGAACTTGCCACAATTTGTTGTGATCCACACAATCAAAGGCTTTAGCATAGTCAATGAAGCAGAAGTAGATGTTTTTCTGGAACTCCCTAGCTTTCTCCATGATCCAGCATATGTTGGTAATTTGATCTCTAGTTCCTCTGCCTCTTCGAAATCCTTCCTGTACTTCTGGTAGTTCTCAATCCACGTACTACTGGAGTCTAGCTTGTAGGATTTTAAGCATAACTTTACTAGCATGTGAAATGAGTGCAATGGTGTGATAGTTTGAACATTCTTTGCCATTGCCTTACTTTGGCATTGGAATGTAAACTGACCTTTTCCAATCCTGTAGCCATTGTTGAGTTTTCCAAATTTGCTGGCAAATTGAGTGTAGCACTTTTACTGCATCATCTTTTAAGATTTTGAATAGCTCAGCTGGATTACTGTCACCTCCACTAGCTTTGTTGTTGCTCAGATTTTCTAAGGCCCATTTCACTTCACATTCTAGGATGTCTGGCTCAGGGTCAGTGACCACCCAATCGTGGTTATCTGGGACATTAAGCTCGTTCTTGTATAGTTCTTCTGTGTAATTTTACCACCTCTTTTTAATCTCTTCTGCCTCTGTTAGTTCCCTGCCATTTTGGTCCTTTATTATGCCCATCTTTGCATGAAACGTTCCCTTCATCTCTCCAATTTTCTTGAACAGATCTCTGGTCCTCCCTATTCTATTGTTTTCTTCTATTTCTTTGCACTGTTCATTTAAGAAGGCATTGTTATCTCTTCTAGCTATTCTCTGGAATTCTGCATTCAATTGGGTGTATCTTTTTCTTTCTCCCTTGCCTTTCACTTCCCTTCTTTCCTCAGCTATTTGCAAAGCCCAACTTACCAAAAACATAACTGTAAAAGACATAGAAATAAAAATTAAACTAAGCAAACGGTAAGAGAACACCTATCTAATCTTGATGAATATAAATCACCAGGACCTGAGGGATTATATCTCAGAGTTCTGAAGGAGCTGTCAGATGTTATCTTAGAACTATTGTACCTTATCTTTAAAAAATCCTGCAATACTGGAGAACTACCAGAGAACTGGAAAAAAGACTGATATCAACTAGCCTAAAAGAGAAAAAGACTCCAGCACCTCCCCACCAGTAACCAGCTCTCAGATCAGCATAGATTAACTCCAAGATCAACTTCAGACCAACAATCAAGTAAACAATACCCCAATCAAGAACTGCCAAAGAGCCATTAGTAAACAGCCCAACCAAAGAATCCTTAAGACCACCTCGACCCACCCAGACAGGCAAGACATCAGAATATAAAGTGACAGCAAACAGCACTGCTTACTAGCACTGATGATGATATCCAGTTAGGGTAGAGGTCACCAACCTTTTCATGCTGGCGACCAGAAGGGAAAGGGAGCAGCTGTGAAATTTGCACACACATGCACAAATGGGGCTGCGCATACCCACATGGGGCTAGCAGCCTTGTTTGCACATGCAACCTGTGCGTGCTAGTGATCCTGTTTGCATATGTATGCAAGTGCTAGCCACTGCCGCAGCTAGCCCCGCATACATGCACAAACAGGTCTGCGGGCTCTAGCACAAGTGGGGCTGAGTGTGTGCTCACACGTGCATGCACTGGCCAGCCTGTTCCTACCTAAACTGTACACCTTTCCACATACAGTACTTAAAGACATTTTTGCATATTTCTCTGATGTTATCAATTGTTTGGTATATATTTCTCTATGTGAAATGTACTATCATATTTGATCTTCCTTAAAATGTCTTTATTTATTTATTTATTTGTTTGTTTGTTTTTATAAACCGCCCTTCTCCCGAGGGACTCGGGGCGGTGTACAGAATAAGGTAGGCATACAGAATGAACAATAGTGAAAAAAAACAATAGTAAAATACAAACTGGGACCCCAATTAGAGCTATCAGGCCAGGCCGGACTGCTGGAACAGGTAAGTTTTTAAGTCGCGCCGGAAGGTGCGGAGGTTGGGGGCCATCCGGATTTCGGTTGGTAAGCTGTTCCAGAGGGCTGGCGCACCCACTGAGAATGCCCTCCCCCTGGGGGCCACCAGCCGACATTCCTTGAGCGGTGGCACCCTGAGGAGGCCCTCTCTGTGGGAGCGCACAGGACGGTGGGGTGCTGACATTGGCAGAAGGTGCTCCCGTAGGTAGTCCGGACCCATGCCATGTAGGGCTTTGTATGCTTTACCGTGTTTGGGTTCAAAATACAGGCTTCATAGATTTTTGACCAAAGGAAGACAGACAATGGTGGACTCTCTCCAGTAACTTTCCTGTTTATGATATCTCTTTCCTTAGAGTCATTATAAAAAAAATTACCACTGCTTCCCTGCAGCTCACTTGAAATTGTGGAAACCACCATATCCAAATATTTATTTCCAGAAGGATGAAATTTCTAATACTGTCTTGCTATTCTAGATTTATGTCATGTGGACCAAGAGAACAAAGCTGGCTATACAGCTATCATGCTCACAGCGCTGGCTGCCTCCCAGACAGAGAGTGACATGGAGACTATTGTGCAGCTACTGAAAAAGGGCAATGTGAATGCCAAAGCCAGTCAGGTACTAACAGTCCCAAGAGATTCTTGCAAAATTGGGGGGCCAAGATTAGGATGAGATTGATGGTGACAACCAGGAAGTAGTAATAATCATACTCTCACATGTGTGCATGGAAATTGTTCAAAATCTTTAAAATGCTATTAACTGGCTGCAGTAGATATACAAAATCTTAACAAAGTTTGTGCTTCTTCCATATTCCAGATTGTTCTTGATACACATGGTTTTTTAGAGCTAGGCATTGCAACAGGCTTTTCCCTACTCTGAACTTGGCAGCCCCTTAACTCCTTTGGTTTCCTTCACCACACCTACAGGCTGGGCAGACTGCATTGATGTTAGCTGTCAGCCATGGACGTCTCGAGATGGTGCGTGCCTTGTTAGCAAATGCCGCAGATGTCAACTTGCAAGATGATGATGGCTCTACTGCACTGATGTGTGCCTGTGAACACGGCCATGCTGAGATTGTCCGCCTGCTGTTGGCTATCCCTGGGTGTGATGTTGCCCAATCAGACAATGTAAGTCCTACTTATGTTTATGCTGCTGCTTTTGAGTTTGTTAGGTTGTCTTCCATCTCAGAGCTCATAGCAAAAACTCTGCACAATAAATTTTGTTCAGTTCACCAGGAAAATAATGAGTCTTAACTTAGTGCCAAAGTTTAGTACTGGACTTTTTGAAATAATTAGTAATTATTTCTCATTATTGAGTAACTGCAGCTCAATCTTAGGAAAAAAGAGTGAAGGAGGCAGGGCATATTGGGAATAATATCATCAAGACATTATGTCCTTCCACATTTGACTGTTAAATTCAAATAATTCTACTCTAACATTCCACACACAAACCAACCTCCTTGATCCTATGTTTGGCTGAGCCTTCTGCTGTAATTTACCATAGTTTTCCTATTATTTAAATATGTGATTGAAAAATGAGTATTGTGTGCACATTGCCAACAGCACA
This sequence comes from Vipera ursinii, assembly GCF_947247035.1. Lineage (NCBI taxonomy): Eukaryota > Metazoa > Chordata > Lepidosauria > Squamata > Viperidae > Vipera > Vipera ursinii. The sequence continues at coordinate 178,819,764 of NC_139513.1, forward strand.
ATGTCAAACAATTGTTTGTCATTACATCCAGAGGGTAGAGGGGATGATTCTCTTTTCTTTGGGGTAAACATTATGAATGAGATGGGCACCACATAAATCAAATCAACCAACCAATCTTGTAAAGTAGATTGAGTGAGAGGAAATGATTGGCTTGGAGTCAAACAACTATGGTAAAGAACCTGTTCTCTCTGATGGCCATACCTGGACCATTACCCTGTATTAACAGTTCAAACATCTGGATGGCTCAGTCCCAGGTAGCATTTCCTGCAATTCCAGGAAGTGGGTGGGCCACCAAAATAACAACTATTCCTCCTTGACAAAAACAGTGGCCCCCATAAGCCCCACCATCACTGCAGCCTTAAGTCTATCTTCTTACCTTCTTCTGTAGGATGGCAGCACAGCTCTTTCCATCGCACTAGAAGCAGGCCAGAATGACATTGCCGTCATGCTGTATGATTACCTGAACTTTGCCAAAGCCATGTCACTGGTGAGTTCACCCTGTAAGTGTAAAAGCATCTGTCATAAAATTACTTGTAAGCCATTTTCTCTTGAAATCCAGGAAATGTCAAGATAGAGCATTCCCAATAGATGGCTATCCAGTTTTTCTTTAAGAATCTCTGTCAAAGCCTGTAAGGAATGGGTTTATTTATTTATTTATTTATTTTATTACATTTATATACTGCCCTTTCCCGAAGGACTCAGGGCGGTTTACAGGGTGATTAAAAAACCAAAATACAAAAGTTAAAAACAAATTTAAAAAAATTATATCTGTCCCTGTATAAATAAAACCCCAGTTAAAACAAGATTAATCCTCAGCCTGGGCCAGAGAGCTCGAAGAGCCAGGTCTTCAGGCCCCGGCGGAATGAACGGAGGTCGGGGGCAGTCCTCAGCTCCACTGGCTTCTTCTGTTCTTTCTAGTTTTCAACCAAAGTCCATCTCTTGTAATTGAAGCCCATTAGAACATGCTTCCTCAGCCAAGAAAAAAAAGTGTTTGCTCTCTTTGGTGTGGTAGTGCTAGAAAGGGCAAACTTTTTTCTAAGCTAAAGAGTTAATTTAAGCTTTGCTCATAAGACTTTTTTCCATAATCCTAACCATACTTGGTGATGTCCTCTTTCAAATGGTCTATAGCCTTTTTTAACCACAAAGATAACAGCTACATAATTCCAGAGAAAATCAGGTTTCAGGCAGAATAAAATTCTTATGACTAAGAAATGATTCTAGTAATGCAGTTACAATTTGGTTCAGCCTTAATGCATCAAACTAGAAATTGGAAGTTCATGAATACTACTCCATCTTGGTCACAAAGTCAGCTGGGTGACCTTGGACCAGTCACTTTCTCTCAGGTTTGTTGATGTTTGAGAAGTGCAAGAAGCATAACTGTGATGCTTTGACATCACTAAGAAGATGGATTGGATTCTTCTTCTTCTTTTTTTTACTTTTTCCCATTTTGGAGAGCTTACATGCCCTTTTTGGTGAAAATCAGGGGAGAATCTGGTTACCTGACAACTGCCAACAGTTTTCAGTGAAGTGACATGGGAGGATGGGCACCTATAACTGCATCAAGAGAATTCTAGGATCTTATTTAATCCATTTTGCCATATGCCCTCAGGGCAAGTTGCTTATCCTTCTGTGTTTCCCATATTCCAATCTGCAAATTGAGTATGATTATAATCCACCCTTAATTGCTACTAGGCTCAACATGGAGTGGTAAGTGAGCAGGGGATCTGTGCATATTGATTCCCATAGACTGCTGGGTTTGTGTAGCTGTTGTCAGATAAGGGATTGATTGATTAAAAACAATACAACATGCTGAACAAGGTCAGAAAACTCTGGCTTTTTCATTAAGAAGCAATAATGAGCTACTTTTTTTCAGGATACCTTGAAGCAGCTGGAGCCTGAAAATGCAAATACGATATTCAGTGATACTCTGTAACCCAAAGTAAGATGATGGATTTATTTTTATCCAAAGGCTTTCTAACTTCTGCTTGAAAATTTGGCACAGCCTGGATGAAGGAAATATATATCTACAAAACCACACACATTGGCAATGTATACAATTCCCTAGAATTGCTTCCTGTACTTAGCTTCTTTCACTGCCTCCATCAGCTAAAATCTCGCCATCCACTCTGCTCAGAGGGAAGGGGAGCAGACCTTCCAGGAGAAGGAACTTTATGAGCTTCATTTCAACAATGTGGCCATGTATCCAGCTTCTTTGATCAGATGCAGTTATGTCAGATAATGAGCCAAGGGGTCTCTGAATGTTGTTATGGCCTTTCTGCTTTATCAAAACTAATATGTCTTTCCTTTTTATCCAATTATTCAAGAAGCAGGAGACACTGTAGGGCAGGAACTGTGCCAATTCCATTGCCGACAATGGCAAAAAAGTTGCGATACATCACAACACATCACGTGACATTGCGAATTTGACACCACTGCTGTGGGGCATAAAAGGAGGCCAAAAGGAACAATTGCAGTTCCCCTCCCCAAACCTTCAAAAGTTTGAGATCCACAGGCATTGGCCTAGCTGCCCAATTCAAACTGCTCCATACTTCCTTCTTTGGCCAATAAGAAGGTGCAAAAACTATTCAATCAGTGCCCACACCTCCATGTTTTTACTTCTCCTTCTGTGAATTTCTCTGGTGGTTTCTCAAAAAACTGAGTTTGCTGTGTGGGGAACTGCAAAGCCTCCAAAGACCTGTGAAGTAATAGTTTCTGAGCACAACATGATGGCAGATAAATATTTATTTATTTATTTATTTTATTGGATTTGTATACCGCCCTATTCCCGTAGGACTCAGGGTGGTTTACAGGGCAGTTAAAACCATGAATACAAAAAATTAAAAACAATTAAAACAATTAAATTAAATTCAAGCCCCAAGAGTAAATCTAAATCCCAGTTAAATTAACAACCCCACAGTCTGGACCAAACAGATCAAAGAGCCAAGTTTTCAGGTCCCGGTGAAATGAGCGAAGGTTGGGGGCAGTCCTAAGTTCTGTGGGTAGTTGGTTCCATAGGACAGGCGCACCCACAGAGAATGCCCTTCCCCTGGGAATAACCCGCCGGCATTCATTAACCGGCGGTACCCTGAGAAGGCCCTCCCTGTGGGGGCGCACAGGACGATGGGAAGATGATGCCGGCAGCAGGTGTTCCCTTAGATAGTCTGGACCCAAGCCATTTAGGGCTTTATAGGTCATTACCAGCACCCTGAATCTCACCTGGAGGGCAACCGGAAGCCAATGTAGCTCACGGAGAAGAGGTGTTACACGGGAGTATCGGGAAGCTCCCATCAAAACTCGCACGGCTGAATTCTGCACCAGTTGAAGCCTTCGGGTGGTCCTCAAGGGCAGCCCCATGTAGAGAGCATTGCAGTAGTCTAACTGGGAGGTCACGAGCGCATGAGTGACTGTACGTAGAGCATCTCGGTCCATATAGGGACGCAACTGGTGCACCAGGCGAATCTGGGCAAAAGCCCCCCTGGTCATGGCTCCTATATGATCTTCCAAACTGAGCCATGAATCCAGGAGGATGCCCAAGTTGCGAGCCCTATCAACGGGGGGGTAATACCTCATCCCCTATTGTTAATGATGGAGAAGGCTGGTCAGCCCGAGATGCCGGTATGAACAGTCACTCAGTCCTGTCAGGATTGAGATGAAGCCTGTTTCTCCCCATCCAAACCCGGACCACCTCCAGGCAATGGGACATCACGGTGATGGCATCACTGGGTTGGGTCGGGGTGGAAAGAAAAAGTTGGGTATCATCAGCATACTGGTGATACCCCACCCCGAAACCATGAATGAGCTCACCCAGCGGCTTCATGTAGATGTTGAACAGGAGGGGAGAGAGGACCGACCCCTGAGGGACTCCACAAATGAGAGATCTCGGTGTGGACCTCTGTCCTCCCGTCAACACCGACTGTGAGCGGCCCAGGAGGTAGGAGGAGAACCACTGTAAAACAGTGCCTCTCACTCCCAGCCCCCTGAGACGCCGCAGTAGGATACCATGGTTGATGGTATCAAAAGCTGCTGAAAGGTCTAATAGGACTAGGACAGAGGAACAACCCCTGTCCCGAGCCCGCCAGAGATCATTCACCAGTGCGACCAATGCCGTCTCTGTGCTATGCCCAGGTCTGAAACCCGATTGGTACGGGTCGAGATAATCAGTTTCCTCCAGGAACAGAGGGAGCTGATGTGCTACCACACTCTCAACAACCTTTGCCAAAAAGCGAAGGTTGGAGACAGGACGATAGTTATTCAAAATCGCTGAGTCCAGGGTGGGCTTCTTGAGGAGGGGCCTCACAACTGCCTCTTTCAAGGCAGAAGGGAAAACACCCTTGCTCAAAGAAGCAGTTATTACTGCCTGGAACCAGCCTCGTGTCTTCTCCCGGGCTGCATAAACCAGCCAGGAGGGGCATGGGTCCAATAAACAGGTGGAAGAGCTCAGCCTCCTCATGATCCTGTCCATCTCATTGGGGGTCATAGGATCGAAGTCAGTCCAGATAACACTTTCAAGACCACTCGAATCCTCCCTGTCAGATTCTGTCCAGTCAGAGTCCAAGCCGGCCCGAATCTGAGCAATTTTATAGTGAGAGATGCTGGCTTGATCCAAGAAAAAAAATCATTATGCCCATCAGAGTGTTTTGGTGCAGCAAAAGGGAAAAATCAGCATTAGAGCAGCTGAGATTAACCAAAGCTGAGTGGAAAATGAATCAGCCCAGCTGCTCAAATTGAGGCACCAATGGAGCTGATTCTTGAGCAAAAAAAGTTGCCAAGAACTTGATTAGTTTGGTGTTTCCATTCCATTGTTGTAGAGGGACCCAGCAGACTTTAGATCTATATCTCTATATGAACTTCCTTTGCAGCAGCCAAAAAAGTCAATGCAATCCTAGGCTGCATTAATAGAGGGATAGAATCAACATCACATGAAGTTCTAGTACTAAATTTAGTAAGACCACACTTGGAATACTGCATCCAGTTCTGGTCACCGTAATATAAAAAAAGATATTGAGACTATGGAAAAAGTACAGAGAAGAGCAACCAGCAACATGATAACAGGGTGGAGGCTAAAACATATGAAGAACAGTTGCAGGAATTGGGTATGTCTAGTCCAGAGAAAAGAAGGACTAGGGGAGACATGATAACAATCTTCCAATATTTGAGGGGCTCCTACAAAGACAAAGGGGTGTGTGTGTGTCAAACTATTTTCCAAAGGCAAGACAAGAAACAATGGATGGAAACTAACCAAGGAGAGAAGCAGCCTAGAACTAAGAAGAAATTTACTAATGGTGAGAGTGATCAGTCAATGGAATAACTTCCTTTCAGAAGTTGTGAGTGCTCTATCATTGGAGGCTTTCAAAAGAGACTGGACAGATATTTGTTTCCTGCTTGAGCAAGGGTTGGACTAGAAGACCTTCCCTTCCAACTCTGTGATTCTATGATTCTATGATTTACTCCTGTTACATTGCAATAAGGGCAAAATATTTTAAAGAGGCCAATGAAGGAGTGTCTCTCTAAATCAACTCCATAGAAAATCCTTTTGTTTTCTGCTTTAAAGGTACGGAACTTCTGTATTTAATTTACCTGAATTAATTTTTGAAATGTTTAACCCTGTGTGAAGCAGAAATTATTTTTATTACAATGCAAAATCACAAAATAAGCAATGTTTAAATAGATCTAAAATAAGTATTTGACATTAAATTTTAAGATTTTATAAATTTGTCAAAATATTTGTATGATAAATGTATCACTGCTCATACAATGCAAGTCGTAAAAGAATCACAGAACAGATATATGCTATACATAACAAATACATACCCATTCCCAGGATTATAGCTATTTTTGGTTTAGACACACACACACACACACACACAGAGACACACACACACACACATATATATATATGTATCACTTTTTTAAAAAGGTAGTGTTGTGCAAGGACACTTATTGTGCAAAGATACTTACACAGCTCTTATTTATTTGAACAAAGTTTGCACAGGAGATTTTCTCCCATTGGACCCTTAGCTTAAAATAAAGACTAACTATCCTTGTGAATTGTTTTGTTCAGTCAGATTTATTGAAAATGAGCATTTTTGATACAAGAACAGTACGTAATTGATATTATTTGCCTGAATATTGAAATCAGTATTAGAAATTAGGCAAATCCATCCCCTTGTTGAAAGAATCAAGCTGATTAGTGGATGAAAATTTATATTCCATTTGCTTTTCAAGCTGAGGTCTACTTAATTCTTGTGTGTCTGATGTCAAACTTTACATGTCTCTCCTAGCAAGAAGTAAATAAAATGAACCATAGTGATTTTTCTAACTGTAAATCATTTGAAGTAATAAAGGGCACATCTTATTTTTATATCAATATATAGTAATATACACCAAGAAAGTGATTATCTATAAATTATTCCAATGCACATTACATGAGGTTTTTTAAAACAAAAACAAAAACAGAAGACTATGTCCAAAATGTAGGAAAGAGGCTGGCAGAAGAATTGTTGTCTGAGCTGCAAATCATCTGGCTGACACTTTGCACAATTTATATTCTGCTTTGTGTAAAAGTTATTAGAAACAAGTTGGGGTTTGTCTGAAGTTGGCTGGTTTTTCTGTGACTCTGAATACATAAATGGTACAAGGATTTATTCTTAACATTCATTATCTGCTGCTGCTTTGAAACAGAATTTTAAAAGCAACAATGGAGGTTTCAGAAACTTCAGAAATGCACGTATTTAGGAGTGAATCTGAATATTGTATTGAGTTATTGCTTATATACATGTAATCTTTTATATTTTCTATATGATATTTTTTATACATTTAAATGAACTTGATGTCATTTATATAGATCTTAATAAAAATATAATAGAGAAATCCCTTTGCTTCTCAATTACAGCTACGTGGAAAAAAACTGCAGAAACATTGTCATACATTTTTTCCCCATCAGAAATAAAACCCATCCAAATTCAGATTTCTATCAGATGTTTATTTATGGAGTAGAGAGCTAATTCTTCCAAAGGGCACAATCCACCTTATAGGGAGCAGGGCCTGACTGCAGCAAATGCCCAAATTGCCATTCCTCTAATACCTTCTGCAGCATCCACATTCATCAGAGTGGATCATTACAGAGAGCCCATAGGTTGCCCTCCCTAGTATTCCCCTCCCCTCCTTCTGCTGACTTGAGTCTTTGGAAGAGATACAGTGGAGGTGAATCCAGTTCCAAGCAAACTTTCTGAACCTTAAATTGGACTGTGGGCATGTATGGATCCATGTCTTGTCATCTTTTAATGCTGTGGGGGACTGTGTACATTGTACACAGACCAGGCTTGATGATCATGACACAGATGCCTAATGAAAACATAATTTAATAAAAATATCTTGGAGTTATATTTATTATTTGGTTTGCAAGTGATTCTATCATGTGATGAAATAGTAAAGGGCTTTTCTCCCTCTATTAAATAGTTGTCTGCAGCTAGTTTTGGTGGGAGCTGGAAATAGTCTTATTTTTGGATGAGGTGTGACACTACACTCTGAATATTTAGTGGTACTGAACCTACAATATTACTCCAGGGCATCCAAAAGTATTTAATTTTAATATTTGGCAAAATGTAAATTGGTCGGTAATAATCTCCTCCTATATAATGGCCAAATTAGTTATTATTTTAATTATCCACACATTTTTATTAACCATGCTCACTTCCAGTCAAAGGGTGTCAGGAAATGACACAAAAGGGGAGATCCTCTTGAGTTTCCCTGAGAAGATTTTCTTTGACATCAGTGGAGCCTTAATTTTCAATTTCTGATTGAGCACCAGTGTCAAACTTGTTATGTCCAAGACAGGGAATGTTAAAAACTAAACGCCAAGGAGGGTGCTTCACCCTTGCTCACCACTCTATTCTATGGCCCTGGCAGTTTCAGAGTGGCAGTAGTCTCCCATCACCCATTTCTACTGCCAGCTATTTTCTTATTAAATAAGAAAATATTTAATTTCTTCCTAAAATGCAAAAAAAACACCTTTAAAGTTATCAGTTTGTTGCTTCTAAGGGAGTCACCCCTCCCAGGCAAGGGAGAATAATATTTATGCCAGGGAAATTCAGCATCATTGAAGCAAAGGTAATGAGGGTAGGACTGTCTGTGAACACAGCTGCCTTCAACATTATCATATCAAGGAGAGTGACCATTGGGCATGGTCTCTAGGCCAGGTCAAAGCTGCTTTGGGAGGTCACTTCCTTCTGTCCAGGACATAGCATATAAGCAATGTTTGAGCAGGGTCTGCAATATTGTCCTCTCCATGACCGGTTTTCTTTGTTGCCTTCTGGGAAGAAGCTTTGCAGTATCTAAAGCAGAACATACTGTAATAGCATTACACCAGGGGTGTCAAACTGCCGGGGTACTGGCTGGATGTGTCATGCTGAATCTGCACCCACCCCATTTCCTGCAATAGAGAAAAATTCACGATATGTCGTGATACATCATGTGATGTTGTGACTTTGACACCCCTGCTTTACACCATATAGTATCAAGCTTGTTAACTCTCAAGACTCTTTTTTCCACTATGTATTCAAAATGGACTGTGATATATACATACATGTGTGTGTGTGTATACCGTGTTTTCCCCAAAATAAGACCTGGTCTTTTTTTTGCCTCTAAATGAGTCACCAGGTCTTATTTTCGGAATGTGTGTGTGTGTGTTTTCCACTCACCTTGTGGCAGTGGCACCGACAGCCGCACACAGCTGGCGCACTTCTTCTATGGCCAAAGAAACAGCTTCATTCTGAAGCTGAGAATGAAACTGTGACTTGCATTTCACTATCAGAGGCAAAAGGCCTTTCTGAAAGGCCTCTGCAGCCGAGAACTGAGCTACAGTTTGAATCCATAGCTTCTGGAAAGATCTCTGTGAAATGCAGGCCAGGAAACACTGCAGAGGAAATGGGAAGACGTGGAAAAGCAGGCTGCAACGGTAAGTGGATGCGGGGCATGTGGGGCAGCTCCACACCCCCCCATCCTCACCCTAGCTTGATTTTTAGCATGTGCCTCAGCCAAAACTAGGGCCTATTTTGGGGTAGGGCTTACGTTTGGGGAAACAGTATGTATATAGCATGTGTATATGTATGTATAGGACACTGAACTTGTCGATCAGAAGGTCGGCAGTTTGGCGGGTCGAATCCCGAGTGCTGCGTAACAGAGTGAGTGCCTGTTACTCGTCCCAGCTTCTGCCAACCTAGCAGTTCGAAAGCACGTAAAAATGCAAGTAGAAAAATAGGGACCACTACGGTGGGAAGGTAACAGTGTTCCGTGCCCCTTTGGCATCTAATCATGCCGGCCACATGACCACGGATACGTCCTCGGAGAAGCGCTGGCTCTTTGGCTTTGAAACAGAGATGAGCACCGGCCCCTAGAGTTGGAAACGACTAGCACGCATGTGCGGGGGAACCTTTACCTTATATGTATGTATATATGTGTATGGCTGTGTGTGTGTGTGCGCGTGTATGTGTGTGCATGCATACATTTTTTTGATAGTAGCAACAGAATTTCATTTTTAATACATGCCACTGTACTCACAGTAAAAATGATGATAGATGTTATCTATTCTATTCTACAGGCCTATTTTGCCCAAGGCTTTCTAGTAAAAACATTCTCCATTAGGCAGATCTAGGGTTTCTTTTAACCCAATAAAGTTCTGACCAGGAAGATAGAAATAGAATATTGTATCTTTTAAATCATGAATTGCTAGTTATGCAGGATAGAAAATGAATAAATATGAACAAAGAAACATTAAAATAGAATCATAGCCATGGCCAGGAATACTAAAACCACAACGTTAAAAACTTTGGAGACAATGCACAGCAATAACTTATGTAAGAAAGCACTCTTTCACATATTCCAAGGAATCTCTGAATATTTTCAAAAATTTAAGTTTGGTAAAATATATGCAGAAGTGACTGCATGTTTCTCAGCCTCAGCAACTTTTAAGATGGGTGAATTTCTGCAGGCAAGTCTTCTAGAAAGGCTTCATGATATAGTTATTACAGGGTTGGATGGAGTTTTCTCCAGGAAAATATCTCCCTACTCCAGGCAATGATTTGGCCAGTCTTTGGAGGGTGGAGGACCAGTGTTATGGAGAGGTCCAGCATTATTATAATCGTTGGATGTTAAATGGGTTCTGAGATCATGGATCAGTTACATTTTTAGGTACCTCTGGGACAGGAAGAGTTGATCTTCATTTGTTCTTCTGCCTTGTTAGATTTATGGGCTCCAGTAAGGTTGCTGTGATGGATCAGTCTTCTTTTCTTGCCCTTTGGCATTCTGGGGACATCCAGTTAACTCAGAAGTAATAAGGTCTATTACATGCTGGGAGCTTATTTCAGAAGCTGCTAGTATGTTTCCATCTTGGCTCTTCCTCGGTGAACTTCAAATTCTTAGAATTCCTCAGCCAGCAAACTCCTTGCATTTATGAAATTGCTGATGATCCCCCTCCCCCTCCAGGCCAATAAATGCTTTTGGGGTTTGATTCTATAAAGTGAAGGTGTAAATCAGGCTGTCGAACAGAATGCAAGTAAGTCAGTTCAACATTTCTACGTTGAAATAAACTCAGAAAGAAGACAAACAAAGACAAAAGGGCTTCCTGCTATGGGAGGGTCACCTGTCCCCAGAATAAAAATATTATACAGGATATTAAAAGAGGCAGGATAGAATATTTGCCCTAAAGGAGGAGAAAAAACTTAACAATGGCAGAAAGCAGCCCCAGTCTTCCTGCTATAGGAAAATAGCTCCTAGCAGAAGCTTGAAGAGGCTAGTCTTTAAGAATGGATATTTTGCATCCACTCAGAAAGGTGGGCCACACTATTCATAAAGGACAGCCAAAAACCCTAAATAAGTAACACAATAGACAAGGAGCCCAAATTAGTTCAGACAAACAATACACCTAGTGCAGGGGTCGGCAACCTGAAACAGCAAAAGAGCCACTCAGAACCGGTTCCGTCACACACACAAAAAACTGGGAGCCGCAAAATGTGTGCACGCATGTGCATACACATGTGCATGTGCAGAACAAAGCAAAACGTGCACCAGCCCTGCCCCTGTCCACTTCTGGTATGGACGGCTCTGCCGTCCTGGCTTTTCCTCCCTCAGAAAAGACTGCTCTCCCCCCACCCTGAGCTCTCTCTCTCTCTCTAGGACTTTCTTCTTTCCACCTTTTGTGAAGGTTCCAAAGAAGCGGAGGAGGAGGCCGATGGGGAGAAGAATCTTCCGAGCCTTTGTGAAAGAGGGAGGCGGTGGTGGAATTAAAATAAAATGGGTGGGGGGAGGTTGAGGAAACCCAGCAGAAGCCAAATCAGAGGATGAGCAAGTAAGGCAAGATCGGGGAGAGGAAGAAAGCTTTCGGGGCTTGCCCAGCAGGCAGCTGCTCCCCACTCTGAGGAAATCGCCATGGCAGGAGTGGAAAGAAGCGAGGGAGCGCCTCTCTCCCCAGTCTACCAAGCAAATAAAAGTTGAATGCAGTGGCTGTCAGGCAGGGACCGTGAGGAGCAGCCAGGATTGGAGGACCAGAAGTCAACAGTTCCAAAGAAGAGGAAGGAAAGGAAAAGTGGGGGGGGGGGGGTCTTTAAATAGTCACGCCCACCTTCCCCCCTTTTTATCCTATTTTTTGCAACGACCGGTTGCAGATATCGACGTGTATGCTTGTCAGGTTTGAAAGCCTCTGTTTAAGTCTGTGCATGTGCACAGACATAGCCTGACTCCTCGTCTCCTGCCCTTGCTGCCTCTCTTGTCACTCTCTGCCATTTAAAGCCATCCTGCACTTAAAGCCAGACACCTTCCTACTTTTCCCTTTTCTCTCTGTGTGTGTGTGTGTGTGTGTGTATGTGAGTGAGAGACCCAGTCCATTGATTTTCCAGCGAGCTACTGCTGCCTCATTTCCTGCCCTTGCTGCCTCTCCTGTGGACACGTGTTTGCGTCTCTCTGTGTCTCTCTCTGCCACTAAAAGCCATCCTGCAGCAGTTTCAATTGGCCCCAATTGGCAAGCATCCCCATGGAAGTCAATGGAGGTGTGCAGCACCTCAAAAGGCCAGCCACAGCACCTCCAAGTCTGTTGGTTTTACCAGTGAGCCACCGCCTCCTGCAGCTCCTCACCACCTTCTTTCACTCTGAACCATGGCCCGCGAGGATTCCTCTTCCCACAGCTGCCACGCTGGTTCATCCCTTGCCCTGTTGGTGCTGCGAGGCACAGGGAGGCCTCACCCTGGCAGCGTCGCTGGCCCATCTCCGCTGGCTCCTCTGTGCTCATCGGGCCACCTGGCCCTGGCAGCACATCCCGCAGGGGAGGTCTGCTAGGGAGGCGGCGGTCTGGCATTGTTTCCCTCCTCGTGTGTGTGTGTGAGAGAGAGACCTACGGGAACGGCTGGTAGAGGTGCCGGCAGTCTGGCGTTGTTTCCCCCCCCTCGTACGTTTGTATATGTGTCAGAGCCGCGGGAACAGCTGGAAGAGGCAGCCAGCAGTCCGGTGTTGTTTCCCCCCCCTTGTGCGTGTGTGTGTGTCAGACCCGTGGGAAAATCTGGAAGAGGCAGCCGGCAGTTCGGCATTGTTTTCCCCCCATACGTTTGTATGTGTGTCAGATCCACGGGAATGTCTGGAAGAGGCAGCCGGCAGTCCGGCGTTTGTGCTTCTCTGTGTGTCGAGCCCCGTGGGCCTGACACACAGGAGGGGGGGAATGCCAGAATGCCACCTCCCTACCAGACATTCCCGTGGGTCTGACACACACATACAAATGCACGAGGGGGGAAACAACGTCAGACTGCCACCTCCCTAGCAGACCTCCCCTGCGGGATATGCTGCCAGGCAGCCAGGCAGCCCAATGAGCAGACCGTGTGGAATGCAGCCCATCGGCCGAGGCCGGGCCAGCTCCGGGATGCCACCAGAGTCAATGAGTGGCTTGGCACAGTTCTGACATTGTCGGCACAGCTGGAGCACAGAGGAGCCAGTGGAGGTGGGCCAGCGATGCTACTGGGGTGAGGCATCCCCGCGGCTCGCAGCACCAACAGGGTGAAGGATGAACTGGTGTAGCATCTGTGGGGAGAGGAATCCTCACTGGCCGCGGTTCAGAGTGAAAGAAGGTGGTGTGGAGCTGCAGGATGCGGTGGCTCACTGGTAAAACCAACAGACTGTCACTTGGAGGTGCCGCGGCTGGCCTTTTGAGGCACCGTGGACCTCCATTGATTTCCATGGGGACGCTTGGCAATTGGGGCTGATTGAAACTGCTGCAGGATGGCTTTTAGTGGCAGAGAGAGACACAGAGAGACGCAAACATGTGTCTACAGGAGAGGCAGCAAGGGCAGGAGATGAGGCAGCGGTAGCTAGCTGGAAAATCAACGGACTTGGTCTCTCTCTCTCTCTCTCTCTCTCTCTCTCTCTCTCTCTCTCTCTCACACACACACACACACACACACACACACACACACACACAAAGAGAGAGAGAGAGAGAGAGAGAGAAAAGGGGGGAAAGGAGGGGGTCTGGCAGCGTCCAAGACTCCATATGCTGCTCAGAAACAGCACCACCACCACCCTTGCACGCCCCCTCTGACTGACCCACTCACCTTTCCAGCAGTCCTCCCATCTCTTCGTCCGCTGCTGCCATGTGCAGTTTGAAGAAGAGGTTTGTGGGCAGTCTCACAAACCAAAGAACTTCAACCAATCAATTCAAGGTTGTTTTTTTCCATGAGAAGTTTGAATTGATTGGTTGAACTTTTTTAGTCACCCTTTTTTTTCTGGACTGCACATGGCAGCGGCGGAGGACTGGGAGCCGTAGGAGCTGGCTGAAAGAGCTGCATGCGGCTCCGGAACCACAGGTTGCCGACCTGTAACCTAGTGTTATACCTTTGGTTCATTAGGCATTGAATGAGGCAGAAGTGTTGAAACAGCAAGTTTATTAACTCAGAACAGAAGCAGCCCTAATGGCTGATGCACAGCTATTTATACGGTTGGCCCCTAGGCGGCAACCAATAGTTAAGTAACACCAGCTGCCTGCAATTAGTTCAGGTTCGAGTCCCACCAGGCTCAAGGTTGACTCAGCCTTCCATCCTTCCGAGGTAGGTAAAATGAGGACCCAGATTGTTGGGGGAAATAAGCTGACTTTGTAAAATGCCGCTTGGGGGGGGGGGGCGAAAGCCCTAATAAGCAGGCATATACATAGAATGAAGGCTATTGCTAAGCACGTTGATTTGTGCTTAGATTGTAAGCCGCCCTGAGTCTTCGGAGAAGGGCGGGATATAAATGGGATTAAAATAAATAAAATAAAAATAAAATAAAGTAACAGTTTCCTGCCCCAAACTTAATTATCAGCTTGGAGACAGCCAGTCTGGCTAGCAGTAACAGAAACCGTTAAGCAATACAGCAAGTAAGGTCAGACATTAAGCAAGTGATTTAAACAGTTGTGGCCAATACATTACACCCCTTCCCCCTAAATAGCTCAAACTCTCAAATGCTTGACATAGTCCTGCAGATACTTAGGCGGCCTTCTTGACCATCTAGGGGTTGCAGGGATCTCCCGGTCTACCCGCTCGGCTGCCAGGCTGGGTAGACCAGGACTCTGAGGCCCAGTGGAGTCAGGTTGACTTGAGTCCCTTTGGCTGGCCTATCCCAGTTGGCCCAAACCAAAGTCCAATTGTACAGCAAAGTCTGCAGGCTGGCACTCAGTGCAGTTTGCCGGTTCTGCTCAGTGGATACAGTCTGTGTGTCTGGGGGGGATCTCTCCTACGGCCATTCCCCCGTCTCCTTGAGTCAGAATTCTGTTGGAGAGTGCAAGCTCCTCTGTTGGGCTGCTGTTGCACAGCCCTTGCATGTGGCTCTCTTGAGAGTCCTGAGCCAGTGACTGGTTCACTAGCCTCCAACACAGCTGGTCAATGTGCCAGCGAATGACTCGCCTATCTTCCAGGACCTCCTCGTAAGAGAGTGGTCCTGACACCTTAACAACCATGGCTGCCATCCACAAAGCCCCTTGCCCATAATTCTGGGTCCAAACCCAGTCACCAACTTGCAAACTTTGTGGTGCCCTTCACTGTGCAGTGTCGAGGCAACTCAGTTGGGGTGTAGCCTGTCCAGCTTAGTGATCAAATGTCAGCCCCATCTTAGTTCGGCTGGGCTTCTGCCCATGGTGGTACAGGGAGTTGTGCATTGGCAGAGTACAAAATCTGCCAATTTGTGGTGCCAATCTCCCATGACGATCCGTTCCAGTGATTCCTTGGTTGTGTGGACCATGCATTCCACTTGGCCGTTTGAGGCCAGGTGAAAGGGAGCCAAAGTGGCATGCCTTATTAGGTTAGTCCTGAGGAAGGACTGGAATTCCACAGTGGTAAACTGAGCCCCATTGTCTGAGACTAACACATCTGGTAGCCCGTGTGTTGCAAAGATTCTGCGCAGTTCCTGGATAGTCCTGGCAGTAGTCATAGTAGAAATTGGTGTGACCTCTAACCATTTGGAGTGGCTATCCACCACTATTAAAAGCAGCTGTCCCTGAAAGGGCTCAGCAAAATTGATGTGGATTCTTGACCACGGTATGTGTGTGTCCTCCCATCGGTGGACAGGGGCTTGTGGCATCTCCAGTCTGGATTGCTGGCATGTGTAGCAACCATGTACTTGAGCCTCAATAGCTTTATCTAGCCCTGGCCACTAAAGGTACTGTAGCTCCTTGCAAGTGCCTTCATCCAGACTATTCCCAGATGTCCCTCGTGCAGAGACTCTGAAACCCTGGGCCTTAAAGAGGTCAGGACTATGACCTGACTCCCCCAAAGAATGCACCCTTTATGAGCTGAAAACTCATCTTTTCTCATGAAGAAACTCTGAAATTCTGGCCCTGGACATTTGTCTAACCATCCTATGTGCACCCAATTCAACACACGGCTAAGCATTTTGTCAGCTGCTGTCTCAGCAGCTACGTCCCCAGTGTGAAGGGGAGACTCCAGAAAATCCTGGATAGCCAGGATGCGTGCAGCCATAGCTGGATCTGGCTCCACATGTGGCAGGGGCAACCTGCTAAGGCTGTCTGCATGGCCCATTTCTTTGCTTGGTTTGTGAATCAGCCTGTGGCTGTGGGCTGAAAGCAAGATAGACCACCTTAGCATTTGAGGAGACAGATTCTGAGGTGTCTGTTTGTTCATGATGAACAACCCTAGAAGTGGCTTGTGGTCCGTAAAGACCGTGAACTGGCAGCCATACAAGTAGTCATGGAACTCCGGCCACAATGGCCAAGGCCTCCTTGTCAATTTGCACGTAGTTGTGCTCTGCACATGACAGGGTCCTAGAGTAATAAGCGATGGGAGTCTGCCTCACATCAGCCATCAGGTGGCTCAACACAGCCCCAACCCCATACGGGGATGCATTACATGCAATACAAACAGGCAGCTTCTCATTAAAATGAGTGAGTACTGAGTTCGAGGACAGCAGTGATTTGACTGCCTGGAAACTTCTTTCGTGGATGCTGGTCCACTGCCACTGAGCCTTTTTATCTAAGAACCAGTGTAATGGCTCTACCACTGCGGCCGTGTGTGGGAGGAATGCATGGTAAAAATTCAGAAGGCCCAGAAAGGCCTGAAGCTCTTCCTTGGAGTTCGGACTTGGGGCCTGCTGTATCGCTTTTAGCTCAGAGTCCACTGGATGAATGCCGTCGGCATCGATGCAGAACCCAAGGAACTTGGTTGACTCTACCCCTATCTTACACTTTTCCTTTTTAAATTTAAGTCCCACGTTGCGGAACTGCTGAAGGACGGCTTTAAGCCATTCAGCCAGAATCTCTACGGATTCCCTGGCAAGGAGGACATCATCAAAGTAGGGGCAGACCCCTAGAATACCCTTGAGCATGTGCTTCATCACTGCCTGGAAAAGCCCTGGGGCTATACTCACCCCAAAATGTAGGTGTTTAATCTTGAAGCCCCCCCTATGGGTAACAATGGTCTGGGCTACTGCCGTGGCCTTGTCCATGGGCAGTTGTTAGTAGGCCTGTGCCAAATCTAATTTGGCAAACACGTGGTCTCCTTGCAATGATGCCAAAATATGGCTGACAACTGGCTGTTGAAGTGCCCTGTTGATGGTGCACTTATAGTCAGCGCATATGCACACTTCTCTGTTGGCGTTAAGTGGTGTTACTATAGGGGTCTACCACACCCCACTGTCTATGGGTTGCAATACCCCTTATCTCACCAGCTTGTCCAGCTCTGCATCGATTTTGGGATTTAGGGCGAAAGGACGAGGCTTGATACATATTGGAGTTACCATAGGATCAAGCTTGAGGGTGATCGGAGGACCCTTGTACTCCCTTAGGCTTGAACTGAAAGCATCCGCGAACTCTTGGCAGACTGAAGACAGGTCTGCCACTTGTGTCCAGTGAATGCCAGTTATTTGAATGCCCAATGCATCAAACCAATCAAGGTCTATGAGGCTTGTTCATTGACCTTCCTCCACTACGACATCTAGTGGACCTTCAAAACCCTTGAATTGCACCAGAAGTGTGGCTTTGCCCTTGACCGCCACTCGGGAGTTTTGGAAGTCTGTGAGCAGTAGATTAGATGGCCGAAGTTTGGCCCATCTGTTACTGTGATTGCATATGTGCCTGAATGTTCCTTGTGAAATGATAGACATGGCTGAGCTTGTGTCCAGTTCCATTTTGCGTGTAACTCCCTGAAACTTGATATGAAGTCTAAGCTTCTGCTTAAGGGGGCGATGGGCACCAGTGCAAAACACACTCCTCCGGCTGGAGCAGAACCCTACTCGGTGTTGCCCCGGGGCCCTGGTACCTCTCCTGAATGTGTCTTCTGGTTGACCATCCCTCTGGTGACCTCAGAAGATGGTGGCAATGTGGCCTAGTTTGCCACATGCCTGGCATGTTGCTGTTCGGAAATGGCATTCCGAGCAGCGATGACAGCCTCCGCAGCCCATGCATCTAAGGAAAGGAACTGCCTTCTCAGCTGGCTGTGGTCCCTTCTCCGGTTGCTTCTGTAGCTGGTCGACTTCGTAGTCTAAATCGGTGTCTTCCATCTGCTTGGTGTCCTCGTGGTGGATGGGTTTGGTGCTTGGCATGCTTTTGGAGGGCCATAACGCCTTAATGGCCCCTCTGGTGGCTTCATCCGCCATGACCTCCTTCAAGGCCTCCTGTTCCTATGAATGGGGGCAGGGGAGATACTTCCAACCCTCAGTGAAGCCTTCTGTCTGTCACTTGCAGCTGGCATAGAAGCCACAGGTCCAACCAGCATGTTTGGTGAAGGGTAAAGGCTTTTTTTGTTTATGGAGAAAAAACAGTCAGCTGCCACATTGGAGCAGAAGGTGCCAGTTCGTCAGATGAAAATCCCAATGAGGTCCTCGTAGCCTCTTTGGACCATCTCTTAATGATTGAATGGAGGCATAATGCTGTGGCAGTAGCATAGCAGGCAGCCTGCCAGTCTTGAGGGTCTTTGCAATGCTTGATGAGAGGCTGCTGCATGCAGCCTGGCTGAAGCAATTGGGCCATGCAGTCTGAGGCACAACTCAGGAAGTAAAGAAGAGGGCACCATAACCCAGAACCTTTCACCAAGAAGAAAGTGGGTGGTGCTGAGGGAGGAATCGGAGCAGGTCTTTCGCTCCTCCCCCTTCCTTTGGTGGAGAGCTCAGAAAAGTAATACTAAAGAGCTGTTCTGGGCAGATGCCAAGACAACTGGAGCACTCCTTAAGCAGGCTGGGAAGGCCATTGACTGTCCTTCACTGATGCTGGACTATATACCATGCTGGCTGAGGAATTCTGGGAGCTGAAGTGCACACATCTTAAACTTCCTGAGGTTGAGAAACACTGGATTACAAAATACAAGCGCCAATAGTGTCAATTGTAAACCACAGAACCTTGTAACTCTGCCTGGACTTCTCTACCACTGAAAAGCTGCAACTCCTCAGGCAAATTCTACTTTTTAAAGTCTCATTTGAGTGGACCCTTGCCATGCTGCATTTTATATGCTCACTCCTTGTGTGGCAGGGTGGGTATTCTGTACTCAGTGTTTATCTTTAAAAGAAATCAACAGGCAAAGGATGTGTGAAAACATTAGGGAATGGAATAAAGGCAGAAGTCTGCTGGATAGGAAGGATATGAAGACTTATCAGAGCTGACATTAGCAGTTGCATATGAATGATAGTGACAGAAGAGCTGAGCACCAAATCACTCATACATAATTTGCACAAAATGCCTCTGTCAGGGCCCCATCAGAGCCTGGTTTGGAGGAGGAGTTGGACTGGGGCTGTCTGACAGGGATGGCACATCTCCTTTGGCATGTGTAGAGAGGCCAGGGGCTGAGAACGATGCTGTCCCAAGCCCCTCAAGTATTGGAGGAGGTGGTCGACCAGACAGAGAGTTGCCTGCCTTCACAGCCACAGGAGGATTAGCTGCTGACAGGCAGTGGTGCTGATAGGCAGCAGATCCCCTCTGATAAGGAACAGCTGCTTCCCCCACTGATCCAAGAGCACAGAGAGCAGAGCATAGGCAAGCTTAAAGAAGGGCTGCAAGGCTACTTGGGAGAAGTTTGCCAGTGCAATCATTCTATTTAAACAACTGTTGGAGATTTAGCTATATCTGGGACTTGGCAACATGAGCCTTCTTGAGTTCAGTTCCACAAAAACAGTATGTTATGCATTTGCACAAAAACAAAAGCACCAACCTTAAATATGTTGAGACAAAACAAATGATCAATAGTGTAAAGACTGATTCGCTGTTTAACTTATATTTTCTCCCTTGCTCATAGCTTAACAACATTGTGAAATGGAATGCAAAGGTGGGAGGGATGGTAGGCAACCAAGGCGTCTTTGAGAGCCTATAGGAATCCCAAGGTTACTAACACAGGTGCTTGATAGAGAAGTGGACTTTTCTCATAGCAAGAAGTATTACTATTGGACAATGTGAACACCCAGTGGGCGGGGGCAACGGAATCTATTGTTTAAGTAAGCTTTCAAGCGGGAAAACCAGAGCTCGTTTTGCTTCTTCTATGCCCGTGATGGCGAACCTATGGCACACGTGCCACAGGTGGCACGCAGAACTCTCTCTGTGGGCATGCACGCTGTCACCATCACTGGGCTATCTCCTGCCTGCTGCATCTGACTATGGTCCACATCTTCCAGGAAGCAGCCACTCCCCCACCCCCATTTACACTGCCCAAACTAAATGGGCCCCTCTAA
The DNA here is from genome assembly GCF_947247035.1 of Vipera ursinii. Lineage (NCBI taxonomy): Eukaryota > Metazoa > Chordata > Lepidosauria > Squamata > Viperidae > Vipera > Vipera ursinii. Next base: position 178,839,936 of record NC_139513.1, read on the forward strand.
CTGCACAGGGCTGCTTTGTTGCTGCCGCTGTTCATAACCGCTCCATGCACACATGAACGCATTGGTCAGCCTACCACTTCTATGTCTCTGTTGCTAGGCCACCAGTCCTGTACCCCTGCCACAGGCTCAATGGAAACAGGGTGTTTGGAGCCTTGAGAACAGGGTGAAGCTGGAAAAGCCCTGGTCGGGTGGGGGAGTATGCACACACTCTTCTTCTCGAGGAGTTTCTCTCTGAACGCCCATACTTCTATGTCGCCAGACCACGTGTGAAGGCGCACATGGGCTCATCTCAGGAGAGGCCCTGCCCACACGGGAGGTGGGAGAGTTTTGTCGTCATGGACATGGAAATGGTAGGCTGGCTGAGGCAAAGGCACGAGGTGGGTGGGTGTTTTAATGTGCCCGTTTTTGTTGCTTTGGCTGCCAAAGCTCTGTTGGCATGACATATTCGCTGAAAGTTTAGTAAGTTAACCCAATTTTGTACATTTTTTACAATGCGGAACTAATAAACTAATCTTGGAAGATGGGTGTGCCCAGTGGGTTTAAAAAAACTAGTTCAGGGCTTCCTCTGAAACCAAAAAGTAACTGCAGTGGAGAGAGGAACTGGGACGGGATTGGCGTTGGCTGGGAGGCTCTGCTGCAGCTCAGAGGGCGGCTGGCTGGAAGAAAGGGAAGAGGCGGGGAGAAAAGACTAAGTGATTGGAAAGGAAGGGGAGGAGTTTGGTGGTGGCACGAAGAAGAAAAGGGGAAAAATTGAAGGTAGAGCAAGAAAGGAGTTTTTTTTTTCTTTCTTCTGCTTCTGTGGGGAAAGCCAGATGGAGTAGGGAAGGTGAAAGAGAGAGGTTTCTGTGGGGCATGTCTGGAGGAGAGGAAAGGAGAAAGAAGTTTCTGTGGGGCAGGTCTTGAGGAGAGAAAAGGGGGAAGAGAGAGGTTTCTGTTGGGCAAGTCTGGAGGAGGGAAGGGAATAGAGAAGGAGGGGTTCCAGTGGGGCAAGGCCAAAGGGAGAAGAGGAGACAGAACAAGGGATGTTTCTGTGAGCTGCCTGCCAAGAGACTGACTGCCATTATCGCACGTGAGCTGCCTGCCTAGAGACTGACCACCATCATCGCACATGAGTGCCTGCCTAGTGACTGACCACCATCATCTCATGTGAACTGCTGCTGACAGAGATTGACCATCATCACCTCGCATGAGTTGCTGCTGATAGAGACTGAACACCATTATCTCACGTGAGCTGCCTGCCAAGAGACTGACCCACATCATTGCACGTGAGCTGCCTGCCTAGTGACTGACCACCATTATCTCACGTGAGCTGCCTGCCAAGAGACTGACCACCATAATCACATGAGCTGCCTGCCTAGTGACTGACCACCATTATCGCACATGAGCTGCCTGCCTAGACTGACCACCATCATCTCGTGAGTTGCTGCTGACAGACTGACCACCATTATCTCACGTGAGCTGCCTGTGAGAGACTGACCACCACTTAATGTAAGCCACTGCTGAGAGAGACTGACCATCACTTAATGTAAGCCGCTGCTGACAGAGACTGACTATCATCAACTCATGTGAATTGCTGCTGACTGAGCACCATTGCACCACGGGTCTTGGCCAAGCAAAGGTGTCCATGTAAGGGGCCCCTTGGACCAGCAGCCAGACCAAGAGAGGGCCAGGAAAACCTGGACTTCAGCGGTCCTTTAGGGGGTAGCGCTACATAACATTAAGTCAATAAGCCATAGTTAAGAATGTTGTGCAAATGTAGGCAGCCAAGTCCCACCAAAAGTTTGTGGGAATCAGCTGCAGACTTGTGTGAGTAGCACTGTAAATGAAAGCTTTGCTGCAACCACAGACCACTAGTTTGGAATTCTGGGAAGCCTTTGTACAGACTACACACAAATGCCTCTGCATACACACATCGGCAGGGATGTCTCTTGATGCCAAAATGGAACATCTGAAGTGGGGCTGTTTATGCAGTAAACTGTAGCAGGCAGGAATGGGGCTGTGCTTACTTGCCAAAATTACTTTGGCGAGACTGCACACAGTAGTGGCAAGTTTCTATGTTGAGCTTAACTGTAGCTGGGTACTTTGCAGTTCAATCTGTTGTGTGAACTAAATCACTGGTTTTGGTTCTGTAAATTAACCCAAGCATTTGGATTAGTATTATTTAGCACCAGGGCTTTTTTTCTCATAGAACGCTCAGAACGGCGTTGTGGCACCTTTTTTTTGCAAAAACAAACAAACAACAAAAAAACAGCTCCCTTATTGGCTTTCGTAAGCCTACTGCAGGGCTAGGCAATCTTGGCTCTTTTTTATGACTCGTGGACTTCAACTCCCAGAAATCCTGAGCCAACCATGCTGAGGGGAAAGGGAGAGGTTTCCAAGCTGAGCCATGCTGGCTCAGGAATTCTGGGAGTTGAAGTCCTTGAGTCATAAAACAGCCTGCACTAGAAGAGGACATTAAAATTATTTACAGGATTACTTGGAGCAGAGGCGTCCTGGAGTCTGGAGCAAACTCAGGCTGCGGGGGGGGGGCTCAACCCTTCAACCACCAGTTTCAACTCTGGCGGTCTGGGGGAGCTCTACCCCTACCTGGGTGCTCACCCCCTCTTCTCCTGAGGAGCGGCCTTCCGAGCCGCCAAACAGCTGATCGTCGCTGTTTTTGGCGGCTCTACCGAGACAGCGAGGCTGACAGCCGAAATGGCTGCTGTCAACGAAGCCTTGCCACCCGGAAGTCCAAAACAGATCTACTATTGATAACTGCTTTGTCTTGAACCATCTAATTGCCAAATATGCCTATAAGAGGAGACCCCTGTTTGCTGCTTTTATAGACCTTACAGCAGCATTTGATATGGTAAATAGAGACGTACTATGGAGTAAATTGACATCTCTTAAAATAGAACCCAGACTCCTGGCCTTGATTAAAGCCCTTTACACAAGTACCTGTTTGAGGGTGCGGTATGGGGTTAATTGGGCCCTGACTAACAGGATTCACACAAATAAAGGGATAAGGCAAGGGTGTATCCTGGCCCCATTATTATTTAATTTATACATCAATGACTTGTCAGGGTTAATGAAGGATACCATGGTACACATGTCAATGATCCTAAATACTTACTGTAACAGCTTGCTTTATGCTGATGATATGATTTTATCATATTCACAAGTAGGATTACGTATGCCAGACATGTCAAACACAAGGCCCGCAGGCCACAAACGGCCCGCCACATGATTGAATCCGGCCCGCACAACTCTCCCAGAAATTACAAAGGTCCGGCCCCCACCACCTTGGCGCCGGCCCGGCTGAGCACTTGCTCAGTAGGAGGCAAGTGCACTGGGCTGGTGGAACCCAGCACTATTTGCATCTTATTAGTCTCCTGCGGCTCCAAAAAAAAAGTGGAGGAGGAGGAGGTAGGAGGGAGTGAGGTGGGACGCGGGGGGGGGGGGGAGGACGAACAACACCCAGCCGGTGAGGGGGAGAGATGCCCAGGCCAGCCCCAACCTCCGCAAGTGAAAGCAAGGGAGATTGCAATTGGCTCCTGCAATCTCCCTGCGGCCCGGCTTTCTCTTGCAGAAGGCAGGCTGAAGTGGAGCAAGGAATGCAAATCGGCCGATCTCGCGCTCCTAGGATCTCCTCTGCTCGGGTTCAGCTTCACTTGCTACAAGAGAAAGCAGGCTGAAACAAAGCAAGGGAGATTCCCTCGCTCTGTTTCAGCCTGCTTTGTCTTGTAGCAAAAGAAACTGAAAACGAGAAGAGGAGATCGCTGAAGCGCGAGATCGGGCGATTCGCATTCCTTGCTCCGTTTCAGTCTGCCTTCTGCAAGAGAAAGCCGGGCCGCAGGGCTGCCTCCGTAGATACTGCTCTAACGCGGAGAGGGAAGGACAGAGAGGGAGGGAAGGAAGGAAGAAGGAAGGAAGGAAAGAAGGAAGGGACAATGGGAGAGGGAGGGAGGGAGAGAAAAATAGAGAGAGAGGGAGAGAGAGAGAAGGAGAAAGAAAGAGGGAGGGAAACAGAGGAAGAGGGAGAAATAGAGGGAAAGAGAAAAATAGAGAGGGAGAGAAAGAGGGAGAGAGAGAAGGAGAAAGGGAGGGAAATAGAGGGAGAGAGAAAGAGGGAGAGAAAGAAAGGGAGAGAGAGAAGGAGAAAGAAAGAGGGAGGGAAATAGAGGAAGAGGGAGAAATAGAGGGAAAGAGAAAAATAGAGAGGGAGAGAAAGAGGGAGAGAGAGAAGCAGAAAGAAAGGGAGGGAAATAGAGGGAGAGAGGGAAAGAGGGAGAGGGAAAGAGGGAGAGAAAGAAAGGGAGAGAGAGAAGGAGAAAGAAAGAGGGAGGGAAATAGAGGAAGAGGGAGAAATAGAGGGAAAGAGAAAAATAGAGAGGGAGAGAAAGAGGGAGAGAGAGAAGCAGAAAGAAAGGGAGGGAAATAGAGGGAGAGAGGGAAAGAGGGAGAGAGAGAAGGAGAAAGAAAGAGGGAGGGAAATAGAGGAAGAGGGAGAAATAGAGGGAAAGAGAAAAATAAAGAGGGAGAGAGAGAAGGAGAAAGGGAGGGAAATAGAGGGAGAGAGAAAGAGGGAGAGAAAGAAAGGGAGAGAGAGAAGGAGAAAGAAAGAGGGAGGGAAATAGAGGAAGAGGGAGAAATAGAGGGAAAGAGAAAAATAGAGAGGGAGAGAAAGAGGGAGAGAGAGAAGCAGAAAGAAAGGGAGGGAAATAGAGGGAGAGAGGGAAAGAGGGAGAGGGAAAGAGGGAGAGAAAGAAAGGGAGAGAGAGAAGGAGAAAGAAAGAGGGAGGGAAATAGAGGAAGAGGGAGAAATAGAGGGAAAGAGAAAAATAGAGAGGGAGAGAAAGAGGGAGAGAGAGAAGCAGAAAGAAAGGGAGGGAAATAGAGGGAGAGAGGGAAAGAGGGAGAGAGAGAAGGAGAAAGAAAGAGGGAGGGAAATAGAGGAAGAGGGAGAAATAGAGGGAAAGAAAAATAGAGAGGGAGAGAAAGGGAGAGAGAGAAGCAGAAAGAAAGGGAGCGAAATAGAGGGAGAGAAAGAGGGAGAGAAAGAAAGGGAGAGAGAGACAAGGAGAAAGAAAGAGGGAGGGAAATAGAGGAAGAGGGAGAAATAGAGGGAAAGAGAGGGAGAGAGAGAGGGAGAGAGAGAAGGAGAAAGGGAGGGAAATAGAGGGAGAGAGAAAGAGGGAGAGAAAGAAAGGGAGAGAGAGACAAGGAGAAAGAAAGAGGGAGGGAAATAGAGGAAGAGGGAGAAATAGAGGGAATGAGGGAGAGAGAGAAGGAGAAAGGGAGGGAAATAGAGGGAGAGAGAAAGAGGGACAGAAAGAAAGGGAGAGAGAGACAAGGAGAAAGAAAGAGGGAGGGAAATAGAGGAAGAGGGAGAAATAGAGGGAAAGAGAAAAATAGAGAGGGAGAAGGAGAAAAAGGGAGGGAAACGGAGAGAGAGAAAGAGGGAGAAATAGAGGGAAAGAGAAAAATAGGGAAAGAAGGAAAGGGAGAGAGAGAAAGAAGGAGAGGAGAAAGAAAGAGGGAGGGGGAGAGAGGGAGAGAAAGAGAAGGAGAGAGAGAAATTAAATTAGTAACATGATTGTTAGGTGAATCTGGTTTCCTCACTAACTTTGCTTCTCAGAAGGTTGCAAAAGGCGATCACATGACCCTGGAACAATATGACCATCATAAATATGAATCGATTGCCAAGCATCCGAATGTAAATCACATGACCCTGGGGATGCTGCAACAGTCATAAGTGTGAAAAATGGTCATAAGTCACTTTTTCAGTGTCGTAACTTTGAACGGTCACTAAGTGAATCATTGTAAGTCGAGGACTACCTGTACTTTATCTTTTTTTTTCCTTTTTTAGGGGGGGTTAAGTTTTTGACACGTTGCTGGGTGACATTGCCTTGTCCTAAAAGTGGTACAATGGATGAAAAGGTTGAAAAGCCCTGTTTTAGTATACTGGTACTATTTGGTTCAGAATATTTTTTTTCTTGTTTTCCTGCTCTAAAATCTGGGTGCGTCTTATGGTCAGGTGCGTCTTATGGTCCGAAAAATACGGTAGCTCGCACGCAAAACAAGCCCGGCAGAGGAGCCCTTGTGTGAAAGAAGCCTGGCAGAGGAGCCGGAGCGGCTCCACTGCTGGGGGCGCGTCTTGGCTGGGGCCTTCCAGGATCCAAGCCGGGCGCCTCTGCTCGCCACTCCGGCTCCTCTGCCGGGCTTGTTTCGCATGCGAGCTACTTTGCCGGGCGCTGCTGAGGGCGAGCAGAGGCGCCCAGCCCAGATCCTGCAAGGCCCGGCCAAGAGGTGCCCCCAGCAGTGGAGCCGCTCCAGCTCCTCTGCCGGGCTTCTTTCACGCATGGGCTCCTGTGCTGGGTGCTTGAAGTGCAAGGATCACATCCAGGCAAGAATGTTCAGCTCACAGAAAATGAGATTCTGGGCATATGCCTGAAGTCACGAGAGATCTTCCTGAGCCAGCCCATTTTGTTGGAACTAGAAGCCCCACTCAAGATTTGTGGTAAACAGCGGTATAACATAAAATTATGGAAGACCTTCACTGATTGCTTCAACTGCCTACCTATCACTGCCGAGGGCAGAATCCTTTAATTCCAGGCTGTGTTACGGGTAATTTTGCAGGTGCTGGGTTTCTGCTGCACAGGGTAAAGCTGTAAAATGGAAACTGAAGTGGGATCCCCTGCTGCCGGTGTGGTTTTGAAAAGCTGGCATGGGTACAGAAGTGTGATTATGTGTTGAATTGCTGTTCAAGTGTGTGTACTTCAGGGGCACTCCTAGCCTGGGGAAAGTAAGTCTCTGGTCCTTTTTAGGAAGGTTTCCTGAATTTGAAGCCCTCTACCACACCAAAAAGGACATAGAAATACAGGTAGTTCTCATTTACCGACCACAATTGGGACCAGCCACTTGGTTGTTAAGCAATGCAGTCACTCAGTGAAACTGCAACTGACTTAGGTTCTTACTTCAGCTGCCATTTGCCACACAAACCTGAAAAAGTTCTAAATGCAAGGATTGGCTGCAAAGTTACTTTGTCACCACTGTTGTAACTGTACTGTTGCTAAACGAGGACTACCTATCTTACGGCTATGCAATGCTCATCGGGGTGCCTGCAAATGAGCCAATATCCGGCCCCACCCCACTAGGCTTTTTCGGGGGACTCGAGGCCGAAGGGGGAAGTTGGCCCTCTGGGAACCAGGTTGAGTGGCACTCTGCCTGCTTCAAGTGCACCTACCTACAAGGGTAACCCTGGTGTGATTGCTTGATTTGCTGGTATAGTAGAGCTGAGCGCTAAAAACTGTTTTTGCCACCCTGCCTGCCCCTCAGGGGCACTGCTGCCAACTTTCTTTCATTGAGTAAGCTGTGCTGAGTGAGCAGCATTGAGCTGGCCACGCCCACCTGGCCACGCCCACCTGGCCACGCTCTCCCGGCCCCCTGAGGGCAACCGTAATGCTGATGTGGCCCTCAATGAAATTGAGTTTGACACCCCTGACGTAGGCTATTAAGAAGATTCAGCTCTTATTGCCAGGATAACTCCCTAATCATTAGCAAATCCAAATCGAAAATAATGGTGTTTGGAAGAATCCATCAGAGACATAAGTGGCAATTAGATGGTGAACCAATTGAGCAGGTTAATACCTTTGTATATTTGGGAGTAACTTTTTCCAAGACTGGATCTTGGGCCTGCCATCATCAACGGAGTACATTTAGAGCAAAAGCCCGTTTGAATTTATTGCTCAAACTAAAGAACCATAGTTACCAAGGGTCCCTAGCTCCATTACTCAAGGTTTATAAGGCTAAGATTGCGACAATGCTCTTGTATGGAGCAGAAATTTGGGGTCTTTATTCAACCACAGTTTTAGAACAAACACAGTCCCAGCATCTGAGATGTATTTTGGGTGTAGATCCAAGAACATCTGCTGCAGCAGTTAGAGCTGAATTGGGAATTCATACAATTCAGGCATTATCTAAAATTAGAGGTTATAACTACTGGTGCAAAGTTAATGAAATGGAGACTGATAGACTCCCCAAATTATGCCTACTAGAGCAAATAAAACTACAATCACAAATCCCCTGGATCACCAAACTAACAAATTTTGTAAGAAGCTGTGGCCTTCCTGTTTCTTGCATAACAGGAGAACAATCTAAAAAAAAGAGTTGCCGAAAGAATTAAGGATATAGAAGCACAAACTGATATAGCTATCCTTAGTAAGGTGGGTAACTTGAAATGGCTGAGTAAATACAAATGTACTTTTCAAGTGGACAGTTATTTGAAGTTACAACTCCCAAAACATCTTAGGGAGATATTTACGAGAGCGAGATTCGAACAGCTTGATACAATGGTCAGATATGGGAGATTTCATGCTATACCATACAATGAGTGTCTCTGCATTTGCGGAGCGGCAGAGGTAGAGGACCTGGCTCACATCCTATTTGACTGTTGTCTGTATAAGAGGGTGAGAGACAGGTATCTTGGTCTATATACCAAATGAATGACCCATTGGGATCCCCATATCAAAATAACTTATCTTATGACCGGTCAGAACTTGAAAATAACATTTAACGTAGCACAGTATTTAAACAAAATGATCCGGTTAAGATCTGCATATGTGGGACTGATTGCAAGGGTGACTCCGAAATATAATGTTATCATATTTTATCTATATGTTAAATTTGTATTTTATTACTATTTCATCTTAAATTGTATTTTATTTTAATTCCATTTTAAATTGTATTTTATCAAATTCCATTTTGGATTGCTTTTATCAAGTTTTGGTGACGGTTTGTTGCTGGAACTTTGCACTTTGATATGGCCCAAGGGCTAATCAATAAAGTTGTTGTTGTTGACAAGCAGTGATCATGTATCCTAGCAAAAGATGTTACATATGTGCATAAGCGTAGTCAGTAGCATATGCCTTTTTAAAAATATCAAACATGCAAAGAAACAAAAATAAGTCCAAAATATCTGTATTACATCCAGAAATGCCAACTTTGCAACCAATATTTCTCATCCATAACTATGGCACCCTAAGGATACCTGCATACATGCAAATGCTTCTCTGGGATCAGTAACGCAGTAGGGATTGGTTTTTCCTTCTAGTAACATACACCTAAAACCAGTTTATTGCATTTGGCAATTGTACTAAAAAAAATATCTCATTGTCAACCAATATAATTCATTTAATTTGAAATCAAGTGAAAAATTGATTTAAATTATTTTATTAAAACAAATTAATGGCAATTCTTTTATAAGAAGTTGCCTCAAACAAAATGAGTTTGACATGCCTGTTCTAGATAGTTGAATGCTCCAAAATAAATTCTAGACCAGGCCTGTACATCTAGCCTACCAAGCACCCTTGGACAGAGCAGACTTTTTTTAAAAAAGGAATAAAATCACCACCACTGCCCTTAAAGTCATGTTGACCATGAGCTCCAACACTGTAGATGCTCCTCTAGTCACCAAATCATTGATTAGCCCACCAGCATTCTTTGCAGACCACAAAGATTTTTAATTTATCAGTGTGGGCCTTTCTCTTCTACAAGTTGCACAGATCTCTTCTAGATTTTCCTCTTGCCTTTCCGAGTTAACTCCTTGGTCTGTCATTGAGCAAGAAATGACTTTGTAGGGAAGCATATTATCATTTGATGTATATTTAACATATGTTCTACCTTTATTTACCAATTATATAATATTTGTATGCAATCCACATGGTGAGGTTTGGGGAAACTTACAATAGAATATATATATATATTTAAATAGAAATAAAAAAAGAACTCCCATAGGCATCGCTCCCCAGGAGCAACATCGAGGTGGGCACGCCCATGCTGGACACACTCACCCAGTCTGCCATGCCCACCGTAGCCATGCCCACCCAGTGGGCCATGCCCACCCAGCACCTGGCAATAGATAAGTGGGTTTTGGGTTGCAGTTTGGGCACTCAGTCTCTAAAAGGTTCGTCATCAGGCGAACCATTCCCATTAGGGAATGGAATGAAGGCAGAAGTCTGCTGGATAGGAAGGATTTGAAGATTTATCAGAGCTGACATTAGCAGTTGCATATGAAAGGTAGTGACAGAAGAGCTGAGCACCAAATCACTGACACATAATTTGCACAAAATACCTGTCACGGCCCCATCAGAGCCTGGTTTGGAGGAGGAGTGGGACTGGGGCTGTCTGACAGGGATGGCACATCTCCCTTGGCATGTGTAGAGAGGCCAGGGGCTGAGAACGATGCTGTCCCAAGCCCCTCAGGTATTGGAGGAGGTGGCCGACCAGAGATTAAAAAGATTCTCAACTCCAGATATCACAAGGTAAAATTACAGTACCTAGTACTGTGAAAAGGCAACCCGTTAGCAGATGGTGAGTGGCTGCCCCTGATGTTAGGGCAATGACATTAGTTAAGAACTTTCACATTAGTTATCTTCAACAGCCCCATTAAGGAACGTAGCAGTAGTTGGGTTGTATGTAATAATGTATATGTTTTATTCTTATTCTAGGTCTACCTTTCTTCCAAAGGGGTTGGCATGTCAAGACTGATTCACCCTTTCACCTATATTTTCTCCCTTGCTCATAGCTTGACAAGATTGTGGAATGGAATGCAAAAGTGGGAGGGATAGTATCTAAGCAACTGAAGTCTCTTTGAGAGCCTGCAGGAGTGCCAAGGTGCTAGATAAAGAAGTGGACTTTTCTCATAACAAGAAGTATTACTATTGGACAATGTGAACACCCGGTGGGTGGGGGCGAGGGAATCTATTGTTTAAGTTTTTGAGCAGGAAAACCAGAGCTGGTATTGCTTCTTCTGTGCCAATGTAAATTTTCAGTAAACTATTACACTCTAGGTAAAATCATGTCCTAGGAGTTTCTTTTTCTGGGAATGTCAACTGTACAAAGCACTCCTCCCCCAGGTCAACAATTTTACTGAAATTGAGTAAGAAACATGTAACACTTTCAGAGTATTTAAATATTTATTAAATTCATTCAATATGTGGGGAAATACCTCATAAATTTTAGGAGAGGCATGTTTAATATTTAAAAAAATAAAGCTCAGTGAATCTGTAAAGGTACAATTTACTTGTCAGAAGTTTACATGTAAAACCAGTTTATCTATCCAATTAAAATAACAACCTGGATTTCCTTTGCTTCAACCAGGAAGGCAATAACATCAACTCATGCAAGCATGAAGAGAGAACCCTGCCATCCACTGCATTCCAAGTCATTCTTCAACCTTCCACCACACCAGAGGCAAGTGAACAAAGCAAAGGCTGGCAATTCTCTTCAGCATCCCACCCATTCTCAACTATCTTCCACAGGTTTTTCTGCTTACCAACTTGAGAAACGCACTGAGATTTAACAAACATCCTGAAATCTAACTGAATTCCAGGGATCAGAACAAGTTTGTTAAGTGACTGGCTCATGAGCTGTAGGCTGAAAAGATTCTAGTTTCATAAAATGAGAACACAGTTTCACCCTAAGGTTCTATTCAGCTTGGGAGAGTTACACAGATGCATGAGAAGTATTAGAACAGATTTCTAGACTGATGTAGGAAAAAAAGTGACATACTTCCAAAATCTAGATTTTTGTCCACAGGAGGACATCATTGATGTGTGTAGAAAATTACAGATTTTGGAACCCAACTAAATCAAGAAAACCCATTGAACATGCCTATAATGTTTTGAGGGTTCAGCCTTCAATTGGTGAGACTTTTCACAAGGATTGTCATGTTAATAACCAATTACTTTGGTAGAGGTTAAAATATTAACGCAGTTGTTTAGCACTCCAAGAGAAGAGCTTCTCACCGGACGCACCCATTTCATCAACCTTGTGATTTTTTTCCTTTAAAACAATTTATCAGAGTAACTGATTTCAGCAAATGCCTCTATGATGATGTTTAACACCCTAAAAAACATTCAAAGTTTATTTAAGGCCCCTAAGTTATTACATTATATTTTCTGTCCTTTTTTGAAGATGTAGAAACAGAACCTTCTATAATTATTGATCATTAGAAACTTTGGTTGACCCTCACTTTTCACTCACATGCAATTCTAATACAGTGATGCAGAATTGAAAGTTTACAAATTCACAGTGCAACATCAAAAGGCGCCAGGACCAAAAACAATAGATTCCCAGCTTCCTCCAGCTGTAGTCAATTCTTGCTAACCCAGAAGAAACTGGGCAACAGAGCACAATAACAAAAACATCAGTGGCGTTGCTTGTTATGAAAATGCTGTCAGCAATTAAATCTAAGGGAAATATACCTCTTCTAAGTTAACTAGATTCATAAATGTTGCAGAAGAGAGTTAACTATTCATTTTGGTATCAGTTCCTCACTACCAAGTGGCTATTCAGAGCACTAGTAGGAGAACAAAAATAATCTGTGACTCAAATCATCAGTCTAAGGGAGGTCCAAACTATGTGAAATAGCAATAGATCTTGTGTTCTTTGAAAAGTATACTTCCACAAATGCCTATGTTGTGTACTGTATTGTGTTCACCCTGTCAGGCTTACTTCAAATAGGGGCAACACTTACATCATACACACATTATGTGCACACACTAAACACAGTTTTTGTGGAAGGGAAAAGAAGGAAAAAGACATTGCAATGTGAGGTGCAACAGAAAAAAAGGCCAATTATCAACCTCGATAATATAAACATATAAATAAATAGGTCGTGTATTTATGAACATATGTACAAATAGACAAGGCAACTTTTGTGCAAAGGAAATCTATACCTTAACATAGACCACATACATTATTTACACACTCCATACTACACGAAAGAGGTTGGCATCTTTCACAGCTTTAGGACAAAAGGTCTGAAGGCTCCCTCCTTGCATTTAGTGCTTTTCCTTTCAAAGGGAAGGGAATTAGAAGTGCCAGGCCAAGAGCAAAAAATTGTCACTTGTTATTCTAGCTAATGATTGCTAGATTATTGTAGGGAAACATGATGCACAAGTAATTTCTGTTTCTGAGATGGAATGAGAAAGGTCACATAAATAGCAGTTCTTTTATATTTATATCCTAATTCTCTATAAGTATCAATACCAGTATTTTAAAAGTAGCAAGTAGTCAGGATATCATTTGTTTACCCTTTCAGAAAATTCAATTGCCAAACAGCAAATACGCTTAGTTTTAGCCCATGTCAGAATATGTGACAGACACTGCCTTCAACTATAGAAAATGACATATCTAGGATAGGTTCTTTCTACTCTACATGAAACTGATTCTGGGCTACAACTTAGTGGGAAAGGGGGAATCCATTGTGCATCTCCTTCCCAGTATAAAAAACATTTCCTTTAGGAAGGGAAGGGATACAAGTATAAACAGGTAATACTGAAGCGAAATGCAGCATTAAGGCAACAGTGCAGCAGTGACTCGAGACAGAATATGAAAAAAAAATGGCTTCCGATTCCTGTTTTTTGGCCAGCACAATCTATTGCCCTTTTTTCTTCTTCTAATCTGCACTAAAGGCACAAGAAACTTAGCACCAAGCAAATGCAACCACATCCCCCACAAGTCAGCCTGTTTGCGTCATTGGTTTAGTTTTTTTCCACCCTCTTACTTTCTGGGCACAGGTGACCAGAGAGGCAAGGAAAACAATCAAGTGCAAATATTGTTATACAAGATTACAGGCCATGTAGATCACAAACAAAACCAAAAAAAAAAGTGCGTGGTAGGTTGGGCAGGGAAAGCTGGAAGAAAACAGGCAACCCTGAACCAACAGAGAGATTTCACAACAGGATCCAATACCTTGAGCTTTTTCCTTTGGAGTTAGAAAATAAAAGTCAGTGTTTTTTGTTGACAACATGGATGATGCGATCCATTTTCAAAACTTCTCTGGCCTAGTTTGGGAAGCAGGGAGGGATCTAAAATGTGGATTAGGTGACTTTGGCTTTGTATCTCAAATTAGATTCAGATTCTCAACTTTTCCAGGCTCACCATGTGTAAAATATTGGGGCATAAAGATCTCTAGACCACAGGAAGAATCCATCACACCCAAATTTGCATCCAGAAAAGAACTTCTCTTTGTTGAATCCCTGTTTTCCACACTTAGAAATATTCTTAGCATGTCAAATTAAGGAGACCCAAAGCATATCAGAGGCACCAGTGTCCTGTTAGCACTGGGCACAACAATAAATATAGAAAAAAAAAACATAAAAACCCAACAATGCCATCAATTTTTCAATGTCCTGTGAAACTGGCAGCTGAAAAATGCCCCCCTTCTTAAACAAATAAAGGAAAGTGGAAACAATCCATCAAGTCACTCAGGAAGTAGTATTGGATGTCTGGGAGAGAACTGAAGCCAGGCCATTTGTGTTCTTCTTCCCATAAAATAAACAGCAAAGTCCTGAGAGAGGCACTTGAGGTGTAGAGGCAGTTTCATGCTGCATCATCTTCTAGACTGACCATTTGCCTCTAAAAGAAAGATGTGGAATAAGAAAAAAACCCAATGAGGTATGTAAAATGGGATGGGTTCAGAAAATCTTGGTGTCAAATCTTAATTTGGCAGCCAAGTGAGCTTTGCCAGCCAAGTATTTATATAGGCATTTTCTCTGCTATCTTTAATGGTAGAGGACAGACTAAGTCCTGCAATTTCATCCATTTTACTCAACTTTCCAGAAATCTTAAGAACTGCTTCAACTTTGGAAAGCTATAGATTCATAAATGTAGGACAATGATTGACAGTTCAAAAGAGATGCTAAGCACTTCGGAAGCAAAGTATTTTCTATTTTATGGAACACTGGACTATAGGAAAGGTATGAAACCAAGTTAGGGAACTGAACACCAGCTTCCAAGGCCTGGGCATCCTGGCATTTCTCCTGAACCTTCATGAAATTACTTTTTTAGCAAACCAAAACCTTAATGTAAATGTATTACAGTAATGTAGTTAATTCATCATTTAGAGCAAACTAATAGTTCCTCTGAATAAATTTCATCTGCCTTCAGTAAGGATAGTTAGGAACCAAAGCTGTTTGCTTTACTCCCATATTTCTAAAAAGAGAAATCAATGGGGTATTGGCAGTGGAGGGCATGCTATAAAAGACAACTGGTAAAGCTAAATTTTTTTGAATTAATGTAACAGTTTGACCTTGCAAACTTTTAGGCTGCACTTAAAGTTACTTTTTAAAAGATTCTTTTTAGTATCAAGGGGCCAACTTGTGCAACTCTAAAAAAATAAAGGTATCTATTTGATAAAACATTTGTACTTGTTTAAAGGATTAAGAGCTACTAGACATTCCATTTATATTCTGTATATGCCATGGATGTGAAACATCTAAATTCTAGGTAACTAATATGAACTTCTTTTTGTTAAGAAAGAAACTTGAATAAACTGGAAAGTTAAGTTTCTACCGTCCAATTTAAGCAAAATTTAAGCCTTGGTGGAGCAGTGGGCTAATGCCTCCTTAAGTAACACCAGCTGCCTGCAATTAGTGCAGGTTCGCATCCCACCAGGCTCAAGGTTGACTCAGCCTTCCATCCTTCCGAGGTAGGTAAAATGAGGACCCAGATTGTTGGGGGCAATTAAGCTGACTTTGTAATAATGCCGCTTGGGGTGTGTGTGAAAGCCCTAATAAGCAGGCATATACATAGAATGAAGGCTACTGCTAAGCTTGTAAGCCGCCCTGAGTCTTCGGAGAAGGGCAGGATATAAATGGAATTAAAAATAATTTTTTTTTTTTTACTGAAGGCATTTTCTGTGCCCATGAGACTAAAGGGCTAAGGAATCAAGCTGGGTTAGCAATAGTACCAGTAATCTTTGATTTACAACCAGTTGTTCTGCAACTGTTCAAAGTGCTGAACAAAGGGACTTCAGTCTCCAAAATTAGGCTACTGCAGTGCCCCTGTGATTGCAGTCTGGTACTCTGCAACTTGTTCACAATTATGATGTTGCCAAGCACCTTGCAATGACACGATTACCATTTGCAATCTTCCCTGCTGGCGTTTCCCAGAAAATCAGTGGGGAAACAGGCAGGGAAGATTGCAAGCTGCTGCAATCTGTTGAGATGTCTGCCTTACCTAAAGACCAGGGCATTCACTTAATGATGGCAACTGAGACTGCTCAGATTGCAGACATTAAGCGAAGTGGTTGCACTTTACAACCACATTGCATAGCAGCAGCAATTCCGCTCCCTCCCCCCACGTTGCCATTATAGGTCAAGGATGACTTGTAAAGCAAGTGAAGGAAGCTATCTATCTTGGCAGTAATTCTGAAATATAGCCCAGTGTGCCTTGTGGAAGCTTTTAGCTTATTATCTTGAACCTTAGCTTACCGATGGGTATGTATAGCCTTCCTGGCTCCGACAGATATGAATTTCATCCTCAGTTGTCTTCTGATAAACGGGGTTATCAAAATTGATACTGTTGATGTTCTTGAGACGCCAGTTCTTCCAAATAAGGAAAGTCCCAAAAGAGACTAAACTAATCAGTGCTGAAATGAAACCCACCCCCAATAAGACATATCATTTCAAGCAATACACCACAATGGCTTAGAACAAGGAACATACAAATTATACATGTAAAAAATGCAGATGAAATAATAATTAGTAATTTCGTTAATATGCATTCTGAGTAAAATGCTTATTCTTTGCAATGGCCATTATTAAAGATATTAACCATTGTGAGTTAGAACATCTTTCTCTCCTCCTGCCCCCAAGCAGGGACTTCTTCTGAAATGGGAAACTTACCCAGAGGTAGAACGATAGCTAGTGCTGATGGACCCCTCCGTTCTGTCCCATCTGTTTCTGCGGCAATGCCATTTTGAACTGTGGAGGGAAAAGACACGAGAGGCTAAAGTTAACTCCTCCAACATGGTATGTGCTGAATTTCTATGGAAAGGGAAGAGGACGATCACCTGTCCTCCATTTTTAAGCCTCCTTCAGTTGCAGAACAGATTCATGCCAAACTTTCTCCACTCAGGGTTAGGCAAATTCTAACCCTATACTTTCACTAAAGGTTCCCCCGCTCATCTCTGTTTCAAAGCCGAAGAGCCAGCGCTTGTCTGAGGACGTCTCCGTGGTCATGTGGCCGGCATGACTAGACGCCAAAGGCGCATGAAACGCTGTTACCTTCCCACCGTAGTGGTCCCTATTTTTCTACTTGCATTTTTACGTGCTTTCAAACTGCTAGGTTGACAGAAGCTGGGACGAGTAACAGGCGCTCACTCTGCTACGCGGCACTCAGGATTCGACCTGCCAAACTGCCGGCCTTCTGATCGACAAGCTCAGCGTCCTAACCCACTGAGCCATCACGTCATTTTCACTTTCACTTCTGAGATCTTATTCTAAGACTACAACAGACTACCTTTAACTAATGTATGGAACAGATTTTTAACAAGATGGAACCAATGTTTTATTTTCAGGATAGATTTTTTTGCATCTTTTCAATGGCTGCCACTCAATTGCCTGGCAAATGGTAGTAAATAATAATAACTGACTTTGCACTGGAAGGTAAAGGGATTATATCCAGAATCCCTGGATGAAAGAGAAGCCTCTCACCTTGCTGGGACAGAGTGACCATCTCGTGAGTGCTATGTTCTGGGATGATGGTATCAACATTATTCAGCACATTTGCAGGCAGATGCTCAGTTCTCTGGGTTGGAGTCCTACTTGTAGATAGTAGCCATGCTGTAGGTGAGATCTTAGCAGAGTGCACTGTTGTAGCAGCCACAGTTGGGGTATTGGGTATAACAGGATCTGAATGGTAGAAAAAACTACTTTTCAATATTGCCATGAAAGGAAGCATTATTCCTTTGCAATTTCCTCCATACGCTATACAAGGGCCCTGGCTTTGTCCTTTTGGCCTCTGTACCTTGGGAGCAGCTTCTCATGTTGGTGTCCAGGTACATGTTGTCAGGACAGGCACAAGTGTACTTGGCGGAGTGGAGAGTGATTTGGGGAGCGGGAAGGCAGAGGTACTGGCAGCCTCCATTGGAAATGCCATTCTTCTCACACCAATTTGTACCTGGAAGAGAGACAAGCCTTTTTCTTTCAGAGAAGATTTCACAAGCTAAATGGGTGATATTTATAAAAAAAAAGTTATCGGTTTTTAGGCAGTGATCCAAATAACTAACAAAGGCTGGTTCTTATAGACTTAAACTAAGAAAAGAGAAGAGGCATCTTACCTTTTGGTTGCCGCACAGAATGAAACAGTGTCATATCATCCGGTGAAAAGAGATTGTCTGCCACTTTGACAATATCTGAGCCGGTTCGGCGGTTGGCACTAAAGATGGCTTCATTTAAGACATCTGTCCAGAATACTTTATCCTGGATAAGGGGTTAATTTGGACAGTGAATTTTGTGGATTAATTGTATTTCACTCTTCAAAGATATGCAGCCACTGCAGTTTCCCAAGGCAAAAGGTGAATTCATTCAGTAATGGGGGAGAGGGGGAAATTAAAGAGTCTAAGGTTTGCTGATAAATTGGCTGCTTCTAGCATGTGAATAAATTGCTTCAGTTTTTAAAGCAAGCTTTAAATGCAATAGAAAGTTGGTTTCAATCACGATATTTATTTTGTTTGCATCAAAGGTGTAAGCAAGGAGTTCTGTGAATATAAAGATACTAATGAATTGTCAAACATCCCTCCCCTACTCTTCATGCTGATGGGAGTTGCAATTCATTAATATCTGGAGAGTTAAATCTGGTCTAGATTTTTATCCAGAAATCCATGCTTTTCACAATTTGACAGCCTTCCCCAAGTGCACTCCAGATGCATAAAATTAGAATTTCCACTGCCAATTTTTCTATTTGTTCTTTATAATTTTATAATCTATTTATTGGCTTTTAGAAATGCTAGTAACTTTTTAAATATTTCTGCAAAAGGATGGGTTGTATCTATTTAAATTGGTCTGGGACTTACAATTACTATTTCTGTCCCATCACCTGTACTGATCTGATGGTGGGATAATGGCTCTTTTGATTATAAACCAGGAAAAAGATATTACAGTTAATTCCATCTCAGGGCAAGAGTCTTATTCAAGCAACACTGCATCACTGTTTGGTATTGCCAAAGATTCAGAACTATGTTAGCAATCTACAATACCTCAAATACTGCGATGCCAAAAGGGTGAGCCAACATCTCTTCATCCACAAGGATAGTCCTTCTGTTTCCCCCATTCACATCAATACTAGAGACCGAATGATATTTGGAGTCTACCCAATAAAGGCGATGGGTAACCAGATCTAGTACAAAAGATGTTAAAATGATATAGAGCAAAATCCTACACATTCTGTTCCAACACAAAGAAAAAAAAAACCTCCATCAAGCCATACCAGTCTAGATAGAAAATGAGTCAAATGAGGCAATCTTTTTGGGAACCCAAAATTTCCAGGTCAGACTGCTGAATTGCTCATTTATTTCAAAGGTCAGTTTCTGACCTTTGTCTCCCTTAAAGTCTGCTTTGGATATCAGGAATACTTTGACCCAAACAACTTCCAGGAAGCTATTCCCACTTCCATACTGCTACTGAAAAATCTGCCCTCAAAGCTCATCCACAAGGAAAAACTTGACTCTCTTCATATGGTTTGGATAAATCTAAACTCAAGGATTACTGGAATTATGCTCCAAAATAGAAAAAGGGAACCATGTCATGTTTGCTCTTCAAGCAAATAATGGAAAACAACTATGAATCCATTAGAAATAGCAGATTCTCTGAGTTAAGCCTTGTCCAGCCATGTCCTGAGCTGCATGATAGCCTTGCTTGCGTACAACCCAAAACTATCCAATATAGTAATGGGGGTAAAAGGTAAAGGTTCCCCCGCACATGCATGCTAGTCGTTTCCAACTCTAGGGGCCGGTGGTCATCTCCATTTCAAAGCCGAAGAGTCAGCACTTGTCCGAGGACGTCTCCGTGGTCATGTGGCTGGCATGACTGGACGCCAAAGGCGCACGGAACGCTGTTACCTTCCCACCGGAGTGGTCCCTATTTTTCTACTTGCATTTTCACGTGCTTTCGAACTGCTAGGTTGGCAGAAGCTGGGACGAGTAACAGGCGCTCACTCTGTTATGCGGCACTCAGAATTCGACCCGCCAAACTGCCGACCTTCTGATCGACATGCTCAGCGTCCTAACCCACTGAGCCCCCACGTCCCTAGTAATGGGGGAAGAGCTTACAAAACTGTATTATGCTTCTCTAGTGAGGCAAATGACTGCCAGGGAAGGGAACAAAGAACAGGAGATAAGCAACAGAAAACTCAGAAGTAAGTGTCTCTCTCTTTAGATATAAATGAACAGAAGCGTATCATCTTCCGAAGTGGCATTGTTCTCAGCTATGCAGGACATACCTAATGCTATTCCATTAGGCCATTGAATGCCTTCTTTCACCAAGGGAAAACTATCCACTCCATTCAGACCACTTTTGGCAATTTTAGCAGACATCCCCCAGTCAGTCCAGTACATGAACCTACCAAGGAGAGGAGAAAGGGAGAAAGAAAAGGACAATTAAAGCTAGACGTCCATTTAAACCAACTCATCCACAGCTGCAAAATTCATCAACATCCTAAATCCATACCCCAATACTTCCTTTCTCTAGTCTGCCAAGCCTTTCTGCTTCTCCCAATAGTTTTTTCTGCTTCCACAATTCTAACACTTGAAATATCACAAGAGGAAATAATAGCCAGGTTGTGCTGTCCTAAATTTTCAGATCTAGGATGTAACTAGCTACTTTATATAGACTGCTGAATTGGTCTACGGACTATATATAAAATGGTTGCCTAGGTTTCTAAGTAGGACTTTCCCCAGAATCTAGTGAAGATGCCAGGGGCTTAGTCTAGGACAGGGGTGTCAAACTCAATTTCATTGAGGGCCGCTTCAGCATTGCAGTTGCCCTCAGGGGGCTGGGTGGGTATGGCCAGGGTGGGCGTGGCTAAAGTGCGTATAGCCTACTGGGTGGGCATGGCCAACTCTACATCATTCGCATCAAGGGTGCCTATGGTGGCCTGGACAGGAGTGGGACAGATCTGAGGGTCTCTGGGCCAAGGCCAAGGCAGTGGGGGCCGTTCCCTCACTGTTTCCAGGATGGCTTCGCAGGCCACATGAAACCACTTCATGGGCCGGATCCGGCCCTCGGGCCTTGTGTTTGACATGTCTGGTCTAGGATCTTCCCCATGCAAACTATGTCCTTTTTCCTATTAAGCCACAAGCTCTCCTCGTTAATAATTCTTGATGCTATTTCTACACTATGTTCCCACAGAGAAGGTCTTTCATTTTCTCCAACAATAAATATTAAAGGAAGACTCATACCCATGGACTGGATCCACCACAATGGCCCGTGGTTTGGCACCAACTTCCTTGATCAGAGTCTTCCTCTTTAAGCCTTCATTGCTGGCCACAGAGATGGTGCCTAGGCCTGAGTCAGTCCAGTAAATATTGTGATGCACCCAGTCAACAGCGAGGCCATCTGGAACTTTGATGTCACTACTAATCACAGTGGTATGGTGGGAATGGTTGCCAGCCTTATCAATTGGGGTACTGTGTGGAAAACAAACAGAAAAGACTCACTGAAATAAAGGCTGCACAATGGCAGAATTTGATGGGTGCAGAATTAGTGGGCAAATAGCATTAATTTTTCATATACTTGCAAGCAATAATTCAAAAATAACTAATACTGAACTCTGCTAATCAGTCAAGAAAGCTTAACTAGCCTGATAAAAACAGTATTCATTAGACTCAAAACACCTGCTTCTTAACAGTAACCCTCTTTATTTAGTTACTTGATCCATGGTAAAATCCCTGGTTGCTATTTTGTCTGTCTTCCTAATGTCTTGATGTCTGAGCATCAACAGACAGCAGTGGAAGCTGGTGGGGACTTCCAAAGATTTTGTGTTGAAAAAAAGAGATTTAGATTGGTAGCAACTAGCACAGGACATGCTTTAGAATATAGATTCTTCTCTGTGACATCAGAGTTAAGGGGAAAGTATTTTAGGACAAGTTAACTCCTTGCTGCATGTACTTTTTAACACACACTGGATTTGTGAGAATGTGATTTGGGGCAATAACAATGGATCCTATCATTGTCTCCCTTGCATTTGTTCCTTATATAAGAATATCAAGGCCCTCTGAACTTTGGGTGGGGGCCTGAAGGGCTACACCTTGGGTGAGAGCCAGCGTTAGGCATTCCTTGTGTCCTTCTGTCTCTAGTAAGAATAGGGTGAATGGATGGAAATGGGATTACTGAGGTGGCTGAGGAAAACTTGCCAAGTCACCTGGGGTGTTTGGGATTTGACACTAGATGGCAAAGATCCTGCCTAGCTAGGTTTCAGCTTTGGCACCAGCTACAGTCCCGAGAAGGACATCCATGAAACTCTGCTGGCATCAAGAGGCACCACTTGGCACACAACAGATGAAGAACCATATTTGTGCAAGTGAGTCCGCAGAGGCAATAGGGCTTGCTTGAAGGGTACTGTTTCTTCCTGCTCTGCAGCGGATTAGGAGTGGGAGAGTCATTCAACCTAATTATACAGTAGAGGTGACAGTAGAGTTCCATAAATTGTTAGGAGATCTCAACCTGCCTTCCCTGCACCCAGGGAAGTGTAATTTTCCAAGATATCAACTCACAAATCTGTTCACAGAATCTTTTTTGAATGCTGGTGAATCATTTGCCTTTCCCAGGAAAATTCTGCTTCTTCACTATGTTGGTTCACTCAATAATCACAAAAGCAGCATGCATGCTCCAGCTAACTCACCTGTATATTTTCTTGTGAAAGCTGTCAGACCAGTAGATTTTATTATTGTTGATTTCCATATCTAAGGCGATTGCTTCTTTAAGATGGGGGATCAGATTTATGTACTCGCTGCGGTCCAATGTCATTTTTCTGACCTCATGACGATTGGTAAAAAAGAGGTAAGGAATGGTGCCTGTAAAGGAAGAAGAATGGGGACACTTGAACTCCAGGGCCATTAATCCAAAAACATCTCTCCCCCTTACACATACACATAAACAAAACAGTCAAAGGTTTTCCAAACGTTTTTACCAGTACTCTACACAGACAGAATCCAGACTTACCAATTGCTTTGCAAGCTTTGGTAGTTGGATCAAGTTGATATCCTTCTTTACATTCACATTTATAGCTTCCTTTCAGGTTCACACAGACTTGACTACAGGCATCAGGGTTGAGACATTCATCAATATCTACAAAGTCAAGATGATGTTGCTAAGCATTCAAATAGGTCATTTCTGTGGTCAATTTTTTGTTGAAAAAGACTTTATGTGCTTTGTGAAAGCAAGGGTATTTCCCATGATATCAAGGTTTGCTTCTTCAGCTCTGACTGTGGAACAGAAAGATTTATATTCCTTGCATATAATATAAATATAAAGGAATCTAAATCCTTCCATTCCCCATCATCCAGTCAGAGCTGAAGAAGCTTTTTGGATGAGAAGTGAAATGTCTTTAAAGAAAAACAAGAAAGTCCAGTTGTCTCTTGAAAAAGCACCTTTGGGACAAACATGACTTGGATGACTGCGAATCTCCATAGATTCTTCATCAGGTATAAATTCTCATCTCTGAAATGTTAATTTAAAAATCTGTTCATCATCGTTATCAATGCTTGCTAGAGATGAGGATTAACAACATATCCAGAGGCTAAAAAGTTGGGAAAACTAGCATTAAGTCAAATGCTTCTTACAGAAAATTGAATGTCAGGACCTCCTTACCTTCACATTTTCTTTGGTCAATCAGCTGGAAGCCTTCAGGGCATAAACATTCATATCCAATTTTGAGGTCATTACATATATGGGAACAACCCCCCTTATTAGCCAAACATTCATTAGTTCCTGGAAAGACAGCAAGAGAGTATATTATGGAACTGATCTCAGAGAAACAACCTTGAAGTTCTTTTAATCTTTTCAAATTTCTGCAAACCTTTAACATTCTGCAAAATTTTACCTAAGGATACATTTACAAAGAGATCTCCTAAGCAATTTGAATTTCCTTTTAATTAATACAATTTTATTAATGGTTTTTTTTTTTAAAAAAAGACAAAATAATATGAATTAATATAAAGTAATAAAAAGAAAAAATAGGGGAAAAAATGAAAAGAAAGCTAGAAGGGCAACAGAAAAATAGAAAAAAAGATATAAAGAAGTAATTTCTGATTTTCTTTACAACACTGATAAGTACATTTAGAAGTTTACCTCCTCTTTCTATAACATGTCTAATCTTTAAAACAATAAAGTGTAAATTTCATTTTTTTTCCTTTTTCATGCAAAATATCAGTAAGGGGGGTTTTCAGTCAGGAATAAATGTAGATACTGTCTTTTCACTGATCAGAGCAGACAAGTTTAACCATTTCAGCAAGGTCTATCATTATCATTTTCACCAATGATTCCTCCATTGTGGGTACAAGTAGTCCTCGACTTATGATCATTTGTGTTCAAAATTACGATGGTACTGAACGAAGAGACTTACGACCTGTATCTGAAGTTATGGCCACTGCATGGTCACAAGAACAAAATGTGAGTGCTTGAGAATCTACTCACCCTTAGACTGATTGTAGAGACACTGCAGCTCCTGCAGCCTATCTTACCCCCCATCCCATCCTGCTGGGTGCCTTGGGCCTGTCATCCATCTGTCTGGGTCCCACAGGCCTTGAGCCTGCTTCCCTCCCCACTAGGTCCCATACCCTTTGGCCTCCTGTCACACCGTTACCTTTTCCAAGGATTGCCTTCCTATATAGAGATTACATGGAGTTATCCTGGAAGTGGGTACCATTTTGGAGGTAGCTGTAGTTCTTGAGATCTGAGAATTGTGGCCATTCCCAAAATGGCCCTCACTTTGGAGATAGTACTACGAGGCTTCTGTATTAGAAGGCTGGGCAAAAAGGAAAACTGGAGTAAGCCATGAAGAAGACCAAGCGTGTGGGATCGATTGGGGTAGGAATCTGTGCAAGGAGTGCTTTGGGATAGGGGAGGGTTTGGTAGTCACGTATGAGCTTGGGAGGTGCTGTAATGTGTTCCTGTGCCAGGCCTCCCATGGTGTCATGGTTCGGATTAATGAGACAGTTCAAACAACATTCAGGCAGTTTTTCTAAAAGTCTATAATAATGAGAGCGAAGCATCGGCACTCATGGATGGATGCCAGAATTTGAAATCTCCTCCCCTAAACCCATCATTATCATGCACAACTCCCTCCCTTAATTACACGTCATTAATCACATTCTCTAATTAGCCCAAAACGCAAGCTTCACTTTTGTTATCTTGCACGCCATTCTTATCTTATACATCCGATTAGCATACTCCTCCCCCCAACTTCTTTATATTCAGAGCAAGCAGTTTAAAGAAAAAGGCTGCCTCTTATATTGTCGGAGCAAAAACATCCAATGTTTGCAGTGTTGACATCCGCCCCCCCCCCATACAAAAAGAACAGATCCTGTAATGTAAACAAATACAAGTTAGGAGCTGGCTTTTGGTTTGCTGGGGTTTATTTCATGAAACTTTTTGATGAGTCCCTCAGCCTTCACATCGCTAGATTTCACCCAAGTAGCTTCAGACAGTGAGCACCCCTTCCATTGTACTAGGTACTGCAATTCCCCTTTAAAGATTCTAGTCAGGAATCCTTTTCACTTCATTGTCTCTCTGACCCGCTACTACGAGGGGCCTGGGTGCCTTCTTAGGGGGTGGTCTTAAGGCGGAGGCCCGAAAAGGTTTCAGTAGGCTGCAAAGGAAGACAGGGTGAACTTTCCCTAAAAGCCAAGGGAGTTTTAATTATACTGTGACGGAGTTAATGATCCTTACGATGGGGAAAGGCCCCAAGAATTTCGGTCCTAATTTCTTGCTGGGTAACTTGAGGTGTAAGTATTTAGTTGACAGGTAAACCTTTTCCCCAACTTGGAATGTTCTTTGGGGAGCCCTCTTTTTATCACCCTGTTTTTTTATAAGTCTCAGAAGTCTTTTTAATGCCTTTTTGTGTTTCTCCAAACTTCTTCCCCACCCCTCACCCATTGATCAAGTGTCTGGGAAGCGGAGGGCAACTAGCGGAGGGCAACTGAGAGTATTCAGGCATTGGACTGAACTCTTTACCTGTGTCTACTCTGAAAGGCATGTAGCCAGTGCTGCTGTGAACAGAATTATTGTAGGCCACCTCGGTGAAAGGGAGGAGGTCAATCCAGTTTGTCTGTTGGTAGGAAACAGCATCTGAGATATTGCTCCACCATTTTGTTAGCGGATTCTGCAGCCCCATTGGTAGCTGGATGAAAAGCAGATGTTACGTCTTGAGATGATCCAATTAATTTAAGGAAATTCCTCCAAAATTTTGCTGTGAACTGCACTCCTTTATCCGAAATTATTCGCTTAGGGGCGCCGTGTAGTCGGTAGATATGTTTCAGGAAGTTTAGTCAGTCATTGGGCAGATGGGAGTCCTTTGCAGGCGATAAAATGAGCCTGCTTTGAAAACAGGTCTATCACAGTCCAGATGACAGTATTTCCTCTACTTTCGGGTAGATCTACAATAAAGTCCACAGCTGAGAAGGGTCTGCCACCAGCCGCAGTAGCCCAGGGGTTTTCGCTGGAATTCTTTTAATTGTGGCACATACAATACAACTCCTAACATAGTTTTCTACATCTCGTTTTAGCCTTGGCCAACAAAATTGCTGGCGGATGAGGTGTAGAGTTTTTAAATATCCGAAGTGTCCAGTCTGTTTTACATCATGGCTGTGTTTGAGAGCATTGAGACGAAGGGGTTTCAGGTAGATACAGTTTCTCCCCCCCCCCTTGTATGCCAAACCATCCCTGCATGTTAGGGAGGTTTGATCTTTGAATCATTGATTGGTGAGGAGCTCTCGTTTTATCTTATTCACTCCCGGGTCATCAGGATTAGGGGTTCTGTGAGGTGTGAGTTGTGCCGCAGGTTATGAACTGGGGTTAATTGCCTCGTTGTCCTCTTTGTATTCGCTTTAGTACTGGGGCAATCGGGACAGCGCATCAGCTAAGAAGTTAAAGTACTGTGCCCACCGCACTTGTTTTGGGGACAGTTTGCGGGGGGTCTTCAGTGCCTCTCTGTTTTTGTGATCTGTCCATACTTCAAATGGCACCTTGCTCCCCTCTAGTGTCACCAGTTTAACAGGCTCCACCTAATGGCGAAGGCCTCCTGCTCCCAGATTGCCCATCTCCTCTTGCTTTCAGTGAATTTTTTGGAGGTGTAGGCACAGGTTTGTAGGATTCCACTTTTGTTCTTTTGCACTAATACAGCTCCGACTGCAATGTCGCTGGCGTCAGCTTGGATTACAAAGGGTTCCCCTGGGCAGGGGTGCTTAAGAACTGGCTCAGCAGCAAATAGTCTTTTTAAATTCTCAAAAGCTGTTTGACAACTCATAGTCCATGCTAGTGGTTGGCCCGGTCGTGGTTTCCCCCCTCCCTTACCCATTTTGAGTAGTTCTGTAAGGGGTAGAGCAATCTCGGCAAAAGAGGGAATAAATTGATGGTAGAAGTTGGCAAACCCTAGGAAGCTCTGGAATTGTTTGCGAGTCTTTGGGGGTTGCCATTCAATTATAGCTTTCACTTTGGCTGGGTCCATTTCAATGCCCTCATTGGAAATTCTATAGCCAAGATAATCTAATCAGGTTTGGTGAATTTGACAATTTGACATAAAGTTTGGCATTAAATAGTTTAACACTTCTCTCACCAGTCTTATATGGTCAGTCATATATATATGTAAAAATATGAAAATACTGGTTTTCCAATGCCTTCTTCCTGGATGCTCTCCAGTCTATAATTTACAGAACTAGTATTTCTGGGGGTCTGCTATCCAAGTACCAGCCAGTCTGATTCTGTTTAATGTAATTGGGGGAGGCTTCAGCCAAAGTCAGTTTAACAAACTTGTTGCAGCCACAGCATATTCAAAGAATATTAAATGCTTACGGCACTCCTTAAGAGGTTCGTCTGACCAATCCCTGCAGTCTTTCAATCCATTGCAGACCTTGTCCATGCTGATACATTCTCCAGAACTGCACTTATATACATTTGATCCCTTGCAAGTTGTCACTGTTGCAAAAGTAAAAAAGAAACATTGTTTAATCTCACTTTGCAGCTTCTATTTGGCTTTTATAGGAAAGCTGTTCAGAAAGTGAAAGTAAGCAGAAGAGCAACAGACGAGAGAAGAGGCATTTAACATTTTAATAAACATGATTCTCTATTTTTTTAAAAAAAAGAATCTAAACTATACTTCATCCATAAGACATCCCAAGAAAATTATCATGCTATAAACTCAGTTCCAGCTTCTTCAAATAACAAGCTAGTCCCGGCAAATATTTCAGAGTGAATAAGCCAGTTGGGAGTCTTCCCCTCACTGTCCAAGCCACTGTATCCCAAGAAGACCATCTCTTCCCTTGTTTGAAAATGTATTGCCTGCTTTTCAGAGTGACCTGCAGAGGAGCTTTCTCTGAAGACCTCAGGACTGTAGAGAGAACATGGCATGGGCTCTTCCACCCTGAGCAAGTTTCCCCCATCCCCACCCCTGGCTCTCCAGACTCCTACATAACACTACCAGTAGGGCTCACCATTGATACAGCCAACCTCATCACTCAGGTCCTTGCAGTCAGGCTCTTTGTTGCATTGCAAGCTCCCATGGATGCACATCCCATCATTGCACTGAAATTCATCAGGCCGGCAGGTTGCTTTAACTGGGCAAAAGCAAGAAGATATTTAGAGCCTGCAACCATTATGCCAACCCAGTCTCTATCTCTGCATGACACACAGTACGGCTCATGTTACTTCATGGAACCAAGCTACTCAGAGCGTAAACTGGCATCTCCAACTCTCCCACACAGCACCAGAGCCAAGTAGCTCCTATATTCTTGGGCCATAAATGGAAAGCTGTCACTATGCAAGTTGAGCATCAAGAGTGAAGAAATAGACCTCCAGAACAATATGAGGTAGTTGTAGCTCTATCAGGAGCCAGAGAAACTACAGGTAGTCCTTGTTTAGCAACTGCATCATTTAGTGACTGTCAGCAGTTACATTGATGAAAAAAGTAACTTTTTTCAATTGCTGCGCTTAATGACAGTTGCTGGTCCCAATTGTGGTCACTAAATGAGGACCACCAGTAGAGTAAAGCACTCTTATCAAGCCTGAATAGTTAGCCAATACCTACCAGAAGCTACTATAGGGCAATGTCATGAATAAAATTGGGAGCAAATTGTAAGCTATCCAGCATCTTGCTCAATTCTCACTTGGGTCTGGTTCTGAGAATACAAGCAGCATCTGTTCTGCTCAGAGTATCGGGCAAGCTTTATTTAAAAAATAACTCTAATTCTTATTTCTTTCAGCTGTAGTATTTTTGAAGCCTCTCCAGCTCTCTTTCATATTGCACTCTGGACATTCTCCTTTTATTTTGAGATCCTCCCGTTTCGATCTGGGTCTGCCTTTTTGCCGGATTTGTTTTAACAACCACCATGCGTCTCACTTACCTGAGCACGGCTTTGTTCGCCCTCAGGGCCCCCCCCCATCCTGGGAGTGACCCGCCTCACTCTTCACACCTCCTCTTGATGAAGGGCCCGATTGCTGGGACCCTGAGAGATGGTTGGGCAAGGGCAGGGGCCTCCAGTATAAATTTAATAAGAGGCCCGATTAC
This sequence comes from Vipera ursinii, assembly GCF_947247035.1. Taxonomy (NCBI): domain Eukaryota; kingdom Metazoa; phylum Chordata; class Lepidosauria; order Squamata; family Viperidae; genus Vipera; species Vipera ursinii. Next base: position 178,869,483 of record NC_139513.1, read on the forward strand.
CTTTTTAAATTTTTTGTGGGATTAGGGAGGGGGGAAGGTTGTGGTTGGTTGGAAATGGGGAGTAAAACACCAACCGTTGGTCAGGCCAGGCCTGGGACAGATCGCGGGGGGGAGGAGCCGGAGTCTGCTGCCTCCGGAGCTCGGGAGCAGGTCGTGGGACTTCCTATTCCCACAATGTTAGGGAATGGTAGCAGGTGTATGAACAGAGGGCCGTATTGATGTCTGGGAGGGCATCCCCGCTATTTACAAGCGGTGAGGCGCTCCGACCCTCTGTCTTCACCCCAAGGCTCCGGGAGCGAGGATGTGCAGCCACCTGAGCTCCGGCTAGTGTACCTGAATGCCAGGTCCGTCGTTAATAAGGCTCCTCTCGTCCGGGATCTGGTCGAGGGTGAGCATGCGGACCTGGCTTGCATCACGGAGACCTGGTTGGGCCCAGAGGGTGGTATCCCCCTGGTTGATCTTTGCCCACCAGGCTTCCGGGTGCTACACCGGCCTCGGACTCAGGGTAGGGGTGGGGGAGTGGCTGTGGTTATGAGGGAGACCTTATGTCCGCAGGAGGCCACCATTCTTCAGATAGTCGGGTGTGAATCTCTCTTACTGAGGTGTGGTCCTAGGGCGCAGTTGGGCTTGCTGCTGGTGTACCTTTCGCCTCGTCGCGCAGCAGCAGCCCTGCCTGAGCTTCTCGATATCCTCTCAGGGCTGGTGATTGAGTTACCCAAACTCATGGTTTTGGGTGACTTCAATCTACCATCCCTGGGAGGAGCATCTGAGTTAGCTCGGGAGTTCATGGCTTCCATGACGGCCATGGACCTGACACAAGTAATTTATGGACCGACTCATGTGGGAGGTCACACCCTGGATTTGGTTTTCCTATCTAGATGGTGGTTAGATGATCTTGGTGGGCGCTCTCCAATTGTTATGCCCCTGTCATGGACCGATCATCATCTCCTGCGGCTGGTCTTCCGTTTTGCCACTCCCCACCGTGGGTGTGTTGAGCCAACTAGATGGTTCCGCACCAGGCGCTTAATGGACCCTGAGAGGTTCCAGGCAGCGCTGGGGTCCCCACCTGCCTCCTCTGCTCACAGCTCAGCAGATGCCTTAGTGGAAGCCTGGGAAAGGACGGCCACGGAGGCACTTGACCGAGTTGTACCCTTGTGGCCCCTGACCCGGCGCAGATCCCAGTGGGCTCCATGGTTCTCCGCGGAGCTCCGGGAGATGAAGCGTCGGAGACGGGGCCTAGAGAGCAGTTGGAGGTCCAGCCGATCTGAATCTGACCGATTGCGACTAAGAACCCATATTAGGTCTTATCTCGCAGCGATAAGGGTGGCGAGGTCTAATTACTTCGTTACCCTTATCACGTCCGCAGATAATTGCCCAGCCGCCCTGATTAGGGTGACCCGCTCCCTCCTTAATCAGGAGGTGAGTGAGGAACCCTTGCAGGGGCGTCCCCGAGGAGTTTAGTCAACATCTGTCGGACAAAATCGCTCGGATTCGGACCGGTTTGGACTCCGACTGGGCAGAGTCGGACGATCAGGACAGAGGTGGTCTTGTCAATGTTATCTGGGAGGAGTTCGATCCTGTAACTCCGGAGGAAGTGGACAGGATTATGGGGAGGCTGAGCTCCACCACGTTTATTGGACCCGTGCCCTTCCTGGATGGTTTATGCAGCCCGGGAGGGGACACGAGGCTGGTTCCAGGAGGTTATATCTGCCTCTTTGAGGGTAGTTTCCCCGCCGCCTTGAAAGAGGTGGTGGTAAGACCTCTCCTCAAGAAGCCTGTCTTGGACCCAGCTGTGTTAAATAACTTTCGTCCGATCTCCAACCTTCGCTTTCTTGCGAAGGTTGTTGAGAGTGTGGTGGCGCATCAGCTCCCTCTGGTTCTGGATGAAGCGGATTATCTAGACCCGTACCAATCGGGCTTCAGGCCCGGGTACAGCACGGAGACGGCATTGGTCGCTCTGGTGAATGATCTCTGGAGGGATCGGGACAGGGGATATTCCTCTGTCCTAGTCCTATTAGACCTCTCAGCGGCTTTCGGTAACATCGACCATGGTATCCTGCTGCGGCGTCTCAGGGGATTGGGAGTGGGAGGCACGGTCCTTCAGTAGTTCTCCTCCTATCTCCTGGGACACTCGCAGTCGGTGTTGGCAGGGGGGCAGAGGTCGACCGCGAGGCCTCTCGTTTGTGGAGTCCCTCAGGGGTCGGTCCTCTCGCCTCTCCTGTTCAACATCTACATGAAACCGCTGGGTGAGATCATTCATGGTTTTGGAGTTGGGTATCATCAGTATGCTGATGATACCCAGCTTTTCATTTCGACCCCAAACCACCCCAGTGATGCCCTCGACGTGATGTCCCGCTGCCTGGAGGCGGTTCGGGTCTGGATGGGGAAGAACAGGCTTCGACTCAACCCAGACAAGACTGAGTGGCTGTGCGTACCGGCATCTCGGGATATTCAGGATATCCCATCTCTCTCTATGGGGGGTGAGTTATTACCCCCCGTAGATAGGGCTCGCAACTTGGGAGTCCTCCTAGATTCACAGCTTTCTTTAGAAGACCATATAGTAGCTGTGGCTAGGGGGGCCTTCGCCCAGGTCCACCTAGTGTGCCAGTTGCAGCCCTATCTAGACCGGGATGCCTTACGTACGGTCACTCACGTGCTTGTGACCTCTCGTCTGGACTACTGCAACGCTCTCTACATGGGGCTACCCTTGAAGACCACTCGGAGGCTCCAACTGGTACAGAATGCAGCCGTGAGAGTTGTGTTGGGAGTTTCCCGACACTCCCATGTTACACCTCTGGTCCGCGAGCTGCATTGGCTTCCAGTTGTCTTCTGGGTGAGATTCAAGGTGTTGGTAATGACCTACAAAGCCCTACATGGCATGGGTCCGGAATACCTTGGGGAGCACCTGCGGCCGGCGTCAACTTCCCTCCGCCCAGTACGCTCCCACAGAGAGGGCCTCCTCAGGGTGCCACCGGTCAAAGAATGTCGACTGGTGGCCCCCCAGGGGGAGGGCGTTCTCTGTGGGCGCGCCGGATTTATGGAACCATCTTCCGGTCGATCTCCGGATGGCGCCTGACCTCCGCTCCTTCCGGCGCGATCTCAAAACCTACCTTTTTGAACAAGCTGGCCTGGCCTGATGGGATGGGGTTGGGTTCTATATATTTGTTTTAACCTTTTTAATGTGTTCTAACTTATTCATGGGCATTGTTGTTTAATCGTTTTTAATTTTTGTATCTTGTTTTTTAATATGTATTGCCCTGTTCACCGCCCTGAGTCCTTCGGGAGAAGGGCGGTATACAAATTAAATTAATAAAAATAATAATAATAATAATATTGTCTTGAAACATGCTACTTAAAATAATTGATATTTTATCCCCTTCTTTAGCCACAGAAGTTTCAAATCAAACTTCTTCTGTGAAGGATTGTCAACCACATGTATTATAATCTCCCTTAGTTTTTGCAGAGAGCCCAAAGAATGCTCAGTATGTGCTTACCACAGTTTGCCTCATCTGATTTGTCCTTACAGTCAAAGCTTCCGTCACACTGCCAACGCTGGTGGATGCACTCGCCACTCCCACAATGGAACTCCAATGGAGAGCATGGATTGGTTTTCTTGGCTCTCTGCTGGATTCCACAGAACTCAGCTGATTCATCAGATCCATCTTTACAGTCTGCTTCATTGTCGCAGGCCCAGAGCTTGGGAATGCACTCTGAGCTGTTGCAATGAAACATTTCAGGATTGCAGGTTGGGGCACGACAGTCTAATTCATCACTTCTATCTCCACAGTCATCATCTTCATCACAGACAAAATCAAAAGCAATACAATTCCCATTTTGGCATTGGAACTGATTATCTGCACAACGTTTAGGAGCTAAAAAGGCAGGACACAAGGTTATCAGTCACAACCTATATCTACAATGGGATACAAAGATTACAAATGGGTTATTCATTTCTCTTTATCAGGAATGAATGAAAATATATATATATATATATATATATATATATATATATATATATATATATATATATATATATATATATATATATATATATATATATATATATATATTTGTGTAAATTACTAACAAAGAATGAAGGGAGGCTAATTCTTTGTTAGTAATTTACACAAATATATGAACTGTCCGGTGTGACTACAGCCTGTTCGATAAGCCTGTTCGATACAGCTGTCAGATAAGGCTGAAAACAGGAAATAAAAATTTGCCCCATGTTTGGGGCCTAGCAAGGTAATCTAATAGTTAACATATGACATACATACATACATACATACATACATACATACATACATATATATATATATATATATATATATATATATATATATATATATATATATATTTGTGTAAATTACTAACAAAGAATTGTCCGGTGTGACTACTGCCTGTCTGATAGCCTTCAAGATAGGCTGAAAACAGGAAATAAAGATTTGCCCCAGGTTTGGGGCCTAGCAAGGTAATCTAAATATTTAACATTTGAAACATATATATCTATATCTATATCTATATCTATATCTATATATCTATATCTATATACATATATATCTATATCTATATCTATATCTATCTATCTATCTATCTATCTATCTATCTATCTATCTATATATACACATATACATCTATATCTATATCTAATCTCTCTCTCTCTCTCTCTCTCTCTATATATATATATATATATATATGTATGTATGTATGTATGTATATATATGTATATATGTATGTGTGTGTGTGTATAATTTTTTGGATTGCTAACAAAGAATTAAAGGGAGACTGATATGGCCATTTCAAACTTATTTTGTTCTCATCAGTCAGCCATACTCTTCTGAGATTCGAACCTGGGCCGATTGCACATTAGGCAGTTGTTTTAACATCTAAGCCACAGGCTCTTTCTCGCTTGGTTAGCTGAGAGGCAAGGGAGATATGTGTCAAGTATTTTAGAATACCTTGCCAGGCCCAAATACGGGCCAAACCTTATTGCCTGTATCAGCCTAACCTAAGGCCATCCACAAGCTGTAGTCACAACTGTGACAAGTCATTATTTGTGTAAATTTTTTGGATTGCTAACAAAGAATTAAAAATTAATAAAACTAATAAATACAACAGAGGGCAATAAGTAACCTTTTAGCTTCTATGCTCTACAATACAAGACTGGTAGAATTTGAAAATCACAATCTACAAGACAGAATACATTCTTTCTTATTTTTAAATGTAATGGGATTCCAAATCTCTATCCCTGTTGGTTTTACTATAATTAATATAGCATCCTTCAGTAAATGTGACAGTACCATCTGCTTTATGATGTCATTATGACACAATCGTCTCCATCACTAAGCCATGCAGCCCTGACTTACGGCAATTGTCTTCATCTGAGCCATTTTCACAATCCACTTCGGAATCACACTGCCAGGACATATCAATACAGCGATTGATGCGACCACCACAGCTGAACTGGGTTGAACTGCAAGTCACAGACTCTGAAAAGATACATACAACCCTGATTGTATTACCCTATATCACACAGCGTTGTGGTACTAAATAGCCTTAGCAAAGAGGTCCCTTAGGGTTGTTGTTTTCTGGCCAAAGAGCCTGGGGGAGACAGCACAAGTTCTGGTGTCATGAGAAAAAATATGTACGTTAGTCAGATGAGCAATGTGTCCCTACACATGCTCTCAGTTAGCAAGTGTACATCACTGTAGGTAGTATAGTGAAAAAGGAAGTTGACTTTCATGTCATTCTGCAGATATGCAGGAACTGTTTACCTAGGCAAAAGGAGCTGAAGCATTTTTTAACCACAGAACAATGATGTAACATTTAGAAGTGACACTTCCCTAATTCATTGAATTATGAGAAGGCAGAGGTGCTATAGAATCATTTACAAGATTCTGTTTTTATAACCCATCTTAATAAAAGTGATTTCACCCTTCCACTGAAGTTCATTTTTGGTCTGGTCTACCTAATGGGTAGGCATAGAAACTCAGCTATTCTGACATGAAGCAGTGTGGCTGATCCTTAGAGGCAATAATCTTCCTTTCAATGCCATTGCCGCCATGCTTCCCTCCAATTTTCTCCTTCAAGAACAGTAAAGCATATAACAAGGTTCCAGGTCCTTCCAAGAGAAGGGCACTTTTGCACTTGGGAGATGTCACTGTGCCATTCTATTATGCTTTGCTCAAAGATATTCTCTACCAAGATTTAATCACTTTGGTTCTCTCACCTCTGAATCTTAGAAGTCATCTATTCAATCAGGTGACTAAGAAGCTGCAGCTGAAAATTCTTGGCTGCAGGCTTGGGGACTGGGAATGACAATAAAATCTGAAATCTGTATAATGAATGCATTTTTGATGTACCTGAATATTTTAATCAAATCTTCAATACAATAAAGGACTTGGAATGTCATCTGTTTCACTACAAAGCTCCGGATTAATGATGCAGGGAAATTTAGTCTAACATGCTGCCTACATTCAAGATCAGCAACAAGTTTCAAGATGGCTCCATTTCAAATACACTAAAGAGCAGGGAAAGCTAATAGTTTTAAACATTGCACTCGTTTATGTAAAACAAATTTTGCCATGTCATCATGTAGCTAGCATTCACAGAATTTTATAAAATGACAGTTATTTCAAGTCTGTCCTCAGCATGCACGCATGCATGCTAAATTATGGTTTCTTTTCTGTTTTACAAAAGGTCCCTCCTCTCAAAGGTCTTTTTGAAGCAGTGAACTCCCACCCTATGAGACAAGATGAAGCTAACAGGGATTAACCTCATCTTTTGTTCTTAGTTGTTCCACTTCTCCTGGCAGTAAACTTCTACCCCTCCTTGAAACAAGCAGCTTCTCTGTGGGAAAAATGCATCCTCTACTTATGGTCCACAGGAACTTGGACATTAGTAAGTGGGCAGATTATAATTGCTAAAATACTGGCTGAATGCAAGTAAGCCAATATGTAACTTACATATTTTTGTGCATTCATTTTGATCACTCGCTAGTTTACTACTTAGTATACTGAATAATAGCTAGCTGTGGTTTATTCTGAACAGCTTAGTTAGCAAAACCATGGCTTAGCATGTACAAATCCAGCCTGTATAAAAGAGATGTAGAGAGCCAGAGCATTTTCTTGTAGGCACAGATACTTGAAGACTGTCCCTTAATGTGTGGCTTTTGGGGACATTGGAAGAGGAAAAGTAGCTCAAAATTAGCATTAGGTAACTTACTGCAGGCATCCAGGGATTCATCAGAACCATCCTGGCATTCAGGCTTGCCATCGCAGATCCATTTGTAAGGGATGCAATCTCCATTTCTACATTGAAATTCATTTCTTCCACACTTACCCTGCTCTGCAAAGAGAGTTTCATTAACCATTAGAAAGAGAAACCACCTATTCTTTCACTCCTCACCTCTATACAGAGAACTTCTTAAGTGTAAATTAAACTTAATCATAGGATATTTATCTGTACCTTCACCACAGGGTATGAATCCAAGTTTTATTTTATATATAATTATACACACAACTTTTAAAATTAATTCTAAGTGCACATCTATCCATTTCAAACTCCATGAAGGTAAAAGAAGCATAGAGAAGAGACTGAAGATCTTACCAGAGATTTATCTAGAAATATATATTTCCAATTATACCCACAAGCAAACTGATATAGAGCAAGGTGAAATGAGACAATAATTGTGGGGAGATCTATTTGATACAACTCAAGGTAGAACTGGAACTCACTGGTATAGTGCACTCCTTACATATGGAAATTGAATCTCCTGAATGTCTAGGTTGGGCTGAAACTCTAGGCAACAGGTACCCATAAGGATTGCCAATGTGGACCAGTGACCTAGTTTGAGGATGCAGCTTGTGAGGAGGCTGCCATTTGGGCTTCTACATGAAGCATTGAAAGCAGCTTTCATTTCAATGAAGCTACACCCTTCTTTCTCTGGCAGCTATGCCACTGAACAGTTCCATCTCAACTGTATTTCTTAGACAGTTTTCAAATCTGAAAAGTGGAAAGCTGCTGCTTTCTTAGCTGCTGAAGTATGCCTGTTTCTAGCCTGATTTTGGACTAGCAGTATCTCCAGCAGGGTCAGAAGCTTCAGAGCCTTCTTTAATGCCAGGGTTGACCTCTTGAATATGCTAAGAGCTCTGTTTGCCTCACTGCGAACAGGCAATCTCTTCCCTGCTCACTAATCCCTAGATTTTAGCTAAGGGAAAGAAATGACCTCGAAACTGTTATGTTTGGTTACCCTGTTGTTAAACATTTTGCCATCCTCTCAACAGAAGCCTTATTATACACATAGGTGATGTCATGTGGGCCTTATTAGAAGCCTAACAGTTTAACATTGCCATAAAAGAACATAGATCTTCTTTAATTAAGAGCAATTAAGTAATACTTTAATCAAAGTATTAATTTGAGATCCAAACATTAGTAGTATCTACTGCAATGTAGCATCAGGGGTAATCTGCTTTGGAGAAATAATAATAATAATAACAACAACAATAATAATAATAAAATATCATCATCATCTTCTGATTATACAAAACATAGAGGTTTCGGCTGAGTCACAAAGTTATTTCCCACTGCTTCCTGCTTTTGATTAGAGAGAGAAGGCTGGTTGTCATAGCCAACTGTACACATACTGAGGTGGAGCTTCAGTCACACCACAAATTCTTCTTACTTTCAAGACTGCTCATACAAAACAAATTAACAGAAGGAGCAGCGATCCAGACAATCACTCTATTTGCAGAACAAACAGCAAGCAACAGTCTGTTGGTCATTTAGCCATGGTGATACTGTTTGAAATGGACCATCAAAAATCACACTTCCCATATCTGCACTGTTTTATTCCAAACATGCGAACGTCCCAAGAGGTAGGAGGAGAACCACCGTAAGACGGTGCCTCCCACTCCCAACCCCCGAAGACCCCGCAGTAAGATACCATGGTCGATGGTATAAAAAGCTGCTGAGAGGTCTAATAGGACTAGGACAGAGGAGCAGCCCCTGTCCCGAGCCCACCAGAGATCATTCACCAGCACGACCAATGCCGTCTCCATGCTGTACCCGGGCCTGAAGCCCGATTGGCACAGGTCTAGATAATCAGCTTCCTCCAGGAACAAAGGAAGCTGCTGTGCCACCACACTCTCAACAACCTTCGCAAGAAAGCGAAGGTTGGAGACCGGACGATAGTTGTTTAACACAGCTGGGTCCAGGGCAGGCTTCTTGAGGAGGGGTCTCATCACCGCCTGCTTCAAGGCGGCGGGAAAACTACCCTTGCTCAAAGAAGCAGTTATCACTGCCTGGAGCCAGCCTCGTGTCCCCTCACGAGCCGAATATATCAGCCAGGAGGGGCACGGGTCCAATAAACACGTGGTGGAGCTCAGCCTCCCCATAATCCTGTCAACCTCTTCCGGAGTCACAGGATCGAACTCCTCCCAGATGACATCGACAAGACCACCCATGTTCTCACCGTTAGACTCTGCCCAGTCGGAGTCCAAACCAGTCCGGATCCGAGCGATTATAAAAGTTCACAATATTGTTACAAATTTGCATCTTTAAAAAATAGGTTTGTAACCAAGTCATAACCCTCCCCACTTGTATCTCCAAATTTTCTTACCTTTTTATTAACTATAGACTAGTGTCTCTCAAGTCAGACTCAAATGTTAGTTACCAGGTTAAAGACAGGTTAACCGAGAAAATGAATTAAGCTAGAGAGGGATGATACTGAATGTCATGTCTTCCATGAGTTAAATTATAAAGTTGTATTATTGAAGTACATTATTTTACATGCTGGCTGGGGAATTCTGGGAGCTGAAGTCCACACTTCTTAAAGTGGCTGTTTGAGCAACCCTAATCAATAGTTAATAATTGATTTTACTGAAGCTGAAAACTCTTTCATGTACTTGGTTTATGATGTTTTGTTAGCTTAAGTGCCTGACATACATAGGGACAGTCAGAAGAGGAAACAAGCAGATTTATATTTATGCAACCTCAAGGAGTTTTTTTATACGAAATTCAAGTAAGGCACCACCTCCCCAGAAACCTTCAATATGAAACAGTGGAATACAGGACTGGAGTATTGTAAGCCAGGGCTTTTCAACCTTTTCACCCATTGTACCACTTTTAGGATATGGCAACATCCAAGTACCACCAGTCGCCTAGCAAGGTATGAAAAATTGATGACCCCCCCCCAAAAAAGGGAAAAAGTGATGAAGTACAGGTAGTCCTAGACTTACAACAGTTCGCTTAGTGACTGTTCAAACTTACAATGGCACTGAAAAAAGTGCCCCCAAAGCCACAGCCGAGCAAGACACCTGCCTGCCCGCCTGGTGGCGCTCTTCCTCCTGTCCAAGGTTTTCATTGTTGTGAGCATTTCTGTTGAGGATTGGCAGAGGGGGTAGAGTGGGGGGTGTTTGGTTTTTATTCCCCCCATCTGCTGGGTGGTTGCAGCAGGTTTTGGTCACTTCACATGGCCCTGGGACAGTGACTGTCATAAGTATGAATCAGTTGCCAAGCATCTGAATGTAAATCACAAGACCCTAGGGATGCTGCAACATTCCAGCTGATTGGCGCGTTTTCTGGGCTCAGCAGAAGCACCAGGATTAGCACCGAGCTCCAGCTGGAGCCTGACACTGATCCTGGCGCTTCCACTGAGTCCTGACAGCCCCAAAGAAGCGCTGATCCTGGCACTTCCGCTGAGCCCTGACAGCCCTGCAGCTCCAGCCATCTCTTGCTCAGCTTGTGCAGTGCTGCCACGGATTCAGCTCATTCCCCTCCCCCGCTACCACTTTTCTAGGATGGTCGCGTACTACCTGCCAGGTGCCAATGTACCACAGGTGGTACCAGTACCACTGGTTGAAAAGCCATGTTGTAAGCTATTCTCCCAACAGAGCTTCCCAAACAATTATTATGGCTTAACAAAACTCCAGCTGTCCTTTATTAAGGCTGGGAAAAGTTGCAGATTCAAAGGGCAACATTTTATTCTTCAAAGATGGATATCTGCATAGCTACATGAACCACTATTTTATAGTCTGGCCTATAGTAAACAACTCTCCAGAGCAATTGTAAATGACCCTGGGCTGTAATATCCAGTATCAACTTATGTCTTCCATAAAACAATATCTCCCAAATTCAACCCATAGCCTCACAAAGTACTCTAGTCTCTTATATGCATTTATTTTATAAAGGGCATTCTGGAATGATGAGTTTGCAGTTGCTCATTACCAAAGGCTGGAACTAACCAGGGAATCTATTTCTACTGAAAGACATACACCCAACTCTTGTTTTCCTGGCCAGACTAAAGTGATTCATCTAATAGGAGTTCAGATTATGCCAGTTCAGTAGTGAAGTGCACACCGGAGTTGGCAAATTCTAGCTTCAGAGATGTCAATAGAACAAACAAATCACATAGACACCACATTCAATTGCAGCTTACTGGGGAGCACATGCCTTCAAATCAGTATGCTTGGGAGGCTAACAAGCTTAGCAGCAATGCATCTTGCCCCAGGTCTAGCATAAGGTGCAAGCAAATGTGAGGCAGCTCCAGCAACAGGTAAATTGGTCAGAGGATTGTGTAAATGGAGCAGCATCACACACCTACCCTACTGGCAGTGCAGTATGCGCAAGTCAGGAGTTACACTTAAGGAAGACTATTGTCAGGAGGCAGAATGTCACCTGCACACACTTTGCAGTTTCTTAATTTATTCTGGGCAGGTCAGATAGACCAACATGCTTGTCATTCTTTCCACATGACTATTTTCTCCTTTCCTTTTTTATATGTTTTTATTCATTTTTTCCATACATACAATAGTAATTTTTCAACCAATGTGCTGTCTGAGTTTACATGCTAATACATATTTAATTCCTAATCCTTTCTTCTTTCCTCTTGACTAGATTTGTGCTTATTCATAAGGCAGAAATAAAATAGCACTATCCTTTTCTAGACCTTCCTGTCAAGCTCTTCTACCCAAATACTACACTGCTTCAATCTTGAGTTCTAATTTTACTCTAGGACACCTTTCTCTAACTAAATGCTTCCACATGGGCTGGGAATTCTGGAGGTTGGAGTCCCATCACATAAAGGCTATTATAGAATACCAACTTTTTAATATACAACTTTTTATTAATTTTCCAATGTTACAATTATATCTTTGAAAAACAATGTGGTGTCTGGGTTACAATAATTCCATTACATAAAAATGTGTATTAATACCAATCTCCAACTATTGCCAATATTTCCTCTCTTTTTTCCTTTAATACATACTGTCTCTTGTCTAAATTAATATGCTTCTTATTCTATCCTTCAGCTACTTAGTAGCTTTCTTACATTTATCAGTGATTTTATATATCTTATTTATTTTGACATTCCATCTTTTGGACCATCAATAACCTTGTAAGTTTTCCCAGCTTTAATTTTGCATTAATATTTAAATTAAACATTTAATATTTATCATTTCCCAATTTTTGAATGACCCCAATTCCTTTTGTGACAATTTCCAACTTCTAGTGTTCCAGATACATCTTAGCTATCTCACTTCTATATCCACAATTAGTAATACAGTGCAATATTCTTATTTTCATTATAATATCCAAATATTGTAGATTCAATAACCAAGATTTCTCCCATTTCAGCATTTAATACATCCTCCTTTCTTCATGTCCACTTTCTCATATTTAAGCTTATAATTCCATTTCTTATCACTACATTCATAGTTACATCAATACACACACACACACACACGTATATATATATACACATACACATATTAATCCCTTTATCTAACCTTTATAAACAGCTCAATATTTCAATTTAATTATTGACATTCATACATCAAGGTTTTAATTAGCCAACACTTTTCTTTATCTTCACATCGTAACAATATCTCATATTCAAAATATGGGTCTTGTCTACTTAAATATATTCTATTTTAAACCTCCTAAATATGTCCACATTCAATTCTTCTTCAGTCTTATTCTGGCTTTTTTCCTTTGCCAAGTCATCTTGCATGTCCTTGCTTCAGGATCATCAAAGAATTCTTATATTGTTGTATCACATTGAGATGACCATCCAATCACCATTTTTGGAAGGTTGAGGGGTCTGGCAAAACTAGCAGATCTTCTTTTTATTTTCTCCTCTTGACATAGTTGTCCTGGACTGTTTATCTTTTCTTTCATCTGTTTCTCATTTTGGTCTTTGAATTACTTCTGATTTATATAGCAGGTGTTTTCCTCCAACCATTTTGTCAGATTTTTTTCTGAATTTTCTCTTATCTGTACGTGTTGGGCGATTAGATCTTCTGTCAAAATATTTGATTGTTCAATTTTTTCTGTTGTATTCTGTATACTTTATTAGTTGTAGTCAAAGTTTGAGTTTGCTATCTAAGACGCTTTCTAGTTTTCCCCCCAAAAGCTCTTATTTCATCACTGGCTGTAAGAAGCATTTGGTGAGTTTGATAAGTTATTTTCATCATAGCAAAGATTTTTTTTTGCATTTCTTTCATAGTAAAAGTCTGTTCCTGGTCTTCCATAGTGAGGAGTTAAATTGAAAATTTTACATTTTTTTCTCAAATAAGAAACAGCTAAGACTCTCACAGCAGGTGTTCAAGGTTACATGAATCTTATCTTGTTTTCTAAAACATCAACCAGGTCTCTTTTCTTTAAGAATAGCACATTGCAATTTCAGGTTTGACCACAAGATGTCCCCCAACAGTTTAGAAAATTCCTTTCAGTTATTTCTTCTATTTTTGGAGGAAAAACCCAAACTTTCAAATAAAAATAGGGAGTAAAAAGTAGATGATCAAAAACTTTTAATCCACAGTTTTAGAAAATAAAGTTCTAGTTCGGATCCAATTATTTTTTCAACTTTTTTTTTAAAAAAAAAATCTCCCCTGTATATTCAATCGACGCTATTTCTGGAGGGAGGGCTAAAACCCCCCTCCCTCTCACAAGGGAGAAAAGTACTTTAGCAGCTTACTTAGGTGAAAAAAAAAGTTGGAGAGGTAGATCTCAGCCAGTCTCTTCCACACTGCTTTAATGTTGCCTGGTGGTAGGTGTGACTTCGGCTGTCTGCAGCCTAGTGAGCAGCCATATTGCTATGGGCGGTCTTTCGTCCGCCCGTTCGAAGGGAACGCAGGAACTGACAGGAGAGTTGCCGCTCTCCCGCATTTCTGTAAAAGCCCCTTCTTGCTGGTCACCTCTCTGGGGTGACTTTTCAACCCTTTTAGGGACCCCCAGCAATGTGAAACTGGATGTGGAAGACGAGTCGTCCTCCAACTGTCCATAGTGGCTGCGTTGGCAAACTGGAAGTCTATTGAATGCCAGCTTTTGCCAACAGTTTCCTGATATTACAAGCATGCCAAAGCAAGATTGATGCTAGTTTGTTGTAAAATCTATATCACCTAAAGGATCATCTTAAACCTTTTCGTAATGTTGAGAAAGATATCATCAAACTACAACCAAGTATTGCCATAATGACCAAGAGCCTCCTTTTGTAAACATGACTTTTGTAAACATGTCAGATTATCGCATCAAATATTTTAAATGCAAATATAACAGATAGATTCAAAGTAGGGGCAAATTGTCCTTTAGAACTTTGCTATCCCAAAACAGGTATATTAAGCAAGAACAAATTTCCTTCAATTATTAACAGCTATGTAGAAGAAAGTACAGAAGGTCTTTCTTATCTTTAAATATAGCAAACTTGGAGAGTGTGCCTATTTGCAAATAAGCACAGAAAATGTTGAAATTTCTTGTCAATTTAACAATACATTTTGGAAAGATTTGTGATAAAATTAAGGGCAACTTAAAATAAGGAGACATCTGGGGAAAAGATCCTATTTCATATTTTCAAATCCTCCCCATCAAAACATTTTTTCTTACCTAGCAGATACCCGTTTGTGTGTAGAGAAGTCTAAACCACACCAATGAAGGCAAGGAGTCTTGAAAAGAGGGAGGTAGTAATCTAATCAGGCTTTTGCAATGGGATGAAAAATTGATGTCTAATACCAAAGGAGCTCAACTAGGAGTCTTCTTTCTTTGGCTTAACATTGCCCAAAGAGAGCTATTAGATTCCCCATTTTCTTCACAAGCCAGTAGGCAAGAGGAGCATATGAAAATAGCAACCTCAGAGTGAGATGAAGTCAATCACTGCCTCCAAAGGGAAAAGTTACAGACCATACAGCCATTCTTAATTCCCACCAACCTTCCATTGGTTCGTAATAGAGCCTGCCTAATAAGTATGCTCATCTTTATAGGACACTTCCTTTACACTCCCTGAAATAGCAGCAATTTCAAAGCAGCAATATTTAGTAAATGTGCATGGATTCTCATAGATAACCATCTTTAAACACTAATGGCCTGCAGTTCCAAAAGTTGTATTTTGGGCATAAATATACATCTAAGGAAATCAAACGCCAGAAATTATATCTTTATTCTCCCCTACTGGGTCTGCCAGGTTTCTGCAACTCAGGGAAGGAAACTGACACGCCTGCCTGCCACCAGTTCTTTTGAAAAGGACTTCCATTTAGTAGCATGTGCTTATTTTCCAGGTTTGTCCTACCCACATTCCCGTTTCCAGTCACCTCCTGAGAAAGAAGTTCCGTCCACCACCCCTCAACTTAGACCTTCACCAAGTGCCATTCTGAAAATCCTCCTAGGCTCGAAGGCTCAAAGTTTCAATGATTTTAAGAGGATTTGTATGATAACAAGGATGTGCACCCTACCTGCTGTTGGGTAAGTTAAAATGCCCTATCACTATTTGCCTTTTTAAGGAAAAGCTAAACAATTCACCTCAGATCTTTACCTGATCCTTCAAGGTTACTCAAGAGAAGCCTCATCGTTTAATTGAAGAGCAAAGGGAAGCAAAGCGCCTCCTAATTACGATCTGCCCGTAAAAGAAGCGCCCCCTGCCTCTCTCCCTCCCCGGTGAAAGTTGAATCGCGAGGCCCCGAAGCGTCTGGAACCAAGCAGGGCTGCCACTTAATAATGGCACTAAAGAACCTCGTGGTGGGAGGGCCCAGACCGTGAGCTCATCTCTCCCGTTCAAGTTGAAGGGCGGAGTAACTAGCGCTGAGAGGAGAGTTCTGCCGCTTTGAATGAGATACCAAAGGATAGCGGCAACTAGTTTGGAATGGGGTGGGACAAAAAAAGAGGCCAAAATCTAAAGGTCGACAGGTTTATGGTTATTTTCTGTAAAACACGAACTAAACACGATGCACTGAAAACAGAAAAACGGCTAAGTACCCCCGAATTGGGAATCCGGTTACTCCAAGCGGAGGGCAGCTTCAATTTTAAACCAGGTGCTTACGGACGAATTGGAACCAAGTTAATAATGAGTCCCGGAAGGGAGTTGTAGAGTGACGCGCGTTCTAGCTCACCCAAGCCACGCGGAGAGGGAAAGTGGGGGGGATAACTTTCAAAGCCTTCTTAATGAAAGGAGGACTTGCACTGTCCTTCGGCCCGGGTCTCAGGTACCAGGTTGTAATTGGGGTGGGTGGGTAACAGAGCTCGCCGGTTTCCCGGCGGGCGTTGAATGATTTGGATTTTCCGAGGCGCCCCCCCCCCCGCTCCAATTCTCCCTACTCTTCACGCTTTGACTTCTTAGCTGCCAACGAAACCTCCGCTGGCTCCTCGTCTTGCTCCTTGCTTCTCCCCTCGACATTTGAAAAGCCAGTTAAATTTCAACTCCTTGCCCGCTCCCTCTTACCATTTGTGGAGACTCGGTTGAGGGTACCCAACAGCATCAAGGCAAACAGTGAAGTTTCCAATCCACCTGGGTTCATGGTTCGCTCGTGGCGCCCTCCTTTCTCTGCTCTGGCTTTGGCTGCGTCCGGGTGGCCCAAAGGATTGGTACACAAAAAAGCAGAATCCGGACAGATGCCAGGCACTCACCATTCACAAGTACGCCCAGTTCATTTGCCCAATTTCTTCGCGTTCCTCCTCAAGGCAAGCGGGAGGCGGAGCTTCCAGTGGGGTGATTTTCAAACCTCCCCATATTATTGCGAGGGGGCGGAGTTCCAAACGCACGATGTGACGACTTCTGCTTAACCCCGCCTGGCCCGGCTTAGGATGCTCTTGGCTTGACATCCCGAAAGTCTGTGAAATTCGTGGGAGGGTGTGCGCATTGTAGAAGCAAGTTGTCCGTTGACTTAAAAAGTAAAACAAAAAAGCATTCCAGGCGTTTGTTTCCACTTTTCGTGAAAAGTTCTGGTCTGCTTTTCCTGCAAAAAGGACTTGCTCCTGCGCTCTGTCCTGAAAAGGCATGGCAAAGCGGTGCACAGCCTAATCGCGGGGCCTGAGCCTGCCTGGGTTAGCGCCAGACAAAGCCAGCGGGTGGGGCCCTTCGTCCGATGTTGCATTGCTTGGCATCAGACAGCTCTTTGCGAGTTTGCAAGTAAAAATATTTCACTCCCTTTTACTCAGAACAGTATCCATACCATCCCTCTGTGTACATAGTTAAAGGGATTATTTTCCTTTCCCTCTTGAAATAATGTTTGTATTAATTGTGCTATATTTGTACACAACCGGCTATGAACATTTTTTAATTTCAAAATATTAGCCCAGGCAGCATATAATATTACAAAATTCAAGAACTCCAATTTTTAATAAAGAGTTACATGCAACTAACTAGAGCCTAAACAAATAGGTGTTCCAATTAAATTGGAATTCCATTACAGACTAGATAGAGGAATGTTTAGAAGCCCTGGTAGAGAGATTACCAAGGATGGGGTCTGCCCTATGCAGGAATCAAAGTGTATGGGCTGTTGTGCCCATTTCACTGTTGAAAGAAAAATCATCAGGGTCCAATCCAAGCTGGGAATGAACAAAATAGATACTGCTTAGGAAAAAAGATTCTGTTTATTGAAGAACAGAACAGCAACAGCATGCTGTTCTGGAACAGCTGACAAAATGGAGCTGGGAGTTGTGGGTTTTTATACCTTCCTGGGCTTTTGTGTTTGGAGTTGAAGGGTTCTGGAACAAAGGGAAATTGTTTAGTCTAACTGTTGCTTTCCTGCTTTTTGTAATCAGCTTTTGCACCAGAGAAATTCCATGAAAGTGTGGGAAACATGTACATGGGAAGGAGGGAATAAGGGAGTGTACAGGAATGATTGATGTCATTCTTATGTTGTAATGGCTCTGTTGTCTGACTTTCATTGGCTAACGAAATTTATAAAGCAATACTACCAATTTTCTAATGTGTGGCACTTCTGGTCATAACTGCCAATGTTCCAGATTGTTGGCCACCCAGTTGCTTAATTTGATCAAATAAAGTGCTGCTTGATCAAGAAGTCTCCGCTTGGGTTATCTGATTTGATTGATATGGTATCTCAAGTTTAAGTATGGGACTGGGACCTTACAGAGTTGTTCCTGTTCCTGTAGCATGAATGATGATGGGTTTTATTTAATTTAATTAAATTTATTTATTTAATTAAATTTTTATACCGCCCTATTCCCGAAGGACTCAGGGCGGTTTACAGGTTAATCTTACTATTTCCTAAAGGTCATGTCCTGCTTCTCTGTGACTGTGGCTGATGGATATGTCCTGTGTTGGATTTTTGGGTGAGGGGTTGCTGATTCTAATCCTATCACTCTGTTGCTGTTAGTTATCAAATCTTGCTCCAAGGTATTTCGAAAGATCCTGTCTTAAATGGGCTTCTGCTAGTAGTATTTGTTTGCTCATGAATGGGGCCTCAGTCTTTCTAAATGGGATTATCAAATCTGCATTTCTTTAGAACTGTCCTGCTCAGTTTCTGCTTTGGGCTATTAAGAAAAACTGGGCCTGCTTTTCTCCTTTAAGATCCTTTGGGGAAATATAATATTCTGCCTTTTTACTATCCCCCAAAATATTTCCTTCTCTAGGAGGGTGGGTGGGTGCTGACTTCCAACATCACCTTCACAAGTAAGGTTTGCAATATAGAGTCCTCAGAGTGTAGGAGAAATAAAGTCAATTCTACACAGGGCTTTTTTTGTCATAGAAAGCTCAGAACGGAGTTCTGGCACCTTTTTTGGATGGAACCTTGTAGGGTAGGCAAGGTGGGTTGTATGACATGTGTGAGTTCCGGCACCTTTTTCTTTTACAGAAAAAGGACTGATATAACATTAATCCCTTTTTGAGTTTTATAAGCCAAAATCAAAGGTTTGTCTTGGGCCCAGAAATATATTAACTGTCATAAGATCTGACCACCTATCTTTATTCATTTTCATAAAGAAAGATGATTTTTTAAAAAAGGAATAAAAATGAATTTCAGATGCTCATTTAACTATCATCTGTAACTTAACATTAGTTATTACATTAACATCAGATTGCATCATATGTTATTCAACAATCTGCAAGGCCTCAAAAAATGGGAGGAGGGAATGCTTTCTATGCCATCTTGAGCTCCTAATCAAAAGTTGCTATATAACAGGGCTTTTCAACCTTTTCACAGATTTTACCACTTGACAATATTCGAGTACCACCAGTGCTTAGCAAGGTGTCAAAAACTTGATGACTTAAAAAAAGTGTGAGGGATTTTGGGTTTTACTGATTAGATTCATTTGTTGTTACAGAAGTGGCTAGCTCCGTGGTGGTGAACCTATGGCACAGCCATTTCTGTGGGCATGCACGCAGCTGCTGATGCCAGTAGCTCATGTAGGTCCATTAAGCTACCGCTGCCCAGAGCGGCAGCCCCACCCAGCACAAAGGAGGAGAAGCAGCATGTAGAGGTGCATGCCCATGCTAAGCAGGCAAAAGGCCACCCCGAGCGGAGAAAGCCAGATCCCCATTGGCATCATGGCTGCCCAGGCCCAGCAGAGACAGGGTGGAGGCATGCAATCCTGGCTGGGACTGGGGGGCCATGGTGCCAATGGGTATCTGGCTTTCCCTGCTCAGGGTGGCCTTTGGCTTGCTGGGCATCGGCGTGCTCTATCACGTCCATGCAGGGCTTCCTAGCTGGCCATTTTGCCTCCTTTGTGTTGGGTGAGCCAGGCCTCCAGGTGGTGGCGGCAGCCTAATGGACCTGCACGAGCTGCCGGCAGTGCTGGCCCAAGGAACAGCAGGGGAAGGGGAGGCAGGCAGTGCAGATTCCCCGTGCATGAGACTGAGATTTCTTCCCTGCTATTGGATTTTCACTACCAGACTGTTTAACTTGATGCAGAAAGGGAAGGATATGGATTCTGCATCAAGTAAACTTTTAAGAAGTTAAAGAGTCTGTCAGCGAAAATCCTCCCCCCTCCCCCATGCCTTGGGCTGGCCTCCACTGAGGAAAAGAGTGGTGAGGTTTTGTGCCAGCTGGCTGGCCAGGCAAGGAGTAGGTCAGGGGATGGTGGCTGGCTGGCTGGGGAGAGGAAATCATGGCTGCTTGGGGGCAGATCTGCCAAGCCTCAGGGCAGTGGCATTGACAACTCCCCCCACCTGGCCCGTTTCCCTGGCTCCATTACTGGTAGCAGCTCCCTCACCGAGGGCCCCAAGGCCCTCACTGTCAAGTTTCCATTGCACAAGCTTCCTGGAGCTGAGGAGAAGTTCAATTACTGAGCTGCCAGGCAGGTCTGTTTTCAGCGGTGCTTCTGATCAGCTGCAGCACGCTATGGAGAGCCTGGCTGATACGGGCAAGGCAGGAGCGCACACAGACTCTGCTTTTTTCCTTTCACAGTGATGGGGTTAGGGTTGCTGCAGCTTGTCAGAAGCGCTGCCGAAAACAGCAGAGTCTGTGTGTGCATTTGCTATGTGTTCACCCATCAGTCATGCTCTTCATGCCTCAGATCAGCTGTAGCGTGCTGTGGAGAGCAAGGATGATGCAGGCTAGCCAGGCTCGCAAAGAGACTCCGCTTTTTTCGGCGGGGCTTCGGTGCCTGGCCAGCTCGGCCAATTTCCTTCTCCCCATTCCTCCTCCTCTTTTGACAGTGGTGGGGTTTGGGGGATGATCAATCCCCATTTGTGGTATGGCTGCCAACTAATCACCACACCCTCCTCTCAGGAGGGCAACACCAGCAGCCAATACCTCAGCAGGAAAAGAGGAAGGCAACACCACCCACCAGACCTGCCTGGCAGCTCATTAACTGCACTTCTTCTCAGCTCCAGGAAGCTTGTGCAATGGAAACTTGACGGTGAGGGCCATGGGGTGCTCACTGAGGGAGCTGCTAGCAGTAATGGAACCGGGAAAATGGGCTGGGTGGGGAGACTGCCAATGCCACTGCCCTGAGGCTTAGCAGATTCCCCCCCAAGCAGCCATGATTCCCCCTTCTCAGTCAGCCAGCCACCATCCCCTGACCTACTCCTTGCCTGGCCAGCCAACTGGCACAAACCCTCACCACTCGTATCCTCGGCGGCAGCAGCCTAATGAACCTGAGCAAGCTGCTGGCGGCGCTGGCCCGAGGCATGGGGGGAGGGGGAGGGGAAGGCAGGCAATGCAGCAGCTTGGGTACCTTGGCTCTGTCCAAATTGAAAGCAGAGGCACAGCAGTGGGATTGGTCTCAAACAATAAGAACCAGGTGTGTTGCTCGCTTGTGTGCACCTGCCTTATTGAGAGCAATCCTGCTGCTGCACCTCCACTTTCTTCAACTCAGATAGAGCCGAGGAGCCTCTGGCTGCTTGAGTGGGGAAAACGAGCTTTGCTGCTGCTGCTGGGCCACACCTGGGCTACGCCCTGCCGCTGCCTCCCATACTCCACCTTTGCCACTGGGTGTGAGCAGCGGTGGGGCATTCCATCCTGGGGGGAAAGCAGCAGTGGCCTAACCCTAACCCACACCCTGCTCCCTCCCTCACCTTGCCTCACCCTGCAGGACGAGTCTCCTGCCCACTGCCCCACCCACCAGAGACCCTCTGGATCTCCCCCAACCTTGCCTGGCCCCCCCCCAGGCATTGCTACCCAGGAGGAACATTGAGGTAGGCACTCCCACCCTGGCCATGCCCACCCAGTCTGCCATGACCACTGTAGCCATGCCTACCCAGTGGGCCACACCCACCCAGTACCCGGCGATACATAACTGGGTTTTGGGTTGCAGTTTGGGCACTCGGTCTCTAAAAGGTTTGCCATCACTGGGCTAGCTTATAGTATTATGGAAAAGTAAAAAGTTGAGGTTTGATGTTAATGCTTCATTCTACTGCAACAAAGGAAATTGGAAGTCAGTGCCTTTTCTTTTTTCCTTCTCTCCCTCATTTCCCCACTTTTCCTCCCCACTGTGTCCTACTATTTGCTTTTGTATTTTTGTATTTTATTCTATAATCTAACAAAAAGTTACAAACCGTAAAAAAAAAAGGAAAAAAGTATCAGTTTTAATTTCTTTGGTGGCGGTTCCTTTGCTGAATCACTTTCCCTTTGCACTGACAAATTATGACAAATGTATCCATATTTATTAATATGCATCACTACCTTGGCGGTCAGGTGGCTGGTCAGCCCTTCTTCCTCTCTCCCTCTCCTGTCTCTTTTTCCTCCCTGCCTGCTAGCTCTCCTTTCACAGCTTCTTCTCTGTCCCCTCCCTTTCCCTGTTATCTTTTTTCCCCTCTCCTACCAAAGCCACCTCCTTTTATATCCTCTCCTCTCTTGCCCCCTCCTCCTTTTCTCTTCAGTGCACCTCCAGCTGATTCCTCTCCTCAAGGCTGTGGTTTCTCCATCCACTTGTCTTTCCCTGTTGTCTTTTTTCCCTCTCCCTTTTCTCCCTCCTCCTTTTATATCCTCTTCTCTCTCCCCCTCTCCACCTTTTCTCTTTGGTGCACTTCCCACGATATGCTGCTTCTGGAAGTACCAATTAGCTGGAGCCCGGTGCTGATCCTGGGCCTTTTGCTGAGCCCCAACAGCATTGCAGCTCCAGCTGTTACTACCTCAGGTTTCTGCAGCACTGCCGCCACTTCAACTCATTCTTATCCCCCACTACACTTGCCTAGGATGGTTGTATACCACCTGCCAGGTGCCAAAGTACCATCTGTCAAACTTCCAATGGACGAACTCTTCAAAGAAATCTGAGGCATTGTTTACCTTAAAAGTCTTTATTAGAGCTACATAACATCGGCAATACTTGGTTAAATCTGGATTCCCCTCCCCTGAGTACAATAATATTAAAGCATAGTTCCCTCCTTTAGTTAACCATCATAAATCACATTCTCCAATTAGTTTGAAAGATAAGTTTTCCCTCCTTAGCTTAACCCGCCAATTCTTATCACCTCTTATTACATACAACCTTGAAAGTGCTCTGCTGCAATGTTATGTCTAACTAATCCCCCATGCATATTCTCCCTTCCTCCTCCCATCTTCATCTAACTCTAACTCTAAAAGTGATACAT
This sequence comes from Vipera ursinii, assembly GCF_947247035.1. Taxonomy (NCBI): domain Eukaryota; kingdom Metazoa; phylum Chordata; class Lepidosauria; order Squamata; family Viperidae; genus Vipera; species Vipera ursinii. Next base: position 178,892,740 of record NC_139513.1, read on the forward strand.
AATTGTTACTACAACCTTGTGCCTACACCTATAAGAATTTATTATTATTATTATTTTAATCCCATTTATATCCCGCCCTTCTCCGAAGATTCAGGGCGGCTTACACTCTAAGCACAAATCAATGTGCTTAGCAATAGCCTTCATTCTATGTATATGCCTGCTTATTAGGGCTTTTGCCCCCCCAAGCAGCATTATTACAAAGTCAGCTTATTGCTCCCAACAATCACGGAAGGCGAGAGGAGATGGACAGTCTGGGAGAAGGAGGCTTTACCAATTTGGTGGGGGCTATTAAACTGGCGACACTATTTAGAAGGAAGCAAGGTGCCATTTGAAGTATGGACAGATCACAAAAATTTAGAGGCACTAAAAACTCCCCGCAAATTGTCGCCAAAGCAAGTGCAATGGGCAGAGTACTTTAACTGTTTTAACTTTACTTTAAAGTACATACCGGGAAGAAAAAACTTCCTAGCTGATGCGCTATCCCAACTGCCACAGTACAAAAGTGAACACGAAGAGGTCTACGAAGCAATTATCCCCAGTTCATAACCTGCAGCACAACTCACACCTTGCAGAACCCCTAATCCTGATGACCCGGGAGTGAAGAAGATAAAACGAGAGCTCCTTACCGATCAATGGTTCAAAGATAATTAAACCTCCCTAACATGCAGGGATGGTTTGGCATACATGGGGTAAAAATTGTATCTACCTGAAACCCTCCATCTCAATGCTCTCAGACACAGCCATGATGTAAAACAGGCTGGACACTTCGGATATTTAAAAACTCTACACCTCATCCGCTGGCAATTTTGGTGGCTGGGGCTAAAACAAGATGTGGAAAATTATGTCAAGAGTTGTACCATATGTGCCACCATGAAAAGAATTCCAGGGAAAACCCCTGGGCTACTGCAGTCGGTAGCAGACCCTTCTCATTCATGGGAAGATTATAGCTATGGACCTCATTATACACTTACCCAACAGTAGAGGAAATACTGTCATCTGGACTGTGATAGATCTGTTTTCAGAGCAGGCTCACTTTATTGCCTGTAAAGGACTCCTATCTGCACAATGACTGACTAAATTGTTCCTGAAACATATCTACCAACTGCATGGGCCTAAGCGAATAATTTCAGATAGAGAAGTGCAGTTCACAGGGAAAATTTGGAGGAATTTCCTTAAATTAATTGGATCATCTCAAGGCTTATCATCTGCTTTTCATCCAGCTACCAATGGGGCTGCAGAATCCGCTAACAAAATGGTGGAGCAATACCTCAGATGCTATGTTTTCTACCAACAGACAAACTGGACTGACCTCCTCCCTTTTGCCGAGGTGGCCTACAATAATTCTGTTCACAGCAGCACTGGCTACACACCTTTCAGAGTAGCCACAGGAAAAGAGTTCAGCCCCATGCCTGACTACCCTCAGGTGTCCTCCATTTCCCAGACACTTGACCAATGGGTGCAGGGGTGGGAAGAGGTTTGGAGAAACACAAAAATGGCATTAAAAAAGACTTCTGAAACTTATAAAAAACAGGCTGATAAAAAGAGGGTTCCCCAAAGAACATTCCAAGTTGGGGAAAAGGTTTATCTGTCAACTAAATATTTATGTCTCAAATTACCCAGCAAGAAATTGGGACTGAAATACTTGGGGCCTTTCCCCATTGTGAAAATCATCAACCCAGTCACAGTAAAATGGAAACTCCCCAGACCTTTGGGGAAATTTCCATTGTAGCTTACTGAAACCTTTTCAAGCCTCCACTTTAAGACCTCCCCCATTTGTTTACATTACAGGATCTGTTCTTTTTTTATTGAAAAGTTTTACAGTACATTTTTAAATACAAAACCCCTCCCCTCCCCCTCCCCTCTCCCCAAACCTCCCCAACTCTCCCCTCCCCTCCCCCCCCTCCCCGACTTCCCAGAGCTAAATACAGGGTATAAAAATACAAACAAACATAATCTAAAATATGCAAACAACAATAAAATATTAAATTCTATCGCACTTTAACTCTTAATAAAATAACTACAAGCTAGTTATACATCATATAAATCCACTACTTATTCAAATGCTAAGTGAAACTTTTTAGTCCCATATTTATTCTGGATGTAATCAATCCATCTTCTCCACTCCACAATATATCTCTGTTGCGATTGGTCTTTCAAATACGCTGAAATCTTTGCCATTTCCGCCAAATTGGAAACTTTTAAAGTCCATTCTTCTATAGTCGGCAGTTCTTCCTTCTTCCAATATTGCGCTACCAAAAGTCTCGCTGCCGTAATTAAATTCAACATCAGCTTAGTGTCCACAACGGTAGTATCTATGATAATGCCCAATAAAAACAATTGCGGACAAAACTTTATCCTTTTCTTGAATGTTTTTTGCATATTCCACCAAATTTTAATCCAAAATGCTTTAACCCTTTTACAAGTCCACCATATATGAAAATACGTTGCATCCTCACAGCCACACCTCCAACATTTGGGCTGGCAGTTCGGATACATGCTTGCTAGTTTTTTAGGATCTAAATGCCATCTATAAAACATTTTATAAAAATTCTCTCTTAAATTTTGGGCCTGTGTAAATTTTACATTTCTCACCCAAATCTTTTCCCAAGTATCCATTGTAATAACTTCTTGAAAGTTCTGAGCCCATTTTATCATACAGTCTTTAACAAGTTCCATCTCTGAATCAATTTCTATCAATGCAAGATATATCCTTTTTATATGAGCTTGATCTTGATCTCTAATTTGCTTTACCAAATTTTCATCAGTCATCAAAAAACCAGTTTTCTGGTCCTCTTTCCACCTAGCCTGTAATTGCCCATACTGAATCCAAGTTTGTACTATCTTTTCTTCTTTTAAAATGTTATATGACTTTAATTGCCATACATTCCTTTCCAAACTTAAAATTTCCTTATATGTAGTCACATCATGTTTGAATCCCACATTTATATTTTCTTTTTTTTATTGAAAAGTTTTAAAATACATTTTATCTTTAACAATCCCCCCCTCCCCCTCCCCTCCCTATCCCTCCCTACCCCTCCCCCCTCTCCCCCCCCCCGGACTTCCCAGAGCTAAGTACAAGGTATAAAAACAGAAAACAATCATAAACATCCATATGCTAACAACAATAAACTCTTAAATCTATCGCCCTCTAACTCATATAAGATAACTACAAACAATATTAATATTACATATAAAAAGAAAGAAAAATAAAAAAATAAAGGAAGATTCATTCAAATGCTAAGTGAAACTTTTTAGTCCCATATTTCTTCTGGATATATTCAATCCATTTTTTCCACTCCATAATATAGCGTTCTTGCGAGTGATCTTTCAAATAAGCCGAGATCTTTGCCATTTCTGCCAGGTCAGAAACCTTTAAAGTCCATTCCTCTATAGTCGGCAATTCCTCCTTCTTCCAATACTGACCTATTAGAAGTCTTGCTGCTGTAATTAAATTCAACATCAACTTAGTGTCCACAACAGTAGCTTCTGTAGTTATACCCAACAAAAAGAATTGCGGACAAAACTTTATCTTTTGCTTAAAGATCTTCTGCATGTTCCACCAAATTTTTATCCAAAAAGCCTTAACCTTTTTACAAGTCCACCATATATGAAAATATGTTGCATCTTCATCACCGCACCTCCAACATTTGGGCTGATAATTCGGGTACATACTTGCCAGCTTTTTAGGATCTAAATGCCATCTATAAAACATTTTATAAAAGTTCTCTCTTAAACTTTGAGCTTGTGTAAATTTTACATTCCTCACCCAAATCTTTTCCCACGTGTCCATTGTAATAACTTCTTGAATATTTTGGGCCCATTTTATCATACAATCTTTAACAAGTTCTGTTTCTGAGTCAATTTCTATCAATGCAAGATATATCCGTTTGATATGTGCCGGACCCTGATTTCTAATTTGCTTTATCAGATTTTCATCAGTCATTGTAAAGCCAGTTTTCTGATCTTCTTTCCACCTGGCCCGTAGCTGGATATATTGAAACCAAGTTTGAATAATCTTCTCATCTCGCAAGAGGCTGTACGGTTTCAGACACCAAACATTTCTTTCCAAACTTATAATCTCTTTATACGTCGTCACATCATGTTTAAAACCAACATTTATATTTTCTATTGCGTGTTTTGGGATTGCCCACAATGGTATCTTACAGTCTAACTTATGTCTATACTTCTTCCAGACTCTCAACAATGCCTGTCTTAAAATATGCACTTTAAACATATTATCTACCTTCTTATCATACAACAAATATGCATGCCAACCAAACAACAAGTCGTGGCCCTCAAGATTTAATAATCTCTCTTGTGTCAAATTAATCCAATCACTTATTCCTGCTAACGCAGCAGCTTCATAATATAATTTAAGATTGGGCATTTTAAGACCACCTCTTTCACGAGTATCCTGCATAATCTTAATTTTAACTCGCGGCCTTTTCCCTGCCCAGACAAATTTATTGATACCTCGTTGCCATTCCTCCAGATTAGAGTCTTTCTTAAGAACCGGTATCATTTGGAATAAAAATAAAAATTGAGGCAGGACATTCATTTTCACTGCTGCGATTCGCCCCAACAAAGACAATTGCAATTTTTCCCAACTTTCCATTTCTTTTTGAATTTTTCCCCATAATCTTTCATAGTTATTTTTATACAACTTTGTATTTGAGGGTGACAAAAACACCCCCAAATATTTGACCCTTTTAACAGTCTCAAATCCAGTTAATTCTTCTAAAAGGGCCTTTTGCGATACTGTCATATTTTTGGCTAGAATTTTAGTTTTTTGTGCATTAACTTTAAATCCAGAAACCTTCCCATATTGCATTATTATCTCCATCAGGTCCACAACAGAGTTCTCCGGCTGGGTCAACGTAACAACCAGATCATCTGCGAACGCTCTCAATCTATAATCCTGATCTCTAATTTGTATACCCTTAATTCTTTCCGAATTCCGTATTTTTATCAATAATATCTCCAATGTTAACACAAATAACAAAGGCGATAATGGACACCCTTGCCTTGTGCCCTTCTCAATATTACAAGCTTCAGTCAAACTATTGTTAACTATTACTCGGGCAGTTTGTTTCTGATATAATGCCCTAATTGGTTGCACAAAGTTATCCCCAAAGTTCATTTTATCTAAAACTTTCATCAAAAATTGCCAATTCAATTGATCAAATGCTTTTTCAGCATCTAAAAAGATTAGTGCCGCAGGGATCTGGTTGTTCCTTTCCAAAAACTCTAACACATCAACTATATGCCTCACATTATTCTTCATTTGCCTGCCACTAATAAACCCAGTTTGATCCCCATGAATCACCTGTTGCAGAACCCTCATCAGTCTATTAGCCAACACCTTAGCAAATATCTTGTAATCTGTATTTAAAAGCGATATCGGTCTATAATTTTTTACTTGAGTAGCATCTTGATCTTCCTTCGGAATCAAAGAGATAAAAGCAGTTCTCCAAGATGGAGGTACCTTTCCCCCTCTCTGAATTATCTGAAACAGTTCCTTTAACGGCTTTATCAACTCCATTTGTAAATTTTTGTAGTAGACCGCAGTCAGACCATCTGTACCTGGCGCTTTATCCAACTTCAATTCCTTAATTGCTGTAAGAATTTCTTCTTCTGTTATCAATTGGTTAATCTCCTCTTTTTGTACCTGCGTAAGAACCGGGATGCTAGCATTCTCCAAATATACATCAATATCTTTTTCATTAATCTTCTCCTTAGCATATAATTTAGAATAAAAGTCCAAAAAGGCTTCCTTGATAAAATCCTGTTGAAACACAACCTTTCCCTTATGTTCAATTTTATCTATATTAGAAGCCCTTTGCTTCTTTCTTAGTCTGTAGGCTAGCCATCTACCTGGTTTATTGGCGTTGCAAAAAGTGTTATGCCTAGCAAACCGCAAATTGGTTGCCACTTGATCAGCCATTAATTTAACAAATTGTCCTCTTAATAGCTTAATAACCTCCTTAGTCTTCACATCCAATGGGTTCAAAATCAAGGCCTTTTCTTTTTCCCTAATTTCATTCTCCAATTCTTTCCTTCTGACTTCCAAAGTACGTCTATGTTTATTATTCATATAAATCAACACCCCTCTCATGTAGACCTTGCTAGCATCCCAAACCATGTCCATAGAAGTATCCTTATTCATATTAATTTCAAAAAAATCCTTCATCCGCTGTTTACATTCTTCCACATTTCTCTGATTTCTAAACAAGTTCTCATTTACGCGCCACGAGCGCCTATCTCTATTGTCCTTATTGATCTCTAACCAAACTGGGCTATGGTCAGAGATAGCTCTTACACAAATCTTTACCTTCTTAACCCTAGAAAAAAAGTCATTAGTCAGCAAAATAAAGTCAATCCTGGAAAAAGATTGATGTCTATCAGAAAAAAAAGTATAATCCTTTTCATGCAGGTGAGTGTCACGCCAAATATCTCGCAGTTCCAAATCATCCTTCATTTCAAAAAAAGATTTAGGCAATCTGGCATGACTCGGAGAGCGCTTAAAAAAACCAGCCTTATCCATCTGTACATCCAAAACACCATTCCAATCCCCCATAAAAATAAACGATTTGTAATCCAATTGAGTAAGCTTTGTATGAAGTAAGCTAAAAAAATCAGCTTGCTGTTGATTAGGAGCATATAGTCCAACTAAAAGCGTTTTTTTACCTTCTAGCAGCAAATCTACCATAACATATCTACCATGCTTGTCTGCTTCAATTAGTTCCGCTGATAAAGCGCTTTTAACATAAACAACCACTCCATTTTTCTTATTCATCGCAGAAGCAACAAATTGCGTACCCAATCTTGAGTTGGATAAATACTTTTGGTCCATAGTCCTAATATGCGTTTCTTGCAAACATATAACATCAATCTTGAATTGTTTTAAATATTGAAAAACTTTCTTTCTCTTCTGTGGTGAATTTAGTCCATTAACATTCCAAGTTAGAAATTTAGTCGCCATGCGTGGCATCTCGAAGCTGTTGGAGCAGATCTTTAATAGCCCCCTCTGTCTTCTTTGGGCCTTGCTCCTCCCACTGCCTCGCTGTATGTACGCTTTGAGAATTCCATAAACTTCTGTTGATCTTGCTCTTTTAATTGTTTTGCTCGTTTTAAAGCGGCACGTGTCACCCTCTGCTCTCCAGCAACAGCCGACGAGGTTATAATTTGATCCCCTCCAGAACCATTCTCCTCTTTCTGTCCACCTTCAGCCTCTTGAGATTTCACTTCTCCAAATCTCTTTGCAGCTTCCAAAAGTGATAGTGGGGTCGCTTTTAAAACATTATTGTAGAAATCACGCGCCTGTGTCACAGTAACCAGACGGTATCTTTTACCTTCATGCATCACCAGCAATCCGACAGGAATCTCCCATCTAAACTTTATTTCACGTTGCTTAAGTTCTTGCACAAGAAATGCAAAATCCTTCCTTCTTCTTAAAATCTTTGGAGGAATTTCTTTTAAAACCAAAACTTCTTGGTCAGCAATCACAACTTTAGTATCATAAGCAGCTTGTATAACTTCATCTCTGGTTTCTCTCTTTGTGAAATAAACCACCACATCTCTAGGTAGCTTTCTCTGTCTGGCAATCCATGAGTTAACACGAAAAACTTTATCCATGCATCCCTTTATTTCAGATGCTGACTGATCCAATACTGCTTCCAGAGCCTCAGAAATCAGCTGCTTTAGATCTTCTTTAGAATTCTCTTTTAAACCTCTTATTCTGATAGCATACTGCATCTGGTAATACTGAACAAGACTCAATTCTATCCCTTAAATCTTCATTCTCCAGTACCTTTACTTCTAATATAGCATTCTTTTGACTCAGATCCTCCACTTTTTCATCCAAACTTTGCACACATTCAGCCACGCTTTGCACTGTGGACAAGATGTCTACCCTCATCGCACTAAACTTCTCTTCCATCCTCTCCTCCAATTTCTCCAATTTCTCCTCCAATTTCTCCTCCACCTTTGCCAACTTATCACCCAGTATTTCTGCAATTACCTGGGATTGTTTTTCCAAAGCATCTTCTAAATCCTTCGATGTCAATGCAGCAGGAGGAAGCAAAGCTTGCAACGATGTCTGTTGCACCGGGGAAGTTCCAGCACTCCGAAGAGTTTTTGAGGGAGGTTTAGCCGCCATCTTTTCACTTTCACTTGTTGCGCACTTTCACTTTAGGTTTATAAAGTCCATTGAGCTAGAGAGTAAAAATAAAAGTCCTCTTCACCTTAGCCTCCTGCACCGCTCTGCCTGCTCCTTTTTATTCCAGGGTCTTTCCTTCTGGCAGGGGTGGTTGCAAACGCCTGGCTCTGCTCCAAAAATCCCAGAGCAGAGACGCTGAACAGCTGGGAGCAACCCAGGCTGCGGGGGAGTTCAATCCTTCAGCCACCCAAGCTTCAAGCTCAGGCGGCCCCGGAGAACTCAACCCCTACCTGGGGCCTCACCCCCTCCTCTTCTCCCGAGGAGGGGGCTTCAAATCCACCCAAACAGCTGATCGGCGCTGTTTCGGGTGAAAAAACACAGCTGAGCAGCGGGCAGCCCGAAAATGGCTGTCTCCGGCGCTGTGCTGCCGGAAGTCCCCCCACATTTATATTTTCTATTGTGTGTTTAGGTATTGCCCAAATAGGTATCTTATAATTTAACTTGTGTCTGTACTTTTTCCAAACTCGCAACAGAGCAAACCTTAAGATATGTATCTTAAACACATTATCCACCTTCTTATCATACAATAAATATGCATGCCATCCAAATAACAAATCATGACCCTCAAGATTTAATAATCTCGCTTGTGTTAAATTAAACCAGTCACTTATCGCTGACAAAGCAGCAGCTTCATAATATAATTTAAAACTAGGCATTTTAAGACCACCTCTTTCACGCGTATCTTGCATTATCTTAAATTTAACTCGTGGCTTTTTCCCTGCCCAAACAAATTTATTAATTCCTTTTTGCCATTCCTCCAAATTTAAATCCTTTTTAAGTATAGGTATCATTTGAAATAAAAATAAAAATTTTGGCAAAACATTCATTTTCACTGCTGCAATTCTTCCCAATAAGGATAATTGTAATTTTTTCCAACTATCTAATTCTTTTTGTACTTTTCCCCATAACATTTCATAATTATTTTTATATAGCTTCACATTTGAGGCTGACAAATATATCCCCAAATATTTAATCCTTTTAACTATTTCAAATCCCGTTAGCTCTTCTAAAACAGCCTTTTGTGATACTGTCATGTTTTTAGACAACATTTTAGTTTTTTGTATATTGATCTTAAATCCAGAAACCTTCCCATATTGCATTATTATCTCCATCAATTCTACAACTGAATAATCAGGCTGAGTCACTGTAACAACCAGATCATCTGCAAACGCCCTCAATCTATAATCCTGATCTCTAATTCGAATTCTCTTAATTTTATCCGAGTCACGTATTTTAATCAGTAATATTTCCAATGTTAAGACAAATAATAGAGGTGACAACGGGCACCCCTGCCTTGTGCCTTTTTCAATATTACATACTTCAGGATCTGTTCTTTTTGTAAGGGGGGCCGGATGTCAATGCTGCAAACATTGACATGTTTTTGCACTGACAATAGAAGAGACAGCCTTTTGTTTAAACTGCTTTTCTTTGAATCTTGAAGAGAGGGAAATTTCAAACGGCTATTTTGAGAAGATAAGATTAGCTGTGCACAAAAGGGCAAGTGAAACTTCATATGTAAAACTAATTGGTGAATGTGATTTATGATGTGTAATTAGGGGAGGGAGATTGTGCAGGACTTGATGTATTAAGGGAAGGAAAGGTCAGATTCTGGCATCCCTCCATGAGTGCCAATGTTTCGTTTCATTACTAAAACTTTTTAGATAAATAATGCCTGCAATTTGTTTGAACTGTCTCATTTATCAGAACCATGACAGATAGCGCATCAGCTAGGAAGTTTTTCCCTCCCGGTATGTACTTTAGACTAAGGGATGCGGTGGCTCAGTGGGTTAGGACGCTGAGCTTGTCGATCGGAAGGTCGGCAGTTTGGCGGGTCGAATCCCGAGTGCCGCATAAGAGAGTGAGCGCCTGTTACTCGTCCCAGCTTCTGCCAACCTAGCAGTTCGAAAGCACGTAAAAATGCAAGTAGAAAAATAGGGACCACTGCGGTGGGAAGGTAACAGCATTCCGTGCGCCTTTGGTGTCTAGTCATGCCGGCCACATGACCATGGAGACGTCCTCGGACAAGCGCTGGCTCTTCGGCTTTGAAACGGAGATGAGCACCGGCCCCTAGAGTCGGAAACGACTAGCACGCATGTGCGGGGGAACCTTTACCTTTACCTTTATGTACTTTAGAGTGTAGTTGAAATGGTTAAAGTACTGTGCCCATCGCACTTGCTTTGGGGGAAATTTGCGGGGAGTTTTTAGTGCCTCTAGATTTTTGTGATCTGTCCATACTTCAAAAGGCACCTTGCTCCCTTCTAGATAGTTTCGCCAGTTTAATAGCCCCCATCTAATTACGAAGGCCTCCTTCGCCCAGACTGCCCATCTCCTCTTGCTTCCAGTAAATTTCTTAGAGGTGTAGGCACAGGGTTGCTGGACCCCACTTTTATTCTTTTGGAGTAATACAGCCCTGACTGGTGTTGGCTTGAATTACAAAGGGCTCCCCAAGGCAGGGGTGTTTTAGGACCGGTTCAGCTGCAAATTGTCTTTTTAAATTCTCAAAAGCTGTTTGGCAACTCATAGTCCATGCTAGTGGTTGGCCCGGTTGTGGATTCCCCCCTCCTTTACCTGTTTTGAGTAGTTCTGTAAGGGAAAGAGCAATCTCGACAAATGAGGGAATAAATTGACGGTAGAAGTTGGCAAACCCTAGGAAGCTCTGGAGCTGTTTGCGAGTCTTTGGGGGTTGCCATTCAATTATGGATTTCACTTTAGCTGGGTCCATTTCAACACCCTCATTGGAAATTCTATAACCAAGATAATCTAATCAGGTCTGGTTAAATTCTCATTTTTATAACTTGACATACAATTTGGCCTTCAACAATTTCTTTAGCACTTCTCTCACCAGCTTTATATGATCAGTTATATTTGTACTGTATATTAGAAAGTCATCAAGATACACCCAAACCCCTTTGTATAGGTGATCATGTAGGACCTCATTAATCAACTGCATGAATACGGCTGTGGCCCCTTGTAGCCCGAATGGCATTACTCTGAATTGATAGTTCTCCATGGGAGAGTTGAAGGCAGTTTTCCATTCGTTTTCCATTCGTCTCCCTCTTTTATTTTCTCAGGTCTAATTTATTGAAGACACTTCCTTTAGCCAGGTGGGTTAGTAAATCTTTCAGGAGGGGGAGGGGATATTTATTTTCCACACTCACCATGTTAAACCTTTATAATCTATGCAAAGACAAAGTGACCCATCTTTTTTTCCCTTTAAACAGTACATGGGCTCCCACAGCAGACTTGGCCCATTCAATGAACCCTCTCACTAGGTTTTTGTTCATGTAGTGCTGCCTCTCCTCCATTTCAATGGGGGACATAGCGTACATTTTTGGCCATGGGAGTTTGGCTCCTGGCAGTAGTTTGATAGCACAATCATTGGGTCTGTGAGGGGGCAGGGCATCGCATTCTTTTTCACTGAATGCCTCTGTTAGGTCCAGGTACTCTCTGGGGATAAGTGGCTTGCCTGGTAGCTGTGAGGTGGGCTAAATTTTCCTGTAATGTCTATAGAATCAATGGGATTGGGCCCTATAGATAGTCTCACAGTTCTCATTCCTTTCTCCTACCAGGTAAATGGCTTCCATTTTTCCAACCATGCTAATCCTAGGATCACAGCCACAGTCATTTTTGGAGCCACCAGGAAGCAAATAAACTTCCAGTGCTCGCCTATTACTAGGCATAGGAGCTCAGTTAATTGCATGACTAAAGTCCCTCCCATCAATGAGCCATCGGCTTGCTCAAACCTCACAGGTTTGAAGAGCAGTTTAGTTCGTGTGCCCAGTGTCAGGGCAAATGACAGGCTAATGATGCATCGGGAGCAGCCAGAATCGACTAGTACTTTTAAGTCTACTTGTGCCTCTAATTTAGGGATTATGAGTGTGGCAGGCAGTAAAAAAGGTGGAACGTGTCAACTCACCATCGGGTCGTTCTCCCCTTTGTTGTCACTGTTGAAGGTGGGTAGAGTGGGGGCGGGTCCAGTCTGAGGTCCGGCGTCCTCCTGAGTGGAGGATTTGATCTGGGCAACAGGCTCCTGGGTTACGCAGTTGGACTTCTCTCTCAGTGACTGCTGTGCAGGTCTCCTCCTTGCTGCTGCTTCCAGTCTACTCTGCTGTTGTGGGTAGTGGACTGGACAGTTCGCTGCTCGATGTCCCTGCTGTCCGCATCAGAAACACTTGATTGGTGGGCCTGTAGGTGGCCTGGGTCTTTTGGCAGTAGCAGTAGTTGGAGGTTTTTGGGGTGGTGGTTGCCGTTTGGGTTGTTGGTACGGCTTTGGTACTGCATCAGGTGGGAGAGGCTTCTTATAGTGGGGGAGCTGAACATGTAATCTTACTGCTGCCTGGTATCATTCTTGCAGCTGGGCCAGTACAGCTCATTAGATGCAGGCCTGAGATAGGTGGTCATCCAATCCTTCTCTGAAATGATGGACTATGGATTGCTCAGGCCATCTCTCTATCCGACCGGCTCTCTTGTGAAATTCTTGCACATACTCCAGGGCAGGCCGGCCAGCTTGTTTTACTTTATGGATTTGTTCTTCTGCTTTGAGGGCAATGGATGGGTCCTCAAATCTTTCAACCCTAGGAGGAAGAGGTGGGGGTCCTCCAACTCAGGGGCTTGCTCATTATATAAATTGTTTAACCATTCGGATGCTTCTTCCTCTAGGCCGGACACAATCACATCGACCATAGCACCTGGATCCAGGTAAAAATAGGCCCAGCAATTCAAATGAGAGCGTACTTGGTTGAGGGAAAAAATCAGTTTCTCTGGGTCCCCATTGAAGGTTGCTCTGAAAGGTGGGGCCATCATTGGTTGCTGGGGCCCCTACTGTGGCTGTTGCACTCTCAGTTGTCGCTGGCCCCATCCTGGCTGTTGATTCAATGGCTGCTGGGGCCCCCACTGCAGCTGTTGCACCCCCAGTTGTCAGTGGTCCTATCCTGGCTGTTGATTCAACAGCTGCTGGGCCCCCCACTGTGGCTGTTGCACCCCCAGTTGCGGGTGACCCCATTGGTGCTGCTGTATGCCCAGGGGTTGCATGTTCAGGCCCTGCTGCTGCCCCCCTTGCTGTGGTTGAATTACCAGCAATATTTGTCTCTCGAGGTCTTCTGAGGGGAGGCTGCTGTTGTCTTCCCTGCTGATGGCCAGCAGGAGGTCATGGCACCATCTGCTGCTGTAGGCCCCTGAATGGATGTTGCATAGGTGGGGGCTGCTGTTGTCTTCTCTGCTGTTGGTCTGCAGGGAATTGTGGCGCCCTCTGTTGCTGATCTACTACGAGTTGTGTTAGCCTCAATTGCTGTGGCGCCTCCCTCAATTGCGGGCTCCTCAGTGGTTGCTTGATGCTCGGGGGTGGTGACCAGCCTCCATGGAGTTGTCATTCTCCAACTAGCTGTTGTTCTCCTGGCTTCTGCATCACCCCAAGTTGTTGCAAGGGCTCTATTAGCTGATTTAGGCCCAGAGGTTGTTGCCCTTCCATCTGTCGGGGTTGCCATATTTCCCACTGCTGTGGGGGTCATAGGCTGGGACTCTCTTCATCTGTGGGACTGGAGGCCCTAGCAGGGGACTCCAGGGGTTGGAGGGCTGTTAGATCTGCGAAAGGGGGGCTGGGGGCCTCTCTCGGCAAAAGCTGCTCTGTGCTCCTCACTTCTAGCTCTTCAAACCTTTCTGCTAGATAGTCAATTGATTGGCTATGGGCTGCAGACAGATATTTCCATTCACTGGAATATTCAGTCTCAGATGGCCTGGCAGCTCCTCACCAGTCTGGGGAATGCGATTCATGGGACTCTCTTTGTTGTCGCTCCACCCCATCTGCCTTTGAAGCCCTTGGGGATGGCAAGGCTGCTTCGAGGCGTCTGGAGTCTCTGCTGGACTTAATCCATTCTGACGAACAGACCAATTCTCCTGGTTGTTTGGGTTTAGCTCCCAGCTGGGAGGATTGCTAAATCTCTTTTCCTACCGGCTTCTTCACTGGCACTTCCCCCCCCCCCCGGGGTAGCTGCTGCTGCTGGGGAGCTGGCTTCAGGCAATTTCTCCTCCTCCATGATGGAATTTTCCCCGACTCTTTGCCAGCCTGTCTCCCAGGTTTGGAAACAGTGGCGGTGGTTTAGGACCCCCTAATTAGTTTGTAAAGTTGGTGGATTTTGGCTTGATGTCAAGCTTCCGACGGACAAACTCTTAAAAGAACTCTGAGGCATTGTTTACCTTAAAAGTTTTTATTAGAGCTACATAACATAGGCAATACTTGATTAAAGCTCAAATCTGGTTTCCCCTCCCCTGAGCACAATAATATTAAAGCATAGTTCCCTCCTTTAGGTAACTGTCATAAATCACATTCTCTAATTAGTTTGAAAGGTAAGTTTTCCCTTCTTAGCTTAACCCACCAATTCTTATTGCCTCTTATTACATACAACCTTGAAAGTGCTCTGCTGCTATGTTATTATATCTAACTAATCCCCATGCATATTCTTCCTTCCCCTCCCATCTTCATCTAACTCTAACTCTAAAAGTGATACACAAGTAGAAATATAAAATAGCTGCTTCTTCATCTTTTGTCAAAGCAAGAACATCCGATGTTAGCAGCATTGACATCATCGGTATACTATATTATATAGTATAATATCTTCCCAGAATTGTTGCCACTTTAATATCTTTTCCAAGTTTGGAACTGTTGTTTGTTTTAGTAGTGGAATATAGAATATGAAGGGTAATGTTTCTCAACCTTATCAACTTTAAGGCTGCTGAGGAATTCTGGGAATTGAAATCCACACACTCAAAGTTGCTAAGGTTGAGAAACTTTGATCTACAGGCTCAGGCATGAATGTTCAGTACAATGTTCATAAACAAAAATAAAATAGCATATATTGTTTGTAGTATGAAAGGAGACTCACACGAATCTTGAGCAGCTGTGTTCTTTATTGGTTAACATTCACTCATATATGTATGTCTTAAACAATAGCTTTAGCAGTTAAACATTAACAGTTTACATGCCATCCCGAAATTGGTTGTTTTTCCTTATCTATTGCTTATCCCTTTCAATTAACACAAGGATTAATATATGTTCCAGTTTCCTGCATTCCATAAGCTTATCTTTCTAATTTAAGATCTTGTTTTTCGCATGTTATCTCAAGCGCACTCTGTACACTTCCTCTGTATTCCCTGTCTGAGGTTTGCCATCCAAAACAGAGACATGCAAGAGCATGTACTTCAAGATGGACTCAGAAAACATGCCTACATGTCCTCTATTTTTATTTTAAATTGAGGAAACAAAGCCTTTTGAAGATTTTGAAGCTGAATGGGATGGAGAGAAACTGGAGTAGGGCGAAATAAGGCAATAAAAGAAGGTATACATTGAGCAGAACAGCAACAAGCAATACAAAATCCAATAACCAAGAGGCCATAGAACAATAGTTGACGGAGCCAAGTCCAATCAGGAAGCCAATTAGTCAACCATTCAAAAGGGGAGGGAGTATGAGTATTATCCAAAATATATGTTTGGAGTTTAGCTAATTCATCCTCAATGGTTTTATTCAAAGAATGGTAATGCACAGCACAAGCATGATTACCCACAAGCTTACAAAATCCCCCCTGATGTGCTAACAAATAATCAATTGCAAAGCGCTGCTGAATCATGTCTTGGTTTTGAGTTCTTCAATTTCAGCCTGCAAATCACGAACAATGGCAGCAGTGGCATTTATAGTCTTCTCCAAGCAACAAGTGAGCCCTAGAATAGGATGGCGATTTTCTTGTGCTATGATGCCAGGATAAGAGCCTAAGGTGATAATGCCAGTAATGGCACCAGCAATAGCACGGCCAAAGGTGGAACCTCCAGAAAGCTGTTTGTCAATGATAACATTATCCTCATACATGGGACCCATGAGATCTCGACGAAGCCGGGAGGAAGAAACTGCAGGGGCAACTTGAACAGGTAGAGAAGGATAACCTATAGCAGCACACTGATAATTTTGAGGGTGCACATTTGTGGCATACTTATCAAAAAAGAACCACATATTGGGATCCTTCAGCTGCCATCCAGCACAAATGGAGCCTGGATTAGAGCTATCAGTGCCATTGAACATGGGAAAATCTTGTGGATATGATTCAGGGGCAATATTATGGCCATAAAGAGAGGTGTTAAAGGTTTCCCATAACCAATAGTAGTCAGAACAATAGGTATAATTTCCAAGTTTATTGAGAATTTTACGAGCTTTACTTACAGTATATCCTTCCAGTTGTTAAGCCAAGTATGACCGGCATGGCAACAAAAACAAACCCCTTTTGTAAAATGGGTAATTTTAAAATAACGCCACTGAACATTGTTCAGCTGAGTAGGAGGTTTTGGAAAGATCCAAGAATTCTGAATATTCTGTAGTTGGGAGACCACAAATGCAGTGGACACTATAAGATTTGGTATAAATGCTACTTGGCCAAGGGCCATAGGTGGCTCATAATATAGCACAACCCCTGGACCATGTACAGTGAACATGTATTGAGCGTGACACACCCATAAATTGGGACTCAGGGCAACATATGTGGTATTGCTATCCTCAAAGTCAGTGGTAGCTATAGCAGAAGGAAACAGCAAACAAAGGAACAATAAAACAGTGACAGAATTAGCTGTTATGATGGCAGATACAGCAGCTACCAAATTTTCTGGTGTCTGAGGCAAAGCTGCCTTATCTAATTGCTGTTGGTCTTGATAAGTAGTAGCCTTCACCTGTCCCCATGTGAGTGCGCCAGCTTGTTCAGTTTTAACTTTTGGAAGCTGGGTCTCTGTTTTCAGCTGAAGATTGAAGTTCGGAATCGGATTGGACAGACCCTGATGCCATGCCATGATACGGACGAATATTGCATGGAGGGGTGGCAGACAAATGCACCCACTCATGAATATTAATCCTTCTATCAGAACATGGAGTATACAAACATCCTGTAGGTAAGGGGGATGTTGGAATAAGCGCAAGCTGAAGACAAGAGGTAGCACAGGGCAGGCAATCAACAAACCTCCCTTTAAGCTTGGTAAACAATGTAGCCAAACAATCTTGCTGTTTGACAGAGAGATAAACCAGATCTCCTGGCTGCTTAGGACCCTTAAGTAACTGAAAGAGAGGAAGCATCTCCCCTGTGGTGATAGAAAAGAAAGGGCAAGTCCAATTTATAATAACAAGCAATTTCTGCCACTGTACCAATGAATAAGATGATAAAACCTTCAGGTCAGGCAAGATAGGAATGGAAGAATCATGTAACAAACAATGTCCAAGGTATAGATAAGACTCAACAAGTTGAATCTTTTCCTTTGCTATATACAGCCCCCTTTTTGCAACAACAGCCTCCAATGCAGCTGCAGTCTTGCGAGGATCTATAGATTCACCAGCAACCAGGATATCATCCATATAATGATACACAATATATGTGGGATACATATCCCGAAATGGCTGAAGAGCCTGATCCACAAAATACTGACATAAAGTAGGGGAATTCAGCATGCCCTGAGGCAATACACACCACTGATATCGCCGGATAGGCATGCTGTTATTCAAAACAGGGACTGTAAAAGCAAATTTTTCTTTATCCTGAGCTTGCAAAGGGATGGTAAAGAAACAATCCTTTAAATCTACCACCAAAATTTTATAATTTGTAGGAATTAAGTTTGGATTAGGTAATCCACATTGCAAAGGACCCATAGGTTGAATACATGAATTGATTTTTCTGAGATCATGCAGGAATCTCCATTTTCCACTTTTCTTTTTTTTACAAAAACAGGAGTGTTCCAACAGCTAGTAGAAAATTCAATATGACCAGTTCGATATTGCTCCTCCACCAAAGTATGAAGGGCAGATAGCTTTTCCTGGGAAAGTGGCCACTGCTCTACCCAAACAGGCATAGTCCAGGTCCATTTAAGAGGTAGAGCCATCATCCAAAACTAAATGAGCATCTAAAAAGGTAAGGATATCATGACCCCATATATTGGTGTGAATGTCAAGAATATACGGATGAAAAGAGAATGTCTTACCAGCACCAGTGGAAACTGAAATAGCATGAACGCTTTGCCACGCATCTGTTGAACCGCCAACACCCCACAAAGAAGAAACACGTTGCTTGGGCCACTGAACAGGCCACTGTAACGAAGAAATAACAGTAACATCTGCTCCAGTATCTAAAAGACCCTGAAATGGTTGCTTATTTAAGTATAAAGTAGGGGGCGGGAAGAAGTAACTTGTTTCACCAGTGCCACTGAAGTGGAAGTGGAGCCAAAACCAGAATTTCCCCGAGCTCGTCCCTGGCTTTGGAACGACATAAGGAAGAAGCAATAGCTGAGCAATTGAAGAATTTTTAGGAAGAAGCTGGGGCATGTTGGCCCAAACCTGCATCATAATAATTCCAGTATACTCAGAATCTACGACACCTGGAACCACAAAGCAACCCCTTTTGTGTGCAGATGAAAGAGGCAACAATAAGCCCACAGTATCAACAGGCAAAGGTCCATGATACTGAGGTGGAATAAGGTTCACTTGCAGTGGGAACTTAAAATCACTATCCTTCTGGGTAATTAGATCGATCCCAGCACTACCTGCTGTGGCCGGGGAGGTGGAGAGAAAGTCTGAGGAGGCTGAGCCACTATTGGGAAGGCACTCTTTGGTGTCTGGGTGGGTGCCCCACCCATTAACAAGTTTCCTGAGCGAAAGCAACATTGAGTAGCCCAATGAAATCCCTTTTTACAGACTGGGCATTTCTTTGATGGCCTATTTTGAGCACTGTTAGGGGCCACTGAATGACATTCCCTTTGAAAAT
Organism: Vipera ursinii; assembly: GCF_947247035.1. Classification (NCBI taxonomy): domain Eukaryota; kingdom Metazoa; phylum Chordata; class Lepidosauria; order Squamata; family Viperidae; genus Vipera; species Vipera ursinii. The sequence goes on from NC_139513.1 coordinate 178,911,734, forward strand.
GGCCAGGTTTTCCACATTTAAAGCAAGAACCAGTGGGTTTCTGGCCCTTCTGAATAGCTGCTGCCAGGAGATGCATTTTGTAAGTCTGAGAACCAATATCCTGGCACACGGCTGCCTTTTCCTTCCGGAAGGCCTGCCGGCCTGAAGATCGTTGGAGGCGTGGCCTTGCCATTTGAATTGCTGCTGGGCTCTTTTTTGCACCTCGGAGATATGAAAAGCGGGTGGGCGCCATTTTCAACGGCGCGGAGATTCCCTTCTCGATGGCTTGTGAACACTCCGTGGCATGGCCTTCGTACTTTGCTTGGTTGGGAGGGGCCTGGTTTGAGCCCCCTAGATTGGCTGACTTACACTGTCTTGATATGCAAGACTGTCTCCTTAATGCCCGGTTGGTTGGAGAAGGGCAGAATACGAACATTTGTCCCTGCCCCTATGGCTTCCCATTGCCAGTCCGGCATGGTCCCGGGATCAGTCCGCGGTGAGAGGGTGGTCTGGATTGGTCATCAACCACCCACTGATGTGAGAGGTCAGTGGGATAGGTTTTTCCCGGTACTTTGGGCTCAGTCCACCATAGATGGGTTCCCTCAGTGGTGGTGAGAGAGCCGCTGTGGTTGCTCTGCCTGGCTGACTCGGGTGAGAGCCGAGTTGAACTGAATTGGTGGAATGAGATATATTCTGGCTTTAATTTAACATCATTATTGTCATCTAACTATCCATTTGGTTATATTGCCCTATGCGGTTTTTTTATTATACTATAGCCCGTATTCAGTACTCTAGCACGGACTTATTTGCTCTCAGGGGGGCTCCTCCCTCCTGGATATGACCTGTTGCCATGTCCCTTTCTTCCCTTAAGGACGGCCCAATTGTTGGGACCCCGAGAGGTGGTTGGGCTTAGGTAGGGGCCTCTGGTGTAAATTTATTAAGAGGCCCCTGGTATGTTTTTTAGCCAATTATTTTAAAGGGTTAGGGAGGGGGGAAAATGGTAGGGAGGGGAGGGAATCGGGCTGTGTTTCTCCAGCCAGCTGTCAGTCTGGGCCTATAATGGTTCCCAGTGAGATGGGGTTGGGGGCACGGACTTTTGGTTCTGTTAGTACTGGGGTGGGGTTGCAAATCCCCATGACGATGGGGAATGGCAGCAGGCGGTTACACGGAGGGCCGTATCAACATCTGGGATCATGCCCCCGCTGTCTTCGAGTGGTGGTGTGCTCCAACCCTCCGGTTGGCCCCCTTTTATCCGGGATTGATGGGGATCAGGACCCTGGACTCAGGCTTGTGTATTTTAATGCCAGATCCATTGTGAACAAGGCTCCCCTTGTCTGTGATCTGATCAAGGAGGAACACGCGGATCTGGCATGCATTACAGAGACCTGGTTGGGCCCAGAGGGCGGTGTCCCTCTGATTGAGTTGTGCCCTCCGGGTTTCTGTGTACTACACCAGCCGCGGGCTCAGGGCAGGGGCGGTGGGGTGGCGGTGGTTATTCGGGAGACCTTATGTCCGAGGGAGACCACCGTTGTACAGATAGGCGGGAGTGAGTCCCTCCTCTTGAGATGTGGCCCTCGGGCTCAGTTGGGCCTGTTGCTAACATACCTGGCACCCAGCTGTGTGACAACAGCCCTGCCCGAGCTGCTCGACACCCTCTCAGGGTTGACAGTGGAGTTCCCCAGACTCATTGTTCTGGGTGACTTCAACCTGTCTTCTCTGGGAGTATCATCAGAGTTAGCTCGGGAGTTCATGGCCTCCATGACGGCCATGGACCTGACTCAAGTAATTCAGGGTCCGACTCACGGGGGGGGGGTCACACTCTTGACCTGGTTTTCTTATCTAGACAATGGTTGGATGATCTGGGAGGGGGCTTACCAACTATTGTCCCCCTGTCATGGTCCGATCATTATCTCCTGCGGCTGGTCTTCCGCTATGTCACCCCCGCCGCTGGGCTGCGGACCTGATCAGGTGGTTCCGCCCCAGGCACCTAATGGACCCTGATTGGTTCCAGATAGTGCTTGGGTCTGTTCCTATCTCCCTCACTGACAGCTCAGCCGATGCCTTAGTGGATGCCTGGGAAAGGGCTGCCACTGAGGCACTCGACCGTGTTGTCCCCTTGTGACCCCTAACCCGACGCAGATCCTGGTGGGCTCCATGGTTTTCTTCGGAGCTCCGGGAGATGAAACGTCGGAGATAGGTTCTAGAGTGCTGTTGGAGATCCAGCCGATCTGAACCTGACCAATTGCGGCTAAGAGCCTTTACAAGGTCTTATCTCGCTGCAATGAGGACGGCAAAGTCTAATTACTTCGCTACCCTCATCGCGTCTGCAGATAATCAGCCAGCCGCCCTGTTTCGGGTTACTTGCTCCCTCCTTCATCTGGAGGAGAGGGAGGATCCCTTGCAGGGGCAGGCTGAGGAGTTCAGTCGTCATCTTGCGGATAAATTGCTCAGATTCGGGCTGGCTTGGACTCTGACTGGACAGAGTCTGACAGGGAGGAATCAAGTGGTCTTGAAAGTGTTATCTGGACTGAGTTTGATCCTATGACCCCCGATGAGGTGGACAGGATCATGAGGAGGCTGAGCTCTACCACCTGTTTATTGGACCCGTGCCCCTCCTGGCTGGTTTATGCAGCCCGGGAGAAGACACGAGGCTGGTTCCAGGCAGTAATAACTGCTGCTTTGAGCAAGGGTGTTTTCCCTTCTGCCTTGAAAGAGGCAGTTGTGAGGCCCCTCCTCAAGAAGCCCACCCTGGACTCAGCGATTTTGAATAACTATCATCCTGTCTCCAACCTTCGCTTTTTGGCGAAGGTTGTTGAGACTGTGGTAGCGCATCAGCTCCCTCTGTTCCTGGAGGAAACTGATTATCTCGACCCGTACCAATCGGGTTTCAGACCTGGGCATAGCACAGAGACGGCATTGGTCGCACTGGTGAATGATCTCTGGCGGGCTCGGGACAGGGGTTGTTCCTTTGTCCTAGTCCTATTAGACCTCTCAGCAGCTTTTGATACCATCGACCATGGTATCCTACTGTGGTGTCTCAGGGGGCTGGGAGTGGGGGGGCACTGTTTTACAGTGGTTCTCCTCCTACCTCCTGGGCTGCTCGCAGTCGGTGTTGACGGGAGGACAGAGGTCCACCCCGAGATCTCTCGTTTGTGGAGTCCCTCAGGGGTCGGTCCTCTCTCCCCTCCTGTTCAACATCTACATGAAGCCGCTGGGTGAGCTCATTCGTGGTTTTGGGGTGGGGTATCACCAGTACGCTGATGATACCCAACTTTTTCTTTCCACCCCGAACCAACCCAGTGATGCCCTCACCGTGATGTCCCGTTGCCTGGAGGTGGTCTAGGTTTGGATGGGGAGAAACAGGCTTCGTCTCAATCCTGACAGGACTGAGTAGCTGTTCATACCGGCATCTCGGGCTGACCAGCCTTCTCCATCATTAACAATAGGGGATGAGGTATTACCCCCTGTTGATAGGGCTCCCAACTTGGGCATCCTCCTGGATTCACAGCTCAGTTTGGAAGATCACATAGGAGCCGTGACCAGGGGGGCTTTTGCCCAGATTTGCCTGGTGCGCCAGTTGCGTCCCTATCTGGACCAAGATGCTCTATGTACAGTCACTCATGCGCTCGTGACCTCCCAGTTAGACTACTGCAATGCCCTCTACATGGGGCTGCCCTGGAGGACCACCCGAAGGCTTCAACTGGTGCAGAATTCAGCCGTGCGAGTTTTGATGGGAGCTTCCCGATACTCCCGTGTAACACCTCTTCTCCGTGAGCTACATTGGCTTCCGGTTGCCCTCCAGGTGAGATTCAAGGTGCTGGTAATGACCTATAAAGCCCTAAATGGCTTGGGTCCGGACTATCTAAGGGAACACCTGCTGCCAGCATCATCTTCCCATCGTCCTGTGAGCCCCCACAGGGAGGGCCTTCTCAGGGTACCGGCGGTTAATGAATGCTGGCGGGTTATTCCCAGGGGAAGGGCGTTCTCTGTGGGTGCGCCTGCCCTATAGAACCAACTACCCACGGAACGTAGGACTGCCCCCGACCTTCGCTCATTTTGCTGGGACCTGAAAACTTTGCTCTTCGATCTGTTTGGTCCAGACTGTGGGGTTGTTAATTTAACTGGGTTTTAGATTTACTCTTGGGGCTTGAATTTAATTTAATTGTTTTAATTGATTTTAATTTTTTGTATTTCATGGTTTTAACTGCCCTGTAAACCGCCCTGAGTCCTACGGGAATAGGGCGGTATACAAATTCAATAAAATAAATAAATAAATAAAATATCAGCTAAAGTATAATAGCCAGAAGCTTTCAATGGCTGAAGAGCCCTTTTACATTCAGTGTTGGTATTTTCTGTAGCTAGCTGCCTCAACAATTCCCCAGCAGCTTCAGCATTATCAAACTGCTGTTTAATGGCCTTAGACAATCTTTCTACAAACTCTGCATATGGCTCATTAGCAGCCTGCCGTATGCTGGAGAAGCTTACTTTGCTTTCTCCAGTCTGGGGAACCTTCAGAAAGGCATGAAAGGCACATTCTGATACCATTGCCAAGGTGGCTTGGGGTAAAGCAAGCTGAGTTGGTATGGTAGCAAAGGGTGCAACCCCTGCTAACTGCTCAGCGGTGTATGCCCTCCCCAGGCAAGGCAGCAGCCTGAGCATGACGAATGTACCCGCTCTCCCAGACTATATATTGCATTGATGTTAACATCATACGACATAACTGCTTCCAATCTTCTGGTACCATAATATATCCATTCTTAATTCCTTCTAGAAGACCTTTGTGAAATTACTAGTTAAACCATACTCAGTGATAGCCTTTTTAAGTTCCCTCAGAATCTGATAAGGTAAACCTTCCCATTCTGCTGTCTGCTGCCCCAATAGTTGACCTTCCCCCTCTCTATATTGAACAGGGCAAAGAGCCAAAAGCTCAGCGAGTTCTGCACCAGATAAAGATGGATCCTTTTTACAGGATTCCACCATTTTTTTTGAAAAGAAGACCTTGCAGGACAAGGTTGACCAGTATCTGTGGGAGCAGTGGGACTAATATAAGGGGCTGCCGGTGGACAAATAACTGGAGAAGTATAAGCCGGAGGGGGAGGTGGTGACACTAATGATACTACATTGTTGCCAAATTTTTCTATAGCATGCCGACATAAATGCCAGAGATGTAGAATTTCAACAGCAGCCCTAGGCTCCGCATGTAAAGTAGTTCCAATTTTTTCCCAATCTGTTAATTTTAAAGATCCCTTTTCTGGGTACCATAAACATTGAGCAGAAACCTCCTGAACCAGCCGGGAAAGGCTTCGCTGAGATACCTCATGACTGTCCTTTTTTAATAAAAACCCGAGTTCCTCAACATGCTTCCTTTGCAATTCAGAAAGCAAAGACCCCATACTTACAGAAACCCAAATAGAGGGTTGACGGTGCACCAAGTCCTTGCCGGACAAAGTATTGGGTCCCTGTTCAGACGCCACGTGTAGTATGAAAGGAGACTCACATGAATCTTGAGCAGCTGTGTTCTTTATTGGTTAACATTCACTCATATATGTATGTCTTAAACAATAGCTTTAGCAGTTAAACATTAACAGTTTACATGCCATCCCAAAATTGGTTGTTTTTCCTTATCTATTGCTTATCCCTTTCAATTAACACAAGGATTAATATATGTTCCAGTTTCCTGCATTCCATAAGCTTATCTTTCTAATTTAAAATCTTGTTTTTCGCATGTTATCTCAAGCGTACTCTGTACACTTCCTCTGTATTCCCTGTCTGAGGTTTGCCATCCAAAACAGAGACATGCAGAGCGTGTACTTCAAGATGGACTCAGAAAACATGCCTACAATTGTTCAACTTAAATAGGCCCATCTAGATTTGTATTGCTCTGTACTAAATAATGTAAACAAGCTTGTTGTCAGATTAAAGCAGTCTTTAGTCTTCCGAAAAATCTTTACCTCCTGAGGTTGTTTTTCTGGGCAATATTATTGTTTAGGTGAAAGGATTGTATATGAACCAGATACCCAGTCTGAAGGTATCACTAGGTGAGGACCCAGAATGTCTCTCCAACATCAACACCATCCTATCAAGCCTTCCCTTCCTTCTTCCCAGTTGATATCTGGCGACAGCATCACCTCTCCTCCAATCCTGCTGAGAGGAGCTGCTCTGGATAAGATGCTTTGAAGGTGGAGTTCCATTTCTTTATCCATCTTGATATCTTACCAACCGAGTGTAATAATCAAAGTTAAACATGAGGTATTGATATGAGGGAGTGCCAAACTGTTCAAAGAGATGCTATCATGGAGTTGAAAACTCAACCTGCAATACTAAAGGTTAACTTTGTCAGTGCCAGGACAGATAATTAATAAAAGTGACTTCATTTATGATGTTTCCTCAATGCTATACAGTAATTAAAATATGATTTACTTTACATTAATAACTATGCTTGACTGGCGTTATATTATGAACAACTAAACCAGAACTCTAGAGGGAAATTGTATTACAAACTCAGATAAACTCCAAACAATCTTAGAAGAGGCATTAGGATAGTGAAACAGCAATATAAACATAAGGTGGAGAAGCACTTAGCAGACAACAATCTGAGGCAAGTGTGGCAGGGACTGAAGCAATTAACCAACTACAAGGGCAGTACGAGGAGCATGGTTAACACCGATGCCTCATTGGCTGGGGAGCTGAATATCTTCTTTGCTTGCTACGAGGTAAAAAGACCTGGCCCCGTAGCCTCTGCTGGCCGGCCTTCTGATTTTCAGCAACTCACCCTATCTGAAGACCAAGTGAGAACTGTATTGAAGGCTGTGAATCCCAGCAAAGCCGCAGGCCCAGATGGGGTGCTGGGGATAGTGGTTAGGAATTGTGCCGACCAATTAGCAGGGGTCCTGACAAGGATTTTTAACATCTTGCAAACGGCATGTACACCATCGTGCTTGAAAGCAGCTACCATTGTCCCAGTCCCCAAGAAAACTGCAGTTGAGTGCCTGAATGACTACAGACCTGTTGCATTAACATCTGTAGTCATGAAATGCTTTGAAAGATTGGTTCTCCAACATCTCAGGACATGCCTCCCACTGGATTTTGATAAACATCAATTTGCTTATAGGGGCAATAGGTCGACAGACAATGCCATAGCTACTGCTTTACACTCTGTAGCAAGTCTTCTTGAGAAACCTGGAAGTTATGTCAGGATGCTTTTTGTTGATTATAGCTTGGCTTTCAATACCATTTTGCCGAGCATTCTCATCAAGAAGCTGACTGACTTGAAATTCTCCCCCTCCACCTGCGATTGGATTCAAGACTTTCTTAGGGACCAGTTACAAAAATTGAGGGTCGGGCCTGCTTTGTCCACCCCCCTGAAGCTTGGCACCGGCTCGCCACAGGGCTGCGTGCTTAGCCCCTACCTGTACTCTTTGTACACATATGACTGTGTATCATCCGACCCATCTACTGCGATAATTAAGTTCGCAGATGATATGACCGTGGTGGGTCTTATTACAGGTGGGGATGAGACAGCATACAGGGCGGAGGTACAAAAACTATCCATATGGTGTTGTAACAACAACTTGCACCTGAACATCAGCAAGACAAAAGAGATGGTGCTAGACTTCAGGAGGAAAAAGGAGGAACCTGCCCCACTTTACATCAGGGAGGATTGTGTGGAGAGAGTTTTCTCCTTTAAATTTCTGGGAGTCTACCTCTGCGAAGATCTGACCTGGAAAGTTAATACAACCCAGGTGGCCAGAAAGGCCCAACAGAGGCTGCACCTTTCTCAGGGTCTTGCGGAAGAACAGGGTAGAACCACGGCTTATGACCCTCTTTTACCGGTCTACTATAGAGAGCGTCCTCTCGTATGGTATTGTGGTTTGGTATGCTGGTCTGACAGCCGCAAATAGGAAGGCATTACAGAGGGTGGTGAGCACAGCACAAGACATTGTGGGCTGTCCCCTGAAACCACTGGATGACATCGCCAAGGCTCGCTGCCTTGGAAGAGTGAGGAAAATTCTCAGGGATGACTCACACCCTGGACGGTATCTCTTTACTCTCCTACCATCCGGTAGGAGATATAGGAGTATAGCCAGCTGCAGCAACAGGCTGAAAAACAGCTTTTATCTATGGGCTGTTAGGCTTTTGAATGGGAAATAATTTTTATAAACTTTATGCATAATTGACTTGTGAGGCCGGTGTGTTGTGCTATTAGTTCACATGGTGTAATAAGATGGAGGGTTTGTGTCACTGTAAGCTGGGGGATGGGAGCACGATGGGAGGCTCAGCCAATCCAATCTATACATGGTTGTACTTTGACAATAAAGGTTCATTCATTCATTCATTCATTCATTCATTCATTCATTCAACAAGTCCTAGCTGGAGCAGCAAATGTTGCCATTGCTATCTTCCACAAACCAAAATATGTGTCAGACTTGCCTCAGCATGGACTCCTAGGTAGAAACAATCTTTTGCTCCATTTGTTGCACAATGAATTTTTTATTAGAAGTGAATTACAATAGATCAAACCAGAACTAAAGGGTTGTGCACAAGGTTTCCCCAGTTAACTTTCCCTTTCCCATTCCTCCCCTCTGTTATCTCCCTATTGTCCAGTCACATTCAAAGGAATCATTTTGGTAACATTCCCTGCATTTGCAGGCTAGATAGTGAATCATTGCATTCCCCTCTGGTTTTGAGACAATGAACTGATGTCTCAGGAAGGCATGATGAGTTATTTCAGTTTTCCAGCAGCTCCCTCCTTCCATAGTCTATGGCAGGCTGGCATCTATCAGTAGCAAAGGAAGGATAAAGCTTAGGATGGCAGTTCAGACAATATGTAATATCTGAAGCATCTTTTTTCATTTCACAAAAATGTAACGTTAGCAGCAGCAGTGCGTACTGTTTAGAATCAATCATCTATAGCAAAAATCTCAATCTGATATGTAGGGATGGCAACAAATTCCCTGGCACTCACTAAGCTCTCAGGACTGTTTAATTTTATAAAATAGTGGATGGCTGCAGTGAGCTCTGCTTCTTCTAATCTATAGTTTTGTGACAATCATTTTGTGAAAGTGCTCACAACATGCTCTTAGAATGCCAGGGCTGCTGATAGGCCCAAATATGGAAACCTCTTGCCTAATGTAAGATTTGACAGAGATATACATGAAAAAAGGACAAAAGAAAAATAGGATTTTCCTTAAAAGTCAATGTCACATTTACAAAATATTAAGGCAAAAATTTGCTGCCACCTTGTTCTGAAAACTATTTTTAAAAATTATTTGAGAAAGAGACACATATTTTTGAAGATAATTGTGTTATGACTGGACCAACACACAATTACTTGATTCGGGAGGCTCCCCCTTTTCTGCATTGGGTCCTCTTTTGATGAAAAAATAATGCAAAAGTAAATGTCACAATCAGTCATTTGTTTCCTCTAGAGTAGACCCACCATACATACTTACTTCTCAAAAATGTTTAATGTGTTACTTAATACATTATGACCAAAAAGGAAATACAATTTTAAAGTTATGGTGAAATTTCACATTAAGTAATATTCATTCTCAGTGTTTTGTATCAGAGAGGCCTGTCTAGTACCAGTAAAGATCGTTTTAGCATTCTTTTTCTACTTTATAACACAAGAGAACTGTCCCTAGGAATATTTTTCCCTTCCACACTAATGGAGAATTGCGGGGGGTTTCTAAGAGACCCAAGAACTCTTCCAGCAAAAATGAAAATAGAAACAGATTAACTTGAAATTGCAGCAGATAATATAATTGTTGACAACATATTTAATATTCTTCTCCTTTATTCACATTAAAAGTTATTGTTCAGTAACAGTTTATAAGACTAGTTAGAGTTGAGCACCTTCAAATTGAATTAAATAAATAAGGTCTTAATTAAATAAATAAGGTCTGCAAAGACAGAACACAAGCCAGCTTGCTTTCTTTGGTGTCACATAAAGCACTCCTGGGTAGCATGATGGTATATAAAAAGGGCCCTGATCCTAAAAGGGGAAACTTTGAAACAAAACAGGGAACTTGCCAAACATTTCCCTCCAGAGCACGGATAGGAACTTCAAGATATTGCTAATACCTTTCCTCCTAGAAATATAGCAGAAAGCTTGCCTGGGGTTTCCAGGCATCACAGCCAACAAAAACTCTTCTTCCTCTTGGATAGGAAGAAATATCTGTTGCAAAACACTGAACCACAAATCATAGTTGAAGAACCACAATGCTTGGATTCACATGACCGATAAAGCTAATATCCAAACAGACTAAGTGCTAGAAGAACCTGCTTAATTATTAGAGCAGGTTGATAGTGGAATCAATCTCCTAAAGAGGTAGTGGACTCCCATTTAGAAGAACTGTTTAAAGTGAAGATGCTTTTATTTCAACTTCTCTGCTGAGTAGGACATTGAACATAGTGGCCCCTTCCAACTGAGCAATTCAATTCATGGGTTGTGTGAAGCAAATTCTAGTGAAAAGGTTCACTCATGAGAGGCCATCTATCAGTCAAATGTTTAGGCCAGAGACACTAAGCACAGCAAAGCATCTTGTAGCTTACCAGAATGAACAAAGGTGCCTGTGCAAGAGCAAGTTAACCAAACAGACCCTTATCCACGTATCTCCATTATTAACATTTTATATGAACAAAAAACTTCATAACATAGTGACCAGATGTGCGCAGGTGAAATATGTGAACCTTGTAATCAGTAACAATGCCTCTATATTCAGTATTACTAAAATAAATGGAGTTTTCTATCTTTTTTTCCCCTTTAGGAAAATGATGAAAATTGTAGCAGCAATTTTATCACAAGATAAGTCAAGAGCAAGAGAAAATTGCCTGTTGCTTACGTATCTCCATCACAAGGTTGACTTTTGCAGAACAAAACAGAGGATATAAAGATTAACCAAGGTTTCTGACTGATCTCAGCATCACAGAGCCTTGGTGAGCAAGTTTGTTTACCAACTCTTGGTCCTTGAATAGTTTGTTTAATGCGTCAAGGCATTAAGTGTGTTATGAGTGATGGAAGAAATACAGTTCAACCAATGAGACTCCAGTGTAAAACGTCTGAAAATCATTTAGTCAAGGCATGTTTTAATTACATGTAGTTTGCTCTTCCCAGTGCTTTTTTTTTTTAAAAAAAAGGTGCCGGAACTCTCATCTTGGCGCAGGAGGTGGGGGGATGGGGGGCCGCGCTGCTGTGGTCACAGGTGCGAGGGGTGTTGGTGGTGGGCTCTCCCCCTAGGTCCGGAGCCGGCATGGCTGGTGCTGTGGGAGCAGCAGAGCCCGCTCTATATGACGGGGCTGCGCAGGGTGGGAGGTGCGGGCCAGGCGATGCAGGGCAGCCACTTAGGCGTGCAGGGCGAGGTGACAGTGGCGCAGGTACAGCACCAGGTAGGCCACCAGCCTGGCTGACATGGGTGTGCACAAGGAAGGAGTGCACATGGACTCCGCAGAACCCACCTCCCACTCCTTGTCTTCTCTTACTTACCTAGTTGAGATGGTGTAGTTGGGCAGCAGGGAGGGATGCAAAGTTCCTGCCTACTCGCTTTCGCTGCAGACAACTAGCCAGTGCAACATTTGCCAGCCAGGTCTTTTGGCGTGCTCAGCAGCAATTCCTATTGGCTTTTGAAAGCCAATAGGCTTTTGAAAGCCAATAGAGGGAGTAGCATAGCTTGTGCAAAAGGTTTTTTTGTGTGTGTGTGCAAAAAAAGGTGCTGGCACGCCATTCTGAGCATTCTATGAGAAAAAGCCCTGCTTTTATGTTTTAATCTTATGATTTTAAAAATATATTTTTTTCTATTGTAAGTTGCCCCAAACCTTGCCATGTGGATTGCATACAAATATTATATAATTGGTAAATAAAGGTAGAACATATGTTAAATATACATCAAATGATAATATGCTTCCCTACAAAGTCAATTCTTGCTCAATGACAGACCAAGGAGTTAACTCGGAAAGGCAAGAGGAAAATCTAGAAGAGATCTGTGCAACTTGTAGAAGGGAAAGGCCCATTAAAAATTAAAAATCTTTGTGGTCTGCAAAGGAATGCTGGTGGGCTGATCAATGATTTGGTGACTAGAGGAGCATCTACAGTGTTGGAGCTCGTGGTCATGGTAAGCCATGGAGGCACTAGGCAACATGACTTTCAGGGCAGTGGTGGTGATTTTATTACTTTTTCTTTTTAAAAAAAAGTCTGTGCTCTGTCCAAGGGTGCTTGGTAGGCTGCACGTACAGGCCTGGTCTAGAATTTATTTTGGAGCATTCAACTATCTAGAGCAGGCATGTCAAACTCATTTTGTTTGAGGCAACTTCTAATAAATATTTCCTATTAATTTGTTTTAATAAAATAATTTTCTTTTCTTGTGTTGGTTTCTGGGAGGCTTCTCCTGGACTGTTCAGAGAGACTGCTGTCTCTCCTAAGTCCCTGGGATTTCCTTCCTTCATTCCACCCCTTCAGGGTGGATTCTGGCCCCTTAGGGTCCCCAACAAAAAGAAATTTCAGCCGAAGGATTCGGCATTCTGAATCTTCCAACTGCTACGCTGGAAAACAGGAACTGGAAGCCTGCTGGTGAAACTTCTGAAGAGGGAGTAATAGACAGCTTGCTGAGGCACCTGGACCCGGATAAACCTTTTGCAATACAGGTAGATGCAAGCGATGTGGCAGTGGAAGCTGTATTATTATAGGAAATGACAAGGGGGAACTGCAACCATGTGCATATATGTCCAGAAAACTCACTGACAGAACAACATTGGACTGTGTGGAAAAAGGAGGCTTATGCTGTGAGGTGATCATTACTTACGTGGCGTCATTTCCTTGATGGAAATAAAATCCCCTTCAAGGTCTGGGCGGAACATAAAAATTTGGAAGCTCTAAAAACACCCAGAAAACTCACTCATAAGCAAGCCTGCTGGTCTGAGCACTTTCACCAATTCCGTTTCACACTTAAACACTTGCTGAGAAAAAAGAATTTCCTTGCAGATGCATTGTCTCACATGCCCCAATACAAGAGCACAGGAGCCACTGAGTTTAAACCACTTATGCCCATACCACAACTGGCCAGGCCCAAACTAAAATAAACCCACAGCTGGGTAGCCAAACTGGAATTGAATTCTGAAAGACTTTGGAAACAGATGAATGGTTCCAGAAAAATAAACATGTGTGCACAATTAAAGATGGACTACCCTGGGTGGGGGAAAAGTTATATATACCCGCCACCCAGAGGATGGGTGGTTTTTATTTTAATTCCATTTATATCCCACACTTCTCCGAAGACTCAGGGCGGCTTTACAAACTTAGCAGTAGCCTTCATTCTATGTATATGCCTGCTTATTAGGGCTTTCACACACACCCCAAGCGGCATTATTACAAAGTCAGCTTAATTGCCCCCAACAATCTGGGTCCTCATTTTACCTACCTAGGAGGATGGAAGGCTGAGTCAACCTTGAGCCTGGTGGGATGCGAACCTGCACTAATTGCACTAACCTGCACTAATTTCATGCAGTTGTGCTATGATACAAAGTCACCAGGTCATTTTCAATTTGTAAAAACTTTACATTTAATTAAAAGGCAATTTTGGTGGCCATCCATGAAAAAGGACATAGAAAGCTACATGGCCAGCTGCCCAACCTGCGCAATGGCTAAGAGGCTGCAAGGGAAGTCGCCCAAACTGTTACAACCAGTGGCAAACCCCTCAGCCCCCTGAAAAGTAATAGCCATGGATTTTATAGTGGAATTACCAGAAAGCAACGGTGTCACTGCACGTTTTTTTTTGTTCGTCAGAAAGTTCATTTCTAACTGCACATTCCCCCTGCTCTCTGCACCTGTTGTGATAACTTATCTGGTAACCATAGTGAATCCCATATGACTAGTTATGTTATGGTTTCAGTCTGTTTAGTGCGCATGTCTAGAAAAGGTTCTCACAGAGTTTATCTTTATTGTTCTTTTCACTTTGCTGTTACTGACTGTTATGTTAGGATGTAGTCAGCTAGCTCTCTTTATAATATATATTTAGTTTTTATATTTTTGTAAGTAAAAGGTATTTAGTAAGATTATGTGTCGTGTTTTTATTGCCTTCCTGCATGCACATCATGCATTCTCTGAAGCACGGTCCTTCGCCCTCTACAAAGGTGATTTTTACCTTGACATTTTGGTATCGAGGATGGTTTGATTTATGTTTTTAGAGATGCATGTTTCTGCGGCTGTTATCAGTTAGTTAGTGCTCGCGAGTCAGCGGTGATTAACTGCTGAAACATGTCAGGAAGGAAGCCACAGCTGAAAAGGAGTCTGTCTGTGGGGCAGCTCCCTTCAACTTTAAGAACTCCGATTGCTTCAGCCACACGCCTTGGAGAAGACGCACCTGCTCCTGTCGACGATGCAAGGTCAGTCACTCCTTTTTCTACTTTTCCAAGTTCCCTGGCAGCTGCTTTTGAAAATGTTCACACTCCAGGGGCTCAAGATGAATTTCAAAGGCTTGGAGTGAAACCTAAAGTTCAGCCGAAGAAAATTCTTTCTGCTCCTTCAAGCCCCAAGCAAACTATGCGAGATAGGGCTATGCAAGGCTACTGTAAACAAATTGGTTTTTTTGAAAAGCGTTTGCAGCAGGCAAAGGAATATGTGTCAATGGTTCAGCAATATGAGAGGAATTATGAGCATGAACTGGCCATATTGCCACACCCACAAGGAGAAGCCATATTGCCTCCTTCTTCCCCAAAGCCAAAGTCACGCCCATCATTGAGTGTCATGCAAGACGAATGGGAACCGGAGGCTCCTATGTCACATGATTATGGGCTGTTCCAAAAGCCATACAGAGCCACAGTGATGCCTGAAGCAAATGTTATAGCACCATCTACTGGTGAAGCTGCATTAAGACATGAATTGGAGCTCTCACTCTTGCAACTGTCCATGGAGGAGTCTTTGCTCAGAGATACAAGATTTCTGCCGTTATCTGAGGCTCCAGTCCCTGATGGTGCTAGGATTCCTGTTACTATTGCTTCTCCTGTTAATATTGCTTTTATGCAAGCCCCTCTACCTGGCAGAACACAGCCATATTTAACCCACATGCAATTGCCACCGGGTTCTTATATGCGAAGGCCAGTGTCATCTGCAGGTTATGCTAATGCACCAGCCCCAGCGCCAGCGCCTCCTGCTGGCCAGGGTGGAATAGCAGCTCAAAGACAGTCACAGCCAGCACCAAGACTACCAGCAACTTCAATGCAACTGCCGCATGTCCAGGCACAGACGCCACTGGTGCCCCCTGCAGGTTATGGTCGGATTGCACAACCTGCACAGCCAGCACCTCAATTGAATATTCCTCATCAAACACCTTCCATTGTACCACTGGCTGGTGATTAAAAATTAAAGAAGTCAGGACAGAATTACAGAGCATGGGTCAGTGAGGTTGGACTTTTGCTACGCAGAGAAGGTACTCACATGATGGTGTTTAATCCTCCTGCCCAGCCATGGACTCCTGACATATGGGATTTGGATAATAGAACATGCACAACATTATTGATATCAATGGACACTGAATTGCAGCTCACGTTTTCACAAGATGCAACTGCCCAACAAATTTGGACTCAGTTAGAGACATGTTATCGGCCTACATCAATTGAGTCTACATGTTTACTTTTGTCTGAGTTCCATGGTTCCAGATTAAAACCTGGTGAACATATTGGAGCACATTTGACTAAAATGAAAGGTATTAGAAAAGAGCTGGGTGAAAAAGGCTATCCTATTGATGATTTTCAAATGATCAGCATTATCATCAATTCTTTGAATCCTGAGTGGAAAGATGCTATTTCCAAGATCAATCAAGTGCCTATTGCTGAACGCACAGTGGATCATGTATGCAGAATTTTAGCCGAAGAAGAGGCACTTATGCAAGCTGCGCCACATTTAAGGGAACCACCTGCATCAAGAGCTTCAGCGAGGCGTGCCTTCCGTGGAAGGACCTACGTTCCAAGGATGCCAAGATGCTACATCTGCAATCGTGTGGGACATGCCACCCGGGATTGTCCCCAACGAGTTCCAGCGCCCGTCACATACCAGCCCAGAGGAACAGATTCCAGAGGAGGCAGAGGTAGAGGTGAATGACAAGGTCGTGGTCGTGGTTCCAGGCGTGATCCACAAGCTCCACTTGTCACATTGGTTGTGACCAACGATCCACAGCCTCAACCAGAGTACGACAGACGACTTCTTTGGACTTTGGACAGTGGAGCAGCATTACAAGTTACCTACAGAAAAGAGCTTTACACAGAGATGCATGAGCCTGAACCTGAACTTCGTGAACTTTACTCTTTTTCCAATCATCCTGTTCAGGTCATGGGAAAAGGAACTGTTTATATTGAAGAGCTCGGTGCTCTCATTCCAAATGTTTACTATGTTCCATCTGCCAGTAGTAATTTGCTTAGTCAGAGTCATTTGTCTAGGTTTTCTCATTTTCAGGTCCACCATCTTGAAAAAGCAAGTTATATAGTCAAAGACGGAGATGTTGTTGCTGAAACCATGTTGATTGGTGGTGTTTATTACTTAAAACCAAAGTCTAAGCAGCAAGAGCAGGCAGGTATACACGTTTCAAAAAGCACAGGCCCAGAGAGAGACGTCCCAGAGAGAGATCCTGTTGCTACTCCAAAGGTTCCTAAAGATAATAAAAAGACAAAAAGACACAGGTTGCTCACAGCAAGCCTGGGGTTCCTAATAAAAATGCTAATATTGAGAATTCACTAACAGGTAAACCTTTGCATTCCAGGTGTATCCATAAGTGGCACAGAAGATTGGGTCATGCCAGTTTCCGTGTTCTGAAGAAGATGCCAGAGTTCGCAAGAGGTTTGGATCTAAAGGGGTGTAAGGTGTTCTTGGACTGTGCTGTCTGCAAGAAAGCCAAATCTAAGGCAGCAGCAATTCCAAAACGCGCTACACGCCTGTCAACACGCATTTTTGATTTGTTACACACTGACATAGTTGGTCCTTTTGCACCCACAATTGGTGGTAAAAGATATTTCTTGACAATCGTTGATAATTATTCTAGATATTGATATGTATATCCTATGAAAGAAAAATCTGAGACTTTTCAGATCTTTAAAGACTTTGCTAGTCTTGTCTATACCCAATTCGATGTCAACATTGCCAGAATCCAGAGTGATCGCGGTGCTGAATTCATGTCTCAGCGTTTCCAGGACTGGATGCGTGAGAATGGGATAGTACATCAGACATCTGCTCCTTATACTCCAGCTGAAAATGGAGTGGCAGAACGCAGAAATGGAGTTCTGCAAACCATGATGCGTTGCCTTCTTGAAGATGCTAACCTCAGTCTTCCATACTGGGGTGAAGCTATCAAATATGCTAACCATATCATCAACCGCACTTGGAGTAGTGTGATAAATCAGACCCCTTATTTCATGTTGTATGGACACAAGCCTGATCTCTCACATCTCCATATTTTTGGTTCCTATGCTATGGTCAATATTCCTTTAGCCCAAAGAAAGAAAGGGGGTCCTGCAGCAAAAAGGATGAGATTTATGGGCATTGATGATAATTCAAAATGGAGCAAATACATTGACTCTCATCATGTTATTGTGGTTTCACAATCTGCTACTTTTGAGGAAGATGCTGACTGGTCCAGGATTCATTCTAACGATCCTGGAGTTTATTTTCCTAGAGATGATGTTGCTGATGCCACGCAACCTGATGATCAAGATTCACAGGATAATGTTCCTTCCACGAGTTCTTCTCAACCTACTGTTCCGTCTTCGCAAGCCGCCAATGTTGCTGCTGGCGACAATGATGAAGACGAGGACGACACGGAAGAAGAATGGATGGTTGGCCCGAGACGTTCCAAGAGGACCACAAAGGGAATCCCTCCAAAACGTTATTCGTGGCAAGTAACAAAAACACCTGTACCTTTGATTTGTAATGTTACACTTCCACCTGAGAAGTTCACACAGATCAAACATCTTCCTGAATCAGAACAAGGTAAATGGTTTGAGGCAATGCAGGCTGAAATGGACAGTCTAAAGAAACTTCAAGTGTTTACGCCTGCAACCCCTCCAGCTAACAAGAAAGTTATTGGTACTCGATGGGTCTACAGGATCAAAAAGAAGCTGAATGGTGAGTCGTTGTACAAGGCCAGACTTGTAGCCCAGGGTTTCGCTCAACGTTATCCTGAGGACTATACAAATACATACTCACCCACAGTGCGGACTGAAAGTGTGAAAATTGCTTTAGCCACTGCAACTATCCTTGGCCTAGAAGTTTTCCAGTTCGACGTTGAAACGGCTTATCTACACACTGATCTTGACGAGGACATCTACGTGAAAGGTCCTCCAGGTTTCCGACAGCAAGAAGGGGATACCTGGTTTCTACACAAAAGTCTTTATGGTCTGAAACAGTCTGGTTTAATGTGGTACTTATGTCTTTCTGACAAACTAAATTCAATGGGCTTTATTAAGTCTGAAACAGATGAATGCGTGTTTACTAAAAGATCCGGTAATAGGTATGAGATAATTCTTGTTTATGTCGATGATATTATTTATATTGGTCCAAATAAGCAGATGAGTGAGGTTTTTGCTAAAGCTTTACAAAAGTTTTTCACATTGAAGTCTTTAGGGTGTATTAACACTTATTTAGGTGTTCAAGTTACCAAAACTCAGAAGGGGTTTAGTCTCACACAAGAAGAGAAGATTGAACAACTGTTACATCACTGCAACATGGAGGACGCTAAGCCTGTGAGTATACCCATGCAAACTGACTTTCACATTTTGGCACATGAACCAAGTCCTGAGTTCGAAGATCAAACACTATATCGCTCAGTCATTGGGTCGCTGCTGTATATTAGTAGTTGGACTAGACCCGACATTGCACTTAGTGTTAATCTTTTATCATGACATGTAGGCAAGGCAAAACAGTTTCATTGGACATGTGTTAAAAAGTTATTGAGGTATCTAAAACACACCAAAGACATGAAGTTGTTGTTGGAACCCACACATACTGATTATGCAGAGTTATGTTGTTATGCAGATTCAGATTGGGCGAGTGATAAGAAGTCACGGAAAAGTACATCAGGTTACATGATGTTTTTGAATGGATGTCCTGTTTACTGGCATGTGCGTAAACAGAATTTTGTTTCTTGTTCCTCTACAGAAGCTGAGTATGCTTGTGTGTCTGATGCATGCAATTCTTTAACCTGGTTTGATGCTTTAGTCACAGATATCTGGACACATCCGATTCGACCGATCACAGTGATGGAAGATAATGAATCTGTGGTTTATATTTCCGAAACACGTTTTACAGGTTCAAGGTCCAGACACATTGACATCCGATATCAAAACATAAGGCAACTGGTTAAACAAGGTTTTGTGACATTACAGTATGTGCCTACATGTGATCAAATTGCTGATATGCTGAACAAACCACTTCCTACAGCCCAGCATGAGTATCTGCGTGAGAAGATGTGCCTTACTTGAGTCTTCACTTTGATGACGAAAGAAGGGGAATGTCACTGCACGTTGTTGTTTTTTTGTTCGTCAGAAAGTTCATTTCTAACTGTACATTTCCCCTGCTCTCTGCACCTGTTGTGATAACTTATCTGGTAACCATAGTGAATCCCATATGACTAGTTATGTTATGGTTTCAGTCTGTTTAGTGCGCATGTCTAGAAAAGGTTCTCACAGAGTTTATCTTTATTGTTCTTTTCACTTTGCTGTTACTGACTGTTAGGATGTAGTCAGCTAGCTCTCTTTATAATATATATTTAGTTTTTATATTTTTGTAAGTAAAAGGTATTTAGTAAGATTATGCATCGTGTTTTTATTGCCTTCCTGCATGCACATCATGCATTCTCTGAAGCACGGTCCTTCGCCCTCTACAAAGGTGATTTTTACCTTGACAAACGGAAACACTGTCACCTGGGGAGTTACGGATTTGTTTTCCAAACAAGTGCATTTTGTCCCTTGCCAAAAGATTCCCACCACAAAAACCTTAGTGAAACTATTTGTGCAGCACATTTACAGATTGCATCATGTCTATTATGCCTGCTATCTCCTATTTCTTAGTAAAAGTTCCTGTTATGTATTGATGTAAAATACTTGGAAACAGTTATTGTTAGTTAAGTACTTTGTTTAAACTCCAGACTGCTTTCTCCAGAGTTATTACTTGTGTTTTAAGCGGGAAGACTGCTTTAATTCTATTGTCCGCCACCTAGCAGTGAGCCATATAAATAGAAGCTTAGCGGAAGTTCACCCCTGCTTCTGTGTTAACCTAATAAACGTGTTATTGCTTTCACCAAATGCCTCACCAATCCCGAAACATAACTAGTGGTGATGTGCTGCTAAGGAAGAGAGAGCCAGAAGTCACTAAGGGGTAAGACCAGGCATCAGTGCCCTGGTAGGAACCACCTTCCCCCCTCTGCCTGCCAGCAAGCCATGCTGGAGGTACCCACATCCTAAGGATCTGTCCCTAGAAGCCCTTAGCAGCACAAGACAGGGTCAGCCCTGTCCATAATTTCTCAAAGAACTTTTAACAACATTTGCAACTGCAGAGGCAAGAGTTAAACTCAAGCCATCGAATCTGCTGTTAACGGATTTCCAAAATTCCCGCATAGCAGTTAAGGGAGAAGCTATGCTCAAGGTTCAATTCAGAGAGTTTGAGGGCCCCTTCGATGTCATGGTAGTCGAAGGCAACCACACAAGCTTCATCGGCTTAGACTGGTTCAATGCCCTGGGCATCCATGTGACTGACATTAACAGAACGCAAGCAGCAGACCTGTAGGCAGTTTGCCAGGTATTTGCTGATGTTTTCAGCCCTAGCTTGGGCAAGTACAAGGGACCTCCAATTGTCCTCCACCTTGATCCAACCTAACCCAAATCCGGATCAAGCCTCGCAGAGTGCCTTTTGCCCTCAAACCCAAAATAGACGCAGAGCTGGACAAGCTGGTGCAACAAGGCATGTTGCAGCCAGTAGATAGCAGTGTGTAGGAGACACCCATAGTTGTACCACTTAAAGCCAACTGTGAGGTGTGCATATGCACAGATTACAAGTGCACTATAAACAGAGCACTTCAACAACATGCATATCCAGTGCCTGTAGTCAGCCATGTTCTGGCATCTCTACAGGGAGGTCGCGTATTTGCCAAATTGGATTTGGCCCAAACCTACCAGCAACTGCCCGTGGATGATGCCATGGCAGAAGCTCAGACCATATTAACCCACAGGGGAACTTTCAGGATAAGAGCCTAAAATTCGGGGTCAGTGTAGCCCCAGGGCCTTTCCAGAGCGTGATGGAGCACATGCTCAAGAGCATTCCAGGTGTGTGTCCCTATTTCAATGACATTGTCAATGCTGCTAACATCAAATGTTATTGCTTGACAAGAGATGAAGAAGTAGCCATTTCATATGTTAAACTTGTGTATTGCTTTAAGAAATTGAGTTAAGGTGGGGGGGGGGAAGAGGAGGATTGTACCTTCAAGGCCATCTTAAATTAAAGAAGATAAGAACTTGGTGGGTTTTCTAAAAGAAAGGAAACTGATTTAAAGAATCAGTTTAATTAACTGGAGAATATGATTAATGACAAAATTAGAAAGGTGGAGAATTGTGTTTTAATATATTGTGCAAGGGGCAGAGATTTCAGATTCCAGCTTCCTTTGAGCAAGCATTTGCTGGTGTATTAGGCTAAATAAAGGACTTTTAAGGTAAACAATGCCTCAGAGTCACTTGAAAAGCCCATACGTCAGAAACTTGGCAGACATATTCATAGCTAGGGAGTCAGTAGATGTTTTGGCAGAATGGCTCAAAGCCATCCTTCAGCGTTTCTGTGAAGCGGGGCTGAAACTGAAGAGGGAAAAATGCAAGATAGGAGTAGATTCAACCGAGTTCCTTTGTTTCCGCCTAGATACCACAGGCATTCACCCAGCGGAATCAAAGCTTAAAGCAATTCAGCAGGCTCCCAGTCCTAAGTCAAAGGGGGAGCTTCAGGCTTTCTTAGGGCTACTAAACTTTTACGATGCCTTTCTTCCATACAAGGCCACAGTGGCAGAGCCATTACACAGGCTTTTGGACAAAAAGGCACAGTGGCAGTGGACAAGTGTCCACGAGGAAAGTTTCTCAGCAGTCAAATCACTGCTGAAGTCTAACTCTGTAATGACACACTTTAACGAAAGGCTGTCCATCAGCTTTGCTTGTGATGCATCTCCATATGGGGTAGGGGCCGTGTTGAGCCATTTAATGGCTGACAGGAGGCAGGCTCCCATTGCTTATTATTCTAGGACTCTGTCTTCGGTGGAACGCAACTATGCCCAAATAGACAGGGAGGCATTGGCCATAATGGCCGGTATCAAGAAATTTCATGACTACCTGTACGGCTGCCATTTCACCGTCTTCACGGACCACAAGCCACTTCTGGGTTTGTTCACCACAAACAAACAAACACCTCAGATTCTATCTCCACGGATGCTGAGGTGGTCTATCTTTCTGTCAGCTTATAATTATAGTCTGATTCATAAACCAGGCAGGGAAATGGGCCACACAGACAGCTTTAGCAGACTGCCCCTGCTACACTCAGAGCCAGACCCTGCTCCGGCTGCACGCATCCTGGCTATACAGGATTTGCCAGAGTCTTCCCTTCATGCTGGCTGAATGTGGCTGCCAAGACAGCCTCTGATAAGACGCTGAGTCACGTCTTGAACTGGGTGAACACAAGATGTCCAGACATCAGTCTGGGGCCAAACTTCCAAAGTTTTTATAGGAGGAAAGATGAGCTATCAGCTCACAAGGCTGCATTCCTTGGGAGAGTTGGGTCATAGTTCTGAGCTCGAGACCCAGAGTGTTAGAGTCTCTGCACAAGGGACATCCAGGAATAGTCAGGATGAAGACACTTGTGAGAAGCTACCTGTGGTGGCCAGGGTTGGACAAAGATATTGAGGCCCAAGTACACAGTTGCTACACTTGCTAGCAGTCCAGGCCTCAAGCCCCAGTCCACTGATGGGAAACCATGCAAGCCCCATGGTCAATAATCCACATTGATTTTGCGGGACCATTTCAGGGAGAGCTGTTCCTCATTGTGGTGGACAGTCACTCTAAGTGGTTAGAGGTCGCACCCGTCCCAACTATGACTACTGCCAGGACCATCCAGGAACTGCGCAGGATCTTTGCTACCCACAGGTTACCCGATGTGCTAGTCTCAGACAATGGTGCTCAGTTTACCTCTGCGGAATTTCAGTCCTTCCTTAGGGGTAACTTGATTAGGCATGCCACTTCGGCCCCCTTTCACCCAGCCTCAAATGGCCAAGCGGAACACATGGTCTGGACGAGCAAAGAATCCTTAAAGAGGATCGTAACCGGTGACTGGCAGCACAGGCTGGCAGACGTTTTACTCTACCAATGCATGACACCCTGCATTTTCACGGGCAGAAGCCCAGCAAAACTTTGGTGGGGACAGTGTTTAATCACTAAGTTAGATCGATTGCACCCAGACCGAGTTGCATCTGACTCAGCACAACCAAAACCACCGCGAAGTTTGCAAGTTGGTGACTGGGTTTGGGCCTGGAATTATGGTCAAGGGCCACTGTGGGTGGTAGCTGTGGTTGCTAAGGTGTCAGAGCCACTCTCTTATGAGGTGGTCCTGGAAGACAGTTGAGTGCTCCACCAGCACATTGACCAACTGCGTTGGAGGCTAGCAAACCAGTCACTGGTTCAAGACTCTCACGAAAACCAGACCCAGGGGTTGGCATGACAGTGACTTGACAGAGGAGTCTGCATGCACTGAGACTCCCAGCCAAAGAGATGGGGGGTCAGCAGTTGGTGAATTACCCCTGCTCACAGAGACTGTACCCACTGAGTGGAATCGGCAGAT
Source organism: Vipera ursinii (assembly GCF_947247035.1). Classification (NCBI taxonomy): domain Eukaryota; kingdom Metazoa; phylum Chordata; class Lepidosauria; order Squamata; family Viperidae; genus Vipera; species Vipera ursinii. The sequence continues at coordinate 178,935,552 of NC_139513.1, forward strand.
GGCTCTGATTTCCAGCCCAGCTAAAACTTTACCACCATTGGACTTTGGTTTGGGTCTACTGGAACAGACCAGCCAAAGAGGCTCTGAATGACCTGATGCAAATGGGTCTCAGAATACTGGTCTACCCAACCTGGCAAGTGAGCTGGTAGACCGGGAACCCACAGTGGTTCCACGACATTCAGAGCGGTCACGGTGACCACCAAAATATTTGCAAGACTATGTTCAATACGTGAGATTGTGAACCATCTAGGGGAAAGGGGTGTTATGTATTGGTGCAAAATACTTGGAAACCATTATTGTTAGTTAACTAGTTTGTCTATTTAAACTCCAGACTGCTTGTCTCCAGAGTTGTTACTTGCGTTTTAAGTGGAAAGACTGCTTTAATTCTATTGGCCACCCCTTAGCCGTGAGCCGTATACATAGAAACTTAGCGGCAGTTCACCCCCACTTCTATGTTAACCTAATAAAAGTGTTGTTGCTTTCACCAAATGCATTGTCAATGCCTCACCAATCCCAAAACATAACAGTTCCTGCTTGGAAAACCCTGTCCAAGAGTTCTACTTTCTTAAGAAGTGGGTTGAGGTGGGTCCTGACAAACAGGATCATAGAATTAAGCTGCAAAGTAAGCCATTAAGAGCTTTTTGCCTTTCAGCCTTTTCTCTTGGCAAGAAACAGCTCCTGAGGAAGCTTTCACATGTCAATCTACACAGGCATTACATGCTGTATGATGAAATATATGACTCATTCACTCAAGAAGTGGGTGTTGCATGTTCCAATTTTTATTCTGATGTTCAAAATTAATAGCTTTTCTTGACTTCTTCCAAGATAGGTTACACCATACAGTAAGGATAATGGTTTCAACATGGTATATCAGTTTAATTTATGGAATGCTGAGACGGTGAGATATTATAAACAAGGGAAATCATTTTCTCAAAGAAGCTGGTCATAAGGTATTAAGAATTGACTTTATCACATAATTAATTGATCTGTGAAAATAGCTAGAAGTTTAACAAGAAGAAAAGATTATCCTAAGGGATAACTGGCTGGAAAAATATTAATTTCATTTTTTACATGTTGGATTGCAGGAATGAAGTAAGGATTGTTCAAACCATATTTGCAATTCAAATTGAGTGAAACAACAACAGCCGTAGCTACAGCACCTCCAGTCTTGTAGGTTTCTAATGTGACTACCTTGGCTCACGTTCTAAACACAGCAGGTATTGTTCTTCATTACTGGTTGAGTGTCTACCGATTTGTACTAACATCCAAGCCACCCACCATGAGGCTTTATCAGCATCAGAACCCCACCCATTAGATCTTTTGGTAGGCTGATCCAATGAAGGGCTGTAGTAACTGTGGAGGAACTATGTGAATTGGAGTACACAAACGAACTCCTGTTTCCCTGTGAATCCATTGCTCCTTGCTTGCATGTAATACATGCCTTGCCCTTATGATGCCATTTTCAACACTAGGATTGGGAGATTTGGTGAATATTTGTGCCTGGAATTCTGTTGCATTTGCAGGATATCAGAAGGAGGTTCTGGGACAAGGGAAAGCAATTTACCCTTCCTATTTTTGTTTTTAGCTTTTATTGTTCAGTGCTTGCGCCAGTCTGCTTTCATCACAGTTTCCATTGCCAATTTCTACTACATTATAAATTCTCCAGGTAAGAGGCTAAAAAAAGTGTTTCCAAAATGGGCTAAGATTGCACAATTGAAATCCTGACCTCAACTGTGACTCTGCAAAAAGAAGAGTTACAAAGGAAGTCAACACTCACTTTTGTTGATTTTCATAACAGCATTTCAACTTTCATTTTGTAAGAGGAATGCATTTTTATTGATTTATGGCAGTGATACACAGTACAAGCTTGAGGCTGGGTAGGATAAGAGAACATCTCAGCTATAGATTAACTCCTGCTTTTTCTCTGTTACTCTAGTAATTCTATCCAATTTTCTCCATGGTTGTAGTTTCATGGAACAATCAACAGAAACATAATGCAATATCATTGTCCAGTTGTGGCTGAACCAGTTTAATAATACACAATTGCATGTTTACTACAACAGGGATCATTCCAGGATTTAATAGCAATGCAGTTCTCAAATATTATTCAAGGATATTGTGCACTAAAACATAGAACATAGAATAACAGTGTTGGAAGGGACCTTGGAGATCATCTACTGATAGTCCTCAACGTATGACCACAAATTGAGCCCAAAATTTATGTTGCTAAGTGAGAAGTTTCTTAAGTGAATTTTGCCCCATTTTACAACTTTTCTTGCCACATTTGTTAAGTGAACTACTGCAGTTGTTAAGTTAGTAACACTGTTGTTAAGTGAACCTGGCTTCCCCATTGACTTTGCTTGTCAGAAGGTTGCAAAAGATAATCACATGACCCTGGGACACTGTAACCTGCTTCGTTTTGTATTCCAAGGCCAAACTTGCCTGTTATTTGGGTTATCTTTTGGCTTCCTACTTTAGCATTCCAATCTCCCATGATGATAAGGACATCTTGTTTTGGTGTTAGTTCTATAAGGTGCTGTAGGGCTTCATAGAACTGGTCAATTTCATCCCCTCCAAGCACCGGTGGTTGAGACATAGACTTGGACTGCTGTGATATTGAATGGTTTGCCTTGGATTTGAACTGACATCATTCTGTCATTTTGGGGATTGTATCCCAGTATTGCTTTTCCTACTCTTTTATTGACTATGGAGGCTACTGCATTTCTTCTGAGGGATTCTTGCCCACAGTAGTATACCTGATGGTCATCTGAATTAAATTCACCCATTCCTGCCCATTTTAGTTTGCTGATTCCTAAGATGTCGATGTTCAGTTTTGACATCTCTTGTTTGACCATATCCAGCTTTCCTTGATTCATGGATCTTACATTCCAGTTTCCTATGGAGAAAAAATCTTTACAGCATTGGACTTTCCTTTTACCACCAGATACATCCACAGCTGAGCATCCTTTCGGCTTTGGCCCAGTCGCTTCATTCCTTCTGGCGCTACTAGTAGTGGCCTTCTGCTCTTCCCCGGTAGCATATTGGATGCCTTCCAACCTGAGGGGCTCATCTTGCAGAATCATATCTTTTTGCCTTTTGGTCCTGTCCATGCAGTTTTCATGGCAAAGATACTGGAGTGGGTTGCCATTTCCTTCTCCAGTGGATCACATTTTGTCAGAACTCTCTGCTATTACCTGTCTGTCTTGGGTGGCCCTGCATGGCATAGCTCATAGCTTCATTGAATTATGCAAGCCCCTTTGCCATGACAAGGCAGTAATCTATGAAGGGGACCCATTCTTTAATCCATGTTAAAGGGGTTGCTTGGTAGTATAGCATCTACTCCAGCAGTTCATATGCTGCACTTTCTTTCGCTTCTTGTAGCATTTTCCGTTTAATTCTAGCTTTTTTTTCTTTGCCAGATAAATTTCAGTATTGTTGCATTCAGTGTTGCTATTCTCCCCAATATTGAAAGTTGTAAGTTTTTCCACTTTTCCAGATCCAATTTTATTTGTTTTAGCAATCTTAGGTAATTAACTTCTTTTATTGTTATGCATAATTCCCAAGTATTTAACTTTTTAACTATTTGAAGATTTGGTTTTTTTGCCAGTTGGGTTTTTTTTGTTTTTCTGTTATATTTTTTGTTAGCACTTTCATCTTTTCTGTTTATTTTCAACCCTGCCACTTCTCCAAATTTTTCTATTTTCTCCATAGGTTTAGCGCTTGTTTCAAGCGGATCTTCCAATATAAAAATCAAGTCATCTGCAAATGCTTGTAGTTTGTATTTTTCATCTTTTACTTCCAGTCCTTTAATTTCTATACCTTGCCAAATGTTTCTATTAAATACTTCCAGTGTTAATATAAATAGTAGTGGAGATAGTGGCCATCCCTGTCTTGTGCCTTTTTTGTCATGGTTCCGATGAATGAGACAATTCAAACAAATTGCAGGCATATTATTTATCTAAAAGGTCTTAGTAATGAAATGAAACATTGGCACTCATGGAGGGATGCCAGAATCTGAAATCTCCTTCCCCCAAACCCATCGTAACACATGCACAATCCCCACCTTTATCTACACATCATAAATCACATTATCCAATTAGTTTTACATATGAGGTCTCACCTCCCATTCTGTACCTAGGCTTTTCTAATCTTCTCAAAATAGTTGTTAGAAAATTCCCTCTCTTCAAGATTCCCAGTGAAGCAGTTTAAACAAAAGGCTGTCTCTTATATTGTCAGTGCAAAAACATGTCAATGTTTGCAGCATTGACATCCGCCCCCCGTTACAAGAAGAACAGATCCTGTAATGTAAACAAGCACAAGTTAGGAACTGACTTTGGGTTTGTTGGGGTGTTTCTCATAAAACTTTTTGATAAGTCAGTCAGCTTTCACATAGCTAGATTTCACCCAAATGGCTTCAGACTATGGGTATCCCTTCCATTGTACTAGGTACTGCAATTTTCCCTTAAAGATTCTAGAGTCAAGGATACATTTCACTTCATAATGGGTCTGACCCGCTACTATGAGGGGTCCAGGTGCTTTCTTAGGGGGAGGTCTTAAAGTGGAGGCTTGAAAAGGTTTCAGTAAGCTGCAATGGAACACCGGGTGAATTTTCCCCAAAAGTCTGGGTAGTTTCAATTTTACTGTGACCGGGTTGATGATTTCCACAATGGGGAAAGCCCCCAAGTATTTCGGTCCGAATTTCTTGCTGGGTAATTTGAGACGTAAATATTTAGTTGACAGATAAACCTTTTCGCCAACTTGGAATGTTCTTTGGGGAGCCCTCTTTTTATCAGTCTGTTTTTTGTAAGTCTCAGATGTCTTCTTTAATGTCATTTTCATGTTTCTCCAAACCTCTTCCCACCCAATTACCCATTGATCAAGTGTCTGGGAAGTGGAAGGCACCTGAGGATAGTCAGGCATGGGGCTGAACTCTTTTCCTGTGGCTACTCTGAAAGGCATGTAGCCAGTGCTGCTGTGAACAGAATTATTGTAGGCCACCTCAGCGAAAGGGAGAAGGTCAGTCCAGTTTGTCTGTTGGTAAGAAACATAGCATCTGAGGTATTGCTCCACCATTTTGTTAGCAGATTCTGCAGCCCCATTGGTAGCTGGATGAAAAGCAGATGATAAGCCTTGAGATGATCCAATTAATTTAAGGAAATTCCTCCAAAGTTTTGCTGTGAACTGCACTCCTCTATCTGAAATTATTCGCTTTAGGGGCGCCATGCAGTCGGTAGATATGTTTCAGGAACAATTTAGTCAGTCGTTGTGCAGATGGGAGTCCTTTAAAGGTGATAAAGTGAGCCTGCTTCAAAAACAGATCTATCACAGTCCATATGACAGTATTTGCTCTACTGTTGGGTAGGTCTACAATAAAGTCCATAGCTATTTCTTCCTATGGTTGAGAAGGGTCTGCTACCGACTGCAGTAGTCCAGGGGTTTTCCCTGGAATTCTTTTTATGGTGGCACATACGGTACAACTCTTGACATAGTTTTCCACATCTCGTTTTAGCCCCAGCCACCAAAATTGCTGGCGGATGAGGTGCAGAGTTTTTAAATATCTGAAGTGTCCAGCCTGTTTTACATCATGGCAGTGTGTGAGAGCATTGAGATGGAGGGTTTCAGGTAGATACAATTTCCCCCCCATGTATCCCAAACCATTCCTGCATGTTAGGGAGGTTTGATTATCTTTGAACCATTGATTGGTTAGGAGCTCTCATTTTATCTTCTTCACTCCCGGGTCATCAGGATTAGGGGTTCTGAGAGGTGTGAGTTGTGCTACAGGTTGTGAACTGGGGATAATTGCCTCGTTGACCTCTTTGCATTCACTTTTGTACTGTGGCAGTCGAGATAGCACATCAGCTAGGAAATTTTTTCTTCCCGGTATGTAATTTAAAGTAAAGTTAAAACAGTTAAAGTACTGTGCCCATCACACTTTCTTTGGTGAAAATTTTTAGGGAGTTTTTAGTGCCTGTAAATTTTTGTGATCTGTCCATACTTCAAAAGGCACCTTGCTCCCTTCTAAATAGTGTTGCTGTTGTGATTCAGGGTCCGGCGAATTGCGGCTTTGCTGCAATTATAGGAAACTCAACGCCATCACGGTGCGCAATCATTACCCGCTGCCCCTCATCCCCGAACTCTTGGACTGACTCCAGGAGGCTAAGATCTTCACGAAACTGGACCTGCGTGGAGCTTACAACCTCGTCAGGGTTCAGCCGGGTGATGAGTGGAAGACGGCGTTTGGTACTCGCTATGGACATTTTGAGTACACGGTGATGCCGTTCGGCCTGCTGTGTTTCAGCATTTCATGAACGACATTTTCCGGGATTTGTTGGATCAGTTTGTCGTGATCTACTTGGACGACATCCTGATCTACTCCCCGTCGCGTGAGGTGCACCATCAGCATCTCCATCAGGTCCTGCAGCAACTCCGAGAACATCGGCTGTTTGCCAAGTTGGAGAAGTGCCAGTTCTACCGGGTGACCATTGATTTCCTGGGTCACCGCATTTCTTCTGAGGGCATCGCCATGGAGCCGAGTAAGGTTGAGTCTTTGCAGAGTTGGAAACCCCTGCGTCGCGTGAAGGATGTTCAGCAACTTCTTGGGTTCACCAACTATTACCAAACTTTCATCCCTGGGTTTGCTGCTTTGACAGCCCCCATCACCCGGCTCCTGCAGAAGAAGACTCGGTTCCAGTGGAACACTCCAGAACAACAGGCTTTCCAGACTTTGAAGGAAGCCTTCATGAAGGAGCCCATCTTGAAGCATCCTGACCCGCAATGGCCGTTTGTCGTGGAGGCGGACACCTCTGACATTGCCATTGGGGCAGTGTTACTCCAGGCAATGATGCCCAGCGGTACCCTCCTCCCTTGCGCTTACCATTCACGAAAACTGAACTCTTTGGAGCGCAATTATACAATCTGGGAGAAGGAGCTGCTGGCCATCAAAGTGGCGTTTGAGGCCTGGAGGCATCATCTGGAGGGAGCGCGGCATCAAATCAAGGTCTGGACGGACCATAAGAATTTGGAAAGCCTGCAGACCGCTCGGAATTTGAACCAACGCCAGGTCTCTTTTCTTTGCGAGGTTCGACTTCCGAGTTCGGTACATACCTAGTGGGCACAATCAAAGAGCGGATGCCCTGTCCAGGAAGCCCGAATATTCCCGAGTGGAAGACAAGCTTCAGCCCAGGACAGTGATCCCCGTCAAGTCTTTTGCTGTGGTGTGGGAGCCGGTTGATATACGGGCTCGGATCTGGGAGGCACAGCAGCAGGAGGTGTGGGTGGTTCAGCGGAAGGAGGAGGTGGGGCCAGATTCTCCTTGGACGGTCATGGATGGACTCTTGTATTATCATGACCGGCTCTACGTTCCGGGAGGGCCACTCAGGGGACTCATCCTCAGCCAGTGTCACGATAACCCGGCGGCGGGGCATTTTGGCCTGTTCAAGACCCTGAACCTGGTCTCCCATACCTTCTGGTGGCCCCGAGTCTGACACAACGTCCAGTCCTATGTTACCTCCTGCATCCCATGCAGGCAGGCCAAGTCAGCGACAGGGGCCCCGCCTGGATTACTGCAGCCCTTGCCGACTCCCAAAAGACCCTGGGGGGCTGTGTCCATGGACTTTCTGATGGATTTACCCCCATCCTCTGGTTTTACGACAGTGTATGTGGTGGTGGACATGCTGGCCAAGATGGCGCAATTCATCCCCTGTCGCGGCTTACCGTCAGCCCGCGCCACTAGTCGTATGTTCATTCAGCAGGTGTTTCGGCTGCACGGCCTCCCTGATAGAGTCGTCTCTGATAGGGGGGCCCAGTTTACAGCCCGCTTCTGGCAGGAGTTGATGCATGCATTGGATATCAAGATTTGCCTCTCGTCCGTGCATCATCCTTAAACTGACGGGGGAACCGAGAAGGTCATCGGTATCCTGGAACAATATCTGCACTGCTACGTTAATCTGCAGCAAAACAATTAAGTGGACTATCTGGCCATAGCTGAGTTCGTATTTAACAATTCGCAGCACATTTCCACACAGATGACACCGTTCTTGGCCGATATGGGATATCACCCCCGTTTTTTCCCCCTTTCTCCCATGGACTCACCTGAGCCGGCAGCGAACAACTTCATGGCAGAGTTACAGGCGATCCATCGATTGGTGTGACGTCAGTTAGAGAAGGCCAAGGCCGATTACAAAAGGTTTGCTGATCGGTCAAGACAGGATAGTCTAGTGTTGCTGTTGTGATTCAGGGTCAGCCTGTGGTTCGGCAGTTGGGTCGGACGACTCAGAGGAGGAGGAGGGGGGTGTTGAAGAGCTTGCTGAGAATAATATTGAGGCTCCACAGAGCCCTCAGCCAGGCCCCTCCCACCTGGTCACGATGCAGACCCAGCTGTGTGAGCCTGACAGCATGGATGAAGATGAAGATGACCCACAGCTGGCCCTGTTCCAGGACGCCCGATGCTGGAGGCAGTCAATCAGGAGTAAACAGAGGAAGGCAATGGGGCACCTCGGAAGGAGGCAGAGAGAAGCCACGCCCTGAACTGTATAAAAGGGGAATGCGTGGTAGGGCTGGTTTGCTGAAGGCAACCGCTTGAATAGCTCCTGTTTCATGGTTCGTGTCTTGTTCTGTTTGCTTTTGTGTCAATAAATTTGGCAGGCTTAGTTCCAGCCTCTTTCTAACAACTCATAGTCCATGCTAGTGGTTGGCCAGGTTGCTGTTTTCCTCCTCCCTTACCCGTTTTGAGTAGTTCTGTAAGGGGTAGAGCAATCTTGGCAAAAGAGGGAATGAATTGACCGTAGAAATTGGCAAAACCTAGGAAGCTTTGGAGCTGTTTGCAAGTCTTTGGGGGCCACCATTCAATTATAGTTTTCACTTTGGCTGGGTCCATTTCGATGCCCTCATCAGAAATTCTATAGCCAAGATAATCTAACCGGGTTTGGTGAAATTCACATTTCGACAATTTGACATAAAGTTTGGCATTAAATAGTTTTTTTTAACACTTCTCTGACCAATCTTATGTGATCAGTCATATTCGTACTGTATATCAGAATATCATCAAGATACACCAGAACCCCTTTGTATAAATGTTCATGTAGGACCTCATTAATCAAGTGCATAAAAACGGCTGGGCCCCCCTGCAGTCCAAATGGCATGACTTTGAATTGGTAGCTTCCCAAGGGGCAGTTGAAGGCCATTTTTCACTCATCCCCCTATTTTATTCTTACCCAGTAATATGCTTCTCTCAGGTCTAACTTGGTGAAGACACTCCCCTTCACCAGGTGGGTTAGTAAGTCCTTCAGCAGGGGGAGAGCGTATTTATTTTCTACACTCACAGTGTTTAGGCCTTTATAGTCTACGCAGAGACATACAGACCCATCTTTTTTTTTTATCAACACAGGGGCTCCCACAGTAGACTTGGCCCATTCGATGAATCCCCTCACTAGGTTTGCATCCACATATCACTGCATCTCCTTCATTTCAAGGGGGGACATAGCATACATTCTTGGTCAGGGGAGTTTGGCCCCTGGTAACAGTTCAATGAAACAATCATTGTGGCGGTGAGGAGGCAAAGTATCACATTCTTTCTCACTAAATGCCTCTGCTAGGTCCTGGTACTCACTGGGGATGAGCAGCTCACCAGGTGGCCATAAGGCAGCCATGTGTGCTTGCTCATTGGGTGGGCTTAAATCCCCTGTAACATCTGTTGAATCAATGGGGGGGATCAGGCCCTATGGGTAATCTCACAGTTCTCATTCCTTTTTCCCACCAGATAAATGGCTTCCATTTATCTAGCCAGGCTAGTCCCAGGATCACAGTCTCAGACATCTTTGGAGCTACCAGGAAGCAAATAAACTCCCAGTGCTCACCTATTTCCAGGCGTAAGGGCTCCATTTATTGCATGACTGAAGTCCCTCCCATTAGGGAGCCATCAGCTTGCTCAAACCTCACAGGTTTGGAGAGCAGCTTAGACTTAAGGCACATAACAAGCTAATGATGCATCGGGACCAGCCAGTATCGACTAGCACTTTCAGGTATACTTGTGCACCTGACTTAGGGATTATGAGTTTAGCAGGCAATAAAAAGGGTAGGATGCATCGACTCACCATCGGTTCATTCTCCCCTTTGTCATCACTGTCAAAAGAGGGTAGAACAGGGGTGGATCCAGTCTGAGTTCTGGTGTCTTCCCGTGTGGGGGATGTGACCTGGACAACAGGTTCCTGTGTCATCCGGTTGGATTTCTCTACCTTTAGCCGCTTTGCAGGTCTCTTTCTCACTGCTGGTGCTGGTCTGTTCTGCTGTTGGGGGAAGGGGACCGGGCATTTTGCTGCTCTATGTCCCTGCTGTCCACATCAGAAACACTTAATTGCCAGATCTATAGGTGGCTTGGGTCTTTCAGCCATCACAGTATAGTTGGAGATCTTTGTGGGGGTGATTGCCATTCAGGTTGTTCTGACCTTGGCTCAGGTTCAGGTAGGAGAGGCTTCTTATAGCGGGCGAGCTGAACATCTAATTTCACCATTGCCTGGTACCATTCATGCAGTTGGTCAGGTACAGCTGGGTAGATACATGCCAAAGAAAGGTAGTCATCTAACCGTTTTCTAAAAAGATGAATTATGGATTTCTCAGGCCATCTATCCTACCAGCCAGCTTTTGAAACTCCCGCACATACTCCAGGGCAGGCCAGCCAGCTTGCTTTATCTTATGGATTTGCTCTTCTGCTCTGAGGGCGATGGATGGGTCCTCAAATCTTTCCCTTAGCCCCAGGAGGAAAACGTGGGGGTCCTCCAATTCAGGGGCCTGCTCGTTATATAAATTGTTTAACCATTTGGATGCTTCTCTCTCTCTAGGCTGGACACAATCATATCGACTGTAGCACCTGGGTCCGGGTAGGGATGGGCCCAGCTATTCAAATGAGAGCATATGTGGTTGAGGAAGAAAATCAGTTTCTCCAGGTCCCCATTGAAGGTTTCTCTGAAGGGTGGGCTCATCATTTGTTGCTGGGGCCCCATTGCTGCTGGCCCCACCCTGGTTGTTGGTTAAATGGTTGCTGGGACCCCCACTGCTGTTGTTGTGTCTCCAGTTGCTGCTGGCTCCACTCTGGTTGCTGATTTAATGGCTGCCAGGGCCCCCACTGCTGCTGGCCCCACTGGTCCTGCTGTACATTCAGGGGTTGCACGTCTGGGTCCTGCTGCTGCCACCCTTGCTGTTGTTCTCCCTCCAGCTCCTGATCTCCAGGCTTCTGCACTACCCCCAGCTGTTGCAAAGCTTCTATTGGCTAGGGCAAGCTCAGAGGTTGTTGGTCTTTCACTTGTGGGGGCTTCCCAACCTCCCATTGCTGCAGAGGCCCCAGGCTGGGGTCCTCTGTCTCTATGGGTCTGGATGGCTTGGCAGGGGACTCCTGAGTCTGGCAGGCAGTCTGATCTGCAGACAGGATTTTCCACTCACCCAGACTCTCAGTGGCTGAAGATGTGACATCTCCTCCCCATTCTGCTTCTGGAGCCTCTTGCTGCACAGTCTGGCCTCCATATTCTCTACTGGAGTGGTTCCACCTTGACAACGAGATAAGCTCATTTATCTGCTGTGGTTTTGAGATTGGCCAAAATTCATCTTCCACAGAAAACTATTTATTATTTCCTCTTCAGAATTTTGCCAGCAACCAGTCTTTCCCTTTCCACCTTGAGGATTCTTCCTTGAATCTTTGCCAACTTATCTCTCTTACTAGAGACAGCGGTGGGGGTTCAGGACCCCACTTTGAAAGAAAGGAGATTCTGCCATGATGTCAAGGTTCCGATGAATGAGTCAATTCAAACAAATTGCAGGCATATTATTTATCTAAAAAGTCTTAGTAATGAAATGAAACATCAGCACTCATGGAGGGAGGCCAGAATCTGAAATCTCCTCCCCCCCAAACCCATCATAACATACACACAATCCCCGCCCTTATCTACACATCATCAATCACATTATTCAATTCGTTTTACATATGAAGTCTCAACTCCTATTTTGTACGCGGGCTTTTCTAATTTCTCAAAATAATCGTTCGAAAATTCCCTCCCCTCAAGATTCAAAGTGAAGCAGTTTAAACAAAAGGCTGTCTCTTATATTGTCAGTGCAAAAACATGTCAATGTTTACAGCATTGACATCTTAATGTTAAAGTTTTCAGTAAAATCTCCATTTACAATGATTTTGGCTGTTTATTTACAATAAATTTTTTAATTGTATTTATAAAATTTTCTCAAAAATCCATTTCCACTAGTTGCTGAAACATCCTGGCATCACTGCAGGGGGGTTTACAGTTTTTACAATGTAAGATTTGGCACAGGCCTATCAACAGCTACCTGTGGACAAGGCCACAGCCACTGCACAGACTATTGTAACACAGGGGGGGGGGGCTTTTAAAATAAAGTGCCTCCAATTCGGGGTTGGTGTAGCCCCTGGCATTTTTCAAAGTGTTATGGAGCATATGGTCAAGGGTATTCCGGGGGTCTGTCCCTACCTTTATGATGTGCTCATCGCTGGTGAGTCCACTGAGGTGCTTGGAAGGAGGCTCAAGTCTGTCCCTCAACGGTTCTGCAAACTGGGCCTCAAACTTAAAAAGAACAAGTATAGCATAGGGGTCCCATCAACTGAGTTCCTGGGTTTCCGTATTGATGCCAATGGCATCCATCCTGCCGAGTCCAAGCTGAAGGCCATTCAGCTGGCACCTAGCCCCAGGTCAAAGGGAGAGCTCCAGGCATTCCTGGGCCTCTTCAATTTTTACCATGCGTTCCTTCCTAATAAGGCCGCAGTGGCAGAACCGTTACACTGGCTCTTAGATAAAAACACCCCATGGAAGTGGACCAGGGTCCATGAAAGCAGTTTTAAGGCAGTAAACTCACTATTGTCTTCCAATTCAGTGCTCACTCATTTTAAAGAGTCATTGCCATTATGCCTTGCATGTGACGCATCCCCTTATGGGGTAGGGGCTGTTTTAAGTCATTTGGAGAGTGATGGGACTCAAGTCCCAATTTCTTATTACTCTAGGACATTGTCCTCTGCTGAGTGCAATTACACACAAATTGACAAAGAGGCCTTGGCCATTGTGGCTGGGGTGAAGAAATTCCATGATTACTTGTATGGCAGGGAATTCAGTCTTCACAGACCAAAAGTCACTATTGGGGTTATTTAGTACAGATATCCAGACACCCCAAATCCTGTCCCCTAGGATGTTCAGGTGGTCCATCTTCTTATCAGCCTACAGCTTCAGGCTGGTTCACAAACCCGGCAAAGACATGGGCCATGCAGACAGCCTCAGCCGGTTGCCATTGCCACAGATCAAGCCAGATCTGGCTCCAGTAGCTCGCATTTTGTCTATTCAGGATTTGCCTGAGTTTCCTCTCCATGCTGGGGATGTGGCTGCAGAAACTGCTGCAGACAAGGTTTTGAGCAGGGTGCTGTCCTGGATTCACACAGGGTGGCTTGAGGACAGTCCTGGACCTGAGTTCCAGAGCTACTTCACGCATAGACATGAGCTCTCAGCTCACAAGGATTGTATTTTATGGGGGAGCAGGGTTATTGTCCCCACTACACTAAGAGACAGGGTACTGCAATTTCTACATGAGGGACATCCAGGCATTGTCCGCATGAAGGCATTGGCACAAAGCTACCTGGTTTAGATAAGACTATCAAGGCTCAAGTACATGTGTGTTACACATGTCAACGGTCCAGGCCAGAAATGCCACATGCTCCTGTCCATAGATGGGAGGAGACACACACTTCTTGGTCGAGGATTCACATCGACTTTGCTGGGCCCTTTCAGGAACAGCTATTTTTCATAGTGGTTGACAGCCACTCTAAATAGCTGGAAGTTATCCCAATCACAAGTATGACTACTGCTAGGTCCAATCAGGTGCTTAGGAAGCTTTTTGCAACACACGGGCTGCTGGATGTCATAGTGTCTGATAACGGGGCCCAGTTCACAGCGGCAGAGTTTCAAGCCTTCTTGAGGACTAACCTCATAAGGCATGCTACATTGGCTCCCTTTCACCCTTCAAGTAACGGGCAGGCCGAATGGATGGTACGCACTACAAAAGAGTCACTAAAGCACATAGTGACTGGGGATTGGCACCACAGGCTGGCTGATTTTTTGCTTTGCCAGCACACTATGCCTTGCACAGGAACAGGCAATTGCCCAGCAGAGCTTTGCTAGGGAAGAAGACTCATCACTAAACTGGACAGGCTGCACCCAGACTGTGTAGCAGCAGATGCCTCTCGCCCAAGGCCTCCAAGGGGGTTGCAAGTGGGTGATGGGGTGTGGAACTGGAACTATGGGCATGGGAACTTGTGGGTGCCAGGCAAAATCACTAAAATTTCAGGCCCGCTCTCATACAAAGTGACTTTGGATGACGGGCAAGTCGTTCACTGCCATATTGATCAGCTGTGGAAGTGGTTTCCAGAAAACGAGGGCCTCATCATAGGTCCGCTCCTAGAGCCAGAAACTGGCAGACAAGCAGGGCAATTCACATGCTCTGAGGACTCTAGCAGTCAGAACAACAGGGAGGTGGTCATAGAGGGGCAAAGCCCGGGAGTGCAACATGGGTCCCCTGATGGGGAAAGTCAACCTGACCCAGACAGCCGCTGTGCTAACTCTGCTCCAACAATTGACTTTGGCTTGGGCTGACCCGCAATAGCCAGCCAGAGGGACTCAAGTCAGCCTGACTCTCGTGGACTCAAGAGTCCTGTTCTACCCAGCCCGGCGAGCAAGCTGGTAGACCAGGAGTTGCCTGGGTCCCCCAGACATTCTACAAGGTCACGTAAGCCTCCAGCTTATTTGCAGGATTTTGTCCTTAAATAATTGTGCTATTGTAAATACTGTATGACTATTGTACTTGTTTCCTGTTTAGGAAAGTGTCTGTAATATTGAAAACAATTGTACACTGCTCTACTTATTGCTACTACTGTTTATACTATTGCAAACTCTGTAAACTGCTGTATTTTATTTTCTACTATTGTTTTATTATAATGTGTGAACATTCTAGGGGGAGGGGTGTAATGTATTGGGCCTAGTTTAATTTGAGTTATACCACGTGGGTTTGAATGCTGTGAGATTGCTTAAACAGGGAGCCTGGTAACGGTCACCAGCTCCTCAGACAGTCAGTCTCCAGAACAGCCATTGGTTGGCTCTAGGGCGACAATAGGTTGCTTTAAACCTATTGGCTGCTGCCTAGTGGCTAGTGTATAAATAGCTGCATGGCAGCCCTGTTTCTCAGTTCAGTTCCTGCAATCCAATAAAAGCATGTTCCTGCCTGAACTCACTCGCCTCGGCTCTTGCTTCAAGAAAAGAACCCAGTACACAACAGATATTATTTAGGTGTTTAGGAATGATGTTTTAAAATGTAACTTATCAATACAGGTAGTTTTTGACTTAAAAACCATTTGTTTTAATGACTGTTTGAAATTACAGTGGCATTGAAAAAAGTGACTTATGACTGTTTTTCACACTTATGACCCAGCATTCACTATCCCCTTGATCATGTGTTCAAAATTTGGGTGCTTAGGTATTAGTTTATATTTATGATGGTTGTAGGATCCCTGGGTCATGTGATCACCTTTTGTGATCTGACGAGCAAAATCAACAGGGAAGCCAGATTACTTTACAACTGTGTTGCTTACTTAACAACTGCAGTGATTTACTTCACCATTGTAGCAATAAATGCCATAGAATGGGACAAAACTCACTTAACAATTGTCATGCTTAGCAACAGAAAGTTTGGGCTCAATTGCGATTGTAAGTTGAGGACTACTGAAAAAACCAATATTTTCCATTAATCAATGGTTGCTGTAATTGGCGGTTTAATGTTATTTATAATACTACCAACAATGTTGTCTCAGAAGGATTCTTCATATCTCATGTTGGGAATATGTTACAAATGAGGAAATTCTACAAAGAAGTAATTCCTGAAGACTGTCTGAGATAGTGACAGAACAGAATCTACATGAGTGAGCGATGAATAGCAAAAACCGCAATCAATTGGATACCACCAGATAATTGGACAAAAAGAGGAAGGCCAAAGAAAACCTGGCTACAAATATTTCATGAAGATCTGAAAAACATAAACCTTAAATTGAAGGATGCTACAGGAGAGTATAGCTGTGGACCAAAAATTGTGGCATATGCTTGTGGCACAATGTGCTTAGCACAGGACATGATGATGGTGATGTCAAGGTTCCGACTGATGATCCCAATAAAGTAAGCACAGCAAGTAAGCACAACATTCCAATCTCTAATGCAAAACTTTATTGAGCACACCATATTGGCACTGATGAATAGAAAAACAGCTCTGACTAAATTAGCATCAGATCAGTAAATTAAAAGTGTAGAAACTCCCCTTCCCCCTGACAGTACAAGTCACATTCCTGAATTAAGCATCAGATAATTGTTATGAGAAAAATCTTCAGTTCCTAGCCAATGGTTCTTGGATGACCTTGATTCCCAGGCTGAACAACTCCACACACATTCCAATCATTCCCCCTTCCCTCTGGATCTGTTAGCAAGCTAAGAAACAACAATGGCTGAAACAGAATAAAGTTTCTTTGAAGCTTGACAATGATAATGATGATACTATCTTGTATATGATTATAGTACAGTATTATTCAGCATTTACTAGTAAACCATTGGCTAATTTTAATATACAGCAAGTATATTGTAATTTAATATAAAAGTAGATTTTAATTTTTTTCTCCTGTTTTTCTTAAAGTGTAACAACTGTTAAAATTTATAATTTTGTAATCCTAGTGCATTTTAGTATTTCGATGATATTTTGTGTTCTTCTAAAATAAAATTTGATTTTTTTAAATATTAAAAAAGGGTTTCAAAGGAGCTTGCTCCATTGGCTCATAGCTTGTCTGATGTCTAACCTGGACTTGCTTCCTTGTAGTTTTAATTCATAGATTTTGGTTCTGCTGTCAACTGTCCTGTTGGCCTGTGCAGCAAAAAACCCTCCTGGGACATTTTTTTTTTAAACCAAGAGTATAACTTTACTGACAGATCCATATAGGCACAAAAGAAGCAAACAGTTCTAAGATTTTGGCATGAAACACAGCATAATAAAAACCCCTTTTCCTTCCCCAGGCTGCCTATTGTCCACTGTCCACCAATCCAGGTTACACCTTTTATTTTTGGAAAACAGTTTGCATCTTTTGAAAATCCTCTGCATCTGACCTTGAAGTTGTAAGATTTTGTCAGGTTGAAAAAAGCTCACATAAATTCCCTTTCTCCCTCCCAGCTCCCCATACATTCCAATCATGTCCATTGCCCCTCCCTTGGCTTCTTTGTCAAGTTGTGAGGGGAAAGAAGTTCCTTGCAAGTCAGGCTTGTCATGCCTTCTGCAGCAATAATAAATAACTTCAATTCTAGATAATAAATTTTCAGTCAATATCTTAAATCTATTATTGCAATAATACAATACAATATACTGTCTGCTTCACACATTATTAAATTTATATATTGCCTTCATTCTGTACAGCTCACAGTGATGAACAAAATACTTCCACCTCCTATTTTCCCCACAACAACCTTATTTATGTTGGGTTATGGAGAGAGAGAGAGAGAGAGAGAGACAGAGAGAGAGAGAGAGGGGGGGGGAGGGAGGGAGGGATTTTTGCACCTGCCTCTCCCTATTTTGTTCCTATTAAACAATCTTCTAAAGAATAAAGAGAGCACTCTTCCTAGATTTTTAAAGATGTAGCTTGACTCTTTTGAGGAATATTTGTAAAAGTAGAAAAAGTTGTTAATATAGAATCCCATCTGTGCATGCTGTAGTTGACTTTCATAATACTCTTGTCTTGTCATGCACTGGGACTTTCAACTGGAAGGATAGATGGAAAAAACCCCCTACTTGTTCTCCAATTTCTTTACTTTCCTGTCCAAGGCCTCCTGGTCTACAAAGATGTTTTTAAGGTCTCTTCTGGGGTCATTATGATCAAGAGGAA
This sequence comes from Vipera ursinii, assembly GCF_947247035.1. Lineage (NCBI taxonomy): Eukaryota > Metazoa > Chordata > Lepidosauria > Squamata > Viperidae > Vipera > Vipera ursinii. The sequence goes on from NC_139513.1 coordinate 178,953,511, forward strand.
ATAATAGTTGTCAGTGGGTTTGAATAGTCTTGCTAACCTCTCTGCCCTATTCCAGATATGGGCAGCTGGAAAACAACACACTTCTCACAGCATTATATTTGCACAGATAACTTTTTTTCCTCAAATAACCCTTATTGTTTCTAAAAATAATCCTTGGGTTTCCTCAATGCACAGGGGCCCAAGAGACCTCCACAAAGTTCTGTGACAAAGTTTGTTCTGTTGGCTATGGATTGATGACATGGTCCCAGTTGTTGAGCTCTACTGGCACTAAGTGCCTCCTGTTTCTCATAGTTTTTTGGTTACATGTTTCCATGTGACTTACTTTCTTGCATATATAGTTGATTTTATCAACCTTAAGAAAGCTGTAAGAATAGCTTGAGAAACAGGAAAAAGCAGCAACCAAGACAATGGTCATGTCAGGACCCACCTCAATCCACATCTTAGGAAATAAGAACTCTTGGATGCAAGTTTAGTCCAAAAGGAAAATGTTTACTAGGAAGGAATCGATTGTGGGAATACAAGACGGAATCTGACAAAGGTTACATTTCAATCCTATATAAACCATTCCCATTTCAGCCCCTCCCCTCATCCATTTGGTCAGGCTGTCGTCAGTTGCTAGGTGTCAGGTCCTTCCATGGGAAAGGGAACTCTCCTTGGTTTTATGGTTATTGCTTTCCTTTTCAGTTGTAAATGAAGATACAAACCAGACCTGTCTGTCCCCCTCCCTTCCCCCGTTAAAACATCCCCTGTTGTTTGAAAATCGCTTTAGTAACCATCCTCTCCCCCCCCCCCCTCGGAGAGATGGCAGAATCCCCAGTAATAGCACGTTGTTCTACCTATACAATTATGAAATGTGATATAAATGGATTCTGACAGGTCAGATAAGAGAAAGATATCTTAGTCCAAAGCAGGAATACAGTTTGAGAAACCATTTCAGATTAACCCACCTTAGTTCTATTGAATATAAAAGTAGGGAGGGGAGAGGTCCAATCAGACTTAAAGATTCTCTTACTGTAATCTTTCAATAATAGCAATATTCACATTTGTTACATGCTCCTGGCTACTTTCCTTCATGTGCCTACATGTTTCTCTTACATGCTTCATTTATGCTATCATTTCCTGCTTCCCATCTATTATAAGTTTGTTTCTCCACTCATCAAGTTTCCACTGCAGCAAATTCAATTTTAAATTTCTCTTTCAATATTAAATTTTGAAGACCATTCACTTATCTATCACATTCATAATTTTGGCTTCCTCAAAAGGCTGACACTTAGTGATCTCTATTGTAAATCTGTGTAATATTTTTAGATATTTATATTCCAATTTAAGTAGTGCTCACCAATGATGATAGGCTGGTAGACTTTCTTGAATTATCTTGCCACTTCTGAATGATCAATAGTACAGTTGCTTTATACCATCATGACTTACAACTGAAACTGCAGGCTCAATTACAGTCATAAGTTGAAGACTGCCTATTCTTTAACCAACATTTTGGGATCCTATGAATTAAAGAGAGAGAGATCTACCTGGTGTATTTATTAAAAGACACACAATATTTAAGTATTCAGTTGCTTTGTAGTATTAATCCAAGGTGGAGTGGCTATAATAGCTGCATAGATCCCCAGCAATAGCTAACAAACAAACTCCATACTGCCAAATTGTTTTCAGGCTCTCCCTATTCTGTAATATTATTGTTACAACTTGTAACAATATACAGCATATACAGGTTACGACAATGGTATCGTGGTCTTCATTTTTTCTTTGCTTTTCTTTGTTTCAGTTTCATATAAAAGTTCATAGAAAAAAACAGTCCCCCAGATTCTGGTGCCAGGCATCTGTCAGCATTTAAAATACCACAAGAATCTTCACCCTTTTTTCAATTCACAGAGGATACAACATTGAAAAAAGAGATTGCTTCCTTTTTCAATTCACAGACAAAAAGTCAACCCCATTTTCTTTGCAGGCTTGCAAAATCACCCTGCTTTTTTGTGGCCTTGATTAATATTAAGTTGAGTTCTCTTATGCTCTAATGACCTTCAGCTACAAAGATTCAGCGAAGGCTGTGTTAAAATAGGCACAACCCAATCTGTGTGGAGTCTTTCAGTGGCTCAGCAATCAAAGACACTGAGCTTGTCAGCTGGAACAACCAGGGTTTGAGACCTGAGTGCCACACGATAGGGTGAGCTCCCATTCTTGCTCCAGCTCCAGCCCATTTAGCAGTTTGAAAGCACGCAAATGCTTATGTAGAAAAATAGGTACCACTTCAGTGGGAAAGTTCTGTGTACATCAGCTTACAATCATGCTGGCCACATGACCACAGAAATGTCTTCAGACTGTTGACCCAGACTTAGGGGACAGTATCAATTGTGAATACATGCAGATGGCCCCACTATCTTTGGACACTTGCAGAACCATGAATGCAAGGTCATAAAAGGACAACAAATGAAACACCCAATATCTTAACTCACCGGGGAACATATGGTATCTTACTGAAACACCTAAACCACCCAAAAGGGAACATATGGTGTCTTGGGGGAACACCCAAAAGGGAACATTTTTAGCTACTTCTGCTTCCTTCTTATCTTAAAGGGCAAAAGTCTTTATCATGTGTGTCAGCTTTGCTGGGTGAATTGCTTATGTAATCAAAGAAGGTATAAAAATAAGGCTTTTCTGATATTTAGAGCTTTTTCTCTCTTTTGGAAAAGCCCATCTTTGTTCAGCTGAATAAAGACATAAAGTTTAAAGGCAACTTCTGGTTTCCTGTATTTTTTTATCAAGCAAAACCTCAGAACCTGCACAGCAAGACAATGTTGGCTCCCTCGGCCAGGAAACAGAAATGATCACTGCACCCTAAAGTCAGACACTACTGAACAGGGGAAATCTTTACTGTATTTTTGTAATAGCCTATGAATATTGTACAGTATTGTGGTTTTACTTTCAAAAGAGGACAGACCTTAATCTGGGTTCTTTTCTAGTGTGGGAAGTCAGCCCACCCAGAGAAGAAAATATTAAAAGAGCAGAAAAATATATTTCCTCAAAGGATCTTAAAGAGGCAGAAAAGCATGCCTAGTTTTTTTCTTAATATCCCCAAGTCTCTCTTCCCCAAGCAGAAACCATTTCTACATCTGTAGAAATGCAGATGTAAACTGTTGTGTAGCCAATTCTTTGCAGGCAATAAGCATGACGGAAGGTTGCAAACATGCTTTATTGAGGCAAACAGGAACAGAATGGAAGCTGTGACTGCTGCACAGCTACTTATATGGTGGGCCACTAGGTGACAGCCAATAGGTTTAAAGGAAACTGTTCCCACCACAAATCAACCAATGATCTTCTTGGAGACAACAAGTCTGGCTTAGTCAGTGACCGTTACACAGACACACCATTGAGCAACCTTTAAGCAGCATTCAAACAGTGAATTAGTACAAGTAAAAATCCCAATAGATTACACCCCTCCCCCCTAGAATGTACACACATTATTTAAGAATATAACCTTGTAAATATTGTGGTAGTCTACATGACTGTTCAGAACACCTGGGGAATCCAGGCAACTCCTGGTCTACCAGCTTGCCCACCGGGTTGGCTAGGCTAGGACTCTTGGGTTCACGTGAGTTGGATTGACTTGAGTTCCTTTGGCTGGCCATTCCTGGTTGGCCCAAACCATAGTCCAATGAGGTAGCTGTGTCAGCGGAGCTGCTGCCTTGTTCAGTTTGACCTTCCCCGTTAGGAGACCCAGCTTGCACTCCCGGACTGTATCCATCTATGACCACCTCCCTGTTGTAGTGCCTGAATGAGGCCTCAGAGCATGTGAACTGCTTTTTTAGGCTGCCAGCTGCTGGCTCTTCTTGTTGACCTGCCATGAGGTCCTTGTTTAGTGGCTGTTCCGCAAAACGCCTTCACAGCTGATCAATATGTCGGCAAACAACAACTCGCCTTCCATCCAGGACCACCTCGTAAGAAAGGGGTCCCGAGACCTTAACAATTTTACCTGGCACCCACAAGTTCCCATGCCCATAGTTCTGGGCCCACACCCCATCACCCACTTGCAACTCCCTTGGTGCCTTTAGGCATGCGGTGTCTGCTGCGGTGCCTGCTGGTCAGGATGCAACCTGTCCAGTTTTGTCATTAATCTTCTTCCGCAGTGAAGCTCTGCTGGGCTTTCTCCCATTGCTGTGCAAAGTGTAGTGTGCTGGCAAAGCAAGAAATCAGCCAGCCTATGGTGCCAATCCCCAGAAACAATGTGCTTTAGTGACTCTTTCGTGGTACGCACCATGCGTTCAGCCTGCCCATTAGTCAAGGGCTGAAAGGGAGCCAACGTTGCATGCCTTATGAGATTAGCCCTCAAGAAGGCCTGAAATTCTGCTGCTGTGAACTGGGCCCCATTGTCTAAGACTAAGACATCCAGCAGCCCATGTGTGGCAAAAAGCTTTCTAAGCACCTGGATGGTCCTAGCAGTAGTCATAGTAGATACAGGAATTACTTCCAACCATTTAGAGTGGCTGTCAACCACTATCAAAACCAGCTGTCCCTGAAAGGGCCCAGCGAAGTCAATGTGAATCCTTGACCACAGTGTATGAGTCTCCTCCCATCGGTGGACAGGGGCCTGCAGCATCTCTGGTCTGGACTGGGTTTTTTTATTAAAGAGTTTTACAATGTTTTACAATATATCCCCAAATCCCTCCCACCCCAACCCCCCACTTCCCCCCCCACTTCCCAGAGCTAAATACAGGATTATAGTTACAACAATCATATTCTAAATAAAAATTTACACAATATACAATCAACCAAATTCGTACTGCGCTTTAACTCTCTCTTAGCATAACTACTAACAATAACAATATCCCACTAAATTCTACTCATAAGCTAAATGGAACTTTTTGGTCCCATATTTGTTTTCAATATAATTTATCCATCTCCTCCAAACTGAAATATATCTCTCCTGTGAGTGATCCTTTAAATAAACAGAAATCTTGGACATTTCTGCAAGATTAGAACCTTTAAACACCCATTCTTCTACCGTGGGCAGATTGTCCTTCTTCCAATATTGTCCCACCAGTAACCATGCTGCCGTTATCATATTCAACATCAGATTAGTCTCTTTGACATCACAATTTACAACAATACCCACTAAGAACAATTGCAGGGAAAACTTTATCTTCCTCTTAAAAATCTTTTGAATGTTCCACCAAATTTTAATCCAGAAGGCTTTTATGTTTCTACAAGTCCACCACATGTGGAAATAGGTAGCTTCTAAGCTACCACACCTCCAACACTTAGACTGCAGATTAGGATACATGTTGGACAACTTCTTGGGATCCAGATGCCATCTATAAAACATTTTGTAAAAAATTTTTCTTAAATTTTGAGCCTGGGTAAATTTAACATTTCTGACCCAAATTATCTCCCAGGTGTCCAACGAGATTGGTTCCTGAATATTTTGTGCCCACTTCATCATTTATTTTATTTATTTTATTTTATTGCATTTATATACCGCCCTTTCCCTGAGGACTCAGGGCTGTTTACAGGGAGTTAAAAATCAACCATACAAAAGTTAAAACCCAATTTAAAAAATATTAAATCAACCCTGAACTATTAAAAACCCCAATTAAAATGAATGTCTCCTCAGCCTGGGCCCGAGAGCTCAAAGAGCCAGGTCTTCAGGCCCCGGCGGAATGATCGGAGGTCGGGAGCAGTCCTCAGCTCCACTGGCAGCTGGTTCCAGAGGGCAGGCGCCCCCACTGAGAAGGCCCTATCCCTGGGTGTCACCCGCCGGCAATCTCTTACCGGCGGGACCCTGAGCAGGCCCTCCCTGTGGGAGCGCACTGGGCAAAGGGCGTTTGATGCCGGCAGCAGGTGTTCCCTCAAATACCCCGGACCCAGGCCATGTAGGGCTTTATAGGTGATAACCAGCATCTTTACAATTCCGTTTCCGAATCCAATTCAATTAAAGCATTATATATCCTCTTTATATGTGCACATTTTGAATCTCTAATTTGCTTTACTAAATTTTGATCTGTAATTGTGATACCAACCTTTTGATCTGACTTCCACCTAGCTTTCAGTTGGGTATATTGAAACCAAGAGTAATTTATGTTTTCTTGTCTTAACTCCTCTGCTGATTTAAGTTGCCAATCATTCCCTTGCAATTTGAGTAGCTCCTTACTCAATACTCACTCCTTACTCCATACTCACTCCCATAGATACACCCTCTATCGCGTGTCCAGGAATTCCCCAAATTGGTATTTTATAATTTAACTTATTATAGTACTTTTTCCAGACACGCAGTAAAGCACTTCTAAGAATATGGGATTTAAAAGCCCTGTCTACCTTCTTATCATAAAGCAAGTATGCATGCCATCCATATACCAAATCCCATCCCTCAAGATGAAGTATTCTCTTGTTAGTTAAATTAAGCCAATCACTAACCCAGGTCAAAGCAGCTGCATCATAGTACAATTTCAAATTCGGCGCCTTGAGTCCCCCTCTTTCCCTGGCATCTTGTAAAATCTTGAATTTAACTCTTGGTTTTTTCCCCGCCCAGATAAATTTGTTAATACCCTTCTGCCATTGATCAAGGTTGGCATCCTTTTTCAGTATAGGTATCATCTGAAACAGAAAGAGGAACTTTGGTAGAACATTCATTTTAACAACTGCAATTCTTCCCAGTAGTGATAATTGTAATTTTTTCCAATTATTTAAGTCCCTTTGTACCTTCAACCATAGTGTTTCATAATTATTCTTATACAATTTTACATTTGAGGCTGCAATATGCACTCCTAGATATTTAACCTTCTTCACTATTTCAAAACCTGTTAAGTTAGATAACATATCCCTTTCACTCGTAGATAAATTCTTGGATAATATCTTAGTTTTATTACTGTTCACCTTAAACCCAGAAACCTTACCATACTGAGTTATAATTTCCATCAAATCTACAACCGACTGTAGCGGTTGGGATACTGTCACAACCAAGTCATCAGCAAAAGCTCTCAGTCTATAATCATTCTGTTTTATTTTAATTCCCTTTATCAAAGAGGACTCTCGAATTTTAATTAGTAAAATCTCTAATGTTAAAACAAACAATAATGGTGATGGGGGCAGCCCTGCCTTGTACCTTTTTCAATTCTAAAAGTCTCTGTTAGTCCCCCATTAACTATAATTTGTACAGTTTGTTGTTGATATATAGCTTTAATAGCATGTAGAAAACCTTCTCCAAAATTCATCTCCTCAACAACTCTTAATAAAAACTGCCAATTCAATTGGTCAAAGGCTTTCTCTGCATCCAAAAATATCAGTGCTGCGGAGACTTGGTTGTTCTTATCCAAATATTCAAGCAAGTTAACAATTTGTCTTACATTATTTTTCATATACCTCCCAGATATAAATCCCGATTGGTCACTATGAATCATTTGTTTCAAAACTTGCATTAATCTATTAGCCAATACTTTGGCAAAGATCTTATAATCTGTATTTAAGAGCGATATAGGTCTATAAATTTTAGGTTGGGTAAGATCTTGATCCTCCTTTGGGATCAATGATACAAAAGCTGTCCTCCATGATGGAGGAACTGCGCCTCCAGTCTGAATTTCATTAAACAAAATCTTTAAGGGTTCAATCATTTCAGGCAGCAACTTTTTATAATAAATTGCTGTTAATCCATCTGTTCCTGGAGTTTTGCCCAATTTCAACTGTTTAATAGCTAAAGAAATTTCTTCTGGTGTAATTGGGCAATTCATCTCAAGTTGTTGTTCTTGTGAAAGTCTTGGAAAATGAGCTCCCTGTAGATACTTATCTATATCTAGAGCTTGTATATTCTCTTTAGAATATAATTTCGAGTAAAAATCTAGGAAACTCCTCTTAATCAAATTTTGTTGGTAGACTTCTTTTCCTTTATATTCTATTTTGTCTATAGTACGTAATTTCTGTTTTTTCCTTAATTGATAAGCCAGCCATCTACCAGGCTTGTTGGCGTTACAGAAAGTATTGTGTTTGGCATAACGCAAATTAGTTGCTACTTGATCAGCCAATAGCATATTAAATTGTTCTTTCAATAAATGTATTGAGATCTTTACATTATTATCCAATGGATTCAAAATAAGCTTTTTCTCTTTAGTTTTAATCTCTTCCTCGATATCTAAACGTTTTTGCACTTGCTTACGCCTATAAGCATTATTCATATAAATCAAAACCCCTCTCATGTAGGCCTTACTAGCATCCCAAACCATTTCCATCGAAGTACTTTTATGCATATTCGTGACAAAAAATTCTTTCATATGTTCTCTACATTTCTGCAAGAACAAGTCATTTGTAAATAAGTTCTCATTCAGCCTCCAGGATCTCCTACTAGTGTCTTCAGTAAAGAGCTCCAGCCAAACAGGACTATGGTCAGACATTGTCCTAGGGAAAATCTTAACATTCTTAACTGAGGAGGAAAGGTCAGTAGTAATCAAAATGAAGTCAATCCTGGAAAAAGATTTGTGTCTATCTGAAAAAAAAGTAAAATCCCTGTCTCTCATATTCCTTTCCCGCCATACATCTCTTAATTCCAGATCTTCCTTCAAATCAAAAAAGGCTTTAGGCAATTTTGAGTTACAAAGGGTTTTAGAAGACCCCTTCTTGTCTTCAGATGGCACCAAGACCCCATTCCAATCCCCCATCATAATAACAGATTTGTAATCCAGTTCAATTAGCCTTTGGTGTAAGAATTTTAATTTTTTTTGCTGTTGTTGATTTGGAGCATATAATCCAATAAGAAGAACTTTCTTTTCTTGTAATATTAATTCAATACTAACATATCTCCCTTGCTTATCTGATTCAATCAATCTTGCCGAAAAGTCTTTTCTTAAGTAAATAACCACTCCAGCCTTCTTGTCCGGAGCAGAAGATGCAAAATATGTTCCCAATCGGGATTAGTCAAATATTTTTGATCTCTTAATGCAATATGTGTCTCTTGTAAACAAACAACGTCATTTTTATGTTGTTTCAAATAAAAAAATACTTTCTTTCTTTTCTGTGGTGAATTTAGCCCGTTAACATTCCATGTCAGGAACTTCACCATCTCTGGTGACCATAAGCCTTTGGAACATGGCCTGAAGATCAGCTGTTGCTCTCTTAGGACGTGCTCCTCCCACGGGCTCTAAAACAGTCGCATCTTGCGTAGCTGAACCAGTTGCAGACTTCTGTTTTTGTTCCTTTTCCATACGCTTATGTGCAGCTCTTGTCATCCTCTGTTTTTTTGGGTCTTCCTTTAATATCAAATTCTGCTCTATGGCCTCCGGTTTCTGGATCTCCTCAGGGGGCAGTAACATTGCCTCTTCACTCAATTGTTTATCATCTTGTCTAGCTTCTGTTCTCTTAATTCGGGGAGATGGTGGTAAACCTGCTTTCAGGACCTTAGTGTAGAAATCTTTTGCTTTTAAGATTGTATCCAGTCTGTATCTGGTCCCTGCATAATTTACCACAATTCCAATAGGAATTTTCCATCTGAACTGGACTTGTCGCTTCTTAAGCTCATCAGACAAAAAGGCAAAGTCTTTCCTCTTCCCAATAATTTTTGAAGGTATCTCCTTTAAGATCATAATATCTTGGCCTGCAATCTGGAATTTTTCCCGATAAAAGGCCTGGATAATAGAATTTCTAGTTGATCTCCTGGAAAAATAGATCACTACATCTCTAGGTAGACTTTTTTGCCTAGCAATCCAGGAGTTAACTCTAAATATCTTATCCATTTCCTTAAGTAATTCTTCAGGTTCCCATTTCAAAACAGGAGCCACTGCTTGTGCTATTTCCCATTCCAGATTTTCTTTAGGATTCTCTTTGAGGCCTCTAATACGCAAAGCAAACTCCATGCTCTTATACTCTAATATAGTGACCTCATCCCCTGTTCTGTCAATCTTGGCCTCTCCTCTATCAACCTTCTGCTCAGCATCAGTAATTTTATTTTCCAAGTTCTCCACATACTCCATAACTGAATCCACCCGAGCATCCAGGCGTTCTATATGTGCAGCTAAGCCCTGGAGTGCAAGCACTATATCTTCCCTCATCTGGTTGTTTTGATTCTTTATTTCTTGTTGCAGAACTTGCGTTGACTGCATCACAACTTTCTGGATGTCTGTCAGTGTAAATGCAGGAGGTGGGGGAGAGGGTGGTTGTACTGTAGGTTTCATCGAAGTCTGCCCTTGCAGTTTGTGGCATAGGTGAGGAGATAGCGTTCTTAGAAAGCGGGGGCCCTCCCCCACGTTTCGCAGCCATCTCTTAAGTTTCAATTTCCTCTGTCACCCAGCAGAATCAAAGTTCAGGAAGAAAAGGAAAAAAAAAAGTAACAATTCTCCCAGAGTTCTTAACTTTCAATAAGAATAATAGGGAAAAGGCTTTCAAATACACAAAATCAAATACACAAAATCCAATACTGAATAGAGTCAATTGCGAATAGTATCTCTTGCTTTGTAGCAAAATATAACACTTTTCAAACACAGTCACTTCACACAGGAGAGAAACACTCCAGCGCCATTTTCACTCCATTTCACACTTGAAGCTTGAAGAAGATAATGAAACTGAGTTAAAGTTAAGATCCAGTTTAAAAATCCAGATCTTCCTGCTTTGCTCTGCCTGCTTTTCAAAATACTCACAGTCCCCTCTAAGCAGCAGGTGCAGTTGTCGCGTCTTGTTCCACTCCTTTTGGAGCGAAGACGTCCTGGGAGCGGAGAAAGCCTGGGCTCCGAGGGAGCTCACCCTTTTATCCCCCAAACTACTTGGGAGGATCGTATGGGGGCTCTACCTCTATCCAGGCAGGCTCGCCTCTCCCTCTTCTCCCAAAGAAGAAGCTCCAGTGCCGCGGAACAGCTGGTTTTGCTGCCTCCGGGCGTTTTGACGCTTCCCAGGATCGGGCGGCTTCAGAACGCCGCCATTCGAAGCGGCAGTGCTACCGGAAGTCCCCTGGTCTGTTGACACGTGTAACACCCGTGTACTTGGGCCTCAATAGCCTTATCTAACCCTGGCCACCAAAGGTAGCTCCGTGCCAGTTCCCGGGGCTATGCTAACCCCTTCATCCAGACTATGCCCGGATGGCCCTCATGCAGAGACTGGAGCACATGGTGTCTTAATGAACTGGGGACAATAACCCTGGTCTCCAAAGAATGCAGCCTTTGTGAGCTGACATCTCATGTCTATGTCTGAAGTAGCTCTGGAACTGGTCCCGGGCTATTTTCCAGCCACCCTGTGTGAACCCATGACAACACCCTGCTTAAAATTTTGTCTGTGGCAGTTTCCACAGCTACATCCCCAGCAAATCTTGAATTGACAAGATGTGAGCTGCTAGAGCTGGAGCTGGTTCCATGTGTGGCAATGGCAACCTGCTAAGGTCATCTGCATGGGCCATGTCTTTGCCAGGTTTGTGAACCAGCCTGTAGCTGTAAGCTGACATAAAAATGGACCACCTAAACATTCTGGGGGAAAGTATTTGAGGCATCTGCCTCTCTATGGTAAATAACCCCAACAATGGCTTGTAGTCAGTGAAGACCATGAATTTCTGGCCGTACAAATAATTGTGGAATTTCTTAACCCCGGCCACAATGGCCAGAGCCTCTCTGTCAATCAGAGCATAATTGTGCTCAGCCGAGGACAATGTCCTTGAATAATAAGCAATGGGGAATTGAGTCCTATCATCTGACAAATGACTTAGTACTGCCTCCACCCCTTAAGGGGATGCATCACATGCAATACAGACTGGAAAGTTTTCATTAAAGTGCGTAAGCACTGAATTTGCAGACAGTAGTGATTTTACTGCCTTAAAACTATTTTCCTGAACCTTGGTCCACTTCCACGGGGTGTTCTTGTCTAAGAGCCAGTGTAATGGCTCTGCCACCGCAGCCTTGTTAGGAAGGAATGCATGGTAAAAATTCAGAAGACCTAGGAATGTCTGGAGCTCTCCTTTGGATCTGGGGCTTGGTGCCAGCAGAATTGCCTTCTGCAGGATGGATGCCTTCAGCATCAATATGGAACCCCAAGAATTCAGTGGAAGGGACCCCAATTTTACACTTGTCCCTCTTCAGCTAGAGTCCCTCTGTGTGGAACTGCTGAAGGACGGCTTTGAGCTGCCTTGCTAGCACCTCAGTGGACTCACTGGCAATGAGTACATCATCAAAATAGGGGCAGACCCCCAGAATACCCTTAAGTGTATGTTCCATGAATCCCTGGAAGATTCCCGGGGCTATGCTAACCCCAAATTAGACCTGAAAAGCCCCCCTATGTGTCACAATTGTTTGTGCAGCCATTGTGGCCTCATCCACTGGTAATTGCTGATAGGCCTGTACCAAATCTAACTTAGCAAACACGGTACCCCCTTGCAGCAATGCCAAAATGTAGCTAACGACTGGCACCGGGTACGCGTGCTGCTGCAGTGCCCGGTTAATGGTGCACTTGTAATCAGTGCAAATCCTGATCTCCCCATTGGCCTTAAGTCAGGGGTGTCAAACTCAATTTCATTGAGGGCCACATCAGCATTGCGGTTGCCCTCAAGGGGCCGGGTGGGTATGGCCAGGGTGGGCGTGCTAGAGTGCGTATGACCTACGCATCAAGGGTGCCTATGGGGGCCTGGGCAGGAGTGGGACAGATCTGAGGGTCTATGGCAGAAGGAGGGTCTCTGGGCCAGGGCCAAGGCAGTGGGGGCCGTTCCCTCACTGTTTCCAGGATGGCTTCGCGGGCCACATGAAACCACTTCGCGGGCCAGATCCGGCCCTCGGGCCTTGTGTTTGACATGTCTGCCTTAAGTGGTGTGACAATGGGAGTTTCCCATTCACCCCTATCTATGGGCTGTAATACCCCTGACTGACTAGCTTGTCCAGCTCTGCATCAGTTTTGTGTTTTAGTGCAAAAGGCACTCGATGGGGCTTAATCCTAATGGGCGTTATGGCAGGATCAAGCTTAAAGGCTATCAGAAGGCCCTTGTACTCTCCCAGGCTTGTGTCAAAAGCATCTGCGAATTCCTCGCATACTGACACCAAGTTCGCCGCTTGAGTCTGGTGGATCCTGGTTACTTGAATGCCCAGTGCATCAAACCTATGAAGCCCTATTAGGCTTGTTCTCTGGCCCTCCACCACAATTACATCTAGGAGCCCCAAAAAAACCTTGAATTTCATGGCCAAAGTGGCCTCTCCCTTGACAGCTACTCAGGAATTCTGGAAGTCAGTTAGAATGATGTCAGATGGCCTAAGCTTGGCCCATCTCTTGCTGCGGCTGCACACGAACCGGAAAGTCTCAAGTGAAATAATGGATACAGCTGAACAAGTGTCCAGTTTCATCCTGCAAGAAATGCCTTGCAGCTCGCCTTGAAGCTGAAGTTTTTGTTTAAGGGGGCGTCAAGCTCCTGTGTGGCAAACACTTCTGCAGCTGGAGCAGAACCCTACTCTATGCTGCCCTGGGGCCCCGGTACCTCTCCTGAATGGTTCATCCAGTTGGCGGTCCTTCTGATGACCTCTACAGATGGCTGTGATGTGGCCAAATTTTCCACAGGCCTGACACATGGCTGTCCTGAATCGACAGTCTGCTCATTGGTGGCGGCTCCACATCCCAAACATCAAAGGAAGGGAACTGCCTTGTAAAGGGACTTCTGTTCCTTGTCTTGGTGTCATTAATCTTGTTGACTTCGTGGTCAGAGTCAATGTCTTCTCTTTGCTCGGTGTCCTCATGGTGGATGGCTTCTTTGTGTGGAGTGCTTTTGGGCAGGCTGCAACGCCTTCACGGCCCCACCGGCAGCTTTGTTTGCCATAACTTCTTTTAAGGCTTCTTGGAGTGAGAAAGTCTCCTTCGCAAAAAGTTTTTGTTGGAGCTCTCTACTCCTAAGTCCACAGATGAGACTATCCCAAAGCCTTTCTTCCAAGTCCATTAACTGACAAAGGCATGAAGCTTATCTCAACGCCACGATGAACTCTGTTGCCATCTCGCCGGGTTGTTGTACTCACTGTTCGAAAGTATGCCTCCATGCTATCACCAACAGCTTTGGTTAGAAATGGTCGCCGAGCCGTTTTTTCAGGTCCGTGTAAGTAACGGACTCCAGCTGTGCCAATGTGACCCTTCTCCGAAGACTCAGGGCAGCTTACAATCTAAGAAGCACAAATCAATGTGCTTAGAAACTTGATTTGCTCAGAGGTAGTTCTCCACTCTTGAAACGTAGGACGACCATCTCTCCAGGTGCATGACATCGAATTCTTCAAGCTTTCCGACCTTCAACCTGGTGAGAAGACTTTGCGGCTCATGTCTCACATTGCATGGTGCTGCTTGCTTCTTTGTAGGCCCTGGGACTGGTCCTCAGGGCGGGGTGGTCTCTAGCATGGCTTGCTAGGCAGACTGAGAGGGGGGAACATGGCGGGTGTTGGCGGTGGGCTGCCCCGTGGGGCCAGAGCTGCTGTGGCTGGTGCTGTGGGAGCAGCGGGGCCCACTCTACACAGTGGGGCTGTGCAGAATGGGCAGCGGAGGTGGTGTGGGCTGGGTACTTCAGGGTGGCCACTTAGGCGCACAGGGCGAGGCGACAGTGGTGCAGGTCCAGCACTGGGTAGGCCACCAGCCTGGCTGACACAGATGAGCACAAGGACATGGACATGGACTCTGCAGAACCCACCTCCCACTCCTTGTCCTCTCTTACTTACCTAGTTGAGATGATGTAGTTGGGTAGCAGGGAGGGATGCAAAGTTCCTGCCTACTCGCTTTCACTGCAGACAACTTTCCGGTGCAACATTTGCCAGCCAGGTCTTTTGGCGTGCTCAGCAGCAATTCTTATTGGCTTTTCAAAGCCAATAGGCTTTGGAGAGCCAATAGAGGGAGTAGCACAGCTTGTGCAAAAGCTGTTTTGTGTGTTTGTGTGTGTGTGCAAAAAAGGTGCCAGAACACCATTCTGAGCGTTCTATGAGAAAAAAGTCCCTGCTTTTATGTTTTTAATCTTATAACTTTTTTAAAAAAATTCTATTGTAAGTTTCCCTTCTCTGATCTTCCTTCTGGGCAGCAATTGCTTGGAAGAGGCCTCCAAGGCCTGGATCTGACCTCCAGAGGCATGCAGAAGCCTCCCCTGATCTCTGTTCTATGCACAAATGGCTTGGACCAGTCCTTTGAGGCCTTGATCCAACCTCCGGAGGCTCTGTTCTGGGTGGCAGCAGCTTGGAGCAGTCCTCTGAGGCTTGGATCCAACCTCCGGAGGCTCTGTTCCAGGCAGATACAACCTCAGGAGGCATGCAGTAGCTTCCCCTGATCTCCATTCCGGGCAGAAACAGCTTGGATCTGAGGCTTGGATCCAACCTCCAGAGGCTCTGTTCCAGGCAGATTCAACCTCCAGAGGCATGCAAAAGCCTCTCCCAATCTTTGTTGTAGGCGCAAATGGCTTGGAGCAGTCCTCTGAGGCCTGGATCCAACCTCTGGACGCTGTGTTCCAGGTGACAGCAGCTTGGAGCAGTTCTCCAAGGCTGGATCCAACCTCCAGAGGCATCAGAAGCCTCCCCCAATCTCTGTTGTGGGCACAAATGGCTTGGAGCAGTCCTCTGTGGCCTGGATGCAACCTCCGTAGGCTCTGTTCTGGGCAGATCCAACTTCTGGAGACATGCAGAAGCCTCCCCCAATCTCCATTCTGGGTGCTTGGAGCAGTCCTCTGAGGCTTGGATCCAAACTCCAGAGGCATGCAGAAGCCTCCCCCAATTTCTGTTCTGGGGGCAGTGGCCGTATGCTCCAGAGTTGGGGGGCAGCAGGAGGCAGGCACCATAAATAGCACGAGAGTTCTGGCACCCATTCTCCGCAAAAGAGGATCAGTGCCTGAACTCATGCAATATTATGGTACTCTCATGCCCCTCAAAAGTAGGAACCGTGGCAGAGAGGAGACAGATCTTTTCAGGATAAATGAGTCCAGCGTGGCAAGAAGGGAGGGAGAAGCATGAGGTAACTTAGTGGATTGGGGAGGCCTTGATGGCCTGTTCCATCACTATGACCCCTATGGTCTTCCCCACCCTGAGATATCACATGTGCATTTAACAAGCCATGTGTATCTTAACGAGCAGGGAGTGATCTTGTTCGAGGTACAAGATTCATTCCCACAACTTTTTGAGTTATGAATGGAATGGGCAGGCTCCATTCCATTCGTAACT
This sequence comes from Vipera ursinii, assembly GCF_947247035.1. NCBI lineage: Eukaryota > Metazoa > Chordata > Lepidosauria > Squamata > Viperidae > Vipera > Vipera ursinii. The sequence goes on from NC_139513.1 coordinate 178,969,629, forward strand.
CGAGGAGTACCTGTCAATGCTGCAAACATTGGACGTTTTTGGCTTGACAATATAAGAGGCAGCCTTTCCCTTTAAACTGTTTTGCTTCTCAAAAATGAAGATGGGGGTGGGGAGGAGAATGCTACCCCGGTTGTTTTTTTAATAAGATAAGGAATGGTGTGAAATAGAATGGAAGAGAAGCTTTGCATGTTAAACTAATTGAAGAATGTGATTTATGATGTTTAAATTAAAGAAGGGAATTGTGTTTGATACATGTTCAGGGGAGGAGAATTCAGATTTTGGCATCCATCCATGAGTGCCAATGCTTCGTTCTCATTATTATAGACTTTTTAGAATAAACAATGCCTGAATGTTCTTTGATCTGTCTCATTAGTCTGAACCATGACACTACCTGTAACAAATATATTTAGGAAAGACACTAAATACACTAAAGACACTAAAGTAATGGGGGACTTTAATTACCCTGACAAGATTTGAAATTCCTTAGTAGCACCTGAAAGTGGCACCATAGAAAATTCCACCAAATGTGAAGGTGTCAAAGGAGTACTGCTAGTGAAGTTCATGGAGTGTGGTTCAACCATCAATCCAGACATCTACTGTGAAATGTTACGAAAACTCAGACAAGCCATCTATAACAACCATTGGGGCATGTTGACATCTGGTGTGGTGTTGGTTCCCCTGCACACTGCTAGATGTACCCAAGAACTTTGAAGGAGTTCCATTGGGATGTTTTTAATCACCCCCCCCCATAGTCCACATTTGGTGCTGAGCGACTGCTACTAAGGAATTTCAAATCTTGTAAGATGTTATGACAAGTGTCTCAATTTGAATGGTGATTATGTTGAAAAGTAATGTAATGTTGTAGTTTTCTAATGTGTATAATAAAAGTTCTGTATCTGGAAGTGTCTGTCATTGATAACTAAATGGAGGTTTATTTCCAAATTGCCCTTGTAATAACAGTAATAAAAGTTTCTTTCAACATTTAACAAACAAACAAAAGTTAAGGAAACAATCGGTCCACTTATAGGAGGAAATGATAAGAAAGTAACAGGTAGTACAGAGAAAGCAGAACTGCTTAATTCTTTCTTTGCATCTGTCTTCATTCAAAAAGAAAATATAGGCCAATCTACCAAAAACATAACCATAAAACACAGACTAGAAATACAAATTATAATAAGCAAAAAAAATTGTAAGAGAACACCTGTCCACTCTAGATGAATTCAAATCACCAGGATGTAATGGATTACATCCCAGAGTTCTGGTCAAACAAGAGATGACAAGACTGAACATCGACATCTTAGGTATCAGCGAACTAAAATGGACAGAAATGGGTGAACTTAATTCAGATGACCATCAGGTATACTACTGTGGGCAAGAATCCCTCAGGAGAAATGGAGTAGCCTTCATAGTCAATAAAAGAGTAGAAAAAGTAATACTGGGATACAATCCTCAAAATGACAGAATGATCTCAGTTCGAATCCAAGGGAAACCATTCAATATCATAGTAGTCCAAGTCTATGCCCCAACCACCGGTGCTGAAGAGGATGAAATTGACTGGTTCTATGAAGCCCTGCAGCACCTTATAGAACTAAAACCAAAAAATGATGTCCTTATCATCATGGGGGATTGGAATGCTAAAGTAGGAAGCCAAAAGATAACTGGAATAATAGGCAAGTTTGGCCTTGGAGTACAAAATGAAGCAGGGCACAGGCTGATAGAATTTTGTCAAGAGAATACAATGGTGATAGCAAACACTCTTTTCCGACAACCCAAGAGACGGCTCTACACACGGACATCACCAGATGGTCAACACAGAAATCAGATTGACTATGTGCTCTGCAGCCAAAGATGGAGAAGCTCTATACAGTCAGTAAAAACAAGACCAGGAGCTGACTGTGGCTCAGACCACGAGCTTCTCGTTGCAAAGTTTAGGCTTAAACTGAAGAAAGTAGGGAAAAGTGCTAGGCCACTCAGATATGAATTAAATCATATCCCTGTTGAATATACAGTAGAGGTGACAAATAGATTTAAGGAATTAGATCTGATAGACAGAGTGCCTGAAGAACTATGGACAGAGGTTCGCAACATTGTACAACAGGTAGCAACCAAAACCATCCCAAAGAAAAAGAAATGCAAGAAAGCAAAATGGCTGTCTGAGGAAGCTTTGCAAATAGCTGCGGAAAGGAGGGAAGTGAAAGGCAAGGGAGAAAAAGAAAGATACACCCAATTGAATGCAGAATTCCAGAGAATAGCTAGAAGAGATAAGAATGCCTTCTTAAATGAACAGTGCAAAGAAATAGAAGAAAACAATAGAATAGGGAGGACCAGAGATCTTTTTTTAAAAAAATGGAGAGATGAAGGGAACGTTTCATGCAAAAATGGGTATGATAAAGGGCCAAAATGGCAGGGACCTAACAGAGGCAGAAGAGATTAAGAAGAGGTGGCAAAATTACACAGAGGAACTATATAAGAATGAGCTTAATGTCCCTGATAATCACAATGAGGTGGTCACTGACCTTGAGCCAGACATCCTAGAATGTGAAGTGGAGTGGGCCTTAGAAAAGCTGAGCAACAACAAAGCTAGTGGAGGTGACAGTATTCCAGCTGAGCTATTCAAAATCTTAAAAGACAATGCAGTAAAAGTGCTACACTCAATCTGCAAGCAAATTTGGAAAACTCAACAGTGGCCACAGGATTGGAAAAGATCAGTTTACATTCCAATTCCAAAGAAAGGCAAACATTCCAAAGAATGTTCAAACTATCACACCATTGCACTCATTTCTCATGCTAGTAAAGTTATGCTTAAAATCCTAAAAGCTAGACTCCAGCAGTATGTGGATCGAGAACTACCAGAAGTACAGGCAGGAGTTTGAAGAGGCAGAGGAACTAGAGATCAAATTGCCACCATACGCTGGATCATGGAGAAAGCTCGAGAGCTCCAGAAAAACATCTACTTCTACTTCATTGACTATGCTAAAGCATTTGATTGTGTGGATCATAACAAACTGTGGCAAGTTCTTAAAGAGATGGGTGTACCAGACCATCTTATTTGTCTCTTGAGAAACCTATATGTGGGCCAAGAAGCAACAGTGAGAACTGGACACGGAACCACTGATTGGTTCAAAATTGGGAAAGGAATCCGGCAAGGCTGTATACTGTCGCCTTGCCTATTTAACTTATATGCAGAGCACATCATGAGAAAGGCAGGGCTAGATGAATCAAAAGTTGGAATTAAGATTGCCGGAAGAAACATCAACAACCTAAGATATGCAGATGACACCACTCTAATGGCAGAAAGTGAAGAGGAACTAAAGAGCCTCTTGTTGTGAGTGAAGGAGAATGCAAAAGTTGGGTTGAAACTAAACATTAAGAAAACCAAGATCATGGCATTCGGCCCTCTCAATTCCTGGCAAATAGATGGGGAAGAAATGCAGGTAGTGACAGATTTTATTTTCCTGGGCTCCAAGATCACTGCAGATGGGGACTGTAGCCAAGAAATTAAAAGACGCTTGCTCCTCAGGAGGAAAGCCATGGCAAATCTAGACAGCACACTAAAAAGCAGAGACATCACTGTGCCAACCAATGTGCATATAGTCATGGTTTTCCCAGTTGCAATGTATGGCAGTGAAAGTTGGACCATAAGAAAGGCTGAGCACCAAAGAATTGAGGCCTTTAAACTGTGGTGCTGGAGAAGACTCCTGCGAGTCCCCTGGACTGCAAGATGATCAAACCGGTCAGTCCTACAGGAGATCAACCCTGACTGCTCTTTAGAAGGCCAGATCCTGAAGTTGAAACTCAAATACTTTGGCCACCTAATGAGAAGGAAGGACACACTGGAGAAGAGCCTAATGCTGGGAAAGATTGAGGGCAAGAGAAGAAGGGGACGACAGAGAATGAGGTGGCTGGATGGAATCACTGAAGCAGTAGGCATGAGCTTAAATGGACTCCAGAAGATGGTAGAGGACAGGAAGGCCTGGAGGAACATTGTCCATAGGGTCGCGATGGGTCAGACACGACTTCGCAGCTAACAACAACAAACTAGTGATTGTTAAGACTGATTCGCACTTTCACCTGCACTTCCTCTTCGCTTACAGCTTGACAATAATAGGGGGGCATGATTGGAATGCAGGGGAGGGAGAATGGTATTCAAGCATCTGTTGGCAATGTAGGACATTGCTGGCATCCCAAGGACACCCCAGCAGATGTCCCAGCATTGCAGACTGTTTCTCATAACAAAATGAACAGCTGTGATTGGTGGATGTTTTGGACTGTGGGTGGCCAGTAGGGAAAAAGGGGGATTAACTACACTTGCTTTTGTGTGGGAAACCCAGAGCTAGTTTCACTTCTGCTGTGCAATGAGGTTTATTCAGTAAAGTTTTCTACTCTTGGAAAAACAATATCCCAGGAGTTTCTTTTTCTGGATTTGCCAACTGGATAGTTGACAGTTACATAGGATGTTTACATGCTTTTTATTTAAAAAACACCCTGTTTCTTAAACAGAATGACAAAAGAGAAACAACACAGATTCTCATGCACGTTCTATGTTAGTAGCCCTTTCTTAAACAGTTTCCCCCAGCTCTGGCTACTTACAGAGATACAACCCTAGAAATCATGTCCTCAGACAGCATAAGAGCAGGCTAGCTAGATATGAGAGAAACTGGAAAGTTGAACAAGTTTTGGTGGATTACAATTCACTTCTAGATCTCTGGAATCAGGCTGGCCCCTTGTGTCCAGAAGGGAAATTGCAGGCTGCAATGCAGAGTGTTTTTCATAGGATCATGGGGCTAGAAAAGACCTTGAAGGTCTACTAGTCCAGGGCTTTTCAACCTTTTCACACATTGTACCACTTTTAGGATATGGCAACATCCACGTACCACCAGTCACATAGCAAGGTGTCAAAAACTTGATGACCAAAAAGAAAAAAGGAAAAAAGTGATGAAGTACAGGTATATACATATACATAGAATGAAGGCTATTGCTAAGCACATTGGTTTGTGCTTAAATTTGTAAGAGAAGGGCGGGATATAAATGGGATTAAAATAAAAAAATAAATAAAATAAATATAAATGGGATTAAAATAAAAATAAAATAAATAAATTCCTCGACTTACAACAGTTTGCTTAGTGACTGTTTGAAGTTACAATGGCACTGAAAAAAGTGCCCCCCAAGCCACAGCCGATCAAGACACTGCCTGCCTGCCTGCCTGGTGGCGCTCTTCCTCCTGTCTGAGGTTTTCATTGTTGTGAGGATTTCTGTTGAGGATTGGCAGCGGGTTTGGGGTGGGGTGGTGTTTGGTTTTTATTCCCTCCGTCTGCTGGGTGGTTGCAGCAGGTTTTGGTCACTTCACATGACCCTGGGACACTGTGACCATCATAAATATGAATCAGTTGCCAAGCATCTGAATGTAAATCACAAGTCCCTGGGGATGCTGCAACATTCCAGCTGATTGGCGCTTCTTCTGTGCTCAGAACTGCCAGTATCAGCGCCGAGCTCCACCTGGAGCCTGGCGCTGATCCTGGCACTTCTGTTGAGTCCTGACAGCCCTGCAGCTCCAGCCATCTCTTGCTCAGGCTTGTGCGGTGCTGCCACTGGTTCAGCTCATTCCCCTCCCCCACTACCACTTTTCTAGGATGATCGCGTACCACCTGCCAGGTGCCAATGTACCACAGGTGGTACCCATACCACTGGTTGAAAAGCCCTGTTCTAGTGCAGTGCTTTTCAACCTGTTCACATATTGTACCACTTTTAGGACATGACAATATTTGAATACTACCAGTGCTTAGCAAGGTGTCAAAAACCTGATGATAAAAAAGAGGAAAAAAGTACTGGTTTTAATTTCTTCAGTGGCGGTTCCTTTGCTGAATCATTTTCTCTTTGCAATGAAGAACATATGATGAATTAATCCATATTTATTAATATGCACCACTACCTTGGTAGTCAACTGGCTGGTTGTCCCTTCTTCCCCTCTCCCTCTCCTCTCCCTCTCTTTCACAGCCTACTTCTTTGTTGATCCCTCTGCTTCTCTCACAGAAGCATCTCCTCTCCTCTTCTTTCTTTCTCCGTCCAATTCTCTTTTCCAACTGTCTCTTTTTCCCTCTCCCTCTCCTGCCAAAACCTCCTCCTTTTATATCTCCTCCTCTCTCCTCACTCATCCTCCTTTTCTCTCCCTGGTGTGCCACTCTCTGGGGCTCGGGAAGAGCTACAGTGTCAGTCGCTACCTCAGTATCACTCCTCCATGCAGTCACCCACTCCCCGGCTGGCCATTTCACACAGCACTGATCAGCTGGAGCTGCGTGTGCCAATCCTGGGGCCCCTGCAGCTCCAGCTGACTCTCTCACCCCAAGGCCTATCTGCTGCTCCTGGTGATAACAGAGGCTGCCAGAAGCGCTGCTCAGCTGGAGCTTTGTGCGCCGATCCAGGGCCCTCAGCAAAGCCCCAGGAACACCACAGCTCCAGCTGAATCTCTGCCCAAAGCCTATGTGTGGCTGCTGGCCATCCCTGAAGCCACCAGAAGCACCTATCAGCTGGAGCCGCATGCACAGATCCTGGGCCCTCAGCAGAGCCCCAGCAACACTGCAGCTCCAGCTGACTTTCCCCTCTCTGGCACTGCTGCCATTTGACTAGGTTGTGTACCACCTACCAGGTGCCAAAGTACCACCAATGCTACACATACCACCAGTTGAAAAGCCCTGTTCTAGTTCAATCCCCTGCCCAAGTTATACCATCACAGACAAATGGCTGTCCAATCTATTCTTGAAAAGAAGTTATTCCATTGATTAATTGTTCTCACTCTCAGGAAATTTCTCCTTAGTTCCAAGATGGATCTCTTGAGCTTCCATCTATTGCTTCTTGTATAGACCTCAGGGGCTTTGGAGAATAAGTCAACCATTCCTTCTCCGTGACAGTCTCTCAAGTACTGGAAGACAGCTATACCAGCCCTAATCCTTCTCTTCCTTAGATTAATTCCTTTAACCATTCATTGTACAATTTAGCCTACAAATCCCTTACCATCTTCATTACTCTCCTTGGCCCTTTTTTAAGGATCTCAGCATCCTTTCTGTATTGTAGCAACCAGAACTGGATGCAGTATTCCAAGTGGAATATTCCAAGTGTGGTATAAAGGAGCATTATAACTTCTTGTGATCTTGATTCTGTTATTCTTATGCTACCCCTTTGTTGATGCAGTCTGCGACTGCAGTGGATCTTTTGGCAGCTGCAGCACACTGCTGCCTTATACATAATGGTCTACTAGAGCACCAAGATTATTTGGTTTTTCCTGCCTAAGTGCAGGAGCTTACTTTTCTCACCACTGAACTGCTTCTTGGATAGGGCCAAGTCTGTTCAAGTCTGTCAAAGTCCTTCTGAATACTAGAATAGAATAGAATAGAGCTGGAAGGGACCTTGGAGGTCTTCTAGTCCAGCCCCCTGCTCAAGCAGGAGAACTACACTACTTAGTCTATCTTCCAAAGTGTTAGCAATTACCCCCAGTTTAGTGTCATCTGCAAATTTGATGAGTTCCCCTTTTATCCCCTCATCTAGATCATTTATGAAGATGTTGAAGAGCATTTGAGATACCCTACTGCATGTTTAAGCACTGGAGAAATCTGGCCATCTACCTATAGTTTTATTGAGGATTACATGCTGAACGCAGTTGATCAGACAACTACAAATCTATCTGGTGATGCTGTCTAACCCACATTTTCTATCTTATGCAGAAGTAGACTATTGTCTACTTTATCAAATGCCTTACTGAAGTCCAAGTGCACTATATTTAGAATAGAATAGAATAGAATAGAATAGAATAGAATAGAATAGAATAGAATAGAATAGAATAGAATAGAATAGAATAGAATAGAATAGAATAGAATAGAGCTGGGAGGGACCTTGGAGGTCTTCTAGTCCAGCCACTTGCTCAAGCAGAAGAACCTATACCACCTCAGACAAGTGACTGTCTAGTCTCTTCTTAAAAATCTCCAGTGATGGAGCACCCAAGATTTCTGAAGGCAAGCTGTTCCACTGGTTAATTGTCCTCACTATTAGGACGTTTCTCCTTTATTCCAGGTTGCTTCTTTCTTTGATCAGTTTCTAACCATTGTTTCTTGTCCTGCCCTCTGGTGCTTTGGAGAATAATTTGCCCCCCTGTTCTTTGTGACAGCCTCTCAAATACTGGAATACTGCTATCATGTCACCCCTATTTCTTCTTTTTTTTAGACTAGCCAAACTCATGTCCTGCAGCCATTCTTCATATGTTTTAGCCTCCAGGCCTTGGATCATCTTAGTTGCTTTTCTCTGAACTTTTCCCAAGGTCTCAACATCTTTTTTGTACTATGGTGACCAAAATTGATTGCAGTTGTTAAGGAATTTGTTGTGCAGAGGTCTCCTTGTGCTACCAAGGAGTTGCATAGACAAGGAAGGGTACTGAGAGTAGTAAGAGTCACACAGTAAACACAAGAGTACACTGAGTTGTAAAAGCAAAAAGTAGTTTACTTTTGAGGTGGTGTAAGAACAAAAATGCACAGTCAAAAATAAACAGTCCAGGTCATTCACAATAGCAACAGTCCAAGAAGTAATCCAAAATAAAAAGTCTTCTTACCAGTCCAGAGGTCAATACACAGTTCACAGTAACAGAGCAAAAACAGTAACAGTAGAGAGCAGTGAATTCAGAGAGAGAAAGAAGCTACGTTACTAGCTCCCTCTTATGGCCATGAGAACACTTACACACCCATTGGCCAATTAACATCTTAAAGACATAAAATCACGGTTAATATATTTTCAACCCAACATTGTAGGCTAACACCATATGCCTAACATTCTCCCCTTTGGGTAGAATAATATATAACTCTTACAATCTTATGCACATTCTTTCACAATTAGCATTGTGTTTCACAGCACTTTGTACCTTCGTAAAATGGTCTGAAATATTTACATCAGATGAACAATACTCTAGCTGTATTAATTTATCTTTGACACATTGTCTGACATTTAAATAGCGAAGATCAGTATGTTTGGATCTTGTTCTTACTGCAGCATTTTTAGCCATCTTTATCACAGCCTGATTGTCCTCATATACAATAAATGGATCCTTTACATTTAAACCCATATCTAACAATAATTGTTTGTACACTAGCAGTTCTGTGCATAACACTGATAGACATGAAAATTCAGCCTCCATTGTAGACAGGCTTATGTGTTTTTGTCTAATGGACTTCCGTCCAATCAAAGAATCACCCAACATTATAGCCAACCCTGAAGTAGATTTATGAATGCTTGTATCAGAGGCAAAACTCGCATCTGCATATGCAGTAAGGATTAACTCACGATTTGGCTCTAAATATAACGAGTAGTGAATAGTCTGCTTCAAATACCTTAATACTCGTTTAGCTGCTTGCCAGTGTCTAACAGTTGGATTATTGTTGTACCTAGCTAATTGGTTTACACAGTAAGAAATATCAGGTCTAGTCCAATTACTTAGATACATAAGACTTCCTATCAAAGATTGGTACATAGTCTCAACATTAGTGTCCTTAAAATCCATAGCCATCGGAGTTTTTGCTGGTTTACACATTTCCATATTGTATCTCTTTAATAACTGAGATATTTTACTGGCTTGCAAAATCTTAAAACCCCTATTCATTTTCACAATATCTAACCCCAAATAGTGGCTTATTTCTCCAAGATTCCTAATTGTGAATTTATTTTGCAATCTTGAAATGATAGTTCGTGCTTCTAACTCAGTTTTTGTTATTATTGCAATATTATCTGTGAATAATAAAAGAAAAGATAATGCTCCGTTGTGTTCTCTTCTAAACAAACAAGGATCAGCATTACTGGCTACAAAACCTAATGCACTCAACTCATTAACTATACATTTATTCCACTCATAGCCTGATTGTTTCAATCCATAGAGGCTTTTCTTTAATTCCCAACAATCATGGTTTCTATCATTGGTCAATCCTGGTGGAATTCTTAAATAAATAGTATGTTGCAATGGAGCATGCAGATATGCAGTTTCAACATCTACATGGTTCACCATATATTGGTTTTTAGCCGCCCATACTAAAGCTGCTCTTAAAGTAGTTGCCCTCAGACTGGGTGCAAACACCTCATCATAATCCTCAGTAGTTTGGGCAAAACCTTGTGCAACCAAACGTGCGTTATGGGTTACAGTCCCATCTATACCCTTCTTTATTTTATATATCCATTTGCAACCTATAGCTTGCTCACCAGGTGGCCGTTTTGCTTTCTCATAGACCTTAGGATCCTGCAAAGACTTCAACTCCCTGTTCATTGCAGCTTTCCATGATGCCTGTTCCTTTTCAGGATACATCCTAATCTCATCATAGTTAGAAGGTTCTAAACTAACTTGACATATTACACTGGCTTCATAGCGGTCAGGTGGACGTCTGATGCACGTTGAACGCCAAGGATTTACAGGGCTTTGAATTTCTGAGTCCTCTCCTTTTTCTGATTCGTTTTTTATCTCCCCTATCTCCTCTTCAGCTTTTATATTTACAGGAGATGTATTATCATCTCTAGGTATCTTATCATGGGAGTCCTCAAACACTGGAGGATCAGTATTAACAGTTTCTTGTTCTAACCTATCCCAACCAACGTCCTCAAGGAATTTGGCACTTGCACTATTATATACATTAGTTGTGCCTTGTTCCCAGAAACGATAGGATCTGTGATTAGCTTCATAACCTACGAAGTATAATTGCCTAACTCTATGTTGGCCTTTATTCCTGAGTTGTGCAGGAATGTGGACCCAAGCTGGGGTGCCAAACGTATGCAGATAATCAAGGTTTGGTTTTCTACCATGCCATATTGTGTATGGTATTTTACCGGTAGAAGTATTAACAACTACATTCAGAACATGGTTTGCACATTTTGCTGCCTCCCCCCACAGTCTATCTGTTAAGCCAGAATCTTTTAACATGGTTCTCATCATGGCTTGTAACGTTTGCCAACATCTCTCAACAAATGCATTATGTTGAGGCCTATAAGGGGCTGAACGTTTATGCTCAATGCCAGCTGATTCTAGCATATCAACAAAGCGTTTGTTTGCAAATTCAGTGCCATTATCAGTAATTATGCACTGAACCTTTCTCTTTGTTTTCCTCTCGACAAACTTCAGCCAGTTTGCAAATTGTTGGAAAGTGTCTGCCTTTGACTTAAGCAGATAACAAAAACCATATCGAGAGTAATGGTCAAGGATACTTAAAATATAACATGATCCTCCTAAACCTGGTTTCATGGGCCCAATTAAATCTGCAAACACAACTTCCAAAGGTACAGTTGTTTTGAAGCCATTTAGCCTGTTTGCAGGAGTTGCCTTACTCTTTTCCTGATTACAGGCATTGCAATTCAAATACTTACTACATGGCTTCAGTTTAATTCCTTGTACTAACTCAACTGTTTTACGTAGTGAGTTAAAGTTCACATGCCCTAACCGCCTATGCAATAAATGTATACATTCGTCATGTGGCTTTTTATTCTCACATATTGAGTTGGCTTTTACTGTATTAACCTGGTTACTTGTGAGAACAAATAAATGATTTTTCGAATTAGCAGTTACACAGGTTCCATTCCTTTCAATAGTGCATTGCTCCCCTCTGAATGTTACCACAAACCCAACCTTAACCAATTCCCTTACAGATAACAGGTTGAATCTTAGCTTAGGTATATATAACATAGGTAACTGTTCATCAATGCATGGACAATAGGAATTACCTTCACCAGAGGCCTTCATTCTCCAACCATTGGCCAGTGAAACATGTTGGTTGCTGTTTTTCATATTAATAAACCTCTTTTTCTCTTTAGTAATGCATTGTGAAACCCCACTATCAACAACCCACAATTCATTATTTCTGGATGTTGGTTCACCAGAAACAGCCAAACCAATGCTCTTCTTAGCCTTCCCACTGCTATTTACATTCTGTTTTCTTCCCTTTCTACAGAATTTGGCTATATGCCCTCTAACCCCACAAGAATAACATTTCTTGATGTTGTAAGTAGTGGTAAATGGCTGCTCCTCTTGTGGCTGTGTCTCTCTCAGCTGGTCTCTGTCACGCCTTCTTTTGGACTCTTCAAGCAGTCTCCCAGTAATGTTAGTCAAAGTCAGTTCCTCTCTGGTCAGGACTTCCAAAGAAGAAACATACCCATCATAACTCTCATCCAAAGATGACAGAATAATGTAGACCTGATGCAACTCTGAAAAAATCAGCTCCATTTCATGAAGCTCTTGAAAAGTTGCCTTCATGTAGTTTAAATGGGTCAGCATATCTCCATTCTTCTGCAAACGAGCCCTAAACAGCTTACGTGTAAGGTGTATATGTGCACCCACACTGTCTCGAACATAAAGCCTTTGCAAAATGCCCCAACACCTAGCAGCAGGCTCCTCACCACGAATATGGACAAGCTGCTGGTCATTCAGTGTTAGTCCAATAATGCAAAGAGCTTTCTCATTGGTTTTTTTAAAGTCATCTATCTTCTTTGCATCCTCTTCGTCATCTGGATCCCAAGCAGTAGTATCTGGTGGGTTATTTACAACAGTCCATAGTCCTTCCTTGCAGAAAAGCAAGCAGCATTTCATGGATCAGGAAACATAGTTTGTCCCATCCAACTGGGTTGTCCAGGAGATGCCTGACAACTGTTCTTGTGCCATTTTACACCAAATAGCTAACACAAACTCAGCTAGGAATACTGTGTGTACTAACTCTCAGTACATGCCTGGGCCCATAACCAGTGTTAAGGAATTTGTTGTGCAGAGGTCTCCTTGTGCTACCAAGGAGTTGCACAGACAAGGAAGGGTACTGAGAGTAGTAAGAGTCACACAGTAAACACAAGAGTACACTGAGTTGTAAAAGCAAAAAGTAGTTTACTTTTGAGGTGGTGTAAGAGCAAAAATACACAGTCAAAAATAAACAGTCCAGGTCATTCACAATAGCAACAGTCCAAGAAGTAATCCAAAATACAAAGTCTTCTTACCAGTCCAGAGGTCAATACACAGTTCACAGTAACAGAGCAAAAAAAGTAACAGTAGAGAGCAGTGAATTCAGAGAGAGAAAGAAGCTACGTTACTAGCTCCCTCTTATGGCCATGAGAACACTTACACACCCATTGGCCAATTAACATCTTAAAGATATAACATCACGGTTAATATATTTTCAACCCAACATTGTAGGCTAACACCATATGCCTAACAGCAGTATTCCAGGTGTGGTCTCACTAGGGTTTTATAAAGCAGTACTAATACTTCTCATGATCTTGATTCTATGCCTTTGCTTATACAACCGAAGATTGTATTAGCTTTTTTGGCTGCTGCTGCACAGTGTTGGTTCATAGTCAAGTGATCGTCCACTAGGACTCCAAGGTCCCTCTCACAGTTATTGTTTTTGAGCCAGGTCTCACATAATCTGTACTTATATCTTTGATTTTTCCTGCCTAAATATAAAACTTTACTTTTCTCCACATTAAAACTCATTTTGTTGGATAGGGCCCATTGTTCAAGTTTGTCAAGATCTTTTTGGATCCTGAGCTGTCTTCTGGGTTGTTGGCTATTCCTGCCAGTTTAGTGTCATCTGCAAATTTGATGAGTTCCCCTTCTATTCCCTCATCTAAGTCATTAATGAAGATTTCAAGAGTACTGGGCCTAAGATGCAGTCTTGTGATATTAGTATATTAGCTTATCTGAAGGGTTTCAAACTAAAACTGAGAGGAGAGGATGACCCATCTTTAGGATCTTTAGGACCTAATCCCAAGCATAAAACCCAAGACCACCAATCAAACAAAGAGGTAGAGAGTGATGGGAAAGAAGAAAAACTAACATACAAGCTAGGAGATGTAGGGAGCATATCCAGGGTTGGCCATATAGGATTTAGATGCCTATAATCTAACACTCAAAGTTTTGGAAACAAAAAGGGTGAACTTGAAGTACTAGTACACAAGGGCAGGTATGATATACAGTAGTTGCCATTACTGAAACTTGGTGGAATGAAACTCATGACTGGAATGTACTGATGGAAGAATATAAACTGTTCAAAAAAACCCCAGACCTAACAAAAGAGGAGATGGAGTTACATTATACATAAGTGATTGCTACATTTTTACAGAAGTACACAAAACCAAGGATGAAAGCATCCTAGGTATATATTACAGGCCACCCAAAAGTATAAGAAATAGATGAATTTTTGCTAATTAGTTAATAAATGTATGTAGTAAAGGGGAAGTTTAACTACCCTGACATCAATTGGGAGACAAACTCTGCATCAAGTGGGAGATCGAACAGGTTCCTGACCAATGTAGTTGACAATTTTGTCATCCAAAAGGTAGAGAAGGGAACTAGAGGGACAGGTATACTGGACCTAATTCTTACTAACAGAAAAGAAGTGATAGAGGGGGTTGAAATTACAGGAACTTTGGGCAAGACTGACCATGTCGTATTAGAATTCAACATAATGCAGACACAAGCAATAGAACATGATCAAACCAGTGTCTTAATCTTTAAAAGAGCTGATTTCAACAAACTTAGAGAGAGCTTAGGAAGGATTCCATGGATAAGGGGAAAACAACTCAAGAAGCTTGGGAAACTCTGAAAAATAGGATTATAAAAGCCCAGTCCAGAACAATAAAAAGAAAAATAAGACATTCAAGATGAAACCAGCATGGTTGCACAAAAGAACTCTCTGATAAACTGAAAGAAAAAAGAATTATAAAAAATGGAAACAGGAAGCATAATTAAGGCAGAATACCAACATATAGCCCAAATCTGCAAAGATGCAGTCAGGAAAGCTAAGGCTCAAAATGAAGTAAGACTTCCAACAAATGTCAATAATAATAATAATAAAGTCTGTTTCTTTCAATATAAAAAAAGAAAAAAGTCAAAGAAACAGTGATTGGCAGTGGGGAGAAAGCAGAGCTGTTTAATTCTTTCCTTGCATTTGTGTCCAAACACACACAAAAATAGCCCAACCTAACAAAAACAGAACTGTAAAAAATAGACTAGGAATGTAAATTAAAATAGACAAGAAAACAGTAAGAGAACACCTGTCCACTCAATGAGGAATCCAATGTAGAGAAAAATAAGTTAGCAAGTAAGGTAGGCAAGAAAAAAGAAATGTACAGGTACAGATTAGGTGAAACCTGATTCAATAGCAGTAACTGCAAGAGTGATCTTGGTGTCCTAGTGGACAATCACTTAAATATAAGCCAGCAATGTACTGCAGCCACCAAAAACCCAATGCAATCTAATGCAGAGGAATAAAATCAATATCATGTGATGTGTTAGTACTGCTTTATAAGGCATTGGTAAGACCACACATGGAATACTGCATCCAATTTTAGTCATCACAATATAAAAAAGGTGTTGAGACTCTGTAAAGAGTGCAGAGAAGAGCAACAAAGATGATTGAAGGGCAAACGAAAAATGATTGCAGGAATTGGGCATGTCTAGGCTAATGAAAAGAAGGACTAGATGCAACTTGATAGCAGTGTTGCAATATTTGAGGGGCTGCCACAAAGAAGATGGGGTCATCCTATTTTTCAAAGCATCTGAAGGCAGGACAAGATGGAAACTAATCAAGGAGAGAAGCAACCTAGAACTAAGGAGAAATTTCCTGACAGTAAAAATAATTAACCATTGGAGCAGCTTGCCTTCAGAAGCTGTGGGTACTCCATCACTGGAAGCTTTTAAAAAGAGACTGGACAGCCATTTGTCTGAAATGATATAGGGTCTCCTGCTTGAGCAGGGGTTGGACTAGAAGATCTCTAAGGTCCCTTCTAACTCTGTTATTCTGTTCAGTTCTATCCACAGTGTAGTGTATGCTGCTAAGCATACACAGGAAATACCAGCACAGCAGGGGGCTGGACAGCTCCAGGCGATAACTGCTTAGGCGGGAAAGCCTGAACAGAGTGAGTCATTGACAGCCCAGGCATGGTCAGCCCTGGCGGGAAGCTAGGGTTTACACCTATTGGCCACCTGCACTGGTGGGAAGCCCAGGGTCAAATCTATTGGTCACCATTCACCTGGGCAGGTATAAGAAACGCCAGAAAAACCCCTTTGTCCCCAGATTCATGCTGGACCACAAATAAAGAAGTACTACCCAGCTCAAGTGTCCGTCTCTCTGTGTGACCACGCGACGTTGCACTGGCAACGAAGGTGGGATCCTGCACCGGACAACGCTAGCCACGGAAGGAATCCAATCGGCAGCCCCGGATCCAGAGGCAGGACGACCGAGACGGCAGGATGACACAACTGGGTCAGTATCCCATTTTCAATAGCGGCCAGAGCTGGAAGTGGACGCCATTTCAAGCCCGAGATGTCCGAGATCGCCTGGCGGTATCGGTTCGAGAAGCGGGACCAGCGGCCAGGTGAGTCTGCCAAACAATACATGGCAGCCCTGAGGCAGGCAGCTCGCCTCTGCAACTTTGAAAACTTAGAAATCCAACTGCGGGATCGGATTGTCTGTGGGTTGAGGGACAGGAAGCTGCATCAGAAAATTTTTGCCAAACAGAAACTGACCCTGAGGGATGTCCAAGAAGAATTCCTAGCCTGGGACGCGGCTGAGGGGTCCAATGCGAGGGAAGGCGGATCCATCCACCAGCTGAGAGGGTACAGCGACGCAGACGAGGCAGAGCTGGAAGTGGATGCCATCAACTGGCCACAGCGACCCTTCAACCCCAACCGAGACAATGTGAGGGAACCGAGACCGGCCACGGCGGACGAGAGAGCCCAGGAGTACAGATGCGGAGCGAACGGTCCCCGATCTACCCAGCTCCACGGCCACAGTGTGAATCGCTCTTGGTCTACCCAGCATTGCGGTTGCGGGCCCCGGTCTACCCAGAACAGCGGCTGCGGACAACCCCGGTCTACCTAGTGCTCCGGCAGTGGCATGAACAGCTCCCGGTCTACCCGTTGCGTGAGCTGCGGAGGACAGCATCCCCGGTCTACCTGCCGATTCAAGTCAGCGAAGTGTCGGTCGTGCGGAAAAACAGGGCACATTGCGGCGGTCTGCAGGAGCAAGCAGTGGGACAGCCTGCACGAGGTGGAAGCCGAGTTCCAGTATGCTACAGGTACCAGGAAGCGGTCACCGGGACTGACTGTGAGCCACACGGCGGGACGGCCGGGCGTTTTTCTAACAGGAGCTCCTGCGGCGTTAACCCCGAAAATAAAACTGAGGGTGAGGCTGCAAGGGGTCCCCTGCATGATGGAGTTGGACTCAGAGTCAGCCGTGTCCATCATCTCCACCAGAATGTTTAATGAAATTTGCAAGCGGAGCGGCCAGCAGGTTCCCTTGAGGCCATGCAGACTGACCCTCTCCGATTTCCAAAATTCACCGATTAAAGTCCGGGGGGAGGCGTTGGTGAGGGTTCAATACAAGGGTTTCGAGGGAAAATTAAGTGTGCTGGTCGTCGAGGGCCAGCGGACTAGCCTTGTGGGGTTAGGGTGGTTCAACGCGCTGGGCATCGGAATCACAGGGATTCACCAGATGCAGAGCCGTTTTTCCCTCGAAGCTGTCTGCAAGGAATTTGCGGACGTGTTCAATGGGCAGTTGGGAAGGTACACGGGTCCCCCGATCTCATTTAGGCTAGACCCCCAGGTGCAACCCGTAAGGATGAAGGCGAGGCAAGTTCCGTTCGTGCTAAAGCAGAAGATAGAGCGGGAATTGGATAAGCTGTTAGACCAGGGGGTGTTAACACCAGTCGATGGAGCAGAATGGGAAACTCCCATCGTAACACCACTCAAAGCAAATGTTGAAATTCGGATTTGCGCTGATTATAAAGGGACCATTAACCGAGCTTTAAGTGCCCACTCCTATCCGGTCCCTGCAGTCAGCAGTATCCTAGCGTCCCTACAAGGCGGGTCGGTGTTTGCTAAATTGGACCTCGCTCAAGCTTATCAGCAACTGCCGGTAGACCCAGGGGCTGCTAGAGTGCAAACGATAATCACTCACAAGGGAGCGTTCCGGGTAGACCGGTTGCAGTTCGGGGTTAGTGTAGCGCCTGGAATTTTTCAGGAGGTGATGGAAAAGACTCTCAAGGGAATACCAGGGGTCTGTTCTTATTTTGATGACATCCTGATCGCAGCTAGCTCCACGGACGTACTAGCAGCCCATTTGAAGGCAGTCCTTGAGAGGTTCAGGGGGCAGGGTTGAAGCTCAAAAGGGAGAAATGCAAGATTGGGGTAACTGAGACAGAATTCCTGGGGTTCAGAATAGATGCTCAAGGCATCCACCCGTCTGCATCAAAGGTTAGGGCAATCAAAGAAGCCCCTGCTCCCAAAAACAAGCCTGAACTGCAGGCATTCTTGGGGCTCCTCAATTTTTACCACGCATTCCTGCCACACAAAGCCACAATTGCAGAACCCCTACACAGGCTGCTTGACAAGCAAGCACCCTGGAACTGGACTGACAAACATGCCACAGCATTTCAAACACTAAAGAACATGTTAGCAAGCAATGCCACAGTCACCCATTTCAGGGAGGACCAGCCAATCTGTCTTTGCGTGCGATGCATCCCCTTATGGAATTGGAGCAGTGCTCAGCCATCTAAGGGAAGATGGAACACAGGCTCCCATCGCCTATTATTCCAGGACCCTGTCAGCTACAGAGTGGAATTACGCCCAGATAGACAAGGAGGCACTGGCAGTGGTTGCTGCAGTAAAGAAATTTCATGATTACCTTTATGGTAGGGAATTCTTAATCTTCACAGACCATAAACCACTATTAGGATTATTCACAACAGAGAAGCAAACTCCTCAGATTTTGTCACCTAGAATGTTAAGGTGGTCAATATTTCTCTCTGCATATTCTTGCAAGCTGATACACAGGCCAGGGAAGGAGATGGGGCACGCTGATGGCCTCAGCAGACTTCCCCTGATGGACAGTGAGCCGGATCCAGCACCAGCTGCTCAAATACTGGCAATTCAGGAACTGCCAGAATGCCCCCTCAACGCGAGGGACATAGCCACAGAGACCCCAAAGGACAAGGTTCTGAGCAGGGTACAATCATGGGTGAGCAGTGGGTGGCAAGACAAATCACCAGGGCAAGAGTTCACTGCTTACTTTTCCAGAAGGCATGAATTGTCCACATACAAAGGATGCCTCTTGTGGGGAAATAGAGTCATAATTCCCACAAGGCTCAGGGAAAGGGTTCTCCAGTCATTACACGAAGGACATCCAGGGATAGTAAGAATGAAGGCCCTGGCAAGGAGCTACCTGTGGTGGCCAGGGTTGGACAAGGAGATAGAAGCACGGGTAGTGGGGTGTTACACATGCCAGAGGACACGGCCAGAACAACCACATGCACCAATCCACAAGTGGGAGGAAACACACTCACCCTGGTCCAGGGTACATATAGACTATGCTGGCCCCTTCCAAGGTCACACATTTCTGGTAGCTGTAGACCAGGGATGTCAAACTCAATTTCATTGAGGGCCGCATCAGCATTGCGGTTGCCCTCAGGGGGCCGGGTGGGTATGGCCTGGGTGGGCGTGGCCTACTGGGTGGGCGTGGCTAGAGTGCGTATGTCCTACTGGGTGGGCATGGCCAGCTCTACATCGTTCGCATCAAGGGTGCCTATGGGGGCCTGGGCAGGAGTGGGACAGATCTGAGGGTCTCTGGCAGGAGGAGGGTCTCTGGGCCAGGGCCAAGGCAGTGGGGGGCCATTTCCTCACTGTTTCCAAGATGGCTTCGTGGGCCACATGAAACCACTTCACGGGCCGGATCTGGCCCCCGGGGCTTGTGTTTGACATGTCTGCTGTAGACAGTCATTCCAAATGGCTAGAGGTAGTGCCTGTAAGCAATATGACCTCAGCAGAAACCATTCAAGCATTGAGGGGGATGTTTTCCACACATGGGTTGCCTGATGTAATCATGTCAGATAATGGAACACAACTTACTTCCTCGGATTTCCAGGTGTTCCTGAGGACCTTGGGGATTAGACACGCCACCTCGTCTCCCTTCCACCCTGCCAGTAACGGATTGGCAGAACGATTTGTGAGGACAACAAAAGATGCTCTCAAGCGCATAGTGCAGGGAAATTGGAAGCAAAGACTAGCCACATTCCTCCTTCACCAACATGCAACACCTTGCACTGCCACAGGCAAAAGTCCAGCAGAACTCAGATGGGTGAGATGCCTCATAACAACATTAGACAGGCTCCACCCACACAGGGTAGCCGCAGACACCGGGGCTCCCAACATCAAAACACATTTAAACTCAGGAGACCTCATCTGGGCTAGGAACTACAGCATGGGTCATCCATGGGTGCCAGGGGAAATATTAGAACAAACAGGACCCCTGTCCTACAGAGTAAGGGTGGAGGGGGGACTCCTTTGGAAGAGGCACCTGGACCAGCTGAGGAAAAGGGTTCCTGAAAGGGTGGTAGAAGACACACTGGGGGCTGAGGAGGAAGAGCCAACATAAGAGCCAACACAAACACATTCACCTAGGAGGGTGGCTGGAGAGGCCCATTGGCAACCTCTGCCCAGGCAGGAGACTGACAGAGAAACCAGGCAATCACAGAACTCAGCAAATCACACACAGAGACACACAACAACCTTCCACAACAGGAGCAACGAGAAGGAGAACATAGTCATATCACCACACCACCTGAAGAACCAGTACCAAGAAGGTCAAGCAGGCCACACAAGGCACCAAGCTACCTTGCAGATTATGTGCGTTCGTAGTGGGGTGGCAGAACAATCAAGT
Source organism: Vipera ursinii (assembly GCF_947247035.1). Classification (NCBI taxonomy): domain Eukaryota; kingdom Metazoa; phylum Chordata; class Lepidosauria; order Squamata; family Viperidae; genus Vipera; species Vipera ursinii. The sequence goes on from NC_139513.1 coordinate 178,990,337, forward strand.
TGTATCAGTTGTAACCATATGTATGTAAAAATGTACGGTGTAAATAAGTGTATATAGTATGGAGATGGTTTGACAGAGGAAAGACCTCACTATGGGGGAAGGGGTGTAGTGTATGCTGCTAAGCATACACAGGAAATACCAGCACAGCAGGGGGCTGGACAGCTCCAGGCGATAACTGCTTAGGCGGGAAAGCCTGAACAGAGTGAGTCATTGACAGCCCAGGCATGGTCAGCCCTGGCGGGAAGCCAGGGTTTAAACCTATTGGCCACCTGCACTGGCGGGAAGCCCAGGGTCAAATCTATTGGTCACCATTCACCTGGGCAGGTATAAGAAACGCCAGAAAAACCCCTTTGTCCCCAGCTTCATGCCGGACCACAAATAAAGAAGTACTACCCAGCTCAAGTGTCCGTCTCTCTGTGTGACCATGCGACATTGCACACAGCATTTCCCTGATCAACTAATTCACTGTCGAGAGTGATTAACTTTTCACCGAGTTTCTTCTCCATTCTCAACTTAACATTCTGGACAGGGGTGGTTGAAATGTCTGGGGTGTGAATGGAATGCCAAGAATCTGTCTGCAGATTGGGAGGCCCTGCTCCCCGCTTCAAAGACCCGCTGTGCAGGTGTTTGTATGACCCAGACAGTTCCCATAACAAATGGAGAGTAGGTGATTGGACAACACAATGGACCAAAGGGGAGAGGCCAAAGGGGGAATTCATGATTAATTATACGGGCCTTTGAGTGGGAATTTCAAAGCTGGTTTTGCTCTTTTTTTGTGCCAATATGATGTATTCAATAAAACTATTACTTTTCTGAAGAACAATGTCTCAGGAGTTCCTTTCTTGGATTTGCTAGCTGGGCATCTGACAGTCACTTTATCAAAAAAGGCAATAAGGTTTGTCTGATCTATTTTTAACAAATCCATCCTGGCTTCTAGTAATTGCTATGTTCATTTTTAGCTGCTCACAAATTTGCTGCTTGATTAACTTTTCCAGAATTTTCCCAGGTATTGATATATGCTGATTGGTCTGCATTTTCCTAGATCCACTTTTCACCCTTTTTGGAATCACATCAGCTCTTTCCGTCTTCTGGCAATTCACCCTTCCCTCAGGAGCTTTGAAAGGTTTATGTTTGGCACTTCTGAGATCACGTCTGCCGGCTCCTTCAGAACCCCGGCACACAATCCCTCCAGTCCCAGAAATTCGAACTCATCCAGAGCGGGCAGGGTTCTCTTACCAATTTTTTAAGCCTATTTTTACCTGCATTCCTGTTTTGTCTCCCTGTTTTTTGCTGCTTTTGATAGGTTGGACTATTTTTTTCATTTTATGAAAAGAAGGAATTAAGTTGTTCCACTTTCTCCCTGTTGCCTGTCACTTTCTTGTCATCTTTTATTAGTGGACTGATCATTTCCTTGATCTGGAAAGCAAATGTTCTTGTTCCCTTACATACTGAAATAAACTTTTTTTTGGTTATTTTTGGCATTTGTTGCAAGTTTTCCTCACAGCTTTCCATCAAATGTTATTTTCCAGTCTAATTTTTTGTTGTCTTGATTGTTCAACCTCTGTCCTGCCTGCTGGTGAGTAGTGCTGTCCCTACACACTGAATGTGGAACAAATTAAGGGAAATGACTTGTAGTTTTTTGTGACTTTGTTTCCCCTCCCGCCAAAGGGTCACACAGTAGGAGAAAACCTTCCACCGATACTTCTCCTTAACTTCAGTGGGGTGAGTTTGGATGAGAGTAGGTGGCTGCCTGGAACAGAGAAATTTGCCACCTTTCTAGTTGCTTAAAGATGTTGGTTTATTTTTGGACCAAGATCTAGCAATTTTTTAAAAGAATACTAAATTTGTATCCAAAAACAGCTTAGCTGACAGGTCACATATGCGGAGGATGGCCAGAGGATGAAATGAGAGGGGATGTCAGGACCCACTTCAATCCCACATCTTAAGAAAGCAGAACTCTTGGAAGCAAATTCTTCCAACAGGAACTTTTATTAAAAATGGTTGATAGCAGGCATAATAGACAGGATTTGAGATTTCCCATGCAGAGCAATAGGTTAAGATATCCCCGAGCAAAACCCCACCCCATAGTTTGTCTGGCCAGTGTGGGATGGCCAATCCCCAGGTGTTAGGTCCATCATGGGAAAAGGGGAGATAACATCAGCCCATCTCCGGTTCACACAGCGATGGTCGGGCAGCTCTTCACACCTTCCTCTGAGAGCATAGAAATAAACCAGGCACAGAGGTTACATTCCTTATTCCCTCCCTTGCTCTAGCCAAGAGTTTAGGGAGATAAAAGTTCAGAGAGAAATATAATGCAGGAAAGCAAAATGTTACATTGTAGCGGATAGAGGAAGCAGAGGCAATAAACGAAAGCAAAATGTTACATTGTAGTGGATAGAAGAAGCAGAGGCAATAAACCTGCGGCCACATCCCCCCTCCCCCTTGGGAGTATGACAGAACCCAGGGAAAGGTGAGATTTGATTTTGGGTCAGAGGGGATAGATAGAAATGAGATCGGAATGGGTTCTGTCAGGGGAGGATCTATAAGGTAGCAGTGAATGGCAGTGGCTGGCAACATTTGGAAATACTCCACCAAGTAGGCAAAATGGCATTGCCCCTCCCAAGGCAATCCAAACAGTCTGCAGGAGGGGCATACAAAATCTCTTGCTCAAAACCCATAATGCACTAACCCGTGACAGAACAAGTTTCTGGCAAGTAGAAGAACTTGGCTCTTATGTTTCAAGTCAGCCTTCTCCCCGCAGCACAGGAATAGTAGGTCCTCCAGAGTGCTTATCTTGTTTCTTAAATATAGATCTGGCACTTTTTCCACAAAGCACCAAACTTGCTTGAAATAAAAAAAGAACTGGCAGTCTTTTTAAAAGGGTCTAGTCCTGGATATACAAGGATCCCATCTAATGCCCAACAAGTGCATCACTATTTAGCGAGCAATATGATGATATAACAGAATCGTGAGCCAGTCATACCTGACTGCACGGCAACATAACTTATGATAAAGAAGCCACTACCTTGCCTCATTTCATACTGGTATGAGAAAGAAAGAGATATTGTTCTTCTGGAGACTAGCTATAGAAACATCTATCCAAATATCTTGCCCAGAGCTATTTCCATTATTCCCTGCATAGAAAATCTGGAAAAGTTGGAAATTTGATAAATGCTCGGCTTTTAATTTTTTGAAAGAGAACCTGAGTGGGAAAGCTAGCTCTGGCAGGATGATTCAGTTCTGAAGAGGTCTCCTGAATAATTCCATTGTGCAGTGGTGGGATTCAAATATGTGAACAACCAGTTCTCTGTGTGGATGACATTTCTGGAAGTCCATTCTGGGCCTGGGCAACAAAAAAATTAGCTACCAGTTCTTCCAAAGTGGTGTGAACCGGCTGAATCCCACGACTGCTACTGTGGCCCCTTCATCAAGTGTGACGCCTCCAGGTTGGCTGGTAGACTAAAAGGTGGGAAGACAAGAACTACCACTGGGGAAGGGTGATTCAGAGACAGCTCAGCTAATGGAGCAGTTTGTTCTTTTCCTGTCTAGGGACCTTACTTCCCAAATGCCATCCAAATGCCAAATGCCTATTTCTTGGGAGTCTATTAATGGAGACATTTTTTAAAAAAAAGCAAATGTAGGTAAAACTAGCACAAGTGAGAAAAGGCTACTTTGTGACACATAGCAGAAAAAGAACAGGTGGAGGTGGCCTTCCTAGAGGGAAGAGAGCAGATGGAAGACAACACTGCACATTCTTAATCTCAGAAATGGTTAGTACTTGCCCTGGGGCCAACTGGCCACATCCATCAGCCAAGTGAACAGCCTGCTTGGGACAGGGATGAAGAACCTTATTCTTTAACACATGGTGCAGCAGGATGGTAGTAGACCATAATGGCAGGTACTGGACATCCCAGGGTGGCTAATGCCATTTTAATAAGCCCCACCCCTCACATCACCTGGCTCAGATGGGTCTCAAAGGCAAGATAAAGAAATTATCAGAATTTTCTGATGGAAGAAGGCAGTGCTTTGTACCTTTTATAGATAAAGCAAGAAAAAAACCCCACAAGACATGTTTCTTTCATGTTTGCTTAAGATTTTTCTGGGCATAGAAGCAATTATTGCCCAAAATTTGCAAGACTGGCTTTTGTATTGCAGGTTATATATGCCCTTAGGTATAGAAGCCGCAGATTCAGGCTGACAAGATGAAAACAATAAGGCATGTAGCTGGAGGTTGACACAGGCAACAGAAACAGGGATGCAATTTCAGGGCTCATCTGCATAGCCACAGTAGATGTGCTTCCTCCCTACAAGAGGAACATATGCTGATAGAAGAGCCACTGCCCCAAAGTTTGCCTTTTACCAAACCTCAGGATGGAGGCTGGTAGTGTTGCTTTTCAGGCAGTTTATTGGGCTATTTGGCGAGGGGGATCTCATTAGCAGCAGAGCTCTAGACTGCAAGCTGGTAATATACTTTGTCCAACCAATGGTCTATGCAAGAGAAAAGCATGTGAGGAGTGGAGATGGTAAGAGATGTTGAACTTGACAAGACCAATGGAAGGCATCTCTTCCCCCAACTATTGCTGAAGTCACTTCAGATAAAAATGCACAGGCTGGAAGGAAGATTTTCTTCCATTTTCTCAGGAAAAAACATTTTCAAGCCAAGGCAGCTCTGCAGTGAGGATATGTACCCAGGAAATGGTAAATGGGATAACTTTAAGCCAAAGGATGGAATGTATGTGAATAAACTCTCAGGTGGGGATGGATTTGAAGCTGCAGCAATGGCTGAATACCATTGAGAACTGTTAACACGATACTGTGCTTGTCAGTGAAAGACACATTTTTCCATCCTCTTCTCTGGATTTCATACAAGAGCTGTATAGGAAATGTGGCTTTCCCATTCTCAATCTTATTATCCACACAAGCCCTGAGAGTTGTTGCCATAATGTGGTTGGTTATCTCGATAACCCAGCATCTGGTTAACAGCACGGAAAAACTGGTCATGGTCCCTTTCCATTCTGGAGAGTTGCTGCTCCTGCAAGACACATGCTGGAGAGAGTCAGTTTTGCCACACCACTTCTTAATCTAAAGCAAATTAATCCCCAGGAAATAGGGTTGCCACCTCTGTGAGCATAAGAGGCTTACAGTAGTAGTTCATGATAGGAAGAAGTCAAGTACAAACTCAAGCAAGAAGCACTGTCCTACTGAAATTCTCCCTGGAATGCATAATGGCATCTGCCAAGGGAAAGTCAAAAGAAGCAACATGGTGGATGCCACAGTGCAAACCCCACCCCTCTTGTATCTGCATGCAGTGTCAATGCATGTACAAAAGGGGTGGGGCTTGCATTGTTTGCCCTGACTGCCATCTTCTCTTTTTTTTGATACTGCTTCCACACCTCTGCTATCCAGGTGGGATGTAAGCTAGCTCTGTGCTGGTTGTTCTACTTATTGTTCATAATTCAGAACCTTCTGTTATTTATACAATACTTTCAACAGCCTTTGCATAGGTTGGACACCATTCATCGGGAATACAAACAGCTTGCTTCAACAAAATGGAACATGGAGCTCATATAAAAATTCAAATGGATAAAAATACTTATCTATCCCAACCAGGAACATCTGGGAAGAAGGGAAAAGGGACAAAAAAGTCAAAATGGTGGCTTCAATTGAGCATATATAAAAGAGGTAGGACTGATTCTTCAGTTGCACATGCTATTTTGCCTTTTTTGTTACACATACTTGTGGATGTCTCTGGTCTCACCTAATAACTTCTCTCATCTTAATGAAATAAGATGTGTTCCTTTACAAATAATGATACTGTTATTTCTGGAGTAACTTTCTGCCTGCCCTTCTTACTATCCCTGTTGAACAAAGATCCTTCTTCCCTTTTCTCTCCTTAACTACACATTACCTCTGGAGGGCTCTTACCAGCTGTTTGGTCTTCTCCTCACTCACTTGCAGCTTTTCATGATCCTTCTTCCAGCTGGCCTCTATGCAGGACACCCTGGAGAAACACAGCAGTCAAGTCTCCTTCAGATCTCACCTCAGATGGGTTGTGGTTTCAACCCTTCTTCATATTCCCTGCTAGTTAGCCACTGACCCTCAAGAATCCCCTGGCAACAGTTTGAAGGATGATAAAAGAGAGAGTAAAAAAGCAAACTGAGAGCAAATCAAAGTTAGAACAACAAAGAGGTTCACATTAGCCTTTTCACTTTCTGTATAAATGATACCTTTTCCACAATCTGAAACCTTGCAGATGTTCAGTCTACATGAGAATTATTCTTAGTGGCACAGCCAACAACATACTTCATCAAACTGTGTTTTCCACTGCAAGGACTGTACTGCCATGTTTGTTTGTTTTTCAACCCAGCAGAAGACTTCAGCAGTGGATTGTAGCTCAGACCTGCTGGCCTTGCCATGGGAAATGGCAGGAAAGATCAGGCCATGGGTGTCTACTTCGTTTCATCACCCCATTAGGTTTTTACTTCCTAATAGGCTCCTTGGCATAAATGGGTTGAACACCAACTATGCCCTGCTGGATTCCCAGAACAGGGAACTTGGACTGTTCCCTTCCTTATCCCCTGCCATGGGATTTGTATTGCCTAATAAACTGGAACTTAGACATTGAATGGAATGAAAATTCCTAAGCGGGCTATCAGCTCCCCCTCCCCATCACCACATTTGACAGGATGTGCCTCTGCCTCCTGTTGCTGGCTTCTCCTACCTGCTGCTGAGTTTTACCAGGCCATGTTCCATTTCCTCTAGCCTCTTGCCAAGAATCTCTTCTCGTTCTTGAAATCTGCCCTGCTCCTGCAGCAGTGCTTGATTCTGAGCAGACAGTGACTTCACCTTCTCCTCCAGGAGCTGCTGTTTGTCTCTGGCTGAACTCAGCTTCATTTGCAGCACTTCCATCTTCCTTACATACTGAGGGAGGGGGGAGGGAGGGAACGATAGAGGAAGGGGTCAGTAATGAACCTTAGAGCAACCCTGGGCTGAAAACTAAGCAAGGGCTCAAGATTAGAGAATGAGGGAAAGCTATGCAGGAGCAGAGAAAAGCTGGATAAGGGGATGTTTTAGTCTCTTCTCATCATAATTGGAGAAGACTCCAGTTATGTCTTAAGAAGTCTTGAGAAAGTACTGGATTCAGTTGACAAGATTACTTCAGTAATACACTTTGCTGGAGCTACGTATTTAGACTGTGCTGACTCACTATAAAATTGCACTTTTGAGGATTTTCTTTCCTAGTTTCATCTTTCCCCGATTAGGGGAAATATTTGCAGTGTAAAATTCTAGACGTTGCTTTTGTGTGAGGTTTCCCTAGTAAATTAGAATGGCTCCCTCTAGATATGCTTTGAACCTAAGTTTGTAATTGCTATGATTCCTAACAACAGGAAAATATGAGTTTCACTTCTTCCTCCATTACAAAACTATAGGGGAAGAACTGGGAAATATAAACAGCTAAAAGTATGATCCCCAAAGCAGAAGTGTGTCTGAGGCTGTTCTCTGTATTGTCCAATGCAACATGTTAACTGCCCATTTTGTGCAGGGGTCTCAGTTATTCACCTATGAAGGCACAGCTTGGCTTCTAATGCAATCCCTTTCAGGAAAATTAACATGCAACAGAATTCCATTTCTGAAACTTCTTTTGTAACATGTGCCTATTGACCTATCAAATCTAAGACTCATTGGCCAAGCATCCCCAATGAGGATAAGCCACCCAGAGTGAGGTGAGATGTGTGGCTATAACAATTGGATTAATAAATAAATAAATGGTGGTCATTCATTATATTTCTGGAATCATATCATCACTTTTTTTAAAAGTTACTTTTGCTAGATGCATGTATGCAACTTTCAATGGCACACATTCTTTTCCATCCTTTTTTGGGGTGGATTTTTAATTAAGAATAGATTAACAGACAGCTAAGCATGTGGGTGTTCCTCTGAGGACAATCCTTCTATACCTGTTCCAGGGGTTGCATGGAGTATACACAATTTTGCATTGCTGATGCATCCTCTGAATGTCGTAACCACGGGACTGATGGTTTCTGGGGCAGCGATACAGAAGGATGGAGCTTTGAGCATCCCTAAAGCAGAAGAACATGTTTGAAGAGACCAAGAATCAGAGAACAATTACAGACACATGGAAATACTATAATCCACTTGCAATACAAAATACCCTTTAAGCAGAGCCTCCATGCTGGAAAACTGGGAGGAACATAAGAAAACCTCCCAGCATCTGAAATAAGAGCAGCTATGGATAAAGTGTGCCGGGTGAATTCATGGATTGCCAGACAGAGAAAGTTGCCTAGAGATGTGGTGGTTTATTTTGCAAAAAGAGAAATCAGAGACCAAGTTATACAAGCTGCCTATGATGCTAAAGTGGTGATTGCTGAACAAGAAGTCTTGGTTTTAAAAGAAATTCCTCCAAGGATTTTAAGGGGAAGGAAGGACTATACATTTCTCGTGCATGAGCTTAAGCAAAGAGATATAAGGTTCAGATGGGAGATTCCAGAGGGGCTGATGGTGATGCATGAAGGTAAAAGGTACCGGCTGATTACTGTGAAGCAAGCGCGTGATTTCTATAACAATGTCTTAAAAGCAACCCCATTAACACTTCTGGAAGCTGGAAAGGGATCTGGAGAAGGAGAACATCAAGAGGATGAAACAGAGGAAAGTGGTGGTGGAGGAGATCAAGTTACAACTTCTTTGGATGATCCTAGAGAGCAAAGAGTAACGCGTGCTGCTTTAAAACGAGCAAAGAAAATAAAAGAACAAGATCAGCAAAAGTCTTCAGATTTTTCACAACGTACATATAGTCAAGCTGTGGGAGGAGCACGGCCTAAAGAAGTTAGTCCTATCAAAGCTGTGGTCCAAGAGCTTCTGGAGGATATGCATGGCAACTAAATTTTTAACTTGGAATGTTAATGGACTGAATTCACCGCAGAAGAGGAAGAAAGTTTTTCAATATTTAAAACAATTTAAGATAGATGTTATATGTTTGCAAGAAACGCATATTAGAGTTTTGGATCAAAAGCATTTACTGAACTCGAGACTGGGTACGCATTTTGTTGCCTCTGCAGAGAATAAGAAAAATGGAGTGGTTGTTTATGTTAAAAGTGCCTTAACAGCAGACTTAGTTGAAGCAGATAAGCATGGAAGATATGTTATGATTGAGCTGTTGTTAGAAGGTAAAAAGACGCTTCTAGTTGGATTATATGCACCTAACCAACAACAAGCTGATTTTTTTAGCTTACTCCACACAAAGCTTACCCAGTTGGATTATAAATCTTTTATTTTTATGGGAGACTGGAATGGTGTTCTGGATGTACAGTTGGATAAGGCTGGAGCTTTTAAGCGCATTCCAAGTCATGCTAGACTGCCTAAATCTTTTTTTGAAATGAAGGATGACCTGGAATTGCGAGATATCTGGCGTGAGAGACACTTGCAGGAGAAAGATTACACTTTTTATTCTGACAGACACCAATCTTTTTCGAGGATTGATTTTATTTTGTTGACTAATGATTTTTTTGTGAGAACTAAAAAGGTGAAGATATGTGCAAGAACTATCTCTGACCACAGTCCAGTTTGGTTGGAGATTGATAAGGAGAAAAGAGACAGGCGCTCGTGGCGCGTAAATGAGAATTTGTTTAGAAATCAGAGAAATGTGGAAGAATGTAAGCAGCGGATGAAGGATTTTTTTGAGATTAATATGAATAAGGGTACCTCTATGGATATGGTTTGGGATGCTAGCAAGGCCTATATGAGAGGAGTGTTGATATATATGAATAATAGACATAGACGTGCAGTGGAAACTAGAAGGAAAGAACTGGAGAATGAAATAAAGGAAAAAGAAAAGGCTTTGATTTTGAATTCAGAGGATGTGAAGATCAAGGAGGCTATTAGACTGTTAAGAGGACAATTTGATAAATTAATGGCAGATCAAGTGGCAACCAATCTGCGGTTTGCTAGGCACAATACTTTTTGCAACGCTAATAAACCAGGCAGATGGCTAGCCTATAGACTGAGGAAAAAACAAAGGGCCTCTAATATAGACAAGATTGAGTATAAAGGAAGGGTTGTGTTTCAACAGAATCTTATTAAGGATGCTTTTGTGGATTTTTATTCGAAATTATATACTAAAGAGGAAATTAATGTAAAAGATATTGATAAATATTTGGAGAATGCTAGCATTCCGGTTCTTACGCAAGCACAAAAAGAGGGGATTAATCAACTGATTACAGAAGAAGAAATTCTTATAGCAATTAAGGAACTGAAGGTCGATAAGGCGCCAGGCACGGATGGCTTGACTGCGGCCTTTTATAAAAATTTACAATTTGAGATGATAAAGCCGTTAAAGGAACTGTTTCAGACAATTCAGAGGGGGGGAAAGGTGCCACCGTCTTGGAAGACAGCTTTTATCTCTTTGATTCCGAAGGAAGACCAGGATGCTACTCAAGTTAAAAATTACAGACCGATATCGCTCTTAAATACAGATTATAAGATATTTGCTAAGGTTTTGGCTAATAGATTGATGAGGGTTCTGCAACAGGTGATTCATGGGGATCAAACGGGGTTTATTAGTGGTAGGCAAATGAAAAATAATGTGAGACATATAGTTGATGTGTTAGAGTTTTTGGAAAGGCACAACCAGATCTCTGCAGCGCTAATCTTTTTAGATGCTGAAAAGGCTTTTGATCAATTGAATTGGCAATTTTTGTTGAAAGTGTTAGATAAAATGGACTTTGGGGAAAAATTTTTACAGCCGATTAGGGCATTATATCAAAAACAAACTGCCCGAATTATAGTTAACAATAGCCTGACAGCAGCATGTAATATTGAGAAGGGCACAAGGCAAGGGTGTCCGTTATCGCCCTTGTTATTTGTGTTAACATTAGAGATACTATTGGTTAAGATTCGGAATTCGGAAAAAATTAAGGGGATACAAGTTGGAGATCAGGACTATAGATTGAGAGCATTTGCAGATGATCTGGTTGTTACAGTGACCCAGCCAGAGAACTCTGTTGTGGACCTGATGGAGATAATAACACAGTATGGGAATGTTTCTGGATTTAAAGTAAATATACAGAAAACTAAAATTTTGGCTAGAAATATGACAGTTTCACAGAAGGCTCTCGTAGAAGGATTAACTGGATTTGAGATTGTTAAAAGGGTTAAATATCTGGGGGTGATTTTGTCGCCCTCTAATACAAAGCTATATAAAAATAATTATGAAAAACTATGGGGGAAGATTCAAAAAGAACTGGAGAGTTGGCAAAAATTGCAACTGTCTTTGTTGGGACGGATTGCAGCAGTGAAAATGAATGTCCTGCCCAAATTTTTATTTTTGTTTCAAATGATACCGATTCTTAAGAAAGATTCCAATTTGGAGGAATGGCAGCGTGGTATCAATAAATTTGTCTGGGCAGGGAAAAAGCCACGAGTTAAACTTAAGATTATGCAGGATACTCATGAGAGAGGTGGCCTTAAACTGCCTAATTTTAAATTATATTATGAAGCTGCTGCATTAGTAGGAATAAGCGATTGGATTAATTTGACGCAATTGAGGTTATTAAATCTTGAGGGCCATGATTTGTTGTTTGGCTGGCATGCATATTTGTTGTATGATAAGAAGGTAGATACTGTGTTTAGGATGCATATTTTAAGACAGGCATTGCTGAGAGTTTGGAAGAAGTATAGACATAAGCTAAGCAGCAAGATACCATTGTGGGCAATTCCAAAACACGCAATAGAAAATATACATGCTGGTTTCAAACATGATGTGACTACGTACAAGGAAATTTTAAGCTTGGAAAGGAACGTTTGGTGTTTGAAATCATATAGCCTCTTGCGAGAAGAGAAGGTTGTTCAAACTTGGTTTCAATATATTCAATTACAGGCCAGGTGGAAAGAAGATCAGAAAAATGGATTTACAATGACTGATGAAAATTTGATAAAGCAGATTAGAAATCAGGGACCAGCACATATTAAACGGATATATCTTGCATTGATAGAGATTGACTCGGAAACAGAGCTTGTTAAGGATTGTATGATTAAATGGGCCCAAAACATCCAGGAAGTTATTACAATGGACACGTGGGAAAAGATTTGGGTGAGAAACGTAAAATTTACTCAAGCTCAAAATCTAAGAGAGAACTTTTACAAAATGTTTTATAGATGGCATCTAGATCCTAAAAAGCTTGCAAGTATGTATCCGAATTACCAGCCTAAATGTTGGAGGTGTGGTGATGAAGATGCAACATATTTTCACATATGGTGGACATGTAAGAAGGTTAAGGCTTTTTGGATAAAAATCTGGTGGAATATGCAGAAGATTTTTAAACAGAGGATAAAGTTTTGTCCGCAACTTTTTTTGCTGGGAATAATTGCAGACGCTACAGTTGTGGACACCAAGCTGATGTTGAACTTAATTACGGCGGCAAGACTTTTGATAGGCCAATATTGGAAGAAAGAGGAGTTGCCGACCATAGAAGAGTGGACTTTAAAGGTTTCCGACCTGGCAGAGATGGCGAAGATTTCGGCCTATTTGAAAGATCATTCGCAAGAACGTTATATTATGGAATGGAGAAAATGGATTGAGTTTATCCAGAACAAGTATAGGGTTAAGAAGTTTTATGTAGCATTCGAATAAGTCTTCTTTCGTTTTTCTTTCTTTTTTTATTCTAGTTTTTTATATATATCTAATATTGTTAAGGTGTGTTTTATCCTATATAAGCTAGAGAGTGATGGATTTTAGAACTTATAGTTGTTAGTATATGGTTGTTTATGATTGCCTTTTTATATATATATACCTTGTATTTAGCTCTGGGAAGTCGGGGGGGAGGGGGGGTGGAGGGAGGGGGGGAGGGAGGGAGGTTGGGGGGAGGTAGGGGGGGTACAGGGAGGGGGAAGGGGTTTTTTTAAAGGAAAACTGTATTTTAAAACTTTTCAATAAAAAAAAAAAGAAAACCTCCCAGGTTTCAGAGCTCAGATGGAGAAATGTTGAGAAAGTCTGAAAGGTGGACTTGAACATGTCTTCTCTGTAGTACTGGAGAGAGAGAGATTGCCCAGTCTTCTTGCGGAAAAGCTTTTCTTTTCTGTAATATCAACAGCTTGCCAGGAAATTGAAACTGAACTAAAGGGATTTGTGGGCCATCAAGTCCACAATTTAATATAGTAGCTGAGCAACCTGTTCTAAAACTCGACTTACCTGGGAAGCCTTGTGGCAGCCACCATTGCATAGAGCGGAGTCATAAGGCTGAGGGCTGCTGTCCTGATTGTCAACCACGTGCTCTATGCTACTCTGCTTGTGGAGATGTCGAGATGCCTTGGTGTGGGTTGGGACACTCTGAGTACGCTGCACTTTTCTCCTGGTTTTGGTCTGATGTAAAGGAATCAGGGCTTCTTCCTTGTCTCTGTTCTTTTGGATGCTGGTCATGGACTGGCTCTTGATCAGAGGACTGTATTTTCCAAGATCCCGTGGTGGCACAAACCCTAGTTTCTCTTTCTCAGTGTGTCTGAAACATAAAAAATGAGGAGTCAGCTGTGCAAAAGACAAAGTAATACAGAGCAATACTGACAATCTCAAATCCAGATTATGTCTTCAGGTCTAAACTTGGCTCATATCTACGCATACCTTTCTCACATTCTGCATTATGGCTTCTCCATCCCATTTTCTTAAACCAGAATATTTTTAGGGCAATTTCTGTGTGCTATCAAATTATGGACACAGCCAGTTGGCCACATTAAAGTGCAATCAAATGTCAGAACCCATTCCTATTTCATTTCTATCTATCCCCTGTGACCCAAAATCAAATTTCACTTTTCCCTGGGTTCTGCCATACTCCCAAGGGGGAGGGGGATGTGCCTGCGGGGTTATTTCCTCTGCTTCCTCTAACCGCTACAATGTAACCTTTTGCTTCATTTATTGCCTCTGTGTTCTCTACTGCTACAATGTAACAATTTGCTTCCTGCGCTATCTCTCTCTCTGAACTTTATCTTCCTAAACTATCAGCTAGAACAAGGGAGGAAATAAGGAATGTAACCTCAGTGCCTGGTTTATTTGTATGGTCTCAGAGGAAGGTGTGAAGAAGCCGCCGAAAATCGCTGCGTGAGCTGGAGATGGGCCAATGTTATCTCCCCTTTTCCCACGATGGACCTAACACCTGGGGATTGGCCATCCCATACCAGCCGGGCAGACTATGGGGTGGGGTCTCACTTGGGGATACCTTAACCTATCGCTTTGTGCGGGAAATCTGAGATCCTGTCTATTATGCCTACTATCAACTACTCTTAATAAAAGTTCCTTTTGGAAGAATTTGTTTCCAAGAGTTCTGCTTTCTTAAGATGTGGGATTGAAGTGGGTCCTGACATACCAGTCCTTTAGCTGGCAGAAAAATATGCCAACATAAAATCTGCTATCTTGCCATCAAAGCCCTATTCTGCTATAGTAATCAGGTTCAAGAGTGGTCTTGTCTTTATAGTTTTAATATGGACAAATAAGGAAAGGAAATGATGGACCCCCAAGCTTGGTTTACTCTCTCTCCACATGTTGCCTGCCATCTATCATTCTGCCATCAATTGGGGAACAGAGGGGAAACAAATGGACAATAAAGTTCCCACCTACCAATACAGAACTAACCTCTTAGTCCCTCCTAGCCGTCTCCCCATGGTCCATCCATGTTTACCCAATCTGACACCGGCAAGATGCTTTGGGAAACACTGAGGTGTTTGGGCTGGGGAAATTCCACTCTCAGGGTAGAGTGAAGATGTCAGCATGCCAGCATGAACCAGATTCCAAAACACTCTGTTCTTCCTCAACTATCTATACCCGTCCCAATTTCCTTTCATAAAAGGAGGACGTGGTGGCTGCAATGCAAGAGGAGGGGTCTGAAATGCAAGAGCAGAAGAAGGCCAATCCCCAAATTCCATTGGAGTACCAGGACTTGCGGGACATGTTTAGTGAGAAGGGTTCACCTGCCAATGGACTGCTCCATAGAGATCCTGCTGGGGACTAAACTATCCAAACCCAAATTGTTCTCAGTGACACAAAAAACCAAAGCAGGGGTTCATCCAGCTGGCCCGACCCAGGGTGGCCACCCAGATACTGTTCCAGAAAAGGATGGGTTCCTACGGCTATGCATAGATTATAGATGGCTAAATGGTTTATGTGTGGAAAATGTCTTCCCACTGCCCCTAATGAAAGACATATTAGCTCATTTGGCCAAAGGGAAGATCTTTACTAAGTTGGACTTGTAGGGAGCCTATTACCAATTTCAGATCAAAGAGGGAGACAAATGGAAGACAGCTTTTAACTGCCCCTCAGGGTGTTTCCAATTCAGGGTCCTCCCCTTCAGACTACAGGGGGCCCCTGCTATCTTCATGCAGTCCTTAAAAAACTTTGGCCTGCCCAGTATATACTAAACTTTCAAAATGCAAGTTCCACCAGAGTAAAATTGATTACTTGGGCTACCGCATCTCCCATGAGGGATGGACCCTGAGAGTGGTGTTAGAGTGGGCTCCATCCCTCACCAGAAAGCAATTGCAAAGCTTTTGGGAGTTCATTAACTTTTACCACCAATTTATCCCTTTATTTGCCCAGCCCGCCCTCCCCATCACCAGCTTGCTAAAAATCAAAAGGGAAGGGGAAACCCAAACCTAGCCAGCCACTGAAGTGGACAATGGAATGCCATGCAGCATTTGAAAAACTCAAATGGTTGTTTGCTGCTGAACCAGCGCCAACGCCCCATTTATTATTCAGCGGATGCTAGCAATGTGGCAGCGGGGGCAGTTCTTTTAGAAAGGAACAGCCAGGGGTCTCTACAACCATGTACATACACCTCCATAAAACTGACTGACACTTAGCGGCGATGGGCGGTTTGGGAGAAGGAGGCTTATGCTGTATACTAGGCATTCTTAACATGGAGGTATTTCCTGGAAGTGAGCAAGACCCCTTTCGAGGTGTGTACTGACCATAAAAAACTAGAAGCCCTAAAAACACCTCAGAAATTATTGCCCAAACAAGTCTGGTGGGTTTAGTACTTTAATTGATTTAACTTCACTCTCTGCTACCTCCCAGGGGAAAAAAATTCTTAGCTGATACACTAACCAGGATGCCTCAATACAACAGCTCCAAGCAGGAAATAGTCAGACCAGTTATTCCATCCTGCCAGCTTGTGGCACCAGTCATCACCCGAGCATAGGCAAAAAAGAACCCCAGATTGGGGAAGGCATAGCAGAGAACCTAAAGGCAGCATTAGAGAGGGACTAGTGGTTTCAAGCTCACAAAAATGAATGTAAAATGCAAGAGGGTCTAGCCTGGCTGGGGACCAAGCTGTATGTTCCTGAAAGCCAAAGATTACTAATCCTGGAGAAGAGCCATGACTCAAAAACCACAGGACATTTTGGCTTTGTAAAAACATTACACTTAATGAAGCACCAGTTTTGATGGCTGTTGCTTAAAAATGACATTCAAAGTTATGTGGCCAGCTGCCCACTTTATGCATCAACCAAGCAGTGGCAGGGGAAACCACCAGGACTCCTCCAGCTGGTGACAGAGCTTAACACCCGCTAGAAGGAAATTTCTATGAACATCATAGTAGAACTACCAGAAAGATCAGGAAATACTGTAATCTGGGTGATCACTGATTTGTTTTCTAAACAAGTGCATTTTGTGCCTTGCCAAAAAAATCCTTCCACCCGCACCTTAACTAAGTTGTTCATCTACCATGTCTATAGGCTCCATGGTGCTCTGTGATGAATAATTTCTGATTGCAGAGTGCAATTACCTTCCAAATTCTGGCAAGAGATTTTTAAAAATCTTGGGACATTCCAAGGGCTTAGTTCCAGTCATCAGCTGGAAACAAATGGGGGGTATGAACATATGAATGGGGTTCTAGAACAATACCTGAGATGTTATATAAATTACCAGCAGGACAATTGGACAGACCTCCTCCCATTCGCTGAAGTGGCCTATAATAACTCCATACATAGCAGCACTGGGTTTACCCATTTCAAGGTGGCTATGGGACAAGACTTTGTGCTCATGCCTGAACTACCCTTGGTTATCCCCCCTCATATTACATCGTTAAAGGACTGGGTTGCCCACCTCTCCACAAAATACCTGCAGTCCAGACAGCCTTCCAAAAAAACCTAAGTACGTTGGCCCTTTCCCCATCAAAAAGATCATCAACCTGGTCACAGTTGAACTCCAAGTGCTAAAATCCCTTAGGCACATTTACCCAATTTTCCATTGTAGTGTACTAAAATTGGAAATTCTGTTCACTTTGTACCTGAAGCCACCCAAGCCACTCATGACTGAGGGGGAACAACATTTTTAAATTAAGGACATTTTAAACTCTCATAAACACTGAAGAAATCTTCAGTATTTAGTTTCATGCAAACTTTCCTCCCTCCAAAATTGAATGGTTAAGCACATTAATAGTGCCTTTTCACTTTAACCAAATGGAGTTGAGAGTTTTACTTCCCTAGGATATCAGACTGGGGCAGGTCTGACAGATGTTAGACAAGTACTTTGAGCAGTGAATTTGCCTTCTTTCAAGTTACCAAACAAGAAATTACTTGGCTACACCACATTTGTAATGAAAAAATAGGCTAATTTTGAATATAACTCTAGTGGGTGGGTGGGTGGGGTTTGTTTGTTTTTTGTGAAAGGTTGGGCTAACAAGCACAGAGGAGGGTATAGGGGAACAGGTCTGAACTAGTGATAAGTAAGCTCCATTCTCCATTAGTGCTACAAAGTGGCCATAACCATAGAATCAAGAAGCAGTTGGAGGCTAAAGGGCAGCCCCTCCCCAAAGGGATAAAAAGAGGGGATAAAACACTCCTTGTCAACCCCCAAGGGCCACACGTCACTTTTGGCACTGTCATTCATTACCTCTCCTCCATGTGAGGCCCAAGAAGAATGGAGACTGGCACAGGGGTTCCGTCTTGGATGGCCTGCAGGATTGCTGGTAGAGGCTGCAGTTTCTCCTGGATCTCCTTGTAAGTAGAAGAGCAGAAAGGGTCTGCATAAAGAACTTGGCCAGACCAATGGTAGAAATTGCTTTCAGTCTGTCCAAAGGCCGATCTGTTTTCTGTCCCTTGCATTTATACATGTACTTATTTCTTATACTATATATTTAAATTCACATACAAACTTGAACTTACTTTAAAAACTATCTCCTGTCTTGGACAATTTGCCTGCAGAATGGCCCCTCTCTCTCTCCCTTGCAAACCTTATTACACTCTCTCCTCACAGTTGACTTCAACTGCAAACAGATCTATCTCCTATTCAGATGAAGAAGAGCCATCTTTGGCAGTCTACTAGCTGCTATAAAAGTGGCTAGAAAACTGTTAATTGTTGATTTAAAAAAATACTTGAAAAAAATCTTAGAGGCCTAACAGTCAGCATTACTGAAGAGGGCAGTTAATGAGAGTTACCCACATCTACCCACTTTCCTCCCTTCAAGAACCACATTCAGATAAGAGAGAAATGGAATCCCTGGAATGGTCCCAAAGCTATAGAGAAGGATTTTTTGTAGGGCTCATTTTCAGTTATCCTCTACGCTAAGTTTGCATGACATGGCTGGCTGGAGGAGGTTAGTTTAGGTTCCAAGGCTGTTGTATGAATCCTCTGTAACTTGATGCTGACCTGATGTTTTCCCAACATGCTAAGTCACCCTTTATCCAATTAAGCATATTGTGCAGACACAGCCAAACATTAACCTTTTCTTGTCCTATGTATCCTGTGTTCCTAACTTCACTATTGGGCCTTTTGTTTTCCCTTCCTTTGATCTCATTTGCAATTGCAATTAGTGAATGGAGTAAAGTTCTTGGTGTGCAACATGCAGACAACAAGGGCTTAAAACCAATCCCAGAAGACTTTGATTTGAGACAATAATTGGTGGCCTGATCCCTAAATTTTAACATCTGTTTCTGTCTTTTTATTTTATAGATTTTATTAAGTTTCACTATAAGATTAAAAATACAGAAAAAGACAAAAGTTAGAGAAGTAAGAGAAAAAGAGAAATGCAAAGAGAAAAATTGTTAGTCATTTCTGACTTTTTGGTGCAGTAAAATACAAATTGTGATCTCAACTATTTGCTTTGCATTTCACAATATTTCAAGCCATTTCTATAATAACAAAATCATTTTAATCATCAAAAACTAAAATCAAAGTTTCATTTTTTTCAGTTTCAAATAAAAAGTCCACAGAAGCACCTGTTTCTGTGTTGTTTTCACACATAAACAGGTTCCAACCATTGTGGATGATACAAAAAGGCTTGTGTGGCACCTTGCCTCTACAGGGCAGGCTAGTTTATCATAAGAATTCCCCCCTCCCCTCAAGAGTAGCTGATACCTGTTCCAGAGTAGAGAATATGTTGCAGAGCAGGGAGTGAAGGATGGACAATTCCAGGGCCAGGTCAATTGAGTCATTATAAGCACTCAATGCTATGGTACTACCAGGGCTTGAAACACGGCTGAGAAATGATTTCATGGTATCCCAGTTGTGCTCAAGAAACTCATTCATGAAACTCATATAGGCCTCCTTTTCCCCAAACCTATGGGAAATGAAATACCATATTACTGTAATGGAGAGGTATGGCTGAGCCCTGTAGATTAGAGATCCATCCTTTTTGCTGCTGGTACTTGTGACCAGATGGAGGACTTACACAATTCCTGTTGAAACAATCCATTTAATCTTCTGGGCTGGGAAACTCAGTGGATTCCCCTGTCCCTCAGGCTGCTAATGCAGTGCAACTGGCTAATATAAAGCTGCTCAGCTCTTGCCTTCTGGTCCAATAACTGCAGCATGAGATCTTCCCTGTTCTTTCAATTTGATTCCTGCCTTTTCTTGAGCAGGTGGTGCCTTGCAGCATAGATGCCAGGGGAAAATATCCTATATAGTTAAGTTTGAGAGCCCAGAGCCAGCCTTAAATGCCATAAAAACATTTGAAGGCCTTGGATACAACAAGTAAGGTCTTACAGAAAGGCTCATAGGTTTTCTCTCATTTTCCAAGGCATTATGATGGCCATAGAATCATTATCTAAACAGCTTCTTTCTGTGTACTTAATCAGCAAAGTAAGTTTAAATAATAACCCAAGGTTTTTGAAGCTGTGTTTTGCAGAATCTGAAGGTTTCATGGAAGTGGGAAATTCCATTCAAATTCTGGGATTTTTTTAAAAAAAATAGTTTCTGTGGCTGAAAGCATTTGAACCCACCCACCCCCAATCTAGTTCCCCATAAAGCCATTACAAGCCTAAGAAGAACCCAGCTAGATTAAACAAACATCCCAGCTATTCAGCACATTTTTAATGCTGTGCTGTGCCAACCAGAGGTTGATGGGAAACCCCTAAGCAAGGCACAAATGTAGTAGGTCTGTTTTTCTAGTTCTATGCTTTTCCTATTCTACAATTGTAGATGAAGCAGGTGCTCTAGAATTGTATAGATTTAAAAGACAGCAGAGAAATTATGACTCGTGGACAATGAAGCCAATAATGGCTATTGATTTGAATCACCTGGAAGAAAAAATATCATTATGACTGTAATTCCAAATCAATCATATGGAGCTAGGAACACTTTAACATAGTTGTGCAGAGGTCCAGGTAATCAGATTTAAATTATTATACATTATATCATTATTAACATGTAGGAGACCTCAAAATACTGATTGTCAATTCATTAAAAGGAGAGAAAAAAAATAGAAGTATCATTCTTCTTGTGATTATTTTCCCTACATCCTCACTTTAAAAAATGTTTTTCTAACATCTTGGACTGATATTAGTTACGAGGTTTTCAAACCTCATGTTATGTTATACATTATGTTAAACAATAATAATATTTTTTTGCTTTTGCATAGTTCCATAGTTGAAAAGTCTGTTGCTTCAGATGCCTTTTCAAAATCTGCTCTGTGTTTTGCACCTTCTGCAGGGGCTCACAGAAGCACATAATGTCATTGCTCTGATTATAAATGCACTCCTTTTCATGGGACAGACTAGAATCATAGAATCAAAAAACTGGAAGGAACTTGGTGGTCTTCTAGTACAATCCCCTGCCCAGGGTAGGAGACATTCTTCCATCTTGGAGAAATGGCCGTCCAATCTTTTTTTTTTTTTGAAGCCCCAGGTACACCTGAGGTCAAGTGTCTAGAATTCTGAACCAGGGACGTGGTTACTTACGTGGTGAAATTAGCCAGGTTCTGAATAACCTTGGCCACCAGGGTGAGGGTGCGGGAGGTGGTGTCATCAGGGTATTTCTGTGTGAGGCCAAAAAGGCTGGGGGACATAATGGCTGGACAAAGGAAGCGTAAGAATAGAGAAGCAGAGACGAGTCGCTGGCCAATGTCCACCTTGCCCCGCAACTGGCAGGCTTCTTGCCAGGCTGTGAAGATCTCACTAAGCTCAGCTGGAAAAGAGCTGCAAAGAGAAAAGAGATGACAGCTGAAAGAAGGCCTTAAAAGCTTAAAAGTGACCACTGACCAGACAGTTTTTACAGCCATGTCTCCTAGCTAAACAACCTTGCCTGGTTGTTTACTGAATTTTGTTTCAGATATACTTGGGTCTGGATAGAGCGACCAACCACAGCAATTTGCCTATTGCCAACCCAGGGACTTTGCTCAGGAACATTGGAGGATCTCACTTGCAGCCAATTCAACATTATTACAAAGTCATTTTTATATACTCTCAAGTGAAGGTGAGCTGCTTATACCAAGAGAGGGGTAAACTGCAAAAGGATACTCATTATACTTAACTTTACATGCTAAACCTATTCTAGCAGAACAGCCCATTTTTCTAGTTCATTTGGGCCTATAGACAGTTTGCTAGATGAGCCATCAAAGGTTCTAGATCAGACCCTTTGGTTCAGCCATTTGAGAAATCAGAAGCCCAGAAATCCCTCTACAAAGCAGATTTGGCCTCCCCTCAGTGGTGGCAGGAGAGAAAGCTACCTGACCACCCTGGTTGATACTCAAGTGCGCACTTGCTGGACATAGCAATCCTTAGGAAGACCTCTTCACAGAGTTGCTGCAGATGGTTGCGATTGTCAGCCAGGTCACGGGGAGGGCATTTGCTTGGGTCCACTTCACAGCAATTCTCCAAAATGTTTGGCTGGATTACAATGTCACCTGTGAGACATTCCCCCATAGGTTTTTATTAGGTGACTGGGATGGCATAGATGCAGCTCTGTTGCTGGCAGAGACAGTGCTGGGTCACAATCCACAATGGTATTTCTAATTTAGTTCCTTGCCTCCAACTAAAAACACAGATTCTTTGACAAACCTATAATTGCTTATTAAAGACATAAGGAATGATGATAATCATATTCTAGCAATGCCAATGATGATTTTAGCTATTTTTTCAGGGTACCGCCAAAGCAGTGGGAGATGGTTACTATCAGATATAAATTTCTCTTACCATCTTGAATCACAGTTCACCTTATGTGCTATGTAACAATTATAGGCACTAACACTTGGTGCATTTTTCTTAGTATTATAAAGCAGACTTTCTAAATTAACTTACTTAATGTGGCCATCAGATACGGGCTTCCCACCAGCTTCATGTACTCATCAATAGCCTTGGTGGCTAGCGTGTTTTCACGAAAAATTAAATTTTCCCGTTCATCAAAACGGTCCAGCTCGGCTATGCCTAAGTCAATGAGAAAATCCTGCAGTAAAGATAGGAAGAGAGTCAGTAGGATAAATCCCATCCTGTTCTGTGTTCACATTTAAAGGCCACTTTCAACCAGATTCAGGATGTTAGGGAAAGGGTAAAATGATACTAGGTTTTTATCCTGTGGACCTGAGAGCTGCTTTGGCAGCTAAAACAATAATCCCACAACACCAGGTGATCTAGCAATAAAACAGCCCATGAGGGAAAAATCAGCATAGCAGTAGGAAGAAAATTCCAATGATGAATCTGTGAATCAGGTTGTTTCCCAAGATCTCAACGCCAGTCTGTATGTTAGTAAAATAAATGATACCTTGGCTTTGCCTGTGCTTTGCAAGACTTGCACTAGGACACTCATCAGCTCTTCCTTGTCTCTGGCACTAAGGCTGGGCTCCAATGAAGCACATAATTCCCGATAGTGGAAAGTGAGATATTCAGCAAATTCTTTGTACTGTACGATGGGCAACACTCTGATATTGCAGTATCGTCCTCGGAGTCGAAGGGTGGGCATGTTTGGCTTGTCTTTGCCCAGTGGGTACCATCTCTCCAAGGGCTGGCGCACAGCAGCCAGCTCCTTTAGGGGAACAGACATACAGGCAATGGGGCTCTCCTTTGGCCACAGCCCTTCTTCTTCTTGTACCAGGTAGACCTGGAGTTCCACAGCTGGTGGAAGTGTCTTGAGGTTAAAGTTCTCACCCCAGAAAAGAGTTCCTATGGTGCTAGCTTGCTTGGTTGTTGTGCGGGCATATGGGACCCCATCCAATTGGATTTCACAGTAGTATTGCTTCCTGGGAGACAAGTCTCGGGCTTCATATACCCAAAGACTTAACCTGTATTCCATCCGTTGGCAGTTATCCTAGAAAATGGATGCATGGGACAATGTTAAGAACTTGGACTGGATGCAAACAAGATGTGCTACAACTTGACTTCCTGTTCCTGTTTACAGCGAAGCAGTCAGAAGATTCGGAATGCCAAACCCTTCGGCTGAAATTTCTTTCTGTTGGAGACCCTAAAGGGGCCAGAACCCACCCCAAAAAGGTGGAATGAAGGAAGAAAGTCCCAGGGACTTAGGAGAGACGGCGGTCTCCCTGAACGGTCCAGGAGAAGCCTTCCAGAAACCAACAGAAGAAAAGGCTAGCTAATTCCATTGTCTAGCCATAGCTGAAAACAACGTAAGTCACAAGCTTTATATTAAGCTGATTTTAAACAGTATGCTTGAATCTGGGTAAGAATATTAATTTTCTCTATCCTACCTATTTTCCTGAAGAAGAAAGTCCCAAAAATAAGAGATCTCCGGAAAAAAGAGAGGAGGGTGTTTCTACTCCCTCCCTTTGGCTGAAACCTACCCTTTAGAGAGAAAAAAAGACTAGAAAGATCTGAAAAATGAGCAAACGCTGATACCTACTGGTGGGTTTTTGTCTCTGACCTTCAAAGTTCGTAATAAGTACAGCTGTGTAAATAAAGTGAGACTAACAAACCTGAAGCAATGAATACTTCACAAAAGGAAATATATGATAAGCGTCAACCATTTCAAAGGACAATGATTTTAAACTACAAAGAAATACAGAACAACTTTGAGAGCATGAATCAACTTATCTCCAATTTAATTTCACTCCAAGAAATTTCTCAGGAAAATACAGCAGAGATGACTGAACATAATTCTGAGGATAGAGACTTAAAGGTGGAATGTATAAAATAAAAAATCATGATTTAATTCAAGTGGGAGATATTTTAATGCATCCAAACAACTTTGAAGATAAGAAAAAGAATGAGAAAAATACTTTACAGAGAAACGAATGATGCAGCAAAATACAATGATTAAGAAAGGCAAAGGCCAGAGAAAAAAGATTAAAATGGAAACCAAGAAAATAGATGATGGGACTTATCAGAGAGAATACTTTAAAAGGAAACATTTGTTTGAATATGGCTAAAGAAATGGAAAAACTTGGAATGGAATATACTACTCTTAGAGAGATGATTTTTTAAACTAATACAATATGTTTTTTCCCTTTCTGTAAAAAAAAAGCTGAAATGATTTAAACATAGCAAATATTTTAGTTATTTAAATGTGACGATAAGAAAAGCATAAAAAGTGTTTTGAATTAGAGTTAAAGGATTAGATGATTAGATCTATTGAATGGAATGCTTAAAGTTTATATAGATTAAATATATTCTCAGCTATGGTTAAAAAGAATAAGAAATTGAGGGAATAAGTATATATTAAATTAGGAGGGATACATATTTTAAGTAGTATGTTATTTTTTGTATTTCAGTCTTTTTGTCTTTTTGTCTCTTTTTTTCCTCTTTTTTGTCTTTCTCTTCTCTTCTTTTCTCTTTCTACTTTTTTATCCATTGCTTAAGAAATATAAAAGTATGAGAGGGCTTATATGGAAAAAATAGAATTAAATCCACCAATGTAAATGTAATTAATTGTTGAGAAAACTGTCACTAGTAAGAATATTTAGAATTTGGGTGGGGAGAAATAAACTGAAATAGACACGTAACAGGATTTATGATAAGGCAACTAAAATGATTAATAGGAATATTGGAAAAACTATATACTTAATTGTTTATCAAAATAATGAGAATTGTTTTAATCTAATGTTTGCAAAGAAGGATACTTTGGGGAAAAGGGAAATCAACTGAAATTAACATATGGAATATAGATTATAGAAATCAATTGTTAAATATTGCTTTATAAATGTTACCCAGACAACATATTGTTTACAAATTACTGAATGATTTATGTTCTGTTAAAAAATATATATACAAAAAAAAGATGTGCTGAAACTTGCCCAGTGTGGCACCTTTTTGATGTGTTGGACTGTAATTCCTATGAAATCCATATTTCTACCATAAGTACTGAAGAAAACTGTTGTCAAGTGCAGGAAATCAGGAGTCCAGACAGTTCAAATGAATATATATAAGTTTATTGTACACTAAAGCTCTCTAAGAATCTGAACTACTAACAATGGTAGATCAGAATCAATGGAATTCAAGGATCTCTGATGGGCATGAAGGGACTTGAGACTGATGATGTGTTTTACCTTCCCTTGGGCTCAACCTGGTCATCTCCTACAGCTATGTGGTAATACATGAAACTTTTAAATATAAAGGTGAATTCACAAAGAAAAGGCAAGAAATGAACAGGATTAGGTCTAAAGCAGCTGAAAGATCAAGATTAAGGATTTGGTGGTGAGAGCAGAGGGTAGAGACATATGTGGGAGAGACTGGAGGGGCCTATCAGTGCTTATAAGCACTGCCAACTTTTATGACTTCTTGGTCATAAAGACTAGAATTTCTGCTTTGGATAAATGACAGAGACAAGAACAGAGACCATGGCAGAAGACAAGTAAGGAAGATTTTTTGTAAGGAGAAGATACGGGGACAAAGAAAGTGGTGTTGGTGAAAGAAATTTCCTTTGGAGAAATATGCCCATTTTCTGAACAGTACAAGTCATAACTGCTTTACCATACTGGGCTGGACAGCTTGACGTAAGTTCTCCATCCAATGGGTTCTCTCAGCAGCAGATGAACAGCTAAAGCAGTAGCGTTTCCCAGCACTCAGGACCTAAAGAGGAGAACTCTGGTTAAGACATGCCCTGGGCCAATCTGGTCTCTTCTCTCATTCTGGGGTAACAGTCCCTTTGTTAGGATTAACAAAGTGAGGAAGCAGTAAGTAGATGAAATGGGGTTTATGACACTGCATGATTCATGACTGCCAAAAGGGCAGGGGTTCATATAATATATTCATCTTGATGTTTGGGCTGCAGCTGCCCTGTGACAAAGGGTGTATAAGTTAAGCCTTCTGCCTCTTTTATAGATCATGGTAGCCAAGAACTTCCTGAAGTCCTTCATCTAGCCAAAACAACTTTATGGATGAATGGAGTATTAACAGGAAATTGAGTTTCAATCTGAAGGTAGCTGAATCTCCAGGACCACTTGCAGAATATAGAATTATTTCATTACTGAATCAATTTATGAAATAATATATGGTTATTCTATACCTCAAAGCAGTGCTGCTCTCCCACAAGGCTGCTATGAAGTGGTCTGATCAAGACATCTTTCTCATTGCTCAAGTCCAGGGTGAGAGCTGGGCCAGGCAAGGTCTCCCTGTAGGAAGCAACGGAAAGGCCAGGCCAGAATAAGAAATAGAATGTGTCCACAAACTCCTGTGCATTTGCAAAGACTTGCTGCTATTCAGAAATTATTTTCAGATCATCAGTTAATTGAGGAAATCATTGCAGGCCTGCTTTTCCTGCTAAGATTAGACTAGAATTGAGTGAGACATGAGAAGATGAATAGCCTTGTCCAAAGACTCCAAAAATTCTACTACAGTCAACCCTCAACCTTCCCAAACCCATATCCTGGAAAGGAGACTTTGCTTCAGAATTCAGGGAGTCAGTGACCCATTCTCTTGTAGACCTGCCAGGATCATTTTTGGAAGCAATGGCAAAGACATACCTGAGCAAAGTCCAAAGACTTTATTTAAACCCAGAAGCCTATTCAGGATGAGGAAATGGGAAATGTATTCCAGAACAAGGCCCTGATGATAAGTCACAAATGAAGCAAACTGTGAAAATGATTGTTTGGGCTCAAGCCAGAGCTCAAGTAACAGATAAGCTTGCTGTGCTCCAAGCGCCATTTTGTTAACAGTGCACCTGCTTTCTGGACTGCCGTACCAGACAGTTTCTTAGAAAGTAGAGACATTTAGCTAACTTCTTAGAACTAAGCAGGTTTGGCCCAAGTTAGAAATGACTTGGTTGACCATCTGGAATGTGAGGGCTATTATCTAGACTGGGAAAATTGGAAAAACATCTTGGAGGACTAGGATGGTAAAGTGCTTCCATAATGCTGCCCCCAAAACTGCACAAATGGAGTCAGCTTGATTCAAGGGCATCTTTACCTTTACCAGCTAGTTCTTTGGTTTTTTCATATAGCTGAATTTTGGGCCAAATATCAGAAGGTAGGAAGAATGAGACATGCTGGCAAAAAAAAATCACGATAAAATGAGTTATACCATGTGTCCAATCTGTTATATATGCTCTTGAAACTATGAGTGCTGCAGGATAAAATACTTTTTAAAAAAATTCAATAGTGGAGAGTGTAGGGGTACCTGGGAATTTATCAGTCTTTGAGAGGTAACGCTGATTTTCAGTGTTTCTCAATTGTATTTTGAACCTAATAATCTTCTGCCAGCAGCACTTTTATTATGTCTGGATAGTGCTCAGTTTGTTTGCTAGGTATGAGAAGCCTTTTGTTCCACTGCTGGAATATCAGGGGTCTGGGGACAGCTGTGACTGCTACTGCCATATGCTGCCCTAAGGCAGCAGTAAATTGTTGATAATAAACATAGCATCCTTTTAAGCTATCAGGAAGACATTAACCTAGCAACCTTTTATATGCCATAATAGTCACACTACATTATAAAGATGCTTTCATTCTTAAAATTTTTATTTTCTCTTGCACAATCCTCCAATATTTTTTTCTGTTATAAAATATTCAGAACTTTAATTTTGGGTTGGACTATCAGTCTCCCCCAACTGGTTCATTTCACATGAACCCCTCTCTCTCCCCCCCCCCCAAAGTATGGCCCATCTAGAAAGCACCTGGTTTGGGGAAATCTAGATTAAATGAATGGAAGTTCAGAGAACAGACAAATAACATTTTGGGACCATATCTTAAACTGTTTGCCAGGATTCCAGCTGAAACATAAAGAATAGGATGAGCTCATCACACCTAAACCAATATATTCAGGAAAACAAAGTGAATCCAGAAAGAGGCACACAAGATAAGGCAATGAGAATTCCTGTTAGAGCCTACCTATTGCCATTCACAGCAGATTCACCTGAGGAATCATTCTTAGGATGGAGCCATCCCTTCCGATCTCTGAAACGTCTCCAAAGCATGCCCTGGAAATAGGAAGAGAAAAAGGAATAATTATGAGGATTTTCCTACCCCTTGAAGAGTAGGAAGCTGAAGGGGCACAGCTGAAAGAAATCTAGAGATGTTTTGGTCCAAAGTTCTTCCAAGATTCTCAGTCTTTCCCAAGCCAACCCAGGCAATGTCTCCCACACCAGAGAGCAAGAATGAATGAGCTATGCCTTAGCAAGATACTTGTGAAGCAGTTAAGACCAATTGATCCAAACAACATATCATAGCCAAGGACAGCACCCCTCCCCAAATGTGTGTCCCTCAAGGCCTCATGTGTTGATTTTGATTTTAATGTGAGAAGTTTGGAGTTAATGCAGCTAGACAACAAATGACTGAGAATTGGAGGTGAGATGAAGCAGTGGAATGATCTGCAATGACTTAAGGAGGACAAGAATAATATGGGAAGCTGCTACAACTCTGAAGTAACATTCCTACAATAGGATTTTTATTCCAGATTCTGGAACACTTGGGGAACACTAAACTGGGGAAAGCAGGGCCACAGGGGAACCCCAAGAAGCTAGGGTGTCATCAAGAGATTGCCTTTACTTGACTTTCTTGCCCTCCCCCCCAGTTGTACCTTCACATTGCCAAGCTGTGTGCCTGAAGAAGCATCCTGGGAAGCCTTTTTCTCCAAAGCCTCTCCACCTAGGGAAAACTCTGCTGAAACAAAATAAATTAAATAGAAGTCAAACACAGTGAAACAGCTGGGGGACAAATGAATTATAGAATCAAAGAGTTGAAAGGCACTTTTGAAGCTTTTCTAATCCCAACCTCTTAATCCTGGTATCATCTCAGAGACGTTTCCTAAACGTTTCTTGAAAACTCCATTGATAAAGCACCTATAATTACAGGAAAGAGATTGTTCCACTACTTAATAGCTCTCATACTCAGGAAATTCTTTCTTACTTCATATTTGAACTTCCCTCTTTAAAGCTTCAACTCATTGCCCTTTGTCCTATCTTGGGTACTACAGAGAATAAATTGAGACTCTACTGACTTCTGGTCTGATGCTATGATGAGACGCGTGGAAGAAATCAGAGCTCCAGCTTCTTAGTCTGATTTCATTTGGTCTGGCAACCCCAAGGGGTCAGAAAGTTGCCCTAGAAGGACAACAAAGAAGAAGGGAAGCTTTGGGAGTCTGGACCAGATGGTGGTCAGTCCAAACGAACCGAGGAACCTCTTCATACGGACGGAAGAAAGACTGCCTGTAAGCACAGGCAGTCCAAGTCATCGTCAGCTGGAAAAAAAAGCGAGGAGCCACAGTGCACCAGCGAACATCTGACTGTCAACAATGTGCTGAAACTGGGTGAGATTGTTTTATTGCTCTTCCTTATGGACTTGGAAATAGAGATCCCCTGATCGGGAAAAAATTCTGAAGCAAAGACCCTGGAAAGAGCAGGGAAGAAGGGAGTTAAAAGTGATGAGAAATTACAAAAACGGGAAGGAAATTAAAGAATATAAAAGAATACTTAAAAATGGAATTCAGACTGACTTAAAGAAAAACTACTTAACCTCCTAGGGTGTGGACAATCTTTTTATATTCAATTTTTATGAGAAATAATTTTAAAAGAACTTTAAAAGAAAACTTTTCAAAAAACCTTCTAAACCTGGATATAGACAATATAGTGAATAACGACATCTAATGGTGAAAGGATATACTACAGCAATACCAAATACTAAAAGAACTTGAAAAGCTTTTGACCTTGAAATAACACCTGGTATAAACAAAGAGCTTTATATGACTTACACTAGAAAAGACTCTCCACAATCATATCTTTTGACCCTGGATATAACTAAAACAGGAATTATTTGAAGACAGAGGGCTTTTTACATCTTTGAACTGATTGGAGCATCTGGATTTAGCCCAAAGTAGTTGGCTCATTTTATGGTTGGATTTTAGCCTAAGGTAGTTGCCTTTTTTCCTTTTCCTTTTTTTTAAAAATTGTTTTTTCTCCTTGTGAATTTATAAACTCACTTAATTGAAAAATGAGTGCACCAAATCTCACCAGACTTATGAAAAAAACTTCCTCGGTACCCTCAGTTGGAACATCTAGCCCAACAAGCCAGGGATCTATTGAAACAATGTTGCAGTGAGAAAAAATAAATACTGCTCAAACTGAGATGCAAACTACATTAAAATTAATTCAAGTATCAATAGAGAGAAATCATGAAGAGACAAAAAGTAACTTTGATAAATTAAAGAAACAAATGCTGGGCATAAAGACACAGTTTGAGACTCATCAGCAAATGATTGTTAAAAATGAACAAAGAATTCAGAGAATGGAAAATAAATCAGATGACATTGACAAAAAATGGAAGCACTAATGCAAGAAAATGAAAAATTAGAACAAGCAAATCAAAGCTTAGAAGGAACATTTGCAGCTTTAAGATTTCAAAATATTCCTGAAGACAGAGAAGAAGATATAGCAGAAGTGATTATTAATTTACTGGCAGAGGCTTTAAAAACAGATCGAGCAGAGATACAAATGGAGACAGATGAAATATTTCAAATGAATTCAAGCTATGCAAAGAAATATAAACTACCCAGAGAAGTCCATGTAAGATTTATAAAGAAAACAATAAGAGATGAGATACTGAGAAGAGTCAGAGATGAACCATTACATTATAAGAATAAAGAAATTGTGGTGTTAAAGGAGATCCCTAAGAGAATAAGAGACACCCAAAGACAATATCACTTTCTAACTACAAAGCTAAGTGCAAAAGGTATAAACCTCAGATGGCTGATGACAGAAGGGATCCTAATCAACTGGAATAATACAAGATATTGACTGGATTCAGTTTGGAAGGCACAAGACTTTGATGAAAGAAATCAAGCATTCCTAAATGAAAGAGTACAACATTAACAAGAGGAGAGAAAAGGCCAGAAACAAAAAAAAGAAACAACTGAGGAAACAACTCTATAAACAAGAACCGAAAGAGAAGCCTGTCCAAGAGGATGAGGGAATGGCAAGAGAACAGAGGACTATGAGATCGACAAGACCTAAATATATGTAATTAAAATGGAGAAAGAAAATGGAATTTTTTCACTGAACATAAATGGACTAAATTCCCCATCAAAAAGAAATAAAATTTTCAGAAAACTACAGAAACTAAATATACTGTAATTTGTTTACAAGAGACACACATAAAAAGACAATAGTACAAACTGTTGGAATACCCAAAAATTGGGAAACTTTATCACACATCAGCACAACAGAAAAAAAGAGGAGTAGCTGTATATATTAAAGAGACAATAGATTCTAAAGTGATTTATTCAGATGAAGAAGGAAGAATTGTGATGGTAGAAATATTTTTACATCACAAACAAACACTGTTGGTAGTAATATATGCACCAAATAATAAACAAGAAGAATTCTACCAAAATCCCCAGAAATGGAGTATCAAAATATTTGTTTAGTAGGAGATTTCAACGCAATAGTGGATGGGACATTAGATTATAAAAGTAGCAAAACAAGAAAAAGTGGAAGAAAAAGATTACCTAAGACTTTTTTTAATATGATAGAGGAAACTGGGGTACAAGATGTCTGGAGGGAAACTAATCCAGAAAAACTACAATACACATTTTATTCAAACAGTCATAAATCCTGGTCCAGAATTGACATGATTTGGATAACACCTGAATTAAGGACAATTATGCAGGAGATTGAGATAGAATTAGGTACATGGGCAGACCACAACCCTTTAAAAATGTCATGGAAGGGAATACCAAAAAAATTAAGATGGACTTTGAATCAATCTATATTTAAAAATGAATTTATAGAATTAGTAACAAAAGAAATGCAGTTTTTCTTTAAAGAAAACAAAAAAGAAGATACAACACTACAAAATGTATGGGATACAGCCAAAGCATATTTTTAGAGGTATAGCTATAATATATACGGCAAAAAAAACAAAGAAAAAAGACAACAATATATATTATTAAGGGAAGAATTTGAAAGATTAGAATTAGAACTGCAAATAAATCCACAAAAGAAAATACTGAAAAGACAAATGGAATCAATAAAACATAAATTAAATTTGATGGAATCAGAAAAATTGGCACAGCAAATTTAAAGAGCAAAACAATTTTTTTGAAAATGCAAACAAACCAGGAAGATTGCTATCTTACAAACTTAAAAAACAGAAGGAGAAAAAACTGATAAATAACTTAGTAGATGAAAAAGGCTGTTTACAATTTAAAAATTAAGAAATAAAAAAGATAATTAAAGAATACTATAAGAAATTGTACGATATAGAAGAAATTTCATGGGAGAAAATAATTCAATATCTGGAAGAAAAAAAATTACCAAAAATTTCAGAAAACTTTAAAACTATGTTAGAAGAAAAAATAACAATAATGGAACTAACAGAGGCTAATGTCAAGTTTCTGATGTATGGAATTTTCAAGTGACTCTGTTTACCTTAAAGTCCTTTATTAGCCTAATACACTGTCAAATGCTTGCTCAAAGGAAGCTGGAATCTGAAATCTCCGCCCCTTGCACAATATATTAAAACACAATTCTCCACCTTTCTAATTTTGTCATTAATCATATTCTCCAATTAATTCAAAGAATCAGTTTCCCTTCCGTTAGAAGAACCGCCAAAACCATATCTTCTTTAGAGAGACAAATGGCCTTGAAAGTGCATTCCTACTCTTCCCTCCTCCCAACTTTTAAACTAAAGCAATACACAAGTTTAACATATGAAATAGCTACTTCTTCATCTCTTGTCAAGCAATAACATTCGATGTTAGCAGCATTGACAGCTATAAGAAGACAAAAAATATATATGAGAAAATGCCAGGACCAGCTGGACTACTGGTCGAGCTATATAAATGTTTACAAGATACATTAATTGTACCATTGAAAAATGTATGTAATGAACTTTTGTTGGAGGCTAAGCTCCCAAATACATGGACGGAAGCAAATATTACTTTAATACCAAAAGAAGATTCAGATTTGACACAGATACAAAAATTACAGACCAATATCATTACTAAATGTGGATTATAAAAATTTTACTTCAATAATAGTGGAGGGACTGAAAAGATTTTTAACTGAATTTATACATTCAGACCAAAATGGATTTTTACCAAAGAGCCAAATTAAAAATAATCTAAGAGTTATAATGGATATATTAGAATATTATGAACTGCATCCAGGGAAACAATTGGCACTAATATTTTTAGATGCTCAAAAGGCATTTGATAATGTTTCCTGGCAATTTATGATCCAACAATTAAAAATAATGGACTTTAGACAAAACTTTATAAATATGACTAAAACAATATATAATAAACAAACAGCGAAAGTGATTGTAAATGGAGACTACACAGAGCACTTTGAGATAAGAAAAGGTACAAGACAAGGATGTCCATTATCTCCATTGTTATTTGTCTTAACTTTGGAAGTTTTAAACAGAAATATTAGACAAGATACAGAAATTAAAGGACTAGAAATAAAAGGTGAAATATACAAATTGCAAGCATTTGCAGATGATTTGGTATTTATTCTAGAAGAACCTTTGGAGACGATCCCTAAACTACTGGAGAAGATAGAACAGTATGGAGAAATAGCAGGACTGAAAATAAACAGAGAAAAAATTAAAGTAATAGTTAAAAATCTCTCAGATAAGCAAAAAAAAAATGCCAGAAAAAAAAAGAACTACAAATAGTTAAAAAGGTTAAATACTTGGGAATATACTTAACAGCAAGATGTTCAACGATAAAAGATGATAATTATACAAAATTATTGAATCAAATAAGACTGGACTTGGAAAAATGGAAAAAAACTGCAACTGTTGATGTTAGGAAGAATTGCTACAGTGAAAATGAATATATTACCAAAATTTTTGTTTCTATTCCAAACAATACCTATAAAACTTGAGAAAAAATTCTTTTAAGATTTAAATTCATTAATTTTTAAATTCATTTAGCAAGGAAAGAAAGCTAGAATTAAGATGAAAATGTTACAAGAAGCCAAGGAAAATGGAGGTTTTGGTTTGCCAGGGTGGGTCTTATATTATCAAGCATCTGTATTAACATAGGTAAAAGAATGGATAACTCTTAGAAACAAAAGGTTGTTTTATTTGGAGGGACATGATTTACAGTTGGCATACTTTTTTATAGTATGGGAAAAATAAAATCCATAAGTACCTTCAGAACCACTATATAAGAAACACATTATCATTAACATAGGAAAAAATAAAATGTAAAATATACTTGAAAATTCCAGGATGGCTTTCAACAATGGAAGCATTTGTACATCCAAATTTAGTTAATTTTGAAAAAAATTGGACATACATATTCTAAATTCTGAAGGGAATTTAAAATCAAAACAAGAAATGGAAAATCAGGGTATAAATCTATCATGGTGGGCATACTTACAAACGCAAGTTAGATATGATAAAGATGTTAAACTGTATGGATTTTATAAGGAGTAAACCTTGTTTGATATTATTAATCCCTGATGAGAAATTAATTAAGAAAATTTATAATTTTCTATTGAATTTGAAAATGGAAAGCGAACGAGTTAAAGAAACAATGATAATATGGCCAAAAAAATTTGGATATAATATAGAATTAGAAAAATGGCAAAACTTGTGGGAAAGAAATTATAAATTGACAATGTCAACTCCTTATAAAAGAAAACTTATATAAAATGTTTTATAGATGGCACTTGCCATCAGCAAGATTAGCAAAAATGTTTAAAAACATGTCAGATAGATGTTGGAAATGTAAACACGTCAAGTACTTATTGCTATGTTTGGTGGAGATGTGCCAAAGCAAAGAGTTATTGGAAAAAAATACATACGTGGCTAGAAAAGATGTTGGGAAAACATGTAGATTTTAAACCTGAACTTTTTTTATTAGGTATAATGCCAGAAAAGACTGATAAACAAAGCAAATATTGATTTTACATGTAATAACAGTGGCAAGAATTATATTCGCACAATATTGGAAAAATGAAGAAATACCATTGGATGAAGAAATAATTTAAAAAATACTAGAATGTGTGGAGATGGACAGCCTGACTTTGAGGTTGAAAGAAAAAGAAGAAACAAAATATTATCAAACTTGGGACTTATTTTATCAATGGTTAGAGAAAAGAATAAAGGATTAGGAATTAAATCTGTATTAGTGAATGGACTCAGTTATGGTTGTAAGGATTAGCTGTATCCACAGCATTTTCTTGGATTACTAATCTTATCATTTTGTAAAAATAAATAAGTAAACAAAAGCAGAAAGATTTATCTGGCACAACCTATTTTTAACAAACTCATGCCTTGTTCCTTTCAAAGTGCTTGAAAATTCATTGCTTGATTATCTTTTCTAGGATTTTTAGGTACCAATATCAGGCTGACTAGCTTGTGGTTTCTTGAGTCTACTTTTCCCTTTTTGTACTCAGTAGCTAAATCTTTGGTTCCTTTAATCCTGGGGGGCTATCCATTCTTCCAGAAAAGGACTCAGATTTCACTGAGACCAACAGAAGATTTAAGCCCCATGAAACCCAAACCTGAGCACCTTAGGAGTAGGCATCCCATCAAACCCCACAGAGTGCTAGTTGGATTGGTGGTAGGAGATGGAGGGAAGAGAGGGGTGGTCAAATAGCAGAGTTTTTTGCTTTGTAAAGTTTCAAGCCATAGGAATATCGATCTCTCAATCCTCTAGAAGACATGGAAATCCCTGTGCATTAAACTCCTTTGCAATTTCCCACCTCTTTGGTTTTTAACTGGTGTGAAAGTTACTAACATCCAAACCTTGGATGGAAACTTTGGCTTTTGCCATCCCATCCACAAGAAACCCCTGTTTGAAGAACCAGTAAATTATTTACATCTGAGATATGATGATCTACCAGACGACCAATGGGTCTATCTCCCAGTAAGTTGTCATATCAAAAAAGAAAGGGAAAATGAGGGTCTAAAAGGACTAGCTGTGTGGATTAAGGTGCTAATCCCAGTTAAATGTCTAGTCATTCTTGTAGACAAGACAAAATGACAAAAGCATCACAGTGCCCAGCAGTCCTACTGCCCACCATTCAACTCCAAGGAAATAATTAATATGCTTAAGAAATACCTGATATCAATAATAGGGTGGATGAGAGAGAATAAGCTGAAAATAAATCCAGCCACCCCTTCTTTATTTCCAGTCATCTGGTCACACATTTAGCCTCTGTGTGTGTGTGTGTGTGTGTGTGTGTGTGTGTGTGTTTCTCTGTGTGTGTTTCTGTGTGTGTGCATGTAAGAGAGAGACAACACTCACTATTCTCCTTATCTCGTCGGAATATTGAGTTATTCTCTGAAACAGAACTGCTGGTTCGTTTCCACTTTGCAAGCAGATTCTAAAATAGAAAAGAGAACTTTTAGGCAGATCCACTATTTTGATATATTATTATCAATCTACCCTCAACCCCATAACCTCTAAGCATGCTCAGATTCCACTCCTGCCCCTTCTTAAGTTCTAAAAGACAGAGATGCTCCCACCTCCTCATCTCTGCCCCACAACACCAGCCGTCCATCCTGTAGAGATACGTTAGCCACATCCCACGGAGGAACACCAGGACTCATGTTTTGAATCAACTGGACAACAGAATCATCACCTGTAGGGAGAAATATGGATATAATGTGTGAATGAGCAGAAATATGTCTCTAAGCTTACCAAGATCAAACCCCCAGCATATGATATAGAAGAGTGAGTACTTCTCACATTTTCCTTCCCACTAAAACACCTATCTGACTTTGACAAATATAAATCATCAGGACCCGACAGTTTACAACCCAGAGTTCTGAAGGAGCTGGCAGATGTTATCTCAGAACCATTGCACCATATCTTTCAAAAATCCTGGAGTACCAGGGAAATAAATGAGGATTGGAAAAGGGTTGATGTGGTTCTCATCTTCAAGAAAGGGGGGAAAAAACAGACCCAAGAAAATACAGTCCAGTCAGTAACATCAATACTTGGGAAGATCCTGGAAAAGATAATCAAAAAACAGATCTGCGAACAACTAGAAGCACACAAAGTTATAATTAGTAGCCAGCACAGGTTTGTCAAAAACAGATCATGACAAACCAATCTTATTTCATTCTTCAATAAAGTGACTAAACTAATAGACCAGCGAAATACTGTGAACGTAGTATACTTAGACTTCAGTAAGGCATTTGATAAGATAGACCACAACCTACTCCTTGGTAAGCTAGAAAAAAGGTGGACTAGACAACATCACCACCAGATGGATCTGTAGCTGGCTGGCAAACTGTACTCAACGAGTAATCCTCAATGGCACTACATCCACATGGAGAGAAGTAAGCTGTGGGGTACCACAAGGTTCCGCCTTAGGCCCAGTATTCTTCAATATATTCATCATGGGTTAGATGAGGGAATTGAAGGGGAACTCATCAAATTTGCAGATGACACCAAACTGGCAAGAGTAGCTAACACCCCAGAAGACAAACTCAGGATCCAAAAAGATCTTGACAAACTTGAACAATAGGCCCTGTCCAACAAAATGAGATTCAATGTGAAGAAAAGCAAAGGTTTACATTTAGGCAGGAAAAACCAAAGGTACAAATACAGATTGGGCGAGACCTGGCTTAAAAACAGTAACTGTGAGAGGGACCTTGGAGTCCTAGTGGATGATCACTTGATCATGAGCCAACAGTGCAGCAGCCACCAAAAAAGCTAATACAATCCTGGGTTGTATAAACAGAGGCATAGAATCAAGATCACGCAAGGTATTAGTACTGCTTTATAAAACCCTAGTAAGACCACACCTGGAATACTGCAGCCAATTTTGGTCACCATATCACAAAGATGTTGGGAGAGACTAAAACATACGAAGAATGGCTTCAGGACTTGGGTTTGGCTAGTCTAAAGAAAAGAAGAAATAGGGGAGACATGATAACAGTGTTCCAGTACTTGAGGGGCTGCCACAAAGAAGACGGGGTAATGTTATTCACCAAAGCACCAGATGGCAGGACAAGAAACAATGGCTGGAAACTGAATGAAGAAAGAAGCAACCTAAAATTAAGGAGAAACTTCCTGACAGTGAGGACAATTAACCAGTGGAACAGCTGGCCTCCAGAAATTGTAGGTGCTCCATCACTGGAGATTTTTAAGAAGAGGCTAGACAGTGACTTGTCTGAGATACTATTCGTTCTCCTGCTTGAATGAGGGGCTGGACTAGAAGACCTCCAAGATCTCTTCCCGCTCTATTCTATTCAAATAAATAACTACACTGTACAGCTCATCATGGAGCCTTTTCACAATGGCCAAAGTGATCTTTGTTCTCTTCCCTTTCAGATCTTTGGTTTACATGTGCCAGATGTTCAGGTAATGGATATGTTCTGCTCTTCAGTCACTTATTTGTCTTGGAAAAAACCCAGAAGATGGCACCCTTGAAACAAGAAATCTGAGTTACTGAAAGATGTTGGGTGTGGGGTACAATATGCTTGTCAATGACTCATTCAGTCAAAATGAGGAAGGAGCAAACAAGCCCCAGAGATACATTAAGTTTTGGTATAAAATGAAGTTGCATTTCTAAAGCAGAACCAGCCCAGGATATGAGGTTTTATCCCCTTCCCTCACACACTTCCCAACCTTGTATATGATGCTCCATTTAGTCTGGTTTATCAGAACTGAACCATGCATGGCTAGTGAAGCAGGAAGAGCTAGACTAGAGGGACCTCTAGTCTCCTGGAGCCAGCAGCAAGGCCTCTCAATGCACTGGGCTGAAAGGATACTGATAAGAATAGAACACTTATGATTTGCCTTTATAAGATCACAGTGCTGGACAGACATTGAAGATGGAGGAGCTAACTGTGGGGGTTAGAAGAGAAGAACAAAGTAAGCTGGAATGTCTTTAGTCTTCCTTGTGTGCTGCAGCCCTTCTGTGGATGGCAGTTTCTCTAAACTTGGCACACAAATGCATTGAAAAACAACTCCCATCACCCTTGGAACACCATAATGACTAGAACAAAGGGTTTTATAGATGAAGCATCCAGAAGGAAACAGAGTAGAAGATATTGCTTGATATTCAGGCTCAAGCTCAGGGAGGAGCAGAGGGAAAAGGAGTGACTGTCACGCTCCTGGCCCCAAGGAGACTCTTGCCTGAACTTGTATTTGCTGTGTAACAACAGAGATCAGGAGCAAAATTGATTTGTGCTTAGATTGTAAGCCGCCCTGAGTCTTTGGAGAAGGGCAGGATATAAATGGGATTTTTTTTTAAAAAAAAAATGGGCTGGCAGTGTCCTTGTCAGATGAAGAAACCAATAAGTTGGTGGGGAAAGCTTCTGTTACCACCTCCAGATTATCTCCAACTGCAACCAATGTTAAAAGCAGCTGAAAAAGGGCTTTATGCATTTTATTTTTGTGCATCTATACACACACACACACACACACACACACACACACACACACACTGCTGGCATATACAAGGTACTCTTGTCCATATTAAAATACTCTAGCCCCACGTGTGCAGTTCTGTGCATGTGTATTGATGTACTACTAAAAACTTTTTTTACTTTGCTACTAGCACTCTCCAGAGGATGGAGTATGTATGTATGTATGTATGTACATAATTATAAGTTATTTTCCATGTGTGAAATTAAACATTCTATGTGGCTTGCGTGGCCCAATTCCCCTCTCCCCCAAGCTGGGCCCCCCAAGCAGCAAAGATTGCAGACCGCTGCCCTACCTAGACTTTTACAGCAATAAGATTTTACAAAGCTCTATAAACAAGTCAATCATAATTTAATCCTAAAGTTATTTTCATCAGTGTGATTTTTCCCACATGCTCCCACTTACGGAATCATTGACTTTTAACAGAGAAAAAGGATGACATTAAGATAGGATGCAGCAGGGACTTCTGGTTTGTGTCGTGGACAAACGGGATGCAGGAAGGCAGGGCTCTGCATTCCACACCTGATTTTGCCCTGCTGGGAGCCCTAAAAAGGGGCTAAAATTGCCCCAAAGAGGCGATGAAGAGGAGTAGTGCCTTGTTGATCACAGAGAGACGGCAGTCTTTCCGTTCGATCCAAGGAAAGCCCCCCAAACTGGCAGAGGAAAGACCGGCTACATTCTTGTGGCCAGCCATTAGCTGCTTACAACCGACAAAGAAAAAAGCACTACTTAATACATTGTAAACAGCATGCTTGGAACTGGGTGAGATTATTGATCCTTTCTTTACTATTTTACAACCATTTCTTGGGAAAGGCTCCCAAGAAGCTAAACATGTGGTGTTTTAATTTTATTGGGGACAGAAACATACAATATTGAAGTGGAAGTAATATAAAGCTACAGTTTCGACAAATTTGAGAACTGAGATAACTGATAAGATTTTCTCTTTAAAAAAAATTGAGGTGAAATATAAGAAATCAATCCTTGGTTTTAAGAGTAGAAAATGGACTTTG
The DNA here is from genome assembly GCF_947247035.1 of Vipera ursinii. NCBI lineage: Eukaryota > Metazoa > Chordata > Lepidosauria > Squamata > Viperidae > Vipera > Vipera ursinii. Next base: position 179,031,334 of record NC_139513.1, read on the forward strand.
TATGACATCTAGTGGTGGTTTTGTGTATAGCACTATATTTTGCTTTACTTGGTGATTCCTATCTTGGGAGAACAGCTGGTAATAAAGGAAAATATTTTGCCATACTTATCATCCTGTCCTTGGATTATAAACACCTACTGAGCTTGCACTTTTAATTTCAAGAGCTAGTGGGAGAAAAAGGAAAATTTGACCTTGGACTATGCCTGGCTGAGGGAGACTTTTGACCTGTTTTCAGAGAGATTGAACATTTTGAACACTTTCGCTGATCTACTAGTTTAGTCACTTTGTCAAAGAATGAAATAACATTGGCTTGGCATGATCTGTGTTTAAAAAACCCCGTGCTGGCTACTAATTATGACTTTGTTTGCTTCTAGTTGTTTGCAGATCTGTTTTTTGATCATTGTTTTTGCAGGATCTTCCCATGTATTGATGTTAAACTGATTGGTCTGTAATTTCCTGGGTCCATTTTCCCCCCCTTTCTTGAAGATGGGGACCACATCAGCCCTTTTCCAATCCTCAGGTACTTCCCCGGTGCTCCAGGATTTATGAAAGATATGGTGGAATGGTTGTGGGATAACTTCTGCTAGCTCTTTCAGAACTCTGGGATGCAATCTGCCGAGTCCCGGTGATTTATATTCGTCAAGGTTGGATAGTTGTTCGCTTACCATTTTCTTGCTTATTTTATTTTTTGTTTCTAGTATGTCTTTTGCAGTGGGGTTTTTTTGGTACATTGGGCTATCTTTTTGTGTGAAGATTGATGCAAAGTATGAGTTAAGCAGCTCTGCTTTCTCCCTGTTGCCTGTAATTTCCTTGCCATGTTCTCTCTTTAGTGGGCCTACAGTTTAGAAGTCTTTCTAATTAGAGCAACTTTGTAGCATCCATCAGATGCAACAGAAGCAGCATAGGAGTGGTGATACTTTGCTCAGCTGACTGCCTCCTTCCTTTCTTTCTAAGCATGGGGCTTCCTGTGTAACCACTGCAGACAGTGAGGAACGGGAGCATTTACATAATACATAAAAACCTACTCATGTTTTTATATGATTATCTTTCCAACCAAAATTAATGTTGATTCAAATATTGAGCTACCTTTTGTAGGAAAACAAGGCTAGCAGCTAGTTGCTGAATAAAGACACTGCATAGTATCTTTAGTTACATCTGTGATTGCTTTCAGTTTTAGTAAAGAATTTGAGTCAACAAGATACAGTTGACTCATCATACATGCAAGTCTGAACCACCTCTTACACTCTGATATAAATGAATAATTAGGATGTCTGTGTTTGGGGATCAAATTGTATAAACCTAATCTTACTTATTTTTTCACTATTTATACTGAAAATGTATATGCATAATCCATTACCTGGGAAATCCATCTTTTATAATTTAACTCATTAAGATGAGTTTAAACAATAAAGTTTGAAGTAGCGATTAAGGCATCCAAGTAGAAATTGGGGGACTGTGAGTTCTACTCCTATTTTATACATAAGACCAGTTCGGTCATCTTGGGTCAAATATTCAGCCCTAGAGACAACAGTAAACTGTTCCTGAAAACTTGCCAACAAATGACTTGAAGGCACAAAAAATGCAAATAAACTTTTAAAAACTTATAGCTAAACAAATGACATCAAAAATGGAGGGTATCACCTTATTGGATATGGCAACAGTCTTTATTAAAAGATTGCAGCACAAATATTTTCCCATGCAGGAGAAAATTGCTGATGGAAGTTTGAGTAACTTGGGAAAGAAATGTGATCTATGGATTGAATACAGTCTCCATTCCCCCTTCCTTATACTTTTTTGGCCTCCTTTCCTCCAATATATCATAATCCCCAGTCCCAGTTTGTCCCCACCAGTGACAAACTGCTGATTGGGGGATAAGTAATCTGGAGTGTGCACATGTATGCGTGTGTTTATTTTGTGGTACATCATGCAAATTAATCAGAATAAGGGACTTCCAATGATTTCACCATAAAAACAGTAATATCTTTTTAGAACTCAGTAGAAAGATATGTATTTGAAGAATATTTACTACTGAATTTCTACTGCAACTTATTGGCTTGAGAGCTATACCACAGTTGGTAGGATATTTTTTTCTGTTTTTTTATTTTTTTATAATAGCAAAATTGTGATTTCCCAATTAAGCTGCTTTTTAATCAGCAGTGGGCATACAACACTCACTTTTTTCAGTGTTATAACTCCAATATTAATAAACAAAAAATACTGCAGACTTTTATCTCTTTAACAGATGGAAGAACAAATAAAATAATGAAATTATTGAAGTAGGTGAAAGCCAAAGCTCTTTTTTCTTTTCCATTTCTAGTCCTCTGTGCTTGTTTAAGAAGAAATAGAGTACCTTGAGATCATGCAAAGGTTAAATAATACACTTTGCTCTTTGAACTCTATTTTCTGACAAATAAAGGGTCCAAAAATTTTGGCCCTATCATGCTGAGGACTCTGGAAGTTGCACACAGGGAACAATGATAGGGCCCTTGTAACATCATCATCATCATCGACTTGGAAGGGACATTGGAGGTCTTCTAGTCCAACCTTCTGCTCGGACAGGAAACCCTAAACCATTTCAGACAAACGTTTGTCCATTCTCTTTTTAGAAACTTCCAGTGTTGGAGCATTCACAACTTCTGGAGGCAGATTGTTCCACTGATTAATTGTTCTGTCAGGAAATTTCTCCTTAGTTCTAGGTTGCTTCTCTCTTTGATTAGTTTCCATCCATTACTTTGTGTCCTGCCTTCAGGTGCTTTGGGGAATAGCTCGACTCCCTCTTCTTTGTGGCAACCCCTGAGATATTGCAACACTGCTATCATGTCACCCCTAGTCCTTCTCTTCATTAAACTAGACGTACCCAATTCCAACAAATGTTCTTTATATGTTTTAGCCTCCAGTCCCCTAATAATTTTTGTTGCTCTTTTCTATACTCTTTCTAGAGTCTCAACATCTTTTTTATACCTTGGTGACCAAATCTGGATGCAGTATTCCAAGTATGGCCTCACTAAGGTGATATAAAGTGGTATTAACACTTCACGTGATCTTGATGCTATCCCTTTGTTAATGCAGCTTAGCACCGTGTTGACTTTTTTGGCAGCTGCAGCATACTGCTGGCTCATATTTAAGTGATTGTCCACTGGGACTTTGAGATCCCTCTCACATTTACTACTATTGAGCAATATATCACCTATACTGTACCTGAGCATTTGGCTTTTCTTGAATAAATGTAGAACCTTACTTTTTTCATCACTGAATTTCATTATGCTAGATAGCGCCCATTGTTCAAGTATGTCAAGATCCTTCTGTATCTTAAGCCTATCTTCTGGAGTGTTGCCTATTCCTGCCAGCTTGATGTCGTCTGCAAATTTGATAAGTTCCCCATCTATCCTCTCATCCAAATCATTGATGAAGTTGCTGAAGAACACTGGGCCCAGAACAGAGTCCTGGGGCATCCCACTACACACTTCCCTCCATGTAGATGCAGTTCCATTGAGGAGCCAGCTACGAATCCATCTGGTGGTGATGCTGTCTTAACCCACATTTTTCTATCTTATCAAGTAGGTAGGCTGTGATCTACTTTATCAAATGCCTTGCTGAAGTCCCAGTAAATTATATCCACAGCATTCCTGTGGGCAACTAATTTTGTCACTTTGTCAAAGAATGCAAGAAGATTTGTCTGGCATGATCTGTTTTTGACAAACCCATGTTGGCTTTTGGTTATGACTTTGTTTGCCTGTATGTGTTCGCTGATTCGTTGCTTAATTATCTTTTCCAGAATCTTCCCAGGTATTGAGGTCAGGCTGATAGGTCTGTAGTTTCCTGGATCAATTTTTCCCCTTCTTTGAAGATGGAAACTACATCAGCTCTTTTCCAGTCCTTTGGTAGTTCCCCAGTGCTCCAGGATCTTTGAAAGATATAGTTCAGTGGTTCTGAGATCACATCTGCCAGTTCCTTCAGAACCTTGGAGTGTAATCTATCTGGTCTTGGTGATCTGAACTAGTCTAGGTTGGACAGATGCTCACTTACCATTTTCATCCCTATTTTAACTTGTGTTTCTAATCTGTTTTTTATGGTACTGTTTTAGATAAGTTGGACTGTTTTTTCCTTTGTGTAAAGATGGATGCAAAAACAAGTTAAGTAGTTCTGCTTTCTCCCTGTTGCTTGTCATCTTCTTGCCACTTTCTCCCACTAATGGACCAATCATTTCCTTATTTTTTTGTTTTTTACATGTTGAAAGAAGCCCCTTTTTTGTTATTTTTGACTTTTGTCGCAAGCCTTAGTTCATTTTGAGCCTTAGCTTTCCTCACTTCATTTTTGCAGGCTCGGGCTATTTGCTGATATTCTGCCTTAGTTATGTGCCCCTCTTTCCACTTTTTATACTTGTCTTTTTTGTCTTTCAATTTATCAGAGATTTCTTTATGCAGTCATGCTGGGGGTTTTTTAAGAGCTGTTATTTTTCTTCTTCATTGGTACTGTGCTAGAATGGGCTTTTATAATCTTATTTTTCAAAATTTCTCAAGCTTCTTGAGTTGTTTGTGCATGCTTTGTGCAACCAGCATGGCTGCACAAAGATCTCTCTGACAAACTGAAAGAAAAAAAGGACAAATACAAAAATGGAAAGAGGGGCATATAGCTATGGCCGATTATCAGCAGACAGCCAGAACATGCAAAGATGAAGTCAGGAAAGCAAAGGCTCAGAACGAACAAAGACTTGCTACAGAAATCATGGATAATAAAAAAAGTTTCTTCCAACATATTACCAACAAGAAAAAGAGTCAAGGAAACTGTAGGTCCACTAAAGAGAGAAGATAGCAAGGAAATAATAGGCAACAGGGAGAAAGCAGAGCTTCTTAAATCATACTATGCATCATTCTTCACACAAAAAGAAACTATAGCCCAACATACCAAAAAAACCACTGCAAAAGACAAATTAGAAACAAAAATTAAAATAAGCAAGAAAATGGTAAGAGAACACCTATCCAACCTTGATGAACATAAATCACCGGGGCCTGACAGATTACATCCTAGAGTTCTGAAAGAGCTGGCAGATATTATCTCAGAACCATTGTACCACATTCTTCAAAACTCCTGGAGTACCAGGGGAGTCTTAGGCCCAGTACTCTTCAATATCTTCATCAATGACTTAGAAGGGGAACTCATCAAATTTGCAGATGACACCAAATTGGCAGGAACAGCCAACATCCCAGAAGACAAACTCAGGATCCAAAAAGATCTTGACAAACTTAAACAATGGGCCCTATCCAACAAAATTAATTTTAATGTGGAGAAAAGCAAAGTTTTACATTTAGGTAGGAAAAATTAAAAGTACAAGTACAGATTGGGCAAGACCTGGCCTAAAATCTGTAACTGTGAGAGGGACCTTGGAGTCCTAGTGGACGATCACTTAACCATGAACCAACAGTTTGCAGCAGCAGCTAAAAAAGCTAATACAATCCTGGGTTGTAGAAACAGAGGCATAGAATCAAGATCACACGAAGTATTAGTATCGCTTTATAAATCCCTAGTAAGACCACATTTGAAATACTGCAATCAATTTTGGTCACCATATCACAAAAAAGATGTTGAGAGTTTGGAAAAAAATCAGAGAAGAGCAACTAAGATGATCAAAGGCCCGGAGACTAAAACATATGAAGAACGACTGCAGGGCTTGGGTCTGGCTAGTCTAAAGAAAAGAAGAAACAAGACAAACAAGTCCTTCCATGTTCAGCTCAGCTGTTAAATGGGCTGCAAAGAGGGGGGAATGGCAGGCTGAGGTTTCAGAAGAAATGGACAGGGAGAAAGTTTTAGTAAATGAATTTTAAAAAAGAAAAAAGAAAAAAAGTTTAGTTTTATTAGAAATAGCTGCCAAAAGTTCTTACCACTTTGTTCAGATTGTACCCACAATGTAACATAAGTTCCCCAAGATTTAAAAAGAAACTCCTAGAGATCAGCAATGTATTCTAAAGCACACTGCAATCAAACCTGGCTGCATCTTAACAATACACAGAGCCTGATCCATGTTCATACCCCATTGTCATACCCAGCTTTCACCCCTTCACATTCCACAAAAGGGCTACTGTCTGGGAAGCAGGCAGGCAGCACATTACAAGCAGGTTCACAGAGTATCAAAGAGAAAATGCCTTTTGACAAAATAAAAAATAGCTCTTCTACTGATCATTTAACTAGGACAGATTTCATTGTGGCTCTTGTTAAGCTCAAGCAGAAATCAAAACTGAGCCATATCACTGAGATGTCCTGACACTCCATTTTCACAAAGTACAAGTGTGGTTTTTGCCGACTTGCAGAGAACTTTGCTACCTACTTAGTCAATAACCACAACATTTCCTTTTGCACAGAAGCTTGAAAAACAATTGGCTATTTTATTGCACAATACTTTCTAAAATGTGGCTAAAAGCAAGCATTATTATTTCCCCAAATGGTCAAGGAGAGGTAAATTCCTGGACAGAAGAGGAAGATAGTCCCCTAAGAATTGGATGGAGGATTAGGAATCCCACATACAAGAATAAAGTCCTGAAATCTGTTGTATAATAACTCACTCAGGCTTGTGCCAACTTAGCTCAAGCAATCCAAATTCTGTGGCATGAATGAAGCATACCAATTCAAGAGCATGACCTCCTTGCTCTGCCTACAAACCAGTGGTGAAGCCCACCATCACCACTACTTTTTTTCTGTTCTAGAAATTGCACTAGGCATGCCTGCATGAATTTTGGATAAAAAACACAGAATGAGACCTATAGATCTGTAAAGGGGTAGAGGCATCAGATAGAATGGAGCATATGTGGGGGAAATGTAGGGTAATTCAGATAGCAGGTGCTTGTACTCTGGGCTGCTTTAAGGGGTTCCTGAAACTGGCTTAACAAATTTCTGTCCAGATTGCAGTGTTGCATGGCTGCCACAATGCCTGGCTGGTCATTCCCCTGCTTCTTGCTCTTCAGTTCAGGAAAGATAAGCCTCAGTGGCTGGTCTCTGTATAGGCAACCCCCTTTTTCCTTTAAGGGATTATAACCTTCTCACAAGTTCTTGTTCTTTTCCTTTGCTTTCCCAGATGTTTGCATACATGATGCCAGGCCAAAAATCCAAGAATGACATGTGGTGATTCACCCAGGCTGAGTTCTTTATTGTTTCCAGACCTATACACAGAATCTTCCCAGATTGAGCAGTCTACTACTGCATCTACCATATGTTCTGTGAACTATTATGGAGGAGCTGTCTTCATCCTCCTTTTGTCACCCAACAGCTTCTTTAGAAGCCACTGGAGGGCTTTTTTTATGCACGTCAGCATGAAATTATCATATAGAGGAGCAACCTGCCATTGCAGGGGGGAGGTATGCCAGGCACTGTAGCTAATTGGGGATGTCACTAGATTGTAATGAAGCTTAAGACGCTTAGGACAGAAAACGGAACTTTCAAAGCTGAGCTTCAAAGAACAGATGGGGAGTACATTTACAGAGGGATGGCAATGAACAGAGGACATTGTTGTCTTTTCCTGCAGTCAGAAAATGGTAGCTGGCAGGTACTGGTGATGAGGAAATCAGAAAGTATACATCTGGCCTTGGATCATGACCTAATTTTACTAACTATTCCTCTACACCAGGGGTATCAAACTGCCGGCCCGTGGGCCGGAGCATCATGGAGAAACCGTGCCCATCCTATTGCTGGCAAAGGGAAAAAGTTCCAATATGTCATGCGACGTCATGTGACATTGCGAGTTTGACATGTCTGCTCTACACTGTCTCCTTCTCTCCAATCCCAAGCAATGCAGAAGCCCAGCTGGACCCATCAAATATTTGGCAGGACAATGTAGCCTCCCTTACCTTTGCTTGTTTCCTTGGTCTCCCTCACTATTTGAGAGGGGCTCTCTTGGTTCTTCCAATGAGACATGGAGCACAGGTACTTCCTCATGCTAAGCTTACTGCTTCTATTTTGGGCCTTGCTCATCCTGCCTGGCAGAGAGAAAGCTCTCTGGAAGACAGATCTCTTGGTGGCTGCTCTGCTGTCTTGGGAAACCAATGGTGGGAGATCGTCATGGCCAGGCTCAGGGACTTCTCTTTCAGGCTGGCTTTGTACTCGCTTCCATTTCTGTATTTTGCCCCTGCGCCTGCTGCTTTCTGATCCGTAGTGAATAGGTCCCAGTTCTGGCACCTTCACCCCAGTTGGCAGTACTGTCTGCCATAGGTAGGCCTTAAGTAAAGATGAGCCCTCTGTTTCAGGCTGAACTGCCATCTGTCAAACAAAAAAGGGAAAGAAGAGCCATTTCACAAAAGCAACAGTACTAGAGCCTCCATTGCCAAAGTCAAGGTACATTCATACTTCTAAACCAAAATTATCTCTTCCAACTTGACCATTTCTCCAAGGACACATAGTTTGGATCCCTCCCCTGAGCAGTCAGAAGCAAACAGTTACCAGTCTGCACAGACAATGGAAAGATTCAGTTGCTTTCAATTTCAAGCCCTTAAAAGAGGGGAGTTTCTGTCAATGAATAGTCCTTGCTAAGGGAAGGTGAGCACAGTGCCATTCCACCCTTCTCACTCCAAGGTGCAGGGTTGCTACTGCTCACTTTTTTGCAAAGAATAATTTTGTGCTGCCATGGCAGGAAGCAAAAAACTAGCAGCCCCACCACATCCTGCATTGCTCTTAGCTGACTCAGACACTTCCTGTGATGAAAGAGCTTGCACTGCAGAACTGTTATGCCTTGCAAGTCAGTTTTGCAGACCCTTGATGTGAGGCAGTCTTGGAGTCCACTTACTTGAGATCATCCCAAGAAACTCAGCCTGCCCTTGTTGGCAACCCTGTGGAGTCCATGACCTAACTGTAAAAATGATGGGTGGAGCATGGCAATGAGTGCATCTTGATCAACCAGCTTTTCCCCAAGCCACAGAACCTGTCTGAACATGTCCCTTGCACACTGTGAAGTCACATGGCCCAACCTCCTTGAAAAGTGCAAACTGCCCAGAAGGGACGCGGCTGTGGGGAACACAGAGAAGAGAGAAGTTGTGGGTCAACATTTCATTTCCTGCTCTTCTGACTAAGGAAGTAATGGTTTCCCACATCTCTAGGTTGGTTTTGTGTGTCTGCGTGTGTATGTGTATGTGTGTGTGCTGCAGAGCAGTCCAGCTTTAGTAGAACTAAATTTTAGAGGAGAAAGAGAATGAGAGCAGGTTCTTTTGAACAAAGAAAGGGAAATTTGGCTTAAATATGCCTGCACAGCAGATTTATCTACAGCATCTTTATGTAGGGATTCTTAGAGTGATCTTATGCTGCTTGATAAATAAGGGAGCCATTAATCCTTGCTGAATAGAGAGGAATGGAAAGTATCTTGCAGCCCCAGCAGTAAAAATGAACTTAGACTCTGATAAAACAAAGATAGACAAGAGGCAGACAGCAGTGAACCTAACACTCTACCCCCTTGGGCTCATGCTTAACCCCACCACTCCCTTTGTACCCACATGCTTTTATTTCCCAACTCCACCATCACTGCCACTACTACCACCATTGCCATGTTCCTGTCTAATTATCAGAAGGAGTATGGAAATATTCTGTTTTTAGTATTTCAGTGTTCAGCTTTTACCCAGATTCCTCCCCTTGCTATGGCACAAACTCCTTTCTCTAATTACCTTGGCTTCTAGCTGTCCATCCTCAGCCTAGCCTTTCTTCATCATCTCTCTGAATGACTGGTTTCCTCTCCTGCTCCCTCAGCTCTGCAAATCCCCATGTGATCTTCAGTGACATGATAATAATCTCACTTCATCCTGTTTGAATAAACCCGAGACTGCCTTGTGCTGTGTGAGTGGCTGAAGCCATCCTTTGCTTGGTTATGCTTAAGCCAGACTGCTCACCTAGTTGAGCTCTGCTGCCACCCAAAAGCAAATGCCACATTTCCTATCCATCCTCCCTTCCATAAGAACTCCCTTAATAGCCCCATTCAGAGTGGATCTGTGACAAAATTAGTTGAGCCTGTCTTACCATATTGCACTTAAGAATTCCACACAAGTTTGGACAGGTCCTGGATCAGTTCTACAGCTGGGCCCCATCCTGTCCTCTTTAGGGCAGTTCAGCAGCTGTGCAAAAAGAACTCCCTGAAGCTGGTTTTCAAAGGGAATTGGGGTGGGTGGGTGTCATTTCTCCATCAAAAGGAACTCTAACTTCTCCCTACTCCCAACTTATAAGCTTCAGCTACTTTAACAGGGAATGGAAGGGGAAAGCTGGTTGACAGCCTCACATAATTTCTTCTGTCATTCAGACAAGCCAGAAAGACCAAAATATTTCTCTTTTGCAGAGGACCAGGAGCAACGTGGCAATCTGTTCAGATGTCTTATTTCTTTTCTTTTCTTTCTCTTTTGTATAGGATTGTGGGAGGGAAGAAGTTTGGTGTTTGTGGGACCAGTGATCTCTCTTGTTCTTAGCATTTTGAAGGTAGCACAAGTGAAGACGATGGCAGGTCACTTTCAAATCACTTATGAGTGCCTTGGGGGCAAAAGTGAGTTGAAGATGACATGATATCAATAGCAGGAGATTCATAAGCTGGCTTCAGTCAGTAACCCCATAAGTGGTGTTGCCAGGAAGGGCTTCTGGGGTAATGCCTAAGGTCCCACAATCCTGAAGCCCACAGAACCATGGGAGATGTCAGCAATGGAAAACAGGCCTTGCAAGAGGTGGATGGTTATTCACACCATAATATTCTTTCTTATTTCCAAAGAACATTTTATGTGTTCTGTGGCCAGGGAACAACCATTTGGGACTTTTATTATCTTGACTTTAAAACAACTACATCAACAAAAATATGCTTATTCCTAAAATAAAAGGTCCTGAGCTTCCTGGTAACAGAAGCAAATTCCATTTAATTGCTGACATGGTGTACTTGAAGTAAGCTTAAAATTAAAAAAAATATCTGAGCAAAAAGTTAATAAGATGTGTTGTGCTGGTTGCTCTACATGAGGGAAGGTGGAGGGGACCAACAGATTTTGTCTGGAGAGCAGGATGGGATGTAGCAAGTACTTTAATGAAGTGGAGTCACATACATTCATAGGAGCACATTCATTCATACATACAGTATACATATATACTGTATGTGACTACTCAGGAAATAGCAGCCTTAGATTGCTCTGGGAACAAAGGAGAGTTTATTATCATGTGCATTTGCCAGGGATCCTGACAGAGGGTCTATAATCCTGTGGCTCTGCTAAGCAGCACTAGCAGTTTTGTCTTGATTGATCTTGAAAAGTTTGTCAGATCTGTTTAGTGGTCGGATGGGAGACCACAAGGAGATTCCAGGGCTGCAAGCCAGATTGAGGGGGGTGGAAATCATAGAATCCTAGAAAAAAGCAGTGGCAAATCATTTCCATTTTGTACTCATTGAGACAATATGGACCTGTCCATAAGTCACAAGGAGTTTGATATAAGGGAGATTTAATCCCTTATGGTGGTGTCATAACCAGTATAGTTCAGACTGTTCTGTACCAGCCTGCTACCGGCCTTGCAGGAAGGCAACCCCTGTACAAACGGCAGAGGCTGGAAAGCGTCTGAGGCTGGAAAACGTCTGCCAAGTTTATTACACAAACAAACAACAAAACATGAAACAAGATACCGGAGCTTTGATCCTCAAACGGAGCGGTTGCTTTCAGCCACCAGCCCTTCCCCAAACACTCCCTTTATTAGAGTTCAGGGTGTGGCCTCCCTGTGCCTCCTTCCGAGGAGTCCCACAGCCTTTCTCTGCTTGCTCCTACTGGTCTGCCTCCTGCGTCGGGCGTCCTTGAACAGGGCCAGCTGTGGGTCCTCTTCATCTGCACTGTCGAGCTCGCGCAGCTGAGTCTCCACCAAGTAAGAGGGGCCTGGCTGGGGGCTCTGCGAAGCCTCCAAGCCATCATCAGCAAGTTCGTCTTCAACACCCTCCTCCTCCCCCTCGTCTGAGTCATCCGAGTCATCCGACCCGGCTGCCGAACCCACAGGCTGACCCTGAATCACAACACTATCCCGCACCGCAGGGCCCTTCCCCCGGGGCTGCCGATCCGGATGCGGTCGGGATGGGAATTGTTCATGAAAAGCAGTCACCAACGCAGGGGCATGAACGGCAGTCGCGTCTTCCCAGGTGAAGTCCTCTGGCCCGTAACCTTTCCACTCGATCAGGTACTGGAAACGACCTTTCAGCCAACGGGAATCCCTGATGCTGGCGACCTCGTACTCGGGGGTGCTGCCTCCATCACGAGGTCCTGATGGGGGAGGTTCCGCTTGGCGGAGTGGACAAGCCAGTTGCTCGGGGACCAACAGAGACCGATGAAAGACTGGGTGCACGCGCAGGGAACGTGGCAGAGTTAAGCGATAGGCGACCGGATTGATGACAGCCTCGACTGGGAACGGTCCTAAATATCGGTGATCTAACTTCCTCACCGGCCATGTGGACGGTAGGTTCCTAGTGGACAGCCAGACCCGATCCCCCACCAATAGTGGAGGCGTATCCCGTCTTGACCGATCAGCAAACCTTTTGTAATCGGCCTTGGCCTTCTCCAACTGACGTCGCACCAATCGATGGATCGCCTGTAACTCTGCCATGAAGTCGTTCGCTGCCGGCTCCGGTGAGTCCACGGGAGAAAGGGGGAAAAACCGGGGGTGATAACCCACATTGGCCAAGAACGGTGTCATCTGTGTGGAGGTGTGCTGCGAGTTGTTAAATGCAAACTCAGCTATGGCCAGATAGTCCACCCAATTGTTCTGCTGCAGATTGACGTAGCAGCGCAGATACTGTTCCAGGATACCGATGACCTTCTCGGTTCCCCCGTCAGTTTGAGGATGATGCGCGGACGAGAGGCAAACCTTGATATCCAACGCATGCATCAACTCCTGCCAGAAGCGGGCTGTAAACTGGGCCCCCCTATCGGAGATGACTCTATCAGGGAGGCCGTGCAGCCGAAACACCTGTTGAATAAACATACGACTAGTGGCGCGGGCTGACGGTAAGCCGCGACAGGGGATGAAGTGCGCCATCTTGGTCAGCATGTCCACCACCACATACACTGTCGTGAAACCAGAGGATGGGGGTAAATCTGTCAGAAAGTCCATGGACACAGCCCCCCAGGGTCTTTTGGGTGTTGGCAAAGGCTGCAGTAATCCAGGCGGGGCCCCTGTCGCTGACTTGGCCTGCCTGCATGGGATGCAGGAGGTGACATAGGACTGGACGTCGTGTCGGACTCGGGGCCACCAGAAGGTACGGAAGATCAGGTTCAGGGTCTTGAACAGGCCAAAATGCCCCTCTGCCGGGTTATCGTGACACTGGCTGAGGATGAGTCCCCTGAGTGGCCCTCCCGGAACATAGAGCCGGTCACAATAATACAAGAGTCCATCCGTGACCGTCCAAGGCGAATCTGGCCCCACCTCCTCCTTCCGCTGAGCCACCCACGCCTCCTGCTGCTGTGCCTCCCAGATCCGAGCCCGTATATCAATCGGCTCCCGTACCGCAGCAAAAGACTCGACGGGGATCACTGTCCTGGGCAGAAGCTTGTCTTCCACTCGGGTATATTCGGGCTTCCTGGACAGAGCATCCGCTCTTTGATTGTGCCCGCTTGGTATGTACCGAACCCGAAAGTCAAACCTCGCAAAGAAAAGAGAACACCGGATCTGGCGTTGGTTCAAATTCCGAGCGGTCTGCAGGCTTTCCAGATTCTTATGGTCCGTCCAGACCTGGATTTGATGCTGCGCCCCCTCCAGATGATGCCTCCAGGCCTCGAACGCCGCTTTGATGGCCAGCAGATCCTTCTCCCAGATGGTATAGTTGCGCTCCAAGGGGTTCAATTTTTGAGAGTGATACGCGCAAGGGAAAAGGGTACCGCTGGGCGTCGTTGCCTGGAGTAACACTGCCCCAATGGCAATGTCGGAGGCGTCCGCCTCCACGACAAACGGCCGTTGCGGGTCAGGATGCTTCAAGATGGGCTCCTTCATGAAGGCTTCCTTCAAAGCCTGGAACGCCTGTTGTTCTGGTGCGTTCCACTGGAACCGAGTCTTCTTCTGCAGGAGCCGGGTGAGGGGGGCTGTCAAGGCAGTAAACCCAGGGATGAAAGTTCGATAATAGTTGGAAAATCCAAGAAGTCGCTGAACATCCTTCACGCAACGTGGGGGTTGCCAACTCTGCAAAGACTCAACCTTACTCGGCTCCATGGCAATGCCCTCAGGAGAAATGCGGTGACCCAGGAAATCGATGGTCACCCGGTAGAACTGGCACTTCTCCAACTTGGCGAACAGCCGATGTTCTCGGAGTCGCTGCAGGACCTGACGGAGATGTTGATGATGCACTTCACGCGACGGGGAGTAGATCAGGATGTCGTCCAGGTAGATCACGACAAACTGGTCCAACAAATCCCGGAAGATGTCGTTCATGAAATGCTGAAACACAGCGGGGGCGTTGGTCAGGCCAAACGGCATCACCGTGTACTCAAAATGTCCATAGCGAGTACCAAACGCCGTCTTCCACTCATCACCCGGCCGAACCCTGACGAGGTTGTAAGCTCCACGCAGGTCCAGTTTCGTGAAGATCTTAGCCTCCCGGAGTCGGTCCAAGAGCTCGGGGATGAGGGGCAGCGGGTAACGGTTGCGCACCGTGATAGCGTTGAGTTTCCGGTAGTCGCAGCAAAGCCGTAATTCGCCCGACTTCTTTTTGACGAAGAGCACGGGTGCAGACACTGGCGAGGACGAGGGCCGGATGAAACCACGAGCCAAATTCTTCTCCAGAAAGTCCCGCAATGCAGCCAACTCGGGCTCCGACATGGAGTACAAACGCCCCACTGGGAGAGGCGCATCAGGGACTAAATCAATGGAGCAGTCATACGGCCTGTGCGGGGGTAATTGATCCGCCTCTGACTCGCTGAACACATCAGCAAAGTCGGACAGTTCGGGAGGCAAGGAAACCCCTGGGGAACCCTCCACCTGGCTGGCACAGATATGGCGGGAGTGGTCCACGCACTGCAAGCTTGGGAAGGTGACCAAGTTCTGTGACCAATAGATCTGTGGGTCATGCGCCTGGAGCCACGCCAGTCCCAAGACCACGGGGAAGTGCAGATCTGAGGTGATATAGAACTGGATGGCCTCCACATGGGAACTGATGGCCATACATACTGGTTGCGTGGCGGCCGTAATAGGCCCAGACAGGAGCACTCGACCATCGATAGTCTCCACTAACATGGGCGGATCCACCAGGCACTGGGGAACAGCCCATTTGGCCACAAAGGCTGAGTCCATAAAGTTTGTGGTGGCCCCAGAGTCAATTAGGGCATGGACTGGAATCCCCTCTGGCTTGCCAGGAAGGATCAGACGTGCCTCCAATATCAGATGCCGTGGAGGTTCACAGGCACCATCGGAAAGGCGTCGCTCGGTGTTGTTGTGGGACGCCCGATCTATCACACCGTCTAGATCGGGCTCGGGGCATTTCCCGACAGCAAAGTAAGGGACTTTCTCGGGGCAGGCTTGGTCACTGATGCCCGCTGACGCTTCTTTGGGCAAAAAGCAGCCAAATGTCCAGGGTCCCCACAGTAAAAACACAACCCCCCCGATCGTAGTCTGTTCATTTCAGTCACCGATAGACAAGACCTGGCGGCACCCAGCTCCATTGGCTCCTCCCTTTGAACTGGGGGCTCACGCACAACAGGGGCTGCAGGGGTCTGTGGGGTGGCACGGCGACTCTTTCGCTGCTGCAACCGAGCATCGATCTGCAGGCAAAGATGGTTCAGCCCATTCAGGTCTGAGGGAATATCCACACGGGCCAGCTCATCCAACATCTCCTCCGACAATCCATCCTGGAAGGCATCCACGAGCGCAGCCTCATTCCAGACGGAATCCTGGCTAAGCAGCCGGAATTCGCTGATATAGCCCTGTAGGGGGCGTTGACCCTGCCTCAGAGCTTTCAGGCGTCGAGTGGCAGTCTGCGTCTTAATAGGGTCCTCGTACATCTGACGCATATGGTCACAAAACCCCACAAAGTTGTCCAACAATGGGCTAGGTTGAGCCAGCAAAGGCGTGCCCCATCGAGCTGCATCACCCGAAAGAAGGCTTAACACAAACCCCACCTTATCCCGGTCAGTGGGGAAATCAGCTGCTCTCACGCTGATAAAGAGCTGGCATTGTCCCAGGAAAGCAGGAAACAGTTCTGGAGTACCTGTAAATTTATCCGGCATTGCAACTTGGCATTTTCTCCTGGGTGGGGGTGCAGCATGAACCTGAGCTTGCAGTTGAGCCACCTGAGCTGCCAGCAAAGTGAGTTGCTGGGTGAGCTGAGCATTCTTGGCACGTAGCTGCTCCATAATAGTAGTAAGGGGTGGGAGGCTGAAAGCAAACTGTTCTGTACCAGCCTGCTACCGGCCTTGCAGGAAGGCAACCCCTGTACAAACGGCAGAGGCTGGAAAGCGTCTGAGGCTGGAAAACGTCTGCCAAGTTTATTACACAAACAAACAACAAAACATGAAACAAGATACCGGAGCTTTGATCCTCAAACGGAGCGGTTGCTTTCAGCCACCAGCCCTTCCCCAAACACTCCTTTTATTAGAGTTCAGGGCGTGGCCTCCCTGTGCCTCCTTCCGAGGAGTCCCACAGCCTTTCTCTGCTTGCTCCTACTGGTCTGCCTCCTGCGTCGGGCGTCCTTGAACAGGGCCAGCTGTGGGTCCTCTTCATCTGCACTGTCGAGCTCGCGCAGCTGAGTCTCCACCAAGTAAGAGGGGCCTGGCTGGGGGCTCTGCGAAGCCTCCAAGCCATCATCAGCAAGTTCGTCTTTAACACCCTCCTCCTCCCCCTCGTCTGAGTCATCCGAGTCATCCGACCCGGCTGCCGAACCCACAGGCTGACCCTGAATCACAACACAGACAGAAATAATGGTGGATAGTGATAAATTAGTGGCAAGGGTACAATTTTTGGCAGGCTAAAAAATAGGCGGCTTCAAAAGTGAATGTATCCTGTAGCTTGGGAATTTATATCCATTATATGCAGTTCCAAGAAGGAATATGTACTTCTGGAATGACTTTTGTGCAATTCAAAATCTGAAGCCACATAAAAGTCATATTAAATGTGTAACATTACTTAACATGTATTTAACTAAATTAAATGTTGTCTTAAATAATTTAAATAATATTAAGATTGTTTATTTTATATAGGCATTGTATTTATTAAAATATTATAATTATTTCAAAATAATATAATTACAATATACTACAATATTATATACTGCTCAAAAAAATAAAGGGAACACAAGATAAGACATCCTACTATTACAGTACATTGTGTAGTTTAAGTGTTCCCTTTATTTTTTTGAGCAGTATATATTTGTTATATACATTTTAATTATATTAAAATATTTAAGAACGAGTTTTGTATAGTGGTTAAGCTGCTAGCATAGAAACCAGGAAACTAGGCCTGCCTTAGGCAAGGAAGTTACTTCAGCCCAGCCCACTTCACAGGGATGTTGCTGTGGGAAAAAAATAGGCAGTAGGATGCGTTGAAAGAAAAATCTTCATCAGGGTCCAGTCCAAGCTGAAAATAAACAGCATGGAGACTGCTTTAGAAAGAAGGTTGTAGTTTATTGAAGAGGAGAGCCAGACAGAAATATGGCTCTGGAAAAACAACTGACCACATGGAGCAGAATGGTGGGCTTTTAAACCTTCTGGGGCTTTTGAGGTTGTTTCCTGTTTGAGGCTTTGCATTTCCTGTGTCATGTACTTTGACCTGAGTCTGAGTGTCCCTTTTTGGTATTGGTGGGTTAATCCTATTATATCCTATCTTAGAGTTTGTGTGGGGTATGTAGATTTTAAGGGTCTTTGTCTTCCTATTTTTTTTCAGTTTCTAGCTGGAAGGCTCCAACCTTTCTTAAAGGATTATTTAATTTGCATTTCTAAAAACTGGCTTCTGCCTAGGGGCTGGGCTGATTTCTGGGGGCTGGTTTCTGTCTTTTTAAAGATCTCCATTATTCCTTTGGGGAAATATATTCTGCCTTTTTAATATTCCCCAAAATAGTTCTTTCTCTGGATTCTTCCCACAGAGGAGTATTAAATATCCTCATCGTCTTGAATTATATATATAAAGAGGGGAAATGAACATCTAATAATAAGAACATTATGTTAGCTAATATATTAGTAATCTCATTTATAAGGAACTCAAGTGTGTGTTCAAATCCTAGGTCCCAATCACGAAACAGGCAAAAATTTATTTTATTCGGAATTCTCTCAATGTAATTGTTGGCTTTTAACATTTTAACTTTTTCCAGAATTAACCATTTTATAGACTCTGGGTTGTTGCTTCCTGATAAGAGAATCCTTGTAAATTGGGGTTCAAAAGTATAGAAGCATCACGGTCCTCAGAGGACTGGCTGCTTAATTTAATTAAGCCAGATTTGGGATTTTCTGCTGTTTTTGCAATATTTCTTCATTTATTTCATGCCTTCTCCACCCCAAACCTGCTACTGTTGTCCCAGAATATTCACATTACAGCTCCCACCCCAAACATTTAAATAAAGAATGGAAATGGATGAATTTGTATTTTAATTGAGGAATTTGCATTGGGCCATTGAGTCATTGCTAGTGTGAAAGATTGTCCCCTAGTGTGTGAGAAGGGTACTGAGATAAAGGTCTCTTGTACTTTAGTTCCAGGCTGCATATTAGATACAAAGCTTATTGCCATCCTTGCCTATAAAGCATCTTGTTTTGAAGCCTTTCCATGTTTGTATCTCCTGGAAAAGTCTGTCTCCTGGGCATAAGGTGAGCACCATCTGTCGGTGTCCATGGATGGTGTAGTTGGCCTGCAGTCTGGCACCCTTCAATGAGCACTGAATGAAGTTGTTCTTCAACAGCTCCAGCTCATAGGAGTCTGGGAGGACCTTCATGTAGTCTCCAATGAAACTGATGCCGTACCCTTTGCTGTTGTAGCCCCGGGTGTGAGCTCCTACCCAGTGCCAGCCCCGGCCTTGGTAGAGGTAGCCATCACTGCCAAAAACAAAGCTGTGCAGGAACAGAAGAAAAGTATCACGAAAAACAATGGAAACAGCTTGTGGAATTTTTCCTATTTCATACATAAAGAGAAATGCACTTTAAAAACACTTCTAGGAAAAATAAAAATCATGTAAGGATGTATAGATTTACTGAATGAGTAGAAAGATACTTTCAAAACCAAAAGGATGTGGAAGTGAATACTATTTAAATAAGCCTGCCTAGAAATAAAAAGTAATATGATTTATATTCCAGAGTAGCTAAAATGGGAACTGCAATGTCGCGTGGTTGAACGGAGAGACAGACACTTGAGCTGGGTAGTATTTCTTTATTGAGTCAGAAATGAAGCTGGAGCAAAGGGGTTACCTGGCATCTCTTTATACCTGCCCAGGTGAATGGTGACCAATAGATTCAAACCTGGGCTTCCTGCCAGTGCAGGTGGCCAATGGATTTGAACCCTGGCTTCCCGCCAGAGCTGACCATGCCCTGGGGCTGAAAGCTCTATTCAGGCTTTCCCGCCAAAGCGGTTATAGCCTGGAGCTGTCCAGCCCCCTGCTGTGCTGACATTTCCGTGTATGCTTTAAATTACCCTCTGTCATTCTGTCTCTATAACTATATACACTTATTTACACTATACACAAAATTTACATACACACGAGTTTACATTTGTTGTTCCTTGGTTGCTTCTCCACCCCCCTAAGAACGCATATAGTCCGCGAGGTAGCTTGGAGCCTTGTGCTGCCTGCTTGATCTTCTTGGGACTGGTTCCCCTGGTGGTGTGGTGCTGTGACTAGACTCTCTTCCTTGTCGTGATTGTTGTTGTGGGTTGTGGTGTGTGTGTGTGTTGCGGTGCCTGGGTTTTGTGTTCTGCTGGGTTCTATTGTTTGCCTGGCTTTGCTGTCAGTCTCCTGTCTGGGGTGGGGTTGCCACTGTGCCCCTCTGGTGGCTCTCCTGGGTGTTTGTGTTGGCTCTTCCTCCTTTGTCCCCAGTGTGTCCTCAACAACCCTCTCAGGAGCCCTTTTCCTCAGCTGATCCAGGTGCCTTTTTCAAAGGAGTCCCCCCTCCACCCTTACTCTGTAAGAAAGGGGTCCTGTCTGCTCTAATATCTCCCCTGGAACCCATGGGTGACCTGTGCTGTAATTCCTAGCCCAGATGGGATCTCCTGTGTTGAAACTTGTTTTGATGTTGGGGGTCCCGGCGTCTGCTGCTACCCTGTCTGGGTGAAGCCTGTCCAGTGTTGTTATGAGGTGTCTGCCCCATCTGAGTTCCGCTGGGCTTTTGCCTGTGGTGGTGCAGGGAGTTGCATGTTGGTGTAGGAGGAATGTGGCCAGTCTTTGCTTCCAATTACCCTGTACTATGCGCTTGAGAGCATCCTTTGTTGTCCGCACGAATCGTTCTGCCAATCCATTACTGGCAGGGTGGAAGGGAGCTGAAGTGGCGTGTCTAATCCCCAAGGTCCTCAGGAACACCTGGAAATCTGAGGAGGTAAATTGTGTTCCATTATCTGACACGATTACATCAGGCAGACCATGTGTAGCAAATATTCCCCTCAATGCTTGAATGGTTCCTGCTGAGGTCATGTTGCCTACAGGTACCACCTCCAGCCATTTAGAATGGCTGTCTACTGCTACCAGAAATGTGTGTCCTTGGAATGGGCCTGCATAATCTATGTGCACCCTTGACCATGGTGAGTGTGTTTCCTCCCACTTGTGAACTGGTACATGTGGTTGTTCTGGCCATGTCCTCTGGCATGTGTAACATCCCGCTACTAGTTCTTCTATCTCCTTGTCCAACCCTGGCCACCACAGGTAGCTCCTTGCCAGGGCCTTCATCCTTACTATTCCTGGGTGGCCCTCGTGTAATGACTGGAGGACTCTTTCTCTGAGCCTTGTGGGGATGATTACTCTACTTCCCCACAAGAGACATCCCTTGTGTGTGGACAGTTCATGCCTTCTGGAGAAGCAAGCAGTGAACTCTTGCCCTGGTGATTTGTCCTGCCACCCACTGCTCACCCATGATTGTACCCTGCTCAGAACCTTGTCCTTGGGGGTCTCTGTGGCTATGTCCCTTGCGTTGAGGGGGCATTCTGGCAGTTCCTGTATTGCCAGTATTTGGCCAGCCAGTGCTGGGTCCGGCTCAGTGTCCCTTAGGGGAAGTCTGCTGAGGCCATCGGCATGCCCCATCTATTTGCCCGGCCTGTGTACCAGTTTGCATGAGTATGCAGACTGGAATATGGACCAGCGTAACATCTGGGGTGACAGGATCTGTGGTGTCTGCTTCTCTGTTGTAAATAACCCCAATAATGGCTTATGGTCTGTATAAATTAGAAATTCCCTACCATAAAGGTAGTCATGAAATTTCTTTACCCCTGCAACCACTGCCAGTGCCTCCTTGTCTATCTGGGCATAGTTCTGCTCTGCAGCTGACAGGGTCCTGGAGTAGTAGGCGATGGGGGCCTGAGTTCCATCCTCCCTTAAATGGCTGAGAACTGCCCCAATCCCATAAGGGGATGCATCGCATGCAAGGCAGATTGGCTTGTCCTCCCTGAAATGGGTGACTGTGGCATTGCCTGCTAACAGGTTCTTCAGTGTTTTGAATGCGTTAGCGTGTTTGTCAGTCCAGTCCCAGGATGCTTGCTTGTCAAGCAGCCTGTGTAGGGGTTCTGCAATTGTAGCCTTGTGTGGCAGGAATGCGTGATAAAAATTGAGGAGGCCCAGGAAAGCCTGCAACTCAGACTTGTTTTGGGGAGTGGGGGCTTCCTTGATTGCCCTGACTTTGGATGCAGATGGGTGGATGCCTTGAGCATCAATCCTGAACCCCAGGAACTCTGTCTCAGTTACCCCAATCTTGCATTTCTCCCTTTTGAGCTTTAACCCTGCACCCCTGCACCTCTCAAGTACTGCCCTCAATCGGGCTGCCAGTACGTCCTCGGAATTGGCTGCGAACAGAACGTCATCGAAATAAGAGCAAACCCCTGGTATTCCCTTGAGGGTCCTTTCCATCACCTCCTGGAATATTCCAGGAGCCACGCTGACCCCGAACTGCAACCGGTCTACCCGGAACGCCCCTTTGTGTGTGATGATTGTTTGTGCTCTAGCAGCCCCTGGGTCTACTGGCAGCTGCTGATAAGCTTGGGCAAGATCCAGTTTAGCGAACACCGACCCGCCTTGCAGGGATGCCAGAATGCTGTTTACCGCAGGAACCAGGTATGAATGAGCGCTCAGAGCCCGATTGATTGTCCCCTTATAGTCGGCACAAATTCTAATTTCGCCGTTTGCCTTGAGCGGCGTTACGATGGGAGTTTCCCATTCCGCTCCATCGACTGGCGTTAGCACCCCCTGATGTTAATGGGTGAATTTTGGAAGTCAGAGAGGGTCAGTCTGGATGGCCTCAAGGGAACCCGTTGGCCACTCCGCTTGCAAATCTCCTTAAACATTCTGGCGGAGATGATGGACACGGCTGACCCTGAGTCCAGCTCCATCGTGCAGGGGACCCCTTGCAGCTTCACCCTCAATTTTATTTTCGGGATTAGCGCCGCAGGGGCCCCTGTTAGATAAACGTTCGGCCGTCCCACCATGTGGCTAACCGTTTGTCCCGGCAACCGCTCCCCGGTACCTGTAGCGAACTGGAACTCTGCCTCCACCTCGTGCAGGCTATCCCGCTGTTTGCTCCTGCAGACCGCCGCGATGTGCCCGGTCTTCCCGCACGGCCAACACTTGGCCGACTTGAAACGGCAGGTAGACTGGGGATGCTGTCCTCTGCAGCTGGCACAACGGGTAGACCGGGAGCTGTTTGTGCCACACTGGGTAGACAGGGGTTGTCCGCAGCCGCTGTGCTGGGTAGACCGGGGGCAATTCGCGCTG
The DNA here is from genome assembly GCF_947247035.1 of Vipera ursinii. NCBI lineage: Eukaryota > Metazoa > Chordata > Lepidosauria > Squamata > Viperidae > Vipera > Vipera ursinii. The sequence continues at coordinate 179,054,165 of NC_139513.1, forward strand.
TAGCCGTGGAGTTGGGTAGACCGGGGGCCATTTCCTCCGCACCTGCACTCCTGGTATCTTGTGTCCACCGCAGGTGGTCTCAGCTCCTTCACGTTGTCTCGGTTGGAGTTGACGGGTTGCTGTTGTCGGTGGATGGCGTCCACTTCCAGCTCTTCCCCGTCCGCGTCACCGCAACCGCTCAGCTGGTGGACGGATCCGCCTTCCCTCACGTCGGACTCCTCGGCTGCGTCCCAGGCTAGGAATTCCTCTTGGACATCCCTCAGGGTCAGTTTCTGCTTTGCAAAAATTTTCTGGCGCAGCTTCCTGTCCCTCAACCCGCAGACGATCCAATCCCGCAGCCAGATCTCTAAATTCTCAAAATTACAGAGGTGAGCTGCCTGCCTCAGGGCGGCCATGTATTGCTTGGCAGACTCACCCAGCCGCTGGTCCCGCTTCTCGAAACGATACCGCCAGGCGATCTTGGACGTCTCGGGCTTGAAGTGCTTGGTCAGCTTTGCCAGCAACTCGTTGTACCTGACGGAGTGGATGTCGTCGGGTGCGCAGAAACCGACCGCCAGCTGGTACGTTTCCGTGCCGCAGCTGCAGAGTAGCACCGCCGCTCTCTGCCGGTCATCTTTCACCCCGTTTGCCCATAGGTAGCACTCGAGCTGCCCCACGAAGGCTTCCCACTCCTCTGGGCGGTTGCTATTGAAAAGGGGATACTGACCCAGTTGTGCTATTCCGCCGTCTCGGTCGTCCTGCGTCTTGGTCCGGGGCTGCCGATTGGATTCCGTCCGCGGCTAGCGTTGTCCGGTGCAGGATCCCACCTTCGTTGCCAGTGCAATGTCGCGTGGTTGAACGGAGAGACTGGGTAGTATTTCTTTATTGAGTCAGAAATCAAGCTGGAGCAAAGGGGTTACCTGGCGTCTCTTATACCTGCCCAGGTGAATGGTGACCAATAGATTTAAACCTGGGCTTCCCACCAGTGCAGGTGGCCAATGGATTTAAACCCTGGCTTCCCGCCAGAGCTGACCATGCCCTGGGGCTGTCAACGACTCGCTCTATTCAGGCTTTCCTGCCAAAGCGGTTATAGCCTGGAGCTGTCCAGCCCCCTGCTGTGCTGACATTTCCGTGTATGCTTTAAAGGCATACACTACAGGAACCTAATATATAGGATTTCTGCTTCAAACCAAACATTGATAGAGGAATGCAAGAGAACATGCAGATGGCTGATCTATGCTCATGTTTGATCTAATAAAGTTTGTTCAAATGTACAGCTCCCCAATGTAATTTGAACAGGGAAGATTTTTTTCCATTGGTTAATTGGAATTTTGCTCTTCCCCACATTTTGCCCTACTGTAAATGCAGTAAACAACTTTTAATAGTTAAATATAAAATACATTTTATAATATGATTTGATAAAAATGCTATTAAAATGTCCAGCTGATTTGTTAATTAGAAATATAAATTGCATAAAGACACTCATACCTGTAGCCAATGTCATCCCAACCACGGTCATCTTGGTGGAATCGCTGCATGTTTCGCATGTCAGCTGCACATGAGGAGAAGGTTCGGCATGGCTTAGAAGGGGTGCTGGTGTGGTGGATGTAGACAAATCCCAAGGGCAGCTTAAGTTGAGTAGGTGTTCCTTTATAAGGACGGGCCCCCCATATGCACCGTGGAATTATGGCAGGACATTCTGTAGGGGAGTAGGGAGAAAAACATCAGAGCTGAAGGACAAAAGGCCCAACACATAGTCAAACTATGGATATCATTATCCCAACATCTGGCTTCTAAACTTGAGACAGCTTAAAGTGAAACCTGACAAATCCAGGGAAGTGAAGGTGTCAGTGGCACCTGTTCCTTCTTGCTAAGCAGTATATACAGTATCAGGAACAATGTGTCTCTAAATGCCATAAGTATGCATAGGAAGAGACATGCTTGCTCTCATGTTCTGTTTGCAAGTTCCCATTGGGATTCCACCTGCAACAGAATGAAGACATTCTTGAGCATCTTCTGTCAATTAGCCAACCTCAAACCCCCAAGTGATTGTTTGTATAACCCTCAGTGAGACACAATATGCTAGACTGAGTTACTGTGCCAGGAAATAATAGTAGGATAGCATGATTGGCCTAAAAAGCATATTGTGACAGGTGGTGGGCTGAATGCCAGGATCTTTTCATTAGTTCCACAATGTCTACATAGATGGTTTATGAAGCTGAGAAGAGGGTTCATTTAACTAGTGTCTGTTGACACTGCGGGTACTGTACTTCACATGTCATGAGATGTTTGCTTAGAATGGACTGTAAGGAGTATGTAAGTATTGCAAATAAGTAAAATAAATGTCCTCACTTGAACTAATTACCAGTAATGCAGTATCTCAGCAACTTAGAGGATTAAACATCAGCAATAAATGAAATGATCCTATCAGGATGTCTATTTTTCTAACAAATAACATACCTACATACATCATCATGAACTCATCAACAGCTTGTTTTGCCAGAAATGTCAATTCCTTGTCTGTGATTCCTTCAAAGAGGGAGCTGGCTTCATTCATCTTCCAGAGAAGGCACAGAGCATTTTCTACCTGCTCCAGTAGCTTTTCCTTACTCAGCAGTGCTGCAAAAAGTTTTCTGCGGAAGTTGCTCCGCATCTTTTCTCTCCCATCCAGGCCCTTAGAGCCATAATAGTCATTCAGCAAAACACTGATATTGGATGGTGGATCAATCTTCTCTACCAAGTAAGTGCCCAAAATAAAACCATCCATTGCACCATTGATAACAGCATCAGGCATATATGAGGGAGGACCCATTAAGGTAAAAGTACAGGGTTCAGAGATACTATCCCAACAGCCATTTGGTCCCAGGGCTACCTGGCTCTGCTTAGAGTAAAAGAAGAGAAAAGTCATTCCAAGGTCCGTTGAAATAGTGGTGGAAATAAGGGGATCCAAAGAAAGCTGTGATTCTTCTCCAGAACTGTTTGGAGGACCAGTGGTCAAAGGTTTCTCGTACAGAGTCAACTCATTTTTCATTTTGAATCCAGCAGCTATTCCAGCAAGTAAAGGACTAACTGAAACTGTGGTTCCATCAGGAGTTAAGACTACCCCGTGTTCCACTTGGGAGCCATCAAATGTATGATTCACTAGATTTTTTAAGAATGTTCTCTTTGCCTTACTCAGGTAAGGCAAGTCAAAGGTCTTGGAAGTCACTGGACCAAGAACAAACTGGCAAATTTTACTATTACAAAACTCGAATTCCTGGTACAGCTCTGCTATAGTTAGGTCTGGGGTCCCGTTCAAGTGGAATTCCACATCGTTCAGAATTTCAATCACAGTGTCCATATGGAGTATCAAGTTGCCTGAAACAGTAGGATTGAGATATCATCATTAGAGTAGCAAGCAGTGAGTGAGAAGGGGCAACCAAAGTACATGGGTTATGCACTCTTGGATTGAACATTCTGAATGAAATTGTAGTTGCACAAATAGATGGAATATCTGGCCAATAACACAGAGGGAAGCATTATCTGAAATGGATCCAGGTGTTTTGTTATGACAAAATGAAGCTAAGGCTGATTATATGGTGGACTGTGGAATAGAAAGAATTTTCTTGGGAAACAGCCATTTGTGTCTGCATGTGGATTAAATTACTGAAAATTACTTCTCTGAAAGAGAAAAATTAATGCCTAGGCAGCAACCAACTTTAATTTCCATTCCACCACACACTTTCATAAAATAAGAAAATATGTTCTTGGTAATGAACATTTCTGCAATTAACATTTCTCCACCCAAACTGGAATTACTTTGTTGTACATTTCTTTGATTAAATTAACCAATAAATTGAACTTCACCTGCTAAAACCAAAACATGTTCAGTACACAAGAGACCACATATTAAATTCTGCTATACGCTGGCCTTTTCCATTTTGCTCCTTATACACTGGTAAGACCTCTGAAAAAGTGAGCCTACAGCCTATTCTGCTGAGTTCCTGCCCCAAACTCTGGAAATCATTCTGCACATAGAATACATCCTTTTGGGACATATCATTAGTGCCAAGATGTACAATAGCATCCACATCACAGTCATTGCTGGCATTGTTGACTATTTTGAAAATACGCTTCTTGTCCCTACTGGCAGTAGCACCTGGAAGACACCTGACCTCTTTTGAAACCTCTGTATCCTTTCCTAAATTTACATCCCTTATATTTGAATCACCAACCAGAAGGTGGCTTCTCTTTTTGGGTACCTTTCTTTTCTTGCATGACTGATGTGTAATACCTAATTCGCATTTCTCCCTGTCAAAAACAAATTCATCTCAGACCATGGTCCCCTGCTTATTTGAGTTATCATCACAACTACCTTGACCTGTTTCCTTAATGCCCCTATTAAGGTCAGCAAGGGCACTGTATCTGTTATGCAGGGACACAGCGAAAGCTTTGGGTTTATGGTTCACAGCTCTCACCCTGCCAGATCCCACGGTTGTCCACACTGCCCTTCTCCTGCAGGATCTTTGTGGTAGAGGGGGCTGATAGTGCGGAGGCTCAGTAGAGTAGAAGGGCTGAGCTGAACACCTAATTTCTGCCTGAAGAGCACAGATTACAGACCCTAGATAAACAATCTGTCCTTGTAGACTAGTGATTTGTATACAGATAGGACATTTTCCCAGTTTGAAAAGAGTGCTGCGAAACACAGCTGCAAAACAAGTGTTGTACTGAACTAAGCCAGACATGCTGAGATGAAAGGAATCTCAGATGCACTTGCCCTGAATGTACCACCACTATTTTTGATTTTTAGTTATGTGATTCACGCGCCGTTAGGCACACAGGACACTACTTTGCTCCTCACCCACCTTAACTCACAGTATTGTAGCTTTTCCCAGCAGCCTCTGGCAGTTTAAAAGCAAAGAGGCTTAGCAAGGGCTTAGCTACTTTGCTCCTCACCCACCTTAACTCACAATATTGTAGCTTTTCCCAGCAGCCTCTGGCTGTTTAAAAGCAAAGAGGGTCCAATCAGCAAGGGCTTAGCTACTTTGTTCCTCACCCACCTTAACTCACAGTATTAACATTAAAACATTAAAACTAATACACATTAAAATGATAAAATAAATAACAATAATAAATACTGTTAAAAACAGGGAGGAGAGGAACACAAAACATGAGGGGAGAAATTGGGTCTTTCCTAATCCAACTGCCACCTCCAGAAGGGGGAACCCCAGTTGGGGCTTCAGGCCAACTGGCAGAGCCAGGTCTTTAAGCCCTTATAGAACTTAGAGTTGCCTTTTATCCAAACAGCTTAGTGAAAATACTGTATAGTCTAAATATGGTGGTTGCCTGCAAGAGAAAGTGACCTGCTTCATATCTTACCTGCATGGGCTGTGCTGACACAAAAACCCATCATTGGCACAAGTCCCAGCCATATCAAGAACATCCTGTTGGTGGTGTGAAGGAAACTTATGATTATGGCACCTGCAAGGCAAAGAAAAGGAAAATGAGGAAGGACAAATAAATAAAAGCTAGGGGGCTGGGCCACACAGATAGCTCAAAGGCCAATCAGGAAGGCCTGATCATTGGACTCTGCCCCACATCATGCTGGGAATCTGCTAAGAAACCTGGTAGGCCATGACTGTTCATCTCTTTGCTTGGGCTGCAGCTCCCGAGAGTTTGTTAAATGGTGGTGTTCCCATTCACTTTGTGCAGTCTGCCAATGTCTCTGGTTGAGCCAGGCTGCATATTGAAAACAGGGAAATCAGCCTTTCCCTCCCATCTTGACAGGGGTATAACTTGTGCTGCTGCAACATACACACAGTTATCCACGCAACTGCCTGAGTGCATATATGCACAGCCAGGGAGTTCATTCATTGATAAACTTTAGTCCTGTGTATTAAACAATTTGCTTCTCTATGTGAGATCTGTACTGAATTCAGCCTTGCCTCCTCAAATTAAAGTGCCAACTGTGACCAAAGTGCCAGTTATCAGTTTAAATTAGTATAGCAGCTGTGCCATTTCCTTTAAAATGTTGGCTTTTCTTATATACACTTTGATTTCAGATTAATCTCCTGTAATACTTTGGGTACAGGATTGCCCTTGATGAGTTACTTGCAGCTACAAGGGGACTACATCCAGCTATTTTTACTCCAGTTGTGGAACAATCCTCCTCTTGCACTTTTTGATCTACATTGTCCCTTGAGATCATCAAAGGAGTTTCATTTTGTTTTTGTTTTCTGTCAGGGATCAGAGGAAATATAATTCAACATCACTGACATGTGCTGCATTGGCCAAATGTGGATTAGATGAACTTCAGAAAAGTCATCATTTTGTTAGAATTAGATACCAACTGAAGCAGCTACCCCTCCCACTCCTTAGTTAATACAGAATACAGAATAACAGAGTTTGAAGGGATTTGGATATCTTCTAGTCCAACCCTGTCAGTCAGGAGACCCTATACCATTCCAAATAAGTATATGTCCAATCTCTTCTTAAAAACCTCCATTCATGGAGCATCCACAACTCCTGAAGGCAAGCTATTCCACTGATGAAATGTTATCACTGACAGAAAATTTCTCTTTAGTTCTAGGTTGGAACTCTCCTTGATTAGTTTCCATCCATTACTTCTTGTCCTATCCTCAGCTACTTTGGAGAATAGGTCAATCCCTTATTCTCTGTGACAGCCCTCATATTTGAAAACTGCTATCATGTCATCCCTAATACTTTTAGTTAGACTAGACACACATAGTTCCTGTAACTGTTTATCATATGTTTTAACCTGCAGTCCACTAATCCTCTTTTTTGCTCTTTTCTGCACTCTTTCTAGAGTCTCAACATCTTTTTTGTATCATGGTGGTCAAAACTAGATGCAGTATTCCAAATGTGGTCTTACCAAAGCAGTATAAAGCAATATTAACCCTTCATGTGACCCTGACATTATCCCCTCTGTTGATGCAGCCTAGGACTGCTCTGGCTCTTTTGACAGCTGCAGCACACTGCTGGTTCATATTTTTTATTTTTATGGGAATGGATTTCAATTCCTTTCTGATTCACTGTAAGTGCTCACAAAGGCTCAATCTGAGGTTTAGGTGGGGGAAGCTGCCGAAAAAACCAGGCTACAGCTGATCTCACAACAGAAGATGGAGTTGATGTCAGAACCCATTCCTATTTCATTTTTATCTATCCCCTTGAACCCAAAAGTAAATATCACCTTTCCCTGGGTTCTGCCATACTCCCAAGCGGGAGGGGGGGGACATGCCCTGGGTTTATTGCCTTTGCTTCCTCTATCTGCTACAATATAACATCTTGCTCCCCTGCACTATATCTCTCTCCAAACTTAAACTCCCTAAACTGTCAGCTAGAACAAGGGAAGGAATAAAGAATGCAACCTCCATGCCTGATTTGTTTCTACGATCCCAGAGGAAGGTGTGAAGAGCCGTCAACCATCACTGTGTGATATGGACACGGGCCAATGTTATCTACCCTTTTCCCATGATGGACCTAACACCTGGGGATTGGCCATCCCACACTGGCTGGATGAACTATCAGGTGGGGTCTTGCTTGGGGATACCTTAACCTATCATTCTGCATGGGAAATCTCAGATCCTGTCTAGTATGCCTGCTATCAACTACTCTTAATAAAAGTTCCTGTTAGAAGAATTTGTTTCCAAGAGTTCTATTTTCTTAAGATCTGGGATTGAAGTGGGTCCTGACATTAGACAGGATCTGCAGTAATAGACAACCTGAAAGGAAGACCCTTACCAGGGGACTTTGTAAAATCTACAATGTTGGACAATGGGGCAGGGAAGGAAGAACCCACCACGAAGGGGGAGCCCTCCCTCTGGCCAGGACCCTGCCAGCTGTCGGGATCCGAGATGTCCTACTCCTCGGAAGAAGTGGTGGAAATGTGCAGCCACAAACCTTGGTGGTTGATGGGCATTGGAAAGAAAGACGAGTGGGAGAAGAGATCGTGGAAGGTGACCTTGAGTCAAGGCAGCCACCAACCGGGATGGAAGCAAGAAATGGAGAGATCCCTTCGCCTTAGCAAAGATGAAGGAGATTGCACACAGCACTCGAACTGGATCCTAGAGAAAGCTATTGACCTGATGAAAAGAACCCTTGGCTCTCTCTGGGATGAGAAACCTGAACCCTGCGGCTTCACCAATACCTTGGGCTGCAGCCAGAGAGACACTGAGGGGGAATAGGAAGCTGAAGTCCCGGAGATATCTGCCAAGACCGCTGAGACAGCAGCTACCACTTCAGCAGCCCCCACTCCCCACTGACCTATCAGGATGGGAGACAACACCGTCAGCGGCAAAGGTACCGATCCATCCAAAGATTCCCACTGCTGGACACGAAATTCAGGGGAGAGTTGCAACACTTGGGGTTCTTCCTAACACAAGTCCTCAGCCACATGGAAGAATACGAATGAGACATCCCCAGCGACAAAGCCCGTATCCATATCATGCAATCTGCTCTCAATGGGGCAGCCGCAGACTGGATGGTGAACCTGCATGATTCCAATGCCTCAGAGCTCCACAACTTCAACCACTTCATTTCCTCACTGAGAAGGTGATTTGAGGACCCCCTGGCTGATTGGAAAGCCCATGAAAAGATCCAAACAGTGAAGCAAGGCAGACACCCAGTGGCAGAATATACACAAGAATTCTGGTCCATCACCAGCAAACTGAAATGGCTGGAAGACATCCTCTTTAGCCACTTCAAGGATGGCCTGATTTATGACTTGTACGATGCTTGCCTACCCCGAGGGGACCCACGCCAACTTGACAAATGGTATGTTCTTGTGGAGGAAGCAGAGATCAACCTACTGAAGAGGCACCACCATGGAAAACCATGGGGCCACTTGCCCCCTGAACCGTCATGCAAACCAGCAAAACCACTGGCCATAGCCAAGAAGTCAACAGGCTGTTTCAAATGCAGGAGAGAGGGGCATCACGCCGTAGAGTGCTGTTCAAAAGCCCCTCAACACAACCCAGATTGGTCACTGGCCAGAAAGTCAGGGACGTCCCCAGCCAAGCCATGAGAACCCACCATGAAGGCAACATAGGCTATAAAGTCCCAACCCTCTGCCAAGCATGGGCAGGGAACTCCGGCTTACACCGCAGGGGCAGCGGATTCCTCAGACAACAATTCAGAGGGTGAACCCCTGGTAAGTGGACCCATCATGCCTATCTTCAAGACAGTGACTATATTAGCCCCCTCCATGCCCGAAGCTGTCAAAGTGAAAGCCCTAATAGGCTCTGGCTGCACCCACTGCCTCATTAGCCCGAAGCTAGTGGGGAACTTGGGCATCCAGGTGAAGAGGTTGAAACAGCCAATCTCGTTCAGCCAGTTAGATGGTTCCATAGTAGGGGGGGTGCCAGCTACCCTAGCCACTTTACCAATCCACCTATCTCTGGGGAACCACAAAGAAGACATAACATTCGTAGTAACCCCAAGCATGGAATGCCCAGTGATCCTAGGGCTGGGGTGGCTAAAGAAATGGAACCCCTGGGTAGACTGGAGAACAGCAGAGCTTAGATTCCCGAAAGGGGATCGTGTGAGCCCTACCCAAACCAGGAGTGGAGGAAGCGTTGGTGAGGGAGGAAAAGAGGTTACCTGAAATACCGGAGGAATACGGAGACCTCACTGAACTCAGTGAAACCCAGCCAGCTACTGAAATGGACAATGGAGTGCCAAGTGGTGTTCGAGAGATTAAAAAGACTCTTTTCCGCTGAACCCATGCTGAGGCACCCGGACCCAGATAAACCTTTCGTAATACAGGTGGACACAAGTGATGTGGCGGTGGGGTCTGTACTATTACAAGAAAATGATGAAGGGGCACTGCAGCCGTGCATGTACACATTCAGAAAACTCTCTGAGATGGAGCAATGCTGGGTCATGTAGGAAAAAGAAGCATACACTGTGAGATGGTCGTTACTCACGTGGCACCATTTCCTTGAAAGGAATAAAATCCCTTTTCAGGTCTGGACAGATCACAAATTTTGGAAGCACTGAAAATGCCCAGAAAATTCACCCCTAAGCAAGCCCACTGGTCCCAACACTTTCACCAATTCCACTTTATGCTCAAACACTTGCTGGGGGAAAAGAACTTCCTGGCAGATGCCCTGTCTCACATGCCCCAATATAACAGCACAGGAGCCACCAGTTCTAAACCATTCACGCCCAAACCACAACTGGCAGCACCAGTGACCACCAGGGCCCAGGCTAAATTAAAGCCACATCTGGGCAGCCAAACCAGAATTGAATTCTGGAAAACTTTAGAAACAGATGAATGGTTCCAGAAGAATAAACATGTGTGCATGATCAAGAAGGGACTGCCATGGGTGGGGGAGAAGTTATATATACCAACCATCCAGAGAGTCACTTTCATGTGCTGTGCCCTGATACAAAATCAGCAGGGCATTTTGGAATTGTAAAAACACTACATTTAATCAAAAGACAGTTTTGGTGGCCATCCATGAAAAAGGGCATAGAAAGCTATGTGGCCAGCTGCCCAACTTGTGCAGCTGCTAAGAGGCTGCAAGGGAAATGGCCCAGACTGCTACAACCAGTGGTGAATCCCTCGGCCCCATGGAAAAAACTATCCATGGATTTTATAGTGGAGTTACCAGAAAGCAATGGAAACACTGTCATCTGGGTGGTTATGGACCTATTTTCAAAACAAGTGCATTTCATCCCTTGCCAAAAAATCCCTACTGCAAAAACCTTAGCAAAACTATTCATGCAGCACATCTACAATTGCATGGGGCACCCCAACACATCATATCAGATAGGGGAGTGCAATTCACATCAGAGTTTTGGAAAGAATTTTTATTCCTCTTAGAAAGCACCCAGGGACTGTCATCTAGTCATCATCCTCAGACTAATGGATCGACTGAATGTTCAAACTCAGTACTTGAGCAATATTTAAGATGCTTTATTAATTTCCAGCAAACAAATTGGACAGACCTACTTCCTTTTGCAGAAGTTGCCTACAACAATGCAGTCCACTCCAACACAGGCTACACTCCCTTTCAAATAGCCACTGGCCAAAGTTTCAACCCTATGCCAAACGAACCGGCAATCCCATCACTGAAAGAATGGATATCCCAATTACAAAACACCTGGCCAGTGGTTAGGAAAGCCTTAGACAAAGCTAGACAGGCACACAAAACACAAGCAGATAAAAAAAAGAGTTGAACCTAAACCATTCACTGTAGGAGAAATGGTATATCTGTCTACAAAATATCTAAAATCCCTATAGCCCTGTAAAAAAACTTGGTCCAAAATATATAGGACCTTTTCCTTAGCATCGGAGGCAATTTAAGATTTATCTCTTGTTCTATATGCACTTAGTGCTTTTTCTTTATTAATCTTAAAATTTGGGTAAACTATCTTGATTATATGTGACTATTATAAATACTTTTTTTTAAAAAAAGAGGAGGTGGGTGGAGATAAACTAAATAATCAAATGCCAACATGCCCTTTAATAAAGAAAAAATGAGCATGGCAACAATATTTGCTTTAATATTCCCTTGATAAGTAATTGCCCTCTTTCTCTTCTGCACCACTAGCAACACCTAATTTCTTATTTATTCTGATGTAAAAGAATTAAGCAGATTTTCCTGGGGCTCTCCACAACTTCATGGTTCTGCATGCTTTCTCCTGTGTCAAAGCAGAATCATGGAAGGAGATTGATTCTTTCTTTCCTTCCACCCCAAAGAGTTAAAGAAATTCAAAAAATGACCAGAACACAGACTTCTGGTTTGCCATCACGGCGCCATGGATGCTGGAAGGCAAGCTCCGTCTTTCATGTCTGAATTTTTCCTGCTGGGGGACCCTGGAAAGGGTCTAAAGTCACCTTGTAGGGGTGACAAGCAAGGAGGGGACCCCCGCTTGATTGTGAGAGGGCAGCAGCTCTTCCATTTGATCCAGGGCAGCCCTCCAAACTGGCGAGGAAAAGACTGGCCACACCAATATGGCCCGTCACTAAGCTGCTGACAGCCGAAGTCAAAACCACCACCAAGCACCTTTAAAGCAACGTGGATAAAACTCGGTGAGATCTGATCTTCTCTTTATTAAGATTTAAATATCTTTTCCTGTAAAAGCTACCCAAAGTATTTTTCCCTCTGTGAGGAGAGAGGTAAGGGAACTTTTACCCCACCCTCTAACAAAAGCAGTGACTAATTACCCAGGGGAATCAGAGCAACTATAAGAACAATTTTAATCTAATTGGATGTATATGCTTTTGAAACTTGGGGACTAAACATTTTCCTATTCTTACTGGAGACGTTTGTTTTTATCTTAAAAAAAATAAAACTTGAAAAATTATCATAAAAACTTTGGACTTAAAAAGCTTTAAATGGCATTGGTGACATCTTGTGGCAAAGTATGGTATTACAATTTGTTATTGCCTAAAAGAGACTTGGCTTGAAGCCCAGACTCCAGAAAAAACTCTTCTGACCTTGACAGCTACCACCTGTGAAAAACTCAGCTTTAAAGAAGTTGCTTCTGGGTGGCATATCTGGCCTGTTTGAACTATGAATGTAAACCTTTACGGATTTTCAGAGTTATATGTGGGGAATTGCTTTCCTATTTCTTTACATGAGAAGCATATGTTATTATATGAAATGATGGAATACCTTGGACTATAAATTCTTACTTGGCAAACTATTCCCCCTATAAAGACTACTTTCAACATGTGAAATAGATGTCCCATACCCAGTTATAAAAAACAAAAAACGTTTTTTAACGTTTGATTTTAAAGTCTTCAACTTAACACATTATCAAGAGAATATGGATGAAAATCAGGGAAAAAATCCTTTCTATGTTGAAATCAATACATGAAACCATTCTTTGTACCTGTGACAAAATAAGAGGCAACATAAAGGAACAAGATGCCAGCTTAGATATACAAACCCAGATCTTGACTACAACCAAAGAACTAACAATGCAGAAAATAACAGAAATGGAACAACTAAACACTAAGACAGAGGACTCAATTGGCCAACAGATGCAGCCAACGGAAAAATCAGAAAGGGGAGTGCCAACACTTAAAATGGAAAAGACTTTTTACATAAATCAGAAGAAATTTGAGGAAAAGGAAGAAGAACAGATTGAATGGAAGATAAACCTATCAGGACAACTGTGGGAAATTGGAGTAATAGGGAGCCAGTTTATTGAATACAAATGGGCTAGTTCTTCCAAAAAAAGTGTAACCAAATGGTCTTTCTTATTTCAAATAATATATATAATAATAGAGGGAGAAATGTTTGATGATTCAAAAGTATTGAAATGGAAGGTTAGTTGGCAAAGGAAGAAAGCCAGAGTAAGGCTGAAGGAAACTAGGGTTTTGATTTATTACAGGGCATTTCATATTACTGATTAGAGGGTTGAATGTGGTGGAAAATAGATAATTTTTAGAAAATAAAGTAACATAACTGAATAGGTAAGATGTGTAACAAGACTAATAAACTTTTGGTTTAATATTGTGGAAAATAGATAACTTTTAGAAAACAGAACAAGACTACATGCAAATAGATAAGGTTTATTTAGAATATTAGATTTTGTTATGAAAAGGGAAAAAGGAAGAAGTTGAGATAAGAGAAACTTTGGTTACCTAAAGCTTGGAAATTATAAATACCAAATGTTAATTTGAATATTGATGGAAAATTAAAGCTTGAGAGAAAAGCAATAACAGGACATTGATTGTATACAAGGATTGAATGTAAACACAATTAAGATAAGTATAAGCTAAAAATTATTGAGAAATGTAACAAAGATGGTTTTACTTAGTTGATAATAATAAGAACTGTGTTAGTCTAATATGAGATAGTATATATTATGGGAAAAAGAGAGGAAATATTTGATGTTGTAACTTGAGATTTGTACTAAAGATTTATGTATGTTATTGAATTATTGATTCACCCAGTCACCACATTGCTTTTTAAATACTTAATTGTAAAATTAGAAAACTAATAAAATATTATATATTTTTTTAAAATGACAAGAACACAGATATCTTTAAATAGGACTCTTGTAGTATCACTGATCAATGTGAAATGTAAATAGCTTTCTACCTCCCAAACTTTCAGCTGATAGAGCATTCCGTAATAATAGAGGCTCATTTTGCTGATTGGACCCTGATTGCCAGGATTCACACGTAGGATCATATTAGGAAATAGATTTTCTGAATATTAAATAAAACTCATGGAGCTCTTTGATTGAATTGGCAACCAAATGATTATTGTGAAGTGTAAAGAGCCTTGGTGGAGCAGTGGGCTAATGCCTCCTTAAGTAACACCAGCTGCCTGCAATCAGTGCAGGTTCGAATCCCACCAGGCTCAAGGTTGACTCAGCCTTCCATCCTTCCCAGGTAGGTAAAATGAGGACCCAGATTGTTGGGGGCAATAAGCTGACTTTGTAATAATGCCGCTTGGGATGTGTGTGAAAGCCCTAATAAGCAGGCATATACATAGAATGAAGGCTACTGCTAAGCTTGTAAGCCGCCCTGAGTCTTTGGAGAAGGGCGGGATATAAATGGAATTAAAATAAATAAAATAAAAATAAATAAATGACTTTTGTGTGGTCTCTTCTTGGTTTTTGTTTGCAAAAGTTCACGTAGGCTAAAACTAATGCCTGTAATAAGAACTTTATGACTCAAATTTAGTCATATTTAATCATATCCCAATAAATCCCTGGAACTGATATTAGTTATATATGACAAGTCCAATGTTAGATGTCCTTGCCACACCCCTTGCTCCAACAAGAAACAAGCCGTTGAGTTCACAGGTGGTTGGTTTATTCACGGAATGTTCTGGCATGCATTATCACAGAAACAGCAAACAAAGCTAGCACTGGGAACAATCGCCTCCCAGTGCTCTATATACATGCCTCTTGACCGGGCCCACCCACCACCCACCACCCATCTAACCAACCACCCATCTACTAGCATGCGCACTGGTAAGAGCAGTCAGGCAAGGACGTGATGCAGGCTTCTGGCTCCTTGCTGCTTCACCATGTCGATCAGCTGTTCGGCAGGACAATCTCGGAGCTGATGGCCATGTAGCTGCACTCCACCAAGGATGTGATGCAGGCTTCAGGCTCCTTGCTGTTTCCCTGCTTGCTGCTTCACTGCATCGATCAGCTGTTCGGCAAGACAACTTCGGAGCTGATGGCCATGTAGCTGCGCTCCACCAAGGATGTGATGCAGGCTTTGGGCTCCTTGCTGTTTCCCTGCACCGATCAGCTGTTCGGCAGGATGGCTGACAGGCCGACGGTCACATAGCTGTGCTCCACCGGGTTCCCCTTCCAACAGCCAGGTAACAGGGGAGAGAAGGGCTGTTGCCATCATTTCTGTCTCTGGCCTCCAGCTGCTGGTCTTGTCCCCCTCCCCCCTCCCATTGGTGTCGAGCCCACCAAGGCTTGATAGGAGGCCCCCTCTACCAGGGCTCCACCTGGAAGGCAAGGAGAAATGTATGATTAGTCATGAGCTGTGGCGGATGCCGCTGCTAACCCCCCTCCTGGCTTATGAGGATACTGTCAGTGGAATAAACTCAACAACTGGGAGGCTCTTATGTTCGCTTCCCCCACCCAGGAGGCCTCCGTGACAGGGTACCCCTTCCACTGTACAGATTCAGCAGTCCAGCACTTCTTGGATCTCATAATGGTCCCCTGTGACAGGACCTGGTGTCTGTCTGATGGACCTAAAGGAGGATCCTTCCACTAGCTTCAGTAAACTGCAGTGGAATACCGGGTGCACCTTCCCCAAAAGAGGGGGTAGCTGTAGCCATACTGCGACTGGGTTCATGACCTGTATAATCCAGAATGGACCTATGAACTTTGACCCTACCTTTTTGCAGGGTATTTTCAGGTGCAGGTACTTGTTTGACAGGTACACCATATCCCCCACCCGAAAGGGCTTTTGAGGTGCACATTTCTTATCGGCCTGAGCTTTAGAGGCCTTTGCTGCTTTTTGTAAGGCTCTTTTTACTGTCTCCCAGACCCCCCATATGCGATCTATCCAGTCCTTGGGTTGGCAGGGGGATGGGTCCCCCTGCAGACACTCAGGAATCAGGACAAACTCCACCCCATGAATCACCCGGAAAAGGGTGAATCCGGTGCTGCTGTGGACCACATTGTTATAAGCCACTTTGGCAAACAGTAACAGGTCAACCCAGTCCATCTGTCGGTAGGAGACATAGCACTACAGGTACTGCTCCACCATCACATTGGCCCATTTGGCCACCCCATTGGTACTGGGGTGGAAAGCTGAGCTGAGTCCTTGGGTCAATCCGATGGAGCAGATAAACTCCCTCCAGAAGCAGGCAGTGATCTGCACTCCCTGGTCCGATATGATCCATTGGGGCACCCCGTGCAGGCAGTACACCTGTGTGATGAACATTTTGGCCAACTTCCGAGCAGATGGTAATCCTTTGCCTGGAATGAAATAGGCCTGCTTGGAAAAAGGTCAATCACCATGCATATGACCATGCATCCACAGCTCTCTGGTAGTTCCACGATGAAGTCCATGGCTATATCCTCCCATGGCCAGGCCAGGTTTGCCATGTATTGCAACAACCCAGAGGGCTTCCCTGTTTGAGGCTTTGTGGTGGCACACATGGGGCAATCCCGTACGTATGCTTCTACGTCCACCTTCATCCACGGCCTTTAGAATTGGCACCTCACCAGGTGCAGGGTTTTGAGGAACCCAAAGTGACCATCCTGTTTCACATCATGGGACTTCTGTAGCACCTCAGGCTTTATTGCCTGTGGGACGTAGAGCCTGTTGCCCTTCCAAGCCAACCCCCCCCTCTGAGATAGGAGGCCCTGATGTCCCAGAAGCCAAGGGTCACCTTGGTTCACTCTGTGCAGCTCCTGGACCAGGTCATCTGCCGGTTTGCATGTGACCGCCTGAGCGGCCGCCTGCTTGAAGGGAAACATGATGGCCTGTACCACCTCCTCTTGCCTGTTATTGTACTGGGGCATATGTGACAAAGTGTCCACCAAGAAGTTCCTGCCCACCGGCACATATTTCAGTTGAAAGCAAAACCTTTGGAAGTATTGTGCCCATCAGACATGTTTTGGAGATAGGTGCCTGAAAGGCCTCAAGGTTTTTATGGTCTGTCCAGACCTCAAACAGTTCTTTGGCTCCCTCCAGGAAATGCTGCCAAGTTGACAGTGCCCACTGTACAGTGAATGCCTCCTATTCTGTGTCCATCAGTTTACGGGAGGTATATGCACAGGTCTGTAGTGTTCCTTGCCCATTCTTCTAGAGGACAACCATCCCAACCACGATGTCACTGACATCAGCCTGGACAACAAACAGAAGGTCAGGATTGGGATGTTGTAAGACAGGCTCTCTTGTGAAGAGGACCTTCAGATCCTCAAAGGCCTTCTGGCACGCCAACATCCATGTCAGTGGTTGACCAGGACATGGTTTACCCCCTGTATGTCTCATGCAGAGCAGATCTGTTAAGGGTAGGGCCACCTTAGCAAATGAGGGGATGAACTGCCGATAGAATTTTGAGAACCCTAGGAAGCTCTGCAGCTGATGGTGGGTCCATGGTGCCTGCCACTCTATCACAGCCCTGACTTTGGCAGGGTCCATCTCTACACCTTCACCTGATATCCGGTACCCCAGATAGTCTAACTGGGTTTGGTGGAACTCACATTTGGATAGCTTTACACACAGGTGCACCCTCAGTAGTTTCTCCAGCATCTGGCGTACTAAGCGGATGTGCTCCGTCATGTTGGTGGTGTAGATCAGGATGTTGTCCAAATACATGATAACCCCATGGTATAAATGCTCATGCAACACCTCATTGATTAGCTGCATGAACACTGCAGGGCCTTCCTCAATTCAAAAGGCATCACACGGAACTGGTAGCTCCCTAGTGGGCAATTAAACACCATCTTCCACTTGTCCCCTCATTTCACTCAGACCCTGTAATACGCCTCACGTAGATTGAGTTTAGTGAACACCCTGCCCTTTGCCAAATGGGCCAATAGGTCCTTCATCAGCGGAAGGGGGTACATGTTCTCTACACATACCCCATTGATGCCGCAGAAATCCATGCACAAGCACAGGATCCCATACTTTTCCTTGAAGAGAACTGGAGTCATGACCCATGACCATGCAGGTTGGATGAACCCCCATGCTAGGTTCTTATCGATGTACTGATACAGCTCTTCCATTTCCTTGGGCGTCATCACGTACATCCTGAGCTTCGGGAGTTTGGCATCTGGTAGGATGTCAATTGTACAGTCGGTCAGTCGATGAGGAAGTAACACATCACACTCCCGCTTGCTGAACACCTTGGCGAGATTGGCATACATCGACAAGAAGGGGGGGTTCCCACCATTCTCCCATACCCCGTTACTCCATCTCCCTTGCTCTCTATGCTCTTCTGTGCTTGTTCATGAGGGGACGGCCTAGGATGAATACCTATTCGTACCTTCTGGTAGCCCCCCTCCCACCAGATCATAGGACCCCACTTGTCCAGCCACGCCAACCCCAGGATAACAGGCTCGGTCATGGATGGGAACACTATGAACCAGAGAACCTCCCAATGAGCCCCCAGCTCCAGCCATATTGGTTCTGTTACGAGGGTGGCCGGAGGCCCCCCCCAAATAGGGATCCATCCACCTGCTTGAATATCACAGGACTGGCTAGCTGCCGCACTCTGATCCCCAAGTCAGTGACTACAGCCCTACTGAACAGGCAACGGGTGCATCCAGAATCCCCACAGTGGCCTGTCTGTGGACCCATCAAGGTGATAGGGATGACAAATGGCCGTATGGGTTTACTCACCATTGGGTCCTTCGCTGCATCTTCCTCCCCTCCCAGCACTCTATACAGTATAACATGGCTCCTGACCGGCCCCACCCCTCACCCATCTAAACCAGCATCTGGTGTGATTGCAATGGACTTATTGATTTCAATGGACTTATTCTATATTGAGACTGGATCAATACAAATATAATTTAAATTATTTTGAAACTGATAATGGAATATATCCCAAAAGCAATTATTCTATCCATGTTGATCAATAAATGATAAGCACCAAAGTATAGTTTTAAGTGAATTCACCTACTCTACCACAATGGGCAGATGTAATTCAAATATAGAACTAGTAGACTCCCTGCTTTCATTTTAATGCCAAACAGTACTTGCTCATTAAATTTACACTCCATCCAGTTTTTCTTTACTCATGAATGTCTCCTCATGAAATAAATAAAGTGTAATTAACTAAAATTACCATAACATATGGTTATATATGTCTGTCCAAATGACCCTTGGAAAAATGGGGCTATCATTGTTGGATGGTAAGTCCCTAACCCCCGATCTGTGGATCAGCACCAGTCTGTGGCATGCCAGAAACCAGGTCGCACAAACAAGCAAAGCCCCATCCATGGGATGCAGTCAGCACAAAAATGCATGCCTCCTCCAGTCCATGGAAAAACCTCTCTCCATGGAATTGGTTCCTGGTGCCCAAAAGGTTGGGAGAGCCACTGTATTAGATAATAACAATTAAATAGGCAGCTATGTACAGCATCTGTGCTTCAACAGCAGAATACGTCTTATTAGGAACAGCCAATCAGAGTTCTTAGTTACTTCTCTGTAACTCAGAAGTATCTAACTTCCTAGTGCTGGAAATTAGGGACATATAATATGATCCAATGAGATCATATTATATAAGGGAATTCTAGTCCAAGAGTGAATTCCACAAGTGATTTAAAAAGGCCTCTATTTCTGGACCACAATATTCTGAGTAGTGGAACCAGCAGTATCTAACACAATGCTCTCCACTTTTTTCCTTTTCATTTCTAAGGCAGCACCACAGTTAAAATCATGATGTTGTACCATATGTGGCTTGTACTTCATAGGTATATGTTAACTCCATAGTAAGTAGGAATTTATAAACAAACTGAAAGTATTTCTCATACTGTATATGGAGCATTTTTTTATTTTCAGCAAGTGTGAAAGTTTCTGTGTAGAGCAGTCATATTGAAGAAAGAATTGTAATTTCTTAAAAAATACACAGCAAACTTAGGTGGTAAATATGGAAGACTTTTTAACCACAGTTTTCATGTATCTATGAACATTCCAATATTTTTTAAAAAATAATACTAGGCAGAAATTAGTGAGGTGGGTTACTTATACAAATACGAGATATGTGCAAGGATATTTAATTCAGAAGTGATTGTCTCTACAGAAATAAAGCTCTATCAGAGACAGAGATTTCCAGAGTTCTGTTCTCTTCTGTGATCACTGTGTTGTCATACTTTTTCCCCATCAGGAAGCACACCCACCTTAAATATAATAGCAACTTTGAATTTCCCCTTTATTTTGGCAGCTGAAATAGTCATTAGTCACCCCTTCATTCTAGTATATTCATTTTGCAGCATCACAGGTTGTGGGCTATGTATTTCCAGGATTATGTCACAGGATTAGAAAATATAGCTTTTGCAATACTGTAATCTAAAAGCTGATCTGTGATTATAAATGCATAGAACATATAGACATGACCTGCTGAATGGGTAATTTTATGACTTATCTCTTTGCCTGGGTGTGTTTGCTTGCTTGAAAGATCTACGGCAGGGGTCACCAACCTGTGGGTTGTGGCCCGGTAGTGGGCAATGGCCTGCTGGCCACTGGGCCACAGGACAGGCTAGTGCAGCAACCGGGCACAGAAATGGGCCATCACCACACTTTGGGATGCAAAAATGAGTTGCTGATGCACCTTGGGGTGAGAAAAGAGGATGCCACTGTGCCTTGGGGCGTGAAAATGGGATGCTGCTGCCATGCCTCGGTGTGAAAATGATGTGCCACGAGGTGTGAAAATGAGATGCTGCCACTGTGCCTCAGGGCATGAAAATGAGCCACCACCACACCACGGGGTGCAGAAACAAGGCGCTGTGCCACGCAAGAATAGGGTGGGGCTAGTATCATGCAGGCACTAGCCCTGTCCCATTTATGGCATGCATATAAATTGCTTCCCCCTCCCTTTTCCTCCAGTCCACCAACTAACAAAGGTTGGTGACCTCTGATCAGCATAGGTGTCAAACTTGCCATGTCACATGACATGTGACCTATTGTGATGTTTTTTGCATTGCCGGAGCTGGGATGGGTGCGGTGTCCATATGATACAACCGGCCCATGGGCCAGCAGTTTGACACATCTGATTGATGCTATATTAAAGGCAAAATTGTTCTGTACCAGCCTGCTACCGGCCCTGCAGAAAAGGCAGGGACAACCCCTTTTACAAGAAGGCAAGAGGCTGCAATTACACCTGCCAAATTTATTGCTACAAAAACAAATAGAACAAGACACGAACCAAGAAACAGGAGCTTTTCAAGCGGTTGCCTTCAGCAAACCAGCCCTCCCATGCATTCCCCCTTAAATACAGTTCAGGGCGTGGCTTCTCTCTGCCTCCTTCTGAGGAGCCCCATTGCCTTCCTCTGTTTACTCCTGATTGACTGCCTCCTGCGTCGGGCGTCCTTGAACAGGGCCAGCTGTGGGTCATCTTCATCCATGCTGTCAGGCTCACACAGCTGTGTCTGCGTCGTGACCAGATGAGAGGGGCCTGGCTGAGGGCTCTCATCAAGCTGTCCAATCCCCTCAGAAAGCTCTTCAACACCCCCCTCCTCCTCCTCCTCTGAGTCGTCCGACCCAACTGCCGAACCCACAGGCTGACCCTGAATCACAACACTATCCCGCACCGCAGGGCCCTTCCCTCGGGTCTGCCAATCCGGATGCGGTCGGGATGGAAATTGTTCATGAATCAGGTACTGGAAACGACCTTTCAGCCAATGGGAATCCCTGATGCTGGCGACCTCGTACTCGGGGGTGCTGCCTCCATCACGAGGTCCTGATGGGGGAGGTTCCACTCAGCGGAGTGGACAGGCCGGTTGCTCGGGGACCAACAGAGACCGATGAAAGACTGGGTGCACGCGCAGGGAACATGGCAGAGTTAAGTGATAGGTGACCGGATTGATGACAGCCTCGACTGGGAACGGTCCTAAATATCGGTGATCTAACTTTCTCACTGGACGTGTTGACGGTAGGTTTCTGGTGGACAACCAGACCCGATCTCCCACCGATAGTGGAGGCGTATCCCGTCTTGACCGATCAGCAAACCTTTTGTAATCGGCCTTGGCCTTCTCTAACTATCGTCACACCAATCGATGGATCGCCTGTAACTCTGCCATGAAGTCGTTTGCTGCCGGCTCTGGTGAGTCCACGGGAGAAAGGGGAAAAAATCGGGGGTGATATCCCACATTGGCCAAGAACGGCGTCATCTGTGTGGAGGTGTGCTGCGAATTGTTAAATGCAAACTCAGCTATGGCCAGATAGTCCACCCAATTGTTTTGCTGCAGATTAACGTAGCAGCGCAGATATTGTTCCAGGATACCGATGACCTTCTCGGTTCCCCCATCAGTTTGAGGATGATGCGCGGACGAGAGGCAAATCTAAATATCCAACGCATGCATCAACTCCTGCCAGAAGCGGGCTGTAAACTGGGTCCCCCTATCAGAGACGACTCTATCAGGGAGACCGTGCAGCCGAAACACCTGCTGAATGAACATACGACTAGTGGCGCGGGCTGACGGTAAGCCGCGACAGGGGATGAAGTGCGCCATCTTGGTCAGCATGTCCACCGCCACATACACTGTCGTAAAACCAGAGGATGGGGGTAAATCCATCAGAAAGTCCATGGACACAGCCCCCCAGGGTCTTTTGGGTGTCGGCAAGGGCTGTAGTAATCCAGGCGGGGCCCCTGTCGCTGACTTGGCCTGCCTGCATGGGATGCAGGAAGTGACATAGGACTGGATGTCGTGTCAGACTCGGGGCCACCAGAAGGTATGGGAGACCAGGTTCAGGGTCTTGAACAGGCCAAAATGCCCCGCCGCCGGGTTATCGTGACACTGGCTGAGGATGAGTCCCCTGAGTGGCCCTCCCGGAACGTAGAGCCGGTCACAATAATACAAGAGTCCATCCGTGACCATCCAAGGAGAATCTGGCCCCACCTCCTCCTTCCGCTGAGCCACCCACACCTCCTGCTGCTGTGCCTCCCGGATCCGAGCCCGTATATCAACCGGCTCCCGCACCGCAGCAAAAGACTCGACGGGGATCACTGTCCTGGGCAGAAGCTTGTCTTCCACTTGGGAATATTCAGGCTTCCTGGACAGAGCATCCGCTCTTTGATTGTGCCCGCTAGGTATGTACCGAACTCGGAAGTCGAACCTCACAAAGAAAAGAGACCACCGGATCTGGTGTTGGTTCAAATTCCAAGCGGTCTGCAGGCTTTCCAAATTCTTATGGTCTGTCCAGACCTCGATTTGATGCCGCGCTCCCTCCAGATGATGCCTCCAGGCCTCGAACGCCACTTTGATGGCCAGCAGCTCCATCTGCCAGATTGTATAATTGCGCTCCAAAGGGTTCAGTTTTCGTGAATGGTACGCGCAAGGGAAGAGGGTACCACTGGGCGTCATTGCCTGGAGTAACACCGCCCCAATGGCAATGTCGGAGGCGTCCGCCTCCACGACAAACGACCGTTGCGGGTCAGGATGCTTCAAGATGGGCTCCTTCATGAAGGCTTCCTTCAAAGTCTGGAAAGCCCGTTGTTCTGGAGCATTCCACTGGAACCGAGTCTTCTGCAGGAGCCAGGTGAGGGGGGCTGTCAAGGCAGCAAACCCAGGGATGAAAGTTTGGTAATAGTTGGCGAACCCAAGAAGTCGCTGAACATCCTTCACGTGACGCGGGGGTTGCCAACTCTGCAAAGACTCAACCTTACTTGGCTCCATGGCGATGCCCTCAGGAGAAATGCGGTGACCCAGGAAATCGATGGTCACCCGGTAGAACTGGCACTTCTCCAACTTGGCAAACAGCCGATGTTCTCGGAGTCGCTGCAGGACCTGATGGACATGTTGATGGTGCACCTCACGCGATGGGGAGTAGATCAGGATGTCGTCCAAGTAGATCACGACAAACTGATCCAACAAATCCCGGAAAATGTCGTTCATGAAATGCTGAAACACAGCGGGGACGTTGTTCAGGCTGAACGGCATCACCGTGTACTCAAAATGTCCATAGCGAGTATCAAACGCCGTCTTCCACTCATTACCCAGCCGAACCCTGACGAGGTTGTAAGCTCCACGCAGGTCCAGTTTCGTGAAGATCTTAGCCTCCCGGAGTCGGTCCAAGAGTTTGGGGATGAGGGGCAGCGGGTAACAATTGCACACCGTGATGGTGTTGAGTTTCCTATAATTGCAGCAAAGCCGCAATTCGCCCGACTTCTTTTTGACAAAGAGCACGGGTGCAGACACTAGCGAGGACGAGGGCCGGCTGAAACCGCGAGCCAAATTCTTCTCCAGAAAGTCCCGCAATGCAGCCAACTCAGGGTCCGACATGAAGTACAAACGCCCCACTGGGAGAGGCGCATCAGGGACTAATGAGCCTTGGTGGAGCAGTGGGCTAATGCCTCCTTAAGTAACACCAGCTGCCTGCACTTAGTGCAGGTTTGCATCCCACCAGGCTCAAGGTTGACTCAGCCTTCCATCCTTCAGAGGTAGGTAAAATGAGGACCCAGATTGTTGGGGGCAATAAGCTGACTTTGTAATAATGCCGCTTGGGTGTGTGTGTGAAAGCCCTAACAAGCAGGCATATACATAGAATGAAAGCTACTGCTAAGCTTGTAAGCCGCCCTGAGTCTTCGGAGAAGGGCGGGATATAAATGTAATAAAAATTTAAAAAAAATTAAAAAATAAAAAAATAAAAAAATAAAAATAAATCAATGGGGCAGTCATAGGGCCTGTGCGGGGGTAATTGATCCGCCTCTGTCTCGCTGAACACATCAGCAAAGTCGGACAGTTCGGGAGGCAAGGAAACCCCTGGGGAACCCTCCACCTGACCGGCACAGATATGGTGAGAGTGGTCCACGCACTGCAAGCTTGGGAAGGTGACCAGGTTCTGTGACCAATAGATCTGTGGGTCATGCGCCCGGAGCCACGCCAGTCCCAAGACCACGGGGAAATGCAGATCTGAGGTGATATAGAACTGGATGGCCTCCAAATGGGAACTGATGGCCATACATAATGGTTGCGTGGTGGCCGTAATTGGTCCAGACAGGAGCACTCAACCATCGATAGTCTCCACTAACATGGGCGGATCCACTGGGCACTGGGGAACAGCCCATTTGGCCACAAAGGCTGAGTCCATGAAATTTGTGGTAGCCCCAGAGTCAATTAAGGCATGGACTGGAATCCCCTATGGCTTGCCAGGAAGGATCAGACGTGCCTCCAATATCAGATGCCGTGGAGGTCCACAGGCAGCATCGGAAAGACGTCGCTCAGTGTTGTTGTGGGACGCCTGATCTATCACACCGTCTAGATCGGGCTCGGGGCGTTTCCCGACAGAAAAGTAGGGGACTTTCTCGGGGCAGACTCGGTCACTGATGCCTGCTGTCACTTCTTTGGGCAAAAAGCAGCCAAATGTCCAGGGTCCCCGCAGTAAAAACACAACCCCTCCGATAGTCGTCTGTTCATTTCAGTCACCAATAGACGAGACCTGGCAGCACCCAGCTCCATTGGCTCCTCCCTTTGAACTAGGGGCTCACGCACAACAGGGGCTGCAGGGGTCTGTGGGGTGCCACGGCGACTCCTTCGCTGCTGCAACCGAGCATCGATCCGCAGGCAGAGATGGATCAGCCCATTCAGGTCTGAGGGAATATCCACACGGGCCAGCTCATCCAACATCTCCTCCGACAATCCATCCTGGAAGGCATCCACGAGCGCAGCCTCATTCCAGGCGGAATCCTGGCTAAGCAGCCAAAAATCACTGATATAGCCCTGTAGGGGGCGTTGACCCTGCCTCAGAGCTTTCAGGTGACGAGTAGCAGTCTGAGTCTTTATATGGTCCTCATACATCAGACGCATATGATCACAGAACCCCACAAAGTTGTCCAACAATGGACTAGGTTGAGCCAGCAGAGGCGTGCCCCAACGAGCTGCATCACCTGAAAGAAGGCTTAACACAAACCCCACCTTATCCCGGTCAGTGGGGAAATCAGCTGTTCTCACGCTGATAAAGAGCTGGCATTGTCCCAGGAAAGCAGGAAACAGTTCTGGATTGCCAGTAAATTTATCCGGCATTGCAACTTGGCATTTTCTCCTGGGTGGGGGTGATGGTGGGGGTGCAGCATGGACCTGAGCTTGCAGTTGAGCCACCTGAGCTGCCAACAAAGTGAGTTGCTGGGTGAGCTGGGCATTCTCAGCACGTAGCTGCTCCATAATATTAGTAAGGGGTGGGAGGCTGAAGGCAAACTGTTCTGTACCAGCCTGCTACCGGCCCTGCAGAAAAGGCAGGGACAACCCCTTTTACAAGAAGGCAAGAGGCTGGAATTACGCCTGCCAAATTTATTGCTACAAAAACAAATAGAACAAGACACGAACCAAGAAACAGGAGCTTTTCAAGCGGTTGCCTTCAGCAAACCAGCCCTCCCATGCATTCCCCCTTAAATACAGTTCAGGGCGTGGCTTCTCTCTGCCTCCTTCTGAGGAGCCCCATTGCCTTCCTCTGTTTACTCCTGATTGACTGCCTCCTGCATCGGGCGTCCTTGAACAGGGCCAGCTGTGGGTCATCTTCATCCACGCTGTCAGGCTCACACAGCTGGGTCTGCGTCGTGACCAGATGAGAGGGGCCCGGCTGAGGGCTCTCATCAAGCTGTCCAATCCCCTCAGCAAGCTCTTCAACACCCCCTCCTCCTCCTCCTCTGAGTCGTCCGACCCAACTGCCGAACCCACAGGCTGACCCTGAATCACAACAAAAATATCTTGTGGGTTACTTAAATTCTCCCCAGCTGTTTGAGGCAAGCAGTATCTGTTCCTTTAACTTCAAAGCTAGAACACCCATCAAAATTATGACTTCAAAGCTAGAACACCCATCAAAATTATTCTGCAGTCTTGGTGGTAGAAAGACTGTCTTGTTTCTTAGTTCCTGCTTCATCCTGAATAATGGACCTTTGCCCATTATTTGTGACATCAACTGTGTAATGGTTTGCATTTTCACAGATTTGGGGCTAGGAGAGGGAGCATTTTCCTTAGTTCCCAAAGTCCCTAAAGTTTGAGGGGCTGTTACTTAGAGGAGGGGGTTAACTTATTCTCCAAAGCACATGAGAGCAAGACAAGAAGTAACAGATGCAAGGTTATCAAAGAGACTATCAACCCAGAATTAAGGAAAAGTTTTCTGTCAGTTAGAACAATCAATCAGTGGAATGGCTTGCCTTCAGAAACTGTGGGTGCCCCATCACTGGAGGTTTTTAAGAAGAGACTGGACAGCCATTTTTCTGAAATGGTATAGGGCACAGGTGTCAAAATTGCCATGTCACGTGATGTTTCATGACGTATCACAACTTTTTTCACATTGCCAGAGCGGGGTGGACATTGCCTCCCCATGATGCAACCAGCCCATGGGCCGGCAGTTTGACACCCCTAGTATAGGGTCTTTTGCTTGAGGAGTGGGGTTGAACTAGAAGACCTCCAAGGTTCCTTCACTAACCTGGTTACTCTGTATTCTGTAATTCTGTCCCTAAAGATGGGGTATCAGTACCAAAAATATTGTTTAATATAGACACGTCCAACCTGTGGTCAGAGGCTACATGCAGTCTAGACAGCTAGTAATGTGTCCCTACAAGTTTGTCAGTTTTTAACATTATTATGTGCACTTACAGCTAGTCTACTACTTATAACTGTAATTGAGACCAAAATTTCTCATGTTAAGCAATACTGTGGTTAAGTGAGTTTTGCCCCATTTTATGACCTTTCTTGTCACAGTTGTTAAATGAATCAATGCAGCTATTAAATTAGTAACACTGTTTTTAAAAGAATCTGGCTCCCCTATTGACTTTCCTTGTCAGAAGGTCACAAAAGTCATTACATGACTCTGGGACATTGCAATCGTCATAAATATGAGCCAGTTACCAAGCATCCAAATTTTGATCATTGGGATGCTGCAAAAGTCGGAAGTGTGAAAAATGGTCATAGGTTGCTTTTTTCCAGTGCTGTTGTAACTTTGAATGGTCATTAAAAATGGTTGTAAGTTGTGGACTACCTGTGTATATTTTAACTATATTATATATTTAATGTATTGCTCAAGACAATTCCTCTTCACCCAGTGCAGCCAAGACAAGCCAAAAGTTTTAATACCATCAATACCAAACAGATTAGGAATTAGTGTGAAGATTTTTTTTTGTCCTAAATGTCTAGCGCAATTTTAGATTTCGCCTTTCAAACTTCTTATCCTATTTTTTGTAACATCTGGAAAACAGTTCTGGAGCAATTGAAAGCTTGCAAATCCTTTTGGGACACTGTGGTTGACTGAGGTCATCCACAGATTGGGACACAAATCAAGTATCATTTATATAGAGAGGACACCTACCCCCATTCTCTTTCCCACCAAAGCCTGACCAAAGACAGGTAGCAGTTGCTGCTTTAAAACAGGGCCTCTGTGGGCTAAAGAAAATGCAAGCTGACACACAGATGGAAACACATTTTATAAAGGTTTGTCTCACTTATTCTTGGATGGCAGAGGAGTTGCATACCTCCTAAAGATTCCAGAAATCTTTTTTATTTTTTCCAAGCCTGTGGAATATTAGCAAAAGATGAATAAAGGAACTTGGGGCTCCATTTATTTATCCAACTGGCCTGTATGGAAAGACTTGGATTGAGAACAGCAATCTGGTGGTCAGCACTCTCTCTGGATCCCCACCCCAGATGTTCCTATAGAAAAATGAGTACTCACCTCTCTCCTGAAAGTGGCAGATTTGCTGGTGTTTGCCTGGGCTTCCACAGATCTTATATAATCCCCTGAATTACACAAGCAACTTCTCCCTTCTCAGTACAGTACAGATGCTACCTGTTGTTTTTGCACTCTTGCCAGGCTGGTTGGCTCAGTGTCAATCAACAGGAGCCGCCCAGAGGAACTCAACCCTGCTCTCAGACTTGGTTGACCTTTGAAGGGAGATTCCTTGAGTGCTCAACACAGGGATCTGGCACAGTTCTGCTGGGAGTCACAATGAGGGCAACCAGGAACAGCTATGCAGGAACTTGCTTGCCCCTCTGGAATTGAGATGGGTGTGTTAGGCCTATTGAGTGTGGTGGAGGCTTGGTTTGCTAAACTTTCCCAAAGCCAAATGTATGAGAGCAGGGTAGAGGAGGGTTCTTTTTGATGCTGTGTTTGATCAAGGCATTATCTGTCTTCCTTCTTCACTAGCTCATAAATATTTCTGTGTTTTGTGCATAACACCTTTCTTTTACTCCTGATTCCTTGTTCCTGAAACCCAACTAAGTCACAAACTTTATTTTCAATGTTGGTTAAAGGGAGTAGGAATTCCCCCAGCACAAAGCCTTTAATAAAGGTCCAGTGATTATTAATTTAAGGAAGTTAAACGTTATCTGGTCCATGGATGTCCTTCACTGGACAAATGAACATTTTTAAATACAATTCCAGCTCTTGCATCTCCTCACCAAGCCTCCAAAATCTCCAATCCTCATGCAGAGTTTTTCCCCCCCCTATCCTTACAACAGTCTCTCAGTATAAATAGAGCAGCAAAATAAAGTGGTGGTGATGGCAGGTGGTAGGTGGGTGGAGACAGTCAGAACTGGAGTTAAAGAGTCTTTGGAAATGAATTAAATGGAAGGAGTTGGTGTGAGGGACTTTCAGCCTTTGCTAAATTAATGTATGGCCTTTATTAAGGATTAATGACCTGTTCTGCAATAGGACTTGAGAGGAACTGCTCTTTGCCAAATGAAAATCAGATTACAAGGTTCATTTTAGGCTACTAGAGATAGAATCTGGGTATAGGGTTTACAGCTTCCTTGTCAACTTTAGCAGGTCACAGCTAACCAAAAAGGTTTCCTTTAGGAGCAAATAATCGATTGAAGGCCCTGAGTATAGGACCTTTGCAATCATAATCAAGGGTGATGGTGATGATGATGATGATGATGATGATGATGATGATGATACTCTGAGTTCCAGGAAAATAATGACATACCTAGAAGGAGCACTTCTTCTCCCCCTTCTCTTTCCTGAGTAAAGGATCAGTACAACTCTTGTTCTGTCTACTGTCTGAACTGATATACAACTCACCCACATATAGTAATTAAAAAACTAGTATACATGTTCTAATGACTAGTTTGCACATATTAGTACACTTACTGACTGAAACCACAAACTGATAATTATATTTAAATTAGTACTCACAGACTCAGTAAGGACAAACATAACATTTATTCATTATTGTTTAAATATACAGCATTAATACCTGTCATGAAATAGGGATAAGCAGAAACCAAGGATTTTAAAGTGCACTAATCAGCAATTACCCACCCCAATTCTGAGCTTTGTCCCTTCCATCCCTGAGCCTCTGATTATCTCCAACTCACCCCAACTGTTTATTTCCTCCTTCTCTGTCTTTTGAATGCCCTGCAACCTGGGGATGCTGCAGCCATCCCAGCCCAGTCCCAACCAAAGATGTCCTGGCCCCTCTGTACTCTGAGACCCCTGCTACCCTGTGCTCTGCAGCTCCAGCTCACCTTCACCATTTTCTTGCTCCTGCTGCTGACAAGGCATACTTGGCTGGGCTGGGCTAGGCAGGGCTTGATCAGCAGCTGGAGCAAGAAAATAACAAAGGTGAACTGAGGCTGCGGAGCTCAGGGCAGCAAGGGTCTCAAGGGCAATTGTGGCTGAGACTGGGCTGGGCTAATTGTGGCCTTCCAGAGCATGGCAAGCCAACCAGAGCTGCACAATTCTGTGGCTGCTTGCTATCCCACAGGTAGGATGCAGGGTTGCCAAAGAGCAGAGATGGGGGTGAGATAGGTGTGTGTGTGTGGGGGGGGAGTTGGAGTGATCTTGCAGTAGTAAGTGCAGACTGGCTGCCAAGCATCTGAATTTTGATCATGTAACAAAGGCAAAGGCCATGACTTCAATTATGGTTCATGTCCAGGTTTTTTTCAGCAACTTTCAACTTTGAACTGTTGCAGAAGGAATGGTGGTTAAGTCAAAGGCTACCTTTAGTTGTATGGGTCTGCATCCCTCCTTCTGAAGTGTTTGTACCTTGATGACTCCCCTGAAGCTTCATTATTTCACATTATTTTAACTTCACTAGTACCAAAATGGGTTATGGGAAGAGAGTAGGAAAATCAGCCCAGAGAACCTCTGGCCAAAACCTGAAATCAAGCCCCTCTCATTCCTGGTCCAGTGCCCAAATTAGAAATTTCTTGGCTGGCAGCAAAGCTAAAACTCATTCAGTTTATCTATAATTACTGGCACACTTAGAAATCAGTTAATCCTATTTGATAATGAGGCAGAATAGGGATTAGCAAGGGGACAACAATTTCCATGGCCCATTGTTTGGGGCTGATTCAAAGAGGAGCGGGGAGCATTTTAATTCAGCAAACTAAATGAATCACCTCTCCAAGGTTTCAGGAAAAGTCTTTTTTTCAAGGTTCCAGAAGTTGTTCAGAGATCTGTTCTGCCACTGAATGTGTGGATATATTTACACAATAGTTATTCATTAATTTTCTTTTGAGATTCCCGTAAACTTCTTCCTTCTCATGTGTCCTCATGAGACTGCACTTGAGATTCACCCTTAACCACATTGGTATAAAATACAGTAATGTTTTTCCTCTTATTCCAACATACGTTTATCATGAATACAAATTGACATGGTGCCCTACTCACCTTTGTATTGGTAGCATAGCCAAGTGTCCCTAATAGATAGAATCATCCTGGTGTGGAGACAACGTCTCCCCTCTGATCCTTGGGTTACTCTACTTTGAGTTGGGGGACAGTCTGGTTCTTTCAAACTTGGCTCTCACCTTCCCCCACACATATCTTCCAGTCTCTTAGTTGGCTCAGAAATTTGAGACAACTTTAGTTGTGAAGTGCTTTCTTCTTCCCACACTAATCAGCTATTGTTTGGGCCCCTTCTGAAGAAACTATAATGCTGCTCCAGAAGAAACATGGGGTTAAGCACAATTCATCTCTTTCTGAATATATGTTTAGTGTTTGAATGACTTTTGTGTAAAATTGCTTCGTCCGCAGAAGAAATACGCAAGACAGCTGGCTAACGAAAACCTTTTATTGACAAGAACCGGGTGAGGAACAGTCTCGCAATGCCTCTATTTATATCCCCAGCCGGCCGACTAGCAACCAATCAGGGCTGTGCCGGTTTCCCGCTAGTCAGTGCGGAAATCGGTGATGGTGAGCTTTGACAGCTCGGAGCTGTCAAGCTGTCTTGTGCCTGCACAGTTACAGGCGGTTTTGACAGCAGAGAGCTGTCAAACGGTAGTGCTTGCGTAGTGGCTAATGGCAGCTTTTGACAGCTGTCAAAAGCTGCTGAAGGGTTTTACCTCATAACTGTTAACATGTGAACACAATCATTAAACATAACATATTAATACACAACACCCCTTACCGCTCCCCTGAATTGGTGGGGTAATCCTTCCGGTTGTTTTTTCGTTGAGTGCCCCAATCATAGTCACTTAAGTAGGCCAGGGGTTTCCTGGTTCTATTCGAACACCGGAGGGGCGTTGCTGTCATTGGCTCCGCTTCTGCAGGTTCTGGACTTGGATCTGGTGCGAGAGCTTCGAGAGTCCCTTCGTTAGAGGTGCTGGGTGTGGGGGGGTGTTTGTTCTTGGAGTGGTGCATGGCATTGAATTTTCCCTGCTTCCCCTTTCCTCCCAGTTTTGCGGGCTGCGTTGTCGCAATTGATCGATGTGTCGACGTAGGTGGCAGTTCTTACCGGCATCAATTATGTATGATAAGGGTCCGGTTTGTTCAATTACAACCCCCTGAATCCATTTGTTTCCTGCCCCATAGTTTCTAGCCCAGACGGTTTGGCCGTTGGCCAGGGTTCTATGCGGAATGGGTTGGACTGGTTCTGCCGTTGTCCTGTCCGGGTGTAATCTGTCAAGTCTGGTCATGAGTCGTTTCCCCCAACACAGTTCTGCCGGTGATTTTCCGGTGGACGTGCAGGGGGTGGTGTGTTGTGCCAGTAAGAATTGCACCAACCTGCGGTGCCAGTTTCCTGTGACGATTTTTTGAAGTGCATCCTTGGTGGACTTTACCATCACCTCAGCCAAGCCATTAGACGAGGGGTGGAACAGAGCCGTTGTGATTTGTCTAATAGAGTTCTCCGTGGTGAAAGTCTGGAATTCATGGGAAGTAAATTGGGTGCCGTTATCGGATACCAAGACATCGGGCAGGCCATGTGTGGCAAAAAGCCCCCTTAGTACCTGTACTGTGGCAGTCGTAGTCATGCTACTGACTGGCATGACCTCCAGCCACCTGGAGTAGCTGTCAACCACTATTAAAAATACCTGTCCTTGCAAGGGTCCCGCAAAGTCTAAGGGATTTTTGGTTGTCTCCCATCTGTGGATGGGGGCTTGTGGTTGTGCGGGTCTGCCAACCTGGCAAGGGTAGCAGCCGGCTACATGTGTCTCGATTTCTGTATCTATGCGAATTTCCCTACAACCTACCAGCATACACCTTGCCGACTTCCAAAGAACCCCGATCCTACTTAAGGGTAAAGCCAAAATTCCGGTGGAATTTAGGCAGTTAAGGGGATTCCTAACGATTTTAGTTACGCAGGGAAACCGAACCAGTCTGCTAGGTCTTGACTGGTTCGAAGCATTAGGAATCGCGTTAACAGGAATTAACACAACCCAGTCCACCAGCCTTGAAGCTGTCTGCCAGCAGTTCGCAGACGTCTTTGATGGCTCATTAGGTAAATATACAGGCCCCCAGTATCACTAAAATTAAACCCCGAGATATTACCGATAAGAATAAACGCTAGGAGAGTTCCGTTCGTGCTCAAAAGCAAAATTGAGAACGAACTGGACCGACTCGTTAATTTAGGAGTTTTAGAACCAGTCGAAGGGGGTGAATGGGAAACACCAATTGTGACCCCAATTAAATCTAACGACCAAATAAGAATTTGCGCCGACTATAAGGCCACCCTAAACCGAGCGTTGAATTCGCACGCTTACCCCGTCCCAGCAGTGAAAGACGTCCTCGCAGCCATTAGATCCGGCGCCATTTTTGCAAAATTGGACTTGGCGCAGGCGTATTTGCAACTACCTGTCACCCAGGGAACTGCCAACGCACAGACCATCGTCACGCATCGCGGAGCTTTCAAAGTGAATCGTTTACAATTCGGCATATCCGCAGCCCCAGGAATTTTCCAGGAAATTATGGAAAAAACCAGGGACCTAGGGGGCTTTTTCCTGTTGGTCGTGGTCGGACCTGTACCTGCAGATGTCACCTCCAATTCATGCAGGTTCTCCCAGTTCTGGCTACAACATACGGCTCTGAGGTGTCCTGTTTTTCCACAGCCGTGGCATTTGGCGCTGCGGAAACAGCAGGATGCTCTTGGGTGGTTGCCACCACAGCTGGCGCATTTGGCTCGGATGCCTTGCTGAGTGGTGCTTTTGCTATTTGGAGGGCCCCCTTGGTTGTCATGTTGTGTCTTGAGTTTTTTAAACCTCCGTTGGACGGCGTCTATGTTGGTGGAGACGTCGTTCTCTCCAAAGTCGCTGTGGGCGATGTCCTCCTGGTGCACAGACCCGTATGGTCCATTGTCCGGTGGTCCCAGTTTCTCGCAGTGGCTATGTTCATAAGCCACTACTTCCATGGAGACCTCGGCCAAGGTCCAGGTGGGCTTAGTGATCAGCTTCTTCTGTAGGCACTTGTCCTTCAGCCCGATGACTACCTGGTCGCGGATCCGGCATCGGCGTGCAGCATGCCTGACTCTTGCTATGAAGTCGGTGGCGGATTCATCGGGGAGTTGACAGCGCCGCGCGAATTTTACGTGCCAGAATAGTTCAGATTTGGTCGGCATGAAATGCTTACTCAGTCCTTCTGATAGCTCAGCATACGGTATGGAGGCGATGGGCTCTGGACTGAAAAGTCCTACGGCCACATCATACACGGCTGGTCCGCTGAGGCAAAGGAGCGCCGCTGCCTTGGCCCGGTCGTCCGTGATCTTGTTGACCAGCAGGAACCCTTCTACCTGGCCCCAATGTGACTCCCAGCACTCGGGATGGCGAATGTTGAATTTGCGGATGTGACCGAGGTTGGCCATGCTGTCCCGGTTGTGGGTACTGCTTCGCGGTGTGTGGAAGTTGAACTTCCCGCCGGTGACTTCAGCCGTGACTAGCTCTGAACCGTGGGAAAAAATCTCTTTTTTCCCTCGGCTAGTGACTTCAGCTATGCAAAGCAGTATATCCCATCCTCGTCGCCAGTGCTTCATCCACAGAAGAAGTACACGAGACAGCTGGCTAACAAAAACCTTTTATTGACAAGAACCGGGTGAGGAACAGTCTCGCAATGCCTCTATTTATATCCCCAGCTGGCCGACTAGCGACCAATCAGGGCTGTGCCAGTTTCCCGCTAGTCAGCGCGTACCAATCGGCGATGGTGAGCTTTGACAGCTCGGAGCTGTCAAGCTGTCTTGCACCTGCACAGTTACAGGCGGTTTTGACAGCAGAGAGCTGTCAAACAGTAGCGCTTACGCAGTGGCTACTGGCAGCTTTTGACAGCTGTCAAAACCTGCCGAAGGGTTTTACTTCATAACTGTTAACATGTGAACACAATAATTAAACATAACGTATTAATACACAACAAAAATGATCTTATATAAAGCACTAGTACAAAATCAGGGATGTTGTAAGGAATGACTCATGTCAAAAATATATGAAGAACAGCTGCAGGACTTGGGTTTGGCTAGTCTAAAGAAAAGCAGAAATAGGAGTGGCATGATAGTAGTATTCCAGTATTTGAGGGGCTGCCACAAAGAAGAGGGCGTCAAAGCACCAGGGGCCAGGACAAGAAACAATGGTTGTAAACTGACCAAAGAGAGAAACAAAGGATTAAGGAGAAACTTCCTAACAGTGAGGAAAATTAACCAGTGGAACAGCTTTCCTTCAGAAATCATGGGTGCTCCATCACTGGAGGTTTTTAAGAAGAGACTACACCAGGGGTGTTAAACTGCCGGCCCACGGGCCGGACGCGTCACGACGAAACCGCGCCCACCCCATTGCCGGCAATGGGGGAAAAGCTCCAATACGTCACATGACGTCACATGACATCGTGCGTTTGACATGCCTGGACTAGACAGTCACTTGTCTAAGATGGTATATATTATGTACTGGGCTCTTGTGATACACCACGTGGGTTGCTGGAGCAGCTAACGGCTCTCCAGCAACCCAGGCTACCAGTCTCCTGTGCTGCAATTGGCTATCCCCAGGCGGCAATGGTTGATTCAAACCTATTGGCTGCCGCCTAGGGGCTAGACTATATATTCCGGCTGGTTACAGCCTTTT
Organism: Vipera ursinii; assembly: GCF_947247035.1. Lineage (NCBI taxonomy): Eukaryota > Metazoa > Chordata > Lepidosauria > Squamata > Viperidae > Vipera > Vipera ursinii. The sequence goes on from NC_139513.1 coordinate 179,090,510, forward strand.
CCTCAGTAAGTTCCAGCAAATAATAAATAATGAGTTATCCTGTACTCAGCTTCGCGTCGTCATTCCTGCACCAAAGAACCCGCTATTTAACAGTGGCGACGAAGGTGGGATCCTGCTTCGCTGATTAAAGAGCTGAAGTCCACGAGGGAAAGGCAGCACACGCCGGAGGGAAGAGGCATTTTCCCCCCCTCTCTCAAGGCCAGCTAGCAAGCTACACTAGCAGCCTCGCAGACTCATTCCCTGAGCCTAGAAGCAGGATCCGGATGATAGCAGGAACCTGAAAGAAGAATGCCAAAGGTCGGCAAACAAAGAGAATTCGACACAAAACACCCGGAGGAACGGCCATCTTATCTTTTGCAAGTAGAAAACTACCTCAGAGCCAATCAGATTGCGGAAGAAGGACTGAAGGCCGCAATGCTACTTTGCATGTGCGGCCCAGCAACCTTTGATTTGGCCAAGAATCTTTTCACGCTGACACCAATCGAGGCAGTCTCCTACGCAGATCTAAAAAAGAAGCTAACCCGGCACTTCCAGCCCAAGATGTCTGAGATAGCTTGGCGGTTCAAGTTCAACCAAAGAATGCAGCTACCCAGGGAGACAGCTTCGGAGTTCATAGTGGGCCTAAGACAGGCCACACGCCTATGCAAATTCTCAAATTTAGAAGAACGACTAAGAGACCGGGTCGTCTGTGGCCTACGGGACAGAACGCTTCAGCAGAGACTATTTGCTAGGCCCAATTTAATGTTTTCTGAAGCACAGGATAAGGTGATGGCCGACAAAGCCACCAGGGGCACAGTGCAGACAGTTCAGCCCACCAAATGTTCAAAAGTCAAAGGATCGATCCATCTTGAGGTCGCCAAATGCACCAGAGAATCGTCAGAGGAAAAAGAACCTGAAATCAACCGACTCCAAAAGCAACCCAACACGCAACACCAGAACAGCCACCAGCGAGAAGACAGTTACAAGGCAGTTCTCTTACCGAGATGTAAGGGGTGCGGTGGCAACCATCTTCACGCCAATTGCAGATTTCGTTCAGCCACATGTAGAGCTTGCGGATGGACAGGCCACATTGCGGTGGTTTGCAGAGCCCGCCAGAAAGACCAGCCACCCAAACACCAGTTGGAAGCACCGACTAGGAGAGGTACTGGGGCCCAGGGTCCAGTTAGTGTGGGATTCTTCAGGAGCCATAGAAGCGTATGCCGCTCCGGGGCTTGACGCCCCCTCAAACCCAAACTTAAGCTCTTCGTAGAGCTACAAGGAGTTCCATGTAAGATGGAATTAGACTCCGGCTCTGCATTCTCCATCATTTCTCAAGACAATTTTAACTTTGTGTGTAGACGCCGTAACAATTGGGCCAAACTAAGACCCTCAGATATCATTTTAATGGATTTTCAAAATGCTCACGTTATAGTTAAGGGAGACGCCACTTTGTTGGTAAAGTTTAAAGGGTTTTTGGGGTACCTGGATGTAATAGTAGTAGGGGGCCAGAGAACGAGTCTCATTGGACTTGATTGGTTTGATGCCTTAGGTATTCAGATTACTGGCATAAACCGGACACAAACTGCAGACCTCATGTCAGTGTGTGAGGAATATGCAGATGTTTTTGATTCAACCCTAGGGACATACACAGGCCCGCCTATCTCATTTAAGTTAGATCCCAACATAGTCCCAATCAGGGTTAAGCCTTGCAGGGTCCCCTTTGCTTTAAAACATAAAATTGATTCCAAAATTGATAAGCTTGTAGAACAGGGCATGTTACAGCCTGTTGATGGGGGGGAGTGGGAAACTCCTATTGTCACTCCACTTAAAGCCAACGGGGAAATTCACATTTGTGCTGACTATAAATGCACATTAAATAAGGCCCTCAAGCAACACTCTTACCCAGTCCCAGTGGTCAACCATATTTTAGCCTCCTTGCAAGAGGGGACTATTTTTGCTAAACTTGATTTAGCACAGGCCTATCAGCATTTGCTGGTTGACGAGGCCACAGCCACGGCTCAAATGATCGTGACTCACAAAGGGGCATTCAAGGTTAAACGCTTACAGTTTGGAGTCAGTGTTGCACCAGGTATTTTCCAAGGGATCATGGAACATACACTTAAGGGTATTCAGGACGTCTGCCCTTATTTTGATATTCTTATTGCAGGGGAATCCCCAGAAGTGTTGGCCAGAAGGCTCAGGGCTGTTTTGCAGAGGTTTCTCGAAGCAGGCCTCAAATTAAAAAAGAACAAGCGTAGTATTGGGGTTTCTTCAACAGAATTCTTGGGTTTCCACATTGATGCTAACGGCATTCACCCCGCTGATTCTAAAGTGAAGGCCATTAAAATGGCTCCTAGGCCCAAATCAAAAGGACAGCTACAAGCATTCTTGGGTCTCCTAATTTTCTATCACACATTTCTACCTCATAAGGAAGCAATAGCAGAGCCCCTCCACAGGCTTCTTGACAAAAAAGCTCCATGGAAATGGACTAACTTACACGAAAAAAGTTTCCAGGACTTAAAAGCACTACTGTCAGAAAAGTCCACTGTAACTCATTATATAGAGTCTAAACCTGTATGTCTTGCATGTGATGCATCTCCCTATGGGGTGGGGGCAGTTTTAAGCCACATAGAAAAAAAATGGGAAACAGGTCCCTATGGCATTTTACTCAAGGACTTTGTCCTCTGCTGAGCGCAACTATGCTCAGATTGACAAAGAGGCCCTGGCCATCGTTGCTGGAATAAAAAAATTCCATGATTATTTTTATGGCAGGGATTTCAGTCTACACTGACCACAAACCTCTGTTGGGACTGTTCACAACAGACAAACAAACCCCCCACATACTATCTCCAAGAATGTTGAGATGGTCTATTTTCCTATCTGCATACAATTTTAAATTAATTCACAAAATGGGCAAGGAAATGGGCCATGCTGATGGCCTCAGCAGACTACCACTGCCACTATTGGAACCAGATCTGTCTCCTGCTGCTAGAATATTGTCCATACAGGACATACCTGAGTTTCCTCTCCATGCAGGGGACATTGCTGCTGAAACTGCCAGAGATAAAATACTTAGTAGAGTGTTGTCATGGGTATACACGGGCTGGTTGGAAAAAAGTCCAGGCTCAGAGTTTCAAAGCTATTTTGTCAGAAGGCATGAGTTATCTGCACATAAAGAGTGCATTTTATGGGGAAACAGAGTCATAATCCCCACTTCCCTAAGACAGGGTTTTACAAGGTTAACAAATGCTCCATTAAAATAATTGAAAACTGTGATGTTAAAAAGAAAGAAAGAAAGAAATAACTTAGAAGCATACAAAGCATAGCATGAAAATTATCCAAAAGATAACAACTCACTGAAAAAAAAGTTTCATTACTGAAGTTTAGGAAACTTCTGTGACCCAATAATTAAATTAAAATCTTCAAAAATACTTTTGTATTATTATGCAAAAATACATATTAAAAGAATAAAAACTAAAGCTTAAGGAGCAGCATCCATTTTAAATGTGCTTAAGGTCCAGTCTGGAAATCTGCTACAGTTAAAATGTATGATTCACCATATGAACAGGATTAATGTTATTTATTAATCTTCCTCAGAATATCTCCAAGGTTCTATTGAAGTTAAAAAACCAGAGTCAATCAGAATAGTAAATTGTGAATAAAATTGGCAAGATTATTATAACCTCTGCTGTTTTTAAAGAAATCAATAGCCTATATTTGATAAATATATGTTCCAGAACCCTTCAACTCCAAGCAGGATATATTTCTCTGCTAGCAGAACAGATGTCACCCTCCCAGCAGAATGTATACCCCCAAAAAGAGGTTATTATAACCTCTGCTGTTTTTAAAGAAATCAATAGCCTATATTTGATAAATGTTAAAATTCAAAACATAAAATAAAAATATATTTTAAAATACTTTTAATTTTAAATCTTCATCAGATTGCCCTCTTCTTGGCATAAAAAAGTTATATGCCTTTGACCTACCCTATTGCACAAAAACATTGTTCATGGTACTATGAAAATATAATTAAAAAAATAAACAATTGTTTGGTGAACTTTGGCAGATCAGATGTTTTTCAAGGTATGACTCTGTAAGGTTTCAGTCCCTTACTTGAACTTGAGATACCATATCAATCTAATCAGATAACCCAAGCGGAGACCTCTTGATCAAACAGCACTTTATTTGATCAAATTAAGCAGCTGGGTGGTCAAAAATCTGGAACGCTGGCAGAGTTACGTCCAGAAATGCCACAGATTAGAAAATTGGTAGCATTGCCTTATAAACTTTGTTAGCCAATGAAAATCAGACAACAGAGCCATTACATCATAAGAAAGGCATCAATCATTGCTGTACACTCCCTTATTCCCTCCTTCAGTATATCCCATCCATGTACATGTTTCTCACACTTGCATGAAATTTCTCTGGTGCAAAAGCTGATTACAAAAGGCAAGAAAGCAACAGTGAGACTAAACAATTCCCCTTTGTTCCAGAACCCTTCAACTCCAAGCAGGATATATTTCTCTGCTAGCAGAACAGATGTCACCCTCCCAGCAGAATGTATACCCCAAAAAAGAATTTAGAAACTTATTATACATTCCCGTATTTTATAATATTGAAGGAAAAATCTTCATCATGGTTCAGTCCAAGCCAGGAATAACAACATGGCGACTGCTTTAGAAAGAAGGTTGCAGTTTATTGAAGAGGAGAGGCAGACAGAAAGATGGCTCTGGAAGAAAAGAGAGAGATAGCACATGTAGGGAATGGGTTTTTATACCCTCTGGGGCTTCTGAGGTTGTTTCCTGTTCCTGTTTGAGGCTTTGTATTTCCTGTGTCATGTATTTTGACCTGAGTCTGAGTGTGCCCTTTGGCATCTATGGTTAATCCTATTATGTCATGTCTTAGAGTTTGGGTGGGATATGTATATTTTAGGTGTCTTTGTTTTCCTACGCTTCTAGCTGGGGGCCTCCAACCTTCCTGGATTATTTACATCTGCATTTCTACAGAGCTGGTTTCTGCTTGGGGGAGGGAGACTTGGGGCTATTAAGTACATTTGTATTTACTCAGCCATTTCAAGTTACCCACCTTACTAAGGATAGCTATATCAATTTGTGCTTCTATATCCTTAATTCTTTGGGCAACTCTTTTTTTAGATTGTTCTCCTGTTACGCAAGAAACAGGAAGGCCACAGCTTCTTACAAAATTTGTTAGTTTGGTGATCCAGGAGATTTGTGATTGTAGTTTTATTTGCTCTAGTAGGCATAATTTGGGGAGTCTATCAGTCTCCATTTCATTAACTTTGCACTAGTAGTTATAAGCTCTAATTTTAGATAATGCCTGAATTGTATGGATTCCCAATTCAGCTCTAACTGCTGCAGCAGATGTTCTTGGATCTACACCCAAAATGCATCTCAGATGCTGGGACTGTGTTCGTTCTAAAGCTGTGGTTGAATAAAGACCCCAAATTTCTGCTCCATACAAGAGCATTGTCGTAACCTTAGCCTTATAAACTGGGTAACTATGATTCTTTAGTTTGAGCAATAAATTCAAACGGGCTTTTGCTCTAAATTTACTTCGTTGATGATGGCAGGCCAAAGATCCAGTCTTGGAAAAAGTTACTCCCAAATATACAAAGGTATTAACCTGTTCAATTGGTTCACCGTCTAATTGCCACTTATGTCTCTGATGGTTTCTTCCAAACACCATTATTTTCGATTTGGATTTGCTAATAATTAGGGAGTTATCCTGGCAATAAGAGCTGAATCTTCTTAATAGCCTACGTAATCCTACTTGTGAGTATGATAATAAAATCATATCATCAGCATAAAGCAAGCTGTTACAGTAAGTATTTAGGATCATCGGCATGTGTACCATGGTATCCTTCATTAACCCTGGCAAATCATTGATGTATAAATTAAATAATAATGGGGCCAGGATACACCCTTGCCTTATCCCTTTATTTGTGTGAATCCTATTAGTCAGGGCCCTATTAACCCCATACCGCACCCTCAAACAGGTACTTGTGTAAAGGGCTTTAATCAAAGCCAGAAGTCTGGGTTCTATTTTAAGAGATGTCAATTTACTCCATAGTACGTCTCTATTTACCATATCAAATGCTGCTGTAAGGTCTATAAAAGCAGCAAACAGGGGTCTCCTCTTATAGGCATATTTGACAATTAGATGGTTCAAAACAAAGCAGTTATCAATAGTAGATCTGTTCTGTCTAAAACCTGCTTGTTCTTCTGTGAGGATGTTGTTTTCCTCTACCCAGATTTCAATTCTGTTCAAAAGGTACCTAGCATATATTTTTGCTGATGGGCCTATAATTACTAGGATCCTCTTTGTTCCCTTTTTTATATATAGGGACAACTATTGCCATCTTCCACCCGTCTGGTATATGGCAGGTGTTATTTATGTGTGTAAAAAGACCTGCTAATACAGGGCCCCACCAGTTGGGAAATTTCTTAAATAATTCTGCTGGTAAAAAATCCTCGCCTGGGGCTTTATTGCTCTTTAAGCTTTTAATGATGGACTGTATCTCCTTTTCTGAAACTGGTGGCCAAGGGGGGAGGGTTCTAGGATTTACCAAATCACTGTTTAAAAATAATTTCTTTACCGGTTCGGTGGGGGCAAACAAGCACTGATAATAATTCTCCCAGTCCGCAGCAGGGATTGGTATGTCAAATGCAAATCTCCATTCCTTCAGAATACCTGCTACTGAGTGCCAAAATAATACTGAATTATGACTTCTGGCAGCCAACTCAAGTTCTGACCAGATTGAAATGGCAAAACGTTTTTTCTTTAATGTTATAGTTTTTTTATATTCCCTTCTTGTGTGCAGCATCTTAGCTTGTATATGTGCAGTAGGATTCCTCTGGGCAAGCCTCATGGCTGCCTTCAATTTCTTTTTCTGTCGCTGGCAATCAGGATCAAACCAGCGAGGTCTACCCACTTGGGCTCTTTTTGTAGTAGGTTTAGCTGTTAGGTGTTTCTTCAGTATGTTACACAGATTGGAGAATGCATTGAAGGCTGACATCCAGTCAGTAGTAGATGACTGTATTGTTCTAGCCCACTTAGTAGCATTCTCTGTTTTAAGGCATTCTAATATTGCCTTAGTATCAACTTTGGCCCAAATTAACCTTTTATTTTGGGTCACCTCTACCTTTTTGGTGAGCCATCTGTCAGCCATGTTATATGGTCTTAAATCTGAGCGGCCTCTCAATGTCACACTTACAGGCTGATGGTCGCTATTGTCGCTAAGGTGTACTGTGACCTCTGAGAAGAGGTCAGCCTTATCTCTAGACACACAAAAGAGATCCAGTACACTACTTGAATTGGCTGAGTGGTATGTATAAGGGTATGTATAATTCTTGTCCTTACCTCCCAAAATTTGGAGATTACCCTTAAAAATTAAGGAGACTAGGAGCAGGCCAGCGGCATTACTTTTATTGTCTCTTGAGAGCCACTGAGGATGGTTATCAAAGAACTCCCCTGGGATTCCCTTCTTCTGGGCAAGCTCATACAGAGAGGGACCCAGTCTAGCGTTCAGATCTCCTAATAATACCACTATGGACTGAGGGTACAATATAGATAAATCTTCTAAGATAACTTCCAAGCCCATCCAATATTCAAAATTATAGTGCTGGGATGTGCTTGGAGGAATGTACACATTTACCAATATTAACTCAAACTGGTCATATTCAAATTTGACAGCTAGAAAGTACGGATACTTATCTTCGTTATATAATTTCTCTCCCTGCCATTGCAACTCTTCCTTTATAAGAATGCATAGCCCACCAGAGGGTCTCCCTTTGTTCTTTGTTTTTAGGGCTGGGGAGGCCCATCCCTGAAAGCCTGGCAATTGTACTGGTTCATCCACTTCGGTTAGCCAGGTTTCTTGAAAGGCTATTACGTCAAATCTAGAAAGAAAGCTCATTAGTCCACTATCAACCATCCTTTTCCAGCCAGCTATGTTCCAGGTCATCAACTGTATGGGGTTCTCAGAAGCAACGTGGTCTGACTTGGTTGATTGGCTAGATGGTGGAAATGCCAGATGTCAACTTGACAATGGAGCTGGGTCAATATCATCTAAGCTTCCCATATAAACACAGTTGTTGTGAGGTTCGATATTTCTCCTCGTGGGTTGCAGAACTTGTTGTTGCTCCTCTATATCTTGGTTGCCAGTGTGCCTCTGCTCTTGCTCCAAGAATGATTTTTTTTCCAAAGAGCAGGTACTCTGGCTTAAGTCTATAAATGTAGATTTATGTCCATTTTTGGAGGGGCATGGCTGAGGGTTCATCTTGTGGAGAGATGTTGTGGGAACTTCTAAATCAAATGAGGATGGAAGCTGGATTATGTCCTTAGTGTTTGTCAGCTTAGGGGGCACTGTGTGATGAAGCCCTTTGTCTTTCAGTTGTTTCTCAGAGGCTGGGTCAGTCAGTGCAGTTACTCCACTCTCAGCCTGTGTGACAACACCTTTTTTTACTGTTGAGGTAAAGGCAGATTGTTGATTAAATATCTTGTCACAAGGTTGCGTATTTAGTGGATCCAAATTAAATAGAGGCTTTGCTGTAGATTGGGTTGTTGTCAGTGCCTCTTTTAGGTCGTCCAATCTTTGAATGATGTTAACTTGCTCAGGTTCTGGCAATGCACTGAATAGGTCAATCAACTTTTCCTCTGGCACATCCTCAGCAGTTCCTGCAGCTGTGGGTAACACAGTTCGTATATTGCTTCTTTGCTTTCTCAGGGTCAGTTCAGTTGCAGCAGCCTCAGGCTTAGTAGTGTGAGGGCTGTTGCAGCCTAGATTTAAAGCGACAGTTCCCTCTTGGTGATGCTGTTTCAGGAGTGGGCACACTTTTTCTGAGCAAAAGACCCTTATTGGAAATATAGAGAAAAAGCTCAGAAAGGGCTTCATTCTGAAGAGCATGGAGGGAATTGTGGGCTGCTTGAATGATAGGAGAATTCTCATACATTGTGTTCTTGCTGGCAGCCACTCTACATGTAGTAGATCTATCAGAGTGGATTCACAGCGGAGCAGCTGGCTCAGGGACAGCCTAATAGCTTTTCTATTGCTCCAACGCCTTCTATTTACTCTGTTGTCATAAATTTGCAAAGTAACCTGGTTAGTTTGCAGACTGTAGTTATATTGGTCATCTCTTAGACCTTTGCCTGATTGAGTGTTTTCTCTGTAGGTGTTCAAATTTTTGGGAGGAGAACAAGGTCCTTCTCTACTTTCACCTTCTGAGTTAGCCATCCCATGTCTGTCCATGGTTATCCTCCCAAGTCCTTCCACAGTATTTGGGTGGCTCCTAACAAACTCTGCAAAAGACTCTTTCAGACAATCAACCTTATCCATGACAATTGACAAGAGATTATATATTGAGTTTACAGTTTGGGCTGTAAGCAAACATTGTCTAGAGAGGAAGTCTGTCACATTTTCCCCCTTCAAATTTGCTACATCTCCCTCCTGTGTAAAAGAGGCTGTTGCCAGATTCCAAGGAGGGGAGCCATTCTCCAAGAGGGAGGAGGACAACTCCACACGCTGTCTGCTCTCCAGTTCAGTTTGTAAGTCCCATTCCGATGAGTCACATAAATTAAATTTATCTGATAAGGTGCCTGCGAATGAGTTACTTACTGGAGCAGACTGTCTGTTTGCAATATAATCCTCCATTTTCTGCTGCTTCAAAGGCTTGGATATACTTTCTGCTGCAGAGTGCTGTCTCTTCCTTCTTTTCCCCATTCAGGTTTGTTAAAACAGGTTTAAAAATAAGTTTAAAACTATGGTTTAAAAAGTTGAAATGGGTTAAAAATGGGTTTAAAAAGTTTAAAAGAGGTAGGTTAAAATACAATATTAAAAGAGGTTAAAAAGTTAAAATAAAAATAAAGTAAAATAAAATAAAACCTTTACTTTTGGAGGAGCTCTTTACAGCCTTTGCTGCCTCTCCACCATCTTGGCTCCGCCACTTGGGGCTATTAAGAAAACCTGGGCATGCTTTTCTACCTCTTTGAAGAAATATAATATTCTCCCTTTTAATATTTCCTTCTCTGGGGGGCTGACTTCCCACAATTATATATGTGAACTAAAATGATATATTTCTTGTCAGCATATGGATACTTTCGCATTCTAAGTCATTGCTTATTTGCCTTTTTTGCTTTGATGTGATGGCATTTTTGTGCAAGTATGCTTCTAAAAGCACAAGGCCACTGTTAGAAGAGAAAAGGCATTTTAAAGATGTAAATACTTTCTTTTACAACTATTATTTGAACATTACACTAATAAAAATAAATGTATATGTCATAGTGGTTAAAGTTTTTGAATCTGCAGAGACTACAGATTCTAGTCCAGCCACAACTTTATTGGATTATTTGGGACCAATCATTCTCTCTCACCAATCAACCTACCTCACGGGCTTGTTGTTGTGGGGAAAAATTACAGAGAGTGTTTTTTATATCATTCTGAGCACAACAATCAGCTTTAAAGTAAAAAAAAACCCATTTTTCTTATTGTCTTATTAGTCTCTCTTATTTTTCAGGAATCCCTTTGCCATGAATGTTAAAATAGTTTGATGGTTTTAATCCTCACTTGGTAAATAGAAGGTTGCTACTTTGAGATCAGACATATTTTTAATTATTATTTTTCTTTTTATAGTTCCCATGGTATGCATTGTGGGGGTGTTACTACCTCTGTGAAGTAGCTGGGGTTAATTTATTTAATTTAATTTATTAATATTTCTATACCGCCCTTCTCCCGAAGGACTCAGGGCGGTGTACAGGGCAAGAATAAAACACAAAATTACAAAAGTTAAAAAGTAATTAAATACATGCCCGTTAAAAAAACAATTAATACATAATAAAAACCCCAATAAAATAATTTTATTTATTTATTTTATTTTAATTCCATTTATATCCCGCCCTTCTCCGAAGACTCAGGGCGGCTTACAAGCTTAGCAGTAGCCGTAGATTGGGGGTTTTTTTAATAATAAAAAACCCCCCAATCCCCCCTCAGGCCAGGCCGGCTTGTTCGAACAAGTATGTTTTTAGATCGCGGCGAAAGGAGCGAAGATCGGGCGCTGTCCGGAGCTCAACTGGTAGCTGGTTCCACAGTTCTGGGGCGCCCACAGAGAAAGATCTCCCACTGGGGGCCACCAATCTACATTCTCTGACCGGTGGCACCCTGAGGAGGCCCTCTCTGTGGGAACGCACAGGGCGGAGGGAAGTTGATGCCGGCAGCAGGTGTTCCCTAAGGTACTCCGGACCCCTGCCATGTAGGGCTTTAAACACCATTACTAGTACCTTGAATCTCACCCAATGCAGCTCACGGAGCAGAGGTGTAACGTGGGAGTATCGGGAGACTCCCAACAGAACTCTCGCGGCTGCATTCTGTACCAGTTGGAGCCTCCGGGTGGTCCTCAAGGGAAGCCCCATGTAGAGAGCGTTGCAGTAGTCCAGACGAGAGGTCACGAGCGCAGGAGTGACCGTGCATAAATCATCCCGGCTTAGGGCCGCAACTGGCGCACCAGGCAAACCTGGGCAAAAGCCCCCCTAGTCACAGCCACCATGTGATCTTCCAAGGTGAGCCGCGAATCTAGGAGGACTCCCAAGTTGCGAGCCCTATCTACGGGGGGTAATAATTCACCCCCCATAGAAAGAGATGGAATATCCGAATAGACCTGGGATGAAGGTATGCAAAGCCACTCAGTCTTGTCGGGGTTGAGCTGAAGTCTGTTCCTCCCCATCCAGACCCGAACCGCCTCCAGGCAACGGGATATCACGTCGAAGGCATCACTGGGGTGGTTTGGGGTCGAAATAAAAAGTTGGGTATCATCAGCATACTGATGATACCCAACTCCAAAGCCACGAATGATCTCACCCAGCGGTTTCATATAGATGTTGAACAGGAGATGCGAGAGGACCGACCCCTGAGGAACTCCACAAACAAGAGACCTCGCGGTCGACCTCTGCCCTCCTGTCAACACCGACTGTGAACGTCCCTGGAGATAAGAGGAGAACCACTGTAACACCGTGCCTCCCACTCCCAATCCCCTGAGACGCCGCAGCAGGATACCATGATCGATGGTATCGAAAGCCGCTGAGAGGTCTAATAGGACTAGAACAGAAGAATGTCCCCTGTCCCAAGCCCTCCAGAGATCATTCACCAACGCGACCAATGCCGTCTCTGTGCTGTACCTGGGCCTGAAACCCGATTGGTACGGATCTAGATAATCCGCTTCATCCAGGACCAGAGGGAGCTGATGCGCCACCACACACTCAACAACCTTCACAAGGAAGCGAAGGTTGGAGACCGGATGAAAGTAGTTCAATACAGTTGGGTCCAAGGCAGGCTTCTTGAGGAGAGGCCTCACCACTGCCTCTTTCAAGACGGCAGGGAAGCTACCCTCACTCAAAGAAGCTGATATAACTGCCTGGAACCAGCTGCGTGTCCTCTCCCGGGCTGCATAAACCAGCCCGGAAGGGCACGGGTCCTAAGGCATCTGCCGAGCTGTGAGTGAGGGAGGCAGGTGGGGACCCCAGCGCTGCCTGGAACCTCTCGGGATTCATTAAGCATCTGGGGCGGTACCATCTAATTGGTTCCACACACCCACGGCGGGGGGTAGCAAAACGAAAGACCAGCCGCAGGAGATGATGGTCGGTCCATGACAGGGGAATAACAATTGGGGAGCCCCCACCAAGATCATCTAACCACTGTCCAGATAAAAAAACTAGGTCAAGGGTGTGGCCTCCCTCATGAGTCGGTCCTGAAATTACTTACGTCAGGTCCATGGCCGTCATGGAAGCCATGAACTCCCGAGCCAACTCAGATGATCCTCCCAGAGATGGTAGATTGAAGTCCCCCAAAACTATAAGTTTCGGGAACTCAATCACCAACCTAGAGAGGACATCGAGAAGCTCGGGCAGGGCTGCTGCTGCGTGACTAGGCGAAAGGTACACCAGCAGCAAGCCCAACTGCGCACCAGGGCCGCATCTCAAAAAGAGAGACTCACACTCGACTATCTGAGGAATGGTGGCCTCCCGCGGGCACAAGGTCTCCCTCATAACAACAGCCACTCCCCCACCCCTACCCTGAGCCCGAGGCCGGTGTAGCACCCGGAAACCTGGTGGGCAAAGATCAACCAGAGGAATACCGCCCTCTGGGCCCAACCAAGTCTCCGTGATGCAGGCCAGGTCCGCCTGCTCACACTCGACCAAGTCACGGACGAGAGGAGCTTTGTTAGCGACAGACCTGGCATTCAGGTACACCAGCCAGAGCTCAGGAGGCTGCACATCCTCACTCCCGGGACCTCGGGGTGGAACAAGAGGGTCGGAGTGCCTCACCGCTTGCAAGCAGCGGAGAGGCCTTCCCTGAGATTGATACGGCCCTCTGTTCCTACACCTGCTGCCATTCCCTAACATCATGGGAATAGGTAATCCCACGACTTGCCCTGGAGCCCCGGGGGCAACCGACCCCCGCTCCTCCCCCCTGCGATCAATCCCGTACCTGGCCTGAACAACGGTTGTTGGACTACCCCCCATATCCGAACAACCAAAAGAAGTTCCCACCCCCCTCCCTAACCTCCTAAAAAATTTAGCCAAGAAATTAACCAGGGGCCTCTTAATTGATTTATATCGGAGGCCCCTACCCATGCCTAGCCATCTCTCAGGGTCCCAACAATCGGGCCCTTCATCAAGAGGAGGTGTAAAGAGTAAGGTGGGTCGCTCCCAGGATGGGGGGGGCCCTGAGGGCGAATAAAACCGTGCTAGGATAAGTCAGACGCATGATGATTATTAAACAAGTCCGACAAAAAAGGCAGCAAGGCAGACCAGATCGATATGGGAGGATCTCAAAATAAGTTGAAGGCAAGTGACCAGAGTGCCAGCCCAGCTCCACTGCCACTAGAGCTGGGAAACCCCAGAACAGATCGAATCCCGCCCTCTCACGGCGGTCAGGGCCGGGGAGCAGCCTGGTACATACAACCGGGGGAAGCAATACCACCCAGAGCTCTCACCTCTGGGGGCAGCAGATGTAAAATCTCAACCACTCTCCCACAGTGGTTGTAACCCGGACCTTCGAAAATTATAAGGGGAGGAGAGAGGAGGGAATTAGAGCAAAAGAGTCAGCGAAATACATCAGGGCTGATAAGCCTGTAGAGACATAGAATGGTGGGAGAGCTCCAGTTACACAGTTCGATTTCATGTTGTAGGAAGACCAGATGATAGTCAGCCGGGAAGGGAAACCGAGACCATAGTAGTTCAACAGAACCACAAAACATGGTCTAGTCAGTTCTGGCGGCGCCGGGGTTAAATTGTGCCTCATTAACGTCCGAGGCATCAGCGTCCGCATTCCCCCACCAGGCCAGGTCACCATACCAGAAAGGCCGCAGTAATCCACTCTCTTCGCCACCAGCCATCTCAGACACCAACCAGGCAATATCTCGACCACTTCAACACTTCCACACCAACGCTGCTCCAAGCCGCGATTCATAGTTAGTCAGTCAACACGCAGCTCCCCCAAGCAGCTGAAGGGCGCTCCAGAACACCACCAAGCTCTAGAAAGTTGTCCCGGGCTCCACAGGCTTTGAGAACGCCACCAGGATCCGCAAACTCCATCAGGGGCCGACAGTCAGCTGGTCGGCGGAACGCAGGCCTCCAAAATCCTCCGCCCGGCTTACAGGTTAGCCTGTAATAAACTGAAACACACTAACCAAAACAGACAGGACCATTCAAGGAAGTGCAACAGAAGTGGAACAGAGAAATTGCACCCAGAGGACACTTTGTTTACTAAGTTAATATTTTCTGTTTCAGACCCATAAAATTGATTTCCAGCCTGTTATGGTGATGGGGCAACTGGGCAGTAAAGATAAGCCTTATATATAATGTTGCTTCTTTAAATTATCTGTGTTCATCGTCTAGTTCTCTAGTAGTTAAATACGGTATAATGGCAAACAACTGCAACAGAATTAAACAGATTTAAAAGTCAGTAGCATTACTCAAATCCCATTAAACTCCAAGAACAGCATTTTAAATAATCTAGAATGCATTACAAGCACTTGTAGGATCAGGAATTGTTGCACTTATGCACCTGTGATCTCATCTTTTTTTTTTATTGAAAAGTTTTAAAATACAGTTTTCCTTTAAAAAACCCCCCTTCCCCCTCCCTGCTCCCCCCCTACCTCCCCCCTCCCTCCCCCCCTCCCCCCCTCCCTCCTCCCCCCCCCTATCTCCCCCCCTCCCCCCCTCCCCCCCGACTTCCCAGAGCTAAATACAAGGTATATATATATAAAAAAGCAATCATAAACAACCATATACTAACAACTATAAATTCTAAAATCCATCACTCTCTAGCTTATATAGGATAAAACAAACCTTAGCAATATTAAATATATATAAAAAACTAGAATAGAAAAAGAAAAAAAACCGAAAGAAGACTTATTCGAATGCTACATAAAACTTCTTAACCCTATACTTGTTCTGGATAAACTCAATCCATTTTCTCCATTCCATAATATAATGTTCTTGCGAATGATCTTTCAAATAGGCCGAAATCTTCGCCATCTCTGCCAGGTCGGAAACCTTTAAAGTCCATTCTTCTATGGTCGGCAGTTCCTCTTTCTTCCAATATTGACCTATCAAAAGTCTTGCTGCCGTAACTAAGTTCAACATCAACTTGGAGTCCACAACTGTAGCGTCAACAATTATTCCCAACAAAAAAAATTGCGGACAAAACTTTATCCTCCGTTTAAAAATCTTCTGCATATTCCACCAGACTTTTATCCAAAAAACCTTAACCTTCTTACATGTCCACCATATGTGAAAATATGTTGCATCTTCATCACCACACCTCCAACATTTAGGCTGGTAATTCGGATACATACTTGCAAGCTTTTTAGGATCCAAATGCCATCTATAAAACATTTTGTAAAAGTTCTCTCTTAGATTTTGAGCTTGAGTAAATTTTACATTCCTCACCCAAATCTTTTCCCACGTGTCCATTGTAATAACTTCCTGAATGTTTTGGGCCCATTTTATCATACAATCCTTAACAAGCTCTGTTTCTGAATCAATCTCTATCAATGCAAGATATATCCGTTTGATATGTGCTGGTCCCTGATTTCTAATTTGCTTTATCAAATTTTCATCAGTCATTGCAAATCCATTTTTCTGGTCTTCTTTCCACCTGGCCCGTAACTGAATATATTGAAACCAAGTTTGAACAACCTTCTCTTCTCGCAAGAGGCTATATGATTTCAAACACCAAACATTCCTTTCCAAGCTTAAAATTTCCTTGTACGTAGTCACATCATGTTTGAAACCAGCATGTATATTTTCTATTGCGTGTTTTGGAATTGCCCACAATGGTATCTTGCTGCTTAACTTATGTCTATACTTCTTCCAAACTCTCAGCAATGCCTGTCTTAAAATATGCATCCTAAACACAGTATCTACCTTCTTATCATACAACAAATATGCATGCCAGCCAAACAACAAATCATGGCCCTCAAGTTTTAATAACCTCAGTTGTGTCAAATTAATCCAATCGCTTATTCCTACTAATGCAGCAGCTTCATAATATAATTTAAAATTAGGCAATTTAAGGCCACCTCTCTCACGAGTATCCTCGTGGCTTTTTCCCTGCCCACACAAATTTATTGATACCACGCTGCCATTCCTCCAAGTTAGAATCTTTCTTAAGAATCGGTATCATTTGAAATAAAAATAAAAATTTGGGCAGGACATTCATTTTCACTGCTGCAATCCATCCCAACAAAGACAATTGCAATTTTTGCCAACTCTCCAATTCTTTTTGAATTTTCCCCCATAGTTTTTCATAATTATTTTTATATAGCTTTGTATTAGAGGGCGACAAAATCACCCCCAGATATTTAACCCTTTTAACAATCTCAAATCCAGTTAATCCTTCTAAGAGAGCCTTCTGTGAAACTGTCATATTTCTAGCCAAAATTTTAGTTTTCTGTGTATTTACTTTAAATCCAGAAACCTTCCCATATTGTGTTATTATCTCCATCAGGTCCACAACAGAGTTCTCTGGCTGGGTCACTGTAACAACCAGATCATCGGCGAATGCTCTCAATCTATAGTCCTGATCTCCAACTTGTATCCCCTTAATTTTTTCCGAGTTCCGAATCTTAACCAATAGTATCTCTAATGTTAACACAAATAACAAGGGCGATAACGGACACCCTTGCCTTGTGCCCTTCTCAATATTACATGCTGCTGTCAGGCTATTGTTAACTATGATTCGGGCAGTTTGTTTTTGATATAATGCCCTAATCGGCTGTAAAAATTTTTCCCCAAAATCCATTTTATCTAAAACTTTCAACAAAAATTGCCAATTCAGTTGATCAAAAGCCTTTTCAGCATCTAAAAAGATTAGCGCTGCAGAGATCTGGTTGTGCCTTTCCAAAAACTCTAATACATCAACTATATGTCTCACATTATTTTTCATTTGCCTACCACTAATAAACCCCGTTTGATCCCCATGAATCACCTGTTGCAGAACCCTCATCAGTCTATTAGCCAAAACCTTAGCAAATATCTTATAATCTGTATTTAAAAGCGATATCGGTCTGTAATTTTTAACTTGAGTAGCATCCTGGTCTTCCTTCGGAATCAAAGAGATAAAAGCTGTTCTCCAAGACGGTGGCACCTTTCCCCCCCTCTGAATTGTCTGAAACAGTTCCTTTAACGGCTTTATCATCTCAAATTGTAAATTTTTATAATAGGCCGCAGTCAAGCCATCCGTGCCTGGCGCTTTATCCACCTTCAGATCCTTAATTGCTGTAAGAATTTCTTCGTCTGTAATCAGTTGATTAATCCCCTCTTTTTGTACTTGCGTAAGAACCGGGATGCTAGCATTCTCCAAGTATATATCAATATCTTTCACATTAATTTCCTCTTTAGTATATAATTTCGAATAAAAATCCACAAAAGCATCCTTAATAAGATTCTGTTGAAACACAACCCTTCCTTTATACTCAATCTTATCTATATTAGAGGCCCTTTGTTTTTTCCTCAGTCTATAAGCTAACCATCTGCCTGGTTTATTAGCGTTGCAAAAAGTATTATGCCTAGCAAACCGCAGATTGGTTGCCACTTGATCTGCCATTAATTTATCAAATTGTCCTCTTAGCAGTCTAATAGCCTCCTTGATCTTCACATCCTCTGGATTCAAAATCAAAGCCTTTTCTTTTTCCTTTATTTCATTCTCCAGTTCTTTCCTTCTAGTTTCCACTGCACGTCTATGTCTATTATTCATATATATCAGCACCCCTCTCATATAGGCCTTGCTAGCATCCCAAACCATGTCCATAGAGGTACCCTTATTCATATTAATCTCAAAAAAATCCTTCATCCGCTGTTTGCATTCTTCCACATTACTCTGATTTCTAAACAAATTCTCATTTACGCGCCACGAGCGCCTGTCTCTTTTCTCCTTATCAATCTCCAACCAAACTGGACTGTGGTCAGAGATAGTTCTTGCACAAATCTTCACCTTTTTAGTTCTCAAAAAAAAATCATTAGTCAACAAAATAAAATCAATCCTCGAAAAAGATTGGTGTCTGTCAGAATAAAAAGTATAATCCTTCTCCTGCAAGTGTCTCTCACGCCAAATATCTCGCAATTCCAGGTCATCCTTCATTTCAAAAAAAGATTTAGGCAGTCTAGCATGACTTGGAATGCGCTTAAAAGCTCCAGCCTTATCCAACTGTACATCCAAAACACCATTCCAGTCTCCCATAAAAATAAAAGATTTATAATCCAACTGGGTAAGCTTTGTGTGGAGTAAGCTAAAAAAATCAGCTTGTTGTTGGTTAGGTGCATATAATCCAACTAGAAGCGTATTTTTACCTTCTAACAACAGCTCAATCATAACATATCTTCCATGCTTATCTGCTTCAATTAAGTCTGCTGTTAAGGCACTTTTAACATAAACAACCACTCCATTTTTCTTATTCTCTGCAGAGGCAACAAATTGCGTACCCAGTCTCGAGTTCAGTAAATGCTTTTGATCCAAAACTCTAATATGCGTTTCTTGCAAACATATAACATCTATCTTAAATTGTTTTAAATATTGAAAAACTTTCTTCCTCTTCTGCGGTGAATTTAGTCCATTAACATTCCAGGTTAGAAATTTAGTTGCCATGCATATCCTCCAAAAGCTCTTGGACCACAGCTTTGATAGGACTAACTTCTTTAGGCCGTGCTCCTCCCACAGCTTGACTATATGTACGTTGTGAAGAATCTGAAGACTTTTGCTGATCTTGTTCCTTTATTTTCTTTGCTCGTTTTAAAGCAGCACGCGTTACTCTTTGCTCTCTAGGATCATCCAAAGAAGTTGTAGCTTGATCTCCTCCAGCACCACTTTCCTCTGTTTCATCCTCTTGATGTTCTCCTTCTCCAGATCCCTTTCCAGCTTCCAGAAGTGTTAATGGGGTTGCTTTTAAGACATTATTGTAGAAATCACGCGCTTGCTTCACAGTAATCAGCCGATACCTTTTACCTTCATGCATCACCATCAGCCCCTCTGGAATCTCCCATCTGAACCTTATATCTCTTTGCTTAAGCTCATGCACGAGAAATGTATAGTCCTTCCTTCCCCTTAAAATCCTTGGAGGAATTTCTTTTAAAACCAAGACTTCTTGTTCAGCAATCACCACTTTAGCATCATAGGCAGCTTGTATAACTTGATCTCTAATCTCTCTTTTTGCAAAATAAACCACCACATCTCTAGGCAACTTTCTCTGTCTGGCAATCCATGAATTCACCCGAAACACTTTATCCATAGCTGCTCTTATTTCAGATGCTGGCTGATTTAATACCACTTCGAGAGCCTCAGAGATCAGCTGCTTTAAATCTTCTTTAATATTCTCTTTTAAACCTCTGATTCTGACAGCAAACTGCATCTGGTAATATTGGGCTAGGCTTAACTCCCTTTCCACTTTGTCTCTTGCATTTTCATTCTCCCGTGCTTTTACTTCTAATATAGCATTCCTTTGAGCCAGATCATCCATTCTTTCATCTAATTCTTCCACACATTCCGCCACTTTATGCACTGAAGACAAAATGTCTACCTTCATCACGCTGAACTTCTGTTCCATCCTCTCTTCCATTCTCTCCTCCAATTTCTCCAATTTCTCCTCCATCTGTGCAAATTTATCACCCATTGATTGATTGATTGATTCCAAAAGTTTATCCAGAGCATCTCGTAAGTCCTTTGATGTCAGCGCTTCAGGAGGGTGCAACGCCTGTAGTGATGATTGTTGCACCGGCGAGGAACCGCCACTCCGAAGAGTTTTAGGGGGAGGTTTCGCCGCCATCTTTTAGTCCTCAATTATGACGCACTTTCACTTAAAGTTTAAAAAGTCCAACAAGCTCGAGAGTATAGTAAAATAATCCTCTTCACCTTTGCCTCTTGTACCGCTCTGCCTGCTCCTTTAAATCATAGTCCTTTCTTCAGGCAGGGATGGTTCGCAGATGCCTGGCTCTGCTCCAAGAAGTTCGGAGCAGAGACGCCGGCCAGCTGGAAGCAACCCAGGCTTCGGGGGAGTTCAATCCTTCAGCTGCCCAAGCTCCAAGCTCAGGCGGCCCCGGAGAACTCTACCCCTACCTGGGGCCTCACCCCCTCCTCTTCTCCCAAGGAGGGGGCTTCAATTTCGCCCGAACAGCTGATCGGCGCTGTTTCGGGCGAAAAAACAAACAGCTGAGCCGCGGGCAGCCCGGGAAGGCTGTCTTCGGCGCCGCGCCGCCACCGGAAGTCCTGTGATCTCATCTTTTTATTAGCAGAAAAGTAAAGGCATTTTCATTCTCCTCGCTGTTATCTCCCTGGAGGCAGGGAGTGAATACCATGAAAGCAACATTGCAGAGGGATGCCTGGCAGTGGAAGGCTTGGCAGTGCTCCAATGAGACTCCTTAAACAGTGGCAGTGGTATGGATGTTGGAACATCAGAAACATTCTTGATAAAAACATGTTTACCATTTTGAGATTAAAAAAACTGGAAAGTCAAGGGAAATTAGGCAAGTGAGCACCTCTTATGTTATTTCTTCCATTAGTTCTTGAGAATGATGCCTATAGAGGGAAGAGATAAATGTAGGGCATGTTGGCAAAGTGACCTAAACAGTCACCCCTACAAATGTGTGATCTGCATGGGAGAAGAAGAGAATCAGCCAATCAAGATGCCAGCTAGAAGCAGGATAAAAAAAAATTTTTTTTAGAAAATTGAAGTTGGAAAGGGAGAGAGAGAGGCTCTGAATAGAACAAGTCAGACAAGTTGTGCTGGTAGACTAGACTCCAATTACAGGTAGAGCACAGAGAGCTAAGCTACAAGCACGTTGCACAGCAGCTTCTATTGAAAGATTCAAGGCTGCTTATCTCAGAGTTAGAGAAGACAAAGAGTTCTATCAAATTTTGAAAAAGCCTGAATCAACAACCAAATTTTCTTTGAGTATCATATTTATTGTAGAGGAAGATAGAAAATTACAAGCTCCTTAATAACAGGGTGAAGTTCAGGCTGGTATTTCCTCCAGAAAATGTGCAGTTGAACTTCAGAAGTTTCAGGATTTCATACTCCTTTGTTCACCAGAGGTAGTGTACATATGAAGTATGACAGGAGCAAGCTGGAACTGAAAGCCTGACTGAGGAAAATACCTGGAACCAGATTCAAGCAAAGCAGTGCCTACAGCATTTACTTTGAGCTATTCAGGAGCAGTACTGTTTTGGGAGCAAATGAACCTTCTAGTCAACCTGTCACTTCTGTGCTTGCCTTGGTCTCTCTAGCGCTTTATGCACTATGGGCCAGCTAGCTTTTAGTGTGCTCATCAACTCAGCCAAGAGGTTGATGAATGAAACTCTTGAGGAAGCTCTGACATAAGCACAAATTCCACCCCAGTAGCCACTTGAGAGGGGATAAACCCGATGCTACTGTGCACAGAGTTATTGTATGCGACCTCAGCAAAGGGCAGAAACTCGGTCCAATTGGTCTGCTGGTAGTTCACATAGCATCGAAGTACTGCTTCAGGACTGCATTCATACATTCACAAACTCCATTTGTTTGAGGATGATGGACAGAACTAAGGCCCTGGAGGAGCCTAGCAGCCTCAGGAATTCTTGCCAAAATTTTGAGGTGAACTGCACCCCCTGATCAGAGTTTATGCATTTTGTCAACTGCTCCAATATGCTAGCTAGCAAAAAAACTTCTGAGACATTCTTTTTTTCCAAGAGTATACTTTACTGAAAAGCCATGTGTGTATAGAAGTGGAAAAGCCAGTTCTAACATTTTGCATGTGAAAAGCATAACAAAAATTCCCCTTACCCTCCCTGGACCTCCCATTGAACAGAAGGCACATGTGCTCCCATGTGAAGCTCCACTCATGTGAGCAGAGGGTGCTTGCATCAGTGGAGCTTTGCGTGCAAGTGGAAGTGCCCTCAGCTTGTGCAAGTGGAAGTAATTAGGCTGCGAATGGACTGATGGTTCTCCCTTTCCCACAAGGGGTTTGACACCTGAGACTTGACTGATCTGGGACTGACCAAATAAACTGAAAGATGGCATTTTCCTTGGGGACACTTTAAAAATATCAATCTGTGAGAAAACCTTTCAGATCCTGTCTATTATACCCTCTGTCACCTATGTCTTAGTAAAAGTTCCTGCTTGGACAATCTTGTCTCAAAGAGTCTTTCTTTCTTAAGATGTGGATTGGAGTGGGTTCTGACATTAGACAGGATCTGCATTAAGAGTCAACCTGCAAGGAAGAACCTTACCGGGGGACTTTGCAAAAAATACAATGTCTAACAATGAGGCAGGGAAGTAGGGAAACCCTATGGAAAGGGAACTTTCCCCCCAACCAAAATCCCACCAACTATCAGAAGCTGAAGCATCATATTCTTCTGGGGAAGAGGTGGTGGAGACGCATGACTGCAAACTGCAGTAGTCGATGGGCATTGGAAGGAAAAGCAAGTGGGAAAAGGCATAGAGGAAAGTGACCTTGAGGTGGGGTGGCCACCAACCTGAATGGAAGCAAGAAATGGAGAGCTCCCTGCACATCAGCAAAGAGGAAGGGAGTTATGCACCACATGCAGAGTGGATCCTAGAGAAAGCTATTGACATGATAAAAAAACCTTGGCTCACTAAGAGAGAAGAAACCTGAATCCTGCAGCCACAACAGCACCTGGGGCCGCAGCTGGAGAGACAGTGGGGGGGGGATCTGGAACCTGCAGCACCAGGGCTGTCTGCTAAACTGGGAGCTACCACCTCAGCAGTACCCACCCCCCGCTGACCCACAGATGGGGATCAGGATGGGGGGCAATACTGCCTGTGGCATAGGCACCAATCCATTCAAAGACTACCGCCCCTGGAAGTGAAATTCAGGGGGGAGTCACCACACTTGGGGTTTTTCCTAACTCAAGTCCTCAGTTATCAAGTCCTAACTTCCAGTCCTCAGGAAGAATACGGATGGGACATCCCCAGTCCACCCGCTGCCCGAGCAAACACACAAGCCAGCAAAACCACCGACTACGGCTAAGAAATCAACAGGCTGTTTCAAATGCAGGAAAGAGGGCCACCGCGCCACAGAATGCCGCTCAAAAGCCCCTCAGCGTAAATCAGAGCCATCACCGTCCAGGAGATCAGGGAAGTCCCAAGGCAATCCAAAACAACCTGCCATGAGGGGGATAGAGGCTATAGAGTCCCCAACCCCTGCCAAGGACAGGGAGGGGATTCCGGTCTACACCACAGGGGCGGTGGACACCTCGGAAGACAGCTCAGAGGGAGAAACCTTGGTAAGTGGATCCATTCCACCCATCCTTAAGACAGTGACTATATTAGTTTCCTCCATGCCCAAAGCCGTCCAAGTAAAAGCCCTAATAGACTCTGGCTGCACCTGCTGCCTCATCAGCCCAACACTGTTTGGAAATTTGGGCATTCCGGTGAGGAGACTTAAGCAACCATTCTCCTTTGGCCAGTTATATGGGTCCATAGCAGGGGGTGTACCAGCTACCCTCGCCACCTTACCAGTTCACCTGTCCCTGGGAACCCATGAGGAAGACATAACTTTTGTAGTGACCCCAGGCATGGAATGCCCAATGATTTTAGGGCTGGAATGGCTGAAGAAATGGAACCCCTGGATAAATTGAAGGACAGCAGAACTCAACTTCCTGGAGGGGGAGCATAGGAGCTTAAAACCCCAAAGCACCCTTCCAACCTGAGGAGAGGAGACAGCATTAGTGGGGGGAAAGAAGGGGTTACCAGAAATACCGGAAGAATACTGGGACCTTGCTGAAGTTTTCAGTGAGGAATGGGCAGATGAGTTTTCCCCTCACTGACCCACAGACTATGCTATACAATTCAAACCCGGGGCAAAACTCCCAAAGCATAGGTTGTACTCCATGAGCCTCAAAGAGATGGTGAAGATGGAAAGATTCATAAATAAAAACCTAGAAAGGGGATTTATTGAGCCTTCCAAACCCAAAGTGGCTGCCCCGGTCCTGTTCAGGGAGAAGAAGGATGGCACGATGTGTTTATGCATGGAATATAGGGCTCTTAACACAATTAGTGAAAGTAATCTGTATCCCCTAACCCTAATGAAGGATATGCTATCCCACCTATTGAAAGGAAGGATTTATTTACCAAACTAGACCTAAGAGAAGCATACTACCGCATTAGAATTAAGGAAGGGGATGAATGGAAGACTGCATTCAATTGCCTAATGGGTTGTTACCAGTTCAAAGTCCTGCCATTTGGACTGCAAGGGCCCTTCAGTTTTTATGCAATTAATTAATGAAGTGCGAAGAGAGCACCTACATAATGGGGTCCTGGTTTACCTAGATGACGTCCTTATCTTCACTGAGACCAAAGAGGAACATATTAATCTAGTCAGAGCAGTTCTGAAAAAATTGTGGGCCGACCAACTATATGTTAAGTTATTGAAATGTGAATTCCACCAGGAAAGAATAGACTACCTGGGATATCACATATACCCACAGGGCATTGAAATGGACCCTGAGAAAGTCAGGTCAGTATTAGAATAGGCACCACCCCGCACAAGGAAGGAATTGCAAAGTTTCCTGGGGTTTGCAAACTTCTACCGCCAATTTATCCATTTGTTTGCCCAAATAGCCCTGCCCCTCCCAAACTTGTTGAAAATGAGGGGGGGTCTCCAGTGAAACCCAGCCAGCCCCTGAAGTGGACAATGGAATGTCAAGCAGCATTTGAGAGGCTAAAGAGGCTTTTTTTCTGCCGAACCTGTACTGAGATGCCCAGATCCTGACAAACCCTTCGTAATACAGGCAGATGTGAGTGATGTAGTGGTGGGAGCTGTATTATTACAGGAAAATGACAAGGGGGCATTGCAACCATGTGCATACATGTCCAGGAAACTCACGGAGACAGAAAAACATTGGGCAGTGTGGGAGAAAGGAGGCTTATGCTGTGAGATGGTCATTACTTACATGGCGTCATTTTCTTGAAGGAAATAAAATCCCCTTCCAGGTCTGGACAGACCACAAAAATTTGGAAGCGCTAAAAACACCCAGGAAACTCACTCCTAAGCAAGCCTGCTGGTCTCAACATTTTCACCAATTCCCTTTCACTCTCAAACACTTACCGGGGGGGGGACTTCTTGGTGGATGCATTATCTCGCATGCCCCAAAATAACAGCACATGGGCCACTATGAATAAGCCCACCACCACCACCACCATCATGGTTGAAGGAGAACAACACTTCAAAGTAAAAGAAATCCTGGATTCTAGGAAACACCAAGGAGAAATTCAATACTTAGTAGCTTGGAAACACTTCCCCTCCTCAGAAAATGAGTGGGTCAATAAACATCACATTAGAGCACCCAAATTGCTAAAGTTGTTTCATACAGAATATCCTAGCAAACCAGGCTAACATCTATATTTTTGTTTCCTCTACAGGTGGACCTCTCTTTTTTAAAAAAAGGAGGGCAGGATGTCAGAATCCATTTATATTTCATTTCTAACTCTCTCTCTGTGCAAACCCAAATCTCACACACACCCCTTTTTGAATTCTGCCATTCCCAAAGAGGAAAGGGAATAAGACAGGTGTCAAGTTTCTGACGTATGGGCTTTTCAAGTGACTCTGAGGCGTTGTTTACCTTAAAAGTCCTTTATTAGCCTAATATGCCAGCAAATGCTTGCTTGAAGGAAGCTGGAATCTGAAATCTCCACCCCTTGCACAATATAATTAAACACAATTCTCCACCTTTCTAATTTTGTCATTAATCATATTCTCCAATTAATTTAAAGAATCAGCTTCCCTTCCGTTAGAAGAACCGCCAAAGTCTTATCTTCTTTAGAGACAAATGGCCTTCAAAGTGCATTCCTACTCTTCCCTCCCACCAATTTTAAACTAAAACAATACACAAGTCTTAATTTTTAATTCTTTTTTAATTTTAATTCCATTTATATCCCGCCCTTCTCCGAAGACTCAGGGCCAAGCAATACACAAGTTTAACATATGAAATAGCTACTCCTTCATCTCACGTCAAGCAATAATATTCGATGTTAGCAGCGTTGACATCTGGCCCCACTTAGAAAGAGGACAAATCCTGTAACATAAACAAAACACAAGTTAGGAATTGGCTTTTGGTTTGTTGGGGTGTTTCTCATAAAACCTTTTGATAGGTCTGTCAGGTTTCACATCAGTAGATTTCACCCAAGTGGCTTCAGACAATAATAATAATAATAATAATAATTTTATTTGTATACCGCCCTTCTCCCGAAAGACTCAGGGTGGTGAACAGGGCAATAAATACTAAAATACAAAGATACAAAAATTAAGAAAAGATTAAACATAATGCCCAATACAATACAACAATAAATACAATAAATTAAAAACAATAATAAAACCCAGACCCATCAGACCAGGCCGGCTTGTTCAAACAAGTAACTCTTTAGATCACGCCGGAAGGAGCGAAGGTCGGGCGCCATCCAGAGCTCAACCAGTAAGCGGTTCCACAAATCTGGCACACGCACAGAGAAGGCCCTCCCCCTGGGGGCCACCAGACGGCATTCTCTGACCGGTGGCACCCTGAGGAGGCCCTCTCTGTGGGAGCGCACTGGGCGGAGGGAAGTCGATGCCGGCCGCAGGTGCTCCCTAAGGTACTCCGGACCCATGCCATGTAGGGCTTTAAAGGTCATTACCAGCACCTTGAATCTCACCCGGAAGACAACTGGAAGCCAATGCAGCTCATGGAGCGAAGGTGTAACATGGGAGTATCGGGAGACTCCCAACACGACTCTCGCGGCTGCATTCTGCACCAGTTGGAGCCTCCGAGTGGTCCTCAAGGGCAGCCCCATGTAAAGAGCGTTGCAGTAGTCTAACTGAGAGGTCACGAGCGCATGAGTGACCGTACGCAAGGCATCCCGGTCTAGATAGGGCCACAACTGGTGCACCAGGCGAACCTGGGCGAAAGCCCCCCTAGTCACAGTTACTAAATGATCTTCAAAAGAAAGCTGTGAATCTAGGAGGACTCCCAAGTTGCAGGCCCTATCTACGGGGGATAATAACTCACCCCGCATAGAAAGAGATGGAATATTCTGAATTTCCCGAGATGCCGGTACGCACAGCCACTCAGTCTTGTCAGGGTTGAGCCGAAGCCTGTTCCTCCCCATCCAGACCCGAACCGCCTCCAGGCAACGGGATATCACGTCGAAGGCATCACTGGGTTGGTTTGGGGTCAAAATAAAAAGCTTGGTATCATCAGCATACTGATGATACCCAACTCCAAAACCACGAATGATCTCACCCAGCGGCTTCATATAGATGTTGAACAGGAGAGGCGAGAGGACCGACCCCTGAGGAACTCCACAAACGAGAGGCCTCGAGGCCGACCTCTGCCCCCCTGCCAACACCGACTGCAAACGTCCCAGGAGATAAGAGGAGAACCACTGAAGAACCGTGCCTCCCACTCCCAATCCCCTGAGACGCCGCAGCAGGATACCATGGTCGATGGTATCAAAAGCCGCTGAGAGGTCTAATAGGACTAGGACAGGAGTATCCCCTGTCCCGAGCCCTCCAGAGATCATTCACCAGAGCGACCAATGCCGTCTCCTTGCTGTACCCGGGCCTGAAGCCCGATTGGTACGGGTCTAGATAATCCGCTTCATCCAGGACCAGAGGGAGCTGATGCGCCACCACGCTCTCAACAACCTTCGCAAGAAAGCGAAGGTTAGAGACTGGACGAAAGTTGTTTAACACAGCTGGGTCCAAGGCAGGCTTCTTGAGGAGAGGTCTCACCACCGCCTCCTTCAAGACGGCAGGGAAACTACCCTCACTCAAAGATGGAGATATCACCGCCTGGAGCCAGCCTCGTGTCCCCTCCCGAGCTGCATAAACCAGCCAGGAAGGGCACGGGTCCAATAAACATGTGGTGGAGCTCAGCCTCCCCATAATCCTGTCCACTTCCTCCAGAGTCACAGGATCGAACTCCTCCCAGATAACATTGACAAGACCACCTATGTCCTGATTGTCAGACTCTGCCCAGTCGGAGTCCAAACCGGTCCGAATCCGAGCGATTTTGTCTGACAGATGTTGGATAAACTCCTCGGCATGACCCTGCAAGGGTTCCTCCCTCACCTCCTGATTAAGGAGGGAGCGGGTCACCCTAAACAGGGCGGCCAGGCAGTTATCTGCGGACGCGATGAGGGTGGCGAAGTAATTAGACCTCGCCACCCTCATCGCCGCGAGATAAGACCTGATACAGGATCTTAGTCGCAATCGGTCGGATTCAGACCGGCTGGACCTCCAACAGCTCTCTAGGCCCCGTCTCCGACGCTTCATCTCCCGGAGCTCCGCGGAAAACCATGGAGCCCACTGGGATCTGCACCGGGTCAGGGGCTGCAAGGGTACAACTCGATCGAGTGCCTCCATGGCTGCCTTTTCCCAGGCTTCCACTAAGGTATCTGCCGAGCTGTGAGCAAAGGAGGCAGGTGGGGACCCCAGCGCTGCCTGGAACCTCTCAGGGTCCATTAAGCGCCTGGGGCGGAACCATCTAGTTGGCTCAACAAGCCCACGGCGGGGAGTGGCAAAACAGAAGACCAGCCACAGGAGATAATGATCGGTCCATGACAGGGGCAAAACAATTGGGGAACCCCCACCAAGATCATATAACCACCGTCCAGATAGAAAAACCAAATCAAGGGTGTGGCCCCCCACATGAGTCGGTCCCTGAATTACTTGCATCAGGTCCATGGCCATCATGGAAGCCATGAACTCCCGAGCTAACTCAGATGATCCTCCCAGGGATGGTAGATTGAAGTCACCCAAAACCATAAGTTTGGGTAACTCAATCACCAGCCCCGAGAGGATATCGAGAAGCTCAGGCAGGGCTGCTGCTGCACGACTAGGCGAAAGGTACACCAGCAGCAAGCCCAACTGCGCCCTAGGACTACATCTCAAGAGGAGGGACTCACACCTGACTATTTGGACAACGGTGGCCTCCTGCGGACACAAGGTCTCCCTCATAACTACCGCCACTCCCCCGCCCCTACCCTGAGCCTGAGGCCGGTGCAGCACCCGGAAACCTGGTGGGCAAAGATCAACCAGAGGAATACCACCCTCTGGGCCCAACCAGGTCTCCGTGATGCAAGCCAGGTCCGCATGCTCACCCTCAACCAGATCCCGGATGAGAGGAGCCTTATTGACAACGGACCTGGCATTCAAGTACACCAGCTGGAGCTCAGGTGGCTGCACATCCTCGCTCCTGGAACCTCAGGGCAAAAACAGAGGGTCGGAGCGCCTCACCACTTGGAGATAGCAGAGACGCACTCCCGAATGTCTATACGGCCCTCTGTTCATACACCTGCTGCCATTCCCTAACGTCATGGGAATAGGTAGTCCAACAACCCGTTCCAGAGCTCCGGAGGCAACCAACCCCAGGTCCCCCCCACGTGATCAATCCCAGACCTGGCCTGAACAACAGTTGGTGGACTCCCCCCCATTTCCAACCAACCACAAAATCCCTCCCCCCTCCCTAACCCCACAAAAAATTTAACTAAAAAAGTAACCAGGGGCCTCTTATTAAATTTGTACCGGAGGCCCCTGTCCCTGCCCAGCCATCTCTCAGGGTCCCAACAATTGGGCCCTTCATCAAGAGGCAGAGTGGAGAATGAAGTGGGTCTCACCCAAGATGGGGGGGCACCCCTGAGGGCGAACAAAACCGTGCTAGAATAACTAAGGCGCATAATAATTGTCAAATAAGTCTGGCAAAGAGGCAGACCTAGATCGAACGGGAGGATCTTAAGACAGAAGGTGGGTGTCCAGACTGCAAACCCAGCTCCACTACCACTAGAGCTGGGTAAACAATGGGTATCCCTTCCACTGTACTAAGTATTGCAATTTTCCCTTAAAGATTCTAGAGTCAAGAATACGTTTCACTTCATAATGGATTTGACCTGCTACCATGAGGGGTCCAGGTGCTTTCTTAGGGGGAGGTTTTTTATAGCAGGTGAGCTGGACATCTAATTTCACCGCTGCCTGGTACCATTCATGCAGCTGGTCGGGTACAGCTCGATAGATACATGCCTGAGAGCGGTGGTCATCTAACCCTTTTCTAAAAAGATGAATCATTGATTGCTCAGGCCATCTCTGTATCCTTCCTGCCATCTTTCGAAACTCCCGCACATGCTCTAGGGCAGGCCAGCCAGCTTGCTTTACCTTATGGATTTGTTCTTCTGCTTTGAGGGCAATGGATGGGTCCTCAAATCTTTCCCTCAGCCACAGGAGAAAAGGGTGGGGGTCCTCCAATTCAGGGGCCTGCTTGTTACATAAATTGTTCAACCATTCAGATGCTTCTCCCTCTAGGTTGGATGCAATCACATCGACCATCGCACCCGGGTCCAGGTAAGAGTGACCCCAGTGATTCAAGTAAGAGTGTACTTGGTTGAGGAAAAAAAATCAGTTTATCTGGGTCCCCATCGAAGGTTGTTCTGAAGGGTGGGCTCATCATTGCTTGCTGGGGCCCCCATTGCTGCTGGCCCCACCCTAGTTGTTGGTTAAAACGGCTGCTGGGGCCCCCATTGGTACTGTCCCCCCCTTGGTTGTTGGATTAACTGTTGCTGGGGGTCCCACTGATGCTGGCCCCCTCCTGGTTGTTGATTCACCAGCTGCCAGGGCCCCCACTGCTGTTGTTGTGTCTTCAGTGGCTGCTGGCCCCACTCTGGTTACTGATGTAATAGCTGCCAGGGCCCCCCTGCTGCTGGCCCCTCTGGCCCTGCTGTACGTTCAGGGGTTGCACATCTGGGTCCTGCTGCTGCCACCTTTGCTGTTGTCTTCTCACCAGCTCCTGATCTCCAGGCTTCTGCACCATCCCCAGCTGTTGCAAGGCTTCTATTAGCTGGGGCAAGCTCAGAGGTTATTGGCGTTCCACTTGTGGGGGCTCCCCAAACTCCCATTGCTGCAGAGGCCCCAGGCTGGGGTCCTCTGTCTCTATGGATCTGGAGGGCTTAGCAGGGGACTACTGGATCTGGCAAGCAGTCTGATCTGCAGACAGGATTTTCCACTCACCCAGGTATTCAATCTCAGCTGGCCTGGCTGCTCTGAGGCTCCTGGAGTCTCTGCTGGGCTTAATCCACTCTCCTGGTTGTTTGGGTCCAGCTCCCAGCTGGGAGGATTGCTGAAACTCTTTCTTTGCTGGCTTCTTAGCTGGCCCTTCCCCCACTGGGGTGGCTGCTGGTGCCGGGGAGCTGGCTTCAGGCAATTTTACTCCTTCCATTATGGGATCTTCCCCAACTCTTTGCCAGACTGCCTCTGAAGCTTGGAGACAGCGACAGGAGGTTGGGACTTCCTAATTAGTTTAAAAAGTAGTGTGGATTCCAGCTTGATGACAAGTTTCCAACATATGGGCTTTTCAAGTGACTCTGAGGCATTGTTTACCTTAAAAGTCCTTTATTAGCCTAATACACTGGCAAATGCTTGCTCGAAGGAAGTTGGAATCTGAAATCTCCACCCCTTGCACAATATAATTAAACACAATTCTCCACCTTTCTAATTTTGTCATTAATCATATTCTCCAATTAATTTAAAGAATCATCTTCCCTTCCGTTAGAAGAACTGCCAAAGTCTTATCTTCTTTAGAGAGACAAATGGCCTTCAAAGTGCATTCCTACTCTTCCCTCCCACCAATTTTAAACTAAAACAATACACAAGTCTTAAAGCAATACACAAGTTTAACATATGACATAGCTACTCCTTCATCTCACGTCAAGCAATAACATTCGATGTTAGCAGCGTTGACAACAGGGGAGTTTATTGCCTCCATTTCCTCCCTTTAAATATAACTTTGTTTATCTAGCCTGCCTGTTGGCAATCGCAAAAAGATCGATGAAAGGAATCCACTCTCTCTCTCTGATCTACGAGCAACTAAGAAAGGGGGTGGGGGGAATTCTGGCTTGTATCCCCAGCTGGAATGTGAAGGGAAGGAAGTAATTAGGCTGCGAATGGACTGATGGTTCTCCCTTTCCCATGAGAGGTTTGACACCTGAGACTTGACTGATCCGGGACTGACCAAATGAACTGAGGGATGGGGTTTTGCTCGGGGACACTTTAAAAATATCGTTCTGTGAGAAAACTTTTCAGATCCTGTCTATTATACCCTCTGTCATCTATGTCTTAGTAAAAGTTCCTGCTTGGACAATCTTATCTCCAAGAGTCTTTCTTTCTTAAGATGCGGATTGGAGTGGGTTCTGACACCTGGGAAGACCCTGCAAAAGATAATCAAGCAATTGATTTGCAAATACCTAGAAATGAACAAAGTTATAACCAAAAGACAAGATAGGTATCAGAATCCGTTTATATTTCATTTCTAAGTATCTCCTCTGAGTTAACCCTAAATCTCATCTCCCCCTGGATTCTGCCATTCCCAAGGGGGAGAGGGAACAGGCATGGAACGTTATGGCTTTCACTTCCTCCCTTAAATGTAACCTTTGTTCATTCTGCCTGCCTGCTATCCATCACAATATAATCAATTGCTTTCTCACTAGGCATTCCCTCTCAAACTACGGGAAACTTGGAAAGGGGGGGAGGAGGGAGAAATACAACCCTCCGGAATCTGGTTTGTTTCTCCAAATGAAGTGTGAGGAGGGTGGAAATGATCCTGCTGCAAACAGACTGTTATCTCTCTTTTCCCACAATGGGCATACCACCTGGAGCTTGGCTGATCTGGAACTGACCAAATGAACTGTGAGATGGGGTTTTGCTTGGGGACACTTTAAAAATATTGATCTGTGAGGGAATTCCTCAGATCCTGTCTATTATGTCTGCTGTCTGCTATTTCTTAGTAAAAGTTCCTGCTTGGAAAATCTTGTCTCCAAGAGTCCCTCTTTCTTAAGATGTGGGCTGAAGTGGGTTCTGACAATAGGTTTGTAAAAAAAAGATCATATCAAATAAATCTTATTTCATTCTTTGACAAAGTGACTAAACTAGTGGACCTGTGAAATTCTGTGGACATAGTATACCTAGATTTCAGTAAGACTTTTGACAAAGTAGGCCACAACCCACTTCTTCATAAGTTAGAAAAATGTGAAATACAAAGCATCACCATCAGATGGATTCGCAACTGGTTGACAAATCACACTCAACGAATAGTCCTTGATGAAACTACATCTTCATGAAAGGAAGGAAGCAGTGGGGTCCCCCAAGATTCTCTTTTATGCACAGTAGTCTTTAATATCTTCATAAATGTTTTAGATGAGGGAATAGAAGGAAAACTCATTGCAGATGAGTTGCAGATGACACCAAATTGGCAAGAATAGCCAACACCCTAGAAGATAGGCTCGAGATCCAGATGGATCTTGATAGACTTGAACTCTGGGCTCTATCTAACAAAATGAAACTCAATGTAGAAAAAAGCTTTTATACTTTAGGCGAGAAAAACCAAATGTACAAGAACAGAATAGGTGAAACCTGACTCAATAACAGTAACTACAAAAGGGATCTTGGAGTCCTTGTGGACAATCATTGAAATATGAGCCAGCAATGTGTTGCATCTGCCAAAAAAGCTGCATTTGATAAAACCAAGATCACAAGAAGTGATACTATCATTTTATAATACTTTGATAAGACCACACTTGGAATACTACATCCAGTTTTGGTCACTACAAAATAAAAAAGATATTGAAACTCTGGAAAGAGTGCATAGAAGTGCAACAAAGATGATTAGAGAGCTGAAGGTTAAAACATGAAAAATGGTTGCAGGAATTGGATATGTCTAGTCTAGTGTAAAAAAGGACTTGGGGTGACATTATAGTAATGTTCTAAAATTTGAGGAGCTACCACAAAGGAGGGGGTCAACCAATTTTTCAAAGCATCAGAAGGCAAGACAAGAAGCAATGGATGGAAACTGAACAAAGAGAGAAGCAACCTTGAACTAAGGAGAAATTTCCTGACAGTAAAAATAATCAACCAGTGAAACAGCTTGCCTTCAGAAGTTGTGTGTGCTCCAATATTGGAGGCTTTTAAGAAGAGATTAGACAGCCATTCATCAAAAATGGTATAGGGTCTCCTGGTTGAGCTGGAGGTTGGGTTAGAAAATCTCCATGCTCCCTTGCAACTCTGCTTTTCTAAATTTTGTATTCTAATTTGTACAATCATCATGCTAACAGAAATCTTCCAAGTTTGTTTTCCCAAAGGTGCTTCTTCAAAAGGCAACTTGACTTTCTTGGGGGGTTTTGAAGATGTTTTGCTTCTCATCCAAGAAGCTTCTCATCCAAAATTGAACAGCCCTCTCTCAATAGAGGGGGAGAAATACAACATCATCTATCTCCAGTCTACAACGCAGTCCTTTCAGCAGTTCCAAGACCACACCCATTTGCACCACTCAGGTGACCTTGAGGACAAAGATAAACTTCCAAGTGGACTTAAGGACTCTACAAAAGAATGCAAATGACCAGTTGTCTGCAAGGAATATAAATCCTTCCTTTCCCCACCACCAGCTGAAGAAGCTTCTTGCATGAGAAATGAAACATCTTCAAAGAAAAACAAGGAAGTCCAGTTGCCTCTTGAAAAAGCACCTTTGGGACAACCATGACCTGGATGACTGAGAATCTCCATTGACATTCCAAGTTTCCTTTTCATTCTGAATACTAAATTTGAATACCATTGGAAACATGAAGTTGGAAGAAAATATAGATATGGGCTTGGATCCTTGTTTAGGATGGTAAAAATGAAGAACTAGCCTTTCTGTACAAGAAAGTGGAGCAGCTGGGCATGTAATGTTACTATCAAGAGGGCAGTAAATACAAGTGCTAAAAGTAACCATCTTTATTAGAAAAAGACACACTGTGTCTTCAGTGTGATCTTCATATATTATGGTTCATGTCTGAAAATAATGTTCATGGAATTAATCCAGAGAATAGAACAAGACTTCTCTGAAGATCTGTCAGTAGTTATAGTGTATACCTTTTTTAATGAAAATTATCAGCACTTTTGATCAGTGATGTCATCAAAGTAAACAAACCCACGTGGTGTTGATTACGTCAGCAGATCATGGCCCTATGCGGAAGTAACCACCCTATTTTCAGATAAGGCGTCTTGAACCTAACCCCATCAATGTCAAGGTAGTCAAACCTCTGGGTACGTGATAGCTTAACCCTAGACTAATTCTATGGACATTCAAAACAAACAGAATAAGCTAAATAAAGTAAATAATTAACAGAGGCCTGTGCATTTGGAATACAACCCCTACTTTGGGGAGCTGGAAAATAATAATAATAATAATAATAATAATAATAATAATAATAATAATAATAATAAGAAGAAGAAGAAGAAGAAGAAGAAGAAGAAGAAGAAGAAGAAGAAGAAGTGCTTTTTATTTCTAATCATTCTAGCCTAATGATGCTTTTAATTTTTGTGGAGTTTTAAAAATCAGCGCCTCAAAAGCAGGGAAAAAAGGAGGCCCTAAAAGGGGGCCAGGCATTGCATTAAACCCCCTTTTTCTAAAAGGCATTTATTTCTAGGAGGTTTTAAAATCATTTTCTCGAATGCAGGGTGGGGAAAAAACCATTTAAAACCCACAGCTGGTTTTTACCTTTGTAAAAATCTAAAGTCACATATTTTTACCTTTGTAAAAATCTAAAGTCACATATTTTGTCAATTGAGCCCTCAAATCCACATGTACACGTAACCGTATGAAGCGCGGCCTTAATAAAATTTATTCTGCACCCCCTACAGCAAAAAGACAAGGAATATTAACAGGAATTAAAATGCTCGCAAGAGGCAACTAGCCAGGTGGGTGGTAAACTTGTTTAGGCATGTCAGGCCTGCGGGGTCCGGGCATGCGTGTTTGTGCCTGATAGTAAAAAAAGGGGGTTAGGCCTTGTTCGGGACATGCCTGGGCATGTCATACCCCGTTATTCTGTACAGGTGCAAGGCTCAAGGACGTGTCATAGCATGCGCGGGGGGGGGGAAGATTGTACAGGCAAGTCTGAACAGCTAGCAGTTTAATTCCACTGTTCTGTACCAGCCTGCTACCGGCCTTGCAGAAAGGCAACCCCTGTACAATCGGCAGAGGCTGGAGAGCGTCTGAGGCTGGAAAACGTCTGCCAAGTTTAATTCACAAACAAACAACAGAACAAGAAACAAGATACCGGAACTTTGATCCTCAAATGGAGCGGTTGCTTTCAGCAACCAGCCCTTCCCCAAACACTCCCTTTATTAGAGTTCAGGGCGTGGCCTCCCTGTGCCTCCTTCCGAGGAGTCCCACAGCCTTTCTCTGCTTGCTTCTACTGGTCTGCCTCCTGCGTCGGGCGTCCTTGAACAGGGCCAGCTGTGGGTCCTCTTCATCTGCACTGTCGGGCTCGCGCAGCTGAGAAGAGGGGCCTGGCTGAGGGCTCTGCGAATCCTCCAAGCCATCATCAGCAAGTTCGTCTTCAACACCCTCCTCCTCCCCCTCGTCTGAGTCATCCGAGTCATCCGACCCGGCTGCCGGACCCACAGGCTGACCCTGAATCACAACACTATCCCGCACCGCAGGGCCCTTCCCCCAGGGCTGCCGATCCGGATGCGGTCGGGATGGGAATTGTTCGTGAAAAGCAGTCACCAACGCAGGGGCATGAACGGCGGTCGCGTCTTCCCAAGTGAAGTCCTCCGGTCCGTATCCCTTCCACTCGATCAGGTACTGAAATCGACCTTTCAGCCAACGGGAAACCCTGATGCTGGCGACCTCGTACTCGGGGGTGCTGCCTCCATCACGAGGTCCTGATGGGGGAGGTTCCGCTTGGCGGAGTGGACAAGCCGGTTGTTCGGGGACCAACAGAGACCGGTGGAAAACGGGGTGCACGCGCAGGGAACGTGGCAGAGTTAAGCGGTAGGCGACCGGATTGATGACAGCCTCGACTGGGAACGGTCCTAGGTAACGGTGATCCAACTTCCTCGCCGGCCGTGTGGATGGTAGGTTCCTGGTGGACAGCCAGACCCGATCCCCCACCGATAGTGGAGGCGTATCCCGTCTTGACCGATCAGCAAACCTCTTGTAATTGGCCTTGGCCTTCTCCAGCTGCCGTCGTACCAATCGATGGATCGCCTGTAACTCTGCCATGAAGTCGTTCGCTGCCGGCTCCGGTGAGTCCACGGGAGAAAGGGGGGAAAACCGGGGGTGATAACCCACATTGGCCAAGAACGGTGTCATCTGCGTGGAGGTGTGCTGCGAGTTGTTAAAGGCAAACTCGGCTATGGCCAGATAGTCCACCCAATTGTCCTGCTGCAGGTTGACGTAGCAGCACAGATACTGTTCCAGGATACCGATGACCTTCTCGGTACCCCCGTCAGTTTGAGGATGATGCGCGGACGAGAGGCAAACCTTGATGTCCAACGCACGCATCAACTCCTTCCAGAAGCGGGCTGTAAACTGGGCCCCCCTATCGGAGACGACTCTATCGGGGAGGCCGTGCAGCCGAAACACCTGTTGGATAAACATACGACTAGTGGCGCGAGCTGACGGTAAGCCGCGACAGGGGATGAAGTGCGCCATCTTGGTCAGCATGTCCACCACCACAAACACTGTCGTGAAGCCGGAGGATGGGGGTAAATCCGTCAGAAAGTCCATGGACACAGCCCCCCAGGGTCTCTTGGGTGTTGGCAAAGGCTGCAGTAATCCAGGCGGGGCCCCTGTCGCTGACTTGGCCTGCCTGCATGGGATGCAGGAGGTGACATAAGACTGGACGTCGTGTCGGACTCGGGGCCACCAGAAGGTACGGGAGACCAGGTTCAGAGTCTTGAACAAGCCAAAATGCCCCGCTGCCGGGTTATCATGACACTGGCTGAGGACGAGACCCCTGAGTGGCCCTCCCGGAACATAGAGCCGGTCACGATAATACAAGAGTCCATCCGTGACCGTCCAAGGCGAATCTGGCCCCACCTCCTCCTTCCGCTGAGCCACCCACGCCTCCTGCTGCTGCGCCTCCCGGATCCGAGCCCGTATATCAACCGGCTCCCGCACCGCAGCAAAAGACTCAACGGGGATCACTGTCCTGGGCAGAAGCTTGTCTTCCACTCGGGTATATTCGGGCTTCCTGGACAGAGCATCCGCTCTCTGATTGTGCCCGCTTGGTATGTACCGAACCCGGAAGTCAAACCTCGCAAAGAAAAGAGACCGCCGGATCTGGCGTTGGTTCAAATTCCGAGCGGTCTGCAGGCTTTCCAGATTCTTATGGTCCGTCCGGACCTCGATTTGATGCCGCGCCCCCTCCAGATGATGTCTCCAAGCCTCGAATGCCGCCTTGATGGCCAGCAGCTCCTTCTCCCAGATGGTATAGTTGCGCTCCGAGGGGTTCAATTTCCGAGAGTGATACGCGCAAGGGAAAAGGGTACCACTGGGCGTCGTTGCCTGGAGTAACACGGCCCCAATGGCAATGTCGGAGGCGTCCGCCTCCACGACAAACGGCCGTTGCGGGTCAGGATGCTTCAAGATGGGCTCCTTCATGAAGGCTTCCTTCAAAGCCTGGAACGCCTGTTGTTCGGGTGCGTTCCACTGGAACCGAGTCTTCTTCTGCAGGAGCCGGTTGAGGGGGGCTGTCAAGGCAGCAAAGCCAGGGATGAATGTTCGATAGTAGTTGGCAAATCCAAGAAGTCGCTGAACATCCTTCACGCGACTTGGGGGTTGCCAACTCTGCAACGACTCCACCTTACTCGGCTCCATGGCGATGCCCTCAGGAGAAATGCGGTGACCCAGGAAATCGATGGTCACCTGGTAGAACTGGCACTTCTCCAACTTGGCAAACAGCCGATGTTCTCGGAGGCGCTGCAGGACCTGACGGAGATGCTGATGATGCACTTCACGCGACGGGGAGTAGATCAAGATGTTGTCCAGGTAGATCACGACAAACTGGTCCAACAAATCCCGAAAGATGTCGTTCATAAAATGCTGAAACACAGCGGGGGCGTTGGTCAGGCCAAACGGCATCACCGTGTACTCGAAATGTCCATAGCGAGTACCAAACGCCGTCTTCCACTCATCA
Source organism: Vipera ursinii (assembly GCF_947247035.1). Classification (NCBI taxonomy): domain Eukaryota; kingdom Metazoa; phylum Chordata; class Lepidosauria; order Squamata; family Viperidae; genus Vipera; species Vipera ursinii. Next base: position 179,129,971 of record NC_139513.1, read on the forward strand.
CCCGGCCAAACTCTGACGAGGTTGTAAGCTCCACGCAGGTCCAGTTTCGTGAAGATCTTAGCCTCCCGGAGTCGGTCCAAGAGCTCGGGGATGAGGGGCAGCAGGTAACGGTTGCGCACCGTGATGGTGTTGAGTTTCCGGTAGTCGCAGCAAAGCCGTAATTCGCCCGACTTCTTTTTGACGAAGAGCACGGGTGCAGACACTGGCGAGGACGAGGGCCGGATGAAACCGCGAGCCAAATTCTTCTCCAGGAAGTCCCGCAATGCAGCCAACTCGGGCTCCGACATGGAGTACAAACGCCCCACTGGGAGAGGCGCATCAGGGACTAAGTCAATGGAGCAGTCATAGGGCCTGTGCGGGGGTAATTGATCCGCCTCTGACTCGCTGAACACATCAGCAAAGTCGGAGAGTTCGGGAGGCAAGGAAACCCCTGGGGAACCCTCCACCTGGCTGGCACAGATATGGCGGGAGTGGTCCACGCACTGCAAGCTTGGGAAGGTGACCAAGTTCTGTGACCAATAGATCTGTGGGTCATGCGCCCGGAGCCACGCCAGTCCCAAGACCACGGGGAAGTGCAGATCCGAAGTGATGTAGAACTGGATAGCCTCCACATGGGAACTGATGGCCATACATACTGGTTGCGTGGCGGCCGTAATAGGCCCGGACAGGAGCACTCGACCATCGATTGTCTCCACTAACATGGGCAGATCCACCGGACACTGGGGAACAGCCCATTTGGCCACAAAGGCTGAGTCCATAAAGTTTGTGGTAGCCCCAGAGTCAATTAAGGCATGGACTGGAATCCCCTCTGGCTTGCCAGGAAGGATCAGACGTGCCTCCAAAATCAAATGCCGTGGAGGTTCACAGGCACCATCGGAACGGCGTCGCTCGGTGTTGTTGTTGTGGGACGCCCGATCTATCACACCGTCTAGATCGGGCTCGGGGCATTTCCCGACAGCAAAGTAGGGGACTTTCTCGGGGCAGGCTTGGTCACTGATGCCCGCTGACGCTTCTTTGGGCAAGAAGCAGCCAAATGTCCAGGGTCCCCACAGTAAAAACACAACCCCCCCGATCGTCGTCTGTTCATTTCCGTCACCGAGAGACGAGACCTGGCGGCACCCAGCTCCATTGGCTCCTCCCTTTGGACTGGGGGCTCACGCACAACAGGGGCGGCAGGGGTCTGTGGGGTGGCACGGTGACTCTTTTGCTGCTGCAACCGGGCATCGATCCGCAGGCAAAGATGGATCAGCCCATTCAGGTCTGAGGGAATGTCCACACGGGCCAGCTCATCCAACATCTCCTCCAACAATCCATCCTGAAAGGCATCCACGAGCGCAGCCTCATTCCAGGCGGAATCCTGGCTAAGCAGCCGGAAGTCGCTGATATAGGCCTGTAGGGGGCGTTGACCCTGCCTCAGAGCTTTCAGGCGTCGGGTGGCAGTCTGCGTCTTAATTGGGTCCTCGTACATTAGACGCATATGGTCACAAAACCCCACAAAGTTGTCCAACAATGGGCTAGGTTGAGCCAGCAGAGGCGTGCCCCAACGAGCTGCATCCCCCGAAAGAAGGCTTAACACAAACCCCACCTTATCCCGGTCAGTGGGGAAATCAGCCGCTCTCACGCTGATAAAGAGCTGGCATTGTCCCAGGAAGGCAGGAAACAGTTCAGGAATACCTGTAAATTTGTCCGGCATTGCTACCTGGCATTTTCTCCTGGGTGGGGGTGCAGCATGAACCTGTGCTTGCAGTTGAGCCACCTGAGCTGCCAGCAAAGTGAGTTGCTGAGTGAGCTGAGCATTCTCGGCACGAAGCTGCTCCATAATAGTTGTAAGGGGTGGGAGGCTGAAAGCAAACTGTTCTGTACCAGCCTGCTACCGGCCTTGCAGAAAGGCAACCCCTGTACAATCGGCAGAGGCTGGAGAGCGTCTGAGGCTGGAAAACGTCTGCCAAGTTTAATTCACAAACAAACAACAGAACAAGAAACAAGATACCGGAACTTTGATCCTCAAACGGAGCGGTTGCTTTCAGCAACCAGCCCTTCCCCAAACACTCCCTTTATTAGAGTTCAGGGCGTGGCCTCCCTGTGCCTCCTTCCGAGGAGTCCCACAGCCTTTCTCTGCTTGCTTCTACTGGTCTGCCTCCTGCGTCGGGCGTCCTTGAACAGGGCCAGCTGTGGGTCCTCTTCATCTGCACTGTCGGGCTCGCGCAGCTGAGAAGAGGGGCCTGGCTGAGGGCTCTGCGAAGCCTCCAAGCCATCATCAGCAAGTTCGTCTTCAACACCCTCCTCCTCCCCCTCGTCTGAGTCATCCGAGTCATCCGACCCAGCTGCCGGACCCACAGGCTGACCCTGAATCACAACATCCACCAGTCTTTTGAAGATGGCAAATACTGATGGAGATTTGTTTGATGTAAATTTGAACCCCAAACCTCCCAAGCGTAGACGTAAAATAAGAAAAGGACCTGAGCTATAAGGCTTCATTGAAGACAACAAACTTATAAAGCAGACATGTCAAACTCAAGGCCCGGGGGCCAGATCCGGCCCGCGAAGTGGTTTCATGTGGCCCGCGAAGCCATCCTGGAAACAGTGAGGGAATGGCCCCCACTGCCTTGGCCCTGGCCCAGAGACCCTCTTCCTGCCAGAGACCCTCAGATCTGTCTCACTCCTGCCCAGGCCCCCATAGGCACCCTTGATGCGAACGATGTAGAGCTGGCCATGCCCACCCAGTAGGCCATATGCACTCTAGCCACGCAATAAAGGTTTATTATTATTATAAAGCCTTGTTGTTGCAGATTCTGCAGAACATCAAATGGTAAGTAAATATAAAAATTAAGAAAACAGTATTTTGATTAGTTGAAACAGCTAGACTAATTCTATCTTATTTCCTGTTTTAGAAATGGTGGAATCTCAAAATGTCAGCATGCCTCAGATTCTGAAAGCGTGTATCATTAAAATATTAAACCATTGTTTAATGGGGTGTCTACAATCAGATGAAGACCATGCGGATGGTACCAATGAAACAGAGCTTATTAGCAGCTTATGCTTTAGACTTTCTATGCCTCATGTTCTCTGGTCATCATCAGTATTTCTGACAAAGTGAATAACTTATATTTCACCAGGGATTCCCTTGGTGAGCTCAAGAAATTTATACTTCGTATAGCACTTATGCATAATCTGCTGTCATTAATGTCAAATATTGAAGCCAAATTGCCATTGTCTCTGAAGAGGCTTATATGTCAGAATGTAACAGAAATTGATTACAAGAAACTGTTATCGCTATGAAATTTATAATAAAATGTGCTTTACAAATCACATGAAAGATGTATTATGTTTTTCTTTTGGTCGCCATCTGTTTAACCTTGTTAGGTGTTAAACACAGACATACAATTTAATCAAAGCACATGTGATATTATCCAATCAGGTTTTCCTGATGAGGTAAGGGGGGGCAGTTTTGCAAAAGGTGAGAAGAACTCACTAATTCTGATGGGATTAATTTGTGACATCAACAGCCTGTACAAAAGCATGTCCCTTACTGGGACAGTCACGTCTGCTGGCTTCTGTCATACCCATACCTTCAGAGCCATTTGATCTGCTAAGAAGAACCTTTTCAGAATGAATCCTGCTAATGTAAGTAGTTTATGCCTGATTTTTGAAACACTTTGATGCAAAATGGAGTTTGTAACATTCTTGTCTGACTGCCTGTTTCTCTGATTCTTTTTTTCTTTCACTAGAATGAATTGACAGACTCAGAATGTTTGAGGGTATATGAAGGTATTTATCTTTCATACTTTCATACATTTAGATTCTTATAAACATTTCTGCAGCAATTCTGAATGTTGGGTTTTTTTCTTTTTCTTCAGAATGGGAGGATGACCAGCCATTTGTGGATTTCACAATTCCAAAAAAAGGCCCAAGGAATCCGGTGTGACAGCCAAAAGCCTTCCACAAGCTACGCAGCATTAATGCTGTTAGGAGGTATAATATCTAGCATTTTATCCAACTGCAAAACCATTAGTATTATTTTTTAGAAACTAAAGGGAGGAGAGGTGGTATTACATTATTAGGAATGTTGGTGATAGCCTTTTATATGTTTGTTTCACCAGAGCCGGCCTGCAAAAAAGCAAAAATGCATGGAGGTGGACTTCCCGCATCCCCAACAGGCAGCAATAGTTGTGAATCTACGCCTATATCTCAACCAGAAGAGGAGTTATGTCATTCTATGCCTCCGGTACAAGCCCCTAACTCTGCAAACTCTCAGAATATGACTGATGTTTATCTGGATATGGTGCAGGCATGGGAGAAGCCTATCCGAAATTTCAGGGCTGTGGAACACTATCAACGATATAGATTTGCTAATCTTGACCGGATCCACTCTTTTGTAGATGCTGTAGAGGCTATGTGGTACAGACTCTTTTGAATAATGTTGCCAGGGACATAGGTCCAAATGATTTCGTTCAACTTCAGTTGGATGCAGACGGACTAAATCATCCTCTCTTTTCTCTTAGGAGACGTGTGAATGATTTAAATGCTGATGATTTTCTGACCAGTGTTGAAAATCTGCTTCAAAGCAAAGCAGAGATATTGTGGGGAGGGGGGTAATTTACTATTAGTGATTACTATTGTGAAGAACAGGGAAGGGGGTGGACTTAGGAAGTTAAACACTGTACTGCTCAGTAGTGTGCTGAAGAAAAAAAGACAGCACCTAGTAGATTTCAATGTGGAAGGTGAATTTCTGTGTTTTGCCAGCTGTTTGCTCTATCTGATTGGTGTGGATGATAGAAATCAAGAAATTATTACCAGGGCCAGGGAACTTCACAGCAGGCTGGGTATTTTCACAGAAAACAGGATTGACTTTTCTCATACACCTCTTTGAAGAAGATTTAAGGGTCACTATAAAGATCTTGTTTTATATGCAGGGCGGGTGGAGGTTTTTTGTCACAGGTAGCCCACAGCAAGAAAAAAATGTGTTTATATTGTTACATGACAAGCATTACTATGGCATCAAAAATATCAAGGGCTTCCTGGGTGAACGCTATTTCTGTAAATTCTGCCAGACGCCCTACCACCACAAATTTAGTCACGGCTGTCAATATATCTGCAGAGCATGCCTAAAGCAAGAATGTCAGGAGGTGGAGGCAGAGAAGATGTACTGCCGTAGATGCAAAGTGCTTTGCCGGTCTAAGGTGTGTCTTGAAAGACACACACAACTCGGTAGGGAGGGGAAGGTTGACTGTAAGAATAAAGCATATTGTGAAGCATGTGGGATTTCCGTCTTTACCCCCCACAAAAAGTGCAAGGAAATCAAGTGCGGACAGTGTTCTGAGAAGGTTGAAAGCTTGGATGGGCATTTATGCTTTCTAAAATCGTTGGTCCAACCGCAAATTGGTGAAAGATACATCATTTATGATTTTGAATGCTGTCAAGAGACAGGAACCCATATACCTAATTATGTCTATGCCAGGGATATGTTGAAGGAGGGGTATGATAAAGACGTTGTGAGTTGGGATTGTTATGGTTTAGATGCCTGGAACAGTTTGTAAAGGAGTTCATAAATCTTAATTTTAAAGGATGTACTTTTATCGCTCACAACTCCAAAGGTTATGATGGGTACCTAGTACTGAGGCAGCTGATCCGTGAAAAGGTTAGGGTTGAACTTATAAGTCAGAGGGGGAAACTGCTATGTATTACCCTTCCAGATTATAAGATTCGGTTTATTGATAGTCTTTCATTTTTACCCCTTAAATTAAGCAAATTACCCAAAGCTATGGGGTTTCAAGGCAGCAAAGGGTATTTCCCCCACTTGTTCAATACAATGGCCAATCAAAACTATGTGGGACCACTCCCTGAAGCCAAGTATTATAGCCCTGAAACCATGATGCCCGGGGAGAGAGAAGAATTCATGAAATGGCACGCTGCTAATACAGGTACTGTGTTTAAACTAAAGAAGGCTCTGGCTTACTATTGCAGACAAGATGTAGATATATTGAGAGACACCTGTATTCGATTTAGGGAACAGGTGATGGAAATGACTGAGCTTGAGTTTGTCAAGAGGGTTGGGGGGGATATTGTTGAGGAGATAGACATTCAAAGCATTGACCCCTTCCAATATATCACATTGGCATCTGTCTGCATGGCACAGTACCGGTTCATGTATTTGAAGAGCGATACCATTGCGTTAGCACCTTTGGACAGCTATCACAAGACACAGAAAAGGTATTCATCTCCAGCAATTCAGTGGTTGACGCATATAGAGTGCACTGAGAATCTCAGTATTCAGCATGCTCTGAAGGGGGGTGAAAAGCAAGTAGGCAAATATTTTTTAGATGGTTTTGCTGTCATAAATGGAACTCCCACAGCTTTTGAATTTTACAGTTGTTTTTTTTCATGGGTGCCCTGTCTGCTACTCTGAAAAAGACTTCGACAAATTACTTGATTCAACATATGGTAGCCTGCACAACCGTACTAGGATTAAAGAAAAGGACCTCAGGAGCCAGGGTTATGCTGTGCGCTGCATTTGGGAACACGAATGGAGGGCCTTGGTGGAGGCTGACACCTCTTTGAAGCAGTTCCTAGTTGAGAATAAGCTCCCAACTCCTCGAGATGCTTTTTTTGGTGGCAGAACAAATGCCACATGTCTGTACTACAAACCAAAACCTGGTGAACAAATCTTATACTACGATTTCACCAGTCTGTACCCTTTTGTGAATAAGATCAAGGAGTACCCAATCGGCCATACACAAATCATCTACCAAAACTTTGGGGACATAAAGCAATATTTTGGGTTAGCCAAGGTCAAAGTGTATCCGCCAAGGAATCTCTATTTCCCTGTCCTACCCCACAAATCAGGGGGAAAATTAATGTTTAGTTTGTGCACAACCTGCACAGAAAAGCTGCAAACCACCCCCTGTAAACACAATGGTGAGGAAAGAGCTCTGACCGGGACATGGTGTACTGTTGAATTGAATGTAGCTTTAGAAAAAGGTTACAGAATGGTTGAAATCTATGAGATCTGGCATTTTGAAAGAACGTCAAATGGGCTATTTTCACCTGACCACATCTGTGGTAACAAATCCTGAGGAACTATTCAAGTATCTTTTTGTACCCTATTATGATGTTTCCTCATGCGAGTTTGTGGATACGGAGACAGCCGTTGTGACGTGGAAAACAGCCAAGAACCACCCCACCAAAAACACATGCACTAATGTATTCATTGCCAGCTTTACAACAGCTTATGCGCGGCTGGAATTATACCGGCTACTGGATGGGCTGGATGATAGGTGCCTGTACCATGACACTGAGTCAGTCATTTTTATAAGTAGACAGGGGGCATGCACACCTCCTTTGGGTGATTATTTAGGTCAGCTGACAAGTGACCTCCAAACACTACGATAACAGAGTTTGTTGCGGCCGGTCCCAAAACGTATGCTTATGCTTTGTCCAACGGTGAAGCGGTGCTAAAGGTGAAGGGAATCACACTAAACTGCGGTAATAGCAAAAAGGTTAATTTTGACAGCTTGAAAGATTTGGTAGATGATTATTGTCTGTCTGGTGCAGAGAGAAAAAAAGAGATCAGAGTAGAACAGTTGGGGATTGTTAGGGTTAAGAAACGCTTGCTTTTGCAGTTGTTTTAAAATCAGCTTTGGAACCAGAGGTTGCCATCTTCAAAAGACTGGTGGAATTAAACCGCTAGCTGTTCAGACTTGCCTGTACAATCTCCCCCCCCCACGCATGCTATGACACGTCCTTGAGCCTTGCACCTGTCCAGAATCATGGGGTATGACATGCCCAGGCATATCCTGAACAAGGCCTAACCCCCTTTTTTACTATCAGGCACAAACACGCATGCCCGGACCCCGCAGGCCTGACATGCCCAAAAATGTCTACCACCCACCTAGCTAGTTGCCTCTTGTGAGCATTTTAATTCCTGTTAATATTCCTTGTCTTTTTGCTGTAGGGTGCAGAATAAATTTTATTAAGGCCGCGCTTCGTATGGTTACGTGTACATGTGGATTTGAGGGCTCAATTGACAAAATATGTGACTTTAGATTTTTACAAAGGTAAAAACCAGCTGTGGGTTTTAAATGGTTTTTTTCCCACCCTGCATTCGAGAAAATGATTTTAAAACCTCCTAGAAATAAATGCCTTTTAGAAAAAGGGGGTTTAATGCAATGCCTGGCCCCCTTTTAGGGCCTCCTTTTTTCCCTGCTTTTGAGGCGCTGATTTTTAAAACTCCACAAAAATTAAAAGCATCATTAGGCTAGAATAATTAGAAATAAAAAGCATTTATTATTATTATTATTATTTTCCAGCTCCCCAAAGTAGGGGTTGTATTCCAAATGCACAGGCCTCTGTTAATTATTTACTTTATTTAGCTTATTCTGTTTGTTTTGAATGTCCATAGAATTAGTCTAGGGATAAGCTAATCACGTACCCAGAGGTTTGACTACCTTGACATTGATGGGGTTAGGTTCAAGACGCCTTATCTGAAAATAGGGCTGCTAAAAAGCATTTTATTATTATTTCCCAGCTCCTCAAAGTTTTTGTTTCACAAAAGCAGACCCCTCTGTTAATTATTTACTTTATTTAGCTTATTCTGTTTGTTTTGAATGTCCATAAAATTAGTCTAGGGTTAAGCTAATCATGTACCCAGAGGCTTGATGGGGTTAGGTTCAAGACGCCTTATCTGGAAATAGGGCAGTTACTTCCGCATAGGGCCATGATCTGCTGATGTAGTCAACACCATGTGGGTTTGTTTACTTTGATGACATCACTGATCAAAAGTGCTGATAATTTTCATTAAAAAAGGTATACACTATAACTACTTCTGTCATGGTGAGAAATACAAACATCATTCTTAGTTTGTTTTATTGTCAGTGCTGGTTGTCTGAGATACAGTCCTGAGGTTCTTAAATTTTGAAGTGTTTTTCCAAGCTTGTTTTATATATTAAGCAAAGCTTTTCTTGTTTAAAAAAATCAACCTCACTCTCTCCTTTCCCTCCCCCCACAGGTATAATAATAATAATAATAATAATAATAATAATAATAATAATAATAATAATAATAATAATAATAATAATAATAATAATAATAATAATAATATAAAGTTGGAAGGGACCTTGGAGGTCATCTAGTCCAACCCCCTGCTCAGGCAGGAAATGCTATACCATTTCAGGCAAATGGCTGTCCAGTCTCCTCTTAAAAACTTCCAGTGTTGGAGCATTCACCACTTCTGGAGGCAGGTTGTTCCACTGGTTAATTGTTCTAACTGTCAGAAAGTTTCTCCTTAGTTCTAGGTTGCTTCTCTCCTTGACTAGTTTCCATCCATTGCTTCTTGTCCTGCTTTCAGGTGCTTTGGAGAATAGCTTGACTCCCTCTTCTTTGTGGCAGCCCCTGAGATATTGGAACACTGCTACCATGTCACCCCTCACCCTTCTCTTCACCCTCCCAGGGGTGTTCTCCCAGGTTGATTGTTATGCTTCTTTGTACAATTGTTTCTTGTAACTCTCATACTCCTGCTTCTATTGGTCAGTTTCTTGATCATCCCTTGGCTTGACAGCTGTAAGGGTTCAATGGCTGGTGACCATGGGAGACATTGGTAAGAAAAAGGAAGGGATGTTTCTGTTCTGACTGAGCAAGAAGGTGCCAGAGTCATAGACAGGAAAGATGTCCAATATTACATGGCTTTGAAGTTCTTAGATTTCCAGAAGGCCGTTCTAGGCCTTGAAAGTGGATGATGGTGGATGGGTGGCATTTCTTTTTTTTTCTGATGGAAATCTCAGCCTCTATTCTAGGCTAAAACTGCAGTATTGCTTATATATGACCAAATTCAAATTATATTATCCTTCAGTGACAAACCTGGGATGAGATTCCAGGGGTTTTTTGGTAATCTTCCTTGACAGACAGTCTTAAGTGATTCAGACAGTTCCATGCCACCAAAGTTTCAAATTAGGCAAACTTGAGTCCTAATATTATTGTGTATTGCTGGGAAACTGGGCAAGGTATAATGTATCCTGTCATACCCAACTGAAAATGATAAAAACTGCTTAAGTACTTCCAAATGATTCTGCCACTCACCAAAGAAACTGTCTTACAGCCTGGGGGATGAGTGAGGGCAGTCCACCATTCTAATTTCTATGTGCCATTTTTGGGTGGGTGGGTGAACATCTCAGAAGCCTAAATAAACAATAGCTATTTATGGTTTGTTATTTCTATTCTTGGGTCTCTGATATTTATTTATTGGTATTTTTGTTATTCACATTTCTTACCTTGCCGCAATCCAGAGACATTCATCAGTTCACTGTATATAAAGAGCACACTATTTCATTGTTTTAAATCTTCAAATGCTGGAGTAGCATAGGGTAAATTTTTTGAATGCTAAACTAACCCTGCAGGTATAGCAATAGAGAAAATAGTTGTGCTAGAAGGTAGATTTCTGTTTAACTTTGAGTCAGATACATAGGTGGAGCCTGTGAAAAATGTGTTTAACAGATCAATTCCTAGGTTTCCTGTTTTCTTGCTCTTTAAGGGATTAACATATTTTTTGGACCATAAGATGCACTTTTTCCCCCCCAAAAGTGTGGGGGGAAACGAGGGTGCATCTTATGGTCCGAAGGTGATCCGTATGGCCAGCCCCAACCTCCACAAGTGGAAAGCAAGGGAGATTGCCAGGAGCACGAATCGGCACGTGCTGAGAAATGCCGATCTCGCGCTCCTGCAATCTCCCTCGCTTGGTTTCAGCTTCCCTTGCTACAAGAGAAAGCAGGCTGAAACGGAGAGAGGGAGATTGCCAGGAATGCAATCTCGCGCTGCTGCAATCTCCCTCGCTCTGTTTCAGCTTGCTTTCTGCAAGAGAAAGCCGGGCTGCAGGGCTGCCTCCGCGGGTACTGCTCTAATGCGGAGAGGGAAGGACAAAGAGGGAGGGAAGGAAGGAAGGAAAGAAGGAAGGGACAATGGGAGAGGGAGGGAGAGAGAGAAAGAGAGAGAGAGAAAGAGAGAGAGAGGAAGATAGGGAGAGAGAAGAAGAAGAAAGAAATAGGGAGGGAGAGAGAGAGGGAGGGAGAGAGAGAAGGAGAAAGAAGGAGAGAAATAGAGGGAGAGAGAGAAAGAGGGAGAGGGAAAGAGAGAGGGAGAGAAAGAAAGGGAGAGAGAGAGAAAGAGGGAGAGAGAGACAAGGAGAAAGAGGGAGGGAAATAGAGGGAGAGAGAGAAAGAGAGAAATAGAGGGAAAGAGAAAAATAGAGAGGGAGAGAAAGAGGGAGAGAGAAGGAGAAAGAAAGGGAGGGAAATAGATGGAGAGAGAGAAAGAGGGAGAAATAGAGGGAAAGAGAAAAATAGGGAGAGAAAGGGAGAGGGAGAGAAAGGGAGAGAGAGAAAGAGAAAGAGGGAGAGAGAGGAGAGAGAAAGAAAGAGAGAGGGGGAGAGAGGGAGAGAAAGACAAGGAGAGAGAGAAATTAAATTAGTAACATGATTGTTAAGTGAATCTGGTTTCCCCACTAACTTTGCTTGTCAGAAGGTTGCAAAAGGCAATCACATGACCCTGGAACAATGTGACCATCATAAATATGAATCGATTGCCAAGCATCTGAATGTAAATCACATGACCCTGGGGATGCTGCAATGGTCATAAGTGTGAAAAATGGTCATAAGTCACTTTTTTCAGTGCTGTCGTAACTTTGAACAGTCACTAAGTGAATTGTTGTAAGTTGAGGACTACCTGTACTTTATCATTTTTTTTCCTTTTTTGTGGGGGGTCAAATTTTTAACACCTTGCTGGGTAACTGGTGGTACTTGGACAGTGCCTTGTCCTAAAAGTGGTACAATGGATGAAAAGGTTGAAAAGCCCTGTTTTAGTATACCGGTACTATTTTTTTTCTTGTTTTCCTGCTCTAAAACCTGGGTGCGTCTTATGGTCCAAAAAATACGGTACATGATAAAGACTAAGATAACCAGACAAGTCACAATAAGTTTCATATACATTCAAATCTACCTCCTTGTGGACACATAGTCAAGAGTTGCATATACTAGCAGTAGAAAAAAAGTTTTTTAAGTATTCAGTCAAACTTGCAAGATGGCAACATTATCAAGTGATGTTTGGCGATGTTGAAGGTTCAGTCCATGAAGAACATCCATTATTTTTTTGCCATTGAAAGGCCTGTGCACCAAAATCTCCATGATGACAAGGATTTCGTATAAGTGCTGTCTGTTCTGGTTGATGAAACGGGAAGTTCCATTCCTAAAAAGTGCCAGGCTGGGGCAACTAATATAGGATGTTTCATATCCATTCTAAAATATATTTGAGGAGTATGTAGTGTTAGAGACCAGCATGAGATACCATTTGATGACTTTAACGGTTGGTGTTTCTTTTTATTTTATTTTATTTATTTTAATTCCATTTATATCCCGCCCTTCTCTGAAGACTCAGGGCGGCTTACAAGCTTAGCAGTAGCCTTGATTCTATGTATATGCCTGCTTATTAGGGCTTTCACACACCCCGCAAGCGGCACTATTACAAAGTCAGCTTAATTGCCCCCAACAATCTGGGTCCTCATTTTACCTACCTCGGAAGGATGGAAGGCTGAGTCAACCTTGAGCCTGGTGGGATGCGAACCTGAACTAATTGCAGGCAGCTGGTGTTACTTAAGGAGGCGTTAGCCCACTGCTCCACCAAGGCTCTTTTGATGTTACTGCTAGTTAATGATAGTTTCTAGCATTGTGCAAGATAAAGGCACTCTTTGCTTTTCTTTCGAAATACCACAGGAGCTGTTGTACCATAGAAGCCTTGAACTTTTGTACTTAAAGCAAAGCTTTGCATAAGCCTTGTCAGAGCCTACTCATAAAGGAAAAGAATAATTCTAGTATTAACAGACAGTATCAGGTAACTTGCTGTGTGACAAGAAAACCCCTCCTAATCTTAGTGAAGAATTATACAGATTAAGAAAAAAGGTAGTGGACAGAGAGCTTGACTAATCCTCAGATGGAGATACATTCCTGGAAGGCCATAGAAAATGATAAGCAAAATCGTAGCCCACCTTCTCAGGCAACTGCATCACTAAAGCATCATTCATCTCTTTCAACAATGTACTATTGTACTTACTCTTGTTTTTATGTTCAAACAAAGAAATTTTAGAATACTGTTTCTTGTAGGCAGCAGGCTGTCCTCTTTAAATGAAGAAAGCTCACTTCTCCTGTTGGGTCTCAGTAGCACATTCTTCAGACATGGGCTGGCTTCAGAAGCATATTGAGCCATCATGATAAGCCAGGCTATTTGTGTTGCATGTTTCAGCAAGTTTACTTGCCAATGCAACTAGTCCCCTCTTGCTTGGCAGAATTAAATTGCACATTAACATACATATGATTACACAAACTTTGTTCTAGTATTGATTCAGTAAATGTGGAGTGTGGTGAGTGTAAGCACTGAGCATGATTTCTTGCACATCTGCTGATTTGCAGTTCAAAGATTATCACAATTGCTCTTGCTTTTTAGGGGTAGTAGATGAAGATTATCCAAAATCATTGTGCCAGCTGAATGGTGATTTTGCATATTGAAGCAACCTTTGGTGTCTTGCCATTGTAGTTTCCTGGGAAGGTAAGAAAAAGTGCATCAAAGGAAATCTTGGAATGCAGACTACACTCAAATTGGGCCACCTTAGTAAGGGGGGAAATTGTAGCTCCACCCCCAGGCTGCATTCCAGCCAACAGTGCTCTAGCCTCTAGACCTCAATGCATGGCACTCCAATTTTCAACACAAACATCAGACACTAGCCTTGACAATACCACACCGATAATCCCCATGTCTTGCTCTGAAGAGCAGGGCTTTTCAATCGGTGGTACGCATACCACTGGTGGTACACGAGCACCTGGCTGGTGGTACATGGCGTCGCCTTCCTCTCCCCCCCCCCTGCCTCCCCCCCGCTCCACTCCTTCCCAGCTCACTTGCTGCCGGAAAACATGCTGCTTGGTGGCAGCCTACAGGAACCCTACCGAGGGCACGCGAAGAGCGCAGGCGCAGAGGGAGGCCTCACTCTCCCCAGGGACTCATTGTGCAGCAACCGGATTGACTTCTCATGCGGGATCCATGTCGCCCTGCCCCCCCTCTTCTTACTTCACAAGTAAGTATGACCCTGATGGGGACAGAGCCATCCACTCCCTCAGTAGGTAGGTGTTTGACACCATTTGCATAGCTGTCCAGAGCGCCAACCCCACAACTGCCCGCTCCTTCTTTTCCCCCTTCTCTCTCTCTCTCTCTCTCTCTCTGTTGCGGCCTTCATCTTCTTTTCCTCTCGCCCCCCCTGCGAGCTTGCGATACCCCTCATGGTGCCTCCTGGGGCTTGAGACTTTTCCCCCTCTCCTCTTCCTGAGGTGCCCAGCTTTACAGAGGGGAAAGCAAAGTGGCCAAATGGTGTGCGCCCTCCCTGAGGACTCATCCCATGGCAGCAGGTGGGAATCAAGGCCCACATTTGTTTTGCTGATGTGTGCCAGGTGAAGCCATCAGAACGCGGGTGTGGAGGGAAAAATGCGCCTGCTTGACTCCCTCCCCCCCACTGTTGATGACTCCATACAGCTGGCCCTGACCTCTGCCGACAGGCTCCAGTCCACGGTGGGTCAACGCAGCAAGGCCGGTGCATGGGCATGATGCTGTGTGCCTGGGAAGCTGCATCCAGGGCCACCGATCAGCTGGTGATGCCGTATGGCTGGCCCCGACCTCCGCCAATGAGATCCAGTCCACAGAGAGCTCCCGTACAGCTGGCCCCAATCTGCCTGGTACTTCCAAAGGTGGCTGCTTCAAGGTCACATGGGCAGCCCTCGGCTGTTCCCCTCCCCTCCGCACCTCCAAATCAATCCTTAGGCCAGCATGTCTGACTGAGGAATTCTGGGAGTTGAAGTTAGGAAGCAATGATGAGCTCATGATGATTTCTTAACCGGGGTACTTGGGCTGTACCAAGTATTAATTTTCCTCAATTTATGTCTGTAAAGTGATTTGAGGAGTGTGATTGCTTGGATTATAACAGAAGTGTTATAGTTAAGTGGGCATCAGCTTTCTTGGTAAAAATGGATTAGGAAGGAAGGAAGGAAGGAAGGAAGGAAGGAAGGAAGGAAGGAAGGAAGGAAGGAAGGAAGGAAGGGAGGGAGGGAGGGAGGGAGGGACAATGAGAGGGAGGGGGGGAAGGAGAAAGGGACAAAGAAGGAGGGAAAGAAGAAAGGAAGGAAAAGGAAGGGGCAATGGGAGAGAGGGAGGGAGAGAGAGAAAGAGAGAGAGAGGGAGAGAGAGAGAGAAATAGAGAGGGAGAGAGAGAGGAGAGAGAAAGAAAGGGAGGGAAAGAGAGAGAAAGAAAAATAGAGAGAGGGAGAGAAAGAGAGGGAGAGAGAGAGATTAAATTAGTAACATGGTTGTTAAGTGAATCTGGTTTCCCCACTAACTTTGCTTGTCAGAAGGTTGCAAACGGCGATCACATGACCCTGGAACAATGTGACCATCATAAATACGAATCAGTTGCCAAGCATCTGAATGTAAATCACATGACCCTGGGGATGCTGAAATGGTCATAAGTGTGAAAAATGGTCATGAGTCAGTTTTTTCAGTGCTGTTGTAACTTTGAACAGTCACTAAACAAACTGTTGTAAGTCAATGCAAAAAGAATTGCAATACATCATGACATGTCACATGACATGGTGAGTTTGACACCTGTGACATAGCGTGTTAAAGCAGCAGCTTATTCACAGAGATACACTTTTTTCAGCCTATACTAGCATACTCTTGCCCGGGCATGTCAAACTTGCTGTTATGTACTGGGCTTGTGGTGTTACACCACGTGTGTTGCTGGAGAGGCTAACGGCTCCCCAGTAACCTAGACTAGCCATCTCCGGTCCTGTAATTGGCTAGCCCCAGGCGGCAAGAGTGGGTTCAAAGCTATTGGCTGTCGCCTAGGGGCTAGATTATATATTGTGGCTGGTTGCAGCCCAAGCTTCAGTACAGTTCTAGCATGAGTTATCTTGTACTCAGCCTCGTGTCTTCCTTCCTGCACCAAAGAGCTCACAACTTAACACTTGCAATGTCATATGATGTCGCACGACATATTGCAACTTTTCCCCCATTGCCGGCAGTTTGACATGCCTGCTAGCCATATGTAAACCAAGCCAAAGAGACATTACCTTTTTCAATGAAACTCTCTAGTTTTCCATACAATAGAGGCACTGTGGGCTGCTTTCCCTGTTGCTTGTCTTTTTGGTAAAACTGTAAGGAAGACCCATGTAATTAGAGAGAAGAGGAAGAAGCAAGTTCTGAAGTTAATTTTTCTGTGTCAACTGGTGCTGCTAAAACTTTATACCTGCAGAGAGCTAGCCTGGAAATAAAAACTTAGTTATAGCTTTTTTATTATAATTATTTGTACACTGCTTACTCAAGTGACTTAAATAATAATTAGTAGAAATGAGTTAATGTACAAACAGAAGGCAGAGAAGTGTTACTCAGTGCTGTTGTTCCTGCATATCATGGCCATAAATCAATGGAGGAGATCAGAAGACACCCAATAAAAAGCAGTTGGTGAAATAACTTAAGACAGATATAACCAACAAGGATATATTGATATTGCACCATTATTGGACTGTAAAGGGATCGTTTTGTTACCAATCAAAAAGTACTGTGCAGTGTGCCTTTTAAGATTTTTTTTCTGGTATGAAAACATGGAGAAAGCATTGGACATTTCCAGAGAAGACTTTTAATGTGCAATGCTCTGTGCTATTGGGGGAATTTTCACCAGTAGGGTAGAAAAAAAAATACCATTTAAAACTTGCAGTGTGGATTTCCACTGCTGCTCTTTGGGACTTTTCCTTATCACAGACTGTATGAATGGAAAGTTGGAAGGAACTACACAACGCCTTTTGTGATGAGTACTACAGGGAACTCTATGAAAACAGCGAAGTTTAGATCGTGTTTCCCTACTCCTCCCGTTCAATTCCTTGACTGAAGCGCGCAGAGTGATTGTCCCATAAAAGCCTTCTCTGGACGCAGCCGGGGCGAGGCGTTCCATAATGAATTTGACGAGGAAGTAGGAAGGGTACAGTAATAGCTGGCCACAAGGGGGCAAAATCTTTCAAACCTGCTTTCCTCGCGTAGTGAAACGGCACAGCTGACGCTGTAGACTGTGATGATCCCCGGTTAGCTTTTTCAGCACGTTTCCGAGGCTGCTTACCATCTGGAGAACGTAAAGAAGGAAACAGCCAGGAGTAAATAAAGTGTTATACAATAAGGTAAGGAAGGAAGCGCTGGAACCACGCTACCTGCCCCCTCTTGAGGGGAGGGCTTCACCACCTGTAGCCGACGTTTCGTGTGCCTCGTTCGCTGGGCTTGGCGCTAACTCCTAAATTACTGCTGGGCAATCCAAAGGTCAATTTACAGCCATATTAGTTGGTGCTCTTATCTCTAGGGATAGACTGGCTTCACATAAACAGAGCTTCATGGCTACTGTAACCTTGGGGGGGGGGCAATCTTGGTGGATGGGTGTTGGTTGATTTTGTGCCATCAGCTCTAGCAACAGCATAGATTCTGGTTCCTTCCGTCTTTCCCAGCATTAGAGTCTTCTGTAGAGCTAGGTCTTTGCATAATATAGTCATATTTGGTCATATTTACCTTGAATGAGAACTTTAGGTTGATTTGTTTGATTATGTATTTGTTGTTTTCTTGGCTGTCCATTGTATTGTCAGGAGTGTTCTCCAACACCAGGGTTCAAAAGCATCAATGTTCTTCCCATATTGCTGCTTTAAAGTTCAAGTCTCCCTTTCATAGAGAGTCACAGAGAAGCCTTTTGCATGATAGTGATCTTTGCAAGTATAGACATATCATGGCATCTAAATACCTTTTCCATCAAATGTAAGTCTATGGCACATTTCTTTATTAACAGTTACTTTCTTGTTAATAACTGATCCTAACAGGAAAAAACTACCACTTTTATGTCTTCATGATCAGTTCTAAGGTTGGTTGTTCAACCTGTTATCTTTAGTTTGGTATTCCTTATATTTAATTTTAGTCCCATTTCTTCACTGTGCTCCTTGACCTTTTTCTATTAGAGGTCACAGATGTTTTAAAATTTTTGGCTACACAGTAGTGTTATACTCATCAGCATAGCACAGATTATGGATGTTTTTTCCCCTCTAGTTTTAAAATCATGTTCATTTACTTTCAATCCAGCTTATCTTAATATATACTCAGCATATAGATTAAAAATGATCTTTAATCTTCTTGTTTTCAACTTTCAATTATTTTTAATTTTATTTTTTTTTCCAATTTTTAAAACTTTTTCTACTCTAAAATTCTTTTTTCAATTTTTTATAAAATTCTTATTTTTTATTTTTTAAATGTTTTCCAATTTTAAAATGCTTTTTCAATTTTTTAATAAAATCTTTTTCAATTTTTTCAATTTTTCAAAACAATTTACTTATTTTAATTCTTTATAAATTTTAAATTCTTAATGATTTAAGAGGGAAAAAAACTACAGAAAAAGAGACTGTGTTGACCTGCCTCAGTTAGACCTCCCAAGAAAGCAGAGCTCTTGAAACTTGCATTGTTTCAACAGGAACTTTGAAAGTTAAACAGCAGAAAAATAAGGCAGGAGCTGAGGATTTCCTGCATGAAATGATAGATTAAAAGAACCCAGTCAAATCCCACCCCAAATGTCCATCTGGCCAATCTATAGGTGTCAAATTGTTGTGGGAAAGAACCGATAAGGTGCCACTCTCAAGGTCATCAAGTTTCTCCGCAGCTTCTTCCCTCTGCCTGGAGATAAGGCAGATAGCCGGAGGCATATTCCATTCTCACCCCAAAAAAGTTACTTCAAAGAGGAAGGAACAAAGCAAAGGAAATACACTGCAGAATACCCGTAGGTCCCCCCCCCATCAGAATGGCAGAACCCAAAAATGAGGAGAAAAATGAAAGATGATGATTATTATTATTATTATTATTATTATTATTATTATTATTATTATTATTATTATTATTATTATTATTATTTTATTTGTATACCGCCCTTCTCCCGAAGGACTCAGGGCGATGAACAGGGCAATAAATACTAATACAAGGATACAAAAATTAAGAAAAGATTAAACAAAGTGCCCAATACCTTAGAACAATAAGTTAAAATACGTTAAAAGCAATAATAAAACCCAAAACCCATCAGGCCAGGCTGGCTTGTTCAAACAAGTAGGTCTTAAGATCCCGTCGGAAGGAGCGAAGGTCGGGCACCATCCGGAGCTCAACCGGTAAAGGGTTCCACAAATCCGGCGCACCCACAGAGAAGGACCTCCCCCTGGGGGCCACCAGACAGCATTCTCTGACCGGTGGCACCCTGAGGAGGCCCTCTCTGTGGGAGCGCACTGGGTAGAGGGAAGTCGATGCCGGCCGCAGGTGCTCCCTAAGGTACTCCGGACCCATGCCATGTAGGGCTTTAAAGGTCATTACCAGCACCTTGAATCTCACCCGGAAGACAACTGGAAGCCAATGCAGCTCACGGAGTGAAGGTGTAACATGGGAGTATCGGGAGACTCCCAACACGACTCTTGCGGCTGCATTCTGCACCAGTTGGAGCCTCCGAGTGGTCCTCAAGGGCAGCCCCATGTAGAGAGCGTTGCAGTAGTCTAATCGAGAGGTCACGAGCGCATGAGTGACCGTACGCAAGGCATCCCGGTCTAGATAGGGCTGCAACTGGCGCACCAGGCGAACCTGGGTGAAGGCCCCCCTAGTCACAGTTAATATATGAACTTCTAAAGAAAGCTGTGAATCTAGGAGGACTCCCAAGTTGCGAGCCCTATCTACGGTGGGTAATAACTCACCCCCCATAGAAAGAGATGGAATATTCTGAATTTCCCGAGATGCTGGTACGCACAGCCACTCAGTCTTGTCAGGGTTGAGCCGAGGCCTGTTCCTCCCCATCCAGACCCGAACTGCCTCCAGGCAACGGGACATCGCATTGAGGGCATCACTGGGGTGGTTTGGGGTCAAAATAAAAAAGCTGGATATCATCAGCATACTGATGATACCCAACTCCAAAACCACGAATGATCTCACCCAGCGGCTTCATATAGATATTGAACAGGAGAGGCGAGAGGACCGACCCCTGAGGAACTCCACAAACGAGAGGCCTCGAGGTCGACCTCTGCCCCCCTGCCAACACCGACTGGGAGAATCCCAGGAGATAAGAGGAGAACCACTGAAGAACCGTGCCTCCCACTCCCAATCCCCTGAGGCGCCGCAGCAGGATACCATGGTCGATGGTATCGAAAGCCATTGAGAGGTCTAAAAGGACTAGGACAGAGGAATATCCCCTGTCCCGAGTCCTCCAGAGATCATTCACCAGAGCGACCAATGCCGTCTCCGTGCTGTACCTGGGCTTGAAGCCCGATTTGTACGGGTCTAGATCCACCTGGAAAAGACAAAATAATAACAGGCAAATAAAAGGAAACACAAGGGTTAGTCAGGTTTGTCAGGGTAGTGAGTGTGGAACCTGTTAAGTAACTTAGGGGCTCTCACATGTTTTTTATGTACCCACTCATTTGGGAGGCTGGGAGGCCTTTCCATACCACCAGATATTGGGTTGACCCATGGTGTTTCCTGGAGTCTAAAACCTCTTTAACTTCAAAGTGTTGCTCTTCTTCCACCATAATAGTTTGTGATGGAGGAGGCGCAGTTGGCCTTAAGGGCGAGCTCGGCTCCAGCTTTAGTAAACTACAGTGAAACACCAGCTGAACCTGTGTTAATGTTTTGCGGAGTTCCAGTTCTACTGTGACAGGGTTAATGATGCGTTTGATGGGGAAGGGTCCCACAAATTTGACCCTAGTTTCTTTGAAGGTTGTAAGGACTTCAAAAACTTGGTGGAGAGATATACCCTGTGTCCCACTCTAAAAGGCTTTGGTTCCACCTGTTTCTTGTCTGCCTGCACTTTATAAGCTTCTCTAGCCTCATCTAATGCTTTTCTGACTACTGGCCACATATTTTGTAATTGTGTAATCCATTCCTTCAGCGAAGGGATGGTGGGTTCGTTGGCTGGCAATTCAAGCATCAGGTTGAAGCTCTGACTTGTAGCGAACTGGATTGGGGTGTAGCCAGTACAGGCCCTGGTCAGTACCTAGTAGACCCCAAAAAAGCTTTCAGGTAAATTGGACCCCCCTGTCTGATATTATGTGCTGTGGGGCTCCGTGCAGCTGATAGATGTGCTGCACAGCTTAGCCAAGGCTTTTGCAATTTGGATTTTTTGGCACGGTATAAAGTGGGCCTGTGTGGAGAACAAGTCTGTCACTACCCAAATGACAGTATTTCCAGCGCTCTCCGGTAGCTTCATGATAAAATTTCTCTACAAAGTGCTGAAGAGCTTGGTACCGCCTGTAAAAGGCCAGGCATTTTCCCTAGCCCCCGCTTTCCTGCTGCACAAATGGGGTAACTAGCCACATAGCCTTCAACATCTTTCTTTCAGAATGGCCACCAAAATTGTCTCCTTACCAGGTGGAGGGTTTTCACGAATCCAAAGTGTCCACCTAGCTTCAAATCATGGCAGAGTTGCATGAATTTTAACCTCTGAGGTGCAGGTATATATAGTTTTCCCCACACCCACAGCAGTCCATTATTCACTGAACAGAGATTTTTGTGGCTAAGGAACCACTTTCCTTCTCCAGTGCTTGTTTGAATTCCACTCCTGCTGCACTGTCTGAGGGTGGGTGGGGGGCAGACTCTTTGCCTGTGCTCTCGTGTTGACAGGAGCAGCTAGTTGCTTCATGGGTAACAGTGGTGTGACTACTTTGGCTTTTGAACTATTGCATTGTGGCATCCTTGACACGGCATCTGCTAAGAAGTTCCCCCCCCCCAGGTAAATGCTGAATGGTGAAATTGAATCGATGGAAGTGTTGTGACCACCAAGCTTGCTTGGGGTACAGATTCCTAGGGGTTTTTAGTGCTTCAATATTTTTGTGAAGCAAAGGGAATTTTGTTCCCTTACAGGAAGTGTCTCCAAGTGAGGAGGGCCCAACACACGGTATATGCTTTCTTCTCCCACACTGCCCATCTTTGTTCGGTCTCCATGAGTTTCCTTGTGATGTAGGCACAAGGTTGCAACTGGCCTGATTTTCTTGGAGTAACACTGCTCCCACCGCTATGTCACTGGCATCAGTCTGAATGACAAATGGCTTCTTTGGATCCGGTGTTTAAGCACCGGCTCGGCAGAGAAAAGCCTTTTTAATTTTTCATTATGGCATTCCATGGTCAATTTCAATGGGTGGGTGGGTTTTGTCTTTCCTCCTCCTTCATTTTTAACAAATTGGTAATGGGGAGTGCAATTTACACAAAAGAGGGGATGAATTGCTGATAGAAGTTAGCGAAACCCAGGAAACTTTGCAGCTGCCTCCTGGTGTGCAGTGGCACCCACTTCAGCACAGCCCACACTTTCTCTGGATCCATCACCACCCCCTCATGGGAAATATGGTAGCCCAAATAGTCAATTTTTTCTTAGTGGAACTCACATTTTGAGAGTTTGGCATAGAGTCGGGCTGCACGGAGCTTATTCAGAACTGCCCTGACTAATTTGACATGTCCCTCTTTCATCTTGGTATAAATTAGGATGTCACCAAGTACACCAAAACTCCCTTGTACAGGTGCTCAGGAAGGACCTCATTTATCAGCTGCATAAAGATAGCTGGCACCCCTTGCAGCCCAAAGGGGAGCACTTTGAATTGGAAACATTCTAGGGGACAGTTAAATGCAGTCTTCCATTCATCCTCCTTTTTTATTCTAAAATGGTAGTATGCTTCTCGCAAGTCCAGTTTAGAGAAAATCTTTCCCTTTGAGAGGTGGGCTAGCATGTCCTTCATGAGTGGCAAGGGGTAGGTGTTGTTCACACATACTCCATTCAAAGATCTATAATCCACACAGAGGCAAAGAGACCCATCCTTCTTTTCACGAAACAGCACTGGGGTGGCCATCTTTGGTCTCGCCAGCTGAATGAAGCCTCACACCAAATTTTTATCTATGAATTTTCACAGTTCCTCTAACTCTGGGTGGTCATGAAGTAGAGTTTGGGCTTGAGCCGGTACAAAGGGAATGCAGGCACTAACAATGGGGTTGCTGCCCCCCCTGCATTTCTGCAAAAGCCCCTTCTGTCTGGGTGACTCTTTGGTCCTTTTAGGACCCCCCAGCGATGCGAATCTGGGCGTGGAAGACGGGAGCTGTCCTTTCCTCTTTCTCCTCCAGCCTTCTCTCGACTGAGCCCCAGCAGTGATCAGCTTCTTCCTCCTTGAGGTTTTTGAAAGCTGCCACCATCAGGCTTATGGGTTGTTTAAGGAAGCAGTCAGACTGGGTCAGTCTCTTATCTTCTTCCTCACTGTGGTTGAGTGACTGTTCCATTACCCGCTTCCACCCTGCCTTGGTGGAGGGTCACTTTCTTGGACTTTCCTTCCCACTCCTCTTTCTTCCCCACATTGATCAACCATCTTGGCTTTGCGAGGTTCTCACCCATCTCTGCTTCATTGGCTGAGCTACTATCACTCAGGCAAGTCTTCAGGGGGGCCTCCACCCAGTACTCACTCTGTCCCTTCTTGCTGCCATGATTATACATCGCTAGTATGCTCCCTGTGGTAGGGGTTTTCTTCCCTCCAGGTTGACCACTATGCAGATCCTGCCTAATGTAAGGACCTGCCTCATTTAAACCTCCCAAAAAAGCAGAACAACTTGCATTGTTTCAACAGGAACTTTTATTAGACAGTATTGACAGGAGAAAAATAAGGCAGGATCTGAGGATTTCCTGTGCAAGACTATAGATTAAAATAACCCAGTCAAACCCCACTCCATCTGTCCATCTGTCCGATTCAGAGCCAATCCATAGGTGTTGTCAGGACCCACCCCAAACCACGTCTTAGGAAGACAAAATTCTTGGAGTCAAATCTATTCCAAAAAGAATCTTTACTATGACATGCTTGGTTGTAGGAACGAGACAGGACTTAATATTATTCTACGAAGTAAACCCTTATAAAGAGTTCCCAATTTAACCCCCCTTAACCCCCATTTGGTCAGTCCCCCATCCTTTCTCTTGTATCATCCAACTCGTGGGGAAAAGGAACTTAGGACTCTTCCTGTTTATTGCTGTCTTCTGTGACAAAAACCAGATGCTAGCCCCCCCTTTTGTTTCCCCAGTTCAAAAGGCTTCTCCTTTCCTTTGAAATGCCTATTGGCGGTTCAATACACATCTATCCTCTTCTCTTCGGGAGATGTGTGTGTGTGTGTGTGTGTGAGAGAGAGAGAGAGAGAGGAGACGGCCTTTGAAAGCAATGGTGGGTGTGAGTGTGGAGAAGAAAAGTAGAACATAGCATCCATTTGCACTTTGCAGAAGGCTAATGGGGGAAGGAGGACACATGAATTTGGACTTTGGAGAAAGGGAGAGAGAGGGAGGAAGGAAAGAGGAAGGAAGGAAGGAAGGCAGGCCAGGCCTGCCAGTGCCGCTGGGCAGATGCACAGCCAGGCCTGCCCAGGTGACGCCACAGCCAGCCACCTGGCTGTGGGTGGAGGGGGGAGAGGGGGGAGAGTGGCTATCCCCAAGCACTACACCTGCCTCCCTTTGGGCTCCCTCAGCCTCTCCCCCCCCTCCAGGCTAGGGATGGTCAGATTTCCCCCATGGGCAGCACTGTGCCTGCCACCAGCCCATCCCCGGCCAGCCCTCCTCCTCCATCCTCCTCCTCCTTCTGTGGGCAGACTTGCTGATCCAGGCAGCGCCTCTCCCCACATGCATCCTCAGGCAGAGGAGCTGGGAAGCCACAGCTCTCACTCCTCTCTGGCGTCCATCACCCGAAGTCCGAGCTCGGCGTGCCCAGGTGGCCAGCGACAGGCTGGAGAGTGCTGAATGGTGGCAGCTGTCCCAGGATGAGTGGTAGGCAGGGTGGTCGCTCCCGATGTCTGCAGGGGAATAAGCAGTGAGGAGGCTTCATGCCCAGCCCAGCATGGTACGGCAAGTGAGGCAGCAGCCTCATGCACGTCCTGGTACATGAGTGTATCCCCGCCCTGCCAGGCAAATGGAGCTATGACATCTGCAGCAGAAGAGTGCAGGTGGGTAGCCTCCACCAGAAAGATCATTTTTAACTACATCAGAAATGGAGATGGATTTCCAGATTCAGGATATGTTTAAACCTATACTTGAAGCTATTCTTGCAAATATTGAGAAACATAAAGCTGATTTGAAAGATAAAGGTGCCAGCTTACCTCCACAAGGCAAAACCCTGATTGCAGCTAGAAAACTACTAACCCCCAAAACAACAGAAGTGAAACATGTGAGCGCCAATGCAGAGGGCTCTACAGAACAACAAGCAGTCTACTGAAAATAATGACACAATAATTTCAAAACTGGAAATAACTTTCGACAAAACCATAAGAAACCTGTCAGGACCCACCCCAATCCACATCTTGGGAAATAAGGACTCTTGGAGCTGAGTTGTCCAAAAGAGAAAAGTTTACTAGGATAGGATTGGTTGTGGAGATATGAGACAGGATCTGGTCTTGAGTCACATTCAATTCTATATAAGCATTCCCGGTTCAACCCTGCTCCCCTCAAAACTCCATTTTGTTAGGATCCCATCAATTACTGGTTGTCAGGTCATTCCGTGGGAAGAAAGGAACTTCGTGCATTCCTTTGTTGATTGCCTTCTTCCTACAGCCCCAAACAGACAGATCACTTTCCCCCCTTAATTCCCCCAGATCAAAGGTTCTTTGAAAGCAGCTACAGATAGACTGAATAAACAATTCCCCCCTCCTTCTACAAGTATGGCAGAATCCCGGTAGGCACAATATTTTAACCATACATTTATGCATTACGGAGACCTGGTTAGGACATGAGGGTGGTGTCCCTTTGGTGGATCTTTGCCCACCAGGTTTCTGGTTGCTACACAGGCCTCGGGCTCAGGGAAGAGGCGGGGGAGTGGTGGTAGCGGTGAGGGAGAACCTATATCAGCGGGAGGCCACTGTTGTCCAAATAGCCGGGTGTGAGTCTCTCCTACTAAGATGTGGCCCTAAGGCTCAGTTGGGCTTGCTGCTAGTGTACCTTTCACCTAGTCGTGTAGCGGCAGCCCTGCCCGAGCTTCTTGTCATCCTCTCGGGACTGGTGATTGAATTCCCCAAAATTATGATCTTGGGTGACTTCAACCTACCATCCCTGGGGGGATCATCTGAGTTGGCTCGGGAGTTCATGGCTTCCATGACGGCCATGGACCTGACGCAGGTAATCCAGGGCCCGACTCATGTAGGAGGTCACATGCTCGATTTGATTTTCCTATCTGGACAGTGGTTAGATGATCTGGGTGGGGTTTCCCCAATTGTTGCACCCCTGTCATGGACAGATCATCATCTCCTGCGGCTGACCTTCCGCTTTGCCACTCCCCATCGTGGGGTTACTGAACCAACGAAATGGTACTGCCCCAGGTGGCTAATGGACCCTGGGTGGTTCCAAACAGCGCTTGGGCCCCCACCTGCCTCCTTTGCTCATAGCTCGGCCAATGCCATGGTGGAAGCCTGGGAAAAGGCAGCCACAGTAGCACTCGACCGAGTTGTACCCATGCAGCCCCTGACCCGGTGCAGATCCCAGTGGGCTCCATGGTTTTCTAAGGAGCTCCGGGAGATGAAACGTCAGAGACGGGGCCTAGAGAGCTGTTGGAGATCCAGCCGATCTGAATCCGACCGATCGCGACTAAGGTCCTTTACGAGGTCTTATCTCGCGGCGCTGAGGAGGGCAAGGTCTAATTACTTTGCTACCCTTATCGTGTCCGCAGATAATCACCCAACCGCCCTGTTTAGGGTGACCCGCTCCCTCCTTAATCTAGAGGTGAAGGAGGATCCCTTACAGGGTCGTGCCGAGGAATTTAGCCAACATCTGCTGGACAAAATCGCTCGGATCCGGACCAGTCTGGATTCCGACTGGGCAGAATCTGACGATGAGAACATGGACAGTCTTGTTGATGTTATCTGGGAAGAGTTCGATCCTGTGACTCTGGACGAGGTAGACAAGATCATGAGGAAGCTGAGCTCCACTACATCCTTATTGGACCCGTGCCCCTCCTGGCTGGTTTATGCGGCTCGGGATGGGACACGAGGCTGGATCCATGCAGTGATAACTGCTTCATTGAAAGAGGGCAGTTTCCCCGCAGCCTTGAAAGAAGCGGTGGTGAGACCCCTCCTCAAAAAGCCTTCCCTGGACCCAGCTGTTTTAAACAACTTTCGCCCAGTCTCCAACCTTCGCTTTCTTGTGAAGGTTGTTGAGAGCGTAGTGGCACATCAGCTTCCTCTGTTCCTTGAAGATACTGATTATCTAGACCCGTACCAATCGGGTTTCAGCCCCGGACACAGCACGGAGACGGCATTGGTCGCTCTGATGAATGATCTCTGGTGAGCTCGGGACATGGGTTATTTCTCTGTCTTGGTCCTATTAGACCTCTCTGCGGCTTTTGATACCATCGACCATGGTATCTTACTGCGGCGTCTCAGGAGATTGGGAGTGGGAGGCACTGTTCTTCAGTGGTTCTCCTCCTACCTTCTGGAACGTTCACAGTGGGTGTTGGCGGGTGGGCAGAGATTGACACCAAGGCCTCTCATTTATGGAGTTCCTCAGGGGTCGGTCCTCTCACCTCTCCTGTTTAACATCTATATGAAGCCGCTAGGTGAGATCATCCGTGGTTTTGGAGTGGGATATCATCAGTATGCTGATGACACCCAGCTTTTCATCTCGACCCCAAACCACACCAGTGATGCCCTCGACGTGATGTCCCGTTGCCTGGAAGCGGTCCGGGAATGGATGGGGAGGAACAGGCTTCAACTCAACCCGGACAAGACTGAATGGCTGTACATACCGGCATGTCAGGAAATTCAGATTATTCCATCTCTTAATATTGGGGGCAAGTTATTACCCCCCGTAGATAAGGCTCGCAATCTGGGTGTCCTCTTAGATTCACAGCTCTCCTTAGAAGATCATATAGGAGCTGTGACAAGAGGGGCCTTCGCCCAGGTTCATCTGGTGCGCCAGTTGCGACCCTATCTGGACCTGGATGCCTTGCGTACAGTCACCCATGCACTTGTGACCTCTCGTCTAGACTACTGCAATGCTCTTTACATGGGGCTGCCCTTGAGAACCACTCGGAAGCTTCAGCTGGTACAGAGTGCAGCTGCACGAGTTCTTTTGGGGGTCTCCCGATACTCCCATATTACACCTCTGCTCCGTGAGGTGCACTGGCTTCCAGTTGCCTTCCGAGTGAAATTCAAGGTGCTGGTGATGACATACAAAGCCCTACATGGCGTGGGTCCGGATTACCAAGGGAGCACCTACTGCCGGCGTCAACGTCCCTCCGTCCTGTACATTCCCACAGAGAGGGCCTCCTCAGGGTACCACCGGTGAGAGAATGTCGGCTGGTGACCCCCAGGGGGAGAGCATTCTCGGTGGGTGCACCAATCCTTTGGAACCGCTTTCCAGCTGAACTCCGGATGGCCCCCGACCTTTGCTCCTTCCGGCGTGATCTAAAAACTTATCTATTAGAACAAGCCGGCCTGGCCTGATGGATTTGGGTTTTAAAATTATTTTTCTAATGTATTCTTATTTTATTGCCCTGTACACCGCCCTGAGTCCTCCAGGAGAAGGGCGGTATATAAATATAAACCTGAGAAAGAAAAAGACCAGATCGAATTGAAGACGCGGTGGCTCAGTGGGTTAGGATGCTGAGCTTGTCGATCAGAAGGTTGGCAGTTTGGCCGGTCGAATCCCAAGTGCCGCATAGCAGAGTGAGCGCCTGTTACTGCTCCCAGCTTCTGCCAACCTAGCAGTTCGAAAGCACGTAAAAAATGCAAGTAGAAAAATAGGGACCACTACGGTAAGAAGGTAACAGCGTTCTGTGCACCTTTGGCATCTAGTCACGCCGGCCACATGATCATGGAGACATCCTCGGACAAGTGCTGACTCTTCGGCTTTGAAACGGAGATGAGCACTGGCCCCTAGATTTGGAAATGACTAGCATGCATGTGAGGAGGAACCTTTACCTTCTTACTATACCAGAACAAACATGGGGATCTGGGAGATCAAGGCGACTTAATGAATATAAATGGGCCAGACCTCTTAGAAAATTAGCACCAGATGGTCTCCTTTAAATTAGCAACCAGATGGTCTCCTTTAATCCACATAATATACACAAGAATGAAGAGAGACCTATCTGATGATTTAGAAGCATTGATATGGAAACCTGGCTGGCAAAAGAAGAAAGCTAGAATTAGGTTAAAAAACTGGGGGGCCCTGATTTATTAGATAGGATCCTAAACTGGCAGTTAGTGAGTTAAAGGGAGAATTTTTTTATTGAAAAGTTTTAAAATACATTTTAAAAAACATAAACTCCCTCCCTCCCCCCCCACTTACCCTCCCTCACTCTCCCCCCCCCCGACTTCCCAGAGCTAATACAGGGTATTAACTTTTACAAACTTAAGCTAAATATGCTAACTAACTAAAAAAAACACATTAAATTCTATCACACTTTAACTCTCCTTAAACATAACTAAATAACTAACTAGTAATGAATACCTAATAATACATCATATAAAACTAATACTTATTCATATGCTAAATGAAACTTTTTAGTCCCATATTTATTCTGAATATACTCGATCCATCTTCTCCATTCCACAATATATCTCTGTTGCGATTGTTCTTTCAAATATGCTGAAATCTTTGCCATTTCCGCCAGGTTTGAAACTTTCAAAGTCCACTCTTCTATAGTAGGCAGTTCCTCCTTCTTCCAATATTGCGCTACTAAAAGTCTTGCTGCCGTAATTAAGTTCAACATCAATTTAGTATCTATCACAGTACAATCTGTAATAATACCCAACATAAATAACTGTGGAGAAAACCTTATCTTTTTCTTAAATATCTTCTGCATATTCCATCAAATTTTAATCCAAAAAGCTTTAACTTTTTTACAAGTCCACCATATACTGTATGATAATACGTTGCATCCTCACAACCACACCTCCAACATTTAGGCTGGCAATTCGGATACATACTTGCTAATTTTTTAGGATCTAAATGCCATCTATAAAACATTTTGTAAAAATTCTCTCTTAAATTTTGAGCCTGTGTAAATTTTATATTTCTGACCCATATCTTTTCCCAAGTATCCATTGTTATAACCTGAAAATTCTGGGCCCAATTTATCATACAATCTTTAACAAACTCTGTTTCTGAGTCTATTTCTATCAGTACATTATATATCCTTCTTATATGTGCTTGACCTTGATCTCTAATTTGTTTTACCAAATTTCCATCAGTTATCAAAATACTGACTTTCTGATCCTCTTTCCATCTTGCTTGTAACTGCCCATACTGAAACCAAGTTTGTACTATTTTCCCTTCTTTTAAAATATTATATGACTTTAATTGCCATACATTCCTTTCCATCCTAAGAATTTCTTTATATGTAATCACATGATGTTTAAATCCCACATTTATGTTTTCTATTGCATGTTTAGGTATTGCCCAAATTGGTATTTTAAAATTTAACTTATGTCGATATTTTTTCCAAACTCGCAACAGAGCATACCTTAAAATATGTGTCTTAAAAACATTATCCACCTTCTTATCATACAATAAATATGCATGCCAACCAAATAACAAATCATAACCCTCAATATTCAGTAATCTCCCTTGTGTTAGATTAAACCAATCACTAATAGATGATAAAGCAGCAGCCTCATAATATAATTTAAAATTGGGCATTTTAAGACCACCTCTTTCACGTACATCCTGCATTATCTTAAATTTAACTCTTGGTATTTTCCCTGCCCAAACAAATTTATTAATACCTTTCTGCCATTCCTCCAAATTTGAATCTTTTTATGTACAGGTATCATTTGAAACAAAAATAAAAAATTTGGCAAAACATTCATTTTTACTGCTGCAATTCTTCCCAATAAAGATAGTTGTAATTTTTTCCAACTATCTCTTTTTGTATTTTTAACATAACAATTCATAATTATTTTTATATAGTTTTACATTTGAAGCTGAAAGATATACCCCCAAATATTTAATCTTTTTTACTATTTCAAATCCCATTAACTCTTCTAAAACAACCTTTTGTTCTATAGTCATATTTTTAGACAATATTTTAGTTTTTTGCGTATTTATCTTAAATCCAGAAACTTTTCCATATGACAATATTATCTCCATCAAATCTACAACCGAATAAGTCGGTTGACTCAATGTAATAACCAAGTCATCCGCAAACACTCTCAATCTATAATCTTGATCTCTTATTTTACTTCCCTTAATTTTATTTGAGTCTCGTATCTTAATCAATAATATTTCCAATGTTAAAACAAACAACAAAGGTGACAACGGACACCCCTGTCTTATACCCTTTTCAATATTACATGTTTCTGTCAGACTACCATTAATTATTATTTGAGCTGTTTGCCTCCGATATATTGCCCTAATAGGTTGTAAAAAAATATCTCCAAACTCCATTTTCTCCAGTACCTTAAATAAAAATTGCCAGTCCAATTGATCAAAGGCTTTTTCAGCATCCAAAAAAACCAACTCTGCAGAGACCTGGTTATTTCTTTCCAAAAATTCCAATAAATCTACAATATGTCTCACATTATTCTTCATTTGTCTACCACTTATAAATCCTGTTTGGTCACTATGAATCATTTGCTGCATTACCTTAATTAATCTATTTGCTAAATTTTTTGCAAATATAATCAGTATTTGAAAGCAATATTGGCCTGTAATTTTTGGTTTGGGTAAGATCTTGATCTTCCTTCGGAATCAGTAATATGAAAGCTTTTTTCCATGACTTCTCCTCCAGATTGAATTGTTCTAAATAATAATAATAATAATAATAATAATAATAATAATAATAATAATAATAATAATAATAATAACAACAACAACAACAACAATAATAATAATAATAATAATAATAATAATAATAATAATAATAATAATAATAATAATAAAAATAACATTGGAAGGGACCTTGGAGGTCATCTAGTCCAACCCCCTGCTCAGGCAGGAAACCTTATACCATTTCAGGCAAATGGCTGTCCAGTCTCTTCTTAAAAATCTCCAGTGTTGGAGCATTCACCACCTCTGGAGGCAGGTTGTTCCACTGGTTAATTGTTCTGTCAGGACGTTTCTCCTTAGTTCTAGGTTGCTTATCTCCTTGACTAGTTTCCATCCATTGCTTCTTGTCCTGCTTTCAGGTGCTTTGGAGAATAGCTTGACTCCCTCTTCTTTGTGGTAGCCCCTGAGATATTGGAACACTGCTATCATGTCACCCCTCACCCTTCTCTTCATTAAACTACACATACCCAATTCCAGCAACCGTTCCTTATATGGTTTAGCCTCCAGCCCCCTAATCATCTTTGTTGCTCTTCTCTGTACCCTTTCTAGAGTCTCGACATCTTTTTTACATCGTGGTGACCAAAACTGGATGCAGTATTCCAGGTGTGGCCTTACCAAAGCATTGTAAAGTGGTATTAGTACTTCACTTGATCTTGATTCTATCCCTCTGTTAATGCAGCCTAGCACTGTGTTGGCTTTTTTGGCAGCTGCAGCACACTCCTGGCTCACATTGAAGTGATTGTCTACTAAGACTCCAAGATCCCTCTCACAGTTACTACTATTGAGCAAGGTACCACCTATACTATACCTATGCATTTGATTTTTCCTGCCTAAATGTAGAACCTTACTTTTTTCACCATTGAATTTCATTTTGTTAGATAGTCAAACCCATGTTGACTTTTAGTGATGACTTTGTTTGCATCAAGGTGTTCGCTGATTTGTTGTTTGATTATCTTTTCCAGAATCTTCCCAGGTATTGAGGTCAGGCTGATAGGTCTGTAGTTTCCTGGATCTACTTTTTCCCTTTTTTGAAGATGGGAACTACATCAGCTCTCTTCCAGTCCTCTGGTAGTTCCCCAGTGCTCCAGGATCTTTGAAAAATCTAGTTTAGTGGTTCTGAGATCATGTCTGCCAGTTCCTTGAGAACCTTGGGGTGTAATCCATCTGGTCCCGGTGATTTGAACTCGTCTAGGCTGGACAGGTGATCACTTACCATTTTCTTGCCTATCTTAACTTGTGTTTCTATTCTGTTTTTTATGGCACTGGTTTTGATAGGTTGGACTGTTTTTTCCCTTTGTGTAAAGACAGATGCAAAAAACGAATTAAATAGTTCTGCTTTCTCCCTATTGCTTGTCACCTTCTTGCCACTTTCCCCCACTAATGGACCAATCATTTCCTTAACTTTTTTCTTGTTTTTTATATGTTGAAAGAAGCATTTTTTGTTATTTTTGACTTTGGTCGCAAGCCTTAGTTCATTTTGAGCCTTAGCTTCCCTCACTTCATCTTTGCAGGCACGGGCTATTTGCCGATATTCTGACTTAGTTATGTGCCCCTCTTTCCAATTCTTATACTTGTCCTTTTTATCTTTCAATTTATCAGAGAGTTCTTTATGCAGCCATGCTGGTTTCTTTTGAGAGCTGTTATTTTTCTTCTTTGTTGGTATTGTACTAGACTGGGCCTTTATTATCTCACTTTTCAAAATTTCCCAAGCTTCTTGAGTTGTTTTCCCCTTTAGGATTCTCATCCATGGAATTCTTCCCATGGTCTCTCTAAGTTTATTGAAATTAGCTCTTTTAAAGTACAAGACTCTAGTTTGGCTGTATTCTATTGCTTGTGCCTCCAGAATGTTGAATTCCAATATTGCATGATCACTTCCCCCCAAGGTTCCTGTGGCTTCAACACCTTCTATCATTTCATCTCTGTTTGTGAGAATTTAATCCAATATGGCTAATCCCCTACTTCCTTTCTCTACTTTTTGGGAGAGAAAGTTGTCTGTTAGGTTTGACAGGAATCTGTTTGATCTTCCACTTGGTGCAGAGTTTGTCTCCCAGTTGATATCAGGGTAATTAAAGTCCCCCATTACTATTGTGATGTACTTCTTACATACCTTAGTTATCTGACTAGCAAAGAGTTCATCTATTTCCTCCGTTTGGTTGGGCGGCCTATAGTATACACCTATGGCAATGTCATTTTTTCCCCCTTTTATATTAACCCAAATGCTTTCAAGTTTACAGTTTTCGTCATTGTTGTGCTCTATTTCTAGAGATAAAGTTATTTCTTATATAGAGAGCAACTCCTCCTCCTCTTTTGTTTAGTCTGTTTCTTTTAAATAGTTTAAATCCCTCTAGCTGTGTGTTCCATTTGTAGGTTTCATCCCACCATGTTTCCGTAATGGCAACAATATCATATCTGCCCTCATTTACCTGAATTTCTAGTTCACCCTGTTTACTGTTCATACTCTGTGCATTAGTGTATAGACATTTGAGTCCTTTATAACTGACCCTGTATTTACTTGCTGCATAACGTGTGTGGTGCCTGGCTTCCCCTATTTTCTTAGATTGCCAGGGACAGTGATGTTCTGTATCAATTAACTCACTATCCCCATTATTTAGTTTAAATGTTCCTCCAAAAAAGCTGTGATTTTATTGCCAAGTAACTCAGTCCCTTTCTTGGATGGATGCAGACCATCTCTTTTATACATTTTTTCATTGGACCAGCTACAGACATCGTGACTAATATAACCAAAGCCTTCACCTTTACACCACTCCTTTAGCCACATATTAAATTCTGCTATACGCTGGCCTTTTCCATTTTGCTCCTTATACACTGGTAAAACCTCTGAAAAAGTAAGCCTACAGCCTATTCTGCTAAGTTCCTGCCCCAAGCTCTGGAAATCATTCTGCACAGAGAGTACATCTTTTTGGGACAGATCATTATTGCCAAGATGTACAATAGCCTCCACATCACAGTCCTTGCTGGCATTCTTGATTATTTTAGAAATACGCTTCTTGTCCCTACTGGCAGTAGCACCTGGAAGACACCTGACCTCTTTCAAAACCTCTGTGTCCTTTCCTAAATTTACATCCCTTATAATTGAATCACAAACCAGAAGGTGGCTTCTCTTTTTGGATGTCTTTCTGTTCTTGCATGACTGGTCTGTAATACCAGATTCACACTTCTCCCTGTCAAAAACAAGTTTTTCATCTTGAACCACGATCCCCTGCTTATTTGAGTTATTATCACAGATACCTTTACCTGTCTCCTTAATGTCCTTATTAAGGACTGAAAGGGCACTGTATCTGTTGTGCAGGGACACAGCGAAAGCTTTGGGTTTATGGTTCACAGATCTCACCCTGCCAGATCCCACGGTTGTCCACACTGCCCTTCACCTGTAGGATCTTTGTGGTAGAGGGGACTGATAGCACGGAGGCTCAATAGGGTAGAAGGGCTGAACTGGACACCTAATTTCTGCCTGAAGAGCACAGATTACAGACCCTAGATAAATAATCTGTCCTTGTAGACTAGTGATTTGTTTACAGATAGGACAGTTTCCAAGTTTGAAAAGGGTACTGCGAAAGACAGCTGCAAAACAGGTGTTGCACTGAACTAAGCCAGACATGCTGAGTTACAATGAATCTCAGATGCACTTGCCCTGAATGTACCGCTGCTGTTTTTGTTATTTAGTTATATAATGCAAACCAATCAGGGCTCTAGCTCCTTTTTTGGTGCAGCCCTTGCAAAACCTACAGCATGGAGCACTTCCCAGCAGCTCTGAAGGTTGAAATTCTGCTGAAAAGCGATGGAGATCCAATGAGGACCCCAAATACAGTTCAAATACAATGCAAACCAATCAGGGCTCTAGCTCCTTTTTTGGTGCAGCCCTTGCAAAACTTACAGCATGGAGCACTTCCCAGCAGCTCTGAAAGCTGAAATTTTAAAGGTTCCACCATTTCTAACTGTAAATCTTTATAATAAATGGCAGTCAACCCATCTGTTCCTGGTGCTTTCCCCACCTTTAATTGTTTAATAGTTAAAATAATTTTTCCCTCATTTATCAGTTGATTCATCACTTCCCTTTGCTCTTGTGTAAGAACAGGGATATTCACTTCTTGTAAATATCTATCTATATCTACATCTTGAATTTTATCCCTAACGTATAACTTAGAATAAAATTCAACAAAAGCCTTTTTAATAAGATTCTGCTGAAATACCTCTTTACCCTTGTATTCTATTCTATCTATATTACGTGACCTTTGTTTCTTCCTTAACAAATAAGCTAACCATCTACCTGGCTTATTAGCATTACAAAAAGTATTATGTTTAACATACAGTAGGTTAGTAGCCACTTGATCTGCCATCAACATATTAAACTGACCTCTTAACAAGGTAATTGCCTCTTTAATCCTCTTATCAGATGGATTCAAAATTAGAGCCTTCTCTTTCCTCTTAATTTCCTCCTCTAACTCTTTTCGCTTATATTCCAGTTCACACCTATGTTTATTATTGAAATATATTAACACTCCTCTCATATAAGCTTTTCTTGCATCCCAAACCATTTCAATAGAAGTACCCTCATGCATATTTATATTAAAAAATTCTTTCATCTGTTTTTTACATTCTTCCACATTTTCTTGATATCTAAACAAATTTTCATTCAATCTCCAAGACCACCTATCTCCACTCTCTTTTTCCAGTTCCAGCCATACTGGACTATGATCTGATAGAGTTCTTGGACATATCTTAATCTTCTTAATCCTAGAAAAAAAATCATTAGTAGTTAATACAAAATCAATCCTAGAAAAGGATTGATTTCTATCAGAAAAAAAGGTAAAATCTTTTTCTTCCAAATTTCTTTCTCTCCAAACATCTCTCAATTCCAAGTCATCTTTCAGCTCAAAAAATGATTTAGGCAATCTAGAATGATTTCGTATACTTCTAAAAAGACCTTTTTTGTCTTTCTGTGTATCCAGGACACCATTCCAGTCTCCCATCAAAATACACGATTTATAATCCCATTGAATTATCTTACTATGTAAAAGTTTATAAAATTCTCCTTGCTGTTGATTAGAAGCATATAATCCAACCAAAAGTATCTTCTTGCCTTTTACATCAATCTTTTCAATCACATTTCCAGTTTCCAACATTTTAGCATCCAATCTCAAATTATTTTGATTCAGCTCTTCCATGTGATCATCCAGACGCTCAATACAGACTGCAAGCCCTTGAAATGCAGCTAAAATGTCTGCTCTTATTTCAGTATTCTTCTCCTCAATAAGTTCAGCTATTTGCTGGGACTGTATTTTTAAAGCATCTTGTAAGTCTTTTAATGTGGGTGCGGGTGCTGGTGCCACAGGAGGAGCCATCAAAGCCTGTAACGAAGAATGCTGAACTGGTGAAGCACCAGTACTTCTAGGAACTTTGGTTGATTTAGAAGCCATCTTAACACCCAGTTAATTTCCATTGTGCACTTTCACTTTCCACAACACTTGCAACTCTTTCTTTCAAAGTAAACCAGACTTAAAGTTCAAATACTTGCTATTTCAATATTCTCCTGTACAGCTCGGCCTGCATCCAGGTAATCCAAAGTTAATTGTTGATTTCAGGGATGGTTGCAGCATCCTGCTCTGCTCCTGTTAAAGGGAGATTTTGAAATAAAAGGAAATTTGAGTACTAGATTTAAAATAGTCAGAAAATAGTAAAAAAAACATGGGATTAATTGGTTGAATATTGAAGGTTTAGATTAACAAGGGAAATTTAAATTAACTATAAGAAAATAGGCTTGAATTATTGATTAGCCCAGTGTATATAGATGATATATTTGAACTAATAAAAGATACTCTATTATTAAGGTGGTGATGTATTAGCGTGGGAAGTAGAAAATGTTTATGGAATAAAAACATATTTAAGTTTTAATAGGCATATGTTAGATATTATAATTTTTATAAAATGAGATAAATAAACTTGGGTTACCTGAAAGTTAAATACTATGGATATTAAAGGTTAAACTGGAATACTGTAATTAAAAATTAAAATTGGTAAAATTTTATAACAGGACATTGATTGTCTACCAAGAACTATTATGTATAAGCAAAAAGACCCCTTCATGGATTACTGCTTTGTCGTGGCAAAGGGGCTTGCGTAATTCAATGAAGCTATGAGCTATGACGTGCAGGGCCACCCAAGACGGAAAGGTCACAGCAGAGAGTTCTGACAAAATGTGATCCACTGGAGAAGGAAATGGCAACCCACTCCAGTATCTTTGCCATGAAAACCCTATGGACAGTACCAAAAGGCAATACGATATGACGCTGGAAGATGAGCCCCTCAGGTTGGAAGGTGTCCAATATGCTATTGGGGAAGAGCAGAGGGCTAGTACTAGTAGCGCCAGAAAGAATGAAGCGACTGGGCCAAAACTGAAAGGACGCTCAGCTGTGGATGTGTCTGGTGGTGAAAGGAAAGTCCGATGCTGTAAAGATTTTTTCTCCATAGGAACCTGGAATGTAAGATCCATGAATCAAGGAAAGCTGGATGTGGTCAAACAAGAGATGACAAGACTGAACATCGACATCTTAGGTATCAGCGAACTAAAATGGACAGGAATGGGTGAATTTAATTCAGATGACCATCAGGTATACTACTGCAGGCAAGAATCCCTCAGAAGAAATGGAGTAGCCTTCATAGTCAATAAAAGAGTAGGAAAAGCAATACTGGGATACAATCCTCAAAATGACAGAATGATCTCAGTTCGAATCCAAGGGAAACCATTCAATATCACAGTAGTCCAAGTCTATGCCCCAACCACTGGTGCTGAAGAGGATGAAATTGACCGGTTCTATGAAGCCCTACAGCACCTTATAAAACTAACACCCAAAAATGATGTCCTTATCATCATGGGGGATTGGAATGCTAAAGTAGGAAGCCAAAAGATAACCAGAATAACAGGCAAGTTTGGCCTTGGAGTACAAAATGAAGCAGGGCACAGGCTGATAGAATTTTGTCAAGAGAATACGATGGTCATAGCAAACACTCTTTTCCAACAACCCAAGAGACGGCTCTACACATGGACATCACCAGACGGTCAACACAGAAATCAGATTGGCTATATGCTCTGCAGCCAAAGATGGAGAAGCTCTATACAGTCAGTAAAAACAAGACCAGGAGCTGACTGTGGCTCAGACCATGAGCTTCTCATGTCAAAGTTTAGACTTAAACTGAAGAAAGTAGGGAAAAGCACTAGGCCACTCAGGTATGAATTAAATCATATCCCTATTGAATATACAGTAGAGGTGACAAATAGATTTAAGGAATTAGATCTGATAGACAGAGTGCCTGAAGAACTATGGACAGAGGTTCACAACATTGTACAACAGGTAGCAACCAAAACCATCCCAAAGAAAAAGAAATGCAAGAAAGCAAAATGGTTGTCTGAGGAAGCTTTGCAAATAGCTGAGGAAAGGAGGGAAGTGAAAGGCAAGGGAGAAAAAGAAAGATACTCCCAATTGAATGCAGAATTCCAGAGAATAGCTAGAAGAGATAAGAATGCCTTCTTAAATGAACAGTGCAAAGAAATAGAAGAAAAAAAATAGAATAGGGAGGACCAGAGATCTTTTCAAGAAAATTGGAGAGATGAAGGGAACATTTAATGCAAAAATGGGCATGATAAAGGACCAAAATGGCAGGGACCTAACAGAGGCAGAAGAGATTAAGAAGACGTGGCAAAATTACACAAGAATGAGCTTAACGTCCCTGATAATCACAATGAGGTGGTCACTGACCTTTAGCCAGACATCCTAGAATGTGAAGTGAAGTGGGCCTTAGAAAAGCTGAGCAACAACAAAGCTAGTGGAGGTGACAGTATTCCAGCTGAGCTATTCAAAATCTTAAAAGACGATGCAGTAAAAGTGCTACACTCAATTTGCCAGCAAATTTGGAAAACTCAACAGTGGCCATAGGATTGGAAAAGATCAGTTTACATTCCAATTCCAAAGAAAGGCAAACATTCCAAAGAATGTTCAAACTATCACACCATTGCACTCATTTCTCATGCTAGTAAAGTTATGCTTAAAATCCTACAAGCTAGACTCCAGCAGTATGTGGATCAAGAACTACCAGAAGTACAGGTAGGATTTCGAAGAGGCAGAGGAACTAGAAATCAAATTGCCAACATACACTGGATCATGGAGAAAGCTAGAGAGTTCCAGAAAAACATCTGCTTCATTGACTATGCTAAAGCCTTTGATTGTGTGGATCATAACAAACTGTGGCAAGTTCTTAAAGAGATGGGAGTACCAGACCATCTTATTTGTCTTTTGAGAAACCTATATGTGGGCCAAGAAGCAACAGTGAGAACTGGACACGGAACCACTGATTGGTTCAAAAATGGGAAAGGAGTCTGGCAAGGCTGTATACTGTCACTCTGCCTATTTAACTTATATGCAGAGCACATCATGAGAAAGGCAGGGCTAGATGAAT
This sequence comes from Vipera ursinii, assembly GCF_947247035.1. NCBI lineage: Eukaryota > Metazoa > Chordata > Lepidosauria > Squamata > Viperidae > Vipera > Vipera ursinii. The sequence goes on from NC_139513.1 coordinate 179,170,322, forward strand.
CCAAAGTTGGAATTTAGATTGCCAGAAGAAATATCAACAACCTAAGATATGCAGATGATACCACTCTAATGGCAGAAAGTGAAGAGGAACTGAAGAGTCTCTTGTTGCGAGTGAAGAAGGAGAGTGCAAAAGTTGGGTTGAAACTAAAAATTAAGAAAACCAAGATCATGGCATCCAGCCCTCTCAATTCCTGGCAAATAGATGGGGAAGAAATGGAGGTAGTGACAGATTTTATTTTCCTGGGCTCCAAGATCACTGCAGATGGGGACTGTAGCCAAGAAATTAAAAGATGCTTGCTCCTCAGGAGGAAAGCCATGGCAAATCTAGACAGCACACTAAAAAGCAGAGACCATAAAAAAGGCTGAGTGCCAAAGAATTGAGGCCTTTGAACTATGGTGCTGGAAAAGACTCCTGCGAGTCCCTTGGACTGCAAGGCGATCAAACCGGTCAGTCCTACAGGAGATCAACCCTGACTGCTCTTTAGAGGGCCAGATCCTAAAGCTAAAACTCAAATACTTTGGCCACCTAATGAGAAGGAAGGACACACTGGAGAAGAGCCTAATGCTGGGAAAGATTGAGGGCAAGAGGAGAAGGAGACGACAGAGAATGAGGTGGCTGGATGGAGTCACTGAAGCAGTAGGCATGAGCTTTTTTTTAATTGAAAAGTTTTATAAAAGTTTACAATATAAACCCCAAAACCAACCCACCCTAAACCCCCCCTCTCCCTCCCCCACTTCCCAGAGCTGAGTACAGGGTTACAAATATAATAATCATAATCTAACTAACATTAACCAACTATATAAATAACCAAGTCCATAATGCGCTTTAACGCCCCTTTAACATAAATATAAACAAATTAAAAGTAAACATAATAATAATAAAAACATAAACAAATTAATATCCTAATTATTAAACAATACAATATCCAAGTTGTTAAACAATACTAATACTAAAAATAATAATAATATCATATAATTAAAACTAATAAAAATTCCACTATAATAAACTAATAATAATACTCTAAAATAGGCTAAATGGAACTTTTTAGTCCCATATTTATTCTGAATATAATCTATCTATCTTCTCCAGACCAAAATGTATCTTTCTTGTGAATGATCCTTCAAATAAGCAGAAATCTTAGCCATTTCTGGTAAATTTGACACTTTAAGCATCCATTCTTCTATAGTTGGCAAGCAATCCTTCTTCCAATATTGCCCTACCAATAACCTTGCAGCTGTTATCAAATTCAACATCAAATTAGTTTCTTTAGTATCACAATCTATAATAACACCCAATAAAAATAATTGTGGAGTAAACTTTATCTTTCTCTTGAAAATCTTTTCAATGTTCCACCAAATCTTAATCCAAAAAGCTTTTATATTTCTTCAAGTCCACCAGATATGAAAATAAGTAGCATCCAAACTGCTGCATCTCCAACATTTGGGCTGTAAATTAGGATACATACAAGACAACTTTTTAGGATCCAGATGCCATCTATCAAACATTTTGTAAAAATTTTCTCTTAAATTTTGGGCCTGGGTAAATTTTACATTTCTAACCCAAATTACCTCCCATATATCCAATGGAATCGGTTCTTGAATATTTTGGGCCCTCTTTACCATGCAATCTTTAACTAATTCCATTTCCAAATCCAATTCTATTAAAGCATTATAAATTCTCTTTATATGCGCTCGATTTTGATCTTTAATCTGTTTTACCAAATTCTCATCCATTAATGTAATACCAACCTTTTGATCTAACTTCCACCAAGCTAACAATTGAGTATACTGAAACCAAGACTGCACAATATTTTCTTGCTTTAACTCAGCTAACAATTTTAATTGCCAATCATTCCCTACCAATCTAAGTAATTCCTTATAAGAAATCCTATCCAAATTCAAACCCATAGATACACCCTCTATCGCGTGTCCAGGAATCCCCCAGATTGGTATTTTATAATTTAACTTATAATAATACTTATTCCAGACACGCAATAAAGCACTTCTCAAAATATGAGATTTAAAAGCCTTGTCATAAATTAAGTATGCATGCCACCCATATAAGTCCCATCCCTCAAGATGAAGTATACTTTTATTTGTTAAATTAAGCCAATCACTAACCAGTGTTAAAACCACCGCATCATAGTATAATTTCAAATTAGGCGCCTTAAGTCCTCCTCTTTCCCGTGCGTCTTTTTAAGTTTAATTCTTGGTTTTTTCCCTGCCCAAATAAATTTATTAATACCCTTCTGCCATTCATCCAAATTGGCATCTTTTTTCAAAATAGGTTTCATTTGAAACAAAAAGAGAAACTTTGGTAGAACATTCATTTTAACAGCTGCAATTTTCCCCAACAAAGATAATTGTAATTTTTTCCAATTGTTTAAGTCCTTTTGTACTTTTAACCATAATATCTCATAATTATTTTTATACAATTTTACATTAGAAGCTGTAATATATACTCCCAGATATTTAACCTTTTTCACTATTTCAAAACCTGTCAATTTAACTAACATTTCCTTTTCCTTCATAGTCATGTTTTTAGATAATATTTTAGTCTTATTATTATTTACTTTAAAACCAGAAACTTTCCCATACTGAGTTATAACTTCCATCAAGTCTATAACCGATTGAATCGGTTGAGATAATGTCACAACCAAGTCATCCTCAAAAGCTCTCAACCTATAATCATTCTGTTTTATTTTTATTCCCTTTATTATAGTTGATTCACGAATTTTGATCAGTAAAATCTCCAATGTTAAAACAAACAACAATGGCGATAGTGGACATCCCTGTCTTGTACCTTTTTCAATTTTAAATGCGTCTGTTAATCCCTCATTAATTATGATTTGTGCCAATTGTTGTTGATATATAGCCCTAAGAGAATATAAAAATTTATCCCCAAAATTCATTTTATCAACAACTTTCAATAAAAATTGCCAATTCAACTGATCAAAAGCTTTTTCTGCATCCAAAAATATCAATGCCGCAGGGACTTGGTTGTTCTTCTCCAAATACTCAATTAAATTATCAATTTGTCTTACATTATATTTCATATATCTTCCAGTTATGAATCCAGACTGATCACTATGAATCAGGCAGTAGGCATGAGCTTAAATGGACTCCAGAAGATGGTAGAGGACAGGAAGGCCTGGAGGAACATTGTCCATAGGGTTGCGATGGGTCGGACATGACTTCGCAGCTAACAACAACAAAGCAAAAAGAAAAAAAATGTATTTATAAATGTGATAATGAAATTTTTACTGAATTTTGATATAATTAGAAATTTATTATCATAAATATGAAATAGCAAATGTTAAGGGAAACTGAGAAGAAATATTTGATGGTGTAACCTGAGATACTCACTAATGATTGTATTACTGATCTATTGTTTAACCCAATTACCACATTGCCTTCTAAAATGTTATTCTTAACCCTATAAAATCTAATAAAATCTTTAAAAAAAAGAGTGCAGGCAGGCAGTGGAGGGCATGAGGAGCCCCTATCCCAGCACAGCCCCTCTGCACTCTCCTTCTCCCCCTCCAGAAGAGCTGCAGGGCTCAGAAGCCTCCACCCTCCCCCCCTCCCCTGGTCCCCAGGGCATGCTGGCCACATTTCTCCCCAAAGGAAGGAGATGAGACACCTTGGCAGCAGCTGCTGGGCATTGGATGGGCATATTTCTAGTCCAGCTCCCCCCCTCCACACACACACGGTGACATGAAGGTGAGATAGACCATGCCAATCCACCTTGGTGCTGCTGAGCTGGCATCCCTGACTGAAGAGTTCTGTGGTTAAGAGGCTCTGGCAAGTGTCTGGAAGGGGGGAGTCAGAGGGGCAATGAGCCCACCCAGTTGGCCTCCAAGGACTGTTTGTATCGTTGAAAGCTCTGTTATTGTGTTTTTGGTAGGTGGAATCAGTGGGTTTTTTTTAAAATTTTGCCTCATTTTGCTCTTTTAAAGAAAACATGCCCCCAATGCCCCTGTGCATAGTCAGAAGCCTTGCACCATCGCTGTTCACCAGTCGCCTGCTGTGCTTCCACAGCCCCACTCTTTCCCTTCCTTTGAAACAAACAACCCCACCCAATCCTGCCTTCTGAATTAAAATGAGAGAAAGCCAAGGGTTTTTTTGTGGTCTTTACATATTTAAACTGCAGCTAGAAGGAAGTGGGGAAGAAAACCATCGCGAGACACTCTTCTGTTTTAACTTTTTTCTTTGTCACTTTTTGGAGTTTTCATCCTGCTTTTGTGAGAGGGCAGTGTTTGGGAGGGGATGTAGCTGCCCCCTTCCCCCCAAGCCATCAGCTGAGCAAGATGCCCTCCTGCCCACTGCTCCACCTGCCAGACACCCCCTTGATCTCCCCCAACCCTGCCCGGCCCCCATCGGCATCCCTCCCCAGGAGCAACATCGAGCTGGCCATGCCCACCCTGGCCACGCCCACCCAGTCTGCCATGACCACCATAGCCATGCCCACCCAGTGGGCCACACCCACCCAGCACTCAGCAATACATAAGTGGATTTTTAAGTTGCAGTTTGGGCACTCAGTCTGTAAAAGGTTCGCTATCACTGCCATATATGAACGTAAAGAAGACAACCAATACACCCAAATTGAACAAAGTAGGGAAAAAGCAGTTTCCATAAAAAAGACAAGCCTACATATATACTTAAAAAGCAAGACCGATGGAAACATGTCACCCTTAGAAGAAAACAACAACCAAGAGCAAAGCCCCTACTATCTACCCTACCCCAATCCAATGAAGCCCCTCTGGAACTGAACAATCCCTTTCATAGCCTCCCCCTGGAAGAAAATATCCAGATACCCACAAAAGAGCATTCATCAATAATTTCTTTTAAAAAGAGGCAAACCCCTGCATTCCTGCGACAGGAAGAAAAGTATTCCAGACTTCACTAGCAAAAAAAAAAGGAGAATATTGGTGAGGGACACATAACTAAGGCAGAATATCAACAGATAGCCCAAATCTGCAAGTCAGGAAAGCAAAGGATTGGAAAAGAGCTGATGTGGCTCCCATCTTCATAAAAGGAAACAAAAAACAGACCCAGGAAACTACAGACCAATCAGCCTGACATCAATACCTGGGAAGATACTGGGAAAAATAATAAAAAAACAGATCTGTGAACATCTAGAAATAAATAAAGTTATAACTAGTAGCCAGCACAGGTTTGTTAAAAACAGATCATGCCAAACCAATCTTATTTCATTCTTTTACAAAGTGACTAAATAAGACCAGTGAAATGCTGTGGACATAGTATATTTAGACTTCAGCAAGGTATGTGACAAATTAGGTGCTCCATCACTGGAGACTAGAGGACTTCCGGTTTGCCATCGTGGCCGCCACGTCTGCTGTAAGGCAAGCTCTGTCTTCTGCGTTCGGTTTTGTTCTGCTGGGGGACCCTGGAAAGGGTTGAAAGTTACCCTGTAGGGATGATGAGCAAGGAATGGACCCCCGCATGATTGCGGGAGGGCAGCAGCCCTTCTGCTCAATCCAGGGCAGCTCTTCAACCCAGCGGAGGAAAGACTGGACATAGCAATATGGCCTGTCATTAAGCTGCAGACAGCCGAAGTCAACTTACCACCAAGCACTTCTAAAACAACACGGATGATATTGGGTGAGATCCAATCTTCTCTTTAAGATCCTAAGTATTTTCTTTTCCTGTAAAAGCTGCCCAAAGTATCTTTCCCCTTGTGAGGAGAGAGGGAAGGGAATTTCTACCGCACCCTCTAAGAATAGTGGCGACCCAGGGGAGTTAAAGCACTAAAAGAACAACTTTAATCTAATTGGATTTATATGTTTCTGAAACTTGGGGATCAAAAGTTTTCTTATTTTTACTGGAGAGTTTTTTTATCTACAAAATAGAAATAAAATTGGAAAAAGGATTATAAAAATTTTGGACTTAAAAAACTTTAAATGACATCAGTGACATCTTGTGGTGAAGTGTGGTATTACAACTCATTATTGCCTAAAAGAGACTTGGCTTGAAGCCAAGATACAGATAAAACTCTTTCGACCTTGCTAGATACCACCTGTGAGAAACTCAGCTGTAAAGAGAACTTCTGAGTGGCATAACTGGCCTCCTTGAACAATGAATGTAAACCTTTATTGACTTTCAGAGCTATATGTGGGGAATTGCTTTCCTATTTCTTTATCTGAGGAACATTGTTCATTATATGAGATGATGAAATACCTTGGACTATAAAATCTTACAAACACGTGAAATAGAGGTCCCATACCTAATCATAAAATTATTTTTATCACCTGATTTTAAAGTCCTCAACTTAACACACTATTAAGAGAATATGGATGAAGACCAGGAAAAGATTATTTCCATGTTGAAAGCAATACATGAAACCATTCTTTCAGCTTGTGACAAAATAAGATGCAACATAAAAGAACAAGATGCCAGCTTAGATATACGAACCCAAATTTTGACTACAACCAAAGAACTAACAACGGAGAAGATAACAGAAGAAGTGGAACAATCAAATACTAAAACGGAGGATTCAGTTGACCAACAAATACAGTTAATGGAAAATCCAGAAAAGGAATTGACAACACTGAAAATGGAAAAGCCTTTCTATATAATTCAGAAGAAATTTGAGGAGAAAGAAGAAGAACAGATTGAATGGAAGATAAACATATCAGGACAATCATGGGGAATTGGAATAATAGGAAAATGATCTAATGAATACAAATCAGCTAGCCGTTCCAAAAAATGGCAACTAAATGGTCTCTGTTATTTTGAATAATATATATAATAGAGGGAAATCTATTTGATTATTTAAAAGCATTAACAGGGAAGGCTAGTTGGCAAAGGAAGAAAACCAGAATAAGGCTGAAGAAAATTTGGGTTTTGATTTATTAGAGGGCTAAAAGGGAGAACTTGAGATAAGGGGAATTTTGGTCATTAAATTTAAATTATTTGGAAATTAGTTGAAAATAAGGATTCTATTTGTTTAATATTTAAAAATTAGACCCAAAAGAAAAAAAATATGAATATGTTTCATTTATTGATTAACCCAGACAATATATATAATAGTTTTGATTTATTAAAGGGGATACTGTATTATTAATTAGATGATTTAATATAGTTGGAAATAGATAACTTTTAGGAAATAGAACAAGACTATACTCAAATAGATAAGATGTGTATTTTGAATAGTAGATTCTGTTGTGAATTGAGATAAGTGAATCTTTGGTTACCTAAAACCTGGGAATTATAAATATCAAATGTTAAATTTGAATATTGATGGGAAACTAAAAATTGGGAAAAATCAATAACAGGACATTGATTGTCTATAAAGAATGAATGTAAAAGTAATTAAGAAATGTATAAGCTAAAAATTTATTGATAAATGATGTTTTTACTTAGTTGATATAATAACTGTATTAGCTTAAATATGAGATAATAGATATTAAGGGGAAAAGAGAGGGAATATTTGATGTTGTAAATTGAGATTTGTACTAAAGATTTTTTATTTTATTGAACTATTGATTAACCAGCCACCATGTTGCTTTTTAAATACTTAAATGTAAAATTAGAAAATTAATAAAATATTATTTTTAAAAAAGAGACTAGACAGTCATTTATCTGAGATGGTGTACGTTCTCCTGCTTGAACAGGTCCCTTCCAGATCTATTCTATTCTAGACCACAACCTACTTTTTGGTAAACTAGAAAAATGTGGGATAGACAGCATTACCACCAGATGGATTTGTAACTGGCTGACAAACTGTACTTAATGAGTAGTCCTTAATGGTACTACATCTACATGGAGGGAAGTAAACAGTGGGGTACCTCAAGTTCTGTTTTAAGCCCAATACTCTTCAATATCTTCAAAAATGACTTAAATGAGGGAATAGAAGGGGAACTCATCAAATTTACAAATGATACTAAGCTGGCAGGAATAGCCAACACCCCAGAAGACAAGCTCAGGATCCAAAAAGATCTTGACAAACTTGAACAATGGGCCCTATCCAACAAAATGAGTTTCAATGTGGAGAAAAGCAAAGTTTTACATTTAGGGAGGAAAAATCAAAGGTACAAGTACAGATTGGGCAAGACCTGGCTTAAAAACAGTAATTGTGAGAGGGACATTGGAGTCCTAGTGGCCAATCACTTGACTATGAGCCAGCAGTGTGCAGCAGCAGCCAAAAAAGCTAATACAATCATGGATTGTATAAACAGAGATATAGAATCAAGATCACGCAAAGTATTAGTACCACTTTATAAAACACTAGTAAGACCACACTTGGAATACTGCAGCCAATTTTGGTTACCCTATCACAAAAAAAGATGTTGAAAGAGTGGAAAAAATCAGAGAAGAGCAACTAAGATGATCAAAGGCCTGGAGACTAAAACATATGAAGAATGGCTGTGGGACTTGTGTTTGGCTAGTCTAAAGAAAAGAAGAAATAGGGGAGACATGATAACAGCAATCCAGTATTTGAGGGGCTGCCACAAAGAAGAGGGTGTTACGTTATTCACCAAAGCACCAGAGAGCAGGACAAGAAACAATGGCTGGAAACTGATCAAACAGAGAAGCAACCTAAAATTAAGGAGTAACTTCCTGACAATTAACCAGTGGAACAGCTTGCCTCCAGAAATCGTGGGCGCTCCATCACTGGAGGTTTTTAAGAAGAGACTAGACAATCACTTGTCTGAGATGGCATAGGTTCTCCTGCTTGAGCAGGGGGCTGGACTAGAAGACCTCCAAGTCCCTTCCAGTTCTATTCACAAGTCTGCAAGTTTACAGGATGTGGATAGGAAAAACAGGCTCAGATTTAACACAAGCAAGGCAGAATAGCCATTCCTTCAGAAATCTGCTAATGCTCTGTTAGTAGCAATCCTGGCTGTTGCTGGGATCATTCTTTGCTATGGAAAGCAAGCTTACAACCTGCAGGAGCTGACAGAAGCCAACTGAAGTCATGGTTTAGAGAGAGACTTTGGCAGCTCTTTAGTTTTACTAAAGATTACGCATGGGCTTGTCATTTCACAAAAGGATTACTGTACTATAATTCACTTTACATGGGACTTCCCTTGGTCAACAGTATAGAAAGATGTTGAGAGAAATAGCAATGCAATGATGGTCATACTCCTCAAGGCCTATTCCAGATCATCTATGAAGACAACAAATGCAGACTTGGTTTCAATCTGTGCATTGATAGCTATGGATCTAGAAAATCCACTTCTGTGCCTCTTTATTTACATCCTTCCTTAAAAAGGGGAAGTTGGAGAAAAGATAATAGTTGTCTAATCAGGGAAGGCCTCCTAAGGAAGTCAGAGCAATGCCAATTTCAAGGTCAGCAGTGCTTCGCCTTTTCACAATGAGGTGTTGATTGCGAGGTAGATGCTGTTTGGCTGATTTAAAGAGCCAGAGAGCAAGTCCTCAAGTGGTACTTCAGAGTTGATACCAGAATAGACTTCAGAAGACCCTTCCCATTTTTTTAACATTCACAGGCTCAAAATCTCATTGAAAATGATATATAATATCATATCTGTCATTTCATTGGATGCTATTATGAAGACACCAACATGATCAAATCGGTATGATGTAAGCTCCACACTTTTGTATTTGGGTCAAGACATTGCACACAGGTAGTTTAATCAGACTTTGTGCCATAATTTGTGCCATATTTTCTCAAGAGAATATTTTGAAAAGAAAGGGAGGGGCAGAGGAGAGGATATAAAGGATGTTTGGTGGGGGAGGTAAAAAAAGACAACAGAGAAAGAGAAGGGGACAGAGAAGAGGCTGTGGAAGGAGGGTGAAGGAGGCAGGGAGAAAAAAAGAGGGAAGAAAAAGCTGTGGAAGGGGAGCCAAGCAGTCAGGGAGGAAGAAGAGAGAGGGAGAAGAAGCTGTGGAAGGACAGCCCAGCAGGCAAGGAGGAAGAGACAGCGGAGAAAAAGCTGTGGAAGCAGAGTCCATCAGGCAGGGAGGAAGAAGAGAGAGGAGAGGGAGAGAGGAAGAAGGGCCAACCAGCCAGCTGTCCATCAAGGTAGTGGTGCATATTAATAAATATGGATAAATTTGTCATACATTTGTCATTGCAAAGGGAAAGTGAATCAGCAAAGGAACAGCCACCAAAGAAATTAAAACCGGTACCTTTTCCCTTTTTTTACGGTTTATAACATTTTGTTAGACTATAGAATAAAATACAAAAATACAAAACCAAATAGTACGACACAGTGGGGAAGAAAAAAAGGGGGGAAGTGAGAGGGAGAAGGGAAAAAGAAAAGAAAAGGCTTTGACTTCTGAGTTCCTCTGTTGTAGTAGAATGAAGCGTTAACATCGAACCTCAAGTTTTTACTTTTCCATAATAGTATAAACTAGCCATTTCTATAACAACAAATTGATCTAATCAGTAAAACCCAAAATCCCCCCCCTTTATTTTTTTTAGTCATCAAGTTTTTGACACCTTGCTAAGCACTGGTGGTACTCGAATATTGTCATGTCCTAAAAGTGGTACAATTTGTGAAAAGGTTGAAAAGCCCTGCTATAGGCCACCCAATCAAACAAAAGAAATAAATGAATGTTTTGCTAGTCAGTTAACTAAGGCATGTAGGAAGCACATAGCAATAGTAATGGTGGACTTTAATTACCCTGACATCAACTGGAAGACAATCTCTGCACCAAGTGGAAGATCAAAAAGGTTCCTGACAAACCTAGCAGACAACTTTGTCTCCTAAAAAGTAGAGAAGGGAACTAGGGGATCAGCCATATTGGAATTAATTCTCACTAATATAGATGAAATGATGGTGTTGAAGCTATAGGAACCTTGTGGGGGGGGGAGTGATCATGCAATATTGGAATTTAACATTATGCAAGCACAAGCAATAGAACAAAGTCAAACTAGAGACTTGGACTTTAAGAGAGCTAATTTTAATAAACTTAGAGAGAGCTTGGGAAAGATTCTATGACTGAGAATCCCCAAGGGGAAAACAACCCAAAATACTTGGGAAACTTTGAAAAGTGAGATTATAAAAGCCCAGTTAAGCACAATACCAACAAAGAAGAAAAATAACAGCTCTCAAAAGAAACCAGCATGTCACCCAAGCTAAAAATTATAGGCCAATATCACTTCTGAATACTGACTATAAGATATTTGCAAAACTTTTAGCTAACAGATTAATGAGGGTAATACAACAAGTAATTCATGGTGACCAAACTGGATTTATAAGTGGTAGACAAATGAAGAATAATGTGAGACATATTGTAGATTTATTGGAATTTTTGGAAAGAAACAACCAGATCCCTGCAGCGTTGATCTTTTTGGATGCTGAAAAAGCCTTTGATCAATTGGACTGGCAATTATTGATGAAAGTATTAGAGAAAATGGAATTTGGGGATAAATTTTTACAACCAATTAGGGCAATATATCAAAAGCAAACAGCCCGTATAATAGTTAACAATAGCTTGACTGAACCATGTAATATTGAAAAGGGCACAAGGCAGGGGTGCCCGTTGTCACCTCTATTATTTGTTCTAACATTGGAAATATTACTGATTAAAATACGTGATTCGGAAAAAATTAAGGGAGTTCAAGTAAGAGACCAGGACTATAGACTGAGGGCGTTTGCAGATGATCTGGTTGTTACAGTAACCCAGCCAGATTATTCAGTTGTAGAATTGATGGAGATAATAATGCAATATGGGAAAGTTTCTGGATTTAAGATCAATGTACAAAAAACTAAAATATTGTCTAAAAATATGACAGTATCACAAAAGGCTGTTTTAGAAGAACTAACGAGATTTGAAATAGTTAAAAGGATTAAATATTTGGGGATATATCTGTCAGCCTCAAATGTGAAGTTATATAAAAATAATTATGAAATGTTATGGGGAAAAGTACAAAAAGAATTAGATAGTTGGAAAAAAATTACAACTATCTCTATTGGGAAGAATTGCGGCTGTGAAAATGAATGTTTTGCCAAAATTTTTATTTTTATTTCAAATGATACCTATACTTAAAAAGGATTTAAATTTGGAGGAATGGCAAAAAGGAGTTAATAAACTTGTTTGGGCAGGGAAAAAACCATGAGTTAAATTTAAGATAATGCAAGATACACGTGAAAGACGGGGTCTTAAAATGCCGAATTTCAAATTATATTATGAGGCTGCTGCTTTGTCAGCGATAAGTGACTGGTTTAATTTAACACAAGGGAGATTATTAAATCTTGAGGGTCATGATTTGTTATTCGGATGGCATGCATATTTATTGTATGATAAGAAGGTGGATAGTGTGTTTAAGACAGATATTTTAAGGTGTGCTCTGTTGCGAGTTTGGAAAAAGTATAGACATAAGTTAAGCTACAAGATACCCATTTGTGCAATACCTAAACACGCAATAGAAAATATAAATATGGGATTTAAACATGATGAGACTACATATAAGGAAATTTTAAGTTTAGAAAGGAATGTATGGCAATTAAAGCCATATAATATTTTAAAAGAAGAAAAGATTGTACAAACTTGGTTTCAGTATGGGCAATTACAAACTAGATGGAAAGAGGACCAGAAAATTGGTTTTTTGATGACTGATGAAAACTTGGTAAAGCAAATTAGAGATCAAGGACAAGCACATATAAAGAGGATATATAATGCATTGATAGAAATTGATTCAGAAATGGAACTCGTTAAAGACTGCATGATAAAGTGGGCTCAAAATTTTCAAGAAGTTATAACAATGGATACTTGGGAAAAGATCTGGGTGAGAAATGTGAAATTCACACAGGCCCAAAATTTAAGAGAGAATTTTTATAAAATGTTTTATAGATGGCATTTAGATCCTAAAAAATTAGCAAGTATGTATCCGAATTGCCAGCCCAAATGTTGGAGGTGTGGTTGTGAGGATGAAACGTATTTTCATATATGGTGGACTTGTAAAAAGGTTAAAGCTTTTTGGATTAAAATTTGGTGGAATATGCAAAAGATATTTAAGAAAAGGATAAAGTTTTCTCCACAATTGTTTTTATTGGGTATTATTACAGAAACTACTGTTATAGATATTAAGTTGATGTTGAATTTAATTACGGCAGCGAGACTTTTAGTAGCGCAATATTGGAAGAAGGAAGAACTGCCGATTATAGAAGAGTGGACTTTAAAAGTTTCTAACTTGGCGGAGATGGCAACGATTTCAGTGTATTTGAAAGACCAATCGCAACAGAGATACATTGTGGAATGGAGGAGATGGATTGATTATATTCAGAATAAATATGGGACTAAAAAGTTTCATTTAGCATTTGAATAAGTAGTGGATCTATATGATGTATAACTAATTAGTAGTTTTTATTAATATTTTGATGATGGCGAGTTAAAGTGCGATAGAATTTAATGTTTTATTGTTGTTAGCATATTTTAGATTATGTTTGCTTGTATTTTTATACCCTGTATTCAGCTCTGGGAAGTCAGGGAGGGGGGAGGGGAGGGGAGGGAGGGGTTGGGGAGAGGGGAGGGGGAGGAGGGTTTTTTTGTATTCAAAAATGTATTGTAAAACTTTTCAATTAAAAAAAAAGAAACCAGCATGACTGCATAAAGAAATGTCTAATAAATTGAAAGACAAAAAGGACAAGTATAAAAAGTGGAAAGAGGGGCACATAATTAAGGCAGAATATCAGCAAATAGCCCGAGCCTGCAAAATGAAGTGAGCTAAGGCTCCAAATGAACTAAGGTTTGTGACAAAAGTCAAAAATAACAAAAAAGCTTTCAATATGTAAAAAACAAAGTTAAGGAAATGATTGGTCCATTAGTGGGAAAAATTGGCAAAAAGGTGACAAGCAACAGGAAGAAAGCATAACTACTTAACTCTTTTTTTGCATCAGTCTTTACTCAAAGGGAAAAAACAGTCCAACCTATCAAAAACAGTATCATAAAAAACATATTGGGAATACAAGTTAAAATAGGGAAGAAAATGGTGAGCACCTGTCCACCCTAGATGAGTTCAAATCACCTCAGATGGATTACACCCCAAGGTTCTGAAAGAACTGGAAGACATGATTTCAGAACCACTGAACTGTATCTTTCAAAGATCCTGGAGCACTGGGGAACTACCAGAGGACTGGAAAGAGCTGATGTAGTTCCCATCTTCAAAAAAGGAAAAATATTAGATACAGTAAGCCTCTGATTTATCAGCCTGACCTCAATACCTGGAAAGATTCTGGAAAAGACAAGCAATGAATCAACGAACACCTAGAGGCAAACAAAGTCATAACCAAAAGCCAATATGGGTTTGTCAAAAACAGATCATGCCAGACAAATCTTATTGCATTGTTTGGCAAAGTGGCAAAATTAGTTGCCCAGAGGAATACTGTGGATATAATTTACTGGGACTTCAGTAAGGCATTTGATAAAGTAGACCACAACCTACTACTTGATAAGATAGAAAAAATGTGGGTTAGACAGCATCACCACCAGATGGATTTGTAACTAGCTGACCAACTGCACTCAATATGTACTCCTCAATGGAACTGCATCTACACGGAGGGAAGTATGCAGAGGGGTTAGGGTTAAGGTTAGTAAGGTTCTACATGTAGGCAAGAAAAACCAAATGCAAAGGTACAGTAGGTGGTATTGTGTAGTGGGTCCGACGCAAGAGAGACGCCAGCCGGTGTGTGAGTTCAGCTCTTTATTAGAAGGGGAAGTGAACTGAGGAATGAGGGCTACCTGGCCTCCTTATATACCTGGCCAGGTAAGCTAACAGCCAATGGGTTTGGCCCTAGGTTTCCCGCCGAACCTGTCCAGGCCAACGCCCCCTGAGGGCTATTGCTATGCAGATGCCTGCATACATAACACCCCTCCCCCCTTAGAGAAGACCCACATAACAACAACAACATGCAACTACTATAACTATGAGTATATATATAAAAAAAACAGAGGTATCCTCGTGTGAGGATCACTTGCACACATAGTCCGACAGGTAGGCTGGTGTCCTGTGTGGACGGGTGGATCGTCTGGGTGTGCTTGGCCCCTGGGCTTGGACCGTGGGTTCCTGAGGCCTTTGTGCAGGGCTGCAAGGAGCCGGCATCAGGAAGTCCTCCTCTGGTCCCTGCCCTGTGACGTCCTCAGCTGGGTTGACCCCTCCTGGAGTGTGGTCCTCCTGTTGATTGTGTGCGTTGAGTTCAGGGACGTGTGTGACGCGCTCAGGGGCGTGTGTGACGTGCTCAGGGACTCTTCCTCTGAGCTGATCGATGTGTCGCCTTATGCGTCTGCCCCCCTCCACCCCTACAATGTACGAAAGGGGTCCTGTTTTCCCGACCACTGTCCCCGGAACCCAAGGATGTCCAGCCCCATAGTTCCTTGCCCAGACCAGGTCCCCCAGGTTGAGGACCCTGTGTGTGGATGATGATGGCAATGGTGATGGTAGTGATGCTGGTGGTGATGGTGATGATGGTGATGATGGTGATGTTGCCCTTCCGGTTTCGGCTGCTACCCGGTCTGGGTGTAGGCAGTCCAGCTTGGTGATGAGGCGCCGTCCCCATCGCAGTTCTGCTGGGCTCTTGCCGGTAGCCACGCATGGTGTTGTGTGTTGGGTTAGTAAAAATTTGGCCAGTCTGTGGTGCCAGTCTCCGCTGATGATGCGCCGGAGTGCGTCTTTGGTCGTCCTTACCATCCGTTCGGCCTGCCCGTTGGTAGATGGATGGAAAGGCGCAGAGGTGGCGTGCCTAATCCAGTTCGCCTTCAAGAACGCCTGGAAATCAGCAGCAGTAAACTGAGGCCCATTATCAGACACAATTACGTCGGGGAGGCCGTGTGTGGCAAAGAGAGCTCTGAGCACCTGGATTGTCCTCCCCGAGGTCATGTTGGGGACAGGGACTACCTCTAACCACTTGGAGTGACTGTCCACCACTACTAAAAATAGTTGACCCTGGAATGGCCCCGCATAGTCAATGTGAATGCGGGACCATGGCGTGTGTGTGGCCTCCCACCGGTGTACTGGTGCATGTGGCACTTCTGGCCTGGATCTCTGGCACGTATAACAGGCCTTGACCCGATCCTCAACCTCCTTGTCCAACCCGGGCCACCAGAGGTAGCTCCTAGCCAGTGCCTTCATCCTGACCACCCCCGGGTGCCCTTCGTGTAAGGAGTCCAATACCCTGGCGCATAGTGCAGGTGGAATGATGACCCTGCTACCCCAAAGGAGGCACCCTTTGTGTGTGGAGATTTCATCGTGTCTAATGAAATAGGCCTGAAACTCTGGTCCCGGGGATTTGTCCTGCCACCCTGTGCAAACCCATGAGTGCACCCTGCCCATGATGTTGTCTGTGGCTGTGTGGCTGGCAATGTCCTTGGCAAGAACTGGGCACTCGGGTAGTTCCTGCAGGGCTAGGATCTGTGTGGCTGGTGCTGGGTCTGGGTCGTGTGTGTCTAGGGGGAGCCTACTTAGACCGTCTGCGTGGCCCATCTCCTTCCCTGGCTTGTGTACCAGCTTGTAATTGTATGCTGCAAGGAAGATGGACCACCGGAACATCCTGGGTGACAGAATCTGGGGGGTTTGCCTGTCTGTGGTGAACAGGCCCAGGAGTGGTTTGTGGTCCGTGAAGACAGTGAACTCCCTGCCATATAAGTAATCGTGGAATTTCTTGATTCCTGCCACGATTGCCAGGGCTTCTTTGTCTATTTGGGCATAGTTTCTTTCTGCTCCAGACAGTGTCCTAGAATAGTATGCTATGGGGACTTGTGCCCCGTTGGGCTCAAGGTGGCTTAGGACAGCGCCCACACCATAAGGGGATGCATCGCAGGCGATACAAATGGGCTTGGACTCGATGAAATGGATTACTGTGGACTTGTCCGACAGCAATGCCTTCAGGGCCTTGAAGCTCTGATCATGGGTGGCCGTCCAGGCCCATGTTGCCTGTTTGTCTAGCAGCCTGTGGAGCAGTTCAGCGATGGCTGCCTTGTGTGGGAGGAATGTATGGTAGAAATTCAGCAGACCCAGGAATGCCTGAAGCTCTGCTTTGTTCTTGGGTGTGGGTGCTAGTTTGATGGCCCTCACCTTGGATTCTGTGGGGTGGATTCCCCTGGCGTCTACTCTGAACCCCAAAAATTCTGTGGAAGGAACGCCTATGCTGCATTTTTCCTTTTTGAGTTTGAGGCCAGCTGTGCGCAGCCTTGCCAGCACTTCCCTAAGCCTCCCTGCCAGTTCCTCTGCTGATGCTCCTGCGATCAGGATGTCATCAAAATAGGGGCAGACTCCTGGAATGCCCTTGAGTGTCTTTTCCATAACCTCCTGGAAAATGCCGGGAGCAACGCTGACTCCAAACTGCAGCCTGTTCACCCGGAACGCCCCCCTATGGGTTACTATGGTTTGGATGTCAGCTGTTTCCCTAGTGACCGTAAGTTGCTGGTACGACTGTGCAAGATCGAGCCTTGCAAAAATGGCGCCACCTTGGAGGGAAGCGAGAACGTGGCTGACCGCGGAAACCGGGTAAGCGTGCGGGTTTAGGGCGTGGTTCACCGAGCACTTATAGTCGGCGCAGATCCTTATTTCCCCGTTGGATTTGAGGGGGGTCACGATGGGGGTTTCCCACTCCCCTCCATCTACAGGCTCTAAGATTCCCTGGGCCACCAACTTGTCTAGTTCACGCTCGATTTTGTGTTTGAGCGCAAACGGGACTCGCCGCGGCCGGACCCTAACGGGGGAGACGTTCGAGTTAAGCTTGAACGATATGGGGGCCCCGGTGTACTTGCCTAATGACCCGTCGAAGATGTCGGCGAACTCCCGGCAAACGGCCTCAACAGAGTCCCCCTGGATCCGATGGATCCCAGATACTGAGATTCCCAGGGCCTCAAACCAGTCCAGCCCGACCAGGCTGGCTCTGCGGCCCTCTACCACTACAACATCCAGGTGCCCTTCGCGACCCTTAAACCCCACTGAAATGGTGGCCTCCCCCTTCACCTTGACCGGCGAATTCTGAAAATCGGTCAGGGTTAATTTAGTAGGCCGTAATTTAATCCGTTGCTTGCTCCGGCTAATTATGTGGTTAAGGGTCTCGTCCGAAATAATCGAGACCGCTGATCCGGAGTCAAGCTCCATGCTGCAAGGGACACCTTGCAAACGGATTGTTAATCTAATTTTGGGTTTGAGCAGCCGGCGGCTACCCGTATGGTTAATGGCCAGCCGGCTCTCGACATAGCCAATTTTTGTTTTGGTGGGGGCCCCAGTACCTTCGAACGGCGGTTCCTCCGGCTGCAGCTCGTGGATCTCCTCTCGGGGGCGGCGGCTACGGCAGACGGCGGCTATGTGGCCTGTTTTCTTGCAGGCCCAGCACGTGGCGGACCGGAACTTGCAGAGGCTGCGCATGTGGTTCCCACCACATCCTGCGCACCTCTGGGGAACGGCAGTGTTGCTGGGAGGCCTGGGCCTGTCTGGGCG
The DNA here is from genome assembly GCF_947247035.1 of Vipera ursinii. Lineage (NCBI taxonomy): Eukaryota > Metazoa > Chordata > Lepidosauria > Squamata > Viperidae > Vipera > Vipera ursinii. The sequence goes on from NC_139513.1 coordinate 179,188,703, forward strand.
TCTGGCTCGCTGGTCGGGGGTTGACTTCCGCTGGAGGAGGTCGTCCTCCTCTGTGGCCCCTTGCCGGTGGACGCTGGTTGTCTGGTTGCCAGGCTGGGTTCCCTGGCAGGCTTGGACGGCCCTGCAGGCTGCTTCGTGGGCTAGGATGGCGTCCTCGGCTTCCTGGAGAGAGACCTCCTCTCTTTCGAATAGGCGCTCCTGCAACCACCTGTCGCGGAGGCCGCAAATCAGCCGGTCCCGTAGTCGCTCCTCCAAATTTGTGAACCTGCAAGCGACGGCAGCTTCCCGTAGGGCGGTGAGGAAGTCGGCGCCGGTCTCGTCAGGGCGCCGGTCCCTTTTCTCGAATTGTGACCATGCGGCCACCTTGGAGCGCCGGGGCCTGAAATGTGCATTGAGCCTGGCCACGAGGTCTCGGTATGCGACGGTGTTGATGGCCTCCTGGGGGAACAGGTTCGCGGCGACTTCCAGCAGCGCTGGTCCCCCAAGGCAGAGTAGGGCGGCCGCCTTTGCACCGTCCTCCGATATCTGATTGAACCGCATGTACAGTTCAACGTGAGCCAGGTAACGGGTCCAGGTTTCGGGGCGGCGGGTCTCAAATTCGCGGGGTTGTCCGGCTCTAGCCATGGCGGCAGTTGGTCGTGGATGTGGCGCTTGGCGTTGCCGGTTCGGCTGGCGGTCGTGGGGGGAAGAAGGAAAAATGCCTTTCCCTTCAGCTCGCGGAGCATTTCCCCAGTGACTTCAGCTCTTGGTCTGCAGCAATCCCACCTTCGTCGCCACTATTGTGTAGTGGGTCCGACGCAAGAGAGACACCAGCCGGTGTGTGAGTTCAGCTCTTTATTGGAAGGGGAAGTGAACTGAGGAATGAGGGCTACCTGGCCTCCTTATATACCTGGCCAGGTAAGCTAACAGCCAATGGGGTTGGCCCTAGGTTTCCCGCCGAAACTGTCCAGGCCAACGCCCCCTGAGGGCTGTTGCTATGCCTATGCCTGCATACATAACAGGTGGTATCTTGCTCAATAGTAGTAGCTGTAAGAGGAATCTTGGATTATTAGTGGACAATCACTTAAATATGAGCCAGCAGTGTGCTGTAGCTACCATAAAAGCCAACACAGTTCTAAACTGCATTAACAGAGGGATAGAATCAAGATCATGTGAAGTGTTGATACCACTTTATAGAATAGAATATAGCTGGAAGAGACCTTGGAGGTCTTCTAGTTCAGTCCCCTGCTCAAGCAGGAGAACCTATACCATCTCAGACAGGTGATTATCTAGTCTCTTCTTAAAAAATGGAGTGCCCAAGATTTCTGGAGGCAAGCTGTTCCCCTGGTTAATTGTCAGGAAGTTTTCAGCCATTGTTTCTCATCCTTCCCTCTGGTGCTCTGGTGAACAAAGTGACCCCCTCTGTCTCCCCTATTTCTTCTTTTCTTTAGACTAGCAAAACCCAAGTCCCACAGCTGTTCTTTGTATGTTTTAGTCTCCAGGTCTTTGATCATCTTAGTTGCTCTTCTCTGATTTTTTTCCAAACTCTCAACATCTTTTTTGTGAAATACTGACCAAAATTGGCTGCAGTATGCCAGGTGTGGTCTTATTAGGGTTTTATAAATTGGTACTAATACTTTGCATGATCTTGATTCTATGCCTCTATTTATACAACCCAGGATTGTATTAGCTGTTTTGGTTGCTGCTGGCTCATAGTCAAGTGATCGTCCACTAGGACTCCAATGTGCCTCTCACAATTACTGTTTTTAAGCCAGGTCTTGTCCAATCTGTACTTGTACCTTTGATTTTTCTTGCCTAAATGTAAAATTTTGCTTTTCTCCACATTGAAGCTCATTTTGTTGGATAGGACCCATTGTTTTTTTGTTTTTGTTTTTTATTAAAGAGTTTTACAAAAAAGATTTTACAATACATATCCCCAAAACCCACCCACCCCAAACCACCCCCTTCCCCCCACTTCCCAGAGCTAAATACAGGGTTATAGATATAATAATCATATTCTAACTAAAAATTATCCATAATATAAAATTAACCAAATTCATAATGTGCTTTAACTCCCCTTTAACATAGATACATACAAAGTACTAACACTAAAATTAATAACAATATCCCTCTAAGATCTACTCATAAGCTAAATGGAACTTTTTAGCTTAAAATCAGCTGTCCCATGGCGCCGAAGTCTCTCCCTCAGGAGAAGAGGGAGAGGTGAGCCTGTTTGGGTAGAGGTAGAGCTCCTCTGTGATCCCCCAACGAGTTTGGGGGCTAACGGAGTGAGTTCCCTCGGAGCCCAGGCTTTCTCCGCTCCCAGGACTCTTTCACTCCATAAAGGAGTGGAACTAGACACGACAACTACATCTGCTGCTTAGATGGGACTGTGAGTATTTTTTTTTCTTTGAGAAGCAGGCAGAGCGAAGCAGGAGGATTTGAATTTTCAAGTTGGATTTTAACTTTAACTCAGACTCATTATCTTCTTCAAGTTTTAAGCTGATGGAAATGGAGTAAAAATGGTGCTGGAATGTTGCTTTCTTGTGTGAATTGACTGTTTTGGAAAATTGTTATATTTTGCAACATAGCAAGAGATACAATTTGCAACTGATTCTACCCAGTACTGGATTTTGTGTATTTGAAAGCTTGTCCTTTTTTTATTGAAGGATAAGGAACTTTGGGAGAAAAACTTTTATTTTTTCTCCCTTCTCCTTTCTTTTTTTTCTCTTTTGAACTTTGATTCTGCTGGGAGAAAAAGGAAATCGAAACCTAAGGGAGGCCCTACAATCTCTAAAAGTGTTATTTCTTTACCTTTACCACAAGCTGCAGGGAAAACTACAATGAAACCTACAGTACAATCACCTTCCCCACCACCACCTGCATTTACATTGGCAGACATACAGCAAGTTGTGATGCAGTCAACACAAGTATTGACACAAGTATTACAGCAAGAAATAAAGGAAACAAAGGAAGAATTTGTTAATCAAAACAAACAGATGAGGGAGGATATAGTGCTTGCACTTCAGGGCTTGGCTGCACATATTGAACGCCTGGATGTTCGTGTGGATTCAGTTATGGAGTATGTGGAGAATCTGGAAAATAAAATCATCAGTGCTGAACAGAAAATAGACAGAGCAGAAGTTAAAATTGATAGAACAGAAGATGAAGTCATCATCTCACAATATAGAGACATGAAGTTTGCATTGCACATCAGAGGCCTTAAAGAGAATCCTAAAGTAGACTTGGAATGGGAAGTGGTACAAGCAGTGGCTCCTGTCTTGAAATGTGAACCTGAAGAATTACTTAAAGAAATGGATAAGACATTTAGGGTTAATTCCTGGATTGCTAGACAGAAAAATTTACCTAGAAATGTAGTGATTTACTTTTCCAGGAGATCAACTAGAAATTCTATTATCCAGGCTTTTTATTGGGAAAGATTTCAAATTGCAGGCCAAGATATTATAATTTTAAAGGAGATACCTCCAAAAATTCTTAGAAAAAGGAAAGATTTCGCTTTTCTGTCCGATGAGCTTAAGAAGCGACAAATTCAGTTTAGATGGGAAATACCCAATGGAATTGTGGTGAATTATGCAGGGACGAGGTACAGGTTGAATACAATTCTAAAAGCAAAAGATTTTTATACTAAGGTCCTTAAAGCAGGCTCACCACCGTCTCCTCGAGTTAAAAGAACAGAAGTAAGACAAAAAGATAAACAATTGAGTGAAGGGACAATGTCATTGCCTCTTGAGGAGATGCGGCAGGCTGAGATTATGGAGCAGAGTTTGGCGTTAAAGGAGGACTCGAAAGAACAGAGGATGACTAGGGCTGCATACAAGCGTATGGAAAAAGAGCAAAAACAGAAGCTTGTATCTGGTCTAACTACGCAAGATGCGGCTGTTTCAAAGCCTGTGGGAGGAGCACGCCCGAAGAGAGCAACAGGTGATCTTCAGGCTATGTTCCAAAGGCTCATGGTCACCAGAGATAGTGAAGTTCCTGACATGGAATGTTAATGGCTTAAATTTACCACAGAAAAGAAACAAAGTATTTTATTATTTGAAACAACATAAAAATGACATTGTTTGTTTACAAGAGACACATATTGCATTAAAAGACCAAAAGTATCTGGCTAATTCCCGATTGGGAACACATTTTGCATCTTTTGCTCTGGACAAGAAGACTGGAGTGGTCATTTATTTAAGAAAAGATTTTTCGGCTAGATTAATTGAATCGGACAAACAAGGGAGATATGTTAGTATTGAATTAATGCTACAAGAAAAGAAAGTTCTTCTTATTGGATTGTATGCTCCAAATCAACAACAGCAAAAGTTTTTAAAATTTTTACATCAGAGACTAATTGAATTGGATTACAAATCTGTTATTATGATGGGGGACTGGAATGGAGGTTTGGACCCATCTGAAGACAAGAAGGGTTCCTTCAAAAACTTTTCTAATTCGAAATTGCCTAAAGCTTTTTTTGATTTGAAGGAGGATCTGGAATTAAGAGATGTATGGCGGGAAAGGAATATGAAAGACAGAGATTTTACTTTTTTTCGGATAGACATAAATCTTTCTCTAGGATTGACTTTATTTTAATTACTACTGATCTTTTCTTTAGGGTTAAGAGCGTTAAGATTTTCCCTAGGACATTGTCGGATTATAGTCCTGTTTGGTTGGAGTTTTTTTTGCTGAAGATGGTAGTAGAAGATCCTGGAGACTGAATGAAAATTTATTTACAAATGAGGTGTTCTTGCAGAAATGTAGAGAACATGTGAAAGAATTTTTTGTTATAAATATGCATAAAGGTACATCGATGGGAATGGTTTGGGACACCAGTAAAGCTTATATGAGAGGAGTCTTGATTTATATGAACAATGTTTATAGGCATAAGCAAATGCAAAAACGTATACCGTAGTTTCCGGCGTATAAGACTACTTTTTAACCCATGAAAATCTTCTCAAAAGTCAGGGGTGGTCTTATACGCCAGGTGCTGAAAATTTAGGGACAGGGCTGGCTGGAACACCTGGAGCGGATCTCCCATTTAGTCTGCGCAGGGAAAGTGGGACGAATTGGAGAAGAAGCTGCAGTCGGTGATTTTTTACAGACTGGGGTCTGGGCGTCTTTCCTTCTAAAGTTGAAGAGCAGCTGTAGTATATCCCAACTTGAAAGGCAGGTGGGGAAGGCAGCAGCCAGAGCAGCGGCTTAGCTCTAAGGACACATTTGACTCAGGAACTGGGCGGGCTGGCTGGAAAACCTGGAGCGGATCTCCCATTTGGTCTTTTTTTTAAAAAATCCCATTTATATCCTGCCCTTCTCCGAAGACTCAGGGTGGCTTACAATTTAAAGCACAAATCAATGTGCTTAGCAATAGCCTTCATTCTGTGTATATGCCTGTTTATTAGGGCTTTCACCCCCCCCCCAAGCAGCATTATTACAAACTCAGCTTATTGCCCCCAACAATCTGGGTCCTCATTTTACCTACCTTGGAAGGATGGAAGGCTGAGTCAACCTTGAGCCTGGTGGGATGCGAACCTGCACCAATTGCAGGCAGCTGGTTTTACGTAAGGCTCTGCGCAGGGAAAGCATTAGAGTGAATTAGGAAAAGTGAAAAAGTGAATTAGGAAAATAGGGAACGGTTGCTGGAATTGGGTATGTGTAGTTTGATGAAGAGAAGGGTGAGGGGTGACATGATAGCAGTGACCCAATATCTCAGGGGCTGCCACAAAGCAGAGGGAGCCAAGCTATTCTCCAAAGCACCTGAAAGCAGGACAAGAAGCAATGGATGGAAACTAGTCAAGGAGAGAAGCAACCTAGAACTAAGGAGAAACTTCCTGACAGTTAGAACAATTAACCAGTGGAACAACCTGCCTCCAGAAGTGGTGAATGCTCCAACACTGGAAGCTTTTAAGAAGAGACTGGACAGCCATTTGTCTGAAATGGTATAGGGTTTCCTGCCTTAGCAGGGGATTGGACTAGATGACCTCCAAGATCCCCTCCAACTTCTTCTTCTTCTTCTTCTTCTTCTTCTTCTTATTATTATTATTATTATTATTATTATTATTATTATTATTATTATTGTTATTATTATTTTGTTATTGTTATTATAGTTTAATCCACTTGCACTGTTTTATGTTTACATGTTTGATGACAAACAGCCTTATGTTTATAAGTGACAGTTTTCCTACTAAGCACCTGCATGTCATAAGCATTTGAATTAAAATTACCATATTAAAATCAAATCTGATGTTTATTAATTTTTATTTGGTGTGCGTTGGAAGAGGGGTAGTCTTATACGGCGAGTATAGCCCAAACCCTATAATTTAACAGGAAATGTAGGAGGTCATCTTATACGCCCAGTCGTCTTATACGCCGGAAAATACGGTAGATCTTGAGGAAGAGATTAAATCTAAGGAGAAAGAATTTATTTTGAATCCATTGGATAATAATTTAAGGATTTTGATATATTTATTGAAAGAACAATTTAGTATGCTATTGGCTGACCAAGTAGCAACTAATTTGCGTTATGCTAGACATAATACTTTTTGTAACGCTAATAAGCCTGGTAGGTGGTTGGCTTACCAATTAAGGAAGAAACAGAAATTATGTACTATAGATAAAATAGAATATAAAGGAAAAGAAGTCTATCAACAAAAGCTGATTAAGAGGAGTTTTTTAGATTTCTATTCGAAATTATATTCTAGAGAAAACATACAAGCTTTAGATATAGATACGTATTTACAGGAAGCTCATTTTCCAAGACTTTCAAAAGAACAACAACTTGAGATGAATCACTTAATAACATCAGAGGAAATCTTTTTCGCTATTGAACAGTTGAAAGTGGGCAAGGCCCCGGGAACAGATGGATTAACAGCAATTTATTATAAAATGTTGTTGGTTGAAATGATTGAACCTTTAAAGATCTTTTTTTATTGAAAAGTTTTACAATACATTTTTGAATACAACCCCCCTCCCCCTCCCCTCCCCCCTCCCCGGCTTCCCAGAGCAAAATACAGGGTATAAAAATACAAACAAACATAGTCTAAAATATACAAACAACAATAAAATATTAAATTCTATCACACATTAACTCTAATAAAATAACGACAAGCTAGTTATATATATATCCGCTACTTATTCAAATGCTAAGTGAAACTTTTTAGTCCCATATTTATTCTAGATGTAATCAATCCATCTCCTCCACTCTACAATGTATCTCTGTTGCGATTGGTCTTTCAAATACGCTGAGATCTTTGCCATTTCCGCCAAGTTAGAAACTTTTAAAGTCCATTCTTCTATAGTCAGCAGTTCTTCCTTCTTCCAATATTGCGCTACTAAAAGTCTCGCTGCCGTAATTAAATTCAACATCAACTTAATGTCCACAACATTAGTATCTATGATAATACCCAATAAAAACAGTTGCAGAGAAAACTTGCTAATTTTATACATACTTGCTAATTTTTTAGGATCTAAATGCCACCTATAAAACATTTTATAAAAGTTCTCTCTTAAATTTTGGGCCTGTGTAAATTTTACATTTCTAACCCAGATCTTTTCCCAAGTATCCATTGTAATAACTTCTTGAAAATTCTGAGCCCACTTTATCATACAATCTTTAACAAGTTCCGTCTCTGAATCAATTTCTATCAATGCAATATATATCCTTTTTATATGTGCTTGACCTTGATCTCTAATTTGCTTTACCAAATTTTCATCACTCATTGAAAAACCAAATTTCTTGTCCTCTTTCCATCTAGCCTGTAATTGCCCATACTGAAACCAAGTTTGTACAATCTTTCCTTCTTTTAAAATGTTATATGACTTTAATTGCCATACATTCCTCTCAAAACTTAAAATTTCCTTATATGTAGTCACATCGTGTTTAAATCCAACATTTATATTTTCTATCGTGTGCTTAGGTATTGCCCAAACAGGTATCTTACAATTTAACTTATGTCTATACTTTTTCCAAACTCGCAACAGAGCATACCTTAAAATATGTATCTTAAACACCTTCTTATCATACAATAAATATGCATGCCATCCAAATAACAAATCATGACCCTCAAGATTTAATAATCTCCCTTGTGTTAAATTAAACCAGTCACTTATCGCTGACAAAGCAGCAGCCTCATAATATAATTTGAAATTAGGCATTTTAAGACCACCTCTTTCACGTGTATGTTGCATTATCTTAAATTTAACTCATGGCTTTTTCCCTGCCCAGACAAATTTATTAACTCCTTTTTGCCATTCCTCCAAGTTTAAATCCTTTTTAAGTATAGGTATCATTTGAAATAAAAATAAAAATTTTGGCAAAACATTCATTTTCACTGCTGCAATTCTTCCCAGTAAAGATAATTGTAATTTTTTCCAACTATCTAATTCTTTTTGTACTTTTCCCCATAACTTTTCATAATTATTTTTATATAACTTCACATTTGAGGCTGACAAATATATCCCCAAGTATTTAACCCTTTTAACTATTTCAAATCCTGTTAGCTCTTCTAAAATAGCCTTTTATGATACTGTCATATTTTTAGACAATATTTTAGTTTTTTGTATATTGATCTTAAAACCAGAAACTTTCCCATATTGCGTTATTATCTCCATTAATTCTACAACTGAATAATCAGGCTGAGTTACTGTAACAACCAGATCATCTGCAAACACCCTCAATCTGTAATCCTGATCTCTTATTTGGATTCCCTTAATTTTATCCGAATCACGTATTTTAATCAGTAATATTTTCAATGTTAAAACAAATAATAGAGGTGACAACAGGCACCCCTGCCTTGTACCTTTTTCAATATTACATAATTCAGTCAAGCTATTGTTAACTATTATACGGGCTGTTTGCTTTTGATATATTGCCCTAATTGGTTGTAGAAATTTATCCCCAAATTCCATTTTCTCTAATACTTTCATCAAAAATTGCCAATCCAGTTGCTCAAAGGCTTTTTCAGCATCCAAAAAGATCAGACCTGCAGGGATCTGATTGTTTCTTTTCAAAAATTCCAATAAATCTACAATATGTCTCACATTGTTCTTCATTTGTCTACCACTTATAAATCCAGTTTGGTCACCATGAATTACTTGTTGTATTACCCTCATTAATCTGTTAGCTAAAACTTTTGCAAATATCTTGTAGTCAATATTCAAAAGTGATATTGGCCTATAATTTTTGGCTTGGGTGACATCCTGTTCTTCCTTCGGGATTAAAGAAATAAAAGCAGTCTTCCAAGATGGAGGTACCCCTCCCCCCATTTGAATTGTCTGAAACAATTCCCTTAAAGGCTTCACCATTTCCAACTGCAAATTTTTATAATACACAGCAGTCAATCCATCAGTACACGGTGCTTTACCCACTTTCAATTGTTTGATTGCTAAAAAAATTTCTTCATCAGTTATCAACTGATTCATCCCTTCCTTTTGTTCTTGCGTGAGCACAGGAACATTAGCTCTTATCAAATAATCATCTATATCTGCGTCTCTAATCTTATCTCTAGCATACAACTTAGAATAAAAATCAACAAAAGTCTTTTTAATAAGACTCTGCTGATACACTATTTTCCCTTTATGTTCCATTCTATCTATATTAGCAGCCCTTTGCTTCTTTCTTAACAAGTAAGCTAACCATCTACCTGGTTTATTAGCATTACAAAAAGTATTATGTCTAGCATACCGCAGATTAATTGCTACTTGATCTGCCATTAACTTGTCAAATTGACCCCTAAGTAAAGTAATTACTTCTTTGATCTTCCTGTCAGATGGATTCAAAATTAAAGCATTTTCTTTTTCCTTAATTTCATCCTCTAATTCTTTCCTCCTAAATTCCAATTTATGTCTATATTTATTGTTCAAATATATTAATACACCTCTCATATAAGCTTTACTTGCATCCCAAACCATCTCAATAGAAGTACCTTTATGCATATTAATTTAAAAAAATTCCTTCATCTGTTTTTTACACTCTTCCACATTTTCCTGCTATCTAAACAAATATTCATTTAAGCGCCAAGACCGTCTATCCCTATTATCTTTTTCTATCTCTAACCATACTGGACTATGATCAGATATAGTTCTTGGACAAATCTTGACCTTCTTGATCCTAGAAAAAAAATCATTAGTAATTAATACAAAATCAATCCTCGAAAAAGATTGATGCCTGTCAGAAAAAAAGTATAATCCTTTTCTTGCAGATTCCTTTCTCTCCAATGTCTCACAATTCCAAGTCATCCTTCATCTCAAAAAAAGACTTAGGCAGTTTAGCATGACTTGGGGTACTTTAAAAAAAAACACCTTATCCACTTGTACATCAAAAACGCCATTCCAGTCTCCCATAAAAATACAAGATTTATAATCCCACTGAATAATCTTGTTGTGTAATAAACTGTAAAAATCTCCTTGTTGTTGATTAGGAGCGTATAATCCAACCAAAAGCGTTTTCTTGCCTTCTATTAACAATTCAATCATAACATATCTTCCTTGTTTATCTGCTTCAATTAAAGATGCTGTCAAAGTATTCCTAATGTAAATAACCACTCCATTTTTCTTATCAGTCGCTGAAGCAATAAACCATGTACCCAACCTCAAGTTAGCCAAGTACTTTTGATCCGATGCTCTAATATGTGTTTCTTGTAAACAAATAACATCGTTTTTAAATTGCTTTAAATATTGAAATACTTTCTTCTTCTTATGTGGTGAATTCAAACCATTAACATTCCCGGTTAGAAGTTTTGTCGCCATCTTTCGCGACCTGAAGCTTTTGGAGTGCCTCTTACAAAATCACCTGCACTCTCTTGGGTCGCGCTCCTCCCACTGCTTCACTGTAAGTAAGTTTTGAAGGTGCCATCACAACTCTCTGATGATCTTGCTCTTGTCTCATTCGCCTAGCAGCAGCACGTGTCATTCTTTGGTCTCTAGCCTCCTCCGATACTGAAATTTGATCCACTCTTGTATCTTTCTGAAATTCTCCATCTTTCAGCTGCATAACTCCTTCCGCACCTTGTATACTCTCACTTTGTGGTTTATGCACTCCTTCACCATTCTTCTTATTAGATTCCAAAAGTGGTATAGGGACAGCTTTTAGAACATTAGCATAAAAATCACGTGCCTGTAAAACAGTGAGAAGACGATGTCTCGTGTCTGCATACATCACCATCATACCCACTGGAATCTCCCATCTGAACTGAATATCCCGTCTTCTTAATTCTGCCAGAAAAGCGAACTCCTTCCTTCTCCTTAGAATTCTTGGAGGAATCTCTTTTAAAATTAAAACTTCTTGTTCTGTAATTGCAAATTTAATATTGTAAAAAGCTTGAATAACCTCATTTCTAATTGCTCTCTTTGTGAAGTAAACCACCACATCTCTGGGTAGTTTCCTTTGTCTTGCAATCCACGAATTAACGCGAAATATTTTATCTATGTCCTCCATAATTTCTTCTGCTGAGCGCTCCAAAACACCTTCCAAAGCCTCTGAAACTATTTTTTTCAAATTTTCCTTAGAATCCTCTTTTAAACCTCTAATTCTCACAGCGAACTCCATCTCCCTATACTGTACCAAGGTCAAATCGTCATCAATCTTATCCACCACATTTTCAGTCTCCGTCATTTTTGCATCTAATCTGATATTATTTTGGCTGAGATCTTCCATTCTCTCGTCCAGACGCTCTATACAAAGAGCCATGCCTTGAAATGCAAGTAAAATGTCTGCCCTCATTTCTGTAAGCTTCTCCTCCATAAGTTCAGCTAATTGTTGAGATTGCTTTTTCAAAGCCTCTTGCAAAACATCCTGCAGATCTTTCACTGTTAAAGCTGGTGCAGGTGCAGGGGGGGCATTAAAGCTTGTAACAAAGATTGCTGCACCGGGGAAGCCCCCGCTCTTCTAGGAACTTTAGAAGATTTGGCAGCCATTTTCACCCACTTGAGCCTGTTGCGCACATTCACTTTTAACAAACTCCACAAAGTCCACCAAGTTAAAGATCATATACTTGCTTTCACATGATTCTCCTGTACCACTCTGCCTGCATCCAAGTAATCTGAAGTTCACTCTCGCTGGCAGGGATGGTTGCTACGCCCTGCTCTGTTCCAAAGCCCTGGAGCAGAGGCGTCCCGAGGTCTGGAGCAAACTCAGGCTTTGGGGGGGTTCAATCCTTCAGCCACCAGAGTTTCAACTCTGGCGGCCCGGGAGAGCTCTACCCCGAACCTTTAAAGATCTTGTTTAATGAAATTCAGACTGGAGGAGCAGTTACTCCATCTTGGAGGACAGCTTTTGTATCATTGATTCCAAAGGAGGATCAAGACCTTACTCAACCTAAAAATTATAGACCTATATCGCTTTTGAACACAGATTATAAGATTTTTGCTAAAGTATTGACTAATAGATTAATGCAAGTTTTAAAACAAATGATTCATAGTGATCAATCGGGATTTATATCTGGAAGGTATATTTATTTTATTTATTTTATTATATTTATATACCGCCCTTTCCCTGAGGACTCAGGGAAATATGAAATATAATGTAAGACAAATTGTAAATTTGCTTGAATATTTGGATAAGAACAACCAAGTCCCTGCAGCATTGATATTTTTGGATGCAGAGAAAGCTTTTGATCAATTGAATTGGCAATTCTTATTGAGAGTTGTTGAGGAAATGAATTTTGGAGAAGGATTCCTACATTCTATTAAAGCTATATATCAACAACAAACTGCACAAATTATAATTAATGGGGGGCTAACAGAAACATTTACAATTGAAAAAGGTACAAGACAGGGATGCCCCCTATCACCATTATTGTTTGTTTTAACGTTAGAGATTTTATTAATTAAAATTCGAGAGTCCTCTATGATAAAGGGAATTAAAATAAAACAGAATGATTATAGATTGAGAGCTTTTGCTGATGACTTGGTTGTGACAGTATCTCAACCGATACAATCGGTTATAGATTTGATGGAAATTATAACTCAGTATGGTAAGGTTTCTGGGTTTAAGGTGAATAGTAATAAGACTAAGATATTATCTAAGAATATCTAATATCTAAGAATATCTATTATCTAAGAGTGAAAGGGAAATGTTAATTAAATTAACAGGTTTTGAAATAGTAAAAAAGGTTAAGTATTTGGGAGTGTATATTGCAGCTTCAAATGTAAAATTATATAAGAATAACTATGAAACATTATGGTTGAAGATACAAAGGGATTTAAATAATTGGAAAAAATTACAATTATCTTTACTGGGAAGAATCGCAGTTGTTAAAATGAATGTTCTGGCGAAGTTTCTCTTTTTGTTTCAAATGATACCTATATTGAAAAAGGATGCCAACCTTGATGAATGGCAGAAGGGTATTAATAAATTTATCTGGGCGGGGAAAAATCCAAGAGTTAAATTCAAGATTTTACAAGATGCTAGGGAAAGAGGGGGACTCAAGGCACCAAGTCTGAAACTGTATTATGATGCGGTGGTCTTGACATGGGTTAGCGATTGGCTTAATTTAACTAATAAGAGAATACTTCACCTTGAGGGTTGGGATTTGGTATATGGATGGCATGCATATTTGCTTTATGATAAAAAGGTGGATAGGGCTTTTAAATCTCATATTCTTAGAAGTGCCTTGTTGCGTGTCTGGAAAAAGTATTATTATAAGTTAAATTATAAAATACCGATTTGGGGAATTCCTGGACACGCGATAGAAGGTGTATCTATGGGAGTGAGTCTGGATATGTTTTCCTATAAGGAATTACTTAGATTGGAAGGGAATGATTGGCAACTTAAATCATTAGATGAGTTAAGACAAGAAAATATTGTGCAGTCTTGGTTTCAATATACCCAATTGAAAGCTAGGTGGAAGTTGGATCAGAAGGTTGGCATCACAATTACAGATGAAAATTTAGTAAAACAAATTAGAGATTTAAATTGTACACATATAAAGAGGATATATAATGTTTTAATTGAATTGGATTCGGAAACGGAATTAGTTAAAGATTGTATGATAAAGTGGGCACAAAATATCCAGGAACCAATTCTGTTGGATACTTGGGAGGTAATTTGGGTTAGAAATGTTAAATTTACTCAGGCTCAAAATTTAAGAAAAAATTTTTATAAAATGTTTTATAGATGGCATCTGGATCCCAAAAAGTTGTCTAATATGTATCCTAACTTACAGTCTAAATGCTGGAGATGTGGTAGTTTAGAAGCCACCTATTTTCATATGTGGTGGACTTGCAGAAATATAAAAGACTGAACCTTGTGGAACCCCACTGCTTACGTCTCTCCATGCAGAGTAAGTGCTATTGAGGACTACTCATTGAGTATGGTTTGCCAGCCAGCTACAGATCCATCTGGTGATGATGTTATCTCTTCCACCTTTTCCTAGCTTACCAATGAATAGGCTGTGGTCTACTTTATCAAATGCCTTACTGAAATCTAAGTATACTATGTCCACATCATTTCGCTGATCTTCTAGTTTAGTCACTTTGTCAAAGAATGAAATAAGATTGGCTTGGCATGATCTGTTTTTAACAAACCCCTGCTGGCTACTGGTTATGACTTTGTTTGTTTCTAGTTATTCACAGATCTGGTTTTTTAATTATCTTTTATAGGATCTTCTCAGGTATTGATGTTAAACTGATTGGTCTGTGGTTTCCTGAGTCTGTTTTTTTCCCTTTTTTGAAGATGGGAACCACATCAGGTATTTCCCCGTGCTCCAGGATTTATGAAAGATGTGGTGCAATAGTTCTGAGATAACATCTGCCAGCTCTTTCAGAACTCTGGGATGTAATCTGTCGGGTCCCGGTGATTTATATTCATCAAAGTCGGATAAGTGTTTTTCTTACCATTTTCTTGCTTATTTTAATTTTTATTTCTGGTATGTCTTTTGCAGTGGTTTTTTTGTATGGGCTATAGTTTCTTTTTGTGTGAAGACTGATGCAAAGAATGAGTTAAGAAGCTCTGCTTTCTCCCTGTTGCCTGTTATTTCCTTGCCATTTTCTCTTTTTAGTGGACCTACAGTTTCTTGTTGTTAATATTTTGGAAGAAACTTTTTTTTATTATCCTTGATTTCTGTTGCAAGTCTTTGTTCATTCTGAGCCTTTGCTTTCCTGACTTCATGTTTGCATGTTCTGCTGTCTGCTGATAATCGGCCTTAGTTATGTGTCCCTCTTTCCATTTTTTGTATTTGTCCTTTTCATCTTTCAGTTTGTCTAAGAGATCTTTGTGTAGCCATGTTGGTTTCTTCTTGAAATTCTTGTTTTATTTTTTCAATGGTATTGTGCTGGTATGGGCTTTTATGTTCACATTTTTCAAGGTTTCCCACATTTCTTGTGTTGTTTTCCCCTTTAGGATTTTCATCCATGGGATATTTCCTAGGTTCTCTCTGAGTTTGTTGTTGTGTTTGTATATATTTCATTAATTTTTGTAGGGTTAGGGTTAGGGTTTTTTTTAAATAGCCTTCTTAATATTTAGCAAACAGCATATTGTCTGGGTTCATGTATTTAAAAACAATAAGTAAGAGTTAATTTCTATATTATCATAATATGTTAATCACTCAATAATCTTTTTCTTACGAATACATATTCAATGTTACATAGTACATATCATGTTCCTTTCTCTCTAACTCACTTTTCTAGCCTTTGGTTAAAATTGTCTCATGTTCTAAAGTACACTGTCTTCTTTCTCTTTTATTTTTAATGTCAATCTGTCCATTTCTGCATAGTCTAATATTTTCTTAATTAGTTCCTCTTCTGTTGGTAAGTTTTCATTTTTCCATTACTGGGCAAATACAATACTTGCTGCATTTAATATATGTAAATTTAAGTATATACAATCGTTCTCATAGTTTCCTCCTATTATGCCTAACAGAAACAGTTCTGGCTTGAAATCTATATGTTTTTAGTCATTTTTTCCAACCATATGTATATTTTTGACCAAAATCTTTTAATTTTAGGGCATGTGCACCAGATATGATAATAATTACCTGGTCTTTGTTTACATTTCCAACACGTATTTGATGTATTTTTTAACATTTTTGCTAACCTCACTGGTGTCATATGCCATCTGTAAAACATTTTGTATAAGTTTTCTTTGTAAGCCACCACTTTCGTTAATTTAGCATTTCTTTCCCATAATCTTTCCCAGTTTTCTAATTCTATATTATGTCCAAAGTTGTTTGCCCATGTTATCATTGCTTCTTTTACTTGTTCCTCTTCCATCTTTAAGTTTAACAAATATGTATAGAGTTTCTTAATCAATTTTTCACCTACTTTTAGTAGTAACTGGCCAAATTCTGTCTGTTCTTTATAAAATCCTGTTGTTTTAGCATCTTTTTCATATCTCATTTGAGTTTGCAAGTATGGCCACTGTGCTGGACCAGTATATAGTCATTTGGTCCATTATATAGCTAGCTTAGGAATTAAGAACTGTGTTAGAGCAAGTAACATTTTAAGGGTTAAAAAGCCATCTCATTAAGAGATGGACTTCTGGGAAATGTAGTTTAGTTGTTCCATGGTTATATCTGTGTTCTAATTGGCCACTGGGAGGGTCTTGTGTCTTTATTACTGAACATCCTGTTATGTGCCATGGTTTTATTATCTCTCTGCATGAATCCTAGCCCGAGGCTAGGCTAGCAGCTCTGTAGCAGCATGTAACATTTACATAGAATGGGGAAATCCATTATTCTTTTACATACGAGATGGGTCCAGATTACAATCTACATTTCAGAGGAACTTCTGCAATAACTGTGAGTTAATGTCTTGAGGATGCCTGAATAAAAGTAATTTGTACAGCTCATCTGTTGAGTTTATCTGCCTGTTTCATGTGGAGTCCAGCAACCTTCTCTGCATGGGACAGGACAGCCACCATGATAGTTCAATACCTTGTTCTTGTAAACCTTGTCTGTCTTTCAGTTTCCCTTCATTGTCTAAAATATCTTTATAGGTCACAACTTTCTCATAATTGATTAAGTTTGGGTAAGCAAATGCTTCCATTGTTGAAAGCCATCCAAGTATTTTAATATAGATTTTTGCTTTTATTTTTTCCCATTCTAAAAGAAGTAATTTCTTATAAAGTGGTTTTGAAAGTATCTATGTATTTTATTCTTCTTATACCACAGAATGGCATGCCATCCCAGTTGTAGGTCATGTCCCTCTAGGCATAATAGTCTTTTATCTCTAAGCATTATCCACTCTTTTAGCCATTTTAATATAGTTGCTTGGTAGTATAGCGTCTAATCCAGCAGTTCAACTCCTCCATTTTCTTTCGCTTCTTGTAACATTTTCAGTCTTATTCTAGCTTTTTTTCTTCTGCCATGCAAGTAGATAGAGGAAAGTGGAGAGGATACATTGTAGTGTCCATAGCAAGCTGATAGAGGAAAGTGGAGAGGATACATTGTAGCACCTATAGCTTCCCCTCTCCCCCCAGGAGTATGGCAGAACCCGCAGGAACAGAGAATGAAGAAATCACCCCCTCCCAACAAATGGGTTCTGACAGAAACACACAGTGTGTAAATTATAGAATCCTAGGGCTGGAAGGGACTTTGGAGATCTTCTAATCCCAAGACAGGAGTCCTTATACCATCTCAGACAAATGATTGTCCAGTCTTTTCTTGAAAACACAAGTGATGGAGCTCCTGCATCTAAGGGAGGTAAAGTATTCCATTGCTCTATTGTTCTCACTGTAAGAAAAATCCTCCTTAGTTCCATGCTGAATCTTTCTGTGATGAGCTTCCACCATTCCTTCTTGTCCTGCCCTTGGGTGTTGATAGAGAATAAAATGATCCCCTCTTCCTTGTGACAGCCCTTCAATTATTGGAAGACTGCTATCATATCTCCAATGAACCTTCTCTTCATTAGACTAAATTTGGGGTGCTTTAACTTGGGTTCCTGCAGGAAGTGGGATTTGAAGGTGGGGGCCCTCTAAGGTCAAAAGTCTTTTTCTTTCACCAAATGTACAAATTACTCCAAGAATTCTGTTCTATACTTCATCTACTTTCTTTTTATTCCAGAATGTTGCCCCTCACAGACTTGCTGCTAGAGAAACTGGCCATGGAGAAAACCTTGTTCCGAACCATGGTTATCTCCAGCCTGCTGCTATGCCTGCTGGTCTTCCTCATCCATCAATGTTTAAAGGCCTTTGACATCTGCCACTGTTATTATGTCAACTGCCAGAGACTACGCAGTTTCCCACAGCTGCCTCACTGCAGTTGGTTCCTAGGCCACATAGGAATGGTAAGTCCAGCTAGTATGTCAGGACCCACTTCAATCCCACATCTTAAGAAAGCAGAACTCTTGGAAACAATTTCTTCCAACAGGAATTTTATTAAGAGTAGTTGATAGCAGGCATAATAGACAGGATCTGTGATTTCCCTTGCAGAGTGATAGGTTAAGATATCCCCAAGCAAGACCCCACCCCATAGTTCATCCGGCCAGTGTGGGATGGCCAATCCCCAGGTGTTAGGTCCATCATGGGAAAAGGGGAGATAACACTGGCCCATCTCCGGTTAACACAGCGATGGTCAGGCGGCTCTTCACACCTTCCTCTGAGAGTATAGAAATAAACCAGGCACAGAGGTTACATTCCTTATTCCGTCCCTTGTTCTAGCTGACAGTTTAGGGAGAGAAAGTTCAGAGAGAGATATAATGCAGGAAAGCAAAATGTTACATTGTAGTGGATAGAGGAAGCAGAGGTAATAAACCCACAGGCACATCCCCTCTCCCACTTAGGAGTATGGCAGAACCCAAGGAAAGCTGAGATTTGATTCTGGGTCAGAGGGGATAGATAGAAATGAAATAGGAATGGGTTCTGACATAGTATAAGGAATGGAAAAATGCCAAAATCTAAGCATTTGCACAAGTTATTACTACAGGAGATCTGAAATGCTGCCCACAGATGCTTCTCCTATACCACACCACAGCCTTGAGGCCTATGACAGACAGAGCCACAAGGATGCTACATCTTCCAATTCCAGCAGAAGGGAAATAGCCAGAATAAGAATTGCTGGAAAGTTAATTGCTGGACAGAAGGGAAATGATGGATTTCTAAAAGAGCAGTCAATAACACAGAAAGTTGTGACCAGATGCACATTTTTTTTGAATTTTTAAAACTTCATATCTGTGCATACATGCATCTCTTCAGACATTGGTACCATTAAAAAAAATAAACACAAAGGCACAGGAGCATTTGGATCTTGTAATAGAAGTGTTCAAAGTTGGAAGTGAAGCAGATGGAGAGAGGGAGGAATCCACTAGAATGGATGGGGGTGTTTTTAAAAAGGCCTGTGCATACTACCTCTGTCATCTTCTTACACTGGCTGGGCACTTGCATGGCCAGGTTATTGGCCATGGTGGCACAGAAGAGCCCTGGTGATGCAGTGGTTAGAATACCTTATTGCAGTCTAATTCTGCCCATTGCCAGGAGTTCTATCCTGACCAGCTTCAAGGTTGACTCAGCCTTCCATCCTTCCAGGGTTGGTAAAATAAGGACCCAGATTGTTGGGGCAATATGCTTTCTTTGTAAATGCTTAGAGAGTGCTGTAAAGCACTATGGAGCAGGATATAAGTCTAAGTGTTAATGCTAGTACTATTGATGTTGTTATAGAAAAAGAGAGAGATGGAGGCAGTGACCCTGTTGCATGCATTTAATTTATTTATTTATTTATTAATTATTGGGACTTATATGCCGCCCTATCTCCCGAAGGACTCAGGGCAGCTAACAACAATAACATACAATAAATACAGAAGTTAAGATAAAATTAAAATTAAAGGCCCCTGTACAATAAATTAAAATTAAAATAAATTAAAAATTAGAGTTAAAAAAATTAAAAACATAAGTTAAAATCCCTGTCAGTCCAGGTCAGCCAGGTGGAAAAGGAGTGTTTTGAGGCTGCAGCGAAAGGACTGGAGATCTGGGGCCATCCAAAGCTCATGGGGGAGCTGGTTCCACAGGGCTGGCGCTCCCACAAAGAAGGCCCTCCCCCTGGGGGTCGCCAGCCGACATTGTCTAGCAGACGGTACCCTGAGGAGGCCTTCTCTGTGTGAGCGTACTGGGTGATGGGAATTCATTCCTGGCAACAGATGGTCCTGCAAGTATCCCGGGCCTAAGCCATGTATGGCTTTAAAGGTCAGTACCAGCACCTTAAATCTCACCCGGAGGGCAACCGGTAACCAATGCAGCTCACGCAGGAAGGGTGTAATATGGGAGTATCGGGGTGCTCCCATCACTACCCGTGCAGCCGCACTCTGCACCAGCTGAAGCCTCCGGGTGGTCTTCAAGGGCAGCCCCATGTAGAGAGCATTGCAGTAATCTATATGTGAGGTAACGAGTGCGTGGGTGACTGTACGTAGGGCATCTCGGTCCAGAAAGGGGCGCAACTGGCGTACCAGGCGAACCTGGGCAAATGCCCCCCTAGCCACGACTCCAATATGATCTTCAAAACTGAGTCGTGAATCCAGGAGGACGCCTAGATTGCATGCTCTATCAACGGGAGGTAACATCTCTCCTCCTATAACCAAAGATGGAACCTCTTGGACTAAACGAGATGCCGGTACGTAAAGCCACTCAGTCTTGGCTGGGTTGAGCCGGAGCCTGTTCTTTCCCATCCAAATCTGTACCGCTTCCAGGCAACGGGACATCACATCGAGGGCATCACTGGGTTGGTTCGGGGTGGAGATGAAAAGCTGGGTATCATCAGCATATTGATGATACCCCACCCCGAAGCCACAGATGATCTCTCCCAGCGGCTTTATATAGATGTTGAACAGGAGAGGCGAAAGTACCAACCCCTGAGGCACCCCACAACTAAGGGGCCTAGGGGTTGACCTCTGCCCTCTGCAGTTTTGATTATTTACATTTTTTTCCTGTTCAATAGTGTCTCAATATATTTTATTTTGCTATTAGTTAGTGACTCCAGAGCCACTCTGGACAGCTTTTATTAAAAAGAACCAATAACAAACAAAAAACTCTATATGTCCAGAAAAGACAAACTCCATATACTATCCCCTCAAAAAAAACTCTGAACAAAACATTTGGGATCTATGAGAATAACAAGATTTTAAATGATTTTTGGAGTTTCAGAATGGTGGGTGCCACATGGATATCTGGGGGGATGCTGTTCCAAAGAGCATGCACCACAACAGAGAAAGCACTCCTCCTGGCTCACAATAGATGACATTATTTAAATGAAAGAACACGGAAAACATCTACAAAATGAACCTGGTGAAATGGTAGCTTACACTTGGAGAAGCCTGCCTAAGACTTGATGAAAATGAAAGGTGACTGCATCCTTAGCCAGTGCCTCTAGGGCTCAAGGCCTGCATTTCTGCTGCTCAGTGGATTTTACTAGAACTATAGATGCCTGCTTTTGACATGTGACCATAACCTCAACACCAGGTTCAATAGGGTATTTTCAGAGCAAAGCTATTTTTTGGTAGTCTTTCTCCAGTCTCTTTTTTTGCTTTGGCCAACTAGCCCTATAACTTTCTCCTCCTTTTTGCACCAGCATTCAGTGCCTTTATCCATTGCAGATTCCACCCACTGAAGAGGGATTGGTCAAATTGGTACAGATTGTAAGCACCTTCTCCACGACATTTATGTTATGGATGGGGCCCTTCCTGCCAGTCTTGTCCTTGGTTCATCCTGATTATATCAAGCAAGTTCTGACAGCATCAGGTATTGTGGCGAATGATGGCAAAACTGGAAATGGATGGGGAGTCCATAATTCATTGGGACAGACTCTATTATAGAGTCCTGTGGGCATTGGCTGAGTATCCAAGTTGAATTCACATTGCAGAAGACCTGGTTTATTTAAATCTGGTAGGTAGATGAAGCCACAAGTAGATAAAACCATATCCTATATTAGGCTATAAGCAAGTGTTCATAAATCTCTGTGGCAGGGACCACTGAACCCCAAATAATAAACAGACAGCCTCACATTGATGTAGAGAGGAACAGATTAGGAGCTGCAGTCCAAGCCCAAATCTGGTTTTTGCAATTTCTCTAAGGATATAATGCTTAGGGAGCCAATTAAGCATCTTGTCAAGGAAATTCAGCCTTTTATCTGGTTGACCCATTTATTTTTATTGGATTCACCTATGTGTTAAGATTATTTATTTGAATATGCTAAAATATGGGTTTTTAATGAAAAAAGCATTGAGAACCAGAATTTTAAGGATCTTGGGATTTTTTTTAATAATTTGGATTTGTGTTAATCTGCCTATACAGTATAGTACTAAAACTCTCATTCTTGTAACCTTTAACTAAGTGAAACAGCACATCATAGAGCAACAATTTTTAAACCGAGGGTCCTCAAATCATGGACCAGCTTACAGAAATTGTCCAAAATCTGTGACCCATGTCTCCCATAAAACTGAAATTTGGCAAACATTTTATGACATAAAAATTATCATAAAACTGTTTATGACATAGTACAAATACCATAAAACATTTCCTGTGGTTAACTCCTGGTGTTTGACTATGCTATTCAGTTCAACATGGGCTACTTTTAATGGATAGTACAGGGCTCTTCAAACTTGGCCCTTTTATGACTTATGGACTTCAACTCCCAGAGTTCCTCAGTCGGGCACGCTGGCTGAGGAATTCTGGGAGCTGAAATCCACAAGTCATAAAAGGGCCAAGTTTGAAGACCCCTGGGATAACATGAGGATTCCTGCCCTGAGCCTGGGGCTGGATTGGAAGAGTTCCAAGAACAATAATTCTATGGATTGCATTTGTTCCTTTATGACTGTTGATCTTGATTTTAGCTGGCATCAGGATGGATTATATTTGGGATCTTTCCCCCCCATGAAATATTCAACGTTATAATGTTTAGCACATGTACAATGTCCAATATATTAGTGAATATAAAATGTTTCATATATATTGTAAGCCACAAAACCACTCTGCCCAACAGTGATCCTAAAACCTCTTGAGGTGCACTGAATAATTATCTCTGACATCTAAGGAAAGTATGAAATACATAATAAACAATGATGTGTAATCAATTAAATTTTCATTTTAGTTAAATTAACATTGGAACACATTAAGCTATTTTTACCCTGGCCCCACCTATTTTCTTGCTCTACTGTCACAGATCTTTGGAATATTGTCCCTAGCATCCCACTTAAAAGCCAAAGGTGGCCTTATCTCCAAACCATTTATTCACTCCTTTCCCACTGCAAGCCAGGAGACATAATGGTTTCTAAATTGAGATATCAGCATAAGCTAATAAAAGTTTTCTGGGAACCCAACCAAGGATGATGCAATCCACACTCATAGTTGTGTTACTATAATGGTTTTTTTGCATGCACACAAGTCACTGTTTCCTAATTGGCTGTTCACAAGATGTGATGACTTTAATTCCCAGGTAGGAGATGGACATCTCTAGATGTCTTGGATAGGAATTCTGGGGTTAATACCCAAAATATTTGATGAGGATTGTGGTGATAAAAATCAATATGTCAAATCTCAATGAGGTTTTGGAATGTCTAGTAGAAATCCAGGACTTTTTTGTCATAGAAAGCTCAGAACGGAGTTCCGGCACCTTTTTTGAATGGAACCTTGTAGGGTAGGCAAAGCGGGTTGTATGACGTGTGAGTTCCGGCACCTTTTTCTTTTACAAAAAAGCACTGTAGAAATCCATAGTATTCTTTTGGATATTTCTACTTTTTTTTCCTTCTGTCCTATTGCATGCAGTGTTTTGTAGTAATTGAATTTTCATTTGATCCCTGTATCCTGTTAGGTTGTTATTGCAATCAATCAAAGTGACTCAGCAGTTGGTCCAAATCAACAAAGTCTAAAAGCCTTTAAGTGGAACTGCTGGGTAAGAAATGGTGAATTTAAAATGGTTCCTGGGAAAAAAATGATGGATTTAAGATAGCCCGACAAAAAACAGAGCTAACAATAGAGGAGGAATAAAGAGCTGGTGAATTGTTGTTGTTAGTTGCGAAGTCGTGTCTGACCCATCGCGACCCTATGGACAATGTTCCTCCAGGCCTTCCTGTCCTCTACCATCTTCTGGAGTCCATTTAAGCTCACGCCTACTGCTTCAGTGACTCCATCCAGCCACCTCATTCTCTGTCGTCCCCTTCTTCTATTGCCGTCAATCTTTCCCAGCATGAGGCTCTTCTCCAGTGTGTCCTTCCTTCTCATTAGGTGGCCAAAGTATTTGAGTTTTAGCTTCAGGATCTGGCCTTCTAAAGAGCAGTCAGGGTTGATCTCCTCTAGGACTGACCGGTTTGATCGCCTTGCAGTCCAAGGGACTCGCAGGAGTCTTCTCCAGCACCATAGTTCAAAGGCTTCAATTCTTTGGCGCTCAGCCTTTCTTATGGTCCAGCATTCACTGCCATACATTGCAACTGGGAAGACCATAGCCTTGACTATACGCACTTTTGTTGACAGGGTGATGTCTCTGCTTTTTAGTGTGCTGTCTAGATTTGCCATGGCTTTCCTCCCAAGGAGCAAGCGTCTTTTAATTTCTTGGCTACAGTCCCCATCTGCAGTGATCTTGGAGCCCAGGAAAATAAAATCTGTCACTACCTCCATTTCTTCCCCATCTATTTGCCAGGAATTGAGAGGGCCAGATGCCATGATCTTGGTTTTCTTAATGTTTAGTTTCAAGCCAACTTTTGCACTCTCCTTCTTCACTCGCAACAAGAGGCTCTTTAGTTCCTCTTCACTTTCTGCCATTAGAGTGGTATCATCTGCATATCTTAGGTTGTTGATGTTTCTTCCGGCAATCTTAATTCCAACTTTTGATTCATCTAGCCCTGCCTTTCTCATGATGTGCTCTGCATATAAGTTAAATAGGCAAGGCGACAGTATACAGCCTTGCCGGACTCCTTTCCCAATTTTGAACCAATCAGTGGTTCCGTGTCCAGTTCTCACTGTTGCTTCTTGGCCCGCATATAGGTTTCTCAAAAGACAAATAAGATGGTCTGGTATGCCCATCTCTTTAATGACTTGCCACAGTTTGTTATGATCCACACAATCAAAGGCTTTAGCATAGTCAATGAAGCAGAAGTAGATGTTTTTCTGGAACTCTCTAGCTTTCTCCATGATCCAGCGTATGTTAGCAATTTGATCTCTAGTTCCTCTGCCTCTTCGAAATCCTGCCTGTACTTCTGGTAGTTCTCGATCCACATACTGCTGGAGTCTAGCTTGCAGAATTTTAAGCATAACTTTACTAGCATGAGAAATGAGTGCAATGGTGCGATAGTTTGAACATTCTTTGGCACTGCCTTTCTTTGGAATTGGAATGTAAACTGATCTTTTCCAATCCTGTGGCCACTGTTGAGTTTTCCAAATTTGCTGGCAAATTGAGTGTAGCACTTTTACTGCATCGTCTTTTAAGATTTTGAATAGCTCAGCTGGAATACTGTCACCTCCACTAGCTTTGTTGTTGCTCAGCTTTTCTAAGGCCCACTTCACTTCACATTCTAGGATGTCTGGCTCGAGGTCAGTGACCAACTCATTGTGATTATCAGGGACATTAAGCTCATTCTTCTATAGTTCTTCTGTGTAATTTTGCCACCTCTTCTTAATCTCTTCTGCCTCTGTTAGGTCCCTGCCATTTTGGTCCTTTATCATGCCCATTTTTGCATGAAACGTTCCCTTCATCTCACCAATTTTCTTGAAAAGATCTCTGGTCCTCCCTATTCTATTGTTTTCTTCTATTTCTTTGCATTGTTCATTTACGAAGGCATTCTTATCTCTTCTAGCTATTCTTTGGAATTCTGCATTTAATTGGGCATATCTTTCTTTTTCTCCCTTGCCTTTTACTTCCCTCCTTTCCTCAGCTATTTGCAAAGCTTCCTCAGACAGCCATTTTGCTTTCTTGCATTTCTTTTTCTTTGGGATGGTTTTAGTTGCTACCTGTTGTACAATGTTGCGAACCTCTGTCCATAGTTCTTCAGGCACTCTGTCTATCAGATCTAATTCCTTAAATCTATTTGTCACCTCTACTGTATATTGAACAGGGATATGATTTAATTCATACCTGACTGGCCTAGCGCTTTTCCCTACTTTCTTTAATTTAAGCCTAAACTTTGCAACAAGAAGCTCATGGTCTGAGCCACAGTCAGCTCCTGGTCTTGTTTTTACTGACTGTATAGAGCTTCTCCATCTTTGGCTGCAGAGCATATAGTCAATCTGATTTCTGTGTTGACCGTCTGGTGATGTCCATGTGTAAAGCCGTCTCTTGGGTTGTTGGTAAAGAGTGTTTGCTATCACCATCGTATTCTCTTGACAAAATTCTATCAGCCTGTGCCCTGCTTCATTTTGTATTCCAAGGCCAAACTTGCTTGTTATTCCAGTTATCTTTTGGCTTCCTACTTTAGCATTCCAATCTCCCATGATGATAAGGACATCATTTTTGGGTGTTAGTTTTATAAGGTGCTGTAGGGCTTCATAGAACCGGTCAATTTCATCCTCTTCAGCACCGGTGGTTGGGGCATAGACTTGGACTACTGTGATATTGAATGGTTTGCCTTGGATTCAAACTGAGATCATTCTGTCATTTTGAGGATTGTATCCCAGTATTGCTTTTCCTACTTTTTTGTTGACTATGAAGGCTACTCCATTTCTTCTGAGGGATTCTTGCCCGCAGTAGTATACCTGATGGTCATCTGAATTAAATTCACCCATTCCTGTCCATTTTAGTTCGCTGATACCTAAGATGTCGATGTTCAATCTTGTCATCTCTTGTTTGACCACGTCCAGCTTTCCTTGATTCATGGATCTTACATTCCAGGTTCCTATGGAGAAAAAATCTTTACAGCATCGGACTTTCCTTTCACCACCAGACATATCCACAGCTGAGCGTCCTTTCGGCTTTGGCCCAGTCGCTTCATTCTTTCTGGCGCTACTAGTACTAGCCCTCTGCTCTTCCCCAGTAGCATATTGGACGCCTTCTGACCTGAGGGGCTCATCTTCCAGCATCATATCGTTTTGCCTTTTGGTACTGTCCATAGGGTTTTCATGGCAAAGATACTGGAGTGGTTTGCCATTTCCTTCTCCAGTGGATCACGTTTTGTCAGAACTCTCTGCTATGACCTTTCTGTCTTGGGTGGCCCTGCACGGCATAGCTCATAGCTTCATTGAATTACGCAAGCCCCTTCGCCACGACAAGGCAGTAATCCATGAAGGGGAGCTGGTGAATAGACCGGCTCTTTAAACTGTGCCAGACAAGGAGATGACTTAAAAACACCCACAACTGCTCCAGACAGTTGCTCCTCATGAGAAGACTGCAAGGCACTCTCCAGCTGTGATATGCAGGTTCTGAGGTTTTGCTAGTAAAAAATACAGAAAACCAAAAGTTGCCTTCAAGCTTTACTTTTTTTTTGTAATAAGCTTTTTATTTTTTTCCCCTCTACATACATATGTTAATTTTTCAATCAGTGTGTGGTCTGGATTCATAAAACGCTAATACATAGTCAAGTCCTACTCTTTGGTTCTCTCCTCTAGCCATTTGTAGAATAAATTCCAGCTTTGGTAATATTCTGTTTCTTCTTTGTCTTTCAGCCTCATAGTTAATCTGTCCATCTCAGCGCATTCCAGTAGCTCTCAGTACAATCTCCATTCACAATCACTTTGGATGTTTGTTTAATATATATTGTTTTTACCATATTTATAAAATTCTGTCCAAAGTCCATTGTTTGTAGTTGATGAACCATAAATTCATAAGATTATCAAATGCCTTTTGAGCATCTAAGAATATTAATGTCATTTGTTTCCCTGGATGTAGCTCATAGTATTCCAATACATCTATTATCACTCTTAAGTTATTTTTAATTTGTCTCTTTGGTAAAAAGCCATTTTGATCTGGGTGTATAAATTCAACCAAATATTTTTTCAATCTCTCTGCCATTATTGAAGTAAAAATTTTATAATCCACATTGAGCAATGAAATCGGTCTATAGTTCTTAATCTGGGTCAAATCCAAATCTTCTTTTGGTATTAAAGTAATATTTGCTTCAATCCACGTCATTGGCATTTTAGCTTCTAATAAAAGTCCACTACAAACATCTTTCAATGGTTCGCTTAATATCTCTTGTAAGTTCTTATATAACTCCACCGGGAAACTCTTGGGAGTTTCCCGGTACTCCCATGTTACACCTTTGCTCCGCAAGCTACATTGGTTACCAGTTGTCTTCCGGGTGAGATTCAAGGTTTTGGTTATGATCTTCAAGTCCTTACATGGCATGGGTCCGGGGTACCTCGAGGACCACCTGCTGCCGGTGTCAACTCCCCTCCGCCCTGTGCGTTCCCACAGAGAGGGCCTCCTCAGAGTGCCTCCGGTCAGGGAATGTCGACTGGTGGCCCCCAGGGGGAGGGCCTTCTCTGTGGGCGCTCCGGCGCTATGGAACCAACTGCCGGTTGAGCTCCGGATGGCATCGGACCTTCGCTCCTTCCGGCGCGGTCTGAAGACCCACTTATTTGAACTAGCTGGTCTGGCCTGATGGGGAACATTAGGGTTTTTAATGGGTGTTCTATTGTTATTGTAATATTAATTGGGCACCTGTTTAATTCCTTTTTAATTTTTGTATTGTTATTTATATATGCCCTGTTAACCGCCCTGAGTCCTTCGGGAGAAGGGCGGTATACAAATTTAATAATAAAAGGAAGTCCATCTGGACCTGGTGTTTTCCCATTTTTTTGTCTCTTTATGGCCTCTGTTATTTCCATCATTGTAACCCCTTTGTCTAACATATTTTTAAATGTCTCTGAAATCTTTGGAAGATTACTTTCTTCCAAGTATTTTACAGTTTTCTCTCTTGAAGTCTCCTCCTTATCATACAGTTCCTTATAGAATTCTTTATCTTTTTTATTGAAAAGTTTTAAAATACATTTTAAAAACATAAACTCCCTCCCTCCCCCTCCCCCCCAACTTCCCAGAGCTGAATACAGGGTATTAACTTTTACAAACTTAAGCTAAAATAAGCGAACTGACTAAAAAAACACTTAAAATTCTATTGCACTTTAACTCCCCTTAAACATAACTAGATAACTAAATAATAATAACTAAATAATAATACATCTTATAATACTAATGCTTATTCATATGCTAAATGAAACTTTTTAGTCCCATATTTATTCTGAATATAATCAATCCATCTTCTCCATTCCAGAATATATCTCTGTTGCGATTGTTCTTTCAAATATGCTGAGATTTTTGCCATTTCTGCCAGGTTTCAAACTTTTAAAGTCCACTCTTCTATCGTAGGCAGATCCTCCTTCTTCCAATAATGAGATACCAAAAGTTTTGCTGCCGTTATTAAATTCAACATCAATTTGGTTTCTATAACAGTACAATCTGTAATAATACCCAACAGAAATAACTGTGGAGAAAACCTTATCTTTTTCTTAAATATTTTCTGCACATTCCACCAAATTTTAATCCAAAAAGCTTTAACTTTTTTGCAAATCCACCATATATGATAATACGTTGCATCATCACAACCACACCTCCAACATTTAGGCTGATAATTTGGATACATACAAGCTAATTTTTTCGGATCTAAATGCCATCTATAAAACATTTTATAACAATTCTCTCTTAAATTTTGTGTCTGTGTGAATTTTACATTTCTGACCCACTTTTTTTTCCCAAATATCCATTGTTATTGGCTCCTGAAAATTCTGGGCCCATTTTATTTATTTATTTATTTATTTATTTATTTATTTATTTATTTATTTATTTATTTATTTTATTTTATTTTTATACCGCCCTTCTCCCGAAGGACTCAGGGCGGTGTACAGGGCAATACAATAAAATACAATATATAAAAATTAAAAAATATTAAATACAATAGCCCAATTTAATAAATTACAAAACGTTAAAATACCCCTAAACCCATCAGACCAGGCCGGCTTGTTCAAATAAATATGTTTTTAGGTCACGTCGGAAGGAGCGAAGGTTGGGAGCCGTCCGGAGCTCCACCGGTAAACAGTTCCACAGGTCTGGCGTGCCCACAGAGAATGGCCTCCCCCTGGGGGCCGCCAGTCGACACTCTTTCACCGACGGCACCCTAAGGAGGCCCTCTCTGTGGGAGCGCACTGGACGAAGGGAAGTTGATGCCGGCAGCAGATGTTCCCGTAAGTAACCCGGACCCATGCCATTTAGGGCTTTATAGGTCATAACCAGCACCTTGAATCTTACCCGGAGGACAACTGGAAGCCAATGCAGCTCACGGAGTAGAGGTGTTACATGGGAGTATCGGGAAACTCCCACCACCACTCGCGCGGCTGCATTCATACAGTCTTTAACAAGTTCCGTTTCTGAATCTATTTCTATCAATGCATTATATATCCTTCTTATATGCGCTTGACTTTGATCTCTAATTTGTTTTACCAAATTTTCATCAGTTGTCGAAATGCCAATTTTCTGGTCTTCTTTCCATCTAGCTTGTAACTGCCCATACTGAAACCAGGTCTGAACTATTTTTTCTTCTTTTAAAATATTAAACAACTTTAATTGCCATACATTCCTTTCCAATCTAAGAATTTCTTTATATGTAGTCACATCATGTTTACATCCCACACTTATATTTTCTATTGCGTGTTTAGGTATTGCCCAAATTGGTATTTTATAATTTAACTTATATCGGTATTTTTTCCAAACTCGCAACAGAGCATATCTTAAAATATGAGTTTTAAAGATATTATCCACCTTCTTGTCATACAACAAATATGCATGCCAACCATATAATAAATCACATCCCTCAATATTCAGTAATCTTCCTTGTGTTAAATTAAACCAATCACTAATTGATGATAAAACCGCAGCCTCATAATATAATTTAAAATTGGGCATTTTAAGACCACCTCTTTCACGTATATCACGTATATCTTGCATTATCTTAAGTTTTACTCTCGGTCTTTTCCCTGCCCAAACAAATTTATTAATACCTTTCTGCCATTCTTCCAAATTTAAATCTTTTTTTAGTATAGGTATCATTTGAAACAAAAATAAAAATTTTGGTAAGACATTCATTTTCACTGCTGCAATTCTTCCCAATAAAGACAATTGTAATTTTCTCCAACTATCTAACTCTTTTTGTACTTTTAACCATAACAATTCATAATTATTTTTATATAATTTCACATTTGAAACTGAAATATATACCCCTAAATATTTAATCTTTTTAACAATTTCAAATCCTGTTAATTTTTCTAGGACTTCCTTTTGTTCCATAGTCATATTTTTAGACACTATATTAGTTTTTTGCCTATTTATCTTAAATCCAGAAACTTTTCCATATTGCAAAATTATCTCCATCAAGTCTACAACCGACAAAGTCGGTTGAGTTAATGTAATAACCAAGTCATCCGCAAAAGCCCTTAATCTATAATCTTGATCTTTTATTTTAATTCTCTTTATCTTTAATTCCCTTAATCATTAGTAGTCAATATAAAATCAATCCTGGATAAGGACTGATGTCTATCAGAAAAAAAAGTAAAATCCTTTTCATCCACGTTTTGTTCTCTCCAGACATCTCTCAATTCCAAATCACCTTTCGTATCAAAAAAAGATTTAGGCAATTTGGTGATTTGGTGTGGTTTTAAAACGTCCTTTTTTATCTTTTTGCATATCCAGCACTCCATTCCAGTCTCCTATCAAAATACACAATTTATAATCCCATTGAATTATTTTATTATGTAAAAATTTATAAAATTCTCCTTGCTGTTGATTAGGTGCATATAGTCCAATTAAAAGTATTTTCTGCCCTTCTATTAAAAGTTCAATTATGATATATCTTCCTTGGTTATCTGCTTCAATTAAATTAGCTGATAAATCCTTCTTCACATAGATAACTACTCCATTCTTCTTTTCTGAAGCAGATGCAATAAACTGAGTACCCAATCTAGAATTTATCAAATATTTTTGATCAGATACACGAATATGCGTCTCTTGCAAACATGTAACATCATTTTAAAATTGTTTCAAATACTGAAATATTTTCTTTCTCTTTTGCGGTGAATTTAAACCATTAACATTCCAAGTTAGAAACTTTGTCACCATCTTTTGTGACATGAAGCTTTTGGAGCGCATCTTGCAGATCCTCACGCACCTGCCTTTTTGGTTGCGCATCTCCCACTGCTTCACTATAAGTAAATTCTTGAGTTGTAGTTATAGATTTCTGTTGTTCTTGTTCTTGTTGCTTTCGTCTAGCTGCAGCCCGTGTCACTCTTTGAGTCTTAGATTCTTCTAACAAACCCTGGGGCTGCGCAGTTTCCAAAGTTTGCTGAGCTTCTTTTGCATTCAATGAAATAATTTCTGCATCTCCCTGTATATTTTCCATTTGTGCCTCTCTCACTCCTTCCTTCCTTCTTTTAAATTCCGGGGATGGTGGAGAACCTGCTTTCAGTACATTGCAATAAAAATCTCGTGCCTTCAAAACTGTATTAAGACGATATCTTGTACCTACATAGTTCACAATAACAGATTTAAAGTGGCTGGTCAAGAGGTTTTGATTCTGAAAGAAATTCCTCCAAGAATCTTAAGGAAAAGGAAAGAGTTTGCTTTTTTGGCAGATGAATTAAAGAAAAGGCAGCTCCAGTTTAGATGGGAGATACCAACTGGAGCTGCCTTTTCTTTAATTCATCTGCCAAAAAAGCAAACTCTTTCCTTTTCCTTAAGATTCTTGGAGGAATTTCTTTCAGAATCAAAACCTCTTGACCAGCCACTTTAAATCTGTTATTGTGAAAAGCTTGAACAATCACATTTCTAATTGATCTCTTTCTGAAATAAACTACCACATCTCTTGCTAATTTTCTTTGCCTGGCAATCCAGGAAATATTTTATCTATATCCACCATAATATCTTCAGCTTGACACCCTAAAATCGGTTCCAGAGCTTCTGCTAAAATCTCCTTTCAAATTTTCCTTTGAATCCTCTTTCAAACCTCTTATCCTCAGGGCAAACTCCATGTCTCTGTATTGTATCATTACCACATCATTGTCAATCTTATCCACTTTATTCTCTGTTTCAGACATTTTAGCCTCCAATCTCAAATTATTTTGATTTACTTATTCCACACATTCATCCAGACGCTCAATACAAGCTGCCAGCCCCTGAAACACCAATAAAATGTCCTCTCGTATTTTTCTCATCAATAAGCTCTGCCATTTGCTTAGATATTTGCTCAGATTGACTTTTTAAAGCATCTTGTAAAGCATCTTGTAAATCTTTTAATGTCAATGCAGGTGTAGGTGCTGCGGGGGGTGGCATCAAAGTCTGTAGTACAGACTGTTGCTGAATTGGTGATGCACCCGCACTTCTCAAAGTAGAAACTGGATGGTTTAGAAGCCATTTTAACACCCAATTAATTTTCGTCTCTCACCAGCCATGCACTTTCAATTTTTGTTACAAAGAATCACTCATGCGCCATCTTCCCCTTCCTTCTAAGACGATCATTGAAACAGAAAGAAAGTTGAGATTCCAGAGTTAAAGCCTTATACTTGCTATTTATACAGCTCCCGCATCCGCTGTGCCTGCTTTAGTTGCTCAAGATAACAATCAATTCCAGCAGGAGTGGATTCAGCGTCTTGCTCTGCTTAAAAGCAGAGAAGTCCTCCGATCCAGAGTATCTCCGGGCTTCAGGGGAGCTCTCACCCTTCAAGCCCCAGAATAAATATTCTAGGGCTCTAGGGGAGCTTTACCCCTACCCAGAATGCTCCCCTTCCCCTCTTCACCTGAGGGGAAGGGTTTTCAAGCCGCAGAACAGCTGATTGTCACTGCTCTGCGGCTTTAACGAGATCAGGGGGCTGGCGGTCGATCCCGACCATCCGCGCCGCTGAAGAGCCACCCGGAAGTCTTTATCTTTTTTATTTCTTCATTTTTATATTGTAAATAACCTTTCCCATTGAGTAAATTATGTATCATTTTTTTTCTTCTGTTTTTTAAGTTTATAAGCTAGACATCTTCCCGGCTTGTTGGCATTTTCAAAAAAAATTTGTTTCACTCTTTTTATCTGTTCTGCCACTTTTTCTGAGTCTAACAGATTTAATTTATGTTTCATTATATCCATTTTTCTTTCTAAAGTCTTTTTTGTGGATTTTTTTGCAGTTCTAATTCTAACTTTCCAAATTCTTTTTAATAATACATATTGCTATTTTCTTTGTTTATTTTTCCTTGCCATATACGTTATAGCTATACCTCTAAAATACGCTTTAGCTATGTCCCATAGATGTTGTGCTGTTGTATCTTCTTTTTTATTTTCTTTGAAGAAGAATTCCATTTCTTTTTTTGTTAACTCTATAAATTCTTTTTCTTTTAATATGGAACCATTTAAAGTCCATCTTGGCCCTTTTTGTATTCCTTTCCAGGTCATTTTCAATGAATTATGATCTGCCCATATGCCTGTTTCTATTTCAAAGTCCTGAACGTTCATACTCACATTGGCAGTGTTCTGTTCCAGCCTACTACCAGCCCTGCAGAAATGTCAGGGACAACCCCTTTTCAAAAGGAAAAAGGCTGGAAGTAAGCCCGCCAAATTTATTTACACAAAACAGATCCAAAACAGAGGAAACTGAGCAAAACATATAAGAAACACTAAAACAGAAGCTGTTCAAACGGTTGCCTTCAGCAACCAGCACCTCCCACACATTCCCCTTTTAAAAAGTTTCAAGGCATGGCTTCTCTTTGCCTCCTCCCGAGGTGCCCCATTGCCTTCCTCTGTTTACTTCTGCTTGACTGCCTCCTGCTTCAGGCATCCTTGAACAAGGCCAGCTGTGGGTCATCTTCATCCAAGCTGTCAGGCTCACACAGCTGGGTCTGAGTAGTAACCAGATGGGAGGGGCCTCGCTGAGAGCTCTGCGATGCCTCAGAACTGTCCTTTGCAGGCTCTCCAATCCCCTCCTCCTCCTCCTCCTCTGAATCGACCAACCCAACTGCCAAACCCACAGGCTGACACTGAATCACAACACTATCCCGCACTGCAGGGCCCTTCTGCTGATCCGGATGCGGTCAGGATGGAAATTGTTCATGAAAAGCAGACACCAAAGCAGGAGCATGAATGGTGGTCGCATCCTCCCAGGTGAACTCCTCTGGTCCGTAGCCTTTCCATTCAATCAGGTACTGGAAACGACCTTTCAGCCAACGGGAGTCCCTGATGCTGGCGACCTCATACTCGGGGGTGCTGTCTCCATCATGAGGTCCTGATGGGGGAGGTTCCACTCAGTGGAGTGGACAGGCCAGTTGCTCGGGGACCAACAAAGACCGATGAAAGACTGGATGCACGTGCAGGGAACGTGGCAGAGTTAAGCGATAGGCAACCAGATTGATGACAGCCTCGATTGGGAACGGTCCTAAATATCGGTGATCTAACTTTCTCACCGGCCGTGTTGATGGTAGGTTCCTGGTGGACAACCAGACCCGATCTCCCACCAATAGTGGAGGCTTATCCCACCTTGACCGATCAGCAAACCTTTTGTAATTGGCCTTGGCCTTCTCTAACTGATGTTGCACCAATCGATGGATCGCCTGTAACTCTGCCATGTAGTCATTCGCTGCCAGCTCTGGTGAGTCCACAGGAGAAAGGGGGAAAAAACTGGGGGTGATATCCCACATTGGCCAAGAACGGTGTCATCTGTGTGGAGGTGTGCTGCGAATTGTTGAATGCAAACTCAGCTATGGCCAGATAGTCCACCCAATTGTTTTGCTGCAGATTGACGTAGCAGCGCAGATATTGTTCCAGAATACCGATGACCTTCTCGGTTCTCCCGTCAGTTTGAGGATGATGCGTGGACGAGAGGCAAATTTTGATATCCAACGCATGCATCAACTTCTGCCAGAAACGGGCTGTAAACTGCCCCCCCTATCAGAGACGACTCTATCAGGGAGGCTGTGCAGCCAAAACACCTGCTGAATGAACATACAACTAGTGGCACGGGCTGATGGTAAGCCACGACAGGGGATAAAATCCGCCATCTTGATCAGCATGTCCACCATCACATACACTGTCATAAAACCAGAAGATGGGGGTAAATCTGTCAGAAAGTCCATGGACACAGCCCCCCAGGGTCTTTTGGATGTCGGCAAGGGCTGCAGTAATCCAGGCGGGGCCCCTGTCGCTGACTTGGCCTGCCTACATGGGATACAGGAAGTGACATAGGTCTGGACATCATGTCGGACTTGGGGCCACCAGAATGTACGGGAGACCAGGTTCAGGGTCTTGAACAGGCCAAAATGCCCTGCCGTCCGGTTATCGTGACACTGGCTGAGGATGAGTCCCCTGAGTGGCCCTCCCAGAATGTAGAGCCAGTCACGATAATACAAGAGCCCATCCGTGACCGTCCAAGGAGAATCTGGCCCCACCTCCTCCTTCCGCTGAGCCACCCACACCTCCTGCTGCTGTGCCTCCCGGATCCGAGCCCATATATCAACTGGCTCCCGCACTGCAGCAAAAGACTCAACGG
Source organism: Vipera ursinii (assembly GCF_947247035.1). Lineage (NCBI taxonomy): Eukaryota > Metazoa > Chordata > Lepidosauria > Squamata > Viperidae > Vipera > Vipera ursinii. Next base: position 179,225,085 of record NC_139513.1, read on the forward strand.
GGATCACTGTCCTGGGCAGAAGCTTGTCTTCCACTCTGGAATATTTGGGCTTCCTGGACAGAGCATCCGCTCTTTGATTGTGCCCACTAGGTATGTACCGAACTCAGAAGTCGAACCTCGCAAAGAAAAGAGACCACTGGATCTGGCGTTGGTTCAAATTCTGAGTGGTCTGCAGGTTTTCCAAATTCTTATGGTCCGTCCGGACCTCGATTTGATGCCACGCTCCCTCCAGGCCTCGAACGCCACTTTGATGGCCAGCAGCTCCTTCTCCCAGATTATATAATTGCGTGCTGAAGGGTTCAGTTTTCGTGAATGGTACGCGCAAGGGAAGAGGGTACCGCTGGGCGTCGTTGCCTGGAGTGACACCGCCCCAATGGCAATGTCGGACGCGTCCGCCTCCACGACAAACGACCGTTGTGGGTCAGGATGCTTCAAGATGGGCTCCTTCATGAAGGCTTCCTTCAAAGTCTGGAAAGCCCGTTGTTCTGGAGCATTCCACTGAAACTGAGTCTTCTTCTGCAGGAGCTGGGTGAGGGGAGCTGTCAAACCAGAAAACCCAGGAATGAAAGCTCGGTAATAGTTGGCGAACCCAAGAAGTCGTTGAATATCCTTCACACAATGTGGGGGTTGCCAACTGTGCAAAGACTCAACCTTACTCGGCTCCATGGCGATGCCCTCAGGAGAAATGCGGTGACCCAGGAAATCGATGGTCACCCGGTAGAACTGGCACTTCTCCAACTTGGCAAATAGCTGATGTTCTTGGAGTCGCTGCAGGACCTGATGGAGATGCTGATGGTGCACCTCACGCGACGGGGAGTAGATCAGGATGTCGTCCAAGTAGATCACGACAAACTGATCCAACAAATCCCGGAAAATGTTGTTCATGAAATGCTGAAACACAGCGGGGGCATTGGTCAGGCCATACGGCATCACCGTGTACTCAAAATGTCCATAACAAGTACCAAACGCCGTCTTCCACTCATCACCCGGCCGAACCCTGACGAGGTTGTAAGCTCCACGCAGGTCCAGTTTCGTGAAGATCTTAGCCTCCCAGAGTCGGTCCAAGAGTTCAGGGATGAGAGGCAGCGGGTAATGATTGCGCACCGTGATGGCATTGAGTTTCCCATAATTGCAGCAAAGCCGCAATTCGCCCGACTTCTTTTTGACGAAGAGCACGGGTGCAGACACTGGCGAGGATGAGGGCCGGATGAAACCTCGAGCCAAATTCTTCTCCAGAAAGTCCTGCAATGCAGCCAACCCGGGGCCCGACATGGAGTACAAACGCCCCACTGGGAGAGGCGCATCAGGGACTAAATCAATGGGGCAGTCATAGGGCCTGTGCGGGGGTAATTGATCCGCCTCTGTCTCGCTGAACACATCAGCAAAGTCAGACAGTTCAGGAGGCAAGGAAACCCCTGGGGAACCCTCCACCTGGCTGGCACAGATATGGCGGGAGTGGTCCACACACTGCAAGCTTGGGAAGGTGACCAGGTTCTGTGACCAATAGATCTGTGGGTCATGTGTCCGGAGCCACGCCAGTCCCAAGACCATGGGGAAATGCAGATCTGAGGTGATATAGAACTGGATGGCCTCCACATGGGAACTGATGGCCATACATAATGGTTGCGTGGCGGCCGTAATTGGCCCAGACAGGAGCACTCGACCATCGCTAGTCTCCACTAACATGGGCGGATCCACCGGGCACTGGGGAACAGCCCATTTGGCCACAAATGCTGAGTCCATAAAATTTGTGGTGGCCCCAGAGTCAATTAAGGCATGGACTGGAATCCCCTCAGACGTGCCTCCAATATCAGATGCTGTGGAGGTCCACAGGCAGCATCGGAAAGACGTCGCTCAGTGTTGTTGTGGGACGCCCGATCTAACACACCATCTAGATCGGGCTTGGGGCATTTCCCGACAGAAAAGTAGGGGACTTTCTCAGGGCAGACTCGGTCACTGATGCCCGCTGTCGCTTCTTTGGGCAAAAAGCAGCCAAATGCCCAGGATCCCCGCAGTAAAAGCACAACCCCCCCCGATCGTTGTTTGTTCATTTCAGTCACCAATAGATGAGACCTGGCGGCACCCAGCTCCATTGGCTCCTCCCTTTGAACTGGGGTCTCACGCACAACAGGGGCTGCAGGGGTCTGTGGGGTGGCACGGCGACTCCTTCGCTGCTGCAACCGAGCATCGATCCGCAGGCAGAGATGGATCAGCCCATTCAGGTCTGAGGGAATATTCACACGGGCCAGCTCATCCAACATCTCCGACAATCCATCCTGGAAGGCATCCACAAGCACAGCCTCATTCCAGGCGGAATCCTGGCTAAGCAGCTGAAAATTGCTGATATAGCCCTGTAGGGGGCGTTGACCCTGCCTCAGAGCTTTCAGGCGTCGAGTAGCAGTTTGGGTCTTTATAGGGTCCTCATACATCAGACGCATATGATCACAAAACCCCACAAAGTTGTCCAACAATGGACTAGGTTGAGCCAGCAGAGGCGTGCCCCAACGAGCTGCATCACTGAAAGAAGACTTAACACAAACACCACCTTATCCCAGTCAGTGGGGAAATCAGCTGTTCTCACGCTGATAAAGAGCTGGCATTGTCCCAGGAAAGCAGGAAACAGTTCTGGATTGCCAGTAAATTTATCCGGCATCGCAACTTGGCATTTTCTCCTGGGTGGGGGTGATGGTGGGGGTGCAGCATGGACCTGAGCTTGCAATTGAGCCACCTGAGCTGCCAACAAAGTGAGTTGCTGGGCGAGCTGGGCATTCTCAGCACATAGCTGCTCCATAATAATAGTAAGGGGTGGGAGGCTGAAGGCAAACTGTTCTGTACTAGCCTACTACTGGCCCTGCAGATAAGGCAGGGACAACCCCTTTTACAAGAAGGCAAGAGGCTGGAACTAAGCCTGCCAAATTTATGGACACAAAAGCCAACAGACACAAACCATGAAACAGGAGCTATTCTAACGGTTGCCTTCAGCAAACCAGCCCTCCCACGCATTCCCCTTTTAAACAGTTCAGGGCGTGGCTTCTCTCTGCCTCCTTCCGAGGTGCCCCATTGCCTTCCTCTGTTTACTCCTGCTTGACTGCCTCCTTCGTCGGGTGTCCTTGAACAGGGCCAGCTGTGGGTCATCTTCATCCACGCTGTCAGGCTCAGACAGCCGGGTCTGCGTCATAACCAGGTGGGAGGGGCCTGGCTGAGGGCTCTCATCAGCAAGCTCTCCAACACCCTCAGCAACCTCTCCAACACCCCCTCCTCCTCCTCTGAATCGTCCGACCCAACTGCCGAACCCACAGGCTGACCCTGAATCACAACATCATCTAGTAACTCTGGCATACTGTAGATAAGGGAGCAGAAGTAACAAACATGTTCCCTTTTGGGTGTTTCCCTAAAGATATTGTATGTTTTTGGGTGGGTTAGGACATTGAGTATTTTTCTTGCTGGCCTTTCATGACCCTGCATCCAGGACTTTGTAAGAGCCTAAAGACAGTAGGACCATCTGCACATTCACAATTGATATTTCCTATACTGTCCCCTAATTTCAGCTCAACAGCTGGTTTAGAGCTCTGGGAGACAAGGGAATACCCATCTTGCTCAAACCTTAGTTGGGGCCTTTGAAAGAATGCTGACTTCCAACACTTCTTTTTTTAATGACTTTTGGAAATTGCTTGTTTACTGCTTTTCTGCTATTAAGAATCTTTGGAATGATGTGTTATATACTACTAAGGTGAGTTTCTTTTAGTCCTTAGCAAAATATGTTTTAAATAAAGTTTAAGGACTTTTTTTTTAATAAACAGCAAAAGCTGTTTTAAACTTTTATTTTAGAAAGTTGAAAGTGTACTGAGGGTCCAGATAAATCAGAAATAAGATTTTGAAATTAATTGTAAAGAATCCTTTCATGGGAAATTGCTTTTCTTTTGAATTCTTTTTTTTAATAAAACTTTAAAAATTGGACACCAGGGAACAACAAGAAGCTAACAATTAAAGGAGGAATCATACCAAGCTTAAAAATACAGAATGAAATAAAATATTTTAACATTGGCTATACTGAGGGAAATTTGACTGACTCTGTGTTTGCTTCCTACATCTCCTCTTTTGTATCACATTGGGAAAGTTGGTGGATTGACTATGAAAAAGAGAAATAATGTTGTGAACAGGCTTAAGAGAGAATAATAATTTGAAGGGGCAAAAAGAGGGAAAGGCTCACAAAGCAATTGAGACCTCAGCTTCTGAATTGATATTACATTTAATAATACAAGGTTTTCTTCCTGCCTAGTTTTCTTTAGAGAATTAGTTATTTTGTTGGAGCTATTTGTATGTTTTAATTATAATTCTTGTTAGTTTTCCCATTTCAACTGTTATATCTCTTTTGTCATGATGTTGATGTTGCTATAATGATAGTAACAATTGTTCTGACTTTTAAGGAAGTGAGTGTCAGAAAATAACTACCAATGAAATTTGCCCTTTTGCTTTTTGAAAAATGAAACTTAGAAAAGATAGATATTATAGAAGTGACTCTAGACTTGTTTGCATTTGAAAAATTTTGTGGAGAAAGACATCTTTTTTATGGGGAAAGACTTCTTAAGTCTCAGAAAGATATTTGCAGGCCTCACATAATAAAATACTAGTAAAGAGTTTTTGAAGTTTTTGAAGTTTTCTTCCGTCCTTGATTTCAAGCGTCACATGGCCGACCGATCAATAATATCAACTATTCTTGTTGCTTAATTCCTGAAGTAGCATTGCCCCAGGCTAATTAGCCAAGCAAAGAGCTCATCATTGATAAGATACAAAGGGCAAGATACTTTCAGTCAAGTAATAAGACAAACATTTAGGAAAGATCAGTTGCCTTCTAATTCTGCTGAGGAACACGATATTTTAGGGACACTAAGGTTGGAACTATTTTGCTGTTTTTAAAGAGACCAGCAGGAAAACTGTTTCTGTTTTTTTCTGCAGCTGATACTGCTCCCAAGGACAAATTCTTCTATGGCTTCCTGAAGCCCTGGCTTGGTAAAACATCTCTCACTTTATTAATATATTGTTATGCAAAATTGCTCTAACACCCAATAATAAGCAACTTAGTTTTTAGGATCATAAAATGCTTTAAACAAAAGTACTACTCATAGACATATAGGTTGTCCTCACTTACAGTAACAGTTCTAATTAGGACTGGCAACTCCATTGCTAAGTGATGCAATCTTTAAGTGAAAAGTCATGTGACTGTTCCACTTAGCAACAGCAGTTCTGGCAAATCCCAATTACTGTTGTTGATTGAATAGCCAAGGAGCCACCTGGATCCAAGCCATTCTTGGAAGAAGGTAAGGGATTGCCTCCACCTCAATTCCCCCCACATCTTCCCCCTTTTGCCCCATGCCTACCCACCAACACCAGTTGCCCCCACCATCTGGGCCCTGCCTTCCTCTGTCCCCAACAAATGCCACTACTGGATAGGGCCTTCTTTTGCTCCACCTTCTTTTGCATCAACACAACCAGGGCCTTCTTTTTAGAATGGTCATATGGATGAGCACAGCAGAGGGGAGGCAGGTGAAGACAATGACAAAAATCAGCTGAGGGTGAGGGACAATGGCAAGGGAGTGGTTGTAAATGTGGGTGGACCCAAATTTTATCCACATTACCACAGGGTACTGCAACAACTGGAACTTTGAGGGCTGGTCATAAATCCATTCAGCAACATCGTAACTTCAAATGGTTGCTGAATGAATGGTCATACAGTGAGGACTACATGTACATGCATCCCCATCATGTTATACTATTTCAGGGTAAGCAACATAATATAAAGAAAAAGTATTACATGAGCAAAACTGAAGTCATGGGAGAATAAAAGAAAAGGAAACAGGAAAAACCAGTTTATATTAATAACATACACCAGGGGTGTCAAATTGGCGGCCCACAACCCAGATATGTCACACAGAGGTGATGCCCACCCCAGCTCCACAAAGGCAAAAAATTTCATAATACCTCACAATATGTCACATGACACGATCGAGTTTGGCACCTATAAGATACACCATGCCTCTCAATCCATTTTTATTGTTACTGTGAAAGTTTGAATGGAGGTTAGGAAAAGCCTGTGATAATCAGTTAAAAGGCAGCAGTGGGTTAGCTGACAGGTGGAGAGAAATCTGGGAAAAAGTATTTCAAATCATTGGGAGAAACACAGCTTTAATTAAATAATATAAATGAGGTTTGGAAAGTCATCTTACAGTTTCCAAGATTTTATATTTACTCCAGGACAGCATTAAAGATATTTCTTTGAAATATGTGTTTGCATAATGAATGCTTTCAATCTCTATAGTTCTATAGAAAACCCTTCCACATTGTGGTCCTCTAGGCCCTGCTTATGTCAGGCTAGTGTCAGGACCTACTTCAAACCCACATCTTAAGAAAGCAGAACTCTTGGAAACAATTTCTTCCAAGCAGGAACTTTTATTAAGAATAGGAGATTGCAGGCATAATAGACAGGATCTGAGAATTCTCGCACAACACAGTAGGTTATAGTGTCCCCAAGCAGGACCCCACCCCTTAGATTGATCCCCCCCCATGTGGGATAGCCAATCCCCAAGTGTTAAGTCCATTGTAGGAACCAAGGAGATAATATCGGCCCATCTCCAGCTCACGTGAGTCGGTGGCTTGTTCACACCTTTCTTTGGGAGTGTAGACAAAATCCAGGCACTGAGGTTAGATCCCTATCTCTTCCTTTGTTCTCAATTGACAGTTTAAAAAGATAGAGTTCAGAGAGAGAGATAATGCAGGAAACAGGATACAGCCCCAATAAACAAAATAAGAGATTACATTGTAACGAGGGGGAGGAAGTGAAAGCAATGCCCTGCAAGCACATCCCCCCTCCCCTTTGGAAGCATGGCAAAAGCCAGGAGAGGTGGGATGAAATAGAAATGAAATAAAATAGGAATGGGTTTTGACAGCTACATTATGTGTACTGGCTGTATAGCTCAGGATATCTTACAGATGGAAATCATGCCAAGATATACTTTATAGTTAATTCAAATGATTTGTTTTGTGAACATTGAAATATTGTCTCTGATTTCTCTGGTTGTGAAATATGGAAGCTGTAATCCAACATATCTAGAAAATACCATATTGGGGAAGTCAGATTTAGTTTGTATGGAAAGATGCAGACAGTTCCCCTGGCAAAGAAGAATTTTGCCTAATTCAATCCTTTGCTTCAATCAGCTCCAATTTTTCTTACCACAGGAGATGGATTATTACTGAGCAGTGGGACAAAGTGGGCACGAAACCGGCGTTTGCTCACTCCTGCCTTTCATTTTGATATCCTGAAGCCTTATGTGAAAATCTTCAATCAGAGTACAAACATCATGCATGTGAGCTCTTCTAAAACTTGTGCACCCCCACTTCATTCTTCCCATACTCATTAAATGTCTCTGCATCTCTGTTGGTGCAGTCTATCTATTCTAGATGTACAACTGAAATGGGAAGGAAAAAGGATGTTAAGGGTTCTTCTTATGACATCTTATGACATCTTTGAATGCTCACTGCTCTTTTGTGAGCATTTTTTCTAATGTTGGTACAGAGATCATTCCATTCTTACTCAATATGTGTTGCAACTGGTACCTTATTTCAAATGAATGTGGGATTTGTTGGCAGCTTCCTGTGTTCAATTCCAGCTTTCCTATAAGATCACAATATTTTATACTAACACCCACTTTTAAAAGCAAAGTGAGTGTATGTGCCCACACATGTGGAAAAAGCCAGGAACAGCTACTGAAGAAGTTGTGCAAGTCTGGAAAAAGATTCACCTACTTAAACAGTTCAAAAGGAAGTACTTTTTGTGCTCTACCAGGTGTTCAAGATGTTTGCACACAAATGTAAGCTTGAGCATTTTGATACTGTCTTGAAAACCTTAGCACCCACTATCCTGGTGTTGCTTGCCCATTTCTTAAAGATATTGAAACACAAAGTTAAAAAGTCTCTTAACATGAAATGGATGGTGAATTGTCTCACGAAGGACGAGAGGGAGACCGTAGGCAAAGTTCATACGTTTATTTAGCTCAGCTCTGGACAGCTGACAGGCAACACAAACCGGCTTTTATAGAGAACTGTCAAACATTATAACCAATCAGTGAACCGTGCTTTCCCGCCGCTAGGGCGGCGGCCAATTGTCTTGCGGCAGTCTGACAGCTCTGGGGCTGTTGTCGGCTGCTAGGGAAATCCTCTCAGCTGAGCGACCGGCTCAGCTGAAGGACCTGATTGGGGACTGCCATGCTGACAGCTCCGGTGGCTGTCAGCTGGATCAGACCTGGTGCGTGCGTGTTTGCTTTCGGCAGTTCTTTTGACAGCTGTCACTGTCAATGGCTGCCATGCGGTTTTACGCACATGTGTTGTTTCTTCTGGCAGCCTTTTGACAGCTGTCAACTGTCAATGGCTGCCGGGTCGGGGTTTCCCCAGGATGTTTGAAGGCTCCTGGGGGTTTGGTATGTATCACCCCTTCTCCCCCCTGAAATGGGATTCTTAACAACATTAATCGAACTTTTGGAACAAACATTTTTAACGGGGCACTTTTGCGTCGGTGTTTTTCCAGTCCATTCAAAGTCCGCGAGGTAGGCGGGGGGCCTTCTGACTCTGCTGGAACGGCGAAGGAGGGGGCCTCCTTCTTCTAGTTGTGTCGCTGGTGGATTTGCTTCCAGGGGGATGTTGGTCGGAGTTTGTACTGTATGTCCTGGGGGGGGGGTAGTGGTTCGCTGGGGATGATGTCGCTGAACGGTGCGGGTTCCTCAGAAGGCGGCCCCAGGGGGATGTTTGGTGGTGACCTGGGTCGAAGCTGGTCTGCATGTCTGCGATGTACTAGTCCCATCCCAGTGTCCACCGTGTAGGATAAGGGCCCTGTTTGATCCAGGATGACTCCCTGGACCCATTTGTCCCTTCCCTCATAGTCCCTAGCCCAGACATTTTGTCCCAGGGAGAATGTTTTTGGGTGGGCATTGGAGGTCATTTCGGCCGCTGGTCTGTCGGGATGAAGTCTGTCTAACCTTGTCACCAGTCGGCGGCCCCATCACAGTTCAGCAGGACTTTTGCCGGTGGAGGAGCAGGGTGTAACGTGGTGGGCCAAGAGGAATTGTGCCAGGCGACGGTGCCAATCTCCCGTGATGATCCTTCGGAGGGCGTCTTTGGTGGCCCTCACCATAACCTTCGCAAGGCCGTTGGACGATGGATGGAAGGGAGCCGACATTGCATGCCTAATACAATTGCTCCTCGTGAAGATCTGAAATTCACGAGAGGTAAATTGAGGGCAGTTGTCTGAGATTAAAACGTCGGGGAGGCCGTGCGTTGCGAAGATTCCCCTGAGGGCTTGAATGGTGGCAGCAGTTGTTGTGCTGTGAACCGGGAGAACCTCCAGCCACTTGGAATAACTGTCCACTACTATAAGGAAAACCTGCCCTTGGAAGGGGCCGGCAAAATCGATGTGGATACGGGACCAGGGGTTTTTTGTGAGTTCCCATTTGTGGATGGGGGCCCTGGGTTGGACTGGATGGGACTGCTGGCATAAATAGCAGCCAGCTAGGTGTTTTTCGATGTCTTGGTCGATAGCTGGCCACCACACATAACTACGGGCTAAGGCTTTCATCTTTACGATGCCAGGGTGTCCTTTGTGTAATGTGTGCAGGACTCTGGGTCTGTGCGCGGGTGGCACGATTACCCTGCAACCCCAGAGTATGCATCCCAGGTGTGAGGTTAGCTCATTTTGTCTGGTGAAGTATGGCTGGAATTCTGTGCCTGGGCAGGAGGATTGCCATCCGGTGTGTACCCATGCTAACACCCCGCTAAGCGTTTTGTCTCGTGCGGTTGCGGCAGTTATATCGTTCGCTGTCAGTGGGCATTCCAGGAGCTCCTGGATGGCTAAGATGTTACCAGCTGGGGCTGGGGCTGGGGCTGGGTCTACGTGGGGTAGGGGCAGCCTGCTGAGGCCGTCAGTGTGACACATTTGGTGCCCCGGTTTGTATATTAACTGATAGGAATATGCTGCGAGGAACGTTGTCCATCGCAGCATCCTGGGAGACAGAATTTGGGGGGTTTGGCGGTCCCAGGTGAACAAGCCTAGCAAAGGCCTGTGGTCCATGTAAATTATGAAGGGGCGGCCATAGAGGTAGTCATGAAATTTTTTAATGGCCGCCACGATTGCCAAAGCCTCCTTATCGATCTGGGCATAGTTCCTTTCTGTTTTGGAAAGGGTCCTTGAATAATAGGCCACCGGGGCTTGGGTCCCATTGCCATGTAAGTGGCTCAAAACTGCTCTGATCCCGTATGGGGATGCGTCGCAGGCTATGCAGAGGGGTTTATTTTCTTGGTAGTGGGAAATGGTTGCGTTGCTGGACAGCATCTGTTTTAGTGACTTAAAACTGTTGTCGTGGGCTGCCGTCCACTGCCAGGCTGCCCCTTTATCGAGTAGCCTGTGGAGGGGTTCTGCGATGGTCGCTTTCCTGGGCAGGAAGGCATGGTAAAAATTCAAGAGCCCCAGGAAAGCCTGGAGCTCCGTTTTGTTTTTTGGCGTTGGGGCGGCTCTGATGGCTTGGATTTTGGTGTTAGTGGGGTGAATTCCTTGTGAGTCGATTTTGTAGCCTAAGAATTCTGCGGATGGGACACCTATGGAACATTTTTCCCGTTTGAGTTTTAACCCTGCTCTGCGGAATCTGGACAGTACTTCTTGCAGCCTGGCTGCCAAGGTGCTTTCGGATTCCCCTGCGATGAGCACGTCATCGAAATAGGGGCAGACCCCAGGGATCCCTTTTAGGGTTTTCTCCATGACTTACTGGAAAATACCAGGAGCCACTGAAATTCCGAATTGAAGGCGGTTTACCTTAAAGGCGCCGCGGTGTGTGACGATAGTTTGGGCGTCAGCTGTTTCTTGGGTGACGGGTAGTTGGAGGAACGCATGCGCCAGATCGAGTGGCGAATATTGAGCCAGAGCCTATTTCTGACAGCACGTCCCTGACTGCGGGGACTGGATATGCGTGGGGGTTCAATGCGCGGTTCAGGGTGGCTTTATAATCTGTGCAAATCCTCACGTCCCCATTTGGCTTGACTGGGGTTACGATGGGTGTTTCCCAGGTTCCCCCGTCTGTTAGTTCTAGGACCCCTAGGGCTACTAGGTGATCCAATTCGGCTTCTATTTTCTGTTTCAGGGTGAAGGGGACTCTCCTAGCTTTAATGTGGATGGGACCGACCTCTGGTTTAAGTTTGAGGTCGATAGGGGGGCCAGTATATTTGCCAAGTGTCCCATCGAAAACATCTGCGAACATTTGGCATACGTTTTCTAAGGTTTGTGACTGGATGCGGTTGGTGCCCTCAAGGCAGATGCCCAAAGCCTCGAACCAGTCTAGGCCGATGAGGCTGGTCCTGGGTCCTTCTGTAATCTGGACCGTAAGATGCCCTTGGAATTTTTTGAATTCTACCCTCAGTTTGGCCTGTCCCTTTAATTGTATGGCAGCTCCCTGGAAATCAGCGAGTAGTATTTTGGAGGGCTGAAAGGAAATGCGGCGTTTGCTTTTAGAACCGATTTTTCTGAGAGTGTCCCAGGACATTATTGAGATGGAGGACCCTGAGTCTACCTCCATCTCACAAGGGACCCCCTGGATCTTAACCCAGATTTTGATTTGAGGCTGTAAATGGTGGATGGCCAAATTTTTTTGTTTGGCGAGGATGGATAACACTGAGGGCTGGGAGGTTTTCTTGGCAGGGAGGGGAATTTCTGTCCTACCTGCCGGAATTTCCTCAAGCTCGTGGAGGGTTTCCCGGTTCTGGCTGCAACACGCGGAGCGAATATGCCCGGTCTTCCCGCATCCGTGGCATTTGGCATTTCTAAAACGGCAGGTAGCTCTGGCGTGGGCTCCGCCGCAGCTGGCACATTTTGGCTTGGGCCCGGTGGTGATGGTTCTTTGGCCAGGACCCCCTGGCTTGGTTGGTCTGCGGTTTCTTCCTTGGTCGGTGCTCATTTTGTTGAAGCGAGAAATGATGTCGTCGACACCGGTGCTGACCTCCGGGGACTTGCTGTCAGGCTCCCAGGCCTGGTGGACTGACCCGGAGGGGGTGCCTCTGAACACAGGGGAGCCCTCACGATGGCTGTCCTCATAGGCCATGATTTCTAGTGTGAGTTCAGCGAGGTCCATGGTGGGCTTGGCCACCAATTTCCGCTGGAGCCGTTCGTTGGAGAGACCGGCGATGATTTGGTCTCTAATGCGGTCCTCCAGGTCAGGGAATTGGCATCTGCGGGCGGCGTGATGCACCCCTGCGATGAAGGCTGTAGATGCTTCGCCTGGTTGCTGGTGGCGCGCGAAGTGGAGGCGCCAATACAGTTCGGACCATCGGGGCATAAAGTGCTTGCTGAGGCGGTCGGTCAGCTCAGCATATGGAATGGTAGCGACGGGGTCCAGGCTGCAGAGCCCTACAGCGATGTCGTAGATGGCAGGGCCACTGAGGCACAGTAAGGCTGCAGCTTTGTGGCGGTCCTCCGTTATCTTATTGACGACGAGGTAGCCCTCGACTTGCCCCCAGTGTGACTCCCATCCCTCGGGATGCCGGACGTCGAACTCCCTGATGTGTCCTAAGTTTGCCATGGTGTGGGTCCACGGTACTGTCCAAGCTGCAGAAGGGTTCCTTTGCCCTCAAAGCAACTTCAGCAGTGACTTATCAGCAGGAGGGATCAGAACTCCTTCAAGACGTGACTTAGCTCAAGAGGCAGCTCTGTAGTACCGGAATCCCACCTTCGTCGCCAGGTGAATTGTCTCACGAAGGACGAGAGGGAGACCGTAGGCAAAGTTCATACGTTTATTTAGCTCAGCTCCGGACAGCTGACAGGCAACACAAATCGGCTTTTATAGAGAACTGTCAAACGTTATAACCAATCAGTGAACCGTGCTTTCCCACCGCTAGGGCGGTGGCCAATCGTCTTGCGGCAGTCTGACAGCTCTGGGGCTGTTGTCGGCTGCTAGGGAAATCCTCTCAGCTGAGCGGCCGGCTCAGCTGAAGGACCTGATTGGGGACTGCCGTGCTGACAGCTCCGGCGGCTGTCAGCTGGATCAGACCTGGCGCGTGCGTGTTTGCTTTCGGCAGTTCTTTTGACAGCTGTCACTGTCAATGGCTGCCATGCGGTTTTACGCACATGCGTTGTTTCTTCCGGCAGCCTTTTGACAGCTGTCAACTGTCAACGGCTGCCGGGTCGGGGTTTCCCCAGGATGTTTGAAGGCTCCTGGGGGTTTGGTATGTATCAGATGGACTGACAGACAGACAAATATTTTGCAATTTATTCAAGAATATGTTGAAACCCATCTCCATTGTAACATTGTAACCAGTTCCGAAATGCTGGAATTTTGCCAATGCAGCAAAGTAAACATGAAACTCAGAGATGGAAGGGAAGAAACAAAGGCAGTATAAACAAAAAGAAGAGAACAGTAATAAGAGAAGCAGCCAGATTAAGGAAATAAACCATAATTATTTACTATGCCTATAACTGCACTACAAGGCAAGCATGTAAATAATATGCTGTTTCTTAATTTTTTTGCTACATTATTTTAATGTAGCATAAAGATTTAATTTTTAACATACAGAATAAAGCATTCACTCTGCTTGCAAAGTAGACTAAATATTTCAGTATGGCCAAATGCCTGTTGGGAATAAGTGGACACTAGGATTTACCCTTTCTTTTTTCAACAACATCTTTCTGCCTCCCTCCCCCTCTCTCCCCTTCCCTCTCCTTCCAACCCTTCTAGCTTCCACCCTTCCCAATAGATACACATATTTTTATCATTAATTCAGTTTGTGGAGAAGTAATGCCTGGTGAGAAGTTAAGGATTTATTTGGTTCTTGCTCTATCACATAACAGCCATTCTGAAATTTAAGTATTAGAACTTCTCATATAAACAAATCAAAATGGCAGTAATCTTACAAATCTTTACAAAAACTGAAATTAATATTGGGAGCACCATAATACTAAATAAATTTGATTTGAATTCTGAAAACGTGGCACATTTGAGATACAGAAGACTTCGATGGTTTTCCTTGCAGAGATATTGAATTTTTGCACTAGTTTTGTAACCACACCAAAAGCAGTTAGATGGATAGAGCTACCTTAGCTATTGAACTAAAGCAATCCCTATTGAGATTCCATTGTGCCATATTAGGGTAATTTTATCATGGTTTTATCCTAACTCAATATTTTATTTCATCTATTGTATTGTCCACACACTTTACATACATATATTTGCTAATGCTTTATTTAAACTTATGTTTGTGTTTATACATGATGTAGAGAGACTTGGCCATAGAATTGGCAAGAGTCAGACATGATTGAATGGATAACTTCATCATCATCAGTGATTGAATGGCCTCTGTAGATGCCATACACTAAGTAAAATAAATGTGCACAGTTCGCAACATCTCTGTTCTATCCTCCTTCTTTGCTTGTTCACTGTGCAGATGTGAAGTATCAGTATCCTCTCTCCTTGGTTTATTCCCCAGGCATTCGCATAGCCCTTTACTCATCCTAACTCACATCAGTCTTGGCCTTGTGCAAGATCTGGGTCCCTCCCTGTCCTCGGTATCATTTTGTTCCTTTTCTAGGTTTGATGTATTGCTTATTTTTTTACAGGACAAATGGCACAAACTGATCTCAGCAGGTCCTGTTTCTCTTGACATGTTTAAGCACATCAGCCTCATGACTCTAGATAGCTTGCAGAAATGTGTTTTCAGCTCTAATAGCAACTGTCAAGAGTAAGTAAACCAACAGCATGAAGAAGCGCAATGAAAGGAAGATAAGCGTGAATATGTGTTATATTCTTGGAGGCCAAAAGCTGAATTCCTTTTCCAAATATGAAGGCATACTGAAGCCAGGGCTGCACAGAGGTGCAAACCCCATTTTTGCGATCTCATTTCAATGATAAATAATTGGCATGTGATGAGGCAGAAACACATGGGATCTGTAATCGAAGTCCTAAACTAAACTTAGCATTGTTTTTAACAAAGAATTCTCCCAAACAATTTCTCCAAACTCAATGGGGAAAAAAGAGAATGTTATGGGACCAGGCATTTTGCATCAAAGGTGTCATCCTTTCAAAACATGTTAAATGTATCCCAAGCCTCCAAATAGTGGAAATCTCTGCCCCAGATTGGAAGCCTAAATTTAGAAATAATCATTGCCTTTATACATAAGTTTAATGTTATTAACATTGCATTCAGACATTGTGGCTTCTATTAAAAATAGTAAGAATGGGTGATGTTAGAATACTACAGGTGCAAGTTTCTTACTTACCCATTCAAAAGGATTTCCAATAGCTTAGTAACTTTGGATGTGTCTGAAATATTTTGCTTAGGGAAAGCCAACTCTTTTTTTACAGTGAGATATTAAAAACCTTTGAGACAGCATTTTCAGAACCTCGCATTTCTCAAAGTGATGACAATGATCTCTTTGATCCAGGATATCAAAAACAGAATAACTTTTGCCACATTTCAGTCGCACCATACTAGTTACCTTTGTGTAAATATGCATACAGTTGCATTAGGTCAATCCTTTGGTGGTTAGATTCATCAAATAAACTGAGGCTTTCTGCTGAATGCATACGTTTGAGTTATATCAGATGTATTGGGAAATAAAAAGAATTCCAAGTCAATACTTACTACAGATATTTTTCTAACATACTAGTGTTGTTTAATGTTACAAGTGTAAAAAAAAACACACTACAAACTACAGTTACTGTATTTGTGTTACATAGATATGTTAACAATTAGTTCTTCAGACCAGTGGTATATATTACTCAGAGCAATGTTAAGACTTACTTGTATTTCTTAAGAAAAATATATTCCTTAATTCTAAGTGCATGTTTCTATTGAATCTCTCTTTCATTTTTTTTCTTATAACAAAATCATTGGATACATTTCAGGAAATCAAGTGACTATATTGGGGCTATCTTGGAGCTCAGTTCCCTTGTTGTGCAGCGGCACAATAAACTGTATCTGCAATCTGACTGGGTGTACTACCTGACATCCCAGGGCCGCCGTTTCCGTCGTTCATGTGAAATTGTGCATCATTTCACAAAGAATGTAATTCAGGAACGGCGAATGGCACTTAACCGTTTGGGCCAGAATGCCTGGCTCACATCCAAGCACGGCAAAAACATTGACTTCATTGATGTTTTGTTGTTGGCCAAGGTATGTATATACTTAACTCTTTTTCAGATATTTTATGCAACAGCTGGTTTCAATTTCTCCTCCATCCCTGTTTGTAATATAATCACAATATTTAATTTAAGTTTGCACATAGGATTCATTAAACAAAGTAAATGTACTATCCTCTCCAGCACAGAAGGCTAGCTACAGTGCTTATTTCCTCCTACCAGGCCCCTGGACATTGAGCTTTTAATTCATCTGCTACCCTACAAGAGCGTGTTGGTGCTAGGTTACACAGTATACTGGCTTATGGCCTCCCATTTTAAGTTCTCTCCTTCAAGAAATAAAGAAACGTAGGGAGGAAATATGGCATTTCAGCTGCCTGGAGTCGGCACACAGTGACACTATAACTTCCCTCTGGAAGAAGCTAGGGAAGAGCAGAATAAATTTAATGTTCTCATGAAGCAGATCTCAACTTATGTGTAGGTTATGTGTTTTGAGGGAAAACAGTAAAAAAGCCATTATCAGAATTCAGCATTAGATGTTCCTTCCCTGGTTTTGAAATTGTTTTGGTTAAAGAAGGATTTTAACCAGACAGGTTTAAAAAATGATACCCTCCCATTCTTTTTCCAAATCCTGAGAATAGTGGAAAAAAAATATAAAACAGATGCTCTGAAGAAATGAGCTTCTCTAGTCCAGGGGTTTTCCAACTTTTCCCGAAAATGTTAGCTAAAAAATGTTATGGAATCCATGATCAAGAAGCAAAGATCTATTTTCTTTCTGATCAAGAGATTTTTTTTTCTTTTTTCCATAGTCTCATATGGAACCCTATCAAATTCTAGTATTTCCCCAGTATTTCACTGAACACAGTTTGAAAAATTGCAGTAGTTGTTAATTATTTTTTAAAGCTTTTCCTTGTATGCAAAGGGCAGTTTAATTGTCTGAATACATCTAAATACTCATTGTTCTTCATCACCATGGTGTTCATATGAATGGTGGTGCTGTGTGTTCACATGATTAATTGCAGAAATGCTGTGGAAGAAGTTTCTTCTCTTGAAAAGGCCTGTGTAAAATGCTGCTAGTTGCTAATAGAGACCTTAGGGTTTCTGTCTGCAGATTTCATTGGAACAGAAGTCCTGCTTTTGCAAAAAGCAAGAGTATATATGGAAAAAACTGAACAGCTCTGGAGATGGGTACCTCAACAAATGCAGTCAAGGCTGTTTATAGCAGAGATGGAGAATGGCAGATGCTGAGTGAGACCCTTGATTATGGAAAACAGCATTACCATAGTGAGATTCCCAGACTGTCCTGTCTCAATAAATACCTGATTGTGTCACTGTAGGATGAAGAGGATCAACATTTATCTGATGAAGACATAGCAGCTGAAGCTGACACATTTATGTTTGAAGGTGAGATGGGTGAATGAATCTCATGTGGCCTCCATTCCAAGATGCAAGAATGCTGCAAGTCTTAGAGCAGGGCTTTTCAACCTTTTCACAGATTGTACCACTTTTAGGACATGACAATATTCAAGTACCACCAGTGCTTAGCATGTTGTCTGTAGTGTATGCTGTTAAGCACACACGGAAATGCCAGCACAGCAGGGGGCTGGACAGCTCCAGGCTATAACCGCTTTGGCGGGAAAGCCTGAATAGAGCGAGTCGTTGACAGCCCCAGGGCATGGTCAGCTCTGGCGGGAAGCCCAGGTTCAAATCTATTGGTCACCATTCACCTGGGCAGGTATAAGAGACGCCAGGTAAACCCCTTTGCCCCAGCTTCATTCACAATCCGAATAAAGAAGTAATACCCAGCTCAAGTGTCCGTCTCTCTGTGCGACCACGTGACATTGCACTGGCAACGAAGGTGGGATCCTGCACCGGTCAACGCTAGCCGCGGACGGAATCCAATCGGCAGTCCCGGACCCAGACGCAGGACGACCGAGACGGCGGAATGGCACAACTGTGTCAGTATCCCCTTTTCCACAGCAACCGCCTGGAGGAGTGGGAAGCGTTCGTAGGGCAGCTCGAGTGCTACCTACGGGCGAACGGGGTGAAGGATGACCAGCAGAGAGCGACGGCGCTACTCTGCAGTTGCGGCATGGAAACGTACCAGCTGGCGGTCGGTCTCTGCGCACCCGACGACATCCACTCCATCGGTTACAACGAGTTACTGGCGAAGCTGACTGAGCACTTCAAGCCCGAGACGTCCGAGATCGCCTGGCGGTACCGGTTCGAGAAGCAGGACCAGCGGCCGGGTGAGTCTGCCAAGCAATACATGGCAGCCCTGAGGCAGGCAGCTCGCCTCTGTAATTTTGAAAACTTAGAAATCCGGCTGTGGGATCGGATCGTCTGTGGGTTGAGGGACAGGAAGCTGCGGCAGAAAATTTTTGCCAATCAGAAGCTGACCCTGAGGGATGTACAAGAGGAATTCCTAACCTGGGAGGCAGCCAAGGAGTCCGATGCGAGGGAAGGCGGATCCATTCACCAGCTGAGAGGGTGCAGCGACGCAGATGGGGCAGAACTGGAAGTGGACGCCATCCACCGACCACAGCGACCCTTCAACCCCAACCGAGACAACGTAAGGGAGCCGAGATCAGCCGCGGCAGACGAGAGAGGCCAGGAGTGCAGGTGCGGAGTGAACTGCCCCCGGTCTACCCAGCTCCACGGCCACAGGGCAAGTCGGCCCCAGTCTACCCAGCATTGCGGCTGCGGCCCCCGGTCTACCCAGCACAGCGGCTGCAGACAACCCTGGTCTACCCAGTGTTCTAGCTGCGGCACGAACAGCTCCCGGTCTACCCGTTGTGTGAGCTGCGGAGGACAACATCCCTGGTCTACCTGCCGTTTCAAGACGGCGAAGTGTCGGTCGTGCGGAAAAACAGGGCACATCGCGGCGGTCTTCAGGAGCAAGCAGCGGGACAGTCTACACGAGGTGGAAGCCAAGTTCCAGTGTGCTACAGGTACCGGGAAGCGGTTGCCAGGACTGACTGTTAGCCACACGGCGGGACGTCCGAGCGTTTTCTTAACGGGGGCTCCTGCGGCGCTAACCCCAAAAATAAAACTGAGGGTGAGGCTGCAAGGGGTCCCCTGCACGATGGAGTTGGACTCAGGGTCAGCTGTGTCCATCATCTCCGCCGGAACGTTTAAGGAAATTTGCAAGTGGAGCAGCCAACGGGTTCCCTTGAGGCCATCCAGACTGACCCTCTCCGATTTCCAAAATTCACCCATTAACGTCCGGGGGGAGGCGTTGGTGAGGGTTCAGTACAAGGGATTCGAGGGTAAATTAAGTGTGCTGGTTGTCGAGGGCCAGCAGACCAGCCTCATCGGGTTAGGATGGTTCAACGCACTGGGCACCGGAATCACGGGGATTCACCAGACGCAGAGCCACCTTTCCCTCGAAGCTGTCTGCAAAGAATTTGCGGACGTGTTCAACGGGCAGCTGGGAAGGTACACGGGTCCCCCAATCTCATTTAAGTTAGACCCCCTCAGGTGCAACCCATAAGGATGAAGGCTAGGAGGGTTCCATTTGCGCTAAAGCATAAGATAGAGCAGGAACTGGATAAGCTGGTAGACCAGGGGGTGCTAACGCCAGTCGATGGAGCGGAATGGGAAACTCCCATCGTAACGCCGCTCAAGGCAAACGGCAAAATTAGGATCCGCACTGACTATAAAGGGACAATAAACCGAGCGTTGAGTGCCCACTCCTACCCAGTCCCCGCGGTCAGCAGCGTCCTGGCGTCCCTTCAAGGCGGGTCGGTGTTTGCTAAATTGGATCTTGCTCAAGCTTATCAGCAACTGCCGGTAACCCAGAGGCTGCTAGAGCACAAACAATTATCACTCACAAGGGAGTGTTCCGGGTAGACTGGTTGCAGTTCGGGGTCAGTGTGGCTCCTGGAATTTTTCAGGAGGTGATGGAAAGGACTCTCAAGGGAATACCAGGGGTTTGTCCTTATTTTGATGACCTCCTAATCGCAGCTAGCTCCATGGACGTACTGGCAGCCCGTTTGAAGGCAGTTCTTGAAAGGTTCAGGGGGGCAGGGTTGAAGCTCAAAAGAGAGAAATGAAAGATTGGGGTAATGGAGACAGAGTTCCTGGGGTTCAGGATTGATGCTCAAGGCATCCACCCATCTGCATCCAAGGTCAGGGCAATCAAGAAAGCCCCTGCTCCCCAAAACAAGCCTGAATTGCAGGCATTCTTGGGGCTTCTCAATTTTTACCATGCATTCCTGCCACACAAGGCTACAATTGCAGAACCCCTACACAGGTTGCTTGACAAGCAAGCATCCTGGAACTGGACTGACAAACATGCCAACGCGTTCCAAACACTAAAGAACATGTTAGCAAGCAATGCCACAGTCACCCATTTCAGGGAGGACCAGCCAATCTGTCTTGCTTGTGATGCATCCCCTTACGGGATTGGGGCAGTGCTCAGCCATCTAAGGGAGGATGGAACGCAGGCCCCCATTGCATACTACTCCAGGACCCTGTCAGCTGCAGAGAGGAATTATGCCCAGATAGACAAAGAGGCACTGGCAGTGGTTGCTGGAGTAAAGAAATTTCATGACTACCTTTATGGTAGGGAATTCCTAATTTACACTGATCATAAACCACTATTAGGATTATTCACAACAGAGAAGCAAACACCACAGATCCTGTCGCCTAGGATGTTACGATGGTCCATATTTCTCTCTGCATATTCTTGCAAACTGGTACACAGGCCAGGGAAGGAGATGGGGCACGCTGATGGCCTCAGCAGACTTCCCCTGAAGGACACTGATCCAGACCCAGCTCCGGCTGTGCAAATACTGGCAATTCAGGAGCTGCCAGAATGCCCCCTCAACGCAAGATACCCCCAAGGACAAGGTTCTGAGCAGGGTACAATCATGGGTGAGCAATGGGTGGCAGGACAAATCACCAAAGCTAGAGTTCACTGCTTACTTTGCCAGAAGGCATGAACTGTCCACACACAAGGGATGCCTCTTGTGGGGAAATAGAGTCATCATTCCCACGAGGCACAGAGAAAGAGTTCTCCAGTCGTTACACAAAGGACACCCAGGGATAGTAAGAATGAAGGCTCTGGCAAGGAGCTACCTGTGGTGGCCAGGGTTGGACAAGGAGATAGAAGCACTGGTAGCGGGGTGTCATACATGCCAGAGGACATGGCCAGAACAACCACATGCACCAGTCCACAAGTGGGAGGAAACACACTCACCATGGTCCAGAGTGCATATAGACTATGCAGGCCCCTTCCAAGGTCACACATTTTTGGTAGCTGTAGACAGCCATTCCAAATGGCTGGAGGTGGTGCCCGTGAGCAACATGACTTCAGCAGGAACCATTCAAGCATTGAGGGGGATGTTTGCTACACATGGGTTGCCTGATGTAATCGTGTCAGATAATGGAACACAATTTACCTCCTCGGATTTTCAGGTGTTCCTGAGGACCTTGGGGATTAGGCACGCCACCTCGGCTCCCTTCCATCCTGCCAGTAACGAATTGGCAGAACGATTCGTGAGGACAACCAAAGATGCTCTCAAGCGCATGGTACAGGGAAATTGGAAGCAAAGACTAGCCACATTCCTTCTTCACCAACATGCAACACCCTGCACCGCCACAGGCAAAAGCCCAGCGGAACTCAGATGGGGGAGACACCTCATAACAACATTAGACAGGCTCCACCCAGACAGGGTAGCTGCAGACACCGGGACCTCCAACATCAAAACACGTTTCAACTCAGGAGACCACATCTGGGCTAGGAATTACAGCACAGGTCACCCATGGGTGCCAGGGGAGATATTAGAACACACAGGACCCCATTTCCTACAGAGTAAGGGGGTGGAAGGGGGACTCATTTGGAAAAGGCACCTGGACCAGCTGAGGAAAAGGGCTCCTGAAAGGTTGGTAGAGGACACACTGGGGGCTGAGGAGGAAGAGCCAACACAAGAGCCAACACAAACACAAGCACCTAGGAGGGTTACCAAAGGGGCTCAGTGGCAACCCCACCCCAGGCCGGAGAGTGACAGAGAAAACAGGCAGTCACCTGAACCCAGCAAATCACACACACAGACACACAACAATCCACCACAACAGGAGCAACATGAAGGAGAGCATAGACACAACACCACACCACCTGGAGAACCAGTACCAAGAAGATCAAGCAGGCCGCACAAGGCACCAAGCTACCTCGCAGACTATGTGCGTTCTTAGGGGGGTGGCAGAACAATCAAGGTTTGTCAATTGTAACCCTGTGTATATAAATATTGTAAATAAGTGTATATAGTTATGGAAACTGAATGACAGAGGAAAGTTCTCACTATGGGGGAAGGGGTGTAGTGTATGCTGTTAAGCACACATGGAAATGCCAGCACAGCAGGGGGCTGGACAGCTCCAGGCTATAACCGCCTGAATAGAGCGAGTCGTTGACAGCCCCAGGGCATGGTCAGCTCTGGCAGGAAGCCAGGGCTTAAATCCATTGGCCACCTGCACTGGCAGGAAGCCCAGGTTCAAATCTATTGGTCACCATTCACCTGGGCAGGTATAAGAGACGCCAGGTATACCCCTTTGCCCCAGCTTCATTCACAATCCGAATAAAGAAGTAATACCCAGCTCAAGTGTCCGTCTCTCTGTGCGACCAAGCAACATTGCATTGTCAAAAAATTGATGACTAAAAAAAGGGGGAGGACTTTGAGCTTTACTGGTTAGATTCATTTGTTGTTATAGAAATGGCTAGTTTATAATATTCTGGAAAACTAAAAAAGTTGAGGTTCAATGTTAATGTTTCCTTCCTATTTCAACAGTTGAACTCAGAACTCAATGCATTTTTTTCTTTTTCCCTTCTTCCCCTCACTTTTCCCTTTTTCTCTCACCCTTCACTCGCAACCCCCCCATCCTTTGCTAGCAAAAGACTCTCACTTGCTCTCTTTCACTCACACATTGCTTGCACAAGCTTTTCTCTCTCTCATTCACTCACAGGTTGCTTGCAAAAGCTTCTCTCTTGCTCTCATTCACTCACACGTTGCTCCCACAAGCTTCTCTTTTGCTCTCATTCACTTGCACGTTGCTTGCACAAGCTGCTCTCTTGCTCTCATTCACTCACATGTTGCTCACAAAAGCTTCTCTCTTTCACTTACATGTTGCTCGCACAATCTTCTCTCTTGCTCTTTCACTCACATGTTGCTCACACAAGCTTCTCTCTCACTCATTCACTCACACCTTGCTTGCACAAGCCCCTCTCTCACTCTTTCACTCACCCTTCATTCCCAAAGGCTGTTCTCTCTCTCTCCTTCACTAACAAAAACCTCTTCTCTCTCTTTCTGTCTGTGTTTTTTTATCTTCTGCCAAAACCTGCTCCTTTTATAGCTTCTCCTCTCTCCACCCTCTTTCTCCTCCTTTTCTCTTCTGGGTGCACCAGAAGGTCCAATCAGCATGCAGCCACACGTGCATAAATCCTGGGGCTTCTGCCAAGCCCTGCAGCTGGTCTCCTCCAGACCTGTGCAGTGCCGCTTTAGCTCGTTCCCTCCCCCACTACACTTGGATAGGGGTCATGTACCACCTGCCAGGTGCTAAAGTATGCATACCACTGGTTGAAAAGCCCTGTCTTAGAGGTCTTTGATTGATTAATGCCTTGTTCAATGTAGAGGCTATACTGTATGTTGTTCATTGCCTTATCTGGTGCTGGCCCAGTTTTGATGTATCCTATTGTTTGCATCTCTTCCCCATGCCAGGCCACTGGAAAAGGACTTATCCTAAGCACACTGTTTTGAATTAAGACCCAAATTATGGGGCAGTCTGTTTGCCCTGAATTATCAGTTCATTCTTTCCATGAACTGCAAGAGTTTGATATTTGTACCCAAAAGGAGTTGTGGTTTCCAGTGTCTGGGCCCTCTTTTCCAGACCACAGTGGTTACTGAGTCTTTGGACTGTGCCTATCCAACTAAGATCATTCAGCTTCTGGAACTATCATTGTCTTTCAAAACCAACTTCCCTTCCCCGTTCTGGATGCAGAAGGATCATATCAAACTGACTTTTGTCTCTATAATTGTTAGACTTATTCATGGGAGGGGATTGGCGTTTTAGAAGAATGTGCACAATTAGATCCTTCTGACTCATATAGACCATTACTGAATGACAATGGATGAAGGAACAGAACAGAACAGAACAGAACAGAATAGAATAAAATCTGGAAGGGGCCTTGTAGGTCTTCTAGTCCAGCCCCCTGCTCAAGCAGGAGATCCTATACCATTTCTGACAAGTGGCTGTCCAGTCTCTTCTTAAAAACCTCCAGTGATGAAACACCCACAACTTTTGAAGGCAAGCTGTACCACTGATTAATTGTTCTCACTGGTTAGGAAGTTTCTCCTTAATTCCAGGTTGCTTCTCTCCTTGATTAATTTCCGTCTATTGTTTCATGTCCTGCCCTCTGGTGCTTTGGAAAATAAGTTGACCCCCTCTTTCTTTGTAGCAGTTCCAAAAATACTGGAATACTGCTATCATGTTTTCCCTAGTCCTATTCCACCTCTCAGGGTGCGCCATGTCGAATTCCTCCAATTTTCCGACTTTTGCCATGGAGAGTCGCTTCTTGCTTGCGATGTCTTATGCTGCTGGTTTCTGTGCTGACCCTAGGATGGATCCTTAGGGTGTGGTGGTCTCCAGCATGGCTTGCTGGCAGACCGAGGGGGGGAACATAGTTCCTGCTAGACTCTGGTGCTGACCTCACCCCCTAGTGGCTTCAGGCTCTCTTGGTTAAGCAGCACATCCCATCCTCATCACCACTGTTATGTTCTTGGTTCAGTTAGGCATCGATGAGGCAGAGTGGTAAAACAGCAAACATGTTTATTGAGTAACAACAGAAGCAACCATAGTGGCTGCTGAACAGCTATATATACAGTTCACCTCTAGACAGCAACCAATAGATTTAAAGTAACCATTCCTGCCCAAAACATAGTTAACAACTTGGAGACAGGCAGTCTGGGTTGCAGCAACAAGAACCGTTAAGCAGTCATTCACTTAAATACAGCAATTAAGGTCACTACATTGTGCAACTGATTGCAGCAATTAAGGCCAATACATTACACAACATATAAATAACAAGAAAAAAAATCTAAGAAAACAGGTCCACTTAAGAAAGAACTTAGTTTTAAAGAGAGCATTTTCCAGGCCTCTGGAGCCCGGATCCAGCCACTTCTGCACCCCAAAATCACCACGAGGCCATGGATGCGAGCTCCAGAGGCTTGGAAAATGCTTCTGCTGCCAAGATCGGCCAGAGGGGGGAGCAAAATCACTCTGCAGCCCTACATCCAGGCAGCAGAAGCATTTTCCAGGCCTCTGGAGCTCACATCCATGGCCTCGTGGCAATTTTGGGGCACATAAGCAGCCCGATCCACACTCCGGAGGTCTCTTCAAACACTCTTTGAGAAAAGCATTGCCAACCTCTCTCCCTCCCCTCGTCTCTTCCTGGGCACAGAGAGAGGGAGGGAATGAAGGAAGAAAGGAGGGGAGGCAAACAGGAAGAAAGAAAGGGAAGGAAAGAAGGAAGGAGATGGGAATGAAAAGGAGGGAGTCAAGGAAGAAGGGGAGGAAGGAAGGAAGGAAGGAAGGAAGGAAGGAAGGAAGGAAGGAAGGAAGGAAGGAAGGAAGGAAGGAGATTGGAATAAGAGGGAGGGAGGGTCTGAGGGAAGTCCTGCCTTAGCACTTGGCCACCAGCAGCCCTGTTGCCCTTTTGCCATCCCCTGGTGGTCTCCCATTCTATTGCTGAGGATGCTTTGGTTACAAAGCCAGGTCTCCTTGCATGGAGAGGGAGTGGGCTTCTCTCTGACCCACACACTCCTGCACCCACCATGAGCAACCTGGCCAAGGAGAGTGAGCACAGAAGCAGTAGCCTTGAGGAGGAGGTAAATGCACTTGGGCACCCCCTCAGGGAAGTCCGGCTAGGGTAGACAGGACTGTCGGGTCCTGGTGCCATGGTAGCTCAAGGGTCGGGCTGGGCGCTTGACCTCCACTGCCCAGGGCTCCAAGCAGTCTGTGCCACTGTCCAGGGGCCCCCTGCATGGCCTGAGGCTCAGTGAGGCTCCTCTAGTGGATCATGCCCCAGCACTCACCTTGGTCCCACCCCACTCCACCAGAGATCCTCAGATCTGCCCCAGTCCTGCCCAGGCCCACACAAGTGCTCCTGACATGAGTGACATTGAGCTGGCCATGCTCACCCAGTAGGCCATGGCCATGCTGGCCACACTCACCAAGTAGGCCATGCCCACCCAGTGGGTCACGCCCATCTGACACCTGACGATAAATAAGTGGGGTTTGGGTTGCAGTTTGGGCACTTAATCTCTAAAAAGTTTAAAATCACTGGTATAGATTCTCCTGCTTGAGCTGGGGGCTGGTGTCAGGGCCCACTTCAAAACCTAATCCTAAGAAAGCAGAACTCATAGTTTCTTCCAAAAGGAACCTTTATTAGAAGCTGATAGCAGGCATAATAGACAGGATCTGAGGGTTTCCTGCTTAGATCAATAGGTTAAAAGCAGGGCTTTTTTTCTCATAGAACACTCAGAACGGAGTTCCGGCACCTTTTTTGGATGGAACCTTGTAGGGTAGGCAAGGCAGGTTGTATGACATGTGTGAGTTCTGGCACCTTTTTCTTTTACAAAAAAAGCACTGGTTAAAAATGTCCCAAGCAAACCCCACCCCAATAGTTCATCCAGTCAGTTTTAATGGGCCAATCCACAGGTGTTAAGTCCATTGCAGGAGAGAGATGATAACACCAACTGTCTCAGGGTTGCAGCGATGTTTTGTCAGGTCTTCGCACCTTCGCTTCCGAAAGTGAGATAAACCAGTTTCCGGAGGCACATTCCTTTCTCCTCCCTCCTTTCAAGTTGACATCCAGGGGGAAGATAATTCAAAGAGCGTTTATGTGGAAACAGCAAAAGTGTTACAGTGTAGTGATAGAGGAAAACAAAGAAATAGCCTGCAGCATTCCCCCCTCCCCTCCAGGAGCATGGCAGAACCCAGAAGTGTAGAAAGGTTAGAGTTAGAATTAACATTACAAAGAACCCCCTTAGTATTTGCATTCTGACATCCTGCCTCTCTTTAAAAAAAGAAAGATTCACCTGCAGAGAAATAGAGACAAATACATAATCTGGTTTGTTCAGGAATTCAGTGTGAAATTTCTTAAGCAGTTTAGGGGCTTTGATGTGGCGTTTGTGAACCCACTCATTTGAGTAGAGCCATAGTATTTCCTGGAGTCTAGGATATCTTTAATTTCAAAATATTGTTCTCCTTCTGCCATAATGGGAGAAGTGGGTGGAACAACAGCTAGCCTTAATGGTGACTATTGCTTGCATTTTAAAAGGCTGCAGTGAAAAATTGGGTGGATTTGCCTGAGGGATTCCACTGTGACTGGGTTTATAATTCTAACAATGGAAAATGGTCCTACAAATCTGGGTACCAGCTTCTTGGATGGTTGTAGGGGTTTTAGGCATTTGGTGGATAGGTAAACCTTTCCCCCTATAGTAAAAGGTTTTGGCTCGATCCTCTTTTCATCCACTTGAATTTTATATGCTTCCCTAACCTCATCTAAGGCTTTCCTGACAACTGGCCAGGTGTTCTTTAATTGTGCAATCCTCTCCTTTAACAAAGGGATGGCAGATTCTGCAGGGGAAAATTCTGGCATTGGGGTTAAAACTTTGTCCTGTGGCTACTTGGAACAGAGTGTAGCCCATGCTGGAGTGAATGGCATTATTGTAGGTGACTTTGGTGAATGGAAGTAGGTTGGTTCAGTTGTTCTGCTAGTAAGTTAATAAAGCATCTTAAATATTGTTCTAGTACTGAATTCGATCGTTCAGTCCCACCATTTGCTTGCGGATGTTGACTAGATGACAGCCCCTGTGTGGTCCCTAATAAAGCCAGGAATTCTTTCCCGAACTCTGATGTGAATTGCACTCCTCTATCAGATACTGTATAATGTGCTGTGTGGCTCCATGCAATCGATATTTATTTATTTATTTATTGATGGGATTTATATCCCGCCCTATCTACCGAAGGACTCAGGGCGGCTAACAACAAAAACATATAATAAGTACAGAAATCAAGATAAAAATAAAATTGAGAACATCTGTGCAATAAATTAAAATTAGAGAATTTTAAAAAAATAAATTAAAAATTCTAAATATAAATTAATTAAAATGCCTGTCAGTCCAGGTCAGCCTGGTGGAACAGGAGTGTTTTGAGGCCGTGGCGAAAGGTTTGGAGGTTTTGGGCCATCCAAAGCTCAGGGGGGGAGCTGATTCCATAGGGCTGGCGCTCCCACAGAGAAGGCCCTCCCCCTGGGGGTCGCCAACCGACATTGCCTAGCTGACGGTACCCTGAGGAGGCCTTCTCTGTGTGAGCGTACTGGACGATGGGAATTTGTTCCTGGCAGCAGATGGTCCTGCAAGTATCCCGGACCTAAGCCATGTAGGGCTTTAAAGGTAAGTACCAGCACCTTAAATCTCACCCGGAGGGCAACTGGTAGCCAATGCAGCTTACGCAGGAGGGGTGTAATATGGGAGTATCGGGGAGCTCCCATCACAACCCGTGCAGCTGCATTCTGCACCAGCTGAAGCCTCCGGGTGGTCTTCAAGGGCAGCCCCATGTAGAGAGCATTACAGTAATCAATACGGGATATATGTGTTGAACAAACAGTTTCACAAGTGTTTTTGCTATAGGGATCTTTTAGCAGGGGATAAAATGCACTTGTTTGGAAAATAGGTCTGTTATGACCCAAATGACTGTGTTTCCGTTGCTATCTGGTAGTTCCACTATAAAGTCCATAGAGGTCTCTTTCCAAGGTGCCAGGGGGGTTGCTATCAGCTGTAGTAACCTAGGTGACTTCCCTTGTAATCTTTTCGCTGAAGCATTAATTGGGCAGCTAGCTACATAGCTTTCAATGTCCTTCTTTATTGATGGCCATTAGAATTGCCTTTTAACCAGATGTAGTGTTTTCATAAACCCAAAATGGCCTGCAGATTTTGAATCATGGCAAAGTTGCATGACTTTTAGGTATGTATAACTTCTCTCCCACCCAGGGTAGACCATCTGTGATAGCGCACAGGTTTTTGTGGCTTAGGAACCATTCATTGGTTTCTAGTGCTTTTCTAAATTCAATTCCTGCCTGGCTCGCTAATGGATTTTGGAGTTTATTTATTTATTTGATTTATATACCGCCCTTCCCCTGAAGGACTCAGGGCGGTGTACAGGGCAATAAAAATAAGAATACAGGATACAAGATTTAAAGTTAAATGATTGTGCCCAATGTAGTAGGTTAGTTAAAATAATGTTAAAACCCAAACCCATCAGGCCAGGCCGGCTTGTTCGAATAGATAAGTTTTTAGATCACACCGGAAGGAGCGAAGATCGGGGGCCATCCGGAGTTCAGCCAGT
The DNA here is from genome assembly GCF_947247035.1 of Vipera ursinii. NCBI lineage: Eukaryota > Metazoa > Chordata > Lepidosauria > Squamata > Viperidae > Vipera > Vipera ursinii. The sequence goes on from NC_139513.1 coordinate 179,254,646, forward strand.
AAGCGGTTCCAAAGGATTGGTGCACCCACCGAGAATGCTCTCCCCCTGGGGGTCACCAGCCGACATTCACTGACCGGTGGTACCCTGAGGAGGCCCTCTCTGTGGGAACGTACAGGACGGAGGGAAGTTGACGCCGGCAGTAGGTGCTCCCGTAGGTAATCCGGACCCATGCCATGTAGGGCTTTGTATGTCATCACCAGCACCTTGAATTTCACCCGGAAGGCAACTGGAAGCCAGTGCAGCTCACGGAGCAGAGGTGTAATATGGGAGTATCGGGAGACCCCCCAAAAGAACTCGTGCAGCTGTATTCTGTACCAGCTGAAGCTTCTGAGTGGTTCTCAAGGGCAGCCCCATGTAAAGAGCATTGCAGTAGTCTAGACGAGAGGTCACAAGTGCATGAGTGACTGTACGCAAGGCATCCAGGTCCAGATAGGGTCGCAACTGGCGCACCAGACGAACCTGGGCGAAGGCCCCTCTAGTCACAGCTCCTATATGATCTTCTAAGGAGAGCTGTGAATCTTAAGAGGACACCCAAATTGCGAGCCTTATCTACGGGGGGTAATAACTCACCCCCAAAATTAGTTTAGCTTGTGCTCAGGTAGTTACTCATGTTGCCTGTTGTGTTTCCAGCATGAGTGGCTTTGTTACACTAGCCTGAGTGCTATTATATAGTGGCATTCTGGATAATGCATCTACCAGGAAGTTTCCCCCCCCCTGGCAGGTGTTTCAGTATGAAATTGAAACAGTGGAAGTGTTGTGACCACCATGCTTGCTTAGAAGTAAGTTTCTTGGGTGTTTTTAGTGCTTTCAGGTTCTTGTGATTGTGAATTTTGTACCCCTCCAAAATGTGCCACCAGGTGAGGAGAGCCCATCGCACTGTGTACACCTCCTTTTCCGAGACTGCCCACCTCTGCTAAGTTTCTGTGAGTTTTTTCAATGAATATGCACAGGGCTGTAATGCCCCTTCTTGTTCTCTTGCAACAGTACAGCCCCCACTTCTACATCACTGGTGTCTTCCTGAATTGCAAAAGGCTTCTTGGTGTTGGGGTGCCTTAATTCTTTTTTCCTTACATACATACTGTATGTTAATTTTTCAACCAGCGTGCAGTCTGGGTTCAAAAACGTTAATACATAGGGGCTTCCGGATGACAAGGCGACGCCGGAGGCAGCCATTTCTTGGCTGTCAGCCTCACAGCTCCGTAGAGCTGCCGAAAACAGCGTCGATCAGCTGTTCAGCGGCTTGGAAGCCCCCACCTCGGGAGAAGAGGAGGGGGTGAGCGTCCAGGTAGGGGTAGAGCTCTCCGGGGCCGCCAGAACTTAGAGTTTTGGTGGCGGAAGGATTGAGCCCCCCCGAAGCCTGGGCATGCTCCGGACTGCAAGGCGTCTCTGCTCCGGGTTTTTTGGAGCAGAACAAGGTGTTCGCAACCATCCCTGCTAGCAAGGAAGAGCTTATGAGAAAGAGGACGCAGGCAGAGCGATGCAGGAGATTTTGGTGAAGATGATGTTTTGATCTTTAACTCAATGGACTTTGCTGAATCTGCATGTGAAAGTGAGTGAGGGTGAAAATGGCGACTATATCTTCTAAAGTTCCTGCCCTGAGGCAGCAGTCTTCGGCGAAAACTTTATTGTCCTCTGCATCTGAATCTGTATCAGCTTTTACAGTAAAAGATTTGCAGAGTTTGCTCCAAGAAACTATGGAAAAGCAAATGCAACAATTTGTTGAGATAATGGAGAAAAAGTTGGAGGAGAAGTTTACAGAGAAATTAGCAGAAATGAGAGCAGACATCACATCTGCAACGTTAAATCTGGCTAAAAGTATTGAGATTTTGGATGAAAATGTGGAAGATCTTGTTCAAAATGATACTAGAATGGAAGCCAAAATGACAGAAACTGAAAATATGATAGCGGAAATGGATTATGATTTGATTTCGACACAGTATTTTCAGATGGAGCTTGCTTTGAGAATCAGAGGCCTAAAAGAAAATCCTAAGGAAAATTTGACGAAAATGGTTTCTGAGGTTTTGGAAGGGGTGTTGGAGAGACCAGCAGATGAAATAATGGAAGATATAGATAAAATCTTCCGTGTTAATTTGTGGATTGCAAGACAAAGGAAATTACCCAGAGATGTGGTGGTTTATTTCACAAAGAGAAAGATTAGAAATGAAGTTATCCAGGCCTCCTATAATATTGATTTTGTAATGGATGAGCAAAAAGTTTTGATTTTAAAAGAGATTCCTGCAAGAATTTTAAGAAAAAGGAAGGAATTTGTCTTTTTGACACAAGAATTGAGACGACGTGATATTAAGTTTAGATGGCAAATACCAGAGGGTATGGTAGTGACTCATGAAGGTACGAGGCATTGTCTTACCACGGTGGTTCAGGCACGTGACTTTTTGTGAGGTTTTCTCACGATGAATCGTTAAAGGAGCTTCCAAGCAAAGGCATCACGCAGAGATGCAATCATGTTAGCTTTATTCATGATAGATCAAAGAGAAAGAAGTACTTGGCATGAAAGCATTCATGCCTGCATGTAAGAGAGAAATAAAATAAAACAAAACAAGCTAGTATTACATGACTAAAATAGAGGTTAGGAGTAGAGATAGAACTGGAACAAAGAAGAGAATCAGAGAACTGGAGAACAAAGAGCAGCCCCTCGTGCAGAGGTATTTATGGGGGGTCTTGGCCCCTCCTCGACCATAAAACACTCTCACCAATGGGGCTGTGGGTCCGAGACCCTTGGCTCATCAGTGGAAGCAAATAAACCTCTTTGCCTCCATCTGATGACCCTTTTGGGGAACTGCCAATGGCTGGCACTAAACATCTAACAATTCCCCTTCTTGCCAGCCAATGACAGGGACCAGTGAATGTATGTAAGGGGCGAGCAGGTGTCATAGACATGTATGAAAACATTCAGAAGGCCAAACACAAACGCTTACACAGAAGGTTGTGCCGGTCAATGGGAACAGGTTTGGTAAACAGATCAGCTATCTGGTCAGCTGTATTACAGTGCTCAACATGTATAAAACCCTTTTTGGTAAGCTGCCTGACATTTTTGTAGCGTATGTCTATATGGCGAGATCTAGATCCTACTGCATAAGCCTCCGAGATTGCAATGGCAGCTGTGTTGTCCTCTAGAATTTGGATGGGCAGAGGGGGAGATGCCCAGATGCTTGTTATCAGCTCATTGAACCAAGTCAAATCATTGGCCGTGTCTGACAGGCTGGCATATTCAGCCTCGGCCGTGGAGCAAGAAATAAATTTTTGCTGCCTAACATTCCAATGTACTGGGCAGCCATTTAGCAATATGAGGAAACCGGAAGTGCTCCGTCTAGTTTTGGTGTCGCCAGCCCAGTCTGCATCTGAGTAAGCGGAGAGCTGGGCCGTCTTCCCCTTCTCTGGTTCTAGCATAAGGAGGGCATCAGCTGTGCCCTTTAGGTATCTAAGCACCCTTTTAACAGCAGTCCAGTGGAATTGCTTTGGGTGTTCCACATGCCTGGACAATAGATTCACAGCTAAAGCTATGTCAGGTCTGCTCCAATTGCTGATGTATAGCAAGGAGCCAATCACAGATCTGTAAAGCGTGTTATCTGTGAACTCAGGACCGTCCTTATGGGTGTGGTTGTAAAAATCGGTTTGCATTGGGCTATGCGTAGGATTAGATTCTGTCATTTTGCATTTGGCCAGTAATTCCTCTATCTTTTCTTTTTGAGATAGAGCGAACCCCCCTTTAGTGGCCAAAATATGCACACCCAAGTACTTGTCAACCCGCCCCAAAGACTTCAGAGTAAATTTTTCTTCCAGGGCCTTGGCAAATTCATCACACCCTTTCTTGTTTGGCCCTACATATAATCCACATAAACTAACACCCGTTCTGTGGTACCCTTGGAATTGCGTGTGAAAACACATTGATCTGCATTAGATGTATGGAAACCAACTCTTTCTAAACTCTTTCTAAGACAGTCATACCATAATTTCCCTGACTGCTTAAGACCATATAACCCTTTGTGAAGCAACCATGTATCTCCCCCTTCTTGCTGGTAGCCAGGTGGGGCCCTCACGTAGATCTGCCGGTCCAAGTTGGCGTGGAGGTAAGCCGTCTGGATGTCGAATTGGAAGACTTCTTCTCCCAGAGCGGCTGCAGTCACGAGGGCGGCCTTGATGCTCTCTGCCCGGACGGTTGGAGAGTAAGTCTCCGAGTAGTCTTCCATATAACGCTGAGCGAAGCCCTGGGCTACCAAACGGGCCTTATACAGGTAGAGGCCATTGGCAAGTGGTTTTGCCTTGTAAACCCACCTTGTGCCAATGACTTTCCTCTCCTTTGGAGGTTGCTGGGGGGTGAAGACCTTAAGTTGTTTCAGGCTCTGCATTTCCTTCTCCATCGCGAGCTGCCATTTCTCTTGCTCTTCGATGGGCAGCTCCTGGATGTCAGAGAAGGATTTTGGGGTGACCACAACGCTGTTGACAGACGCTATGTGGCCAATGTCAATTCTCTTTGGCGGGACCCCCTTGTTGGACCGCTTTGACCTCCTTACCTTCTGCCACTCACCGCTCTTTTCTTCCGCGGGTCTCTGAGGTGTCACTGGGGGTGAAGACGGCGTGTCTTCCTCCGTGGGACTGGACGCATCTTCATCTTGTTCCTCATTTTCGTCGGTGGCAGGGTACGAGGTCGCCTCTGGTGATGTCGCGGTCGGTGTGTCCTTGCTGGGTCAGTTGGCATATGGGCTCAGATCATTTGAGTGGATCTGGGTCCAATTAGAGTCCTCTTCGAAAGAGGCAGATTGGGAAGTCACAGGCCTGCCCCCTTCTCCCAGGAAACGATAGGCCTTGGAGCCAGGAGCATAGCCCAAGAACCTTAGTCTCTGAGAAACAGGTTTCCCCTTCTTCCGCAGCTGCTTGGGGATATGCACCCATGCATAGGTACCAAACACACGCAAATGTGCCAGATTTGGTTTCCTACCGTGAACCAGGAAATATGGGGTCTGGTTCACAACACTGCTCCAGGTGCGGTTTAAAGTGTAATTGGCATAATGAATTGCCTCCCCCCAGTATGATTCTGCGACACCCGCGTCTGCAATCAGACTACGCATCATGGTTTGCAGGATTCCATTCCTTTTCTCAGCTACACCATTTTGCGACGGGGTGAACGGTGCAGTTAGGAAATGGCAGATGCCCTTATGCCTTACCCAGTCCTGGAACTTCTGAGACATGAACTCAGCCCCACGATCGCTCTGCAATTGTGCGATCTTGGTCTTGTACTGGGTCTCTATGAAGTTGTACAGCGACTTTATGGCGTCAAAGGCTTCAGATTTCTCTGTGAGAGTATACACGTGACCGTAACGTGAAAAATCATCAACGGCAGTGAGAAAATACCTTTTCTTTCCTAGGGATGGTGTAAAAGGCCCAACCAAATCAACATGTACTAGTTGGTAAGGGTATTGGGTCTTACGGGATGACACCTTTGAGGTAGGAGCAGCCTTCCTCTTTGTTTTCTTGCAAATGGCACAGTCCAGAAACACGTCACAGTCCTTGAGCTGGACTCCCTCAGCAAACTCTCCCATCTTTTTAACTACAGGGAAGCTTGCATGTCCTAGCCTTCTGTGCATGAGGTGGACGCACTTATTGTGCATTGGCTTTCCCATGGACACTCTCTTGGCTCTTGTTGCTTTGAGTGGTGGTGTAGGTGCCTGCTGAGATTCAGGCTCCTTGCCCACACTGCCCTTGGAAAGCCTTGGGGCAGGTTGTGCTGCCTTGGGAGAAAAATATGGCAAGCCATTTATTATTGTAATATTTCCAATGACCTTCTGGTCTCGGGTGACATGACCTCCCCCCTTGCGAAATAGGACTTCCACTTTGTCATCGTCACACAATTTGGTGATGCTCAAAAGGTTGTTGGCTATAGAAGGCGCGTGCAAGACACCCTCTACTTTTCCAAGTCCAGGTAGAGAAACAAACCCCTCCCCAACAACTGAGGCAGTATCACCGTTTGCAACCTTGACAGATGAGGTAATTTTCTTTAACCTTTTAAAACCTTGACTCATATTAGTAATGTGAGAAGAAGCTCCAGAGTCCAGTAACCATAAGTCAGTGGAGCTATCAGCCTTTGTTGTGGGGGTGAGGGAACAAGTATGCAGTGAATGTCCCTTGCCCCTGCCACGCCCCCTTCCTTGCCCCTTCCCTCTTACTTGATTGGGACCACGTTTAGGGGCTTGATGTTGATGGGGGCAGTCTTTCTTGAGGTGCTCCTCAGAGCCACAGATGAAACATTTAAGCAGAGCATTAATTTGCTCTGAGTTGTGGCGCCCCCTTCTGGCTTGCTGAGTGGTGACTCTAGCGTATTCTCCAGCATTTCTCCTTCTCCGATCTTCTTCAATTAGTCTCCCTGTGAGGTAGGACAGATTTATGTCTTCCCTCTTGACCGCTTCGAGTGAAACAATGAAATTGCTCCAACTCCTGTCTAGAGAAGTAAAAATTATAGAGAGCATGCTGACATCAGACACAGGAAAATTTCTGGAAATCAATTCTGCCCTGAGTGCCTTTAATTTTGCAAGATGTTCAGGCATGCTGGCACCAAATTTCAGTTTGATTGTATAAAGCTCAGTTGTATATCTGGTGATGGAACCAATGGTATCGCTGTTGAATAATTTGAATAACAGTTCCCAGACCTGAGCAGCTCTGAGACCAGCTGGGATGCTAGGGAACAAGTTATTATCCAGGGAACTGAGTAGAGCAGAATAAGCCTGCAAGTGTAGCAGCTCTTCTTGACGTCCCCATGGAGGAGGGGGTGGTTTTCGAACCATTTGTAGAATCCCATGCTTTAAGAGATATAGCTGTATATCTTTACTCCAACTGCTATAATTTTCTCCTGCTATTTGCAGTTTTTTAAAATCACTAGGAAGGTCTGTGACCAGGAACTCAGACCCATATTTAAAGAATTCTGAGATGGGCATTGATGTAAAAGGAAGCGGAAAAACACTTACTCCTGAAGCCGTTTCTGCAGTGAAATGGGACACTCTTTTTTCTTGTTGCTTATTTAGCAATTCCATATGGGCGTGCCCGGAGACCATGTGATCAGGGGGAGGGCGTTGTTCAGGGTTTCTCCCTTCTTCCCATGAGGCATTGGGGGGGCGGAGCCCAGATTTACCAGCCCGGGGTTGTTTGAATGGATCCTCCCGAGAATTAAAACCACATGGATTTTTATCAATGCCTGTTTTGCCCTGAGGAGCCCATTGCTGGTCCTGAAGACCTGAAGAGAAGGTGGGAGGCCGCAGGGGTTGATTGTTGGGAGGCTGCAGGCTGGATTCCCCCCGGCAGTTGGGCTCTGGGGAGAAGATGGGAGGCCTTGGAGGGGGGGTGGGCACCCCCGATGTCTGTTTGGCCGCTGTCTTGCTAGCCTCTAAGGCAGTGGCCAGAGCTTGCATGGCTGTCTGGAGAGCCGTTGTAACAGTTTTGGCTGGGCAGACATCATTGCTGTCATAGCATTTTACAGACCACATGGGCGGAGCCATCTTGTTTCCGCTTGCCCCCGGAAGCTGTAGCTCTCAGCTGGGAGGGGGGGTTCCCGCCAAAAGCCCTGGGGTCCCGGGGTCACTAAGGGTGGCAGGCGCCATATTTGGGAGCCTCGTGGTCCCTTCGGTTTCCTGGGCTGCCTTCCCCCTCCCTTTCCCCTGCATTGCAAGGATCTCTTTAAGCAGCTCTTCACGTTCCTGTGCAGTCAGTTTACTCACACGGCGTTTGGTCTCAGCCAGGTCCGTCTCTGCAGCATCTGAGCAGCCTTGGACAGTTTGCAAACCTTGTATGCTCTCCTCTGTGGCGTTCAGTTGTAGAGAGGCATGTGAATGGGTCCCAGATGCTCTGCTGGATCCTCTGACGGGATGAAGGTAATTTGCGCTTTCATCTGCAGCTGAGGTTGCCTCAGGAACTGAAGTCTTGGATGTAGGCAGGGAGGCTGTCTTCGATCGATGACTTCTGGTAACGATCTGGGATCTCCGGCCATCCATTTCAGTTTCAAATTTTCTGCAAGCTTGGAAGCTTTCCTTTAAACCATCCTCTCTGCTACCAACTTGTGAGGTTTTCTCACGATGAATCGTTAAAGGAGCTTCCAAGCAAAGGCATCACGCAGAGATGCAATCATGTTAGCTTTATTCATGATAGATCAAAGAGAAAGAAGTACTTGGCATGAAAGCATTCATGCCTGCATGTAAGAGAGAAATAAAATAAAATAAAACAAGCTAGTATTACATGACTAAAATAGAGGTTAGGAGTAGAGATAGAACTGAAACAAAGAAGAGAATCAGAGAACTGGAGAACAAAGAGCAGCTCCTCGTGCAGAGGTATTTATGGGGGGTCTTGGCCCCTCCTCGACCATAAAACACTCTCACCAATGGGGCTGTGGGTCCGAGACCCTTGGCTCATCAGTGGAAGCAAATAAACCTCTTTGCCTCCATCTGATGACCCTTTTGGGGAACTGCCAATGGCTGGCACTAAACATCTAACACTTTTACAGTAATGTTTTAAAAGCAGTCCCCATATCGTCTTTGGAGTCTACAAAGAAAAAAGGTGACAGAGAGCCTCAACGTTCCAGAGAGAATCCACAAGATGTTGAAGGGTTAACGCAGACAGATGTGAAAGTTACAGGTGTGGGTCAAATTTCATCACCACGGGAGAAGGCCAGAAATTGGAAGAGGTGTGCTGTTTCTGGAAGAATGAAGCAAACCTGAGGATTTAGTTGCATAATTGCAAGAGATAATAATGTAATAAGGATGCTAGAAGGATTAAGTATGTGGGGATTCATTTTTCACCCTTATAAAATAATTATATAATATTTTGTGTTGTTTTAGTTTGAAGATGATTATGAAAATTTGGTAATTGGGAAGATTTGTAGTAGTGTTTATTGATATTCTGTAGGTTATGTTTTGTTATTTGGATGGAAAGTTTTAAGCCTGGAAGGTAGTGTATGGTATTTTAAGTTGTATAATATATTAGGAGAAGGAAAGGTTGTATTAATTTGGTTTTAGTATGTTAAAGTCTAGTTGGATAGAAGAATAGTTTTATAAAGCTGATATAAATTGTTTTATGTGTGATTGAAATTAATTTGTAATACCTCTATGGGCAATATTGGAGTAGGTAATAGAATATAAGAGTATAAGAATGATGTGATTATATAAAAAAAATTAAGTTTGGAAGTAATCTATGGTATTTTAATTTGTATAATATATTAGGATAATATGAATTTAAGGTATTATTTTGTATTTGAATAATCATTGATATGATATATATATGTATGTATGGAATTTACCTATATGAGTTAAAGTTTGATAGTTTGAATAGCTTAGGATTGTTTGCGTAAGTTAGATCATGATTGTTTGTTTGTATTTTTATACCCTGTGTTTTGGTATTAGATTGGAAAGTATTATTTTGTATTTGTATAATTATTGATATGATATATACATATATGTTTGGAGTTTTCTTATATGAGTTAAAGTTCGGTAGTTTAAATAGTTTAGGATTGTTTGCGTAAGTTAGATTATGATTGTATTTTTATACCCTGTATTTTGCTCTGGGAAGCCGGGGGGGGGAGGGGAAAGGGAGGGAGGGGTTGGGGAGGGTGGGGGAGGGGGAAGAGGGTGGGGGGGAGGGGGTTGGGAGGGTTTTTTTTTCTTTTTTGGTTTGCTAAAGATAAAATGTATTGTAAAACTTTTGAATAAAAAAAACGCTAATACATAATCAAATCCTAATCTTTGGTTCTTTCCTCTAGCCATTTGTAGAATAACTCCCAGCTTTGGTAGTATTTTCAGTTTTTTCAGCCTCTCGAATGCAGCTTGGCATTCTACTGTCCATTTTAACGGCTGGCTTGGCTTGAGTTTTCCCTCCCCTCTGGTTTTCAGTAAATTCGTGATTGGTAAGGCTATTTTGGCAAAGGAGGGAATGAATTGCCAATAAAAGTTGGCGAATCCCAGGAAGCTGTGTAATTGCTCCGTAGTGCAGGGCGGCACCCATTCTAGCACTGCTTGGACTTTCTCGGGATCCATTTTTATGCCCTCTGGGGATATGCGGTAACCCAGATAATCTATTTTATCCTTATGAAACTCACACTTAGAAAGGTTTGCATAGAGGTGAGCTACCCATAGTTTGTTTAGGACTGCTGTGACCAATATGACATGTTTGTCCATGGTCTCCATGAATATAAGGATGTCATCCAGGTAAATGAGTACACCTTTGTACAGGTGTTCCCTTAGCACGTCATTTATCAGGTGCATGAATACAGTGGGAGCTCCCTGGAACCCAAAAGGTAGAACCCGGAATTGGTAACACCCCAAGGGGCAATTGAAGGCGGTTTTCCACTCATCCCCTTCCTTAATTCTGATTCGGTAGTAAGATTCCCTTAGGTCCAGTTTGGTGAAAATCTTCTCTTTTGAAACGTGGGATAACATGTCCTTCATGAGGGGGAGAGGGTATAGATTGCTTTTGCTTATTGCATTCAAAGCCCTATAATCCACGCAGAAGTTCCATCGTTCTTTTCTCAGAATAATACAGGGGCAGCCATTTTTGGCTTTGCCGGCTGAATAAAACACTTTTCAAAAATTTTGTCTATGAATTTTTGCATTTCTTTCAATTCTTGTGAGCTCATGGAGTACAATCTAGGCTTAGGAAGTTTTGTGCCTGGTCTGATTTCTAGCACAAAGTCTGTGGGCCAATGAGGCAGCAATTCATCGGACCTTTCCTCGCTGAATACTTCAGCCAGGTCTCTATACTCCTCTGGTATTTCAGGTAGTTCCTTTTCTCCCCCATTGCAGATTTCTCGTGCCGGGACTCCCCTTCTTGGGGGCTGGGCTGGTGCCTTGGCTGATTCCCCTTTTGGGAATCTAAGCTCTGCCATTCTCCAGTCCACCCATGGGTTCCACTTGGCTAGCCACACCATGCTCAGGATTATGGGACATTCCATGCCAGGGGTTACCAGGAATGTTATAGTCTCTATGTGGTCTCCCAGGGTGAGTTGAAGTGGTAGCATTGCTAGGGTGGTGGGCAACTGCCCCCCCTGCTATGGACCCATCTAATTGACCGAATGAGATCAGTTTCTTCAGCCTCCTCACCAGTATTCCTAGATTCCCCACTAACGTTGGGCTTATAAGGCAGCAGGTGCAACCAGAGTCAATTAATGCCGTGACTTCTACGGCTTTGGGAATGTTTGGGGCTAACAATGTTGCTGTCCTAGTAAGGGGTGCAATGGGTCCACTTACGAGGGGTTCATCCTTGGAGTTGTCATTGGATGAGTGGGATGCTCCTCCAGTGTGGGCCAGAGTTCCCTTTCCTTGTGGAGATGAGGTGAGGAAATTGATGGCCTCCGTGCCTTTCATGGCTGTCTCCTTTGGCTTTGCTGGTGGTTTTCTGGGTTTTGCAGCCAGGGTCTGGTCTGATTTTCCAGTCAGGGTGCAAAAGCGGCATTTGGCAGCGTGGTGCCCTTCTTTTCCACACTTGAAACACCTGGTGTTTCTTTTGGCAATTGATTGCTGCTTTGCTGGCTCGTGGGTTGGCTCCGATTACAACTTCATCCATGATCTCCCTCCTCTGCGTTGCCTCTTGGCCAGGTTGATCTTGGCTTCCTCAGCTAGGACGTATCATTCTTGAAGCCAATGAGGATCTCCCCAAGGGAGGCAGGCATCACAGAAGTCATAGTTTAGCTACTGCTAAGCTTGTAAGCCGCCCTGAGTCTTCGGAGAAGGGTGGGATATAAATGGAATTAAAATAAAATAAATAAATAAAATAGTTTAATCCATCTTTGAAGTGGCTGAGTAGGATGTCCTCTGGCAAGTTCAGTTTGCTGGCCAGTGTTCAGAATTCTTGGGTGCATTCCACCACTGGTCGCCTGCCTTATTTCACCATGTTTATCCTTTCCTGGGCTTTTCGGTCGGCCAAAGGGTCTTCAAAACAGCACCTGATTTTGATTTCAATTGATTGAAATTCATTAACTCTGGGACATCAGAATCATGGAGGTCTACAACCCAGTCCACTGTGATGCCATCCAGGACAGCTTACATGATGCAAATTCTGCCTCAGTCGGTTGGGATGTCCCGGCTGTACTCCTCCATATAGTTTAGCACCTGGGTTAAGAAGAATCCCACGGAACTTCACATCTAATGGAGGGAACTTCTGGATGGATCGGTAGTGCGTTTTCCATTTGTGTCATTTCCCTTCTCTGTCTGTTATTTCCATGTGACAGGGAGTGGCTACAGCAGTGGCAACCATGGCAGTTACAATGGCTCCGTTGGATGGGTCTGGAACCTTGTGTTCAGCTTCCCCTTTGTTGGCTCTCCTGCTGGATCCCAGGTGGATGGTACCTCAATACAGTTCAGCTTTCTCCTCCTCCATGGAGTCAAGGGCCATTTTCATTATGCCGATTGCCTGTTCCACCAATCGGCTGGAGTGCCCCTGGCGATCCTCCTTGTTGTCGCTGAGATGGAGAGACCTTTCCATCTCCACCTTCCAGCCTGGCTAATGGCTGCCTTGTCTGAGCATCATCTTTCTGGCATTCTTCTCCCAGTTGTCCTTCCTTCCAATGCCCATCAACCACCTAGGCTTATGGTGGCATTCTGTCACCACTTCCTCTTCCGAAGAGCTTGAGGATCCAGAGCTGGAGTGTTTCCAAAGGTCTGCTCTGCAGGAGGCTCTACCACCTCCACCCCCCATAGCAGGTTCCTCTCTCTCATTACATTGTCTGACATGATTTGCCAAGTCCCCCGGTAAGGGCTTTATATTACTTTATATTACTTTATATTACTGCAGATCCTGTCTAATGTCAGGGCCCACTTCGAAACCTCATCCTAAGAAAGCAGAACTCATGGAAGCAGTTTCTTCCAAAAAGAACTTTTATTAGGAGAAGCTGATAGCAGGCATAATAGACAGGATCTGAGGGTTTCCTGCTCAGATCAATAGTTTAAAAGTGTCCCAAGCAAACCCCACCCCAATAGTTCATCCAGTCAGTTCGAATGGGCCAATCCCCAGGTGTTAAGTCCGTTGTGAGAAACAGCTGATAATGCCAGGGTTGCAGCAATGTTTTGTCGAGTCTTCGCACCTTCCCTTCTGAAAGCGGAGATACACCAGTTACCAGAGGTGCATTCCTTTCTCCTCCCTCCTTTTAAGCTGACATCAAGGGGGAAGATATTTCAAAGAGCATTTATGCAGAAACATCAAAAGTGTTACAGTGTAGCGATAGAGGAAAACAAAGAAATAGCCCACAGCGTTTCCCCCCTCCCCTCCAGGAGCATGGCAGAACCCAGAAGTGTAGAAGAATTAGAATTAGAATTAAATAACTAGAAGACCTCCAAGGTTCCTTCCAGTTCTATTCTGATTGAATTCAGTATTCCAGGTGTGGTCTTACTAAGATTAAAGTAGTACTAATACTTCACGTGATTTTGATTCTGTGCCTCTGTTTATACAGTACAGCCAAGAATTATATTACCTTATTTGGCTATTGCTGAACACTATTGGTTCATATTTAAGTGATTGTCCACTAGGACTCCAAGGTCCATCTCACAGTTTCTGTTCTTGAGCCACATTTCACCTAATCTTTACTTGTACCTTTGTTTTTTCCTGCCTAAATGTAAAACTTTTAGGATCCTGAGCTTGTCTTCTGTGGTTTGGCTACTGCTTCCAGCTTAGTGTCATTTGCAGATTTGATGAGTTCCCTTTCTATTCCCTTATCTAAATCATTTATGAAGATATTGAAGATACTGGGTCTAAGATGGAACCTTGTGGTTCCCCACTTACTTCCCTCCATATAGATGTTGTACCATTAAAGACTACTTGTTGAGTATGGTTTGTCAATCAGTTACAAATCCATCTGGTGGTGATGTTCTCTATCCCAAATTTTTCTAGCTTACCAAGAGGTAGGCTGTGGTCTATTTCAGGGCTTTTCAACTAGTGGTACGGGTACCACCTGTGGTACATTGGCACCTGGCAGGTGGTATGCGACCATCCTAGAAAAGTGGTAGCGGGGGAGGGGAATGAGCTGAACCAGTGGCAGCACTGCACAAGCCTGAGTGATAGATGGCTGGAGCTGCAAGGCTGTCAGGGCTCAGTGAAAGCACCAGGATCAGCGCCAGGCTCCAGCTGGAGCTCAGTGCTGATCCTGGCGCTTCTGAGCCCAGAAGAACCACCAATCAGCTGGAATGTTGCAGCATTCCCAAGGTCTTGTGATTTACATTCAGATGCTTGGCAACTGATTCATATTTATGATGGTCACAGTGTCCTGGGTTGATGTGAAGTGACCAAAACCTGCTGCAACTACCCAGCAGACGGGGGGAATAAAAACCAAACACCCCCCCACACACACACCCCACCTCCAATGCCAATCCTCAACAGAAATGCTCATAACAATGAAAACCTCGAACAGGAGAAAGAGCGCCACTGGGTGGGCAGGCAGTTGTTTTGCTCGGCTGTGGCTCGGGGGGCACTTTTTTCAGTTCCATGGTAACTTTGAACAGTCACTAAGCGAACTGTTGTAAGTCGAGGACTACCTGTACTTCATCACTTTTTTCCTTTTTTTTTTTGACACCTTGCTAGGCGACTGGTGGTACTCGGATGTTGCCATATCCTAAAAGTAGTACAATGGGAGAAAAAGTTGAAAAGCCCTGGTCTATTTTGTCAAATGTATAACAAGAACAATTGTCTTTGGAATCCTTGGCATGGTTATCTTAAACAAAAACCTTCAAATGTGATCTCTTTTGATAACTATCAAGTAGTCTTGCTGTGGGCAGTTTCCATGTGAATTTTGTCTCATTTCAGGCCATGACACTACAGCAAGTGGCTTGTCCTGGATTCTATACAATCTTGCTCAAAACCCCAAGTATCAAGACCAATGCCGGGCAGAGATTCAGGATCTGCTGCAGGGGCGAGAAAGAAAAGAAATTGAATGGTAATGGGCTGTGGGCGGAAAGAAAGCAATCCAGAGGGTGGAACATCAAGGCAGATTCATATGTTACTTGAATGAGAAAGTGAACTAAGCCAGAGCTAGTGTCTTCCATAATGAAATCATAATGGTACATCATTAAGAGCATCTTCATATGCTGGCTGGGGTATTCTGGGAATAAGTCCACACAAGTTGCCAAGGTTGAGAAACCCTGGTCCAGAAGTTCATTAAATGATTGTATTTTGAGGATTATGCAAGTTGTTTGCTTAGAGAACCTATTGTTAAGGTGTCCTAGAAATTGTCTGCTTAGGGAATATTACATGTGTATGTTAAAATGCCAGTACCTTTTTGGCCAAACTGAACTAGAAATGGGGAAGATCAGAAAGATGCTCAGGAAGGGTTTCATTTTCAAGAGCAGACTGAGGACTTTAGACTGCCCAAATATAAACAGGACTCAACTGTAGCTGTCTCTAGATGGAAGCCATTTTGTAAGTCCATTAGTTGTCTGCACAGCAAAATTGCTGGCTGAGGTTCTGGAATATAAATTTTTAAAATTCCCATCTGCCTCTGTTTATTATGTTATTTAAGTTTTGCAGAGCTACCTGACTATTTTGTAGGAGACATTTGCCTTTTATAAACTTTATGAGTTTGCCTCTAGCTTTTCTTTGTGAGATTTTCTCTGTCCTTTCCCTTCATTAGGCCATGTTCTGAGGTAGAGTTCTCCTTTCGTCTGCTGGCTATTTATGGGACACAATTCAGGCAGATTTTTTGTCTTGGCAGGATTGTCAATTTTGTGTGATGGGCTCTCAGCAAATTTACTCTTTTAGAGAATCTACTTTGCTTTTAGCTACAGCCAACAAGTTGAAGATTGAAAGAATGGTCAGTGCTGCCAGAATACTTTATCTGGTTACAAAATCAAGTGCAGTCTGGCAGAAATCAAGCTGTACATATACAGTGGGTCTGGTTTGAACATCCAAAGCTAAATCACCATCAGAACATATTCCCTTTCTTTCCAAACAGTTCTGACAAGTTCCTGGCTTTCCACCTATAGTTTGATACTTTTGGCTGTAGCTCATCAAAACAGGCTCCTGATTTTTCTGGGTTTGACCAGGCAAAATGTGTAGGATAGTTCACAAGGAGTTTTGAGAGATAGCTAAAATGGTGGGTTTTGGCATCTACCAAAGCCAGCCTCTAGTCACAGCAATTTTATATAATTATTTCATATTTTCCATTATTCTTTATTCTTTACTAAGTAGCCACGATACAAATACTGTACTTTTTTCTTTCTGAAATCTGAAGAATGCCACTATTTGTAAGAAATCACTACACCGCTACAAAAATACGCAATACCAAGGATGAAAGCCCTTATGAATGGTTGGGGTGAATATTAGAGGAAAGAGAAATGACATTGCTATAGAATATACTACAAGCCACCCAACTGGGCAAAGAAAATAGATGAACATTTTGCTATTCAGTTAAATAAGGTATGCAGGAAACATACCACTGTAATAATGGGGTATATTAATTACCTAACATCACCTGGGAGATGCTTGGGAACTCTGAGAAATGAAATTATTAAAGCCCAGTGAGAAAGAAAAAAAGGAATGCAGGTAAAAATAAGTAAGAAAACCCTTTTCCACTTTAGATGAGTTGAAATTGCCAGGATCAGATGGTTTATATTCCAGAGTTCTGAAAAATCTTAAATTCTCCTGAATTTCACCTTAACCATATGTTCTCTAACTCTCTCCCAAAGATACTTTTTCAGGAGGCAACTGGACTTTCTTGTTTTTCTATGAAGACATTTCACTTCTCATCCAAGAAGTTTCTTCAGCTCTGACTGGATGGTGTGGAATGGAAGTGTTTATATTCCTTGCAGACAGCTGGCCATTTCTTTTAGAGAATCATTGAGGTCATTTGGAGGTTTATCCTCAGTGTAATGTATTGGGCCTTGTTTTACTAAGTGTACCATGTGGGTTTTGAATGCAGGAAGGTTGCTTAAGCAAGTAGCTGGCTAACAACTCCCAGCTCCTCAGACAACCCGTCTTCGGAGCTGCCATTGGCTGCTTCTAGGGAGGCAATAGGTTGCTTTAAACCTATTGGCCACCACCTCTAGGTGGTGGCCAATAAATAGCTGCATCACAGCCCTGTTTTCTCAGTTCAAGTTCCTGCCTGAACTCACTCGCCTCATCTCTTCATTCAAGCAAAGAACCCAATACACAACACTCAGGATCACCTGAGTAGGGCAAATGTGTTTGGAGCTTTCTTGGCTGCAGGATGTTTTCTGCCCTGTGTTCTTTCACTGTTGAAGACAGGTGCAGACTGTTGGGGCTTTTTCAGGAGGCAACTGGACTTTCTTCTTGTTTTTTTTTTTTTTTTTTGAAGAAGAAAAAGCACCTTTGGGACAACCATGACCTGGATGACTGAGAATTTCCATAGACATTTTTTTATTCACCTTTCCTGTTTTGTTTCCCTTGTTATGTTTGTTTCCCTTGTTATGCTTTTAAGATGTTCTTTTTAGGAATTCCTACTAAATGTGAATTCTTTTTCTCATTAGCTTCTCCTGCAATGGAATCTTTTTTATCATTGCTTATTTTTTTTTCCAAAAATACTTTGAAGTCTAAGATATGTATTCATTTATTCTCAGAGTTTCTTCAGCCCATTAATGGTGGGCAGGAAGAGATGCCTTGGTGGAGCAGTGGGCTAATGCCTCCTTAAGTAACAGCTGCCTGCAATTAGTGCAGGTTCGCATCCCACCAGGCTCAAGGTTGACTCAGCCTTCCATCCTTCCGAGGTAGGTAAAATGAGGACCCAGATTGTTGGGGGCAATTAAGCTGACTTTGTAATAATGCTGCTTGGGAGGGGTGTGAAAGCCCTAATAAGCAGGCATATACATAGAATGAAGGCTACTGCTAAGCTTGTAAGCCGCCCTGAGTCTTCAGAGAAGGGCGGGATATAAATGGAATTAAAATTAAAATTAAATTAAATTAAACCTTTCTAGAAAGACATGAATGGATTTCCCCTTTTTGCACATTTACCGTATTTTCCGGCGTATAAGACGACTTTTTAACCCATGAAAATCACCTCAAAAGTTGGGGGGTCGTCTTATACACCCAGTCGTCTTATACGCCGGAAAATCAGTGGGTGGCGTCTGGCAGGAGCCGGCAGGGCAGTCCTGCGCACGCGCGCACTCCCCGGCTGCTCCTTAGCAGCTGGGGAGTGCGCGCGTGTGCAGGACTGCCCTGCTGGCTCCCGCCCGACGCTCTTCCCTCTTGAGGCAGCATCGCTCCCTGGCTCCTAAGGAGTCCTCGGGGATGCTGCCTCAAGAGGGAATAGCATCGGACGGGAGCCGGCAGGGAAATCCTGCACGCTTTCATAAGGCGCGTTCCTTTCCAGCGGGCCCGTCGGACGGAGGTGGGATGCGGCTGCTTGGAGGAGGGTGCTTGGAGGAGGTTAGAGTAATCTGTTCGCTGCTTTCTCAGGCTTCCCTTTGGGGGACGCGTTGGAAGTCCCTGGCCTTGCCACCTGTGGGACTGCTCTGGAGGAGTGAAGGTCCAGGAAGCGGGTGGGAAGGGGGGCAGTTTCTTGCAGCTCCTGGCGAAATAGCCCCCTCTGATCTGGAGTGCATTTGTTTGCTTTCTTTAAGGACAGAGCCAATACCGAGGTTTTCTAAAAAAAATTTGCAGGGAGCGTCGCCTGGCTCTCGAGTTAGTGCCTCAGGCGCCGCGCTGGCCAATCCTTACCACTCCCCCGTTGGCGAGGGATGAGTTGTGCCTGGAGTTTGCACAGTTTCATCGTGCGCTGGCAAAAGGGCGGGATCTAAGTTTGGTTTGACCGGGGCTTCACCGCTGTTTCGCTTTTTTCTAGCACGATAGATGGACCGGCCACTTCTACTTTTTCCCCTCTCTCATCCTCCCCCTGCTGCCTCAAGAGGGAAGAGCCAGCTCCCGTCCGACGCTCTTCCCTCTTGAGGCAGCATCGCTCCCCGGCTCCTAAGGAGTCCTCGGGGATGCTGCCTCAAGAGGGAAGAGCGTCGGACGGGAGCCGGCAGGGAAGTCCTGCTCCCGTCCGATGCTGCGCTTCCGCCAGGTGGTGCTGGCTGAGACGAGCCAGCAGGCAGCCACCGTGAGCGCGGCACTGAGGGGCAACGGCAGGACGGCCAGCAGCCCCACATGCAGCAGCAGCCGCCGGCTCAGCAACAGGTCCGAGCGCAGGAGCCGCACCGCCAGGCTGCCCAGGAAAAGCAGCCACACCGAGAGGCTGCACGCCCAATCCAGCTCCATGAGGGGCAGGGCGGGAAGCCAGATGGGAAGAGGGACCGGGAGCCCGGGCCGAGCGTGCCTCGGCTGACGGTGAGAGGGAAGCGGCACATGAAAAAGAGGCTGTGGGCGGAGCTGTCCCGCCCTGCGCCGAATGGGAGAAGTTCAAGGCCTGGGGGGGAAACAGGAGGGGCGCCGGCCATGGCAGGGTGGCGGCTGCCCTCCAGTGCTGCCTGCCGCCTGGGAAACGCTGCACCTCGGGGGCCAGCAGAAGCACGGGAGCAGCGGGAGGGCCAGCGGGGCCAGTCGGGCCTTCGCCTCCTCTGCGACGGACAGGGAGGGCAGGGCATGTACGTATTTTTCGGCGTATAAGACAAAAAACCTTGAAAAACTTCTTAAAAGTAGGGGGTCGTCTTATACGCCGGGTCGTCTTATACGCCGGAAAATACGGTAAACTACATCAACTCTTTTACAGTACTCTAGCATTTCCCTGATGCTCCAGGAGCTCTGAAAGATTTCTTTACATGCTGGGGAACAAGTCCACACATCTTAAAGTAGCCAAGCTTGAGAAACCTTGGTTCAGAGGTTCATTAAATTATTGTATTGTTGAGGATTGTGCAAGTTGTTTGCTTAGAGTTAAAGAACATATGGTTAAGGTGAAATTTACGAGAATTTCAGATTTTTAGAACTCTGGGATATAAATCATCTGATCCTGGCAATTTCAACTCATCTAAAATGGAAACATGTTTTCTTACTAATTTTTTGCCTATTTTTACCTGCATTCCTTTTTTTCTTTCTCACTGGGCTTTAATAATTTCATCTGTCAGAGTTTCCCAAGCATCTCCCAGGTGATGTCAGGTAGTTAATGTACTCCATTATTACAGTGGTATATTTCCTGCACACCTTATTTAACTGAATAGCAAAATGTTCATCTATTTTCTTTGCCCAGTTGGGTGGCTTGTAATATAATGCCTATAGCAATGTCATTCCTCTTTCCTCTAATATTCACCCCAAACCATTCATAAGGGCTTTCATCTTCGGTATTGTGTATTTTTGTAAAGGTTTAGTGATTTCTTACATACATGCAACTGCCCATCCTCTTTGAGGGGGTCTGTTTCTTATGAACAGTTTATATTCTTTTAGCAGTCGGTTCCAATCAAGTCCACTTCCTTCTCATCTCTCTCTTCCTCATTGTCTGATTTGTTTTCTTGGGTTTGTGCTTGTGCTTTGGTCTTAAAGATTGGTAACTCTCCCCTTCCATTTTTAGTTTAAAGTCCTTCTGGTGAGCTGAGCCAGTTGTTTTCCAGTCCTTGAGAGGTGCAACCCATCTCTTGCCAGAAACTCTTCTGGTAGGCAATATAAAACATGGTGTCTAAATGGTACTATTCCTTAAGCCAGCAGTTTATTTCTAGAATCCTCAGTTGCCTCATTGGGTGTTGACCTATCGTTGGCAGTATGAAAGAAAAAACTGCTTGCACACCATATTGCTTTGCTTTCATGCCTTGTTGCTCTTAGTCCCTAGATATTATTTCCAGGGTCTTGATAGTACCATTCATCCAAACGTTTGTTCCCAGGGGGAGGGCCTTCTCTGTGGGAGTACCAGCCCTGTGGAACCAACTTCCCCTTGAGCTCCGGATGGCCCCGGATCTCCGGTGCTTTCACCACAGCCTTAAAACATTCCTTTTCCATCAGGCTGTCCCGGACTGACAACGGATTTTTAAAATGTTTTTAATTTTTTAATTTTTATTGGGGCTGTTAGTTTAATTCTTTTTTAACTTTTGTATTGTATTTTTTATTGTTGTTAGCCACCCTGAGTCCTTCGGGAGATAGGGCGGCATATAAGTCCCAAAAATAAATAAATAAATAAATAAATAAATAAATAAATAAATAAATAAATAAATAAATAAATAAATAAATAAATAAATAAATAATAAAAAAAAATCTTTGCTATTCATGTACTAAGAGTTCAAGCTTATTTTCCCTGTTCTGGACATCAATATAAAACCATGTGCTTTATGAGACTATATTCTTCCTTTTATTGAATTTTTATTGAATTTTTAGAAGGCACGTTGAAGCAACACTTACATCTATTTCTACACTTACATCTATTTCTCCCTAATCCCTAGACTAGATGTGTCCAACTCACAGGATACATGCATTCCTGGACAGCTAGCAATGCAGCCCCACGAAATCATAAAACATATTAAAAAATAAAGGAAGTTTGTTATTTATATACAGTGCATTTTTTCTAAAAAAAAAAAAAAAGGTGCCGGAACTCAGAGGTGCTGTCACTGGGAGCAATGCCAGTGTCTTGCTATGGCGTCGCTGCCTGTCCTTTGTACCCCTGCCCCTGCAGCTCGGAACCACATCCCATGGGGATTCCCCTCCCCACAGCCACTGTGGGGATTCCCCTCCCCGCAGTTGCCATGCTGCAGCCCATGCTGAGCCCCCACCCGGAGCTGCTCCGAACCCCGACCCAAAGCTGTGTTCCTTATGGCAGTGGTCTCCAGCACCAAACAGCCTCTTTCCAACCCCATCCAGAAAAATTTGTAACAAACATTGGAATTCTCAAGGCCATGTTTGGTATTTCCCAGCAATCTATTACTGGAAGGAAAAAGCAATCCCTGCTGCGTTACTGATCCCAGAGAAGCATTTGCATGTATGCAGGTATCCTTAGGGTGCCATAGTTATAGATGAGAAATATTGGTTGCAAAGTTGGCATTTCTGAATGTAATACAGACATTTTGACTTACTTTTGTTTCTTTGCATGTTTGATATTTTTAAAAAGGCATATGCTACTGACTACACTTATGCACATATGTAACATCTTTTGCTAGGATACATGACCGTTGCTTGTTCAGAATGTGAAAAGTGAAAGATTGTGACTAAACAAAATTTTAATGTACAGATAATACCACCAGAAATTATTTTAGCCTTTTTAATAAATGTTGTTATTGATGGAAAACATCATATATTGTTATGTATATACTAGGTTAATTATTTAAAGACTGAAGTGCAACATAACTAGATTCTAAATAATCTATTTTTCAAAACACACAACAGTCCAAACAGTAAAAGTAAAGTCCAAATTAAGAATATTTCATTCTTAAGAATTGTTTAATTTAAAGTGGTTTAGTTGTAATAGATGGTTATATAGATGATTCAAAATAGTTTTCAAGAATATTTACAAAAGATGCTATTTTTTCTAGCATCAACTAAATTAAACATATTACATTGAGAAAAATGCTTCTCATTTCTTTCCTGTTACCTTTATTGATTTCATTGCAGAGATGTTAACATAGGAAATAGATTATTTTGTTATCTAATTTTACCTTCCAAAAGACAGAAGCAGATGAAAAATGTTAGGTTCTTTCCTGTTGGCTTTTTTGAATTAGCTGTTTTAGATTCTAAAAGTTTAGTTCCTAAAGAAGTAACCTTGTAAATCATTTTAATGTCCTCCTCTAGTGCAGGGTAGTCAAACTTGGCTCTTTTATGACCCAAGGATTTCAACTCCCAGAATTCCTGAGCCAGCATGGCTCAGCTTGGAAACCTCTCCCTTTCCCCTCAGCGTGGCAGGCTCAGGATTTCTGGGAGTTGAAGTCCACGAGTCATAAAAAAGAGCCAATATTGCCTACTCCTAAAGCCAATAGAGGGAGATTGTTTTGGGGGAAAAAAGGTGCCGGAACACCGTTCTGAGCATTCTATGAGGAAAAAAGCCCTGTTTATATACATTAAATATATATTTTATATGTGTCCCAAGACAATTTCTCTTCACTCAGTGCAGCCCAGGCAAGTCAAAAGGATAGACATTCGTTCTCTAGAGCAGGGCTTTTCAACCAGTGGTACGGGCACCACCTGTGGTACATTGGCACCTGGCAGGTGGTATGCAACCATCCTAGAAAAGTGGTAGCGGGGGAGGGGAATGAGCTGAACCGGTGGCAGCACCGCACAAGCCTGAGCGAGAGACGGCTGGAGCTGCAGGGCTGTTGGGGCTCAGTGCAAGCACCAGGATCAGTGCCAGGATCCAGCTGGAGCTCGGCACTGATTCTGACACTTCTGAGCCCAGAAGAAGCGCCGATCAGCTGTACTGTTGCAGCATCTCCAGGGTCTTGTGATTTACATTCAGATGCTTGGCAACTGATTCATATTTATGATGGTCACAGTGCCCCAGGGTCACGTCAAGTGACCCAAACCTGCTGCAACCACCCAGCAGATGCAGGGGGGGAATAAAAACCAAACAGCCCCACCCCACTCCCGCTGCCAATCCTCAACAGAAATGCTCACAACAATGAAAACCTCAGACAGGAGGAAGAGCGCCGCTGGGCGGGCAGGCAGGGGTCTTGCTCGGCTGTGGCACAGGGGCACTTTTTTCAGTGCCATTGTAACTTCAGTCACTAAGTGAACTGTTGTAAGTCGAGGAGTACCTGTACTTCATCACATTTTTTCGTTGGTTTTTTTTTTTTTTGGTCATCAAGTTTTTCACCCCTTGCTAGGCAACTGGTGGTACTCGGATGTTGTACAATGGTTGAAAAGGTTGAAAAGGTTGAAAAGGTTGAAAAGCCCTGCTCTAGAGATTAAAGCCTTCCTGGTCAAGCTTCTCATTCTTTGTCCAAGAATATTTTTACCACTCTCCCAGGTGCAATTCATCCCATGACAGGAATTCATTATCCAAATAATTCAGACCATGGTCCCAAAGTCTAAATCTTTTCAGCCATTCACTTGCATTATTCTTTCTCTTTTCAGCCTTTTTTCCTGGACTGAAAGGATAGTTAAGAAAACCATTTGAACACAAAAGTTCTTGAATTTCTTTCTAAACTTTGAAAGTACAGGTAGTCTTCAACTTACAATAGTTCATTTGGTGATTGTTAGAAATTGCAATGTTATTGAAAAGAGTTATGACTGTTTTTCACACAACTGTTGCAGCATCCCTATGGTCACATGATCAAAATTCAGACCCTTGGCAACTGATTCATATTTATGATGGCTGCAGTGTCCTGAGGTCATGTGATCACTTTTTGCTACCTTCTGACAAGGAAAGTCAATGGGGATGCGAAATTCACTTAACAACCACGTTACTAACTTAACTGCAGTGAGCCACTTAACTATGGCAAAAAATCTTGTAAAGTGGGTCAAAATTAACAACTGTCTCGCTTAGCAACAGAAATTTTGGGCTCAATTATTGTTGTATGTTGAGGACTACCTGTACATACAGCTAGTTCTTGTTCTTGAATGCTTCATTTAATGATTTTCATAATTACAACAGTGATGGAAAAGTACATTTTCAACTAGTTCTCACATTTATGACCTTTGCAGGTCTGGAAAGCAAAGGAAAGCTGAAGTAGAATCATAAGTTATAGTGTTTTACTGCATTGAAATATTATAATAAAAATATAAAACTTTGGTATTTTACTTAAAGGACACTTTGCTTAATGACTGAGTTGCTGGTCCCACTTGTAGTAACTAAATGAGGACTACCTGTAATGTTATAGAAGTATTCTTTACATTATCTTTTGTTTTCTGGCTAGTTGTAAATAGACTTGTTCAACTCTGGAACCAGTTATGTCCCATTTCCAATTTTTGGATCTAATGAATGAATGAACCTTTATTATCAAAGTACAACATGTATACAGTGAGATTGGCTGAGCCTCCCTTCATGCCCCTACCAACACAACTCACAGTGACAACAAACCCACCATCTAGTTACACCATGTGAGCTAATTGCACAACACACTGGCCTCGCAAGTCAACCGTACATAGAGTTATTTTTTTATTTTTTTAAAATTCCATTTATATCCCGCCCTTCTCCGAAGACTCAGGGCGGCTTACAAGTTCAGGAGCCAGACAGCCCATGAATAGAAGCTGTTCTTCAGCCTGTTGGTGTGGCTGGCTAGGAGAGTAAAGAGGTACTGACCAGGATGTAAGTCATCCCTGAGAATTTTTCTCACTCTTCGAAGGCAACGAGCCCTGGCGATGTCATCCAGTGGTGTCAGGGGACAGCCCACAATATTTTGTGCTGTGCTCACCACCCTCTGTAATATCTTCCTATCTGCGGCTTATAAATCTAAACACTTCACAAGCAAGCACTTATTTCTTTGTCGATCACCACTTACAAAGAAGATCATCAGAATTCTTTGTTCAAGATATAGCTGCATTTCTATTGCCTTCTGGCAAGGATTCTGGATTCTTTTCAATTTCACAGTGTTTATACATACAGTCCTGCCCTTTGCTGTCTGAATGTAGGTGGAACATGTACAGATAGTCTCTGTACAGTGTGATTGTACAGAAAGGTAATCACAATTGAGACCAGAGTTTCTGTTGCTAAGCAAGGCAGTTGTGAAGTGAGTTCACTCAATTCTACAACCTGTTTTTGCCATGGTTGTTAAGCGGATCACTGCACTTGTTAAGTGAATCACAAAGTCATTAAATGAATTCAACTTTGCCCATAGATTTTGCTTGCCAGAAGCTCACTGAGTAGTAAATACATGCCAGTTGCCAAGCTCCCAAAGTTTGATTATGTGACTGTGGGGATGCTCTGACAGTCATATGTGTAAGGAGTGGTCATAAGTCACTTTTTTCAGTGCTGTTGTAACTTTGAACAATTGCTAAACAAATGCTTGCTTGTCTAAAAGGACAGCTACTAGTTTGACAGGAGCTCCTGCTCTAGTCTCTTTTGTGCCGGGCTTTTTGTTTATAGGGCAAACAAGGCAATTCATGATTTAAGAAGCAGTCTGTGAAATATTAATTGTTGACATTAGAGCACCAAATCTCAAAGAAAAGTCTTTGACATTACATAGGATGTGTGCACATGTAAATAAATTGTGTAATAGAGAACTATGTTCTTGTTCTCAAAGACTGTTATTTGTTCAGATTTTATGATGCTTTCCATTTTTCTTTTTCAAAGCAGAAAGGATGGGAGAGCAACCAAAAACAATTATTTAGAACAGAACAATAAAGTGCAGGTTCAACACTCTTGGGATCATCTTCCATTGTTCTCTTTTAGTTCCCAAACATTTCCATCCTCCTGTACTGCAGTCCCTCACAGCAATACATACTACAGCCAGGTGAAAAAAAAAGAGAGAGCCAACTGAGAGCATAACATGAGATGCTATTGTACCCCAAGTATTGTTAAATAATGAGGCTTTTACTGCATTAATGATGTAAGCTACTCAGAGTCATTTCATTACAAGATGGGCAGCAAATAAATTTAATAAGTAAGTAAACAGACAAACAAACAAACAAACAAACAACTCTTCTCAGGAAAGATCTCTCCCTCATGCCCTTCACTACCATGTGCATCAAGGAGAGCCTGCGCCTGCACCCTCCAGTCACAGCCATATCTCGACGCTGCACTGAAGATGTGAACCTTCCTGATGGACGAGTTATCCCTAAAGGTATCTGCTATGGAAGGACCTCCATGCCATCCTTTGTTAATTATCTATATCTGGCATCTGGATTCTCTTCTTTACTCTATGACTTTATTCCCTGCCTGCATTAGCAGATGTTCTAGACTGCTATGCTATCATTCTTTTTGGGCTCTATTATAATTAAGCCTGTTATGAACTAAACAAAGTGCAAAGTATATTAAATAAGATCCCAGTTTGGAAAGTTGGTCATATACTGTATTGAATGTGTTCTCCTTTGTATTAGAGATCCTTTTACAGTATTTATCTGATGTAAACAGAATGAGACTGTTCTGCTTTCCCAAATTCTACACTGGCCATTTCTAATCTAATAAATCTATGCTTAACAAGCAATTATATCACCCTAAAATAATAAAAAAGAATTCTATTATTATAGGTTTTACAGCAATAGGTGTTATGTTCTACATTTTGCTCAGGCTCGTATGTCTCATTCTTCTTGAAAATGTTGTCCTTCCTTCCTGCTATTTTCTTTGTTGCTACTTGTAGGAGAAAATGTTTGCTTGGTATATCATGTCACTTCTGTGGGAGAAAAACATGGGTCTTCCTATGTCGACCCAGACTGTTGGGGGCAATTAAGCTGACTTTGTAATAATGCCGCTTGGGGTGTGTGTGAAAGCCCTAATAAGCAGGCATATACATAGAATGAAGGCTACTGCTAAGCTTATAAGCCGCCCTGAGTCTTCAGAGAAGGGCGGGATATAAATGGAATTTTTTAAAAAAATCTAGTAATTTGAGCTAGACACATTTATTGTTACTTTTGAACATGACTTTTCACTCTCAGGAAACTTTATAGCTTTTTCCATAAGTCTATCACTAAGGATTCTAGGAGTCACTTTCAGAACTACAATTTTCTTATGCATCTAGCTATCCAAAAAGGCTGCCAATTACAAAGCTGACTCTAAAAACACTTTGATGTTTTTGCCACGAACTGTTAACAGTTTCACCTTAAATTGGGTTTGCATTGCGGCAAAATGACTAGGGACTGTTTTTAAAGGCTTGTATGCTGCGATTGCTGGAACAGAAGACAGTGGGGGGGGGCTGTTCCTGTGGTTCTCTGAGGCCATCTTGCTTGATTTGCCTGGCTCGATGAAAGAAGCATTCTGTCCATCCCAAGAGCAACTAGTGGGTGTGGGGGGTAATGAGATGACTGCACTATCAGGGCTGGGAAGTGGAGGAACAATGAATGGCCATCATGGAAGATGCAGCAGTGGGCAGGGGTGGAAAAGCTGGGGGAAAGAGAGTAACAGTCAAGCAGCACATGTTGGTCCACTTTATGGGGAACTCTAGGCTAGTAGCAGAACCATAAACTGATTGATTGATTGGTAGATTGATTATGTCCCATCAAGTCATTAAAGGAAGATCTCAGCTCTTCTGAAAATCTGTTGCACTAACAAAGATATGAAACATGCTTAAACACAAGCCAACAGAATGTTGTCCTATTCTTTGCTCTATTAACAACAGCAATTCATTTGCCAAGTTCTGGCATGTTCCTTTTCCCATTTCCTGCTTTTGTGAATCTTTCTACCTTTGGTGGCATCCAGAGTTCATTAGATTCTTCTCTCTGCAGGGAATGTCTGCCTGGTCAGTATCTTTGGGACCCATCACAATCCTGCTGTATGGCCAGAGCCTGAGGTAGCATTTTCCCCATTTCTTTGTAATTTGTTTCCATCCATTTTGGGCCTGTGTAGAGTTCAGCCGGGGAGACTCCCTTCCCTTTGCTGGATGCTTATATTGTGCAATTTTTCTGAAGAAAACTCATATTAGTATGAGTATAGTAGAGTTGATGATTTCCCATCCATTACAGTATTCAATGGATCAGTCAAGAAATAAAAGCATGTACTTACAACATACATCTTTTACACTAACCATATAACAAAATACTGAGCATTACATTATATTAATGCATAGTAATAATAGAAATTTAGCTTCTTTCTTAAACTCAGCTGATCCTGATTTGAAAATGGATATGTACATTCATATTTCTCACCCAGCATTTTCACTAAGAAATGGAGTCTCAGGAAAAGAAGCAGTGCAAAATATAAATCTGCTGTCTCTGTTTTATCTGTTATATGACAAAATGTGAAACACAGTTTATGCTTTTTTCTCCAACAAAACAAAAAGTAAATTATTGAACTGCATCATGACAATGAACTCTTTGTTCATTGTCATGTGCTTTGTGATTGTTTTATTGATGTTAATGTTTTTACATTTAATGCAATTTTTTTAATGAGGGAAGATGGGAAGATTGCAATGTTACCTACCTGCTGATTCTTCTCCCTTTGAGCTCTGTAACTGAGGCCACCTCATTGATAAAATTTTATTTCTTAGTTTCAGGCATCTTGCTTCTCAGGATCCAACTCATAAAATTCCCTTGGAGCTTGAGGAGGGGGTGATCTTCAGGACTTTGGGTCAATTTTGCATAGAAAGTTCTCTTTTGTCAGATGTAAGATGATTACTGGCATATAAGGTTTCATTTGAGTGAGCCTTGCTCCCTCAAACCTATGAACTGTGCAGCAGGCACTGTTTTGCCCGTAATACCAAGCAGGGATCAATAAATGCATTTTTGCTACCTGCCTGAAATTGCAGAGAGAAGGTGATGTCAAGCATCAGTTAGTTTTTAAATTGTGGCAGAGAGGTTCTATTTGCTTGGTGTGTAATACAGTACAGACTTATTCTTATTTCACAAGAAGTGAAAGTACCACTTTATATTGCATTAGTGAGGCCACACATGGAACACTGCATCAAATTCTGGTCACCATGATACAAAAAGATGCTGAGTCCCTAGAAAGTATGCAGAACAGAGCAACAAAAATGATAAGAGGTCCGGAGACTAAACTGTAGAATGAATGGTTAAGGGAGGGAGATATGTCTAGCCTATCAAAGATTGGGGCTGAATGATAGTAGTCTTTCAGTACTTGAGGGGCTGTCACAGAGAAGAGGGATTTGACTTATTCTCAAAAGCCCATGAAGGCAGGACAAGAAGCAATGGGTTGAAGCTGTTTAAAGAGAGATCCAACCTAGAACTAAAGAGAAATTTCCTCATAGTGAAAATAATTAATAATTAAACAAAAATTAATCAACTTGCTTCCCAGAGTTGTGGGTGCTCCATTGCTAGAGGTTTTCAAGACTGGACAACCATTTGTCCAGGATGGTATAACACGCTCCCTTCCAAACCTATGATTCCGTGATTTAAGTTTAAGAAAGTCCTGTGCTGGACTTCCTATTTGTGTCAGAATCTTTTACCAGCCCCCATTCCCAGATCATCAGTTGGCAGAACTGAACTTCCAGGTCCTCATTGTCTGGTGAATACTCTTAGGAATGTCAACTCCTGTTCCTATGTGAACAATTGTGTCCAGACATCTTATACTTGGATAAAATGGCATTTGACAAATGAAACACTTGGTATTAATTAACCAGTTCCTTCTTATGTTCACATTTTCTAGTTCAATCCATTTATCCAATCTGTTTATCTTTCAAAGGTCTATAACCCATATCGCTTTGATTCAGCACATCATCCACTAGCTTTTGTGCCCTTTTCTGCAGGACCAAGGTAAGCAAATATCCAGCTAAAGACAAAACATTTGTTAAGAAAAAAAGAGAAGAATTTTGGAGAATATCCATGTGACATTCTTAATGGGGGCTTTGGGGACAAGGAACATGAAATAATACATGCTGAAAGTTTCAGCACAGTGGCCAGTTTCGTCTCTAAAGGGGGAAAAACAACCTTAATGATGCTAGATTTGTCCAATGAGCTTTAGAAAAAGAGAAGCCACTGATCTGGAGTCTTTCTTCCCTGCAGGAACTGCATTGGGCAGAACTTTGCCATGGCAGAGATGAAGGTGGCCCTGGCACTGACATTATTGAGGTTTGTGGTACGGTTGGATGAGAGCCAACCTGTACGGCGCAAGCCAGAGCTAATCTTGCGGGCAGAGAATGGACTGTGGCTGCAAGTGGAATCAATCTGTGCTGAATCTTGATCAGAAATTCTATATAGAATTTACTGGTCTACAACTTGGAATCTATATTGTAATGCACCAAGAGGACTTGTGATCAGAGATGCTTTTTGCTTCTAGCTTTGTAGAAGGAAGGATAGATATATTTTGCACACATTTTCCCACCACTGTGTCTATATCTCCTAGTCTACTAATTGTGCTAAGCTCTATTGCTTTGCTACCATGAAGATCTCCAAGAGGTATTCTAAATGAAAGCCATACAAAATGAACTTTTGGCTTGATTTTAAATATTTAGGTGATGGGATGCCTATAGTATAGGATCAGACTTCCAGGTTTTCAAAAAAAAAAGATTGGACAGTCATTTAGAATTGTCTGGGATGCAATATGGTCTCCTGCCTTGGGCAGGTCTAGAAGATTTCCAAGGTCCCTTCCAGCTCTATGATTTTATGATTCTAAGCTATTCAATGACAACTGTCTGCAAAACTATAGCCCAAGAATTCCAGCACAAAAACAAATGCATTCTGAATATTCCAAACATCATCTTGGTTGGTTTTCCATGCTGCTCTTTTATTTTACTGCTACTAACATTCTATCCCTTCCAAGGGAATTTCTAATCCTTTCTAACAAAAGCAATTTCCATTCTGGAAAATCTTCTTCACTGTGAAGAAAGTAGAAGAAGAAAGGAGTATTAAGTATGTTCACCACCTTGAGTAAATAATAAAGGTGGTATACAAATACTTAGACAAATAAACAGATATAAAGTTTCACCTAGGTGTGATGAGACAGTCTATTTTACTCTAGTTTAATTCATATTTTTTTCATGCCTTGATAACCCATTTTTATTCATGTATTGTTTTATTTAGTACTTAGAAATAACTGTTGCTTTTTCCTATTGGATGTGCCTTGATCATTGGTTGACCTGCTCTTTAGGCCATAGTAATAGATGAAAACCAGGCTTCCTGCCTTCTTCCCTTGGAATGCCTACTCACCAAGGGGATTGATGAGATTAGGTGCCAAGTTATTTAGAAATGCTTTTAATGTAGAAATGTTAATGATAAGATAAAGATCCTAGTACATCTTGTAACCTTTACTTGAATTAGGTTATTATGACTAGTGAAAATGCACGCATGATGTTGCTTTTTATGATTGATTTATAGCATTGTATATTTCCATGATTGTCCCAAACGTGCTTTTCCCAAAAGGCAGCTGGACTTTCTTGGTTTTTTTTCCTTTGAAAACATTTTGCTTCTCAACCAAGAAGTTTCTTTAGTTTTAACTGACTGGTGAGGAATAGAAGGATTTATATTCTTTGCAGCCATCTAGTCGTTAGCACTCTGAGGGTTGGTCTTAGCTCTCTGAGAGTCATTGAGGCCACTTGAGGGTTTAATCTGTAACATCAGAGTCACCTGAATCAGAATGTAAAGGGATGTGGAACCTTTTGGGGACCACTGAAAGAATTGTTATAAACAGGAGAAAAGTAGTATCATATTCTTCCCCTTCCATTGAGGGAAGGCTATTCAATTTTAACATAGATGGCCTCTTTGATACCTCTTTCAAACCTGTCTGTCCAGAATGGAACTTTGTTGTCTTCCAGAGTGGCCCTTGTCTTTCAGGGGCAGATGCCCTGCTGAATCCTGTCCTGATGAATCTGTTCTCCTGTGTTGTCCATGTGTTTGTGAAATGGTTCTTTTGTTTCCCCAATGTACAGGTCTGCACAGGTCTCACTGCATTGCATTGCATATACTACATAGTTCTGTTTGTGTCTCAGTATTTTGTGTTTGGGTTGGACAACCTTCTGTCGTAATGTATTCCTGGGTTTAAAGTGTGCATGTATGCTGTGTTGGTTGAAAATCTTCCTGAACTTTTCTGATATTCCTGCAACGTATGATATCACAATATTGGTCTGTTTGTCTTTGTTATGAAGAAGCTCCTGCTGGATTTCTTTGTAGACTTGATGAATGGCTAGTTAGGATAGCCATCAGTTCTGAGGGCTTCCTTGATGTGTTTTTTGTTGTTTTCCCTCTTTGCAGGTAGGCAAAGGTGTAGGGTTCCAATTACTGAGTCTTAGAGAGCTAATGAATGCTTTTGACCAGATGGCTGCAAAGACTATAAATCCTTCCATTTCCCATCAGTCAGAACTGGAGAAGCTTCTTGGAAAAGAAGTGAAATGATTTTAAAGGAATAAACGAAGAAATTTCAGTTGTCTTTTGGAAAAAGCACCTTTGGAATAACCATGACCTGGATGATTGAGAATCTCCATAGACATGCTTCCATGACTGATTCACTGCCATGTATCCTTTTTAAAATTGTATAAAAGGAGGTTCACTCCAAGCAGGAGTCTGCTTATGTTAGAACTTGCTTCTGGGCAACCTTTTATTTGCAAATAAAAGTTTCGATCCTTTCTGCTATTCTGGTGTGATTTTTGGGCTTACACATTAGGTAAAAAGACTCCATCTTTCTAGAACAACAGGAGCATAAATTGCTCAAATGTTTTTAGAAATTCTGAATGCCAAACAAAGCAGTTTGTGTTGAAGAACAAGCCATCCATTAGGTGCATGTTTGTGGCCTCTGATTGTCTGAGTTGCATGTTGGCTAGTGGTAATGAAGATAATGGATCACTTGAAACCAGTTTGGTATAGTGGTTAAGGCATCAGGCTTGGACACAAAGCAGCCGGGTGACTTTCAGTTCTAAGGAGATAATGACAAGCCACTTCTGAAATCTTGCTAAGAAAACTGCAGAGACTTCTGAATACAGTTGCCAGATGTCAACATTGATTCAAAGGAAGGGGAGGGGTAGAGAGATATACATAACATTCAGTTTCTCTAATTGAGAAGTAGATTATTGATCCTTTTTTTATATAGTGGGTTGCTTCGGTAGGCAAGGAGCAACACAGTGTCATAGGATAGCTTTATTGCAGCAGGAACAGGACTGCCTGAATGACAGGTAATGGCTGGTATTTATACACTTAAGCCCTCAGGTGTTCACCCAATTACCTGCCTGGAATCTCCCACCCAAATATGAATGTTCCTGTCAAAATGGTTGGGACTGTCAGGGTCCCCTGAGGGCTAGCCTCGACTTGACAGGAAATAGCTTCTCCACAATAGGCGGGGGTCTAGTGGCTTAGCATATTAACAATACAGTACATAACACCCCTCCCCCTTAGATGGCCATTACCCTCAGTCTGTTCAGCACTCGTAGTTCTTGAGGTAGGCTGGGGGACCTCGCATCCTGGTTGACTGGCGCAATGTCTGTGAGGCATCCGTCTCAGGTGGGTGGGTATGATCCTGCTCCAGTCTAACAGACTTGCCATGTTGCCCATGACTGCTGGCGATTCTCCCAGCCTTTGTGCCTTCATCTCACCAGAGGCGGCCATGGTAGACTGGGGCAGACTTGGGTAAACGTCATCACCCTGGGTGTCTGAGGAAATATCTGGTACTTTGTCAGAGTCCACCCCCTGCACGGTCTCCATTTGCCAACGCTGTAACTGGTTGATGTGGCGTCTAACCACATCACCTAACATGACCTCATATGACAAGGGCCCCTTTATCTTGGTCACCCTGGCCACCACCCAAAGCACCCCACTCCTGTAGTTCCTGGCCCAGATGAAGTCACCTAGCTGCAAGTTCCTGGATGGCTTGGGTTGAGCCATCTCTCCCGCTACTATATCTGGATGAAGTTGGACAAGCTTTGTCGTGAGCCAATGACCTCACCTCAGCTCTGCTGGACTACAACCCGTTGCAGTACAGGGGGTTGTGTGTTGGCACAGTA
Organism: Vipera ursinii; assembly: GCF_947247035.1. Classification (NCBI taxonomy): domain Eukaryota; kingdom Metazoa; phylum Chordata; class Lepidosauria; order Squamata; family Viperidae; genus Vipera; species Vipera ursinii. The sequence goes on from NC_139513.1 coordinate 179,288,950, forward strand.
GGAAGTTTGCCAGGTGCTGATTCCAGGCCCTCGTGGTTATCCGTTTGAGCAACTCCTTTGTCATCCTGACCATCCATTCTGCCTGGCCATTGGAAGTGGGGTGGAACAGAGTGGACATTGCATGTTGGCATTTAGGAAAGCCTGAAACTCTCCTGCTGTGAATTGTGCCCTGTTGTCGGACACAATCACATCTGGCAGACCGTGCATTGCGAACAGTTGGCACAACTCATGGATGATTCTGGTTGTTTTCATTGATGAGACTGGTACCACTTCCAGCCACTTTGAGTACGTATAGTCAAGGCTATGGTCTTCCCAGGTGCAATGTATAGCAGTAAAAGTTGGACCATAAAAAAGGCTGAGCGCAAGACTTCCGGGTGGCAAGGCTCTGCCGCCGGCAGCCATTCTGGCTGTCAGCCCCGTCGTCTCCGTGGAGCCGCCGAAAACAGCGCCAATCAGCTGTTTCGACGGCTCAGAAGCCCGCTTCTCGGGAGAAGAGGAGGGGGTGAGCGCTCAGGTAGGGGTAGAGCTCTCCGGGGCCGCCAGAGTTAAAATTCTGGTGGCTGAAGAATTGAGCCCCCCTGAAGCCTGAGTTTGCTCTGGACTGCAGGACGCCTCTGCTCCGGGCTTTTGGAACAGAGCAGGGCGTAGCAACCATCCCTGCCAGCAAGAGAGAACTTTAAAGAACTTGGATGCAGGCAGAGTGATACAGGAGAATCAGGTGAAAGTAAGTTTATGATCTTTAACTCGTTGGACTTTGAGGAGTTTGATAAAAGTGAAAGTGCGTAGCAGGCAATAGTGGGTGAAAATGGCTGCCAAATCTTCTAAAGTTCCTAGAAGCGCGGGGGCTTCTCCGGTGCAGCAATCTTCGTTACAAGCCTTAATGACCCCCCTCTGCACCTGCACCTGCACCTGTACCAACTTTTACAGTGAAAGATTTGCAGGATGTTTTGCAAGAGGCTTTGAAAAAGCAATCTCAACAACTAGTTGATCTTATGGATGAGAGGTTTACTGAAATGAGGGCAGACATCTTACTTGCATTTCAAGGCATGGCTGTATGCATAGAGTGCTTGGACGAGAGAGTGGAAGATCTTAGCCAAAATAATATCAGATTAGATGCAAAAATGACAGAGACTGAAAATGTGGTGGATAAAATTGACGACGATTTGACCTTGGTACAGTACCGAGAGATGGAGTTCGCTGTGAGAATTAGAGGTTTAAAAGAGGATTCTAAGGAAAATTTGAAAAAAGTAGTTTCAGAGGCTTTGGAAGGTGTCTTCGAGCGACTAGCAGAAGCAATCATGGAAGATATAGACAAAATCTTCCGTGTTAATTCATGGATTGAGAGACAAAGGAAATTACCCAGAGATGTGGTGGTTTATTTTACAAAGAGAGCAATTAGAAATGAGGTTATCCAAGCTTTTTACAATAATAAATTTGCAATTGCTGAACAAGAAGTTTTGATTTTAAAAGAGATCCCTCCAAGAATCCTAAGGAGAAGGAAGGAATTTGCTTTTTTGGCACAAGAACTAAGAAGACGGGATATTCAGTTCAGATGGGAAATACCAGTGGGTATGGTGGTGATGTATGCAGGCATGAGACATCGTCTTCTTACAGTGTTGCAGGCACGTGATTTCTATACCAATGTTTTAAAAGCAGTCCCCATACCACTTTTGGAATTTAAAAACAAGAATGGTGAGGGAGTGTGAATCACGAAGTGAGAATTTACAAGGTGCTGAAGGAACTACGCAGATGAAAGATGGAGAATTCCAGAAAGTTACAGGAGTGGATCAAATTTCAGTACCATCAGAGGAGGTTAGAGACCAGAGAATGACACGTGCTGCTGCTAGACGAATGAGATGAGAGCAAGAACAAGAACAGCAGAAAGTTATGATGGCACCTTCAAAACTTACTTACAGTGAAGCAGTGGGAGGAGCGCAACCTAAGAGAGTGCAGGTGATTTTGGAAGAAGCGCTCCAAAAGCTTCAGGTCGCGAAAGATGGCGACAAAATTTCTAACCTGGAATGTTAATGGCTTAAATTCACCACAGAAGAGAAAGAAAGTATTTCAATATTTAAAACAATTTAAGAATGATGTTATTTGCTTACAAGAAACACATATTAGAGTCACGGATCAAAAGTATTTGTTAAACTCAAGGTTGGGTACACAATTTATTGCTTCTGCAATGGACAAGAAAAATAGAGTGGTTATTTATGTTAAGAATACCCTGACAGCGGCTTTAATTGAAGCAGATAAACAAGGAAGATATGTTATAATTGAACTGTTAATAGAAGGCAAGAAAACGCTTTTGGTTGGATTATATTTATTTTATTTATTTATTTAGTTATATTTATATACCGCCCTATTCCCTGAGGACTCAGGGCGGTTTACAGGGAATTAAAAATCCAAAAATGCTCCTAATCAACAACAAGCAGATTTCTACAGTTTATTACACAGCAAGATTACTCAGTGGGACTATAAATCTTGTACTTTTATGGGAGACTGGAACAGCATTTTGGATGTACAAATGGATAAGGGGAGGTTTAAAGCACCCCAAGTCATGCTAAATTGTAGAGCTAAAGTGCGATAGACCTAATAGTTTATTGTTGTTAGCATATGGTAGTTTAGGATTGTTTTTTACTTTTATACCTTGTATTTAGCTCTGGGAAGTCGGGGAGGGGGGAAGGGGAGGGTTGGGCTGGGTTGGGAAGGGGGGGAGGGGGAGGGGAGGGTTTGTTAAAGATAAAATGTATTGAAAAACTTTTCAATAAAAAAAGTCATGCTAAATTGCCTAAATCTTTTTTTGAGATGAAGTATGATTTGGAACTGCGAGATATCTGGAGGGAAAGAAATTTGCAAGAAAAGGACTATACTTTTTCTCCGATAGACATCAATCTTTCTCCAGGATTGACTTCATATTAATTACTAATGATCTTTTTTCTAGGATTAAGAAGATTAAGATTTGTCCAAGAACTATGTCTGATCATAGTCCAGTATGGTTAGAGATAGAAAAAGATAATAGGGATAGTCGCTCCTGGCGTTTAAATGAAAATTTGTTTAGATATCAGGAAAATGTGGAAGAGTGTAAAAACAGATGAAGGAATTTTTTTAAAATTAATATGTATAAAGGTACTTCTATTGAAATGGTTTGGGATGCTAGTAAAGCTTATATGAGAGGTGTATTAATATATTTGAACAATAAATATAGACGTAACTTGGAATCTAGGAGGAAAGAATTAGAGAATGAAATTAAGGAAAAAGAAAAGGCTTTAATTTTGAACCCATCGGATGGGAAGACTAAAGAGGTAATTAATTTATTAAGGGGACAGTTTGATAAGTTGATGGCTGATCATGTGGCAACTAATTTATGGTATGTTAGACATAATACTTTTTGCAATGCCAATAAACCAGGTAGATGGTTAGCTTATTTGTTAAGGAAGAAGTAAAGGGCTTCTAATATAGATAGAATAGAACACAAGGGTAAGGTAGTATACCAGCAGAGTCTTATCAAAAAGACCTTTGTTGATTTTTATTCTAAGTTGTATGCTAAAGATAAGATTAGTGATGCAGATATTGATGAATATTTGATGAAAGCCAATATTCCTGTTCTTACGCAAGAACAAAAGGAAGAGATGAACCAATTGATAACTGATGAATAAATTTTTTCAGCAATTAAACAATTGAAAGTGGGCAAAGCGCCAGGTACGGATGGACTGACTGCTGTGTATTATAAAAACTTACAGTTAGAGATGGTGAAGCCTTCAAAGGAATTGTTTCAGACAATTCATATGGGAGGAGGGGTACCTCTGTCTTGGAAAACTGCTTTTATTTCTTTGATTCCGAAAGAAGACCAGGATGACACCCAAGCAAAAAATTATAGGCCAATATCACTTTTGAACACGGACTACAAGATATTTGCTAAAGTTTTAGCTAATAGATTAATGAAGGTAATGCAACAAGTAATTCATGGTGATCAAACTGGGTTTATAAGTGGTAGACAAATGAAGAACAATGTGAGGCATATAGTAGATTTGTTGGAATTTTTGGAAAGAAACAATCAGATCCCTGCAGCGTTGATCTTCTTGGATGCTGAAAAAGCCTTTGATCAATTGGATTGGCAATTTTTGTTGAAAGTATTAGATAAAATGAAATTGGGGGATAAATTTCTACAACCAATTAGGGCAATATATCAAAAGCAAACAGCCTGCATAATAGTTAATAATAGTTTGACTGAAGTATGTAATATTGAAAGGGGTACAAGGCAGGGGTGCCCATTGTCACCCTTATTATTTGTTTTAAAATTGGAAATATTATTGATTAAAATGCGGGATTCGAATAAAATTAAGGGAAATCAAATTAGAGACCAGGATTATAGATTGAGGGCATTTGCAGATGATCTGGTTGTTACAGTGACTCAGCCTGATTATTCAGTTGTAGAATTGATGGAGATACTAACGCAATACGGGAAAGTTTCTGGATTTAAGGTTAATATACAAAAAACTAAAATGTTGTCTAAGAATATGACAGTATTACAAAAGGCTGTCCTAGAAGAGCTAACGAGATTTGAAATAGTTAAAAGGGTTAAATATTTGGGGATATATTTATCACCCTCAAATGTAAAGTTGTATAAAAATAATTATGAAAAGTTATGGGGAAAAGTACAAAAAGAACTAGATAGTTGGAAAAAATTGCAATTATCTTTATTGGGAAGAATCGCAGCTGTGAAAATGAATGTTTTGCCAAAATGTTTATTTTTATTTCAAATGATACCTATACTTAAAAAGGATTTAAATTTGGAGGAATGGCAAAAAGGTATTAATAAATTTGTTTGGGCAGGGAAAAGGCCACGAGTTAAATTCAAGATTATGCAAGATACGCGTGAAAGAGGTGGTCTTAAAATGCCTAATTTTAAATTATATTATGAAGCTGCTGCTTTGTCAGCGATAAGTGATTGGTTTAATTTAACACAAGTGAGATTACTAAATCTTGAGGGTTATGATTTGTTATTTGGATGGCATGCATATTTATTGTATGACAAGAAGGTGGATAATGTGTTCAAGATAAATATTTCAAGGTATGCTCTGCTGCGAGTTTGGAAAAAGTACAGACACAAGTTAAATTATAAGATACCTATATGGGCAATACCGAAACACACAATAGAAAATATAAATGTTGGGTTTAAACATGATGTGACTACATATAAGGAAATTTTAAGTTTGGAAGGGAACGTATGGCAATTAAAGCCATATAATATTTTAAAAGAAGAAAAGATTGTACAAACCTGGTTTCAGTATGGGCAATTACAGGCTAGGTGGAAGGAAGACCAGAAAATTGGTTTTTCAATGACTGATGAAAATTTGGTAAAGCAAATTAGAGATCAAGGTCAAGCACATATCAAAAGGATATATCTTGCATTGATAGAAATTGATTCAGAGACGGAGCTTGTTAAAGACTGTATGATAAAGTGGGCTCAGAATTTTCAAGAAGTTATTACAATGGATACTTGGGAAAAGATCTGGGTGAGAAATGTAAAATTTACACAGGCCCAAAATTTAAGAGAGAACTTTTATAAAATGTTTTATAGGTGGCACTTAGTTCCTAAAAAATTAGCAAGTATGTATCCGAACTGCCAGCCCAAATGTTGGAAGTGTGGTTGTGAAGACGCAACGTATTTTCATATATGGTGGACCTGTAAAAAGGTTAAAGCTTTTTGGATTAAAATTTGGTGGAATATGCAAAAAATATTCAAGAAAAGGATAAAGTTTTGTCCGCAATTGTTTTTATTGGGCATTATCACAGATACTACTGTTGTAGACACTAAGTTGATGTTGAATTTAATTACGGCGGCGAGACTTTTAGTAGCGCAATATTGGAAGAAGGAAGAACTGCCGACTATAGAAGAATGGACTTTAAAAGTTTCCAATTTGGCAGAAATGGCAAAGATCTCAGCGTATTTGAAAGACCAGTTGCAACAGAGATATATTGTGGAGTGGAGAAGATGGATTGATTATATCCAGAATAAATATGGGACTAAAAAGTTTCACCTAGCATTTGAATAAGTATTGATGTGATATATAAATTACTTGTAGTTATTTTAATAAGAGTTAAAGTGCGATAGAATTTAATATTTTATTGTTGTTTGCATATGGTAGATTATGTTTGTATTTTTATACCCTGTATTTAACTCTGGGAAGTCGGGGAGAGGGGAGGGGGAGGGGAGGGAAGAGTTGGGGAGGTTTGGGAAGAGGGGAGGGGGTAGGGAGGGGTTTTGTTTTGTTTTTTTAAAAAACGTACTGTAAAACTTTTCAATAAAAAAAAGGCTGAGCGCCAAAGAATTGAAGCCTTTGAACTATGGTGCTGGAAAAGACTCCTGCGAGTCCCTTGGACTGCAAGGCGATCAAACCAGTCAGTCCTAGAGGAGATCAACCCTGACTGCTCTTTAGAAGGCCAGATCCTGAAGCTAAAACTCAAATACTTTGGCCACATAATGAGAAGGAAGGACGCACTGGAGAAGAGCCTAATGCTGGGAAAGATTGAGGGCAATAGAAGAAGGGGATGACAGAGAATGAGGTGGCTGGATGGAGTCACTGAAGCAGTAGGTGTGAGCTTAAATGGACTCCAGAAGATGGTAGAGGACAGGAAGGCCTGGAGGAACGTTGTACATAGGGTTGCAATGGGTTGGACATGACTTCGCAGATAACAACAACAACAACCACTAAAATGAGGAATACCTGCCCTTGGAATGGGCCCACGAAGTCAATGTGTACGCAAGACCATGGGATATGCGTTGCAGTGTATGCCACTCAGCATACACAATGAACAGCTCAGCAGGAGGCTGAAGAGCAACACAGCAGGAGGTTGGACAGCTCCGGGCTATAACCATTTACGCGGGAAAAGCCTGAATGGCTCAAGCTGTTGACAGCCCCAGGCATGGTCAGCCTTGGCGGGAAGCCAGGATTTAAACCCATTGGCCACCTGCACTGGTGGGAAGCCCAGGTTCGAACTGATTGGATGTGATTCACCTGGGCAGGTACAAATAGACACCAGGTATCCCCTTTTCCCCCAGTTCGTTCTGTTCCTGAATAAACGCATCGCTACCCAGCTCTGTGTCCATCTCTCTGTGAAGCACGCGACCTTACACTGGTGACGAGGATGGGATCCTGCACCGGACAACGCTAGCCGCGGACGAATTCCCATCGGCAGCTCGGAAACTGACGCAGGACGACCGAGACCACGGTAATGGCACAACTGGGTCAATACCCCATCTTCCACAGCAACCACCCTGAGGAGTGGGAGGCGTTCGTAGGTCAGCTTGAGTGCTACCTACGGGCGAACGGGGTCAAGGATGACCGACAGAGAGTGGCGGCGCTGCTCTGCAGCTGTGGCACGGAGACATACCAGCTGGCGGTCGGTCTTTGCGCGCCCGACGACATTCACGCCATCGGGTACAGCAAACTAATAACCAAACTAACGGAGCATTTTAAGCCCAAAACCTCAGAAATAGCATGGCGGTACTGGTTCAAGAAACGGGACCAGCGACCAGGTGAGACCGCCAAGCAGTACATGGCTGCCCTGCGACAAGCGGCTCGACTCTGCAACTTTGAAAACCTAGAGGTCTGTCTGCGAGACTGGATCAGAAGCTGACCTTACGGGACGTCCAGGAGGAGTTCTTAGCCTGGGACGTAGCAGAGGAATCCGAAGCGAGGGAGAGCGGGGCCATCCATCAGTTGTCCGGCCACAGTGATGCAGAAGGGGCAGAATGCGAGGTGGACGCCATTCACTGTCAGCAGCGATTGATTGCCTTCCCCAGGGACCACATGAGGGAGCAACGACCAGCGGCGGCCGAGCAACGGTACCAGGAGTGCGGGTGTGGAACGAGTGGACCCCGGTCTACCCAGCTCCCCGGCTGCGGCGCCAATCGCTCCCGATCTACCCAGCAGTGTGGCTGCGGCCCCAGGTCTACCCAGCCCGGCGTTCTCGGACAACCCCGGTCTACCCAGTGCGCCGGCTGCGGATCAGGAAATTCCCCCCGATCTACCCGTTGCGCCAGCTGCGGAGGACAGCATCCCCGGTCTACCTGCCATTTCAAATCGGCCAAGTGCAGAGCGTGCGGGAAGACTGGCCACATTGCGGCGGTCTGTCGGAGCCGGCAGAGGGACAGTCTACACGAGGTGGAGGCGGACTTCCAGCTGGCCACAGGTACAGGGGAGCAGATGCCGAGGCTAACGGTTAGCCACACGACAGGACGGTCGGCTGTTTGTGTAACAGGGGGCATCCGCCCCTAACGCCAAAAATCAAACTGAGGGTCAGGCTTCAAGGGGTTCCCTGCGTAATGGAGCTTGACTCTGGTTCGGCCGTATTCATAATTTCCGCACGGACATTCAACGAAATGTGCAAGCGGAGCGTCCAGCGGGTTCCCTTGAGGCCATCCAAACTGACCCTCTCGGACTTCCAGAACTCTCCAATTAACATCAGGGGGGAGGCATCGGTGATGGTCCAGTACAAGGGGTTTAAGGGGAACTTAAGTGTGCTGGTTGTCGAGGGCCAGCGGACCAGCCTCGTGGGGCTAGGGTGGTTTAGGGCGCTGGGCATTGGGATCACAGGGATCCACCAGATGCAGAGCCACCTCTCATTGGAGGGCATCTGCAGGGAATTCGCTGATGTTTTCGACGAACGGCTGGGCAAGTACACCGGGACCCCAATTTCTTTTAAACTAAATCCCCTAGTCCAGCTGGTTAGGATGAAGGCGAGGAGAGTTCTGTTCACGCTCAAGCATAAAATTGAGCAGGAACTGGATAAATTGGTGGAACAAGGGGTGTTGACGCCGGTAGACGGGGCGGAATGGGAAACCCCCATAGTCACACCGTTAAAGGCAAACGGCGACATTAGGATCTGCACAGATTATAAATGGACAATCAACCGGGTGTTAAGCGCGCATTCTTACCTGGTCCCTGCCGTAAGCAGCATCCTGGCGTCCCTGCAAGGCGGGGCAGTGTTCGCCAAATTAAATCTTGCCCAGGCTTACCAACAGTTGCCGGTAGACCCAGAGGCAGCAAGGGCTCAAATGATCATCACCCATAAGGGGGCGTTCCGGGTAAACCGGCTGCAATTCGGAGTCAGCGTAGCTCCGGGGATCTTCCAGGAAGTCATGGAAAAGATGCTCAAGAGGATTCCCGGGGTTTGCCCATATTTTGACGACGTCCTCATAGCAGCCGGCTCAGAAGACGTCCTGGCATCGCGACTAAAAGCGGTACTCAGTCGTTTTAGGGATGTTGGTTTAAGGTTAAAAAAAGACAAGTGCAAAATTGGGGTAACGGAAACGGAGTTCCTGGGATTCAGGATAGATGCTCAAGGCATCCATCCATTACCTGTGGTGGCCAGGGTTGGACAAAGAAATAGAGGGGTTGGTAGCAGGGTGCTACACATGCGAAAGGTCTCGACCAGAGCAGGCACATGCTCCAATCCACAAGTGGGAACAAACTCACACCCCATGGTCCAGGGTACATATATATTATGTGGGGCCCTTCCAGGGACACACATTTCTAGTCATTGTGGACAGTCATTCCAAGTGGTTAGAGGTGGTACCTGTGACTAACATGACATCAGCAGGAACTCTAGAGGCCTTAAGGGGAGTGTTCGCCACTCATGGGCTGCCAGATGTAGTGGTATCTGATAACGGAGCACAATTTACCTCCTCGGATTTCCAGGTGTTCCTGAGGACCTTTGGGATTAGGCACGCCACATCAGCGCCCTTTCACCCTGCCAGTAATGGATTGGCAGAGAGGTTCGTGCGGACCACCAAGGATGCACTCAAGCGAATAGTACAAGGGGACTGGAAACAGAGACTGGCCACATTCCTCCTTCATCAACACACAACACCCTGCACAGCCACAGGCAAGAGCCCAGCGGAGCTCAGGTGGGGCAAACGCCTCATAACGACGCTAGACAGACTCCACCCAGACAGGGTATCAGCAGACACAGAACCCCCAACCCTCAAAACCATTTTCAACACAGGGGAGCAGATCTGGGCCAGAAACTATAGCACAGGCCATCCATGGGTGCCAGGGGAGGTAGTAGAGAAGACAGGCCCCCTCTCCTACAAAGTAAGGGTGGAGGGAGGACTCCTGTGGAGGAGACACTTAGACCAATTAAGGAAAAGGGCCCCTGAAAGGACGGGTGAAGCATCAACGAAGGCAGTGAGGGAGGAGGCAGTGCAAACACAAGCACAGGCACACACACAAACCCATTTACAGTCACCCAGAAGAACAGCAGGGAGGGCCCTGGGGCATCTTCCTACCTGGCAAGTAGCTGACAGGGAAAATAAGCAGGAGCCTGATGACAGCAGGTTACAAAGAGCAAACTGAGAAACACATACCCCCACACAAAACAGACCACTTCAGTCAGACCAAGAAACAAGAAGCAAAACTGCAACCACGGCAGAGCCGATCCTGAGAAGATCCAACAGAGCACACAGAGCCCCTAGCTACCTGAATGACTATGTTCGCTCTTAAGCCTGGGGGAGGAGGAATCACAAGGGTTAAATGTAAATTTGTAAATAAGCTGTATATAGTTAAGAAGGAACGACAGAGGATGACTCCTCACCATGGGGGAAGGGGTTCAGTGTATGCCACTCAGCATACACAATGAACAGCTCAGCAGGAGGCTGAAGAGCAACACAGCAGGAGGTTGGACAGCTCCGGGCTATAACCATTTACGCGGGAAAAGCCTGAATGGCTCAAGCTGTTGACAGCCCCAGGCATGGTCAGCCCTGGCGGGAAGCCAGGATTTAAACCCATTGGCCACCTGCACTGGCGGAAAGCCCAGGTTCGAACTGATTGGATGTGATTCACCTGGGCAGGTACAAATAGACACCAGGTATCCCCTTTTCCCCCAGTTCATTCTGTTCCTGAATAAATGCATCGCTACCCAGCTCTGTGTCCATCTCTCTGTGAAGCACGCGACTTTACATGCATGGTCTCCCAGCAACGCACTGATGTGTGTGGCATCTCTGGTCAGGTTTCTTGGCCGGCCTGGCAACTCCTAACTTGGTCCTCAATTTTCTTGTTCAGGCCTGGCCACCATAAGTAGTTCCTGGCTAGTGCCTTCATCCTCACGATACCGGGATGCCCTTCATGTAAGGAACATCGAATGTTATTGCTTGACACCAGCACCCTGGAGCACAGGCTGGGTGGAACAATGACCCTGCTTCCCCACAGCACACAACCTTTGTGGGCTGACAGTTCGTCTTTCCTGCACAGGTAGTCCTGGAACTTGGGGCCTGGCTGGGTTTCTGGACATCCCCTGAACACCCAGTTGAGAACACAACTGAGTGTTCTGTCAGCAACGGTTTCAGCTGCTACATCCCCTGTGTGTAATGCGGTTTCTGGTAAGTCCTGGATTGCTAGGATACATGATGCTGGGTCTAGATCTGTCTGCAGTAGGGGCAGTTGGCTGAGCGCATTGGTGTGGTCCATTTCCCTCCCTGGCTTGTGGACTAACCTGTATGAGTAAGCAGCCATGAAGATTGACCATCGCAGCATCCGCAGGGACAGGATCTGCAGAGTCTGCTTATCAGCTGTGAAAAGACCAAGCAGCGGTTTGTGATCTGTGTAAACAGTGAAGAGTCACCCATATTTGAGGGAACACCTGCTGCCAGCATCAAGTTCCCTTCGTCCTGTGCGCTCCCACAGGGAGGGCCTTCTCAGGGTGCCACCGGTAAAAGACTGCCGGCAAATAACACCCAGGGGGAGGGCCTTCTCAGTGGGTGTGCCTGCCCTTTGGAACCAGCTGCCCGTGGAGCTTAGGACTGCCCCCAACCTTCAGTCATTCCACCGGGACCTGAAGACCTGGCTCTTTGAGCTTTCCAGCCCAGGCTGAGAGTTTTTAATTGGGGTTTTATATTTTTCAGGGATCAAATTTAATTATTTTTAACTGTTTTTAACTTTTGTATTGTATTGATGTTTTTAAATACTTTGTAAACCGCCCTGAGTCCTACGGGAAAAGGGCTGTATATAAATTCAATAAACTTAAACTCAATAAACTTAAACTTATAAGAAGTCATAGAATTTCTTAATACCTGCAACAATGGCAAGAGCTTCTTTGTCTATTTGTGCATAGTTCCTCTCAGCCAATGATAAGGTTCTGGAACAGTATGCAATGGGGGTCTCGTGACCATCTGGCGTCTGATGGCTTAGCACTGCCTTGATGCCGTATGGCGAAGCGTCACAGGCTAATGTTACTGGCAGCTTCTTGTTGAAGTGGGCCGGCATGGAACTGGAGGATAGCAGTTACTTAACCACCTTAAATGCCTTATCATGGGTGCTTGACCAGACCCAGGGCACCTTTTTGTCCAATAGGTGGTGAAGTGGTTCTGCCAGTGAAGCCTTGTGTGGCAAGAACTAATGGTAGAAATTCAGCAAGCCCAGGAATGCTTGCAGTTCCCCCTTGGATTTGGGTCTAGGGGCTTGTTGAATCGCCTTCAGCTTTGCCTCTGATGGGTGGATTCTGGCAGCATTTATCCAGAATCCTAGGAACACTGTGGATTCCATGCTGATTTGGCACTTGTCCTTTTTTAGCCTTAAGCCTGCCTCCTGGAGACGTTGAGGAACGGCCCTAAGCCATTATGCTAGGACCGCTGCTGATTCTCCTGTGATCAGGACGTTGTCAAAGTATGGGCAGATGCCGGGTATGTTTTTAAGTGTCTGTTCCATGATGCTTTGTAACAACCCGGGGGCTATGCTTACCTCAAACTGCAGGCGGCACACCTGGAATGCCCCTCTGTGCATGACTATGGTTCGTGCCTTGGCAGTAGCGTTGTTGACTGGCAGCTGTTGGTATGCCTGGGCAAGGTCTATCTTAGCAAAGATTCAACCTCCTTACAGCGAGGCAAGTATATGGCTTACCACCAGGACCGGTTAAGCATACTATTGCAGTGCCTTGTTTATGGTGGATTTATAATCTGCACATATGCACACATCTCCGTTGGGCTTGACTGGGGTCACTATTGGAGTCTCTCACTTGCTGCTGTCCATGGGCTGGAGCACTCCTTGCTGCACTAGCTTGTTGAGTTCCGCGTCTATCTTCGGCTTCAACACGAAGGGAACTCTGTGCGGTTTTAGTCAGATGGGCGTTACCATTTGGTCAAGGTTGAGGGAAATGGGTGCCTCCTTGTACTGCCACAGCTCCAAACTGAACATGTTGGCATATTGCTGGCATATTCCAGCTAGCTCATCTATTTGGGTTCGATGGATGCCGTTCACACTGATGTCCAGGGCCTCAAACCAGTTCAGCCCTATGAGGTTGGTGCATTGTCCCTCCACAACCACTATGCTGAGGGGACCCTCGAATTCCTTGAATTGCACGTTGATGATGGCCTCCCCCCTTAGGGGATGCAACAGTGCTGAAAGTCCGTTAAAACCAAACTGGATGTTTTAAGCAGAACCCACCGTCTGCTTTGCTTGCAGATGTGGTCAAAGGTTTTGGAGGAGATAATGGACAGTGCTGATCCAGTATCCAGCTCCATGGGGCATGGGGCGCCTTGCAACCTTGTAATCTGATTTTTTGCTTGACGGTGCGTTTACCTCCTGTGTGTTGGATATGCTGTCTCCCCAAACAGTATTCAATTCGGGTCTGCCCTGGGGACCATTTCCCTCTTGGCTGTTGCATTGGGGTTTTTGTATCCATTGCCGGCCTCGGCAAACCTTGGCGATGTGGCACTGCTACCTGCAGGCACGGCATACAGCTGTGCAGAAATTGCACTTCACTCATTCATGCTGGCCCCCGCAGCTCACGCAGTTCAGTGCTGAAGCTTCTTGTTCCATGGATCGTGGCCATCAGGGTGGCTCTCGTCGCAGCTGGTCAATCTCTTCATTCTTCCTGGCTTTCGTGGAGTCTTCGGCGGTCTTGTGGTTTATCGCTGGTGTGTGTTTTAGGTGGCCAAAGAGTCTTCATTGCTCCTCTGGCAGCCTCATCCGCCATGACTTCCTTCAGGCACGAGCCTGAACCTGAACTTCGTGAACTTTACTCTTTTTCAAATCATCCTGTTCAGGTCATGGGAAAAGGAACTGTTTATATTGAAGAGCTCGGTGCTCTCATTCCTGATGTTTACTATGTTCCGTCTGCCAGTAGTAATTTGCTTAGTCAGAGTCATTTGTCTAGGTTTTCTCATTTTCAGGTCCATCATCTTGAAAAAGCAAGTTATGTAGTCAAAGATGGAGCTATTGTTGCTGAAACCATGGTGATTGGTGGTGTTTATTACATAAAACCAAAGTCTAAGCGGCAAGAGCAGGCAAGTATACACATTCCAAAAAGCACAGGCCCAGAGAGAGATGCCACAGAGAGAGATCCTGTTGCTACTCCAAAGGTTCCTAAAGATAACAAAAATACAAATAAGACACAGGTTGCTCACAGCAAGCCTGAGGTTCCTAATAAAAATGCTAATGTTGAGAATTCACTAACAGGTAAACCTTTGCATTCCAGGTGTATCCATAAGTGGCATAGAAGATTGGGTCATGCCAGTTTCCGTGTTCTGAAGAAGTTGCCAGAGTTCGCAAGAGGTTTGGATCTAAAGGGATGTAAGGTGTTCTTGGACTGTGCTGTCTGCAAGAAAGCCAAATCCAAAGCAGCAGCAATTCCAAAACACGCTACATGTCTGTCAACATGCATTTTTGATTTGGTACACACTGACATAGTGGGTCCTTTTGCACCAGCACTTGGTGGTAAAAGATATTTCTTGACAATCATTGATAATTATTCTAGATATGGATATGTATATCCTATGAAAGAAAAATCTGAGACCTTTCAGATCTTTAAAGACTTTGCTAGTCTTGTCTATACCCAATTCGAGGTCAACATTGCCAGAATCCAGAGTGATCATGGTGCTGAATTCATGTCTCAGCGTTTCCAGGACTGGATGCATGAGAATGGGATAGTACATCAGACATCTGCTCCTTATACTCCAGCTGAAAATGGAGTGGCAGAACGCAGAAATGGGGTTTTGCAAACCATGATGCGTTGCCTTCTTGAAAATGCCAACCTTGGTCTTCCATACTGGGGTGAAGCTATCAAATATGCTAACCATATCATCAACCGTACTTGGAGTGGTGTGATAAATCAGACCCCTTATTTCATGTTATATGGACACAAGCCTGATCTCTCACATCTCCATATTTTTGGTTCATACGCTATGGTGAATATTCCCTTAGCCCAAAGAAAGAAAGGGGGTCCTGCAGCAAAAAGGATGAGATTTATGGGTATTGATGATAATTCAAAATGGAGCAAATACGTTGACTCCCATCATGTTATTGTGGTTTCACAATCTGCTACTTTTGAGGAAGACGCTGACTGGTCCAGGATTCATTCTAACGATCCTGGAGTTTATTTTCCTAGAGATGATGTTGCTGATGCCACGCAACCTCATGATCAAGATTCACAGGATAATGTTCCTTCCACGAGTTCTTCTCAACCTACTGTTCCGTCTTCGCAAGCTGTCGATGCTGCCGCTGGCGACGATGATGAAGACGAGGACGACACGGAAGAACAATGGACGGTTGTTCCGAGACGTTCCAAGAGGTCCACAAAGGGAATCCCTCCAAAACATTATTCGTGGCAAGTAACAAAAACACCTGTACCTTTGATTTGTAATGTTACACTTCCACCTGAGAAGTTCACACAGATCAAACATCTTCCTGAATCAGAGCAAGATAAATGGTTTGAGGCAATGCAGGCTGAAATGGACAGTCTAAAGAAACTTCAAGTGTTTACGCCTGCAAGTCCTCCAGCAAACAAGAAAGTTATTGGTACTAGATGGGTCTACAGGAGCCGAATGGTGAGTCGTTGTACAAGGCTAGACTCGTAGCCCAGGGTTTCACTCAACGTTATCCTGAGGACTATACAAATACATACTCACCCACAGTGCGGACTGAGAGTGTGAAAATCGCCTTAGCCACTGCAACTATCCTTGGCCTAGAAGTTTTCCAGTTCGACGTTGAAACGGCTTATCTACACGCTGATCTAAATAAAGACATCTACGTGAAAGGTCCTCCAGGTTTTCGACAGCAAGAAGGGGATACCTGGTTTCTACACAAAAGTCTTTATGGTCTGAAACAGTCTGGTTTAATGTGGTACTTTCTGACAAACTAAATTCAATGGGCTTTATTAAGTCTGAAACAGATGAATGCGTGTTTACTAAAAGATCCAGTAATAGGTATGATGTTGTCATAGGGTTGCGATTGGTCGGACACAACTTCACAACTAACAACAACAAATTCTTGTTTATGTCGATGATATTGTCTATATTGGTCCAAATAAGCAGATGAGTGAGGTTTTTGCTAAAGCTTTACAAAAGTTTTTCACATTGAAGTCTTTAGGATGTATTAACACTTATTTAGGTATTCAAGTTACCAAAACTCAGAAGGGGTTTAGTCTCACACAAGAAGATAAGATTGAACAACTCTTACATCACTGCAACATGGAGGACGCTAAGCCTGTGAGTATACCCATGCAAACCGATTTCCACAATTTGGCACATGAACCAAGTCCTGAGTTCGAAGATCAAACACTATATCGCTCAGTCATTGGGTCACTGCTGTATATTAGTAGTTGGACTAGACCCGACAATGCACTTAGTGTTAATCTCCTATCACGACACGTAGGCAAGGCAAAACAGTTTCATTGGACATGTGTTAAAAAGTTATTGAGATATCTAAAACACACCAAAGACATGAAGTTGTTGTTGGAACCAACACGTACTGATTATGCAGAGTTATGTTGTCATGCAGATTCAGATTGGGCGAGTGATAAGAAGTCACGGAAAAGTACTTCAGGTTACATGATGTTCTTAAATGGATGTCCTGTTTACT
This sequence comes from Vipera ursinii, assembly GCF_947247035.1. Lineage (NCBI taxonomy): Eukaryota > Metazoa > Chordata > Lepidosauria > Squamata > Viperidae > Vipera > Vipera ursinii. Next base: position 179,305,806 of record NC_139513.1, read on the forward strand.
GGCATGTGCGTAAACAGAATTTTGTTTCTTGTTCCTCTACAGAAGCTGAGTATGCTTGTGTGTCTGATGCATGCAATTCTTTAACCTGCTTTGACGCTTTAGTCACAGATATCTGGACACATCCGATTCGACCGATCACTGTGATGGAAGATAATGAATCTGTGGTTTATATTTCTGAAACACATTTTACAGGTTCAAGGTCCAGACACATTGACATCCGATATCAAAACATAAGACAACTGGTTAAACAAGGTTTTGTGACATTACAGTATGTGCCTACACGTGATCAAATTGCTGATATGCTGAACAAACCACTTCCTACAGCCCAGCATGAGTATCTGCATGAGAAGATGTGCCTTACTTGAGTCTTCACTTTGCTGACGAAAGAAGGGGAATGTCACTGCACGTTTTTTTAGTTCGTCAGAAAAGTTCATTCCTAAGTGTACATTTCCCTGCTTTCTGCACCTGTGGTGATAGCTAATCTGGTAACCATAGTGAATCCCATATGTTATGGTTTCAGACTGTTTTGTGCGCATGTCTAAAAAAAGTTTCTCACAGTTATTGTTTATTGTCTTTCACTTTCACTGTCTGTTACGTTAGGATGTAGTCAGCTAGCTCTCTTTATAATATATATTTAGTTTTTATATTTTTGTAATTAAAAGGTATCTAGTAAGATTATGCGTCGTGTTTTATTTCCTTCCTTCATGCACATCATGCATCCTCTGAAGCACGGTCCTTCGCCCTCTACTAAGGTGATTTATACCTTGACACTGAGCCCAGAAAAAGCACCGATCAGCTGGAATGTTGCAGCATGTCCAGGGTCTAGTGATTTACATTCATATGCTTGGCAACTGATCCATATTTATGATGGTCACAGTGTCCCAGGGTCATGTAAAGTGACCAAAACCTGCTGCAACCACCCACCAGACGGGGGGAATAAAAACCAACCCCCCCCACTCCACCCCCGCTGCTAATCCCCAACAGAAATGCTCACAACAATGAAAACCTCGAACAGGAGGAAGAGCACAGCCAGGCAAGCAGGCAGGTGTCTTGCTCGGCTTTGGTTTGGGAGGCACTTTTTTCAGTGCCATTGTAACTTTGAACAGTCACTAAGCAAACTATTATAAGTTGAGGAATACCGGTACTTCCTCACTTTTTTCCTATTTTTTATATATATATTTTATTTTTATTCTTTACATACATACTGTATGTTAATTTTCCAAACAACGTGTGAACTGAGTTTATAATTCATTAATACATGTACAAATCTCAGTCTTTGGTTCTTTTTTCCAACCATTTTTAAAATAAATTCCAGCTTTCATAATATTTTGTTTCTTCTTTGTCTTTTAGTCTCATAGTTAGTCTGTCCATCTCAATATCTTCTTTATTAGCTCTTCTTCTGATGGCACCTGTTTATTTTTCCAGCCTTGTGCATAGCTTATTCTTGCTGCGGTTATGATATGTAGAACCAAGCATGTATTTTGTTTATCAGTCTTTTCTGGTAATATTCCTAATAAAAATAATTCGGGATTAAATGCTACATATTCTCCTAGTATATTTTCTAGCCAAACATGTATTTTTCTCCAATAGGCTTTAGCTTTATCACATGTCCACCAAATATGGTAATATGTACCTATGTTGTGTTTACATTTCCAACATTTGCCTGATACATTTTTAAACATTTTTGCTAATCTAGCTGGAGGTAAATGCCATCTATAAAACATTTTATACAGATTTTCTTTATATGCAGTTGACATTGTCAATTTATAATTTCTCTCCCATAGTTTTTTGCCATTCTTCTAACTCTATAGTATAACCAAAATTCTCCACCCATCTTGTCATTGTCCCTTTAATTTGTTCACTTTCCATCTCTAAAGTTAACAAAAAGTTATACAATTTTTTAATTTATTTCTCATCAGACATTAATAATATCTTATCAAACACATTTTGTTCTTTATAAAATCCATACATTTTCATATCTTTTTCATATCTATTTTGTATTTGTAAGTGTACCCACCATGACATGTTGATACTCTGATATTCCAGTTCTTGCTTCGATTTCAATGTCCCATCAATATTTAAAATATCTTTATATATCCACGTTTTTTCAAAATCTAACAAGTTTACATGTGAAAAAGCTTCAATTGTTGATAACCACCCTGGAATTTTTACATATATTTTCATTTTGATTTTTTCCCATACAGTTATCAAAGCATTTCTAATACAGTGGTTTTGAAAATATCTATGAATTTTGTTTTTCCCATACCATAAAAACACGTGCCATCCCAACTGTAAATCATGTCCCTCCAAGCATAACAACCTTTTATTCCTATGCATTATCCATTCTTTCACCCATGTCAATACTGATGCTTGATAATACAAAGTCCACTCAGGTAAACCAAAACCCCTATTTTCTTTAGTATCTTGCAGTTTTCTTTTATATTCTAGCTTTTTTCCCCTGCCATATAAACTTTAAAACTAAAGAATCCAACTCTTCAAAAAAAAGACCCCCAAGTTTTATCGGAATTGTCTGGAACAAAAATAGAATCTTAGGCAATATATTCATCTTAATTGTAGCTACCCTTCCTAGTAAGGACAATTTCAAATTCTTCCACTTTTCCAGGTCTAACTTTATTTGTTTCAATAGTCTTATATAGTTGTCTTCTTTTAATGTTGAACATTTAGCTGATAAATATATACCCAAATATTTTACCTTTTTCACTATCTGTATCTCTGTCACCTCTGATATTCTATTTTTTTGCTTATCCGTAACATTTTTCACTATTATTTTAGTTTTTCCCTTATTAATTTTTAATCCCACTACTTCACCATATTGTTCCAATTTCTTCCACAATTTTGGAATCATCTTCAAAGGAGTATCTTCTTTTTTATTTTCTTTTAAAAAAATTCCATTTCTTTTTTTGTTAATTCTATAAATTCTTTTTCTTTTAATATAGAACAGTTTAAAGTCCATCTTAGCCTTTTTTGTATCTCTTTCCAAGTCATTTTCAAGGGGTTATGATCTGCCCATGTACCTATTTCTATTTCAATGTCCTGCACATTCATTCTCAGATCCACAGTCATCCAAATCATATCAATTCTTGACCAGGATTTCTGGCTATTTGAGTAAAAAGTATATTGTAATTTTTGTGGGTTTATTTCCCTCCAAATATCTTGAATTCCAATTTCCTCTGCCATATCAAAAAATATCTTAGGTAGTCTTCCTCTACCATTTTTCTTTGTTTTGTTACTTTTGTATTCAATTTTTCCATCTATTATTGCATTAAAGTCTCCTAGTAAACAAATATTTTGATAGTCCATTTCTATTATTTTTTATGTAGATTTTTATAAAATTTGTCCTGATTGTTATTCGGTGCGTATATTGCCACTAATAATATTTGTTTTGGATGCAAATAAATCTCTACCATTAATATTCTTCCTTCTTCATCTGAATACAGCATTTTCGAATTTATTGTCTCTTTAATATTTAGAGCTACTCCTCTTTTTTTTGTGCTGATGCATAATAAAGTTTTCCAATTTTTGGATATTCCAATAGTTTATAATGTTGTGCTTTTATATGTGTTTCTTGCAAACAAATTATGTCCAAATTTAGTTTCCATAGATTCCTAAAAATCTTGTTTCTTTTAATTGGGGAATTAAATCCATTTATATTTACTGAAAAAATTCCACTTTCTTTATTCATTTCCATTACTTATATTTTGGTCTAACCAATCTGGTAGTTCTTTGTTCTCTAACAAGTCTTTCATTTTCCCCCTTCCTCTTTCTGTTCTTTTGTTTGTGCAGTTGCTCCTTGGATCTCCTCCTCTGTTTGTTTCTGTTCTTTACTTTCTTCTTGACCTCTTTTTACTCCTTCATCCAGAGTTGATCTATTCTTCTCTTCAAAGTCTTCTGCTTTCCAAATTGAGTCAAGTCTGTATCTTGTATTATTCCAGTTTATTAAGATGCCTTCTGGCATCAGCCATCTAGGGTTTATGCCATTAGCCATACGTTTCGTGGTCAAAAAATGGTATTGTCTTTGAGAATCTCTAACTCTCTTGGGTATCTGTTTTAAGAACACAATTTCTTTATTTTTATACTTTTCGTAGTATTTCATCTCTTACTGACTTCCATACAAACCGTATGTACTTCTCTTGGTAATTTATTTCTTCTTGCATAACTTGAATTGAAACGAAAAGCCCTGTCGAGCTCAATTTGAATTTCTGATCTGTCTGTTTTCAAAGCATCCTCCAGGATATCAATAATAACCTCTTCTATGTTTTCTGCTTTATCTTCAGGAATATTTTGGAATCTCAAATAATGTTCCGTGTTTGCCATTTCCAAAATTTTAATTTCATTGTCCAACTTTTCATTTTCTTGTAGTAAAAATTGTATCTTTTTGTTATTTTCACCTTTTTTTTCTTCAATCTTATATATCTTCTGTTGATTTTGTAATATCATTTGATTTTGAGATTCGAGTTTCCCCTTTATAGCCATCATTTCTTCATTTAACTTCTCCAATGTTGCCTGCATAATTCTATGATTCCCTTGTGTCTCCAAGCGATGTTTTTCCACAGTCTCTTGATTTTTCAAGATAAGATCCTGAATAAATTTTAATGAAGTCTGTGTTTCACTTTGAACTGTGGTCTTTTCCCTTTGTAACATGGCTTCAATGGATCCCTGTGTTGTAGGGCTGGATTGGCCAACTGAGGGTGCAGAGGAGGTTTTTTCGTATTATTTTTCCGTAAGTAAGTATTACTAATATTAGATGAAGTCATTTTGAAGTTTACAGTCTATGGCAAAAACAGTGTCTGTTTAAACTATTCCAGTTCAATAAAAGTAGCTTTGAAACTCAGTTTCATAACAAAGCAGCTTTATCTTACTGCAGCTGTTCTTCCCAAGGTCACATTTCTATCAACAAAGAATATTACAGAAATTCCATTCTTTTTTTACCACTAGATGTCCTCCTTAGCTTATTTATCAATGTCCAAGTCTGATATATTTAAACAAAGAATCTCTTCCACCCCAAATAATTACCCGCCACTCATAAATCTTCTGGGAGTCTTTGCCTTCCAGCTCTTATCATCAGGGATTCAACATTAATAATCTTCTGAGAGAAGGAAAGGAAACAATCTGCTCACCCAGGTTCAACATGCTGTCGGAGTTTCTCTGATTTGTGATTTCTGCTTCCTGCTGGAGGCGTCTATGGCTGATGATAAAAAACAGCCTTTTATCTTCATTTTGCAGAGGGTCTTATAGTTTGCTCTGATCAGGTGCCCCCTGATCTGAGCTCCTGAAGGCCCCTCCTACTTCATTGCCTCTCCAAGGCAACTTTTGACCCTTTAAGGGTCGTTAGACGAAGAAAAAATCAAGCTGGAAAGCCAAGCACTGACGTTTCCAACTTGCCTTGATGCTACCAAACAGGAAGTCCCCCAGTTAGCTTCTTTTTAAGGTCTGCATATGAGACTGCTTTGATGGGTGTTGGTGCAAAAAGATTCTCTGCCAAATCAAAGGTTGCTGGGCCGCACACAGAAAGCAACATTGCAGCCTTCAGACCTTCCTCCGCGATCTGATTTACTCTCAGATAGTTTTCTACCTGTGAAAGGTAAGATGGCCATTCTTCTGGATGCTTCACATCAAATTCTCTTAATTTGCCGACCTTTGGCATTCTTCCTTCAGATTCCTGCAATCTTTGGATCCTGCTTCTAGGCTCAGGGAATGCGTCTGCTGAGCGCGAGGCCGCTAGTGTGGCTTACTAGCTGGCCTAGAGGGGGGGAATTGCCTCTTCCCTTAATCGGTGAAGCAGAATCCCACCTTCGTCGCCACTATTAAGTCGTGGGCTCTTGGTTGCAGGAATGACGACACGAGGCTGAGTATAGGATAACTCATACTTTAATCTTGCTAGAACTGTACTGAAACTTGGGCTGCAACCAGCCACAATATATAGTCTAGCCCAGGGGTAGGCAACCTCGGCTCTTTTATGACTCATGGACTTCAATTCCCAGAATTCTATAACTCCCTGAGCTATGCTGGCTCAGGAATTCTGGGAGTTGAAGTCCATGAGTCATAAAAGAGCCAAGGTTGCCTACCCCTGGTCTAGCTCCTAGGTGGCAGCTAATAGGTTTGAACCGACTCTTGCCGCCTGTGGCTAGCCAATTGCAGGACCGGAGACAGCTAGTCTGGGTTGCTGGAGAGCTGTTAGCTGCTCCAGCAATGCACGTGGTATATCACCACAAGCCCAGTACATAACAGCCACAAAGAGGGCGTCAACCTATTTTCCAAAGACAGGAAGGCAAGACACGAAACACTCGATAGAAACTAATCAAGGGGAGAAGCAGTCTAGAACTACAAAGAAGTTTCAATTGTGGATGCTCCATCATTGGAGGTTTTTAAGAAGAGACTAGACAGCCACTTGTCTGGAACAATATAGGGTCTCTTTTAAAAATAAATATTGTTTTTTATAGGGTTGGGAAAGGGAATAAAAGGGTGGGGATTAAGGTTAGGGTACAGGGAAGGTTGGGGTGAGGGTTGGGCTTTCCCCCAATAACATTCAATATTTGGCAAACAGCATATTGTCTGGGTAAATATATATAAATAAGAATAATAAAACTAATGATTGATAACAATAATGTATAGTAAGTTATCATAAACAATGTTAAGTTTTCAATCCATAGTATTATTCTTACTAAAATGAAGTCAAAATTACATATCACATTCCTTTCTCTCTAATTTTATTTATTTTTTATTTTTATTTTTATTACATTTATATCCCGCCCTTCTCCGAAGACTCAGGGCGGCTTACAAGCTTAGCAGTAGCCTTCATTCTATGTATATGCCTGCTTGTTAGGGCTTTCACCACCACCCCCAATTGGCATTATTACAAAGTCAGCTTATTGCCCCCAACAATCTGAGTCCTCATTTTACCTACCTCGGAAGGATGGGTCAACCTTGAGCCTGGTGGGATGTGAACCTGCACTAATTGCAGGCAGCTGGTGTTACTTAAGGAGGCATTAGCCCACTGCTCCACCAAGGCTCATTTATTTATTTATTTATTTATTTATTTATTTATTTATTTATTTATTTATTTAATTTATCTAGCCATTGATAAAATGAATTCCAAGTTCTATAGTAAACTGAATGCTCTTTCTCTTTAATCTCTAAAGTTAATCTATCCATTTCTGCACAATTTAATATTTTCTTAATTAGTACTTCTTCAGCTGGTAATTTTTCATTTTTCCAATATTGAGCATACAAAATTAGTTCCGTGCGCCTTTGGCATCTAGTCATGCCAGCCACATGACCACGGAGACGTCCTCGGACAAGCACTGGCTCTTCGGCTTTGAAACGGAGATGAGCACCGGCCCCTGGAGTTGGAAACGACTAGCACGCATGTGTGGGGGAACCTTTACCTTTAATTCTCACTGCTGTTAGTACATGTAATATTAAATATCTGCTCTCCTTACCATTTTTCCACTATTGAGCATACATAATTCTCGCTGCTGTTAGTACATGTAATATTAAATATCTGCTCTCCTTATCATAGTTGGGACCTATCATTCCTAACAGAAACAATTCTACCAATTACTCAAAGGGTGAAAGGGAGCCAATGTAGCATGCCTAATGAGGTTAGTCCTCAAGAAGGCTTGAAACTCTGCCGCTGTGAACTGGGCCCCGTTCACTACAACCTCTGGCAGCCTGTGTGTTGGATGGTGCACACTACAAAGGAGTCACTTAAGTGCATAGTGACTGGGGATTGGTACCACAGGCTGGCTGATTTTTTGCTTTGCCAGTATACTATGCCTTGCACAGCAACAGGCAAGAGCCTAGCAGAGCTTCACTGGGGAAGAAGGCTCATCACTAAAGTGGACAGGCTGCACCCAGACTGGGTGGCAGCAGACGCCTCTTGCCCAAGGCCTCCGAGGGGGTTGCAAGTGGGTGATGGGGTGTGGGCCTGGAACTATGGGCATGGGAACTTGTGGGTGCCAGGCAAAATTGCAAAAAACTCAGGCCCTCTCTCATATGAAGTGACTCTGGTGGTGGGCGAGTCGTTCACTGCCATATTGATCAGCTTTGGAAGCAGTTCCTAAAATGGCCACAAAATGAGGACCTCGCCACAGGTCCGCTCCCAGAGCCAGAACCCAGCAACCAAGTGGGGCAATTCACATGCTCTGAGAACCCTAGCAGTCAGAGCAATGGTCGTAGATGGGCAAAGCCCGAGAGTGCAACATGGGTCCCTCGACAGGGAAAGTCAACCTGACCAATACAGACGCTGTGCTAACTCTGCTCCAACAATGGACTTTGGCTTGGGCCGACCTGGAATGGCCAGCCAGAGGGACTCGAGTCAGCCTGACTCTCAGGGACTCAAAAGTCCTGGTCTACCCAGCCCGGCAGGCAAGCTGGTAGACCAGGAGTTGCCTGGATCCCCCAAGCGATCTGCTAGGGTACGTAAGCCTCCAGCTTATTTACAGGATTTTGTTCTTAAATAATTGTACTTCTGTAATGCTGTGTGTTAACTGTACTTGTTGCCTGCTCAGGAAAAGTCTCTGTGTTATTGCATACATTTGTACACTCTGTACTTATTCCTACTGCTGTTTTGTACTATTGCAATTACTGTAAATTGCTGTATTTTATTTTTCTACTATTGTTTATTATAATGTGTGTACATTCTAGGGGGGAGGGGTGTAATGCATTGGGCCTAGTTTAACTTGAGTGTACCACGTGGGTTTGAATGCTTGAAGATTGCTTAAACAAGGAGCTGGCTAACAGCCGCCAGCTCCTCAGACAGTCCGTCTCCAGGACTGCCATTGGTTGGCTCTAGGGCAGCAATAGGTTGCTTTAAACCTATTGGCTGCCGCCTAGAGGTCAGAGTATAAATAGCTGCATTGCAGCCCTGTTTCTCAGTTCAGTTCCTGCAAGCCAAATAAAGCATGTTCCTGCCTGAACTCACTCACCTCGTCTCTTGCTTCGAGAAAAGAACCCAGTACACAACAGGTAAATTCCCAGATACTTAACTTTTTTGACTATTTGAAAGTTTGTTTTTCTTGCAACTTGTGTTTTCTGTTATTCTGTTAAGTTTTTTGTCAAAACTTTAGTTTTTTCCTCTATTTATTATCAGGCCTGCAACATCACCATATTGTTCTATTGTGACCAGCAATTTTGTGCTTGTTTCCAGAGGTTCTTCCAATATAAAAACCAAGTCATCAGCGAATGCTTGCACTTAGCATTTTTCACCCTTTATCTCAAGTCCCTTAATTTCAAAGTCTTGTCTAATATTTCTATTCAATACTTCCAAGGTTAATATAAATAGTAGTGGGGATAAAGGACATCCCTGTCTTGTGCCCTTTTTAATATTAACATTTTCTGTATAGTCTCCATTTACGATTATTCTAGCAGTCTGTTTGTTGTAAATTTTTTTTTATTGAAAAGTTTTAACATACAATTTATCTTTAACAATCCCCCCTCCCCCTCCCTTCTCCCTCCCCCCCCTACCTCTCCCCCCTCCCCCCTCCCCCCCGACTTTCCAGAGCTAAATACAAGGTATATATAAAAAACAATCATAAACAACCATATACTAACAACCATAAACTCTAGAATCCATCACTCTCTAGCTTATATAGGATAAGACAAACCTTAGTAATATTAAATATATATAGAAAAACTAAAATAGAAAAAGAAAAAAAGAAAGAAGACTTATTCAAATGCTACATGAAACTTCTTAACCCTATACTTGTTCTGGATAAACTCAATCCATTTTCTCCATTCCATAATATAACGTTCTTGCGAGTGATCTTTCAAATAAGCCGAAATCTTCGCCATCTCTGCCAGGTCGGAGACCTTTAAAGTCCACTCTTCTATGGTCGGCAGTTCCTCTTTCTTCCAATACTGACCTATCAAAAGTCTTGCTGCCGTAATTAAATTTAACATCAACTTAGTGTCCACAACCGTAGCATCCGTAATTATTCCCAACAAGAAGAGTTGCGGACAAAACTTTATCCTTTGCTTAAAAATCTTCTGCATATTCCACCAAATTTTTATCCAAAAAACCTTGATCTTTTTACAAGTCCACCATACATGAAAATATGTTGCATCTTCATCTCCACATCTCCAGCATTTTGGCTGATAATTCGGATACATACTTGCAAGCTTTTTAGGATCTAAATGCCATCTATAAAACATTTTATAAAAGTTCTCTCTTAAGTTTTGAGCTTGTGTAAATTTTACGTTCCTCACCCAAATCTTTTCCCACATGTCCATTGTGATAACTTCCTGGATGTTTTGGGCCCATTTTATCATACAATCCTTAACAAGTTCTGTTTCTGAATCAATCTCTATCAACGCAAGATATATCCGTTTAATATGTGCTGGTCCCTGATTTCTAATTTGCTTTATCAGATTTTCATCAGTCATTGTAAAACCATTTTTCTGGTCTTCTTTCCACCTGGCCCGTAACTGAGTATATTGAAACCAATTTTGAACAATCTTCTCGTCTCGCAAGAGACTATATGACTTCAGACACCACTCATTTCTTTCCAAGCTTAGGATCTCCTTGTACGTAGTCACATCATGTTTGAAACCAGCATGTATATTTTCTATTGCGTGTTTTGGAATTGCCCACAATGGTATCTTACAATCTAACTTATGTCTGTACTTCTTCCAAACTCTCAGCAATGCCTGTCTTAAAATATGCACTCTAAAGACATTATCTACCTTCTTATCATACAACAAATATGCATGCCAGCCAAACAGCAAGTCGTGGCCCTCAAGATTTAATAATCTCTCTTGTGTCAAATTAATCCAATCACTTATACCTGCTAACGCAGCAGCTTCATAATATAATTTAAGATTAGGCATTTTAAGACCACCTCTTTCACGAGTATCCTGCATAATCTTAAGTTTAACTCGTGGCCTTTTCCCTGCCCAAACAAATTTATTGATACCTCTCTGCCATTCCTCCAAATTAGAATCTTTCTTAAGAACCGGTATCATTTGAAATAAAAATAAAAATTTAGGCAGGACATTCATTTTTACTGCTGCAATTCGCCCCAACAAAGACAATTGCAGTTTTTCCCAACTCTCCATTTCTTTTTGGATTTTTCCCCATAATTTTTCATAGTTATTTTTATATAATTTTGTATTAGAGGGCGACAAAAACACCCCCAAATATTTAACCCTTTTAACAATCTCAAATCCAGTTAACCCTTCTAAAAGGGCCTTTTGCGATGCTGTCATGTTTTTAGCCAAAATTTTAGTTTTCTGTACATTAACTTTAAATCCAGAAACCTTCCCATATTGCATTATTATCTCCATCAGGTCCACAACAGAGCTCTCCGGCTGGGTCACTGTAACAACCAGATCATCTGCGAACACTCTCAATCTATAATCCTGATCTCTGATCTGTATACCCTTAATTCTTTCCGAATTTCGTATTTTTACCAATAATATCTCCAATGTTAACACAAATAACAAGGGCGATAACGGACACCCTTGCCTTGTGCCCTTCTCAATGTTACATACTTCTGTCAGACTATTGTTAACTATTATTCGGGCTGTTTGTTTTTGATATAATGCCCTGATTGGTTGCAGAAATTTATCCCCAAAATTCATTTTGTCTAAAACTTTCATCAAAAATTGCCAATTCAATTGATCAAAAGCTTTTTCAGCGTCTAAAAAAATTAGCGCCGCAGAGATCTGGTTGTTCCTTTCCAAAAATTCCAACACATCTACTATATGCCTCACGTTATTTTTCATTTGCCTACCACTAATAAACCCAGTTTGATCCCCATGAATCACCCGTTGCAGAACCCTCATCAATCTATTAGCCAGCACCTTAGCAAATATCTTATAGTCTGTATTTAATAGTGATATCGGTCTATAGTTTTTTACTTGAGTAGCATCTTGGTCTTCCTTCGGAATCAAAGAGATAAAGGCAGTTCTCCAAGATGGAGGCACCTTTCCCCCTCGCTGGATTGTCTGGAACAGTTCCTTTAACGGTTTAACCATCTCTAATTGTAAATTTTTGTAGTAGGCCGCCGTCAAACCATCTGTACCTGGCGCTTTGTCTACCTTCAATTCCTTAATTACTGTAAGTATTTCTTCTTCTGTAATCAATTGATTAATCTCCTCTTTTTGTACTTGTGTAAGCACCGGGATGCTAGCATTCTCCAAATATTCATCAATGTCTTTTTCATTAATCTTCTCCTTAGCATATAATTTAGAATAAAAATCCACAAAGGCTTTCTTAATAAAATCCTGTTGAAACACCATTTTTCCCTTATGTTCAATTTTGTCTATGTTAGAAGCCCTCTGCTTTTTCCTTAGTCTATAAGCTAGCCATCTACCTGGCTTATTAGCATTGCAAAAAGTATTATGCCTGGCAAACCTCAAATTGGTTGCCACTTGATCAGCCATTAATTTATCAAATTGTCCTCTCAATAGCTTAATAGCCTCCTTAGTCTTCGCATCCAATGGATTCAAAATCAAAGCATTCTCTTTTTCCTTAATTTCATTCTCCAATTCTTTCCTTCTAGCTTCCAAAGTACGTCTATATTTATTGTTCATATATATCAACACTCCTCTCATATAGGCCTTGCTAGCATCCCAGACCATATCCATAGAAGTATCCTTATTCATATTAATTTCAAAAAAATCCTTCATTCGCTGTTTACACTCTTCCACATTTTCCTTGTTTCTAAACAAATTCTCATTTACGCGCCACGAGCGCCTATCTCTGTTATCCTTATTAATCTCTAACCATACTGGGCTATGGTCAGAAATAGCTCTTGCACAAATCTTTACCTTCTTAGTCCTAGAAAAAAAGTCATTAGTCAGCAAAATAAAGTCAATCCTAGAAAAAGATTGATGTCTATCAGAAAAAAGGTGTAATCCTTTTCATGCGGGTGTGTGTCACGCCAAATATCTCGCAATTCCAAATCATCCTTCATTTCAAAAAAAGACTTAGGCAATCTGGCATGACACGGAATACGCTTAAAAAAACCAGCCTTATCCATCTGTACGTCCAATACGCCATTCCAATCCCCCATAAAAATAAATGATTTGTAATCCAACTGAGTAAGCTTTGTGTGAAGTAAGCTAAAAAAGTCAGCCTGTTGTTGTTGTTGATTAGGAGCATACAGTCCAACTAAAAGCGTTTTTTTGCCTTCTAGCAACAAGTCTATCATTACGTATCTTCCAAGCTTGTCTGCTTCAATTAAGTCCGCTGTTATAGCACTTTTAATATAAACAACCACTCCATTTTTCTTATTCATTGCAGAGGCAACAAATTGCGTACCCAGTCTTGAGTTCAGTAAAAACTTTTGGTCCATAGCCCTAATATGCGTTTCTTGCAAGCATATAACATCAGTCTTAAATTGTTTTAAATATAAAAAAACTTTCTTTCTCTTCTGAGGCGAATTTAATCCATTAACATTCCAAGTCAAAAATTTAGTCGCCATTCTTATCTCCCCGAAGCTTTTGGAGCACCTCATCAATAGCCCTGCCTCCTTTGGGCCGCGCTCCTCCCACTGCCTCGCTGTAAGTGCGCTTTGAAAGTTCCATAAACCTCTGCTGGTCTTGTTCTTTTATTTGTTTTGCTCTTTTTAAAGCAGCACGCGTCACCCTCTGCTCTCCAGCATCAGCCAACGAAGTTATAGTTTGATCCCCTCCTGCACCATTCTCCTCTGTCTGTCCATCTTCAGCCTCTTGAGGTTTTCCTTCTCCAGATCCTTTTGCAGCTTCCAGAAGTGATAGTGGGGTTGCTTTTAAAACATTATTGTAGAATTCACGTGCCTGTACCACAGTAACCAGACGGTATCTTTTACCTTCATGCATTACCACCAGCCCAACTGGAATCTCCCATCTGAACCTTATGTCACGTTGTTTAAGTTCCTGCACAAGAAATGCAAAATCCTTTCTTCTCCTTAAAATCTTTGGAGGAATTTCCTTTAAAACCAAAACTTCTTGGTCAGCAACCACTGATTTAGTATCATAGGCAGCTTGAATAACATCATCTCTAATTTCTCTCTTTGTAAAGTAAACCACCACATCTCTAGGTAGCTTCCTCTGTCTGGCAATCCATGAATTTACATGAAAAACTTTGTCCATACATCCCTTTATTTCAGATGCTGGCTGACCCAATACTGCTTCCAGGGCTTCAGAAATCAGCTGCTTTAAATCTTCTTTAACATTTTCTTTTAAGCCCCTAATTCTGATAGCATACTGCATCTGGTGAAACTGAACAAGACTTAACTCTCTGTCCGCTTTGTCTTCATTCTCCAATACCTTAACTTCTAGTACAGCATTTTTTTGAGTCAAATCTTCCACTTTTTCTTCCAAACCTTGTACACATTCAGCCACACTTTCCACTGTAGACAAAATGTCTACCCTCATCGCACTAAATTTCTCTTCCATCCTCTCTTCTATTCTCTCCTCCATTTTTGCCAGTTTATCACTCAATGTTACTAAAATTACCTGGGCATGCTTTTCAAGGGCATCTTCTAAATCCTTCGATGTCAATGCAGCAGGAGGAAGCAAAGCTTGCAACGATGTCTGTTGCACCGGAGAAGTTCCAGCACTCCGAAGAGTTTTTGAAGGAGGTTTAGCCGCCATCTTTTACTTTCACTTGTGACGCACTTTCACTTTAAGTTTAAAAAGTCCATTAAGCTCGAGAGTAAAATATAATAATCCTCTTCACCTTTTCCTCTTGTACCGCTCTGCCTGCTCCTTTTATTCCATAGTCTTTCCTTCAGGCAGGGGTGGTCGCAAACGCCTGGCTCTGCTCCAAGAAATCCGGAGCAGAGACGCTGACCAGCTGGGAGCGACCCAGGCTACGGGGGAGTTCGATCCTTCAGCCGCCCAAGCTTTAAGCTCAGGCGGCCCCGGAGAACTCGACCCCTACCTGGGGCCTCACCCCCTCCTCTTCTCCCGAGGAGGGGGCTTCAAATTCACCCGAACAGCTGATCGGCGCTGTTTCGGGTGAAAATTACTCAGCTGAGCCGCGGGCAGCCCGAAAAGGCTGTCTCCGGCGCCGCGCCGCCACCGGAAGCCGTCTGTTTGTTGTAAATTGTGTGGATTGCATTCATAAAGTTTTGCCTAAAGTCCATTTCAGCAAGTTGCTGAAACATGAATTGCCAATTTAAATTATCAAATGCTTTTTGTGCATCAAGGAATATCAAAGTCATCTTGTTTCCCTGGATGAACTTCATAGTACTCTAAAACATCCAGGATTGTTCTTAATTTTTATCTGTCTTTTAGGCAAAAAGCCGTTTTGGTCTGTATGTATAAATTCAAGCAAGAATTTCTTAATCCTTTGTGCCATTATCAAAGCAAAAATTTTGTAATCTACATTTAGTAATGAGATTGGCCTATAATTTTTTATCGGTGTCAAATCTGTATCTTCCTTAGCTATTAAAGTGATATTGGCTTCAGTCCATGTCTTTGGTATTTTGGTTTCCAGGAGAATTTCATTGCAAAGTTCTTTCAGGGTTGGGGTTAATACATCTTGTAACGAAGTGTAAAATTCTGCAGGTAATCCATCTGGCCCCGGAGTCTTATCCTTTTTTTGTGTGTTTTTATAGCTTCTGTAATTGACATTGGTTCATTCAATATATTTTGAATATTCTGGGGGACTTTTGGTAAATTTGCTTTTTTTAAGTACTGCTGTATTTTTTCCTTGGAGATTTCCTTTGCCTTGTACAGTATCTCATAATATTCTTTAACAATTTTTTTCATCACATCATTTTGAAACTGTATTTCTCCTTTTGCATCTTGTAGTTTCTTTATAATTTTCTTTTCTTTTTTCAATCTATATGCTAGCCATCTTCCCAGCTTATTAGCATTTTCAAAAAAAATTCTGTTTAGTCCATTTAATCTATTGAGACAGTAATTCTATCTCAGCTAAGTTTAATTTATGCTTTATTATTTCCATTTGTTTCTTGAGTATTACTTTATCTGGATCTATTTGTAATTCTGATTCTAGTTTCCTTAGTTCCTCCTTCAAATTTAATTGTAATTGTTTTTTCTTTAATTTTCTTAGCAATAAAAGTTATGGCCAAGCCTCTAAAGTATGATTTAGCAGTGTCCAAAACATTTTGATGTTCCTTCTTTCTTGTTTATTTTAAAGAAAAATTCCATTTCCTTTGTCACTAGTTGTAGGAATTCTTTTTCCTTCAGTATCGATTTATTTAGAGACCATCCAGGTTTCTTCTTAATTCCTTTCTAAATCATTTTTATTGTATTGTGATCAGCCCAGTCATTAGTTTTGATTTCCATCTCTTCAATCATCAATTTCAAGTCCAACGAAATCCATATCATGTTGATTCTTGACCATGATTTATGTCTATTTGAATAAAATGTATATTGTAGGTTTCTCTGGGTTTTTCTCTCGCCATATATCTAAAATACTGAATTCTTCTATCATTTTTTGAAAATGCTTTCTCCTGATCTAGGAGAAAGAAACTTTTTTAAATTGTTTTTTATATTTGTTGGAAGTGTTACTTCATTCTGAGCCTTAGTTTTCATGACTTAATCTTTGCAAGTTCAGGCTATTTGTTGATATTCTGCCTTAGTTATATGACCCTGTTTCCATTTTTTGAATTTACCCTTTTTGTTGTTCAGTTTATCACAGAATGCTTTGTGTAATCATGCTTGGATTTCTTGTTTTTCTTTTTCAGTGGTATTGAGCTGAACTGGGCTTTTATAATAATATTTTTCAGGGTTTCCCAAGCTTCTTGAGTTGTTTTCCCCTTTAAGTTTTTCATCCATAGAATTATTCCCAAGCACTCTCTTTAAATTTGTTTAAATCAGCTCCTAAGTCTAAGATGCTGATTATGTTCTATTGCTTGTGTTTGCATTATATTGAATTCCAATATGACATAGTCACTCTCACCTAAAAGTTCTGGCCCTCTCCCCTCCAGGAGCATGGCAGAACCCAGAAGTATAGAGAGAATAGGGTTTGAGTTAAAGAGAGAAAGAAAGAAAGGGTCCCCATAGAATATGGGTTCTGACATTCTGCCTCTCTTAAAAGAAAGAGAGATCCAACTGTGGAGACATAGAGAGACATATATGCATAGGTTAATCAGTTTTCTTTGGGTGTGGAACTTTTTTATCAATTTAGGAGCGTTTCTGGACCCACTCATTTTGGGAGGAAGGGAGGAGTTTCCATGCTACTAGTTATTGAGTAGAGCCATGATGTTTCCTGGAGTCTAAAATTTCTTTAATTTTGAAATGTTGTTCCCCTTAAGCCATAATAAGAGGAGGGGGTGGAGTGACAGTTGGTCTTAATGGTGACTATTGCTTGTGTTTTAAAAGGCTGCATTGAAAAATTGGGTGGATTTGCCTGAGGGATTTTGGAAGTTCCAGTTCCACTGTTACTGGGTTTATAATTCTAACAATGGGAAATGGTCCTACATATTTCGGTCTGAGTTTTTTAGATGATTATAGGGATTTTAGGTACTTAGTGGATAGGTAGACTATTTCCCCTATGGTAACAGGCTTTGGTTTGACTCTCTTTTTCTCTGCTTCCATCTTATACGTGTCAACGCTGCTAACATCGAATGTTATTGCTTGACAAGAGATGAAGAAGTAGCCATTTCATATGTTAATCTTGTTTTAAGAGATTGGATTAAGGTTGGGAGGGGGAAGAGGAGGATTGTGCTTCAAGGCCATCTGAAATTAAAGAAGATAAGAGTTTGGTGGGTTTTCTAACAGAAGGGAAACTGATTCTTAAAATTAATTGGAGAATATGATTAATGACAAAATTAGAAAGGTGGAAAATTGTGTTTTAATATATTGTGCAAGGGGGCAGAGATTTCAGATTCCAGCTTCCTTCAAGCAAGCTTTTGCCGGTGTATTAGGCTAATAAAGGACTTTTAAGGTAAACAATGCCTCAGAGTCACTTGAAAAGGCCATACGTCAGACTTCCGGGTGGCACTTCAGCGGTGCGGACAGTCAAAATTGACCGCCAGCCCTCTGAATCTGTAAAAGCCGTGGAGCAGCCGACAATCAGCTGTTTTGTGGCTGAAAACCCTTCCCCTCAAACGAAGAGGGGAAGGGGAGATTCCAGGTAGGGGTAGAGCTCCCCTAGAGCCCCAGGGTGTTTATTCTGGGGCTTGGAGGGTGAGAGCTCCCCCAAAGCCTGGGAATGCTCTGGATTGGAGGATTTCTCTGCTTCAAAGCAGAACAAGGCGCTAAATCCACTCCTGCTGGACTTGATTGACATCTTGAGAAGTTGATGCAGGCAGAGCAGATGTGGGAGCAGTATAATCAGCAAATATAAGACTTTAACTCTAGAATTTTAACTTTCTTTCTGTCGTCTTTAAAAGAAAGGGAAGATGGCGCCTGAATGATTCTTTGTAACAAAGAATTGAAAGTGCTTTGAAAGTGAAAGTGGCTGTAAAGACTATAAGAAAATTATAAGAAGCTAAAAGAATTTTAAGAAGAGATCAGCAAGACTATAAACAATTTGATTTGATTAATCTTTTTAAATACAGAGAATAAAATTGATTTAAGATGTCATTAAAATCATCAAAACCTGGGGGCCCCAGGAGTGCAGGGACTTCACCAGCACAGCAATCAAACTTACAGGCTTTAATGCCCCCCCCCCAAAACTTTGACATTAAAAGACCTGCAGGAGCCTTTGAAATCTCAAATGAAAGAAACAAATGATAAGATGGAGAACATAGAAAACAAGATGGAAAAAATAGATGGAAAAATGAATGATAAATTTGAGAATCTCAGAAGAGATTGGAGAAATTAAAGAAACTATGCAGATTAAAAATAAAGAAATAAGGAAAGATATTCTATTGGCATTTCAGGAATTGGCACAACTTATTCAAAACATGGATGATCGTATGGAAGAATTAACTCAAGGTAATATTGCTTTGGAAGATAAGATGACTGAGACTCAAAATAAAATGGAAAAGATGGAAGATGAAACTGCAATGCTACAATATAGAGAAATGGAATTTGCTTTAGGAATTAGAGGATTGAAGGAGAACAAACAGGAAAACCTGAGAGAGATACTGGCAAAGGCCTTTGCTCCAATAATGAGTTGGCAAGTTGAGGATTTCATACAGGAAATTGAAAAAGTTTTTGGAGTCAACTTGTGGATTGTGAAGCAGAGGAATTTACCAAGAGATGTGGTGATTTATTTTTCGAAGAGGGTGATTCGAAATGAAATTATTCATGCTTTTTATAATAATAGGTTCCAAGTGGAAAATCAAGAAGTTTTGATATTGAAAGAAGTTCCTCCAAAAATTTTAAGAAAAAGGAAAGAGATTGCTTTTCTGGTAAATGAATTGAAAAAAAGGCAGCATCAGTTCAGATGGGATATACCAGTTGGAATAGTGGTCAACTACTTAGGTACTAGATATTGTCTTAATACAATAGGGAAAGCAAAAGAATTTTATTTTAATGTATTGAAAGTAGATCTGCCACTATTTCCTGAAAAAAAACGAAGTGAAGGAGAGAAAAAACAGGCTCAAATGGAGATTCATGCGGAAGGTTCGAATTTGTTGGTTGAAGAAGAACTACAATTAGTTGTGGATATGGACCAGCCTTTGAAATCAATAGAGGAACCTAGAGGCCAAAGAGTGACGTGAGCAGCAGCCAGACAAAAAGCGCAAGAACAGCAGAAACAGCAAGATCAAATTAAAACTCAAGAAATTACTAAAACGGAAGCTGTGGGAGGGGCAAGACCAAAGCAACAGGTTCATATGAATCTGCAGGAATTGTTCCAAAAGCTTCTAGTCACGAGAGATGGCGACCAAGTTTCTATCTTGGAATGTTAATGGCTTAAATTCACCACAAAAGAGGAAAAAACTATTTCATTATTTGAAACAATATAAAAATGATGTTATTTGTTTGCAAGAGACACATATTAGAGTAGTAGACCAAAAGTATTTGACAAACTCCAGATTGGGAATACATTTTGTTGCATCTGCCCCGGATAAGAAAAACGGAGTAGTTATATACTTAAAGAAAGATTTAACTGCTAAATTAATTGAGACAGATGCACAAGGACGATATATTGCAATTGAACTTATAATAGAAGGAAAGATAATACTTTTCATTGGAATATATGCACCAAATCAACATCAAGAAAAATTTTACAAACTTTTACATGACAGAATAACCCAATGGGATTATAAATCTTGTATTTTAATGGGAGATTGGAATGGAGTTCTAGACACAGGAAAAGACAAAAGAAGGTCTTCTAATGGAATATCAAACCGTGCAAAACTGCCTAGATCTTTTTTTGAACTTATGGATGACCTGGAATTGAAAGACATTTGGAGAGAGCAAAATATGGAAAAGAGGGATTTTACATTTTTTTCAGATAGGCACCAATCTTTTTCAAGGATAGATTTTATACTAATTACCAATGATTTCCTTTCTAGGGTGAAGAAAATTAAGATATGCCCGAGAACATTAACAGATCATAGTCCAGTGTGGATGGAACTGTTTCAAGAGAAAAGGGATAGAAGACCTTGGAGATTAAATGAAATTTTTTTTAGATATGAGGAAATTGTGAATGAATGTAGAAAACAAATGAGAGATTTTTTTGTAACGAATATGCATAAGGGCACTTCAATTGAAATGGTTTGGGATGCAAGTAAAGCTTATATGAGAGGAGTCCTAATACATTTGAACAACAAGTATAGACGTAAAAAGGAACAAAAGCGAAAGGAGTTAGAAGAGGAAATAAAGATGAAGAAGAGGTTACTTATCTTGAACCCAGCTGATAAGAAAGTGAAAGAAACAATTAACTTATTGAAAGGGCAGTTTAATACGTTGATGGCAGACCAGGTGGCAACCAACGTACGATACACTAAACATAATACTTTTTATAACGCTAATAAGCCAGGTAGATGGTTAGCTTACTTGTTAAGGAAAAAAGAAAAGTTTCGGACAATAGAGAAAATAGAATATAAAGGTAAAAAGGTTTATCAACAAGATATTATCAGAAAGGTATTTTCAGAATTTTATTCTAAATTATATATTATATTATATTATATTATATTATATTATATTATATTATATTATATTATATTATATTATATTATATTATATTATATTATATTATATTATATTATATTATATTATATTATATTATATTATATTATATTATATTATATTATATTATATTATTATATTATATTATATTATATTATATTATATTATATTATATTATATTATATTATATTATATTATATTACATTACATTACATTACATTACATTACATTATATTACATTATATTATTACATTACATTACATTATATTATATTATATTATATTATATTATATTATATTATATTAATTATATTATATTATATTATATTATATTATATTATATTATATTATATTATATTATATTATATTATATTATATTATATTATATTATATTATATTATATTATATTATATTATATTATATTATATTATATTATATTATATTATATTATATTATATTATATTATATTATATTATATTAATTATATTATATTATATTATAATATTAATTTTATTTGTATACCGCCCTTCTCCCGGAGGACTCAGGGTGGTGAACAGGGCAATACATATTAAAAAAAAAGATACAAAAATTAAAAACGATTAAACAACTGCCCATGAATAAGTTAAAACACATTAAAAATAGATTAAAACAGATTAATACAACCCAACCCCATCCCATCAGGCCAGGCCAGCTTGTTCAAAAAGGTAGGTTTTGAGATCGCGCTGGAAGGAGCGGAGGTCAGGCGCCATCCGGAGCTCGACCGGAAGATGGTTCCATAAATCCGGCGTGCCCACAGAGAACGCCCTCCCCCTGGGGGCCACTAGTCAACATTCTTTGACCGGTGGCACCCTGAGGAGGCCCTCTCTGTGGGAGCGTACTGGGCGGAGGGAAGTTGACGCCGGCCGCAGGTGCTCCCGAAGGTATTCCGGACCCATGCCATGTAGGGCTTTGTAGGTCATTACAACACCTTGAATCTCACCTGGAAGACAACGGCGCAGACTGTTTCTTTCGAGGCACTTTCAACGAAGGCGGTGACGGCGGCAGCATGGCATCTGGGACTCCAGTACCTCTGGGAGGCCACGCTCTGGACGGTCCCCGACCAGTAGGGGCCTATGGAGCTGCGGCCGGGAACAACACCCAGAGTATCAGTACGGCGAGGGAACTGTAGGGGCGACTGATCCACCGAACCCGACCCCAGATGAGAATCGCACCATCTCACCATCTTGCCTTCCGCCCGCTCTTAACCTTCCTTGCCCACCCTCTCCCCATAGGACATGATGGGCCTGGGTGCAAGCCACGGTGGCAGAGTGGCTTGTCCTTACACCTGCAGCCCCATAGAGGTGGGAGCTCTATGGGGTATGCTTCACCCAGAGTGCGTTCTGGACCATCCCCGGAAACAGAGTCACAACCCATCGTGAGAGGATGGGGAGTGGCCTGTTTCTGGGGTTCACCCGGCTAAGTGGCAGTGGCTGGGTGACGGTCCCGATACCCACCTACCCTGACTCAACCCTCCTGCCAATCACCATTTATGGGACTGCCTTCCCAGAATCCTTCTTGACTCAATGCATCTTTGCTATTCCAGCATGGACCTGCACGCCCTCAGGGGTTCCCCCCTCTCCTGGGTGTGACCCGCCTTCACCACCACCTCCAATCTCGAGGAAGGGCCCAACCATTGGGCCTCTGAGAGATGGCCGGGCAGGGTCAGGGGCCTCCAGCATAAATCCAACAAGAGGCCCCTGGTTAACTTCCTAGTAAAGTTTTTTGTGGGGTTAGGGAGGGGGGTGGGAGTGGGCTGTGGTTGTTCGACCAAGGGGGGCCGTCCAACAACCATTGCACAGGCCAGGCCTACGTTCGTTCGCGAAAGGGAGGAGCGGGGTTCGGTCGCCGATGAAGCCCGGAGGCGACCCGACGGACTACCAATTCCCAGGACGGTGGGGAACGGCAGAAGGTGCGCAAGCAGAGGGCCGTATCGACACCGGGAGGGTCATCTCCACTTTCTGCAAGGGGTGAGATGTTCCGACCCTCTGTCTCTTCCCCGGGGACCCGGGAGTGAAGAGGTGCAGCCTCTTGAGCTCAGGCTGGTCTACCTGAATGCCAGGTCCGTGGCTAATAAAGCTCCCCTTGTTCGAGATCTAGTTGAGGGTGAGCACGCGGACCTGGCTTGCATCACGGAGACCTGGCTAGGCCCAGAGGGCGGTGTTCCTCTGGTTGACCTTTGTCCGCCTGGTTTCCGGGTGCTACACCAGCCCCGGCCTCATGGTAGGGGTGGAGGAGTGGCAGTAATTATCAGGGAGACCCTAAGCCCGCGGGAGACCACCGTTCCTCAGATAGTCGGATGTGAATCTCTCTTCTTGAGATATGGTCCCGGGGCGCAGTTGGGCCTGCTGCTGACGTACCTTCCTCCAAATCGCGCAGCAGCAGCCCTGCCTAAGCTACTCGATGTCCTCTCAGGGTTGGTGATTGAATTCCCCAAACTCATAGTTTGGGGCGACTTCAATCTACCATCCCTAGGAGGATCGTCTGAGCTAGCTCGGGAGTTCATGGCTTCCATGACGGCCATGGACCTGACGCAAGTAATTTCAGAACCGACTCATGAGGGAGGCCACACCCCTGACTTGGTTTTCTTATCTGGACGGTGGCGTGATGATCTTGGTGGGGGTTCTCCAACCGTTATGCCCCTGTCATGGACCGATCATCACCTCCTGCAGCTGGACTTCCACTTTGCCACCCCCCGCCATGGGTATGTGGAGCCAACCAGATGGTACCGCCCCAGATGCCTAATGGACCCTGACAGGTTCCAGGCAGCGCTTGGGAACCCACCTGCACTCCCTGCTCACAACTCAGCGGATGCCTTAGTGGAAGCCTAGGAAAGGGCAGCCACGGAGGCACTTGACCGAGTTGTACCCTTGCGGCCCTTGACCCGGCGCAGATCCCAGCGAGCCCCATGGTTCACCGCAGAGCTCCGGCAGATGAAGCGTCGGAGACGGGGCCTAGAGAGCCGTTGGAGGTCCAGTCGATCCGAATCTGACCGGTTGTGACTAAGAATCCACACTAGGTCTTATCTCGCAGCGATAAGGGCGGCGAGAGCCAATCACTTCTCCGCCCTCATCGCGTCCGCAGAGAATCGCCCGGCTGCCCTGTTTAGAGTGACCCGCTCCCTTCTGAATCAAGAGGTGAGAGAGGAGCCCTTACAGGGTCGAGCCGAGGAATTTGGTCAATATCTGTTGGATAAAATCACTCGGATTCGAACCGACCTGGACTCCAACTGGGCAGAGTCTGACGAGCAGGACACGAGCAGTCTTGTCGACGTCATCTGGGAGGAGTTTGATCCTGTGACTCCAAAGGAAGTAGACAGGATTATGAGGAGGTTGAGCTCCACCACATGCTTATTGGACCTGTGCACTTCCTGGCTGGCTTATGCAGCTCGGGAGAGGACACGAGGCTGGTTCCAGGCGGTCATATCTGCTTCTCTGAGTGAGGGTCGTTTCTCCGCCTCCTTGAATGAGGCGGTGGTGAGACCTCTCCTCAAGAAGCCCACCTTGGACCCAGCTACATTGAATAACTTCCGTCCGGTCTCCAACCTTCGCTTTCTTGCGAAAGTTGTCGAGAGTGTGCTGGCGCATAGGCTCCCTCTGGTTCTGGATGAAGCGGATTATCTAGACCCGTGCCAATCGGGTTTCAGGCCGGGCTACAGCACGGAGACGGCATTGGTCGCTCTGATGAATGATCTCTGGAGGGCCCGGGACAGGGGACATTCCGCTGTCCTAGTCTTATTAGACCTCTCAGCGGCTTTCGATACCATCAACCATGGTATCTTACTGTGGCGCCTCAGGGGATTGGGAGTGGGAGGCACAGTTCTTCGATGGTTCTCCTCCTTTCTCCTGGGACGCTCACAGTCGGTGTTGGCAGGGGGGCAGAGGTCGACTCCGAGGCCTCTCGTCTGTGGAGTTCCTCAGGGGTCGGTCCTCTCGCCTCTCCTGTTCAACATCTACATGAAACCGCTGGGTGAGATCATTCGTGGTTTTGGAGTAGGATACCATCAGTATGCTGATGACACCCAGCTTTTCATCTCGACTCCAAACCACATCATTGATGCCCTCGACGTGATGTCCCGTTGCCTGGAAGCGGTCCGGGAATGGATGGGGAGGAACAGGCTTCAGCTCAACCCGGACAAGACTGAATAGCTGTACATACCGGCATGCCAGGATACTCAGAGTATCCCATCCCTTAATATTGGGGGCGAGTTATTGCCCCCCGTTGATAGGGCCCACAGCCTGGGGGTCCTCCTAGATTCACAGCTCTCCTTAGAAGATCACATAGGAGCTGTGACCAGGGGGGTCTTCACTCGGGTTCGCCTGGTGCGCCAACTACGACCCTATCTGGACCTGGATGCCTTGCGTACAGTCACCCATGCACTTGTGACCTCTCGCCTTGACTACTGCAATGCTCTTTACATGGGGCTACCCTTGAAAGTCACTCGGAAGCTTCAGCTGGTACAGAGTGCAGCTGCACGGACACTTTTGGGGGCTTCCCGATACTCCCATATTACACCTCTCCTCCATGAGCTGCACTGGCTTCCAGTTGCCTTCCGGGTGAAATTCAAGGTGCTAGTGATGACATACAAAGCCCTACATGGCATGGGTCCGGATTACCTACGGGAGCACCTACTGCCAGCGTCAACACCCCTCCGTCCTGTGCGCTCCCACAGAGAGGGCCTCCTCAGGGTGCCACGGGTCAGAGAATGCCGGCTGGTGGCCCCCAGGGGGAGAGCATTCTCGGTGGGTGCGCCAACCCTTTGGAATTGCTTGCCTGCCGAAATCCGAATGGCCCCCGACCTTCGCACCTTCCGACGTGACTTAAAAACCTACCTATTCCAGTAAGCCGGCCTGGCCTGAGAGATTTTGGGGTTTCATTTATTTTACTATTGTTTATACTGTATACTTACCTTGCTCTGTACACCGCCCCGAGTCCTTCGGGAGAAGGGCGGTATATAAAAACAAACAAACAAACAAGCAAACAAGCAAACAAATAAATAAATAAATAAATAAATAAATAAACTGGAAGCCAATGCAGCTTGCGGAGCAGAGGTGTAACATGGGAGTGTCGGGAAACTCCCAACACAACTCTCGCGGCTGCATTCTGTACCAGCTGGAGCCTCTGAGTGGTCTTCAAGGGTAGCCCCATGTAGAGAGCATTGCAGTAGTCCAGACGAGAGGTCACGAGGGCATGAGTGACAGTACGTAAGGCATCCCGGTCTAGATAGGGCCGCAACTGGCGCACCAGGCAAACCTGGGCGAAGGCCCCCCTAGTCACAGCTACTATATGGTCTTCTAGAGAAAGCTGTGAATCTAGGAGGACTCCCAAGTTGTGAGCCCTATCTACCGGGGATAATAACTCACCCCCCATAGAGAGAGATGGGATATCCTGAATATCCCGAGATGCTGGTACGCACAGCCACTCGGTCTTGTCAGGGTTCAGTCGAAGCCTGTTCCTCCCCATCCAGACCCGAACCGCCTCCAGGCAGCGGGACATCACGTCGAGGGCATCACTGGGGTGGTTTGGGGTCGAAATGAAAAGCTAGGTATCATCAGCATACTGATGATACCCAACTCCAAAACCACAAATGATCTCACCCAGCGGTTTCATATAGATGTTGAACAGGAGAGGCGAGAGGACCGGCCCCTGAGGGACTCCACAAGCGAGAGGCCTCGAGGTCGACCTCTGCCCCCCTGCCAACACCGACTGTGAGCATCTCAGGAGATAGGAGGAGAACCACTGAAGGACCGTGCCTCCCACTCCCAATCCCCTGAGACGCCGCAGCAAGATACCATGGTCAATGGTATCGAAAGCCACTGAGAGGTCTAATAGGACTAGGACAGAGGAATATCCCCGGTCCCGAGCTCTCCAGAGATCATTCACCAGAGCGACCAATACCGTCTCCGTGCTGTACCCGGGCCTGAAGCCCAATTGGTACGGGTCTAGATAATCCACTTCATCCAGAACCAGAGGGAGCTGATGCGCCAGCACACTCTCAACAACCTTCACAAGAAAGCAAAGGTTGGAGACCGGACAAAAGTTATTTAACACAGCTGGGTCCAAGGCAGGCTTCTTATTTATTTATTTATTTATTTATTTGTTTGTTTGTTTGTTTGTTTTATATACCGCCCTTCTCCCGGAGGACTCAGGGCGGTGTACAGAGCAATAAAGTAAGAATACAATAAAGCAATAAAGTGAGAAAATTTTAAAACCCAAATCCATCATGCAAGTGATACAATTCAAAGTATAGATATAGATAAATATTTAAAAAATTGAAAAAGGAACAAGGCAGGGATGCCCTTTATCACCATTGTTGTTTGTTCTAACACTGGAAATATTATTGATTAAAATACGTGAATCAAATAAGATAAAGGGAATTAAAATTAGGCATCAAGATTATAGATTGAGAGCATTTGCAGATGACTTGGTTGTTACTTTAAGTCAACCTACTCAATCGGTTTCAGAATTATTGGATGTGATAATACAATATGGACAAGTTTCTGGATTTAAAGTTAATAAGCAAAAAACTAAAATATTAACAAAAAATATGCCCATAAAACAAAGAGAAGCATTAGAAAAATTATCAGGATTTGAAATAGTTAAAAAGATTAAATACTTGGGGGTATATATCACAGCATCGAATGTGAAATTATATAAAAACAATTATGAATTGTTGTGGCAAAAAGTACAAAAGGAGATTGATAGTTGGAAAAAATTACAATTGTCTTGGTTGGGGAGAATAGCAGCCGTGAAGATGAATGTCTTACCAAAATTTTTATTTTTGTTTCAAATGATACCAATAATTAAGAAAGATGCAAATTTAAATGAGTGGCAAAAAGGTATTAATAACTTTGTCTGGGCAGGAAAAAGACCGAGAATAAAGCTTAAAATAATGCAAGATGCACGTGAGAGAGGGGGTTTGAAGATGCCCAATTTGAGATTATAGTATGATGCAGCTGTGTTATCAACAATTAGTGATTGGTTTAATTTGACGGATGAAAGAATATTGAATATTGAGGGGTATGATTTATTGTATGGATGGCATGCATATTTATTTTATGATAAAAAGGTGGATAATATTTTTAAGACTCATATTTTAAGGAACGCTTTGTTCCGAATTTGGAAAAAGTACCAATATATATTAAATAATAAAAAACCTATATGGCAATACCTAGACATGCAATAGGAAATATAAATGTGGAGCAGAAACAAGATGTGATTACTTATAAAGATGGAAGGGAATATTTTGAAACTGAAACCTTTAAATGTTTTAAAGGAAGAAAAGATAGTACAAACTTGGTTTCAGTTTATACAATTACAAGCTAGATGGAAAGAAGATCAGAAAATTGGTATAATAAAAGTTGATGAAAATTTGATAAAGCAAATTAGAGATCAAAGTCAATCGCATATAAAAAGGTTATATAATGCTCTTATAGAGATTGATTCAGAATCGGAGTTAGTTAAAGATTGTATGATAAAATGGGCTCAGACTATTCAAGAACCCATAATGATGGATACTTGGGGGAAAAATCTGGGTCAGAAATGTAAAATTTACACAAGCACAAAACCTAACAGAGAATTTTTTAAAGATGTTTTATAGATGGCATTTAGATCCTAAAAAGTTAGCATGTATGTATCCAAATCAACCACCCAAGTGTTGGAGATGTGGTAGTGAAGAGGCAACTTATTATCATATATGGTGGACATGTAAAAATGCTAAAGCCTTTTGGATTAAAATATGGTGGATTTTTCAGAAAGTTTATAAGGAAAAAAATAAGATTTACTCCGCAGCTATTCTTATTGGGGATTAATTCAGATTGTACTGTTATAGAAACTAAATTAATGTTACACTTAATAATGGCAGCCAGACTTTTGGTGGCACAACATTGGAAGAAAGAAGATTTACCCACAATAGAACAGTGGACACTTAAAGTAATGGACGTAGCTGAAATGGCAAAAGTTTCAGCATATTTGAAAGAACAGTCACAAGAAAAATATATTTTGGAATGGAAAAGGTGGATTGATCATATTCAAAACAAATATGGGACTAAAAAGTTTCAAATAGCATATGAATAATTCTTAACAATTATAGATATGTTATTATAATTACTTTAGTTTTGTCATAAGGGAGTTAAAGGGTGGAAGATTTGTTAACGTTGTAATAGATATTTAGCATATGTTTGCATAAGATTGCTATATGTAATACCCTGTATTCTGCTTTGGGAAGTCTGGGGGGGGAGGGAAGGGGGGAGGGTTGATGGGGAGGGGAGGTTTATTATTAAAATTTTGTAAAACTTTTCAATAAAAATAAAAATAAAAAAGCCCATACGTCGGAAACTTGACATCAAGCTGGAATCTCCCTACTTTTTAAACTAATTAGGGAGTCCTCACCTCCCGTCGCTGTCTCCAAGTTTGGGAGGCAGTCTGACAAAGAGTTGGGGAAGATCCCATAATGGAGGAAAAAAAATGCCTGAAGCCAGCTCCCTGGCACCAGCAGCCACCTCAGGGGGGAAGGGCCAGCGAAGGAGCTGGCAGGGAAAGAATTTCAGCAATCCTCCCAGCTGGGAGCTAGACCCAAACAACCAGGAGAAATGGTCTGGTCATCAGAGTGGATTAAGCCCAGCGGAGACTCCAGGAGCCTTGGAGCAGCCTTGTCATCCCCAAGGGCTTCAAAGGAAGAGGAGGTGGGATGACAACAAAGAGAATCCTGCACATCGTATTCCCCAGTCCAGTGGAGAGCAGCCAGGCCAGCTGAGATTGAATGCTCGGGTAAGTGGAAATATCCATCTGCAGCCCAAAGCCAATCAGTTGACAATTTAGCAGAAAGGTTTGAAGAACTAGAAGTGAGAAGCACAGAACAGCTCCTGCCAAAAGAGGCCCCCAGCCCCCTTGTCGCAGAGCTAACAGCCCTCCAACTCCTGGAGTTCCCTGTTAGGGCCTCCAGTCCCCCAGAAGACGAGGAAGTAGGGCCCACTCAGCAGTGGGCAGTGTGGCAGCCCCCACAGAAGGAGGGGCAGCAACCTGTGAGCCTAAATCAGCTGATAGAGGCCTTGCAGCAGATTGGTGTGTTGCAGAAGCCTGGAGAGCAGCAGCCAATTGGGGGATGACGATCCCATGGAGACTGGTCACCACCCCCAAGTGCCAAGCAACCACTGATGGGCCCGCAAGTGTGGGAGGCACCACAGCCTTTGAGACTAACACAACTATTAGTAGATCAGCAGCAGAGGGTGCCACCATTCCCTGCAGCCAAAATTCAGAGAAGACAACTGTCACTGCACGTTTTTTTTTGTTCGTCAGAAAAGTTCATTTCTAACTGTACATTTCCCCTGCTTTCTGCACCTGTTGTGATAACTTATCTGGTAACCATAGTGAATCCCATATGACTAGCTATGTTATGGTTTCAGTCTGTTTATTGCGCATGTCTAGAGAAAGTTCTGAGTTATTATCTGTATTGTTTTCTTCACTTTGCTGTTACTGTCTGTTACGTTAGGATGTAGCTAGCCAGCTCTCTGTATAATATATATTTAGTTTTTATATTTTTTGTAAGTAAAAGGTATTTAGTAAGATTATGCGTCGTGTTTTTCTTGCCTTCCTGCATGCACATCATGCATTCTCTGAAGCACGGTCCGTCGCCCTCTACAAAGGTGATTTTTACCTTGACATTTTGGTAGCAGAGGATGGTTTGATTTATGTTTTTGGAGATGCATGTTTCTGCGGCTGTTATCAGTTAGTTAGTGCTAGTGAGGCAGTGGTGATTAACTGCTGAAACATGTCAGGAAGGAAGCCACGGCTGAAAAGGAGTCTTTCTGTGGGGCAGCTCCCTTCTACTTTAAGAACTCCGATAGCTTCGGCCACACGCCTTGGAGAAGACGCACCTGCTCCTGTCGACGATGCAAGGTCAGTCACTCCTTTTTCTACTTTTCCAAGCTCCCTGGCAGCTGCTTTTGGAAATGTTCACACTCCAGGGGCTCAAGATGAATTTCAAAGGCTTGGAGCGAAACCTAAAGTTCAGCCGAAGAAAATTCCTTCTGCTCCTTCAAGCCCCAAGCAAACTATGCGAGATAGGGCTATGCAAGGCTACTGTGAACAAATTGGGGTTTTTGAAAGGCGTTTGCAGCAGGCAAAGAAATATGTGTCAATGGTTCAGCAATATGAGAGGAATTATGAGCATGAACCGGCCATATTGCCACACCCACAAGGAGAAGCCATATTGCCTCCTTCTTTCCCAAAGCCAAAGTCACGCCCATCATTGAGTGTCATGCAAGACGAATGGGAACCGGAGGCTCCTATGTCACATGATTATGGGCTGTCCCAAAGGACATACAGAGCCACAGTGATGCCTGAAGCAAATGTTATAGCACCATCTACTGGTGAAGCTGCATTAAGACATGAATTGGAGCTCTCACTCTCGCAATTGTCTATGGAGGAGTCTTTGCTCAGAGATACAAGATTTCTGCCATTATCTGAGGCTCCAGTCCCTGATGGTGCTAGGATTCCTGTTACTATTGCTTCTCCTGTTAATATTGCTTCTATGCAAGCCCCTCTACCTGGCAGAACACAGCCATATTTAACCCACATGCAATTGCCACCGGGTTCTTATATGCGAAGGCCAGTGTCATCTGCAGGTAATGCTAATGCACCAGCCCCAGCGCCAGCGCCTCCTGCTGGCCAGGGTGGAATAGCAGCTCAAAGACAGTCACAGCCAGCACCAAGACTACCGGCAGCTTCAATGCAACTGCCGCATGTCCAGGCACAGACGCCACTGGTGCCCCCTGCAGGTTATGGTCGGATTGCACAACCTGCACAGCCAGTACCTCAATTGTATATTCCTCATCAAACATCTTCCATTGTACCACTGGCTGGTGATTCAAAATTAAAGAAGTCAGGACAGAATTACAGAGCATGGGTCAGTGAGGTTGGACTTTTGCTACGCAGAGAAGGTACTCACATGATGGTGTTTAATCCTCCTGCCCAGCCATGGACTCCTGACATATGGGATTTGGATAATAGAACATGCACAACATTATTGATATCAATGGACACTGAATTGCAGCTCACGTTTTCACAAGATGCAACTGCCCAACAAATTTGGACTCAGTTAGAAACATGTTATCGGCCTACATCAATTGAGTCTACATGTTTGCTTTTGTCTGAGTTCCATGGTTCCAGATTAAAACCTGGTTTAATCTGGTTCCAGATTAAAACCTGGAGCACATTTGACTAAAATGAAAGGTATTAGAAAAGAACTGGGTGAAAAAGGCTATCCTATTGATGATTTTCAAATGATCAGCATTATCATCAATTCTTTGAATCATGAGTGGAAAGATGCTATTTCCAAGATTAATCAAGTGCCTATTGCTCAACGCACAGTGGATCATGTATGCAGAATTTTAGCCGAAGAAGAGGCACTTATGCAAGCTGCGCCACATTTAAGGGAACCACCTGCATCAAGAGCTTCAGCGAGGCGTGCCTTCCATGGAAGGACCTACGTTCCAAGAATGCCAAGATGCTACATCTGCAATCGTGTGGGACATGCCACCCGGGATTGTCCCCAACGAGTTCCAGCGCCCGTCACATACCAGCCCAGAGGAACAGATTCCAGAGGAGGCAGAGGTAGAGGCGGACGACAAGGTCGTGGTCGTGGTTCCAGGCGTGATCCACAAGCTCCACTTGCCACATTGGTTGTGACCAACGATCCACAGCCTCAACCAGAGTACGACAGACGACTTCTTTGGACTTTGGACAGTGGAGCAGCATTACATGTTACCTACAGAAAAGAGCTTTACACTGAGATGCACGAGCCTGAACCTGAACTTCGTGAACTTTACTCTTTTTCCAATCATCCTGTTCAGGTCATGGGAAAAGGAACTGTCTACATTGAAGAGCTTGGTGCTCTCATTCCAAATGTTTACTACGTTCCGTCTGCCAGTAGTAATTTGCTTAGTCAGAGTCATTTGTCTAGGTTTTCTCATTTTCAGGTCCACCATCTTGATAAAGCAAGTTATATAGTCAAAGACGGAGATATTGTTGCTGAAACCATGTTGATTGGTGGTGTTTATTACTTAAAACCAAAGCCTAAGCAGCAAGAGCAGGCAAGTATACACGTTCCAAAAAGCACAGGCCCAGAGAGAGATCCTGTTGCTACTCCAAAGGTTCCTAATAATGATAAAAATACAAAAATGACACAGGTTGCTCACAGCAAGCCTGGGGTTCCTAATAAAAATGCTAAAGTTGAGAATGCACTAACAGGTAAACCTTTGCATTCCAGGTGTATCCATAAGTGGCACAGAAGATTGGGTCATGCCAGTTTCCGTGTTCTGAAGAAGATGCCAGAGTTCGCAAGAGGTTTGGATCTAAAAGGGTGTAAGGTGTTCTTGGACTGTGCTGTCTGCAAGAAAGCCAAATCCAAAGCAGCAGCAATTCCAAAACGCGCTACACGCCTGTCAACACGCATTTTTGATTTGGTACACACTGACATAGTTGGTCCTTTTGCACCAACACTTGGTGGTAAAAGATATTTCTTGACAATCGTTGATAATTATTCTAGATATGGATATGTATATCCTATGAAAGAAAAATCTGAGACCTTTCAGATCTTTAAAGACTTTGCTAGTCTTGTCTATACCCAATTCGAGGTCAACATTGCCAGAATCCAGAGTGATCGCGGTGCTGAATTCATGTCTCAGTGTTTCCAGGACTGGATGCGTGAGAATGGGATAGTACATCAGACATCTGCTCCTTATACTCCAGCTGAAAATGGGGTGGCAGAACGCAGAAATGGGGTTTTGCAAACCATGATGCGTTGCCTCCTTGAAGATGCTAACCTCAGTCTTCCATACTGGGGTGAAGCTATCAAATATGCTAACCATATCATCAACCGTACTTGGAGTAGTGTGATAAATCAGACCCCTTATTTCATGTTGTATGGACACAAGCCTGATCTCTCACATCTCCATGTTTTTGGTTCCTATGCTATGGTGAATATTCCTTTAGCCCAAAGAAAGAAAGGGGGTCCTGCAGCAAAAAGGATGAGATTTATGGGCATTGATGATAATTCAAAATGGAGCAAATACATTGACTCTCATCATGTTATTGTGGTTTCACAATCTGCTACTTTTGAGGAAGATGCTGACTGGTCCAGGATTCATTTTAACGATCCTGGAGTTTATTTTCCTAGAGATGATGCTGCTGTTGCCACACAACCTGATGATCAAGATTCACAGGATATTGTTCCTTCCACGAGTTCTTATCAACCTACTGTTCCGTCTTCGCAAGCCGCTGATGTTGCTGCTGGCGATGATGATGAAGACGAGGACGACACGGAAGAAGAATGGACGGTTGGCCCGAGACGTTCCAAGAGGTCCACAAAGGGAATCCCTCCAAAACGGTATTCGTGGCAAGTAACAAAAACACCTGTACCTTTGATTTGTAATGTTACACTTCCACCTGAGAAGTTCACACAGATCAAACATCTTCCTGAATCAGAACAAGATAAATGGTTTGAGGCAATGCAGGCTGAAATGGACAGTCTAAAGAAACTTCAAGTGTTTACGCCTGCAAGCCCTCCAGCAAACAAGAAAGTTATTGGTACTCGATGGGTCTACAGGATCAAAAAGAAGCCGAATGGTGAGTCCTTGTACAAGGCCAGACTCGTAGCCCAGGGTTTTGCTCAACGTTATCCTGAGGACTATACAAATACATACTCACCCACAGTGCGGACTGAAAGTGTGAAAATTGCTTTAGCCACTGCAACTATCCTTGGCCTAGAGGTTTTCCAGTTCGACGTTGAAACGGCTTATCTACACGCTGATCTTGACGAGGACATCTACGTGAAGGGTCCTCCAGGTTTCCGACAGCAAGAAGGGGATACCTGGTTTCTATACAAAAGTCTTTATGGTCTGAAACAGTCTGGTTTAATGTGGTACTTGTGTCTTTCTGACAAACTAAATTCAATGGGCTTTATTAAGTCCGAAACAGATGAATGTGTGTTTACCAAAAGATCCGGTAATAGGTATGAGATAATTCTTGTTTATGTCGATGATATTGTTTATATTGGTCCAAATAAGCAGATGAGTGAGGTTTTTGCTAAAGCTTTACAAAAGTTTTTCACGTTGAAGTGTTTAGGATGTATTAACACTTATTTAGGTGTTCAAATTGCCAAAACTCAGAAGGGGTTTAGTCTCACACAAGAAGAGAAAATTGAACAACTGTTACATCACTGTAACATGGAGGACGCTAAGCCTGTGAGTATACCCATGCAAACTGACTTTCACATTTTGGCACATGAACCAAGTCCTGAGTTCGAAGATCAAACACTATATCGCTCAGTCATTGGGTCGCTGCTGTATATTAGTAGTTGGACTAGACCCGACATTGCACTTAGTGTTAATCTTTTATCACGACACGTAGGCAAGGCAAAACAGTTTCATTGGACATGTGTTAAAAAGTTATTGAGGTATCTAAAACACACAAAAGACATGAAGTTGTTGTTGGAACCAACACATACTGACTATGCAGAGTTATGTTGTTTTGCAGATTCAGATTGGGCAAGTGATAAGAAGTCACGGAAAAGTACATCAGGTTACATGATGTTCTTAAATGGATGTCCTGTTTACTGGCATGTGCGTAAACAGAATTTTGTTTCTTGTTCCTCTACAGAAGCTGAGTATGCTTGTGCGTCTGATGCATGCAATTCTTTAACCTGGTTTGATGCTTTAATCACAGATATCTGGACACATCCGATTCGACTGATCACAGTGATGGAAGATAATGAATCTGTGGTTTATATTTCTGAAACACGTTTTACAGGTTCAAGGTCCAGACACATTGACATCTGATATCAAAACATAAGGCAACTGGTTAAACAAGGTTTTGTGACATTACAGTATGTGCCTACACGTGATCAAATTGCTGACATGCTGAACAAACCACTTCCTAAGGCCCAGCATGAGTATCTGCGTGAGAAGATGTGCCTTACTTGAGTCTTCACTTTGCTGACGAAAGAAGGGGAATGTCACTGCACGTTTTTTTTTGTTCGTCAGAAAAGTTCATTTCTAACTGTACATTTCCCCTGCTTTCTGCACCTGTTGTGATAACTTATCTGGTAACCATAGTGAATCCCATATGACTAGCTATGTTATGGTTTCAGTCTGTTTATTACGCATGTCTAGAGAAAGTTCTGAGTTATCTGTATTGTTTTCTTCACTTTGCTGTTACTGTCTGTTACGTTAGGATGTAGCTAGCCAGCTCTCTGTATAATATATATTTAGTTTTTATATTTTTTGTAAGTAAAAGGTATTTAGTAAGATTATGCGTCGTGTTTTTCTTGCCTTCCTGCATGCACATCATGCATTCTCTGAAGCACGGTCCGTCGCCCTCTACAAAGGTGATTTTTACCTTGACAACAACAGCAACCCCCGTCCGTCCAACAACCATTGATGGGCCTATAACAGCAGATGGTGCCACAATGTCCCATCAACCAGCAGATAACCACAGCAGGGGAAGCAGCAATAGGACCCAAACGTACAACCCTGGGGCCTACAACAGCACCAATGGGTAGACAGCATCTGGGAGTCCAACAGCAGCAATGGGGGCCCTGGCAGCTGGTGAATCAACAGCCAGGAGGGGGCCAGCAACAACTGGGAGCACAACAACAGCAATTGGGGCCCCAGCAAGCAAGCAATGATGAGCCCACCCTTTAGAGCAACCTTCGATGGGGACCCAGAGAAATTGATTATTTCCTCAACCAAGTACACTCTCACTTGAATCGCTGGGATCACATTTACCCAAACCCAGGTATGATGGTGATTGCATCTAATCTAGAGGAAGAAGCATCTGAATGGTTGAACAATTTATGAAACGAGCAGGCCCCTGAATTGGAGGACCCCCACCTTTTCCTCCTGAGGCTGAGGGAAAGATTTGAGGACCCATCCATTGCCCTCAAAGTAGAAGAATAAATCCATAAGATAAAGCAAGCTGGCCGGCCTGCCCTAGAGTACGTGCAGGAGTTTTGAAACATGGCAGGTCGGATAGAGAGATGGCCTGAGCAATCAATAATTCATCTTTTTAGAGAAGGGTTAGACAACCACCTTTCTCAGGCATGTATCTACCAAGCTGTGCCTGACCAACTGCATGAATGGTACCAGGCAGCAGTGAAATTAGATGTCCAGCTCGCCTAGTATAAAAAGCATCAACCACCTGAAGCTGCACCAAAACCAGGATCCAGATGGCTACCACCCCCCCAAAATCCCCAATGACTGCTACTGCCAAAAGACCTGGACCACCTACAGGTCCATCAATCAAGTGCTTTCGATGTGGACAGCAGGGACATCGAGCAGCGAACTGCCTGGTTCCTTACCCGCAACAGCAGAGTAGACCAGATCCAACAACTAGAAAGAAACCCGCACAGCAGCCACTGAGAGAAAAGTCCAACTGGACCACCCAGGAGCCCATTACCCAGGTTATGTGCCCCACCCAGGAGGATGCTGGCCCACAGACCGGACCCACCCCCACTTTACTCGGTTTTGACAGCGACAATGAAGGGGAGAATGACCCGATGGTGAGTCGACACATCCTACCTTTTTTATTGCCTGCTAAACTCGTAATCCCTATGACAGAGGCACAAGTAGACCTGAAAGTGCTAGTCAATAAGGGCTGCTCCCGATGCATCATTAGCATGTCATGCGCCTTGAGACTGGGCATTGTTGTGATTCAGTGTCAGCCTGTGGGTTCGGCAGTTGAATCAGACAATTCTGAGGAGGAGGAGGGGGAGGGGATTGGAGATCCTGCAGAGGACAGTTCTGAGGCATTGCAGAGCTCTCAGCCAGGCCCCTCCCATCTGGTTACTACTCAGACCCAGCTGTGTGAGCCTGACAGCTTGGACGAAGATGACCCACAGCTGGCCTTGTTCAAGGACACCCGAAGCAGGAGGCAGACAAGCAGGAGTAAACAAAGGAAGGCAATGGGGCACCTCGGGAGGAGGCAAAGAGAAGCCACGCCTTGAAACTGTTTAAAAGGGGAATGTGTGGGAGGTGCTGGTTGCTGAAGGCAACCATTTGAACAGCTTCTGATTTAGTGGTTTGTATTTGTTTTGCTCTGTTTGCTCTGTTTTGGATCTGTTTTGTGTAAATAAATTTGGCTGGCTTACTTTCAGCCTATTGACTTTTGAAAAGGGGTTGTCCCTGACATTTCTGCAGGGCCGGTAGTAGGCTGGAACAGAACAGGCATACGGGCTAACCTGCTATCCAAACCTGTGAGGTTTGACCAAGGCTATGGCTCCCTAATGGGAGGGACGTTAGTCACGCAATTAACAGAGCCCTTATGCCTAGAAATAGGCGAGCACTGGGAGTTTATTCGCTTCCTGGTAGCTCCAAAGATGTCTGAAACTGTGATCCTAGGACTAGCCTGGCTAGACAAATGGAAGCCATTGACCTGGTGGGAAAAGGGAATGAGAACTGTAGGACTACTGATAGGGTCCGATCCCCCCCCATTGATTCAACAGATGTTACAGGAAAATTTAGCCCACCTAATGAGCAAGTGCACATGGCTGCCTTACGGCTACCTGGCAAGCCGCTTATCCCCAGCGAGTACCAGGACCTAGCGGAGGCATTTAGTGAGAAAAAAATGTGACATCTTGCCTCCTCACCGTCCCAATGATTGTTCTATTGAACTGTTACCAGAGGCCAAACTTCCCTGACCTAGAATGTACGCTATGTTCCCCCTTGAAATGGAGGAGATGCAGTGATATGTAGATACAAACCTAGTGAGGGGGTTCATCGAGCGGGCCAAGTCAACCATGGGTGCCCCTGTGTTGTTCAAAGAGAAAAAGGATGGGTCTCTTCATATCTGCATGGACTATAAAGGTCTGAATGCTGTGACTATGGAAAACAGATACCCTCTTCCCCCTCCTGAAAGACTTACTAACCCACCTGGCAAAGGGAAGTGTCTTCACTAAGTTAGACCTGAGAGAAGCTTATTACCAGGTGAGAATAAAGAAGGGGGATGAGTGGAAGACAGCCTTCAACTGCCCCTTGGGAAGCTACCAGTTCAAAGTCATTCCATTTGGACTGCAGGAGGCCGCAGCTTTAGTTATGCAGTTGATCAATGAAGTCCTACATGATCACCTATACCCGTGGTGGCGAACCTATGGCATGTGTGCCACAGTTGGCATGCAGAGCCCTCTCTGTGGGTATGCGCACTGTCGCCGCAGTCCTAGGCCTTCTGCTGGGTTTTATAAAACTTTTTTGCTTTAAAAAAAGGTTAAATCAATCAATGAATCAATTTCAACTTCTCGTGGAAAAAAAAAGATCTTGCAAAGTTGGTATTGACTGATTGAACTTTTTAGTCCCACCCAGTCTGCCGCTACCACCGCAACCATGCCAACCCAATGGGCCATGCCCACCCAATTGGCAACACCCACCCAATGGGCCAGAGCCACCCGGCACCCAATGATACATAAGAGGGTTTTGAGTTGCAGTTTGGGAACTTGGTCTCTAAAAGGTTCACCATCACTGACCTATACAAAGGGTTCCTAGTATACCTTGATGACATCTTGATATACAGCACGAATATGACTGACCACATAAAACTGGTCAGAGAAGTGTTAAAGAAAGTATTGAATGCCAAACTTTATGTCAAACTTGCGAAATGTGAATTTCACCAAACCCGATTAGATTATCTTGGCTATAGAATCTCCAATGAGGGTATCGAAATGGACCCAGCCAAAGTAAAAATTATAATTGAATGGCAGCCCCCCAAAACCCGCAAACAGCTTCAGAACTTCCTAGGGTTTGCCAACTTCTATTGTCAATTTATTCCCTCTTTTGCTGAGATTGCTCTACCTCTTACAGAACTACTCAGAACGGGCAAGGGAGGGGGAAAACCACAACCTGGACAGCCGCTAGCATGGACTATGAGTTGTCAGAAAGCTTTTGAGAATTTAAAAAGACTATTTGCTGCTGAACCAGTCCTAAAGCACCCTTGCCCAGGGGAGCCCTTCGTAATTCAGGCAGATGCCAGCAACATGGCATTCGGAGCGGTGTTATTGCAAAAGAATAAAAGTGAGGTCCTATAACCTTGTGCTTACACCTCTAAGAAATTTACTGAAAGCGAGAAGAGATGGACAGTCTGGGAGAAGGAGGCCTTTGCAATTAGTTGGGGGCTATTAAACTGGCAGCACTACTTAGAAGGGAGCAAGGTGCCTTTTGAAGTATGGACAGATCACAAAAATTTAGAGGCACTAGAAACTCCCCCAAAATTGTCCCCAAAACAAGTATGATTGGCACAGTACTTCAACCGTTTCAACTTTACTCTAAAGTACATACCAGGAAGAAAAAACCTCTTAGCTGATGCGCTCTCCCAATTGCCACAATACGAAAGTGAACACGAAGAGGTTCATGAGGCAATTATCCCCGGTCCACCAATTGTGGCCCAACTCACACCTCGCAGGACCCCTAATCCTGATGACCCTGGGGTAAAGAAAATAAAGCGAGAACTGCTCACTGACAATCAGACATCCCTAACATGCAGGGATGGTCTGGCTTACAAGGGGGGAAAATTGTACTTGCCTGAAGTTCTTCATCTTAATGCCCTCAAACACAGCCATGATGTGAAACAGGCTGGACATTTTGGATATATAAAAACTCTACATCTTACTCACCCATGTCTGCTAAGTTACAGTGAGTTTTCTCGATGTATATGCACAGGGCTGTAATACCCCGTCATTTTCTTGTAACAATACAGCCCTCACTGCTATGTCACTGGCATCTGCCTGAATTACAAAAGGCTTGTTGGTGTCAGGGTGCCTTAGTATGGGTTCTATGAAAAACAAATTTTTTAGTCTCTCAAATGCAGCTTGGCATTCTACTGTCCATTTTAGCAGTTGGTTTGGCTTGGCTTGGCTTTTCCTTCCCCTCTGGTTTTTAGTAAGTTCGTGATTGGTAAGGCTATTTGGGCAAAAGAGGGGATAAATTGCTGATAGAAGTTAGCGAATCCCAGGAAGCTCTGCAATTGCTTTCTTGTGCGGGGTAGTTCCCATTCTAGCACTGCCTGGACCTTCTCAGGGTCCATTTCTATGCCCTCTCTGGATATGCGGTATTCCAGGTAGTCTATTTTGTCCTTAGGAAATTCACACTTAGAAAATTTGGTATAGAGGTCGGCTGCCTGTAGTTTGTTTAGGACTGCTGTAACCAGTTTGACATGTTCATCCATAGTTTCTGTGAATATAAGGATGTCATCCAGGTAAACGAGCACGCTTTTGTATAGGTGCTCCCTTAGTACATCATTTATCTGCTGCAGGAATACGGCGGGGGCTCCCTATAGTCCAAAAAGCTGAACTCAGAATTGATGGCACCCTAAGGGACAATTAAAGCAGTTTTCCACTCATCTCCTTCCTTGATTCTAATTCGATGGTATGGCTCCCTTAGGTCTAGCTTGGTGAAAATCTTCCCCTTTGAAAGGTGAGACAGCATGTCCCTCATAAAGGGGAGAGGGTAAAGATTGCTTTCACTTATAGTGTTTAAAGCCCTATACTCAACAAAAAGGCAAAGTTCCATCTTTCTTTTCTCAGAATAATACAGGAGCAGCTGTCTTTGGTTTTGCTGGTTGAATAAAGCCCCTTTCTAAGTTTTTGTCTATGAATTTCTGCATTTCTTCCAGTTCCTGTGGGCTCATAGAGTATAGTCTAGGTTTTGGAAGCTTTGACCCTGGTCTGATTTCTATTGCACACTCTGTGGGCCAATGCGGTGGTAATTCATCAGACCTCTCTTTGCTGAATACTTCAGCCAGGTTTCTATATTCCTCTGGTATTTCAGGTATTGCCTTTTCACCCTCTATTGCAGCTAACTTGGTGGGGGGGGCATCTGGTTGGGGTTGGGGTGTCGCCTTGGTTGATTCCCCTTTTGGGAACTGAAGTTCTGCCATTATCCAATCCAGCCATGGGTTCCATTTGGCTAGCCACACCATGCCTAGGATTATGGGACATTCAATGCCAGGGGTTACCATGAATGTTATAGTCTCTATGTGGTCCCCCAGGGCCAGCTGAATCGGTAGTGTTGCTAGGGTGGTGGGCATCCCTTATGCTATGGACCCATCTAATTGACCAAATGAAATCAGTTTCTTCAGCCTCCTCACTGGTATTCCTCAATTCCTGACTAGGGTTGAGCTGATAAGGCAGCAGGTACACCGGGAGTCAATTAATGCTCTAACATCTACAGCTTTGGGCATGGTTGGGGCTAGCAAAATCCTAGTGAGGGGTGCAATGGGTCCACTTACCAGGGGTTCATCCTTGGAGTTGTCATCGGATGAGTTGGATGCTCCTGCTGTGTAGGCCAGAGTTCCCTTTCCTCACTGGACTGAGGCGGAGAACTCAACGGCTTCCATGCCTTTCATGGCTGTTGTTGTGATTCAGGGTCAGCCTGTGGGTTCGGCAGTTGGGTCGGACAATTCAGAGGAGGAGGAGGGGGTGTTGGAGAGCCTGCAGACGATAGCCCTGATGCTTCGCAGAGCCCTCAGCCAGGCCTCTCCCATCTGGTCACGACGCAAACCCAACTGTGTGAGCCTGAAAGCGTGGATGAAGATGACCCACAGCTGGCCCTGTTCAAGGACGCCCGACACAGGAGGCAGTCAATTAGGAGTAAACAGAGGAAGGCAATGGGGCACCTTGGAAGGAGGCAGTGAGAAGCCACGCCTTGAACTGTTTAAAAGGGGGATGTGTGGGAGGGCTGGTTTGCTGAAGGCAACCGTTTGAATAGCTCCTGTTTCATGGTTCGTGTTTGGTTTTGCTCTGTTTTATGTCAATAAATTTGGCAGTTCCAGCCTCTTGCCTTTTTGTAAAGGGGTTGTCCCTGCCTTTTCTGCAGGGCCGGTAGTAGGCTGGTACAGAACAGTTTGCCTTCAGCCTCCCACCCCTTACTATTATTATGGAGCAGCTACGTGCTGAGAATGCCCAGCTCACCCAGCAACTCGCTTTGTTGGCAGCTCAGATGGCTCAATTGCAAGCTCAGGTCCATGCTGCACCCCCACCATCACCCCCACCCAGGTGAAAATGCCCAGTTGCGATGCCGGATAAATTTACTGGCAATCCAGAACTGTTTCCTGATTTCCTGGGACAATGCCAGCTCTTTATCAGCGTGAGAGCAGCTGATTACCCACTGACCAGGATAAGGTGGGGTTTGTGTTAAGCCTTCTTTCAGGTGATGCAACTCGTTGGGGCATGCCTCTGCTGGCTCAACCTAGTCCATTGTTGGACAACTTTGTGGGGTTTTGTGATCATATGAGTCTGATGTATGAGGACCCTATAAAGACGCAGACCGCTGCTCGACGCTTGAAAGCTCTGAGGCAGGGTCAACCCCCCCTTGAGGGCTATATCAGTGATTTTCGGCTGCTTAGCCAGGATTCCACCTGGAATGAGGCTGTGCTTGTGGATGCCTTCCAGGATGGATTGTCGGAGGAGATGTTGGATGAGCTGACCCGTGTGGATATTCCCTCAGACCTCAATGGGCTGATCCATCTCTGCCTGCGGATTGATGCTCGGTTGCAGCAGCGAAGGAGTCGCCGTGCCACCCCACAGACCCCTGCAGCCCCTGTTGTGCATGAGACCCCAGTTCAAAAAGAGGAGCCAATGGAGCTGGGTGCCGCCAGATCTCGTCTATCGGTGACTGAAATGAACAGACGACGATCGGGGGGGTTGTGTTTTTACTGTGGGGACCCTGGGCATTTGGCTGCTTTTTGCCCAAAGAAGCGACAGCGGGCATCAGTGACCGAGTCTACCACGAGAAAGTCCCTTACTTTTCTGTCAGGAAATGCCCCGAGCCCGATCTAGACGATGTGATAGATCGGGCGTCCCACAACAACACTGAGCGACGTCTTTCCGATGCTGCCTGTGGACCTCCACGACATCTGATATTGGAGGCACGTCTGATCCCTCCTGGCAAGCCAAAGGGGATTCCAGTCCATGCCTTAATTGACTCTGGGGCCACCACAAATTTTATGGACTCAAATTTTGTGGCCAAATGGGTTGTTCCCCACTGCCTGGTGGGGTGGCGGTGGTTATACAGGAGACCTTATGTCCGTGGAAGACCACCGTTGTCCAGATAGGCGGGAGTGAGTCCTTTCTCATGAGATGTGGCCCTCGGGCTCAGCTGGGTCTGTTGCTAACATACCTGGTGCCCAGCTGTGTGGCAAGGGCCCTACCTGAGCTGCTCGAAACCCTCTCAGGGTTGACGGTGGAGGTTCCCAGACTTATAGTTCTGGGCGACTTCAACCTGCCTTCCCTGGGAGAGTCGTCAGAGTTAGCTCGGGAGTTCATGCCTTCCATGACGGCCATGGACCTG
This sequence comes from Vipera ursinii, assembly GCF_947247035.1. Classification (NCBI taxonomy): domain Eukaryota; kingdom Metazoa; phylum Chordata; class Lepidosauria; order Squamata; family Viperidae; genus Vipera; species Vipera ursinii. The sequence continues at coordinate 179,350,177 of NC_139513.1, forward strand.
ACCCAAGTAATTCAGGGCCCGACTCATGGGGCAGGTCACACCCTTGACCTGATTTTTCTATCTGGACAATGGTTGGATGATTTGGGAGGGGGCTCGCCATCTGTTGTCCCCCTGTCATGGTCCGATCATTATCTACTGCGGCTGGTCTTCCATTGTGCCACCCCCCCCCCCGCTGTCAGGCTGTGGTTGGTTCCGTCCCAGGTGCCTAATTGACCCAGAACGGTTCCAGACGGCGCTTGGGTCCTTACCTATCTCCCTCACTCACAGCCCAGTCGATGCCTTGGTTGATGCCTGGGAAAGGGCGGCTGCCAAGTCACTCGACCGTGTTGTACCCTTGCGACCCCAGACTCGGCACAGATCCCGTTGGGCTCCATGGTTTACTGTGGAGCTCCGGGAGATGAAGCGTCGGAGATGGGGTCTAGAGTGCGGTTGGAGGTCCACCCGGTCTGAATCTGACCAATTGCGACTAAGAGCCTTCACAAGGTCTTACCTCGCTGCGATGAGGACGGCGAAGTCTAATTACTTCGCTGCCCTCATCGTGTCCGCAGATAATTGCCCAGCCGCCCTGTTTAGGGTGACTCGCTCTCTGCTTAATCAGGAGGTGAAGGAGGAACCCTTACAGGGTCGGGCTGAGGAGTTTAGTCATCATCTGGTGGACAAAATCGCTCAGATCCAGACCGGTTTGGAGTCTGACTGGGCAGAGGCTGGCATGGAGAAATCAAGCAGTCTTGAGCATGTTATCTGGACTGAGTTTGACCCTGTTTCTCCCGATGACATGGACAGGATTATGAGGAGACTGAGCTCCACCACTTGTTTACTGGACCCGTGCCCCTCCTGGCTGGTTTATGCGGCTCGGGAGGAGACACGAGGCTGGTTCCAGGCAGTAATAACTGCTTCCTTGAAGGAGGGTATCTTCCCCGCTGCCTTGAAGGAGGCGGTGGTGAGGCCCCTCCTCAAGAAGCCTGCCCTGTACCCGGCTGTTTTAAATAACTATCATCCAGTCTCCAACCTTTGCTTTTTGGCGAAGGTTGTTGAGAGTGTGGTGGCGCATCAGCTTCCTCTGTTCCTGGAGGAAACTGATTATCTGGACCCGTACCAATCGGGTTTCAGGCCCGGGTACAGCACGGAGACGGCATTGGTTGCACTGGTGAATGATCTCTGGAGAGATGTTCCTCTGTCCTAGTACTTTTAGATCTCTCAGCGGCTTTTGATACCATCGACCATGGTATTGGCATCTCAGTGGGTTGGGAGTGGGAGGCACCGTTTTATGGTGGTTCTCCTCCTACCTCCTGGGCTGCTCACAGTCAGTGTTGATGGGAGGGCAGAGGTCCGCCCCGAGGTCTCTCGTTTGCAGAGTCCCTCAGGGGTCGGTCCTCTCTCCCCTCCTGTTCAACATCTACATGAAACCGCTGGGTGAGCTCATTCATGGTTTCGGGGTGGGGTATCATCAGTACGCTGATGGTACCCAACTTTTTCTTTCCACCCTGAACCAACCCAGTGATGCACTTGATGTGATCTCTCGTTGCCTGGAAGCGGTCCGGGTTTGGATGGGGAGAAACAGGCTTCGACTCAATCCTGCCAAAACTGAGTGGCTGTGCATATCGGCATCTCAGATAAACCAGGTTGTTCCACCACTAATGATGGGGGGTGAGGTGTTACCCCCCGTCGATAGGGCTTGCAACTTGGGCTTCCTCTTGGATTCACGGCTCAATTTTGAAGATCATATAGGAGCCGTGACCAGGGGGGCTTTTGCCCAGCTTCGTCTGGTGCACCAGGTGCGGCCCAATCTGGACCAAGATGCCCTACGCACAGTCACCCATGCGCTTTTGACCTCCCGGCTAGACTACTGCAACGCTCTCTACATGGGGCTGCACTTGAGGACCACTCGGAGGCTTCAGCTGGTGCAGAATGTAGCTGCACGAGTTGTTATGGGAGTTTCCCGATACTCCCATGTAACACCTCTTCTCCATGAGCTGCATTGGCTTCCGGTTGCCCTCCGGGTGAGATTCAAGGTGCTGGTAATGACCTATAAAGCTCTAAATGGCTTGGGTCCAGATTATCTAAGGGAACACCTGCTGCTGGCATCAACTTCCCATCGTCCTGTGCGCTCCCACAGGGAGGGCCTTCTTAGGGTACTGCCGGTTAAGGAATGCCGGCGGGTTATTCCCAGGGGAAGGGCATTCTCTGTGGGCACGCCGGCCCTTTGGAACCAGCTTCCCACGGAGCTTAGGACCACCCCCGACCTTCGCTCATTTCGTAGGGACTTGAAAACTTGGTTTTTTGAGTTGTCTGGCCAAGACTGAGGGGTTTTGATTTTTAATTAATGGGGTTTTAGTTAAGTTCAGGGATTAATTTAATCTTAGTTTTAATTATTTTTAATTGTATATGATGTATTTTAACTTTTAATTTTCCCTGTAAACCACCCTGAGTCCTACGAGAATAGGGCGGTATATAAATTTAAATAAAAAATAAAAAATAAATAAATAAAAACCCGCCCATGTTAGTGGAGACTATCGATGGTCGAGTGCTCCTGTCTGGGCCAATTACGGCCGCCACGCAACCATTATGTATGGCCATCAGTTCCCATGTGGAGGCCATCCAGTTCTATATTACCTCAGGTCTGTATTTCCCCGTGGTCTTAGGACTGGCATGGCTCCGGGCGCATGACCCACAGATCTATTGGTCACAGAACTTGGTCACCTTCCCACACCTGCCATATCTGTGCCGGCCAGGTGGAGGGTTCCCCAGGGGTTTTCTTGCCTCCTGAACTGTCCAACTTTGCTGATGTGTTCAGCGAGACAGAGGTGGATCAATTACCCCCGCACAGGCCCTATGACTGCCCCATTGATTTAGTCCCTGATGCGCCTCTCCCAGTGGGGCGTTTGTACTCCATGTCGGACCCCGAGTTGGCTGCATTGCGGGACTTTCTGGAGAAGAATTTGGCTCGAGGTTTCATCCGGCCCTTGTCCTTGCCAGTGTCTGCACCCATGCTCTTCGTTAAAAAGAAGTCCGGCAAATTGTGGCTTTGCTGCAATTATAGGAAACTCAACGCCATCATGGTGCGCAATCGTTACTCACTGCCCCTCATCCCCGAACTCTTGGACCGACTCTGGGAGGCTAAGATCTTCACGAAACTGGACCTGCATGGAGCTTACAACCTCGTCAGGGTTCGGCCAGGTGATGAGTGGAAGACGGCGTTTGGTAATCATTATGGACATTTTGAGTACACAGTGATGCCGTTTGGCCTGACCAACGCCCCCGCCATGTTTCAGCATTTCAAATATCATTCATATTTTCCGGGATTTGTTGGATCAGTTTGTCGTGATCTACTTGGACGACATCCTGATCTACTCCCCGTCGCGTGAGGTGCACCATCAACATCTCCATCAGGTCCTGCAGCGACTCCGAGAACATCGGCTGTTTGCCAAGTTGGAGCAGTACCAGTTCTACCGGGTGACCATCGATTTCCTGGGTCACCGCATTTCTCCTGAGAGCATCGCCATGGAGCCGAGTAAGGTTGAGTCTTTGCACAGTTGGCAACCCCCATGTCGTGTGAAGGATGTTCAGCGACTTCTTGGGTTCGCCAACTATTACCGAACTTTCATCCCTGGGTTTGCTGCCTTCACAGCCCCCCTGACCCGGCTCCTGCAGAAGAAGACTCGGTTTCAGTGGAACACTCCAGAACAACGGGCTTTCCAGACTTTGAAGGAAGACTTCATGAAGGAGCCCATCTTGAAGCATCCTGACCTGCAACGGCCGTTTGTCATGGAGGCGGATGCCTCCAACATTGCCATTGGGGCAGTGTTGCTCCAGGCAATGACGCCCAGCGGTCCCCTCTTCCCTTGCGCATACCATTCACGAAAACTGAACCCTTCGGAGCGCAATTATACAATCTGGGAGAAGGAGCTGCTGGCCATCAAAGTGGCATTCGAGGCCTGGAGGCATCATCTGGAGGGAGCACGGGATCAAATCAAGGTCCGGACGGACCATAAGAATTTGGAAAGCCTGCAGACTGCTCGGAATTTGAACCAATGCCAGATCCGCTGGTCTCTTTTCTTTGTGAGGTTCGACTTCCGAGTTTGGTACATACCTAGCGGGCACAATCAAAGAGCGGATGCTCTGTCCAGGAAGCCCGAATATTCCCGAGTAGAAGACAAGCTTCTGCCCAGGACAGTGATCCCCCATCAAGTCTTTTGCTGTGGTGCGGGAGCCGGTTGATATACGGGCTCGGATCCGGGAGGCACAGCAGCAGGAGGTGTGGGTGGCTCAGTGGAAGGAGGACGTGGGGCCAGATTCTCCTTGGACGGTCACAGATGGACTCTTGTATTATCGTGACCGGCTCTATGTTCCGGGAGGGCCACTCAGGGGACTCATCCTCAGCCAGTGTCACGATAATCCGGCGGCGGGGCATTTGAACAGGGCCTGTTCAAGACCCTGAACCTGGTCTCCCATACCTTCTGGTGGCCCTGAGTCCGACACGACATCCAGTCCTTTGTCACTTCCTGCATCCCATGCAGGCAGGCCAAGTCAGTGACAGGGGCCCCGCCTGGATTACTGCAGCCCTTGCCGACACCCAAAAGAGCCTGGGGGGCTGTGTCCATGGACTTTCTGAAGGATTTACCCCCATCCTCTGGTTTTACGACAGTGTATGTGGTGGTGGACATGCTGACCAAGATGGTGTCGTGGCTTATCATCAGCCCATGCTACTAGTTGTATGTTCATTCAGCAGGTGTTTCGGCTGCACGGCCTCCCTGATAGAGTCGTCTCTGATAGGGGGGCCAAGTTTACAGCCCGCTTCTGGCAGGAGTTGATGCATGCGTTGGATATCAAGATTTGCCTCTCATCCGCGCATCATCCTCAAACTGACGGGGGAACCGAGAAAGTCATCGGTATTCTGGAACAATACCTGCACTGCTACGTCAATCTGCAGCAAAACAATTGGGTGGACTATCTGGCCAAAGCTGAGTTTGCATTCAACAATTCGCAGCACACCTCCACACAGATGACACCGTTCTTGGCCAATGTGGGATATCACCCCCGGTTTTTCCCCCTTTCGCCTGTGGACTCACCGGAGCCGGCAGCGAACGACTTCATGGCAGAGTTACAGGCGATCCAACGATTGGTGCGATGTCAGTTAGAGAAGGCCAAGGCCAATTACAAAAGGTTTGCTGATCGGTCAAGGTGGGATACGCCTCCACTATCAGTGGGAGATCGGGTCTGGTTGTCCACCAGGAACCTACCGTCAACACGGCCGGTGAGAAAGTTAGATCACCAATATTTAGGACCGTTCCCAATCAATCAATCCGGTCACCTATTGCTTAACTCTGCCACGTTCCCTGCACATGCATCCAGTCTTTTATTGGTCTTTGTTGGTCCCCGAGCAACCGGCCTGTCCACTCTGCCAAGTGGAACCTCCCCCATCAGGACCTCGTGATGGAGACAGCACCCCCGAGTACGAGGTTGACAGCATCAGGGACTCCCGTTGGCTGAAAGTTCGTTTCCAGTACCTGATTGAATGGAAAGGCTATGGACCAGAGGAGTTCACCTGGGAAGACGTGACCACTGTTCATGCCCCTGCTTTGGTGTCCGCTTTTCATGAACAATTTCCTTCCTGACCGCATCCGGATCGGCAGACCCGGGGGAAGGGCCCTGCGGTGCGGGATAGTGTTGTGGTTCAGGGTCAGCCTGTGGGTTTGGCAGTTGGGTCGGACGATTCAGAGGAGGAGGGGGGGTGTTGGAGAGCCTGCAGAGGATAGCCCTGATGCTTTGCAGAGCCCTCAGCCAGGCCCCTCCCATCTGGTCACGACGCAGACCCAGCTGTGTGAGCCTGAAAGCGTGGATGAAGATGACCCACAGCTGGCCCTGTTCAAGGACGCCTGACACAGGAGGCAGTCAATCAGGAGTAAACAGAGGAAGGCAATGGGGCACCTCGGAAGGAGGCAGAGAGAAGCCACGCATTGAACTGTTTAAAAGGGGAATGTGTGGGAGGGCTGGTTTGCTGAAGGCAACTGTTTGAATAGCTCCTGTTTCATGGTTCGTGTTTGGTTTTGCTCTGTTTTATGTCAATAAATTTGGCAGGCTTAGTTCCAGCCTCTTTCTTTTTTGTAAAAGGGTTGTCCCTGCCTTTTCTGCAGGGCCGGTAGTAGGCTGGTACAGAACAGCTGCCTCCTTTGGCTTCGCTGGCAGCTTTCTGGGCTTCCTGGTTGGGGTCTGGTCTGGTTTTCCAGTCGGGGTGCAAGAGTGGCACTTAGCGGCGGGATGCCCTTCTTTGACACACTTGAAAAACCCAGTGGTTCTTTTAGAGATTAACAGTTGCTTTGCTGGCTTGCGGGTTGGCTCCAGTGGCGATTTCCCCCACGGTCTTCCTCCTCTGTGTTGCCTTTTGGCTAAGTCAATGTTAGCTTCCTCAGATAGAATGCACCAATCTTGCAGCCGGTGAGGATCCTCTTTGGGGAGGCAGGCATTGTAGATGTCGTAGTTTAGCCCAGGGCTTTTCAACCTTTTTACCACTTTTAGAATAAGGCAATGTCTGAGTACCACCAGTCACCCAGCAAGGTGTCAAAAACTTGACCAAAAAAAAGAAAAGAAAAACAATGATAAAGTACAGATAGTCCTCAAGTTACAACAATTCGCTTAGTTACTGTTCAAAGTTACAACAGCACTGAAAAAAGTGAGTTATGAGCATTTTTCACACTTATGACCGTTGCAGCATCCCCAGGGACATGTGATTTACATTTGGATGCTTGGCAACCGATTCATATTTATGATGGTCACATTGTTCCAGGGTCATGTCATCGCCTTTTGCAACCTTGTGACAAGCAAAGTTAGTGGGGAAACCAGATTCACTTAACCACCAGGTTACTAATTTAATCTCTCGCTCTCCCTCTTTCTCTCCCTGTTTCTCTCCCCCTCTCTCTTTCTCTCTCTCCCTCTCTCTATTTCTCTGTCTCTCCCTCACTTTCTTTCTCTCTCCTTCTCTCTCTCCCTCTTTATCTCTCTCTCCCTCCCTCTCTCCCTCTTTCTCTCCCTCTATTTCTCCAGATCCGACAACGCCCCGCTGCTACTGAACAGCTGGAAGTGTCGGCAACATTCTCTCAGGGCTGCCAGTCAGCTGGGAGCCCGGGGCTTGACAGCCGCTCCTGCTCAAAAGCACCGGCGCTCCCAGCTGACTGGCGGCCACAAGAGAAGGTTGCCGATGCTCCCGGCTGTTCAGCGGCATTGGGGCCACCCACTGGGATTTCCAGCTAGCTGGTGGCATTGGTCCAGAGTCCCAGCCTCCCAGCCGATCAACGGTGCTCTCCTCTGGTCAGTGGCTCAAATCCAGAGTCTCAGCCTCCCAGCTGATCGGCAGAGCAATGAGCGGCTGGCAGGCCAGGTAGCCGGGTTGCTGCATGGATTCCCCCCCACCTGGTTGATTGTAAAGCCCAGGGCTTGATAGCAGCCTTGCCCTGCTTGCCCTTAGCTGGCACCATGAGCAGGTGCCGCCACCTGCCCCACTTTTTGCAAGCCCTGTTATGCCACCTCAGGCTTCCAGCAACGGGAGGCTCCGGGATGAGCTTTGGCATGTCTTCCATGTGCTGCACTCTGTCAGCGGCTCAAATCCAGAATCTCAGCTTCCCAGCTGATTGGCGGAGCAATGAGAGGCTGGCATGCCAGGTAGCCAGGTTGCTGCACGGATCCCCCCCCCCCTTGGTAGATTGTCGAGTCTGGGGCTTGGCGGCTGGCAAGGCGCTCGTGCGGGGCTCTCCCGGGGCGTGCTGAACAGGGACCGGCCTCACCCTCTATGTGCTAGAGCGGCACCCATGGAGGCGGTCAAGGGCAAGCAGGGCAAGGCCACTCCTGCTCGAAAGGCAGGGTTCAGCAGCTAGTGAGGCGCTCGTGCAGGGCTCTCCCGGGGCTGGTGGGTGATGGGGGAGGTGCAGGCCAATTGCCTTACCAGTACTTGGGACTCCAACGCACCTTCCCGGCCACGTGTGTCCTGAAGAAGCGCTGATCAGAAGTCAATCCGGTTGCTGCACGAGTCCCTGGGGAGGGCAGGGCCTCGCTCTGCACCTGCGCAGCCCTCTGTAGGGTTCCTGCAGGCTGCTGCCAAGCAGCATGCTTTCCGGCAGCAAGTGAGCTGGGAAGGAGCGGAGCACGGGGGGAAGGAGGAAGAGGCAGGGGGAGGCAGGGGGGAGGAAGGCGACGCCATGTACCACCAACCAGGTGCTCACGCACCACCAGTGGTACATGTACCACAGGTTGAAAAGCCCTGGTTTAGCCCATCTTTGAAATGGCTAAGCAGGATATCCTCTGGCCAGGGTCTGTAACTCTTGGATATATTCTGCCACTGGCTGTCTGCCTTGCTTCACCGTCTTTATTTGCTCTTGGGCCTTCAGATCTGCCAATGGGTCCTGTGCCTGTGGGAGAACATGAATTGGTTGATGTTCAGTAGCTCTGGAGCATCAGTGTCATACAGTGTCATACATATGTATTTATGGACTTTCATTCTTTGTTTTGTACATTTCGGTAGATATGTAGTGATCTCTTATATATAATGCAACTCCACATCCTCTTTTGTTAGGTCTGTGTTGTGACCTCGGAGGGGGCTTTATCTTCGCATGCTGACTCGGAGGATGATATGGAGGAGGAGGAAGCTGACACAAGCAACGTGCCGGAGGGGCCGACTCCCCTGGTGAGTCAGCAAGAACTGACTGTGGCTGACGTGCCTATGGACCCCAGCCAAACAGAGGAGGAAACAGAACAGCAAGCAGAGGCCGGCAACAGAGAGGAGGAGCCCCTATGCAACAGAAAGACGTAGGATACGTCGTCAACAGCAGCAGCAACTATTGCAACGCCCCAAGAGGCGTGGCCAGGAGACATAGGTCCACACCCTACAGAGTATAAAAGGGATGTGGTTGCACAGGAAAGGCATGAACAATTTGTTGGTGTTTTGAGATTTGTTTTTTTAAATATAAATCTTTATTTACATTTTGTGTTAAAAACACACCATACACCAACAAAGACAAAAAAAAATTTACAATATACAAAAAACGAAGAAATCAAAAAATTGAAAACCATTTCAAAAATTTTACATTATATCTACTTCTAAACTAACAATTATATTCCACTCATTAAGTCTCTTATAACCATTCAACTCCAAAGCTTATTCATTAACAAAGACTATATCACTTCATTTTTGACCAACCTCCATGCCACCCTCATTTCTTTAATCTTTTATCCATCCAAAAATACAATTTATTCCATGATAGAAATGCTGGTGTCTCTTCTTTACCCTTCAACTTCTTGGTCAATGTGTCTGCTTCTGCACAATCAAGTATTCTCCTAATTATAACTTCATCCGGCGGGGTATGATTTGCCTTCCAAAATTGAGCATACCCCATCCTTGCCGCCGTTAAGATATGTAAAACCAAATACCATATATCCTTCTTAATATTTCCAGGCCTGGAGCCAAGCAGATACGTCTCTGGTTTAAGATCAACTAAACAACCTGTGATTTCCTCTATCCATTTTTGGATCCTCATCCAATATCTAACCACTTCCGGACATGTCCACCATAAGTGATAGTATGTGCCAATCCCTTTACCACACTTCCAACAATCGGCCGACAATCTGGGGAACATTTTGGAAAGTCTGGCCGGAGGGAGATGCCATCTACTGTATAAAGCATTTTGTATATGTTCTCCTTATACGACGTGGATTTGTAACGTGTCTGCCTGCATCTGGGCTTTGGAGCTGCTGGCCGACTGCCAAAGACTTTGGAGCATTGCCCGGTAATTACAGAGGTGCTGTGTGATAAACACTGGGAAAGAGTTGGCTGTGAGGGGACCAGCTTCTGTGTGTTCAGCCTGCGTTTGGCTTCTGCTGGGCTTTTGAGCCTCTTTAAGGCTACTCATTGGGAGGAGACAGAACAGTCTGTTTCTTTTGAACAGTGTTTATCCTTCCATCTGTACATTCCAATTGTGAGTTTCATCCCACCATGTTTCAGTAATGGCAACTATATCTAGGGGTGGGAATTCTCTGCCTCACCTTCCTTCTGTCTTGGTCGTGGTGGGCTGCTTGGGGGGTTGGCTTGGATGGGGGCAGGAGGTACCAGCAAGGGGGGCAGGAGCTTCTGGTTGTGGAATTGCTGGAGGTCCCAGCTTGGGGGGGGGGAAGGAGGGTATGATTGGGGGGGCTGCAGGAGTCTCAGATTGGAGTGGGTGCAGAAGGGTGGGGGGTGAGTAGGTGCTGGCTGGGGAAAGGCAAGGGAGTCTGGCTGAGGGGATGGGAGGGCTGGGACACCTCCACAGAGGAAATCCGACCCCCCCCACTGTCCAAACCTCTCATCCACACCACGGTCACACCACGGTCACATAGGTTACATAGAAGGAGTGCTGGGCAGGGGGCTGGGGGGCTGCTGGCAGGGGGGGAAATCAGAGCCGCCACCATCTTCCTTCTGCAGTGCAGCCCCATCAGCGTGGGCAGAGATGGCCTGGGGATGGCCATAAGGGGGCCCTCGCCTGGCCCAGCCCTTGTCCACTTGTCGGCTCTGAGGAGGGTGGCAGCTGCTGCTGCTCCTGTTGCTCCAAGTCCCTTGACTACCAGCCACATAGGGAAGCAGGAGGAGGTGGAGGGGTGGCCAGGGGTCTCGAGCCACCTCGGCTACCCACTGGCCACAGCTGGCCCTGCCTCAGCAGCCCATTGAGGCATCGGATCTTGCACACTGGTTACCCAGGATTCTGGGGCAGCAGTGCATGGGCAACATGCAGGGCTGGGCAGAAAGCGGCACCAATCCCTGCATCACCAGGCCCAGTCAGCAGCAGCTGTACCACCCATCCTTGTGCTGGTGGTGGCAGTGGCAGGGGAAGGTGGGCTTTGGCATTGGAGTCTTGGTGGCGCAGTGGGCTAATGCCTCCTTAAGTAACACCAGCTGCCTGCAATTAGTGCAGGTTCACATCCCACCAGGCTCAAGGTTGACTCAGCTTTCCATCCTTCCGAGGTAGGTAAAATGAGGACCCAGATTGTTGGGGGCAATTAAGCTGACTTTGTAATAATGCCGCTTGGGGGGGTGTATGAAAGCCCTAATAAGCAGGCATATACATAGAATGAAGGCTACTGCTAAGCTTGTAAGCCGCCCTGAGTCTTCGGAGAAGGGCGGGATATAAATGGAATTAAAATAAAATAAATAAAATAAAAAAATCCCACGGTCACCTGGTAGATGCTGCACTGTGGAAGGGAGACAATGACGAGGGGCTGCCATATCCCTTCCACAGAGACGTCTCCAGATCCCCGGCCACCTCTCCACCTCCTGCTTCCCTGCATGGCCAACTGGTTGAGGGGCTCAGAGCAGCAGCAGCAGCCGCCCCCATCAGAGCCACTGAGTGCTGACGGGGCTCTGTGGCTGGTTCACCATGATGCAGGATAGCACCTCTTATGTTTTTGATTACAAGTGGTACCTTCCTTGAGCACACAGTCTCCATGAAAGCTATCAGTTCTAGCACCAGACACAGGTGGTTGGAGAAAAAATAAGTTGCCATTTGATACCTGCCTTCTTCCTATGGAACTAAAGTTAGCGGGCAGGTGGCTGAAGAGAGGGACGGTTAGGGTTCTGCCTGCTTTATTAGGGAGCAGGCTATTAACAGGCAGCCTGTTAATATCTTGCTACATAATAAAGCAGGCAGAACCACAACCGACCCTCTCTTCAACCAGCTGCCTGCTAACTCATCAAGGTCCCACGTGGCAGGATGCAACCTGGCACAGCTGGTTTCCCTGTCCCCCCAGTCCCGTCCCTCCCGGTCTCACATGCTCTCCTTTTCCCAGGCATGACCCACTGCAGCACTTCCTCAGCTGTCGTCCAGCCGTCCAGCTCAGAGGCGGCTTCTCTGAACTGCTGGCAGTGGGCAAGATAGGGGCTGCTTTTTGTCTTCTCCTCTGGATGGCTTCAGCCCCCCCACCCTCTTCCCTTTCACTCCCCTTCCGAGCCCTCTTCACGGCTCTGCCCATATAGCCACCAAAGTGGCAGGTGGAGGACCGGAGCTGGAAAGCATTTCTCTGCCACTGTGGAGCTGGAAAGTTTGCCCCATCCACCACTGCCCAGATGCCCTTGCTTCCCAAGGTTTGTTTTCTAATCTTTCCAGCTCCTCCATCACTTCATCCGCTGTGTGCAGTCCCACAAACAAAAGAAGTTTCTGGGACTAAAAAAAAGGTTCAATCAATTCCAACTTCTTGCGGGGGAAAAAAGATCTCGCGAAGTTTGAATTGATTGAACTTTTTTTTTAGTCTCACAAACTTCTTTGTGGGACTTCCCACCATGGTGGAGGAAGTGACGGAGGACTGTATCGGAGCTGGAAGGTGTCACATGGGTCCAGTCGTGGGTGGGAAGGGGAGCATTTGTGCCACACATCAACTGGTTCTCCGAACTCAAAAGAAATTAGCTACTGGTTCTACCAAACCAGTGTGAACTGGCTGAATCCCACCACTGACTATATCATAATTGTCTTTGTGTACTGGTATTTCAAGTTCACTCTGTTTGTTCCCCAAACTATGAGTGTTTGTATATAGGCATTTGAGTCCTTTATGGCTGATCCTAGGTATGCCTACTATATCTCCTACTTTATATTTGAGTTTTTCTTTTTTCAGCCATTACTTTTAAATAAAGCCTATAACTCTCTTCAAGATTTGTTGGTGTGCCTGGGCCAGGTCAGGATGGTCACCTGGAAAAGGGATATCAGGGCCCGATTGCCAGCAGCCCTTTGGGGGGAAGTGGCTCACTGAATATTAATTGGCATTTACCAATCCTGTCTTCATTCTTCATTTCTATTGATTAAAATGATTCTCATATTAGAGAGCCAGTTTGGCGTACTGGTGAAGGGCTGGAAGTCCAAGACTTCCTTCTTAAGTAGAAAGTCAGTCATTCTCTTTCAGTCCTAGGAACAAGACAAGGGAAAACAACTTACAAAAATATTGCTAAGAAAATTAATGGGACTAATACACATACACATTCCCAGTGATTGGCAGTTATTCTTACATTTATAAAAAGGTAGCATGGCAGATCTTGCTTATTACTTGCCCATAGCTCAACTGAACACAACATAAAACAAACTTATTTGTTTTTTTAAATCAATCTCCAGCTTTGGGGGGAAATTTCATGATGGCCATGCAACATCCTGTTCCAGTTCATCCAAAAGAAAATCTATCATATAGATCTATTACATGTAAAATGTAAACTGGAGTGACCACTTGCAAACTCTATTGCTTTACAAGAAAGTGTTAAGCAAGGAGGTACATTGACTACTCAGCTATTTGATGTTTGTACTCATAAGCACATCAGGATTTCCCTTCCCCCTATGCTGGTTGATAAACAGCTTTAATCCTGCAAACAATGCAGTCTTAAGCTGGTTTTAGATTACTGATAGCCCTTTTCCAGTTCTGCTCTGACAATCATTTTCAAGTTAACTACTAAAAGCTTCCTAGAGAGTCATCAATCAAGAAGAGACTTAGCTCAAGAAATTTAGATCAGGAATTGGCAAATTCAAGGAAGCAACTTTGGACAGACAAAATGTTTTCAATATTTAAATGTAATGTTACATGCCTCAGACAAAAGGAAAGCTTGTGCTGGCTGATAGTGCAGAGGAAGGTTGCTCAGAGATTCTGCTCAAATGAGGAAGGGCTGTTTTGATTTGGTTTTTGGCTTCTGTCAAATGAGAAGGATCTGGTTGTCCTACTGTACTAAACCACAGATTAAGCACAAGCCAGCAACTACTAACTACTGCAACTTCCTGCAACTACCAAAAAAAGCCAATGCAATCTTGGGTATATTGTCAAGATCATGGGAAGTGACCATACCATTTCAGACTGCACTGGTCAGACCCTATCTAGTATGTTGTGTGTCCAATTTGGTTGGAACAATAGAAAAAGAATGGCGATGAATTGGAAAGAATACAGAAAAGAGCAACAAAGGTGATTGGAGCTTGAAGAATCCCTTGAAAAATGGCTAAAATATCTGCGCATGAATAGCCTAAAGAAAAGAAGGCTAAGGGAAGAGACTATAGCAGTTTTCAAATACTTGAAAGACTATCACAGAGAAGAATATGGATTTATTCCTTTACTTTTTAAAGGTAGGACAAGAACTAATGAATGGGGGGAAAGGAGACATTTCTTGACTCCTAGATTATTAAACAAGAGAATGGGCTCTTTCTTAAATCACTGGTATCACTAGAGGCTTTTAAATAAAAGCAAGCATATTTGGGATGGTCTCAGGATTTCTGCTCTGGTCATGGCATTGGGCTACAAGATCTCAAAAGTGCCTTCTAGCCCTATAATTCTGTTGAAAGAAAAATCTTCATCAGGGTCCACTCCAATCTGGGAATAAACAAAATGGAGACTGCTTTAGAAAGAAGATTGTAGTTTATTGAAGAGCAGAGCCAGACAGAAGCATGGCTGTAGGAAAGGTTGTTTCCTGTTCTTATCTGAGGCTTTGTATTTCCTGTGTCATTTACTTTGACCTGAGTCTGAGTGTGCCCTTTTGGTATTGGTGGCTTAATCCTATTATGTCCCCAAAGGTCATGTCTTTTAAAGTTTGGGTGGGGTATGTAGATTTTAGGGGTCTTTGTCTTCCTAATCTCATCAGTTTCTAGCCTCCTGGCTCCAACCTTCCTGAATGGATTGTTACATCTACATTTCTAAAAGCTGGTTTCTGCTGAGTTTTCTGGCTGAGGGGAGGGAGAAATTTCTGCCTTTTTGATGTCCCTTGTCCCATGACATCAAAAGATAAATTGGGGGGGGGGAGATGGGCCTATAGGAAGTCTCAAGGTTCTCATCCCCTTCTCCCACCAGATGAAAGGTTTCCATTTATCTAAGATAGGCCTAAGATCACTGCTTCTGTCATTTTCGGGGCTATAACAAAGTGGATGAATTCCCAATGTTCACCTCTCTCTAGCCCTACTGGCTGAGTTAGCTGAGTGATTAAAGCTCCTCCCTTCAATGAACAATCTACCTGTTCAAACTTAATGGGGTTAGAAAGCAATCTTGCTCATATACCCAGCTGTTGAGCAATGGGTAGGCTAATGATGCATTGGGAACACCTTAAATCTACAAGTACTTTAAAGTCCTTTTGAGCTCCAGTTTTTAGAACTATAAGCTTAGCGTTTAGGGAGAAAGGTGGGATAGGTTGACTCATCATCGTATCGTTTCCTCTCTTGTCGTTGCTGTTGTAGGGCGTCAGGACAGTGGCCAGGTAAGCGGTGTCCCGTCAACTCCTGTGCAGGGGTAGTGACCTGAGTGATCTGCTCTTGTGTGATTTTGATTGATTTTTCCTTGGAAGGGGGCTAATGGGGTTGGGGTACCTCTTCACTGAGGAAATGGAATGGGACGAACAGCGGCTCTGTGTCCTGACTGGCCACACCTAAAGCACTTGATCGCTGGGCCAGTAGATTGCTTAGGAGATCCCGTGACCGTGATTGCTGGGATTTTCTGCGGTGACGACCATCTGGGTTGTTCTGGCTTCGGTCCAGTTCCTGGAGGAGCTGGCTTCTTATAGTGAGCAAGCTCGATGTCTAGCTTCACTGCCATTCAGTACCACTCTTGTAGTTGATCAGGAACCCCGATAGATGCAGGCTTGGGATATATGATCATCTAGCCCCTCTTTGAAGTGATGCACCAGGGAGTGCTCTGGCCATCTCTCAATCTGACTTGCTACTCTCCAGAATTCTTGCACATATTCCAATGCAGGTCTGCCGGCTTGTTTCACCTTGTGAATATATTTCTCAGCCTTGAGAGCTATGGACTCATTCTCAAATCTGGTTCTCAATCCCTGGATGAAGAGATGGAAGGCCCATAGTTCAGGCGCTTGTTCATTGTATAAGTTATTTAGCCACTCAGATGCTTTCCCTTCTAGCTTGGCAGCGACAACATCAACCATGGTAGCTTCTCTGGATCACCATCAAAAGTGACCTCACCAGCAAAAGTGACCTTAAGAAATGGCGCCATTATAGGTTGTGGTACACCTACTTGCTGTTGTCGCCCCAGCTGTGGTTGCACACCCAACTGCTGCTGGCCCCCCAGCGGCTGCTATGTGCCGAGTGGTTGCTGTCTGTCTAGTACATTGCGCAGTTGCCCCAGTTGTTGGATCAAGTCACGTTGAATATCCATGTTTGGGTCAGCTCTTTGCAGCAGTCCTGGGCTTGGGTGATGACGGTGGTGTTAATTGGGGCTGTGTGACCAATGATAGTAATGGTCAGGGGTCTCACAGTACCGATAGCGATCAGGGCTCCAATGATATTGGCGACAGTCGGGGGTTCGATTGAGGGTGTCTCTCGGGGCTGTTGGAATCATCCCCTTTGGATCTTTTGTGACAGTGACGCCTGTCAGGAAACCGTGATGAACAACGCTGATCAGGGTTTCTCCTATGGCCAGGACTGTCACAAAAGTGTCTCTTAGGGCTGTTGGAATGTTCCCTCCATTTGGATCTTTCGCAATGGTGACACTGGTCAGGAGACCATGACGAATGACACTGATCAGGGCTTTTCCAATGGCCAGGACTGTCACATTGTGAGTGGCGTTCTGGACTCCTTGACAATCGACGATGACCCAGCCTATCACACCATGGGTGATGGTGAGGACTCTTCCTCCCCACTGCGCTTGAGGTCAATGCTGGCGGCTCCAAATGTGGAGTGGCAGCCTGAGCTCCACCAGTAGGTCTAGGGCTTCTTCTGGGTATAGATTGGCACTGACTCCGCCGGTTGTCACGCTCACTAGTAGGCAAGGAGCAGGTGACCTGCCCCTCACTTCCATTTCTAGCCCCTCAAATGTCACTACCAACTTCTCCACCAATTGGTTGCAGACTGCTGACAGGTATTCCCACTCACCCGAATCTTCCGCTGCTGCCAATCTTTTTGCTCTTCTACAATTGGGAGAGCATGATACCTGTGAGCCACATGCTTACAACTCTGACTCAGCTACTCTTGAAGAACTCTTCTTTGGTTGGGTTGTCTTGGGACGCTTAGAGTCTCCACTGGGCAGGGTCCACTCCGAAGACCACAATATCTCCCGCATTTTGGGCCTTGCGCCCACTGCCAGAACTTCTGAACCCATTTTCTCCAACAACGCAACAGCTTGCTCTCCCTCCGCTGAGGCAGCCACCATGGTTGGGGTGCTGGTCGTGGGTGCTTCTTTTCTCTCCATACTGAGATCTTCCCTGAATCTTTGTCAATCTCCCTCCTAGTTATAGGAAGGTGAGTGGAGCTCAGGATCCCAATCATATTAATGTAGATGTCAGTTTTGGGTTAATGTCATGGTTCCGATAGATGAAACCAGTCAAAAGAACTTCAAGGCAAGAAATTTGTCCTTAAAGAACATTTTATTCAAAAACAAAATATCGGCACTTATATAGTTGAACCCACAACTTAATGTTCCCTCCCCTGATACAAAGTTACAAATTCCAATTCCCACCCCAAACCAAGCTGTCACACATCACATTCCCCAATTACAAAAAAACATGGGCTTTTCTCCCCCATCCTTCTACCTCCAAAATTCTTCACTCACATTGACCTTGATTATAACCGCAGCTGCAAATGTTATGACTAAGAATGCTCATACCTCTTCCTCCCCTCATTGTCTATGAAGAAAATCCCAGCTATAGAGTAAAAAGGCTACAATTTCTTCTGTTATCACAAAGCTGACACATAAGAGATGATTTTAACAAACTTAGGGAGAGCTTGGGAAGGATTCCATGGATGAAAAACAACTCAAGAAGCTTGGGAAACCCTGAAAAATATGATTATAAAAGTCCAGTCTACCATAATACCACTAGAAAAGAAAAATAAGAAATCCAAGCAGAAAACAGCATGGTTGCATAAAGATCTCTCTGATAAACTGAAAGATAAAAAGGATAAGTACAAAAAATGGAAAGAGGGACACATAACTAAGGCAGAATACTAACAAATATACCAAACTTGCAAAGATGAAGTCAGGAAAATTAAGGCTCAGACTTGCAAGAAATGTCAAAATTAATTTTAAAAAGTTTCTTTCAACATATAAATAACAAGAAAAAATGTCAAGGAAATAATTGATCCACTAATGGGAGAAAATGGCAAGGAAGTAATGGGCAGTAGAGAGAAAGCAGTGCTGCTTAATTCATTCTTTACATCTTTCTTCAAGCAAAATGAAAATATAGCCCAACCTGCCAAAAACATGACCATAAAAAACAATCTAGGAATCCAAAATAAAATACAGTAGTGGCCAAAATTGTGGAAACCTTTTGGGAAAAGTGTACATTTGAGGTTTGATGGCTAATAACACCATGTTTTTGGATTAGTACCATAAAATTATATATCAATGGAAAGTTAATTTAATCAAGAAAGTAATGCGAGACTTCCAGGTGGCAGGTCTCCGTTGATGGCGGCTGTTTCGGCCGTCAGCCCCGCTGTTTTCTGTAGAGCCGCCAAAAACAGCAACGATCAGCTGTTTGGCAGCTCGGAAACCCACTCCTTGGGAGAAGAGGAGGGGGTGAGCGCTTAGGCAGGGGTAGAGCTCCTCTAGATCGCCAGAGTTTTAACTCTGGTGGTTGAAGGGTGTGAGCCCCCCCTGAAGCCTGAGTTTGCTCCGGACTCCGGGACACCTCTGCTCCAAGGCTTTGGAGCAGAGCAGGACGCTGCAACCATCCCTGCCGTCGATAGCTAAATGTGGATTACCTGGATGCAGGCAGAGCTGTGCAGGAGAATGCTGTAATAGCAAGTATTTGAACTTTAACTCAGAGTATTTTGTGGAAAAAGTTGCAAGCGGTGTGGAAAGTGAAAGTGCGCAATAGAATTAAGCGGTGCTAAAATGGCTTCCAAACCAACTAAAGTTCCTAGAAGTGCTGGTGCCTCGCCAGTTCAGCAGTCTTCATTACAGTCTTTGATGCCTCCTCCTGCGGCACCCGCACCCGCACCAGCTTTAACAATAAAAGATTTGCAGGATGCTTTAAAAATACAATCCCAAGAAATAGCTGAACTTATTGAGGAGAAGAATACTGAGATAAGAGCAGACATTTTGGCTCCATTTCAAGGATTGGCAGTGTGTATTGAACGTCTGGATGACCGTTTGGAAGAACCTAGTCAAAATAACATGAGATTAGATGCTAAAATGCAAGATGCTGAAACTGTGATGGAAAAGATTGATGATGATGTGATAATGCTACAGTACCGTGAAATGGAGTTTGCTGTGAGAATCAGTGGTTTGAAAGAAGATCCTAAGGAAAATTTGAAAGAAATATTGGTGCAGGCTCTTGAACAGGTTTTGGAGAGTTCAGCAGAAGATATTATGGCGGATATACATAAAATATTTCGTGTTAATTCTTGGATTGCAAGACAAAGAAAGTTACCTAGAGATGTGGTGGTTTATTTTACGAAGAGAGCAATTAGAAATGAGGTTATTCAACCTTTTATAATAATAGATTTACAGTTGCAGAGCAAGAAGTTCTAATTCTGAAAGGGATTCCTCCAAGAATTTTAAGGAAAAGAAAAGAATTTGCTTTTTTGGCAGAGGAATTAAGGAAACGGGATATCCAGTTTAGATGGGAGATTCCAGTAGGCATGGTGGTGATGCACACAGGCACGAGATATCGTCTTAGTACAGTTTTGCAGGCACGGGATTTTTATGCTAATATTTTGAAGGCAGGCCCCCCACCATCTTCGGAATTTAAAAGGAGGAATGGTGAAGGAGAGCGTCAGCCATGAAGGGAGAGTATACAAGGAGCTGAAGGAGTTATTCAGCTGAAAGATAGAGAATCCCAGCAAATTACAGGAGTGGATCAGATTCTGGTACCAATGGAAGAGGTTAGAGATCAAAGAATGACATGGGCTGCGACCAGACAAATGAGACAAGAACAAGAACAACAGAAAGCCATAATTACATCTCAAAAACCTACTTATAGTGAAGCAGTGGGAGGAGCGAAACCGAAGACAGTGCAGGTGATTCTGGAAGAGGCGCTCCAAAAGCTTCAGGTCGCAAAAGATGGCGACAAAGCTTCTAACTTGGAATGTTAATGGATTAAATTCCCCACATAAGAGAAAGAAAGTATTTCAATATCTAAAACAATTTAAAAATGATTACAGGAAATGCATATTCGAGCAGCTGATCAAAAGTATTTGATAAACTTTAGGCTGGGTACACAGTTTATTGCCTCTGCTCCTGATAAGAAAAATGGAGTTGTTATCTATGTTAAGAATACTTTATCAGCTAGTTTAATTGAAACAGATAAACAAGGAAGATATGTTATAATTGAACTATTACTAGAAGGCAAGAAAACACTTTTGGTTGGATTATATGCTCCCAATCAACAGCAAAGAGAATTTTATAAATTATTACATAGCAAGCAGTTGGATTACAAATCTTGTATTTTTATGGGAGATTGGAATGGAGTTTTGGACATACAAATGGACAAAAAAGGGCTTTTTAGAAGCACACCAAGTCATGCTAGATTGCCTAAATCATTTTTTGAGATGAAGGACGACTTGGAATTGAGAGATGTTTGGAGAGAAAGAAACTTACAAGAAAAAGACTTTACTTTTTTTTCTGATAGGCATTAATCTCTATCCAGGATTGATTTTGTACTAATTAACAATGATTTTCTTTCTATGATTAAGAAGATTAAGATATGTCCAAGAACTATATCAGATCATAGTCCAGTATGGTCGGAAATAGAAAAAGATAATGGAGACAGACGGTCTTGGCGACTAAATGAAAATTTGTTTAGATATCAAGAAAATGTGGAAGAGTGTAAAAAACAGATGAAAGAATTTTTTAAAATGAATATGCATAAGGGTACTTCTATTGAGATGGTTTGGGATGCAAGTAAAGCTTATATGAGAGGAGTGTTAATATATTTGAATAATAAACACAGACGTAAATTGGAATTTAGGTGAAAAGAATTAGAGGAGGAAATTAAGAGAAAAGAAAAGGCTCTAATTTTAAATCCATCTGATGGGAAGATTAAAGAGGTAATTACTTTACTTAGAGGCCAGTTTGATATGTTGATGGCAGATCAAGTGGCAACTAATTTACGGTATGCTAAACATAATACCTTTTGTAATGCCAATAAACCGGGTAGGTGGTTAGCTTACTTGTTAAGGAAGAAACAAAGGGCACGTAATATAAATTTAAATTATTTAAAAGAAATAGACTAAACAAAAGAGGAGGTGGAGTTGCTCTCTATATAAGAAATAACTTTATCTCTACAGAAATAGAGCACAACAATGATGAAAACTGTAAACTTGAATGTATTTGGGTCAATATAAAAGGGGGAAAAATGACATTGCCATAGGTGTATACTATAGGCAGCCCAACCAAACAGAGGAAATAGATGAACTTTTTGCTAGTCAGTTAACTAAGGTATGTAGGAAGTGCATCACAATAGTAATGGGGGACTTTAATTACCCTGATATCAACTGGGAGACAAATTCTGCACCAAGTGGAATATCTAACAGATTCCTGACAAACATAGCAGACAACTTTCTCTCCTAAAAAGTAGAGAAGGGAACTAGGGGATTAGCCATATTGGATTTAATTCTCACTAACAGAAATGAAATGATAGAAAGTGTCAAAGCCACAGGAACCTTGGGGGGAAGTGATCATGCAATATTGGAATTCAACATTATGGAAGCACAAGCAATAGAATACAGCCAAACTAGAATCTTGGACTTTAAAAGAGCTAATAACAATCACGCCTCCAGAAAAGATGGCCACTCGTAGCTGATCGTGGAAATTGAGGGGAGCGAGTTTGGCATGTAGTCCTGCATGGGGCTGTTATTCTCTAGCCCGGATGGGTGACAGGACCCTCCGAGGCTTCGGTGGAACCCCTATGAGCGCTGGAGATGATGGCGGGGCGGCACTAGAGGGGGTGGCGAGGCGGCGGGGCAGCAAGGCTCCCGGACATGAAATAGCCGAACGGGATGGCTTGGTCGGGCAGGCGGACAATTTACAACGGCCAGCAATGGCCAGCAGCATCCCACAGCAGCCTGCAAAGCGGCCGACGTTGGGCCTGCTGCGGCCTGCGGCATGCAGCTTATGCTGGCTCGTTCGGGCCGGCAGAAGACATACAATGGCCGGCGGCAGCCGGTGGCATCTTACGGCGGCCTGCAATTCGGCCGGGAAAGGGCCTGCAATGGACCTGCAATGGCCTGAAGAAGTGGTCCGGTCCTGCAGCGGCCTGCGGTGGGGCTGAAACGGCCTGGGGCAGCCTAGAAAGGCGGTCCGGATGGCGAGGCTCCTGGACTTGTGGCTGCCAAGATCATCTGCACATCTGTCAGAGCGGCAAGCTTCCCCCTCGATGGAGGGGGTTTTTTTTGGATGGTGAAGGCCCCGTCCGATGGTTAGAGCGCCGTTTGGAAACCTCCTGGACTGCTCTGGAGGGTGAGAACATCTGGGACCACTTGAAGCTAAAAATGGAGGTGGGGCGTACTGGATGGCGCCCGAGATGGTAGTTATCTCCTTGGGGGTCATACTTGAAATCTGAGATAACCCTCCTCCATTTTCTTTATCTGGAGACTTACTACAGCCCCTCGGTCGTGTTGATATCTAGGACATGGAGATGGATGAATTATCACCGTTCATCACCGGAGCTGCGAAGTTCACCACCAATAGACTATTCTACCAGCCATCGGACTTTCTCTCCTCCTGCGACCTACCCAGGGCTGGATAGTGGTTTCCTGAAATCTTGGTCACTGTGAGAGGGTGACCATGTTTTCAGGAACCACTGTTTCAGCTCTGTGGATTTAATATGCAGTTTGTTCCAGCCAACTCGTACTTTGCTCCTATTTGTACCTTCTGATGGCTTACACCAAAAATGAGCTACTTGCCCTGAGAGCTTCCTCCCTCTCTCAGATGTGGCCATCCAACCTATGCCACCGTTTCCTTAATGACGGGTCTTGGGACCCCGAGAGGTGGCATGGCACTAAAAAGAGGCTTTTGGGTTTTCTTTTAAAAAATTTTAAAGGGTTAGGGAGGGGGAGGGTCAGGCCAAGCAGAATGAGAGGAAGATTCTACCAGACCTTTCTCAGTCTATGTTGGCCGATGGCCACAGCAATATGGGGGCCGGGGAGTCTTGGGACCCAGGGGGACGGGATAGGGATAGCGATCCCCACGGTGAATGGGAACGGTGGCAGATGGATGAACAGAGGGCCATATCGAAATCTGGGATCACGTCCCCACTATTTTCGAGCTGTGGCGCGCTCCGACCCTCTGGCTCTCACCTGCTCTCCCGGGGAAGGGGGAGGGCAGACACCTGAGCTCAGGCTGATCTATTTTAATGCCAGGTCTGTTGTGAATAAAGCTCCCCTCATCCATGATTTGATTGAGGAGGAAGATGCAGACCTGGCATGCATCACGGAAACTTGGTTGGGCCGGGAGGGAGGGGTCCCTCTGATTGATCTATGCCCTCCAGGTTTCTGTGTGCTACATCAACCTCGAGCTCAGGGTAGGGGAGGTGGTGTGGCGATTGTTATTAGAGAGACCCTCCGTCCACGGGAGGCCACTGCCCCTCAGATAGACGGATGTGAGTTCCTCCTCTTAAGGTGGGGTCCTGGTGGTCAGTTGGGCCTGCTACTTGCATACCTCTCTCCAAGCTGCATAGCAACGGCTCTGCCCAGGCTACTTGATGCCCTCTCGGGATTGGCGGTTGAATTTCCCAGACTTATGGTTCTGGGAGATTTTAATCTGCCTTCCCTGGCCGGTACATCAGAGGTGGCCCGAGAGTTCATGGCTTCCACGACGGCCATGGACCTGACCCAAATTATTCAGGACCCGACACACGAGGGGGGAAACACGCTTGATCTTATTTTTATCTCTGGGCAGTGGCTTAATGGTCTGGGGGGGTTACTCCAACATTTCAACCCCTTGGTTGGGCTCTGTCACGTCACCCCCTGATTTCAGGAGGCAGAACCGACCCGATGGTTCCACCCCAGGCACCTGATGGACCCAGATAAGTTCCAGATGGCACTTGGATTGATTCCTACTTCCCTCTCCCACAGCCCGGTCGAGTCCTTAGTTAATGCCTGGCAACAGGCTGCCTCAGAGGCTCTCAACCGTGTTGTGCCTTTGCGGCCTCTGACCCGGCGTAGGTCCCTGCTCGCTCCTTGGTTTTCCAAGGACCTGTGGGAGATGAAACACCAGAGAAGGGGCCTAGAGAGCATTTGGAGAACCAGTCGGTCCAAGTCTGACTGAACACAGTTAAGATCCTTTTCTAGATCTTATCTTGTGGCAATGGAGGTGGCAAAGCGTGCTTACTTCACCACCCTCATTGCGTCCGCAGATAACCACCCGGCCGCCCTGTTTAGGGTGGTCCGCTCCCTTTTAAATCAAGGGACAGGAGAGGACCCCTTACGAGGACGGGCTGAGGAATTTAGTAAATATCTGGTGGACAAAATTGCTCAGATTCGGGCTGGTCTGGACTCTGACTGGGCAGTATCTGATGAGAGGAAAACGATGAGTTTGGCCGAGAACATTTGGGAAGAGTTTGTTCCTGTGACTCCGGATGAAGTGGACAGGATCATAGGGAAACTAAGTGCCACCACATGTTTGTTGGACCCTTGTCCCTCCTGGCTGGTCTATGCATCTCGGGAGGTTACACGAGGCTGGCTCAATGCCTCACCGAGTGAAGGGTACTTCCCTGCCACCTTGAAAGAGGCGGTGGTAAGGCCCCTCCTTAAGAAACCTGCATTGGATCCAGCTATTTTAAACAACATCCGTCCTGTCTCCAACCTTCGCTTTCTTGTGAAGGTCGTTGAGAGCGTGGTGGCACGGCAGCTCCCTTTGGTCCTGGAGGAAGCTGAGTATCTGGATCCGTACCAATCGGGTTTCAGACCCAGGTATAGCACAGAGACGGCATTGGTCGCACTGGTGAATGATCTCTGGCGGGCCCGAGATAGAGGTTATTCCTCTGTCCTGGTCCTATTAGATCTCTCAGTGGCTTTTGATACCATCGACCATGGTATCTTACTGCGTCATCTTGAGGGGTTGGGAGTGGGAGGCACCGTTCTGCGGTGGTTCTCCTCTTACCTCTCGGGCTGTTCGCAGATGTTGTTGGCAGGGGGGCAGAGGTCAACCCCTAGGTCCCTTAGTTGTGGGGTGCCTCAGGGGTCGGTACTCTCGCCCCTCCTCTTCAACATCTATATGAAGCCGCTGGGAGAGATCATCCGTGGCTTTGGGATGAAGTATCATCAATATGCTGACGATACCCAGCTTTTCATCTCCACCCCGAACCAACCCAGTGATGCCCTCAATGTGATGTCCTGTTGCCTGGAAGCGGTACAGATTTGGATGGGAAAGAACAGGCTCCGGCTCAACCCGGCCAAGACTGAGTGGCTTTACGTACCGACATCTCATGTAGTCCAAGAGGTTCCATCTTTCGTTATAGGAGGAGAGATGTTACCTCCCATTGATAGAGCACGGAATCTAGGCGTCCTCCTGGATTCACGACTCAGTTTTGAAGATCATATTGGAGTCGTGGCTAGGGGGCCAGATTCGCCTGGTACGCCAGTTGCGCCCCTTTCTGTACCGAGATGCCCTACGCCCTACGCACAGTCACCCACGCACTCATTACCTCCCGTATAGATTACTACATGGGGCTGCCCTTAAAGACCACCCGGAGGCTTCAGCTGGTGCAGAGTGCGGCTGCACGGGTAGTGATGGGAGCAACCTGATACTCCCATATTACACCCCTCCTGCGTGAACTACATTGGTTACCGGTTGCCCTCCGGGTGAGATTTAAGGTGCTGGTACTTACCTTTAAAGCCCTACATGGCTTAGGCCCGGGATACCTGCAGGACCATCTGCTACCGGGAACAAATTCCCATCGCCCAGTACGCTCACACAAAGAAGGCCTCCTCAGGGTACCGTCGGCTAGACAATGTTGGCTGGCAACCCCCAGGGGGAGGACCTTCTCTGTGGGAGTGCCAGTCCTGTGGAACCAGCTCCCCCATGAGCTGGTTCCAGATCTCCAGTCCTTTCGCCGCGGGCTCAAAACACTCCTTTTCCACCTGGCTGACCTGCACTGACAGGGATTTTAATTATGTTTTTAATTTTTAACTCTAATTTTTAATTTATTTTAATTTTAATTTTAATTTATTGTACAGAGGACTTTAATTTTAATTTTATCTTAACTTCTGTATTTATTGTATGTTATTCTTGTTAGCCGCCCTGAGTCCTTCGGGAGATAGGGCGGCATATAAGTCCCAATAATAAATAAATAAATAAATAATTTCAATAAATTTAGAGAGACCTTGGGAAGAATTCCATGGATGAGAATCCTAAAGGGGAAAACAATTCAAGAAGCTTGGGAAATTTTGAAAAGTGAGATAATAAAGGCCCAGTCTAGCACAATACCAACAAAGAAGAAAAATAACAGCTTTCAAAAGAAACCAGCATGGCTGCATAAAGAACTCTCTGATAAACTGAAAGATAAAAAGGACAAGTATAAGAAGTGGAAAGAGGGGCACATAACTAAGGCAGAATATCAGCAAACAGCCCGTGCCTGCAAAGGTGAAGTGAGGGAAGCTAAGGCTCAAAATGAACTAAGGCTTGCGACCAAAGTCAAAAATAACATAAAAAGCTTCTTTCAACATAGAAGAAACAAGAAAAAAGTTAAGGAAATGATTGGTCCATTAGTGGGGGAAAGTGGCAAGAAGGTGACAAGCAACAGGGAGAAAGCAGAACTATTTAACTCATTTTTTGCATCTGTCTTTACACAAAGGGAAAAAACAGTCCAACCTACCAAAACCAGTGCCATAAAAAACAGAATAGAAATGCAAGTTAAGATAGGCAAAAAAAAATGGTACGTGAGCACCTGTCCAGCCTAGACGAGTTCAAATCACCAGGACCAGATGGATTACACCACAAAGTTCTCAAGGAACTGGCAGACGTGATCTCAGAACCACTGAACTATATTTTTCAAAGATCCTGGAGCACTGGGGAACTACCAGAGGACTGGAAGAGAGCTGATGTAGTTCCCATCTTCAAAAAAGGGAAAAAAACAGATCCAGGAAACTACAGACCTATCAGCCTGACCTCAATACCTGGGAAGATTCTGGAAAAGATAATCAAACAACAAATCAGTGAACACTTTGATGCGAACAAAGTTATCACTAAAAGCCAACATGGGTTTGTCAAAAACAGATCGTGCCAGACAAACCTTATTGCATTCTTTGACCAAGTGACAAAACTAGTGGACCAGAGGAATGCTGTAGATATAATTTACTTGGATTTCAGTAAGGCATTTGATAAAGTAGATCAAAACCTACTACTTGATAAGATAGAAAAATGTGGGTTAGATAGCATCACCACCAGATGGATTCGTAGCTGGCTGACAGGCCGTACTCAGCGTGTGGTCCTCAATGGAACTGCATCTACATGGAAGGAAGTGTGTAGTGGGGTGCCCCAGGGCTCTGTTCTGGGCCCAGTGCTCTTCAACATCTTCATCAACGATTTGGATGAGGGGATAGATGAGGAACTCATCAAATTTGCAGATGACACCAAGCTGGCAGGAATAAAGATGGCCGCTCGCAGCTGATCGCGGAGATCAAGGGGAGCGAGTTTGGCATGGGGCCCTGCATGGGGCTGTTGTTCCCTAGCCTGGATGGGTGACAGGACCCTCCGAGGCTTCGGTGGAGCCCGTAATGAGCGCTGGCGATGACGGCGGGGCGATGCTAGAGAGGGCGGTGAGGCGGCGAGGAGGCAAGGCTCCCAGACATCAAATAGCCGAACGGAACGGCTCGATTGGGCAGACGGACAAATTACAGTGGCCGGCAGCAGCCGGCAGCACCCCACAGCAGCCTGTAAAGCGGCCGACGATGGGCTGGCTGCAACGTGCGGCTTACAGCTTTTACTGGCTCGTTCAGACCGGCAGAGAACATATAATGGCCAATGGCAGCCAGTGGCATCTTGCGGCGGCCTCCAAATCAACTGATAAATGGCCTGCTATGACGCGTGGCGTGCGGAAGCCTGCAACGGACCTGCAACGACCTGAACGATCTTTCTTTAACAAACAAACAGTCCGGTCCTGCAGCCACCTGCGGTGGAGCTGTAATGACCTGGGGCTGCCTAGAAAGGCGGTCCAGATGGCGAGGCTCCAGAATTTGTGGCTGCTGACCCCATATGCCCATCTGTTAGATCAGCGAGCTTCCCCCCGATGGAGGTCTTTGGGTTGATGGCCGCCGTCCGATGGTTTGAGTGCCATTTAAAACCCTCTTGAACTGGTCAAGAGGGTGGAATCACCAGGGACCACCTGAAGCTCAAAATGGAGGTGGGATGTGCCGGATGGCGCCCGAGATAGTGGTTATCTCCTCGGGATCATACTTGAAATCTAAGATAATCCCTCCTCCATTTTCTTTCTCCGGAGACTTATTACAGCCCCTCGGTCGCAATGATATCTAGGACATGGAGATAGATGAACTACCACCGTTCATCACCGGAGCAGCGAAGTTCACCACCAACAGACTATTCTAGCAACCACCGGACTTTCTCTCCTCCTGCGACCTACCCAGGGCTGGATAGTGGTTTCCTGAGATCCTGGTCACTGTGAGAGGGTGACCATGTCTTCAGGAGCCACTATTTCAGCTCTGTGGATTTAATATGCAGTTTGTTCCAGCCAACTCGTCCTTTGCTCCTATTTCCACCTTCTGATGGCTTACACCAGAAATGAGCTACTTGTCCTGAGAGCTTCCCCCCTCTCTCAGATGTGGCCATCAAACCTACACCGCCGTTTCCTTAATGACGGGTCCTGGGACCCCGAGAGGTGGCATAGCGCTAAAAAGAGGCTTTTGGGTTTTCTTTTAAAAATTTTTGAAGGGTTAGGGAGGGGGGAGGGTCAGGCCCGGCAGAATGAGAGGAAGATCCTACTGGACCTGTCTCAGTCTAGGTTGGCCAATGGCCGCGGCAATATGAGGGCCGGGGAGAGTCTTGGGACCCAGGGGGATGGGGTAGGGATACCGATCCCCATGGTGATTGCGAATGGCGGCAGATGGATGAGCAGAGGGCCATATCGTAATCTGAGATCACGCCCCCGCTATTTTCGAGCTGTGGCGCGCTCCGACCCTCTGGCTCTCACCTGCTGTCCTGGGGAAGAGGAAGGGCAGACACCTGAGCTCAGGCTGATCTATTTTAATGCCAGGTCTGTTGTGAATAAAGCTCCCATCATCCATGATTTGATTGAGGAGGAAGATGCAGACCTGGCATGCATCATGGAAACTTGGTTAGGCCTGGAGGGAGGGGTCCCTCTGACTGATTTATGCCCTCCAGTTTTCCGTGTGCTGCATCAACCTCGAGCTCAGGGTAGGGGAGGTGGTGTGGCGGTCGTTATCAGAGAGACACTTCATCCGTGGGAGGCCACTGCCCCTCAGATAGACGGGTGTGAATCCCTCCTCTTAAGGTGGGGTCCTGGTGGTCAGTTGGGCCTACTTCTGGTATACCTCTCTCCAAGCTGCGCAGCAACGGTTCTACCCAGGCTACTTGATGCCCTCTCAGGATTGGCGGTTGAATTTCCAAGACTTATGGTCCTGGGAGACTTTAATCTACCTTCCCTGGGCAGTGCATCGGAGGTGGCCCGAGAGTTCATGGCTTCCATGACGGCCATGGACCTGACCCAAATTATTCAGGACCCGACTCACGAGGGAGGAAACATGCCTGATCTTATTTTTATCTCTGGGCAATGGCTTAATGGGCTGGGTGGGGTTACTCCAACATCTCAACCCCTTTCATGGACAGACCATTATCTCCTGCGGTTGGGCCTCTGTCACATCACCTCCCACTGTCAGGAGGTGGAACCGACCAGATGGTTCCGCCCCAGGCGCCTGATGGACCCAGATAAATTCCAGATGGCACTTGGATTGATTCCCACCTCCCTCTCCCACAGCCCGGTCGAGTCCTTAGTTAATGCCTGGCAACAGGCTGCTTCGGAGGCTCTCGACCGCGTTGTCCCTTTGTGGCCTCTGACCCGGCGCAGGTCCCGAATCGCTCCTTGGTTCTCCAAGGACCTGCGGAAGATGAAACGCCGGAGAAGGGGCCTAGAGAGCATTTGGAGAACCAGTCGGTCCGAGTCTGACCGAACACAGTTAAGATCCTTTTCTAGATGTTATCTTGTGGCAATGAAGATGGCAAAGCGCGCTTACTTCACCACCCTCATTGCGTCCGCAGATAACCACCCGGCCGCCCTATTTAGAGTGGTCCGCTCCCTTTTAAATTAAGGGACAGGAGAGGACCCCCTACGAGGACGGGCTGAGGAATTTAGTAAATATCTGGTGGACAAAATTGCTCAGATTCAGGCTGGTCTGGACTTTGACTGGGCAGTATCTGACGAGAGGAAAACGATGAATCTGGCCGAGAACATTTGGGAAGAGTTTGATCCTGTGACTCCGGATGAAGTGGACAAGATCATGGGGAAACTAAGTGCCACCACATGTTTGTTGGACCCTTGTCCGTCCTGGCTGGTCTATGCATCTCGGGAGGTTACACGAGGCTGGCTCCTAGCAGTTATCAATGCCTCACTGAGTGAAGGGTACTTCCCTGCCGCCTTGAAAGAGGTGGTGGTAAGGCCCCTCATTAAGAAATCTGCATTGGATCCAGCTATTTTAAACAACTTCCATCCTGTCTCCAACCTTCGCTTTCTTGTGAAGGTCGTTGAGAGCGTGGTGGCACGGCAGCTCCCTTTGGTCCTGGAGGAAGATGAGTATCTGGATCCGTACCAATCGGGTTTCAGACCCGGGTATAGCACAGAGACGGCATTTGTCACGCTGGTGAATGATCTCTGGCAGGCCCGAGATAGAGGTTATTCCTCTGTCCTGGTCCTATTAGATCTCTCAGCGGCTTTTGATACCATCGACCATGGTATCTTACTGTGTCATCTTGAGGGGTTGGGAGTGGGAGGCACCGTTCTGCAGTGGTTCTCCTCCTACCTCTCGGGCCGTTCGCAGACGGTGTTAGCAGGGGGGCAGAGGTCAAGCCCTAGGCCCCTTAGTTGTGGAGTGCCTCAGGGGTCGGTGCTCTCGCCCCTCCTGTTCAACATCTATATGAAGCCACTGGGAGAGATCATCCGTGGCTTTGGGATGAAGTATCATCAATATGCTGATGATACCCAGCTTTTCATCTCCACCCCGAACCAACCCAGTGATGCCCTCGATGTAATGTCCTGTTGCCTGGAAGCGGTACAGATTTGGATGGGAAAGAACAGGCTTCGGCTCAACCCAGCCAAGACTGAGTGGCTTTACATACCGTCATCTCGTTTAGTCCAAGAGGTTCCATCTTTGATTATAGGAGGAGAGATGTTACCTCCCGTTGATAGAGCACACAATCTGGGCATCCTCCTAGATTCACGACTCAGTTTTGAAGATCATATTGGAGTCATAGCTAGGGGGGCATTTGCCCAGATTCGCCTAATATACCAATTGCACCCCTTTTTGGACCGAGATACCCTACGTACAGTCACCCATGCACTCGTTACCTCCCGTATAGACTACTGCAATGCTCTCTACATGGGGCTGCCCTTGAAAACCACCCGGAGGCTTCAGCTGGTGCAGAATGCGGCTGCACGGGTAGTGATGGGAGCTCCCCGATAGTCCCATATAACACCTCTGCTCCATGAGCTGCATTGGTTACCGGTTGCCCTCCGGGTGAGATTTAAGGTGCTGGTACTTACCTTTAAAGCCCTACATGGCTTAGGCCCAGGATACTTGCAGGACCATCTGCTACCGGGAACAAATTCCCATCGCCCAGTACGCTCACACTGAGAAGGCCTCCTCAGGGTACCCTCAGCTAGACAATGTCGGCTGGCGAACCCCAGGGGAAGGGCCTTCTCTGTGGGAGCGCCAGTCCTATGGAATCAGCTCCCCCCTGAGCTTCGGATGACCCAAGATCTCCGGTCCTTTCGCCGCGGCCTCAAAACTCTCCTTTTCCACCTGGCTGACCTGGACTGACAGGCATTTTAATTATGTTTACAATTTTTAATTTATTTTTAATTTTTAATTTTAATTTATTGCACAGATGACTTTAATTTTAATTTTATCTTAATTTCTGTTATATGTTATTGTTGTTAGCCGCCCTGAGTCCTTCGGGAGATAGGGCGGGATATAAGTCCCATTAATAAATAAATAATAAATAAATAGCCAATACTCCAGAAGATAGGCTTAAGATACAGGAGGATCTGGACAGACTCGAACACTGGGCACTATCTAACAAAATGAAATTCAATTGTGAAAAAAGTAAGGTTCTGCATTTAGGCAGGAAAAATCAGGCACAGGTATAGTATAGGTGGTACCTTGCTCGATAGTAGTAACTGTGAGAGGGATCTCGGAGTCCTTAAATATGAGCCAGCAGTGTGTTGCAGCTGCCAAAAAAGCCAACACAGTGCTAGGCTGCATTAACAGAGGGATAGAATCAAGATCACATGAAGTAATAATACCACTTTACAATGCCTTGGTAAGGCCACACCTGGAATACTGCATCCAGTTTTGGTCACCACAATGTAAAAAAGATGTCGAGACTCTAGAAAGGAAGATCAAGACGCTACACAAGCCCAAAACTATAGATCAATATCGCTTTTAAATACTGATTATAAGATATTTGCAAAAATTTTAGCAAATAGATTAATGAAGGTAATGCAGCAAGTGATTCATAGTGATCAAACTGGATTTATAAGTGGTAGACAAATAAAGAATAATGTGAGACACATTGTAGATTTATTGGAATGTTTGGATAGAAATAACCAGGTCTCTGCAGCGCTGATCTTTTTGGATGCTGAAAAAGCCTTTGATCAATTTGACTGGCAATTTTTATTTAAGGTACTGGAGAAAATGGAGTTTGGAGATAATTTTTTACAACCTATTAGGGCAATATATCGGAGGCAAACAGCTCAAATAATAATTAATGGTAGTCTGACAGAAACATGTAATATTGAAAAGGGTATAAGACAGGGGTGTCCGTTGTCACCTTTGTTGTTTGTTTTAACATTGGAAATATTATTAATTAAGATACGAGACTCAAATAAAATTAAGGGAAGTAAAATAAGAGATCAGGATTATAGACTGAAAGCATTTGCAGATGACCTGGTTATTACATTAAGTCAACCGACTTACTCAGTTGTAGAGTTGATGGAGATAATAATGTCATATGGGAAAGTCTCTGGATTTAAGATAAATGCACAAAAAACTAAAATATTGTCTAAGAATATGACTATAGAACAAAAGGTTGTTTTAGAAGAGTTAACGGGATTTGAAATAGTTAAAAAGACTAAATATTTGGGGGCTTACCTTTCAGCTTCAAATGTGAAGTTATATAAGAATAATTATGAATCGCTATGGTTAAAAACACAAAAAGAGTTAGATGGCTGGAAAAAATTACAATTATCTTTATTGGGAAGAATTGCAGCAGTAAAAATGAATGTCTTGCCAAAATTCTTATTTTTGTTTCAAATGATACCTATACTTAAAAAGGATTTAAATTTGGAGGATTGGCAGAAAGGTATTAATAAATTTGTTTGGGCAGGTAAAAAGCCACGAGTTAAATTTAAGATAATGCAAGATACATGTGAAAGAGGTGGTCTTAAAATGCCTAATCTTAAACTATATTATGAGGCTGCCCTCTTTTGTTATATATTGATGCATTCTCATTTTCCTTTTCATTGTTTATTTTATTGTTCTATTATTTTACTTCTGCTTTGTTTACACTTCTTTTACAGAAAGATATGCATGACATCATCACGCAAATGAGGTAAATATTCTGCACCATGATGCGTATAGCATCACTTGCATTCCTTGCAGATATCCATGAGTTTAGAGATTAATATGAAGCTAGCTATTTACCTGAAAATCCTGCAACTCTCTAGAAAATGCAGACTTCGCTAAAGCCTGTCATCTGTTTCACTAGAGGTCAAGTTTAATAAGATATTTATAAGATACAGACGTGCTATTATGGAGGTTAAACAACTAGCCATGGCTGGCTGAAGAAATTTGGATGCTGAAGTTCATACATCTTAAAATTGCTGGGGTTAAGAAACACTGCGAATTTTATACGAACATCTGAAATAAGCTAATTTCGTTTGGTTTATCAAAATATCCATCTTGTTCAAGAAAACCACTGTATTGAGGCAGGCCATAAAGAAAGATACAAAGAATACATCAAAATGCTGCATGTCATAAAAGTGAGGTAGGACATAAAAGTGAGGCATGAAGAAAATGTGTGTATTAGTTAGAAGAAGAACAAGGAAATGGAGAATACCAAACCACAAGTTCAACTGTAGGTCACACCTCCAGATGCGATTCAAGGTGCTGGTAATAACCTTTAAAGCCCTACATGGCTTAGGCCCGGGGTACTTGCGAGACCACCTGCTGCCATTATCAACCTCCCATCGCCCGGTTCGCTCCCAGAGTCAGCCTCCTCAGGGTGCCGTCAGCCAGGCAATGCCGTCTGGCAACCCCCAGGGGGAGAGCCTTCTCTGTGGGCACGCCGACCCTCTGAAATGAACTGCCTCCGGAGCTGCGGATGGCCCCTGACCTTCGGTCCTTCCGCCGTGACCTGAAGACTTGGTTATTCCAACAAGCGGGTCTGGACTGACTATGTTTTTTATATTTGGCTTTTACTGAGTTACATTGTCATGTATCTATTACATTTACTGTTTAATTCTTTTTTAAATTTTGTATTTCATGTTTCTTAAATTTTCTTGCTGTGAGCTGAAGGGCGGCATATAAATTCAATAAATCTAATCTAATCTAATCTAATCCCAGATGGAAGGATTTTTGTCCCTGAGAATTTAGCCTGGCCAGTAGTAAAAGAAGCTCATCTAACTACTCACAGTTCAAAAGTTTTACTCTGCCATACATTTTGCCTATTCTTGTATACAATGTTTTTGATAGTCTATCTTCGCTAGCTGAAATGAAGGAGTAACTCTGAGGTGAGACTCCATTGTCAGATGAAATAGTCTCAAAGGGGTGAATGAGGCAGGCCATGAAGAAAGATACAAAGAATACATCAAAATGCTGCATGTCATAAAAGTGAGGTAGGACATAAAAGTGAGGCATGAAGAAAATGTGTGTATTAGTTAGAACAAGGAAATGGAGAATGCCAAACCACAAGTTCAACTGTAGGTCACACCTCATAGGCCAGCACAAAGTTCAGTTACAGCTAACCACATATGTCTGCTTGTAGCTAAACCACAAATGGTGCCGGAAACGTAGATGCTTAGCAAGACCTTTGCTAGAGACAGGGTTGCAAGATATTTAGCTATAATTTAGCAACACAAAGAGGGGCTAGAAATGAACTAGAAAGGGGCATAGAATTCATGTAACCAATCAGAGCTCATAAGTTACATTTCCGTGTTTTGCTACTTTTGGAGACTATATATGTACTTGCTTTTCCATGACAAGGTGTTCAGACATTGATATTGCTTTTTGCTCTGAACCTTTTGTGCAAAATAAAACAAACTTCTTTTGATTCCCGGGTCTGAGTCTCTTGATTCTGCAACAGTATCTCCCTTCTATTATCTTATAGGACTTGAAATATTACACATGATGTAATCAAATTCTGATTTGGAATACCTCAAGCCTGACATGAGCTAACACCTTTACTAATCTAGAGGTAATGTCCCTTTCGGATTGTTATTGTGCTACATACATAGTAGTAGTTTTGGTTTAATTTCTTGCTGCAGTCTCTTGTCTGTAATAAAGTTTTCACTCCCCTCGAAATTGAGGCAGAATAAAACTTTAAACTTTAAAGTCAGGCCGGACCCCAAGAAGAATCCAGCATCACAACTGACTAGCAAGTTGCTCTCGTGGTGTCTTTCTACTCTTTTTCTATCTCTATGCTCTCTTTCCCTTGACGTGTGACGAAGCTGGCGGCAGCCCTGCCGCTGCCAACATTGGCCTCATGACCGGATGTTTGGAGTCACTGTTTATACTTTCAAGGCGCCGGCAGCGAGGCAGCCCCATTCCTTACGGGCTTCCCCGAAAATAAGAGAAGATCCGCGACAGAAAATTGGTAAGGAACCTCTTCGGTCATTCTGCCTGACTTTTAGGGTCCATCTGATGCAAAACGGTAACTAGAGTGACAACCCACTGTTATTTTTTTTAAAAAAACCCCACAAATTATATTTATTTGATGCTTCGAACTCAGAAGCAGGATATATCTTTTTGAGAGAGCATTTAGCCATATAGGTTATATACGGAGAGGCATAATGAGAAAATAGTTTTCCCATTCCATCTATTAGAAATCCAAAAAATTTGCAGGGCAGTGAGAGAGCGATCTTACTTCATGCTGTTTTTAAAAAAGAATGAATTAACGTTCCCGGATCTGGTACTGCACTAAAAAGAGTGTGGCAGGGAAGCTCAGCAAGGAGCCTTGCAAAGCTTCATATCCTCAGAATGTACGGGACTACAGCACTCATCATCCCTACATATACTCAGTGCTTTTTTTCTTAAAAAAAAGTGCCGGATCTCTCATCTTGTTAATCTTTTATTTATATAATTTATTTATATATTTGTTTAATAGAGGAGGAGACAACTTTTGCATATATAGTATGACATATATTGAGTTCCTTTTGGAAGGACTAGCATTGGGAGATAATAGATGTCTAATATAAGTGCATATGCTGCCTTCAACATATATGTGTTTAATTGATGGAGATGTTACTGACAAAATAATGAATTGCAACAAAATTGTTATTAATACATAAGTTAAACATTTTGTTTCTATTTCTTTACAACTGCTGATAAAAAATGGCCTGGCTATTGTCAAATTATACATACGAGATCAGGCTTAGGTGAGGGGGAAAGTGTTACAATACAATCTATTTATGAATATGAATGAATATGTCTATACTTGCCCAATGTATTTTAACAATGATATAGAACTGTGCTATGAGGAGCTTACAATTTACATTTCTTACTCTTGGGGAATTAATGACAGAAAGAAAATGGATTAAAAAAAGTAGATAAATATGAGAAAATATAGTTGCATATCCTTAAGTAATTTATGAAAAAAAATGCTTAAGATTACCACTTCAGATAGATGTACAAAATCTGCAAGAATTCAGATAACCACTAAAATAGTGGCCATGAGACACAGTTCCTGGCTGAGGGAGGTGACCGCCAGCCCCTCCAGGCCACATGGGACGATGTGGTCAAACCAGGTTAAGTCAGTGCAGCAGTTCAGGGCCAATCCGTGTGAGGTGATGTGTCTCCCGCAATGCACCCCGGTGGTGCAGAGCTTGCAGTCGCCGAGCCAGACGCCGGTGCGGGGCAGCAGGAGGGCGTGGGCGGTGGGCAGGCCGAGGCAGCAGCAGGCATCACGGGGCAGGCGCTACATGGTGGCCATGTAGGTGTGCAGGGTGAGGCGGCGGCACAGGTCCAGCACCGGGTAGGCCACCAGCTGGCCCAGCCCTTGGAAGCTCAGCCACCCCACCAGCACCGCCTCCGCCTGCCCCGCGCAGCCCTGCCGTGTAGAGGGGGCCGCTCAACTGTCTGCATCATCCTAGCTGTGGCAGCCATGTGCAAGCAAAGATAGATGGTGGGGCTGCGACAAGGCCAGTCAGCTGGTCGCCATCACCACCGTGCCATGGCCCCTGCATGCTCAGCCCTTGACGTCCAACCTCGTCTTCCAGCGAGTGTCCTGGGAGCTCATGGGTCATGCTGGGTGCCTGCTGCCCAGGGACCCAGGCAGCCCGTGCTGCGGCCCCACACAGCCCGAGCGAGATCAGGCCCTGGCGCCTGCCCTGGTCCCAATCTTCACTGGAGACCCCTGGATCCCCCCCAGGCCCCCCCCAGGTACTTGACGCAAACGACATGAGCTGGCTACGTGTACCCCAGCCACGCCCACCCAGTTGTTTGTGACCACCTGGCCATGCCCCCTGGCCATGCCCCTGCTGTCCCCCAAGGGCAACTACAATGTTGATGGAGCCTCAATGAAATCGAGTTTGACACCCCTGCTGCAGACATAATCGGCAGAGAGGTCGGGAGCTCCAGCGGCCTCTGCGATGGCTGGCAGTGGGGCGGGGCTCTTCGGGAGGGATTTTTAAAGCAGAATAGGAGATTGACTGGGGGAAGATTTTATTTTTATTTTCCAGAGAGACAAGCCAAGAGGAGGGAGAGCGAGGTAGGTAGTTGGCGAAAAGGCTTTTTATTCTCTCTCCAGAGAATAAACTTCTTACCTCGCTGCTGAATCCACAAAGCTCCGGCAAAGCCTACCAGCCAGCACTGATCCCCCCCCCAACTCTCCTCTCTGCTACACTTTCTTCCTTCTCTCCTTCTCATCTCTTTCATTCCTCCACACTCAGGAAGGGGTAATGGGAGTGGAAGAGGTTGCCAGCACTGCCATGTTGCCACTGGTCTTGCTATCCTGCATGGGGAGGGGTCTGTCCTGGTGAAAGGAAAGCCTCATGGCTGCGAGGCTGTCAGTGGTGGTGGTGGTGGCGCAACCTGGTTGTGTCCATCAAAGCCAGAACACGCTCAGCCTAAGATCCACTGGAACCAGCAAGGAGCTGCCTTGCTACCTCTGTCCCATCCCCCGGGTGTGCGCACAGGAGACGGCCAGTGCCAAAGTCCTGGGTGAAGTCAGCCTGCAGGACAAAATAGCCAGCAGGGACACTGGACTCTGCTTGCGCATGCACCCAGTGGGCAGGCCTTCCCCATGGAATTAAGGCTGAGCGCGTTCTGGCTTTGATGGATACAACCAGGTTGTAGATCAGCATCTGGTTGGCCTGGGTCAGGCCGAGGTGCGGCAGGCTAGTCCTTCGCTCTTTCCAGAGCAGGTCCCAGGGCCAGACAGAACCACATATCAGGCCGGATCCAGCCCACGGGTCTTGTGTTTGACTTGTCTGGTCTAGCCACTCTGCCATAAAGCCCAGATTGATGGAGGGCTGCAGTGATGGTTGTTCTTCTGGAATTCTGTCCCAGCTCCATATAGGATCTCTGGAGCTCAGTCAGGGTGACCATTGTGTGGTTGGTCATCTCTCTAAGGCCCTTCTCCCCCCAGTTGCTCAGTTTGACCAGCAACCAGATCTTGGAAGAGTCCTGGTTGTGCCAAACTTCTTCCATTTGAGAATTATGGAAGCCACTGTGCTCTTAGGAACCTTCAGTGCAGCAGAAATTTTATTGTAGCCTTCCCCAGATCTGCGCCTTACAATAATCCTGTCTCTGAGCTCTACAGGCAGTTCCTTTGACCTCATGGTTTGTGCTCTGCTACACTATGCATTGTCAGCTGAGAAGTCTATAGAGAGGTGTGTGCCTTTCCAAATTATTTAATTTAATTTATGAATTTAATTTACTGCAAGTAGACTCCAGTCAAGATGTGGAAACATGTCAGCAACGATCAAGAAAAATGGGAAGCACAGGAGCTAAATTTCAAGTGTTGTTGCAGAGTCTGAATACTTATACCAATGTGATATTTCAGTTTTTTCTTTTTTAATAAATTTACAGAGATTTCACTGTGCATTATGGGGTACTGAGTGTAGATTAATGAGAAAAAATGAATTTCAACTGTAGAATCAGGCTGCAGCATAACAAAATTGACAAAAGTAAAGGGGTCTGAATATTTTCTGAATGTACTGTATAGTTAAACCTTTTTAAAGGATTGAAGGAGACACACCCAGTGATTAGAACTTGTTAGTCTGCAAGATCTCAATTTTTTTAAAAAGGCAAAGGAAAAAAACTAAAAAATTAATCAGGGATAGAAGTACTGATCAGATTTAACTTGCTGCAGTAACAGGTTCCAAGGTCGTGGCATTCCATCAAACAGTGAAGCAAATTTAGAAAGCCACTAAAGATGTTTTAGAAGCCTAGTAATTGATTATTCATTATCAACAGTT
This sequence comes from Vipera ursinii, assembly GCF_947247035.1. NCBI lineage: Eukaryota > Metazoa > Chordata > Lepidosauria > Squamata > Viperidae > Vipera > Vipera ursinii. Next base: position 179,389,973 of record NC_139513.1, read on the forward strand.
ATTGATTACAGAACATGGAAAAGATTTAAAGTTCTGTGAAGCTTTCATTGTAAGAGAAAAGAAGGACCTGAAGCTTCCCCCATAATCCTTTCCTTTTTTCCACTGAGAACAAATAAAGTTAATATAAATGTGCTAGACTTATTCATATATATATTGAATGAATAGAGAGGGAAAAATACATTTCTTATAGTCTTTTGATCCATAATAAGTTATTGATATGCATAGTGGAAAAATCTTAATAAAATGTGCTCTCTACTTGCCCTCCCACTTTGCCTAAGATGCAAATTGACCTTCACTCTCCCAAACAATCTTATCAAAGCAAAAAACTAAAACCTCACCAGATCACAGTCAAGCCCAAGAGTAACCTATATAAGGGAACTGTCACCTTCCATCCTCCATCAGCTGATGACCTCAGTAGTCCCATCTCCTTTAATTGTAGACTTTCCAGCTCTGCTTCCCTCCTGAAAAGCCCATTTTGCCTAACCGTAGAACTAACCAACTACACTGACAAGGACCTGCCTAGCTTGCCCAAACTGGCCAGGAAATCAGATCCTTAGGATTTCCCACCTTGTACCCTATACAAATCTTCGCTTTTTCATTGTTCAAGATCCCTCTTTCTTGTAAAGCAGGCATCCAACGATCAGTCTTTGCAAGAAAGTATGGTTTTCAGTGTTCCTTCTTGCAACTGATTCTATGACCTATGAAAAACATTTAACAGATATTCACATTAATAAGACAATCCATAGATACTTAAAATTATTCAGCCCTCTAATAGTAGATAAAGGGACGCGGTGGCTCAGTGGGTTAGGACGCTGAGCTTGTCGATCAGAATGTCGGCAGTTTGGCGGGTCGAATCCCAAGTGCCGCGTAACAAAGTGAGCGCCTGTTACTCGTCCCAGCTTCTGCCAACCTAGCAGTTCGAAAGCACGTAAAAATGCAAGTAGAAAAAAAGGGACCACTGCGGTGGGAAGGTAACAGCGTTCCGTGCGCCTTTGGCGTCTAGTCATGCCGGCCACATGATCACGGAAGACGTCCTTGGACAAACGCTGGCTCTTCGGCTTTGAAACAGAGATGAGCACCGGCCCCTAGAGTGGGAAATGACTAGCACACATGTGCGGGGGAACCTTTACCTTTACCTTAATAGTAGATAATAAGCAGAACATGTAATAGAGAATTTGACCTCACTGCTGGAAATGCAGGTTGGGGAGAAAGAGATATATCATTGCTTGAGACTGAGTAAAGTGTAATAGCTGAACATTGAGGATTAGCAAGATGAATGTTTAAATCTCCATTTAGACATAAAAGTTATTGAATGGCGATGGGCTAAATACCTGAGTGGCTATAGGTTCAGTCTAATGTCTCTCCCAGGGTTGTTGTAAAAATAAACAGGATGGGGAAGGGTTGTGTATATTGCCTTAAGAACCTTAAAGGTAAAGGCTTCCCTGAGTTGAGCTTAATTTCTGAGACTACACAGATACTATAGCCCTGTATAGTTTCCTTAGTAATAAAAATGTACTATGCCAGAGCCATCTTCTAAGATGATTTCTACATTTTTGCTTGAGCTTAAGTTCTTTCTAGCTTGCAGAACTTCAAAATATTTCACTTAAATTTAACGTGGATATTTCTGCTGTCAGGGATATGTAGTAATGTAAATTCATTTGTTCAAGATGCAGAGCTTCTGGTTTGCCATTCAGCTATTTACTTCGGTGGGGAATGTTTTTTAGCACTTGGGGAAAAAAAGTACAACTCTCACTGACAATGGCTCTGCTTCTCTTTGCTGCTGGTTCATCTTATTGGTTCTCCTTAGCATCAAAGGATTGTTGAACTGGACTTCCTACATGTGATATCAGCAGTAAAATGAATAGTTTTGTGGGAGATCTTGCTTTGTCTGCTTGCATTTTAGAGCTGATGGTTTTTGTGATGACATATATAATTTGGCACAGTCTTTCAAAACAAGTATTGGTCTTGTATTATGTTTGTTTTTAGATCACTACTGACAAGTTGAATGCCTCGCAGGGAACAAGAAGCTCCACTAAGTCACAAACCTGGTCTTGTGAGAAGATTTGTTAGCAGCTGACTTTAAAACTTCAAGATGGGTAAGGAGGAAAGAAGTTTTAGGGCATGTTTCAAAGCTCTTAGGATAATTAGATTAATCCAGACTATCATGGAATTATTTGGATAACATAGATAATAGTAGTGAGTTTGGATGTTTTGCACTTTTAACCTGGTTAATATTGCAGATTTCTAGATTATATAAATTAATGTTATCCCTCTTTCTTAATATGTAAAGGTGGAGTGAGACATGTTCTGTTTATATGTAAAAAACAGATCATGACAAACCTTACTGCCTTTTTTTGATAAAGTAACTACATTAGCAGACCAGCAAAATGTGATTGACATAGTGTACTTGGACTTCATTTGATAAAGTAGACCACAGCCTACAGGACCTCTTAATGAGATGTGGGAAACACAGCTTTACTACTTGATGGATTCGTAACTGGCTGATAAACCACACTCAAACTGTAATCCTCAATGAAACTACATTTACATGGAGGGAAATATGCAGTCGAGTACCCAAGTGTCATGGTTCCAACTAATGAAACATTTCAAAGAACCTTCAGGCATTGTTTATTCTAAAAAGTCTATAATAATGAGAACAAAGCGTCGGCACAGCATGGTGGGATGCCAAGATCTGTATTCCCCTGCCTTTAGCACCCAATATCTGGCACAATTCCCTCCACCAATTAGCAATCATAAATCACGTTCTCCAATTAGTTTGAAAGGCAAAGCTTCCCTTCCGTTCTGTAACGTGCCATTTCTTATCTTATTAAAAACAACTGGGGGAAACATTCTCCCTCTTCCCCCCAGCTTCATCTAATTATAACAGCAAAACAATTTAAAGGAAAAGGATGCCTCTTATATTGTCAAAGCAAAAACATCCAATGTTTGCAGTGTTGACATCTGGCCCACCTTATAAAAAGGATAGATCCGGTAATGTAAACAAAAGCAAATGTCAGGGATTATCTCTTGGTTTCTTGGAGGGTTTTTCATGAAACCTTTTTTCATGAGTTGGTCAGCCTTCACATCACTAGATTTCACTCAAGTAGCTTCAGAAAGTGAGTACCCCTTCCATTGCACTAGGTACTACAATTTCCCTTTAAAAATTCTAGAGTCAAGAATACATTTCACTTCATAGTGTGTCTGACCCGCTACTACAAGGTGCCCGAGTGCCTTCTTAGGGGGAGGTCTTAAGGTGGAATCCTGAAAAGGTTTCAGCAGGCTGCAGTGGAAGACAGGGTGAACTCTCCCTAAAAGCCTAGGGAGTTTTAATTCCACTGTGATGGGGTTGATGATCCTTACGATGCAGAAAGGCCCCAAAAATTTCAGTCCTAATTTCTTGCTGGATAATTTGAGGCATAAATATTTAGTCGACAGATAAAACTTTTCCCAAACTTGGAATGTTCTTTAGGGAGCCCTCTTTTTATCAGCCTGTTTTTTATAGGTCTCAGAAGTCTTTTTTAATGCTGTTTTCATGTTTCTCCAAACTTCTTCCCACTTCCTCACCCATTGATCAAGTGTCTGGGAAGTGGAGGGCACCTGAGGGTAGTCAGGCATTGGGCTGAACTCTTTTTCTGTGGCTACTCTGAAAGGTGTGTAGCCGGTGCTGCTGTGAACAGAATTATTGTAAACCACCTCAGCGAAAGGGAGGAGGTCAGTCCAGTTTGTCTGTTGGTAGGAAACATAGCATCTGAGATATTGCTCCACCATTTTGTTAGCGGATTCTGCAGCCCCATCAGTAGCTGGAAGAAAAGCAGATGATAAGCTTGAAATGATCCTATTAATTTAAGAAAACTCCTCAAAACTTTCACTGTGAACTGCACTCCTCTATACGAAATTACTCACTTAGGGGTGCCATGCAGCTGGTAGATATGTTTCAGGAACAATTTAGTCAGTCGTTGGGCAAATGGGAGTCCTTTGCAGGCGATAAAATGAGCCTGCTTCAAGAAAGGTCTATCACAATCCAGATGACAGTATTTCCTCTACTTTAGGGTAGGTCTACAATAAAGTCCATAGCTATTTCTTCCCATGGTTGAGAAGGGTCCGCCACTGGCTGCAGTAACCCAGGTGTTTTCCCTGGAATTCTTTTCACAGTGGCACATACAGCACAACTCCTGACATAGTTTTCCACATCTCATTTTAGCCCACTTTTGTTCTTTTGCAGTAATACAGCTCTGATTGCAACATCACTGGCGTCAGTTTAGGTTATGAAGGGCTCCCCTGGGCATGCATGCTTTAGGACTGTTTCAGCAGCAAATAGTCTTTTTAAATTCTCAAAAGTTGTTTGACAGCTCATTGTCCAAGCAAGTGGTTGGCCCGGTCGCGGCTTCCCTCCTCCTTTGCCTGTTTTGAGTAGTTCTGTAATGGGTAGGGCAATCTCAGCAAAGGAAGGGATGAATTGGCGATAAAAGTTGGCAAAACCTAAAAAGAGCCTTGGTGGAGCAGTGGGCTAATGCCTCCTTAAGTAACACCAGCAGTTGCCTGCAATTAGTGCAGGTTCACATCCCACCAGGCTCAAGGTTGACTCAGCCTTCCATCCTTCCGAGGTAGGTAAAATGAGGACCCAGATTGTTGGGGGCAGTAAGCTGACTTTGTAATAATGCTGCTTGGGGGGGGGGGCGCGGCGAAAGCCCTAATAAGCAGGCATATACATAGAATGAAGGCTATTGCTAAGCACATTGATTTGTGCTTAGATTGTAAGCCGCCCTGAGTCTTCGGAGAAGGGCGGGATATAAATGGGATAAAAAAAAAAAGCTCTGAAGCTGTTTGCGAGTCTTTGGCGGCTGCCATTCAGTTATACTTCTCACTTTGGCTGGTCCATTTCTACACCCTCATTGGAAATTCTGTAGCCAAGATAATATAATCAGGTCTGGTGAAATTCACATTTCAACAATTTGGCATGAAGCTTGGCCTTCAATAGTTTCTTTAACACTTCTCTTACTAGCTTTATACGATCAGCCATATTTGTGCTGTATATCAAGATGTCATCAAGATACACGAGAACACCTTTTTATAAGGGATCATGTAGGACCTCATTAATCAGCTGCATGAATACGGATGGGGCCCCCTGCAGTCCAAATGGCATGACTTTGAATTGGTAGCTTCCCAAGGGACAATTAAAGGCAGTTTTCCACTCATCTCCCTCTTTTATTCTCACCCGGTATTATGCCTCTCTCAGGTCCAAAATACTCCCCTTAGCTAGGTGGGTTAACAAGTCTTTCAGGAGGGGGAGGGGATATTTGTTCTCCACACTCACCGCCTTTATAGTCTACACAGAGGCCTTTATAGTGTATGCAGAGATGAAGAGACCCATCTTTTTTTTCTTTGAACAACACAGAGGCTCCCAAAGTAGACGTGGCTCGTTCAATGAACCCCCCTCGCTAGGTTTTTAGCCATGTATCATTGCATCTCCTTCATTGCATCTCCGCTGTCTTCAAGCGGTGATGTGCTCTGACTCTCTGGTTTCGATCCGTGGTTCCGGGAACGAGGGTGAGCAGCCTCCTGAGCTCAAGCTTGTGTATTTTAACGCCAGGTCCGTAGTTAATAAGGCTCCTCTCATCCAAGATTTGGTTGAGGAGGAGCGTGTGGACCTGGCTTGCATTACGGAGACCTGGTTGGGCCCAGAGGGTGGTGTCCCTCTGACTGATCTCTGCCCACCAGGTTTTCGGGTGCTTCACCGGCCTCGGACTCAGGGTAGGGGCGGGGGTGTGGCGGTGGTTGTGAGGGAGACCTTATGTCCGCGGGAGGCCACCGTTGTCCAGATATCCGGGTGTGAGTCTCTCCTCCTGAGATGTGGCCCTAGGGCTCAGTTGGGCCTGCTGCTGGTGTACCTTTCGCCTAGTCGTGTAGCAGCAGCCCTGCCTGAACTTCTTGATATCCTCTCGGGGTTGGTGATTGAGTTCCCCAAAGTTATGATTTTGGGGGACTTCAATCTGCCATCCCTGGGGGGATCATCAGAGTTGGCTCGGGAGTTCATGGCTTCCATGGTGGCCATGGACCTGATGCAAGTAATTCAGGGCCCGACTCATGGGGGGTGTCACATGCTCGATTTTGTTTTTCTATCTGGACGGTGGTTAGATGATCTGGGTGGGGGTTCTCCAATTATTATGCCCCTGTCATGGACCGATCATCATCTCCTGCGGCTGGTCTTCCGTTTCGCCACTCCCCGTCGCGGGGTTACGGAACCAACAAGATGGTTCCGCCGCAGGCGCTTAATGGACCCTGAGCGGTTTCAGGTGGCGCTCGGGTCCCCGCCTGCCGCCTTCGCTCACAGCTCGGCCGATGCCTTGGTGGAAGCCTGGGAAAAGGCAGCCATGGAGGCACTTGACCGCGTTGTACCCATGCGGCCTCTGACCTGGCGCAGATCCCAGTGGGTTCCATGGTTCTCTGCGGAGCTCCGGGAGATGAAGCGTCGGAGACGGGGCCTAGAGAGCTGTTGGAGATCCAGCTAGTCTGAATCCGACCGATTGCGACTAAGGTCCTCTACGAGGTCTTATCTCGCGGTGATGAGGACGGCAAGGTCTAACTACTTTGCTACCCTCATTGCGTCCGCAGATAATCGCCCGGCCGCCCTGTTTAGGGTGACCCGCTCCCTCCTTAATCAGGAGGTGAGGGAGGAGCCCTTGCAGGGACGTGCCGAGGAATTTAGCCAACATCAACGCTCGGATCCGGACCGGTCTGGACTCCGACTGGGCAGAGTCTGACAATTAGGACATGGGTGGTCTTGTCAATGTTATCTGGGAGGAGTTCGATCCTGTGACTCTGGAGGAAGTGGACAGGATTATGGGGAGGCTGAGCTCCACCAAGTGTTTATTGGACCCGTGCCCTTCCTGGCTGGTTTATGCGGCTTGGGAGGGGACACGAGGCTGGCTCCAGGTGGTGATATCTCCATCTTTGAGTGAGGGTAGTTTCCCCGCCGTCTTGAAGGAGGCGGTGGTGAGACCTCTCCTCAAGAAGCCTGCCTTGGACCCAGCTGTGTTAAACAACTTTCGTCCGGTCTCCAACCTTCACTTTCTTGCGAAGGTTGTTGAGAGCGTGGTGGCGCATCAGCTCCCTCTGGTCCTGGAGGAAGCTGATTATCTGGACCCGTACCAATCGGGCTTTAGGCCCGGGTACAGCACAGAGACGGCATTGGTCGCGCTGGTGAATGATCTCTGGCGGGCTCGGGACAGGGGTTGTTCCTCTGTCCTAGTCCTATTAGACCTCTCAGCGGCTTTCGATACCATCGACCATGGTATCTTACTGCGGCGTCTCAGGGGGTTGGGAGTGGGAGGCACTGTTCTGCAGTGGTTCTCCTCCTACCTCCTGGGACGTTCGCAGTCGGTGCTGGCAGTAGGGCAGAGGTTGGCCACGAGACCTCTCATTTGTGGAGTTCCTCAGGGGTCAATCCTCTCACCTCTCCTGTTCAACATCTATGTGAAGCCACTGGGTGAGATCATTCATGGTTTTGGGGTCGGGTATCATCAGTATGCTGATGATACCCAGCTTTTCATCTCCACCCCAAACCACCCCAGTGATGCCCTCGATGTGATGTCCCGAGGCGGTTCAGGTCTGGATGGGGAGGAACAGGCTTCGGCTCAATCCCGACAAGACTGAGTGGTTGTATGTGCCAACATCTCGGGAAATTCAGGTTATTCCATCTTTAACCATGGGGGGTGAGGTGTTACCCCCGTAGATAGGGCTCGCAACTTGGGTGTCCTCCTTGATTCACAGCTCTCCCTGGAAGATCATATAGGAGCTGTGACCAGGGGGGCCTTTGCCCAGGTTTGCCTGGTGCGCCAGTTGCGACCCTATCTGGACCGGGATGCCCTGCGTACAGTCACTCACGCGCTCATGACCTCTCGTATAGACTACTGCAATGCTCTGTACATGGGGCTGCCCTTGAGGACCACTCAGAGGCTCCAGCTGGTGCAGAATGCGGCCGCACGAGTTGTGTTGGGGGTCTCCCGATACTCCCATGTAACACCTCTACTCCGCGAGCTGCATTGGCTTCCAGTTGCCCTCCGGGTAAGATTCAAGGTGCTGGTGATGACCTATAAAGCCCTAAATGGCATGGGTCCGGATTACTTACGGGAGCACCTGCTGCCGGTGTCAACCTCTCTTCGTCCACTGCACTCCCACAGAGAGGGCCTCCTCAGGGTGCCGTCGGTCAGAGAGTGTTGGCTGGCGGCCCCCAGGGGGAGGGCGTTCTCTGTGGGCATGCCAGCCCTTTGGAATCAATTACCGGTTGAGCTCCGGATGGCTCCTGACCTTCGCTCTTTCCGCCGTAACCTGAAAACTCACCTATTTGAACAAGCCGGTCTGGTCTAATGGGTTTGGGGTATTTAATTTTTAATTTTTAATTAATTATCTATTGTAATGGGCTAGTCTATTTAATCTCATTTTTATCTATAGGTAGTCTCACAGTTCCCATTCCTTTCTCCCACCAGAAAAACGGCTTCCATTTGTCCAACCAGGCTAATCCTAGGATCACAGCCTCAGTCATTTTGGGGGCCACCAGGAAGCGAATAAACTCGCAGTGTTCACCTATTTCTAGGTGTAGACTCCGTTAATTGCGTGACTAAAGTCCCTCCCAGCAGGGAGCCATTGGCTTGCTCGAACCTCACAGGTTCGGAGAGCAGTTTTGCTCATATGCCTAGTTTCATGGCAAATGGCAAGATAATGATGCATCGGGAGTATCCAGAATCAACTAGCACCTTTAAATCTACCTGCATATCCAAATTAGGGATTATGAGCTTGGCAGGTAGTGAGAAAGGTGGGATGTGTCAGCTCACCATTGGGTCGTTCTCTCCGTTGTCGCTGTCGAAAGAGGGTGGAACAGGGGCAGATCCAGCCTGAGTCCTGGTGTCCTCCCATGTGGGAGATGTGACCTGGGCAACAGGTTCCTGCGTGATCCGGTTGGATTTCTCTCCCATTAGCCGCTGTGCAGGTTTCTTTCTTGCTGCTGGTCCTGGTCTATTCTGCGATTGGGGGTTGGAGACTCGGCAATTTGCTGCTCGATGTCTCTGCTGTCCGCACCGGAAACACCTAATTGATGGGCCTGCAGGTGGTCTGGGTCTTTCAGCCATCACAGTAGTAGGAGGTTTTCATGGGGGTGATTGCCATTCGGGTTGTTCTGGCTTCAGCTCAGCTTCAGGTGGGGGAGGCTTCTTATAATAGGCGAGCTGAACGTCTAGTTTTACCGCTGTCTGGTACCATTCTTGCAGCTGATCAGGTATTGCTCAATAGATGCAGGCCTGAGAGAGGTGGTCATCCAACTCTTCCCTAAAGTGATGTTTTATGGACTGCTCAGGCCACCTCTCTAGCTGACTGGCTATCTTGCGAAACTCTCGTACATACTCCAGGGCAGGCCGACCAGCTTGCTTTATCTTATGAATTTATTTATTTTATTTATTTTATTAGACTTATATACCACCCTTCTCTCGTAGGACAAGGTTTTTTTTAAAAAACAATGCAACAAATTACAAAAATTAAAAACAATTAAAATGATTACACTAACCTTGAAATAAAAACCCAATTACAATTAAAAATACAATTAAAACCCCAGTTAATACTCTCAGTCCAGGCCAGAAAGCTCAAAGAGCCAGGTCTTCAGGTCCCGGCGGAATTTGTTCTTCTGCTTTGAAGGCAATGGACAGGTCCTCAAATCTTTCTCTCAGTCCTAGGAGGAAAAGGTCTGGAGGGCTGTCTGGTCTTCAGACAGGATTTTCCACTCACTCAAATTCTCAGTGGCAGACAATCTGGTAGCTCTCCACCATTCTGCTTTTGAAGTCTTTGAGGGCAGCAAGGCAGTTTCAAGGTGTCTGGAGTCTCCGCTGGGTTGGATCCAGCCTGATGACCAGATAAGCTCTCATAACTGCTTGGGTTCCACCTCCATCTGGGAGTCCTGCCAAAACTCATCTTCCCACAGCATGCTGTCTGTTGCTTCCCCCACTGGGATATCGGTAGCTACTGGGTCATCATCTTCAGTCAGATTCTCTTTTTCCATGATGAAAATTTTTCCCTGAATCTTTGTCAGCTTCTCTCAAGCCTAGAGACAGCGGCTGGAGCTCAGGACTCCAGATAGTTTGAAAAGAAAGTAGATTTTGGCATGATGTCATGGTTCTTACTATTGAAACACTTCAAAGAACCTTCAGGCATTGTTTATTCTAAAAAGTCTATAATAGAACAAAGTGTTGGCGCAGCATGGTGGGATGCCAAGATCCGAATTCCCCTCCCTTCAGCACACAATAACTGGTACAATTCCCTCCTCCAATTAGCAGTCATAAATCATGTTTTCCAATCAGTTTCATGGGCAAAGCTTCCCTTCCGTTCTGTAACATGACATTTCTCATCGTATTAAAAACAACCGGGGAGAACATTCTCCCTCCTCTCCCCAGCTCCCCAACTTCAAAGAACCTTCAGGCATTGTTTATTCTAAAAAGTCTATAATAATGAGAACAAAGCGTTGGCGCAGCATGGTGGGATGCCAAGATCCGAATTCCCCTCCCTTCAGCACACAATAACTGGTACAATTCCCTCCTCCAATTAGCAGTCATAAATCATGTTTTCCAATCAGTTTCATGGGCAAAGCTTCCCTTCCATTCTGTAACATGACATTTCTCATCGTATTAAAAACAACCGGGGAAAACATTCTCCCTCCTCTCCCCAGCTTCATCTAATTCTAAGAGCAAAACAATTTAAAGGAAAAGGCTGCCTCTTATATTGTCAAAGCAAAAACTTCCAATGTTTGCAGCATTAACACCAAGGTTCTGTTTACACCCAATAGACTTCAACATCTTCATAAACAATTTAGATGAGGAGATAGAAGGGGAACTCATCAAATTTGCTGATGGCACCAAGCTGTGGGGAACAGCCAACACTTTGGAATATAGGCTCAAAATTCAGAAGGATCTTGACAGATTTGAACACTGGGACCTATCTAACATATTGTTGAGTGGAGAGAAAAATAAAGTCCTGTACTTGGGCAGGAAAAGCCATACATAGATACAGAATAAGTTCTACCTGGCTCAACAGTAGTAACTGTGAGAGGGATCTAAGTGTCCTAGTGCAGGGATTTTCAACCTTTTCACAGATTGTACTACTTTTAGGATGTGACAGTATTTGACTACCAACACTGCTTAGCAAGCTGTCAAAAACTTGATGACTAAAACAAAGGGGGGGATTTTGGGTTTTACTGATTAGATTCATTTGTTGTTATAGAAATGGCTAGTTCATAGATCGGCAACCCACGGCAGCCTAGTGCCCGGCAGGCAGTACTTGGCAAGCAGGCGTGGGCGATGCACCGGCAGCTCCCACCCCTCCCAAGTATCAGGCGGTGCTGCCCAGGCACACCGCTGCTCCTGCCACCACAGCCACCAAAGATGGCAAGCGCAGCAGCTCCCATGTCGGGCCTGGAGCACCTCCAGTGTCTCTCGGCAAGGGCACAAGGCTGCTGCAAGAGCAGCCACCGCTGCCTTCCTGTTCCTTCCACCCGGCAGGCAGGCGGTGCTGCTCCTGCCGCCACAGCCGCCAAAGACGGCGAGTGCAGAAGCTTCCACGCCGGGCCTGGAGCACCTCCAGCATCTCTCGGCAAGGGCACTAGGCTGTCGCAATAGCAGCTGCCGCTTCCTTCATGTTCCTTCTGCCCAGCAGGCAGGCAGTGCTGCTCCTGCTGCCACAGCCACTAAAGACAGCGAGCGCAGTGGCTCCCACACCGGGCCTGGAACACCTCCAACGTCTCTCGGCGAGCGCACTAGGCCACCCCAACAGCAGCCGCCACCACCAGAGCGATTGCCCAGCCCTTGGGGCCCCCTGCTGCCATGGGGGCTGGCATGGGAATTTGTTTCTGCAGAGGAGGTGGAGGCTGGCAGAGATGCAGTGGAACTTCAGTGTCTCTCTCACTGCTGCCTCCACCGCTACTGTTGTCGGCTTCCGCTACAGCAGAACCCAGGCAGCCTCCTCCACCCCTAGCAGTGGTATCCGGGTATTCTCCGGTTTCATCGGAACCAAGCAGCAAGTGGAAAAGTTAGCAGTAGCAACACTACCGGGAGTGGTTTCAATCGTCCCCTTCATTGCCAATCAATGGAGGCGCCGTGGCTGGCCTTTCAAGTCGGTGAGTGAATGGAGTGAGAGAGAAGCATTTTCGAGCAAAGTGTGAGTGAATAGGAGAGGGAAGCTTTTTTGAGCAAAGTGTGAGTGAATGAGAGAGAGAGAGAGAGAGAGAGAGAGAGAGAGAAGTTTTTGCAAACAAAACATGAGTGAATGAGAGCAAAAGAGAAGTTTTTCCAAGCAAATGTGACTGAATGAGAGTGGAAGTGGGAGGGTGGGTGCATATCTCGCCTTAGGCTCCACTCTTCAGTCAAGCCCACTGTTTTGCGCATGCAGGGGTGCGCATGCATGTGCATTTTTTGCGGCTCTCAGTTTTTCCTTTTGTGAGGGAACCGGTTCCAAGTGGCTCTTTCACTGTTTCAGGTTGCTAACCCCTGGGCTAGTTTATAATATTATGGAAAAGTAAAACATTGAGGTTCAATGTTAATGCTTCCTTCTACTGCAACACAGGAAGTCTATTCTTTTTCTCTTATCCCCCTCACTTTTTCCTCCTTTTTCCTTCCCACTGTGTTCTACTGTTTGCTTTTGTATTTTTGTATTTTATTCTATAATCTAATAAAATATGACAAACTGTAGAAAAAAAGAAAAAAGTACCAGTTTTAATTTCTTCAGTGGCTGTTCCTTTGCTGAATCATTTTCCCTTTGCGCTGACAAATGTATGATGAATTTATCCATGTTTATTAATATGCACCACTACCAGCTAGTTCAGGGGTCATCAAACTTGGCACTTTTAAGACTTGTGGACCAACTCCCAGAATTCCTCAGCCCTCATGGCTGGTGGAGGAATTCTGGAAGTTGAAGTCCACAGGCCTTAAAATTGCTAAGTTTGTAGACTCCTGAAACTAACTGGTCAGCCCTTCTTCCTCTCTCCCTTCTGAGCTCTTCCACAGTGTAGTAAGAATGCACCCCCAATCCCTTCCCTGTACCCTTAAAGACACAGGAATCAAGTGCAAAGCAAGAAACACAAACGCCTTTTTTCTCTCTCTAAGCTGCCTCAGGTGTGTCACAATGTTGCTGAAAGGCTCTCGCAATTGTGAAAAGCTTTAGCTTTAAATTAAGCCTGTTTACCTTCAAAGAAAACTTTCTAAAAGCCAGACTCAATTAAAGGGGGTAAAACTAATTACATTTGTTTAAAGGGATCAAACCTTTCCTGTGTCTTTTCCCCCCTGCCCAAACTACCTTCTTTTATAGCCTCTCCTCTCCCCCCCTCTCTTTTTCTTCAGTTCACCTCCAGCTCCGAGCAGCTTCCGGAAGCACCAGTCAGCTGGAGCCCTGCCGACTCCTGGTACTTCTACTGAGCCCAGACTGCAACTGCAGCTGCCTTTCCTCTCTCTCAGGCCTGGCTCGCTTAGGCTCATTCCCCTCCCCTGCTACACTTGGCTAGAAGTTGCATACCACCTGCCACATGGCAAAATAGCACAGTTGGTACACGTACCACTGGTTGAAAAGCCCCGTCCTAGTGGATCAGTGCTTAAGTATGAGCCAGCAATGTGGTGTAGCTGCCAAAAAAGCCAATCAGTCCTGGGCTGCATCAACAGAGGGATAGCATCAAGATTAGAGAAAATGATAATATCGTATTATTCTGCACTGGTGAGGCCACACTTGGAATACTGTGTCCATTTTTGATCACAGCTATACAAAAAAGATGTTGAGACCTGCAAGTGTGCAGAGGAGAGCAACAAAAAAAAATGTCGGCTTCCGGGTGGCAAGGCTCCGTTGCTGGCAGCCATTTAGGCTGTCAGCCCCGTCGTTTCCGTAGAACCGCCGAAAACAGCACCAATCAGCTGTTTTGGCGGCTTGGAAGCCCCCTCCTCGGGAGAAGAGGAGGGGGTGAGCGCCCAGGCAGGGGTAGAGCTCTCCCAGACCGCTAGAGTTGAAACTCTGGCAGTTGAAGGATTGAGCCCCCCTGAAGCCTGAGTTTGCTCCGGACCTCGGGACGCCTCTGCTCCATGGTTTTTGGAGCAGAGCAGGACGCAGCAACCATCCCTGCCAGCGAGAGTGAACTTTGGATTACTTGGATGCAGGCAGAGCTGTACAGGAGATTCATGTTAAAGCAAGTATATGATCTTTAACTCAGTGGACTTTGTGGAGATTTTTTAAAAGTGAAAGTGCGCAACAGAATTGAGTGGGCGAAAATGGCTGCCAAATCTTCTAAAGTTCCTAGAAGCGCGGGGGCTTCCCCGGTGCAGCAATCTTTGTTGCAGGCTTTAATGCCCCCTCCCCCTGTACCTGCACCAGCTTTGACAGTAAAAGATTTGCAGGATGTTTTGCAAGATGCTTTGAAAAAGCAATCCCAACAATTAGCTGAACTTATGGAGGAGAAGCTAACAGAAATGAGGGCAGACATTTTACTGGCATTTCAAGGCATGGCTGTTTGTATAGAAAGTTTGGATGAGAGAGTGGAAGAACTTAGCCAAAATAATATCAGATTAGATGCTAAAATGACGGAGGCTGAAACTGTATTGGATAAGATTGACGACGATTTAACCCTGGTGCAGTACCGAGAGATGGAGTTCGCTGTGAGAATTAGAGGTTTGAAAGAGGATTCTAAGGAGAATTTGAAAAAAGTGGTCTCAGAAGCCCTGGAAGACGTTTTGAGGCATCCAGCAGAAGACATTATGCGGGATATAGATAAAATATTTCGTGTTAATTCCTGGATTGCAAGACAAAGGAAATTACCCAGAGATGTGGTGGTTTATTTTACAAAGAGAGCAATTAGAAATGAGGTTATTCAAGCTTTTTATAATAGTAAATTCGCAATTGCAGAGCAAGAAGTTTTAATTTTAAAAGAGATCCCTCCAAGAATTTTAAGGAGAAGGAAGGAGTTTGCTTTTCTGGCAGAAGAATTAAGAAGACGGGATATTCAGTTCAGATGGGAGATTCCAGTGGGTATGGTGGTGATGTATGCAGGCACGAGACATTGTCTTCTTACAGTGTTACAGGCACGTGATTTTTATGCTAACGTTTTAAAAGCAGTTCCTATACCACTCTTGGAATCTAAAAAGAAGAATGGTGAAGGAGAGCGTCCATCACAAAGTGAGAACACACAAGGTGCTGAAGGAGTTACGCAGCAGAGAGATGGAGAATTCCAGAAAGTTACAGGAGTGGATCAAATTTCAGTACCATCGGAGGAGGTTAGAGATCAAAGAATGACACGTACTGCTGCTAGACGAATGAGACAAGAGCAAGAACACCAGAGAGTTATGATGGCACCTCAAAAACCTACCTACAGTGAAGCAGTGGGAGGAGCGCGACCTAAGAGAGTGCAGGTGATTTTGGAAGAGGCGCTCCAAAAGCTTCAGGTCGCAAAAGTTGGCGACAAATCTTCTAACCTAGAATGTTAATGGTTTAAACTCGCCACACAAGAGAAAGAAAGTATTTCAATACTTAAAGCAATTTAAAAACGATGTTATTTGCTTGCAAGAAATACATATTAGAGCATCGGATCAAAAGTATTTGATAAACTTGAGGTTGGGCATACAGTTTATTGCTTCTGCGACTGATAAGAAAAATGGAGTGGTTATTTATGTTAAGAATACTTTGACAGCGACTTTAATTGAAGCAGATAGTCAAGGAGCAAAAATCCTAGCTAATAGATTAATGAGGGTAATACAACAAGTGATTCATGGTGAACAAACTGGATTTATAAGTGGTAGACAAATGAAGAATAATGTGAGACATATTGTAGATTTATTGGAATTTTTGGAAAGAAACAACCAGATCCCTGCAGCGTTGATCTTTTTGGATGCTGAAAAAGCCTTTGATCAATTGGATTAGCAATTTTTGATGAAAGTATTAGAGAAAATGGAATTTGGGGACAAATTTTTACAACCAATCAGGGCGATATATCAAAAGCAAACAGCCCGTATAATAGTTAACAATAGCTTGACTGAACCATGCAATATTGAAAAGGGCACAAGGCAGGGGTGCCCGTTGTCACCTCTATTATTTGTTTTAACATTGGAAATATTACTGATTAAAATACGTGATTCGGAAAAAATTAGGGGAGTTCAAATAAGAGATCAGGACTATAGACTGAGGGCATTTGTAGATGATCTGGTGGTTACAGTAACTCAGCCGGATTATTCGGTTGTAGAATTGATGGAGATAATAATGCAATATGGGAAAGTTTCTGGATTAAAGATTAATATACAAAAAACTAAAATATTGTCTAAAAATATGACAGTATCACAAAAGGCTGTTTTAGAAGAATTAACGGGATTTGAAATAGTTAAAAGGATTAAATATTTGGGGATATATTTGTCAGCCTCAAATGTGAAGCTATATAAAAATAATTATGAAATGTTATGGGGAAAAATACAAAAAGAATTAGATAATTGGAAAAAACTACAATTGTCCTTGTTGGGAAGAATAGCGGCAGTGAAAATGAATGTTTTGCCAAAATTTTTATTTTTATTTCAAATGATACCTATACTTAAAAAGGATTTAAATTTGGAGGAATGGCAAAAAGGAATTAATAAATTTGTTTAGGCAAGAAAAAACCACGAGTTAAATTTAAGATAATGCAAGATACGCGTGAAAGAGGTGGTCTTAAAATGCCGAATTTCAAATTATATTATGAAGCTGCTGCTTTGTCAGTGATAAGTGACTGGTTTAATTTAACACAAGGGAGATTATTAAATCTTGAGGGTCATGATTTGTTATTTGGGTGGCATGCATATTTATTGTATGATAAGAAGGTGGATAGTGTGTTTAAGACACATATTTTAAGGTGTGCTCTGTTGCGAGTTTGGAAAAAGTATAGACATAAGTTAAGCTACAAGATACCCATTTGGGCAATACCTAAACACGCAATAGAAAATATAAATGTTGGATTTAAACATGATGTGACTACATATAAGGAAATTTTAAGTTTAGAAAGGAATGTATGGCAATTAAAGCCATATAATATTTTAAAAGAAGAAAAGATTGTACAAACTTGGTTCCAGTATGGGCAATTACAAGCTAGATAGAAAGAGGACCAGAAAACTGGTTTTTCGATGACTGATGAAAACTTGGTAAAGCAAATTAGAGATCAAGGACAAGCACATATAAAGAGGATATATAATGCATTGATAGAAATTGATTCAGAAACGGAACTCGTTAAAGACTATATGATAAAGTGGGCTCAAAATTTTCAAGAAGTTATAACAATGGATACTTGGGAAAAGATTTGGGTTAGAAATATAAATTTTACACAGGCCCAAAATTTAAGAGAGAATTTTTATAAAATGTTTTATAGATGGCATTTAGATCCTAAAACATTAGCAAGTATGTATCCAAATTGTCAGCCCAAATGTTGGTGGTGTGGTTGAGAGGACGCAACGTATTTTCATATTTGGTGGACATGTAAAAAGGTTAAAGCTTTTTGGATTAAAATTTGGTGGAATATGCAAAAGATATTCAAGAAAAGGATAAAGTTCTCTCCGCAATTGTTTCTATTGGGTATTATTACTGATACTACTGTTATAGATATTAAGTTGATGTTTATTTACGGCAGCGAGACTTTTAGTAGTGCAATATTGGAAGAAGGAAGAACTGCCGACTATAGAAGAGTGGACTTTAAAAGTTTCTAATTTGGCGGAAATGGCGAAGATCTCAGCGTATTTGAAAGACCAATCGCAACAAAGATATATTGTGGAATGGAGGAGATGGATTGATTATATCCAGAACAAATATGGGACTAAAAAGTTTCATTTAGCATTTGAATAAGTAGTGGAGTTATATGATGTATGATTAGCTAGTAATTATTTTGTTATTATTTTGACGATGGAGAGTTAAAGTGCGATAGACTTTAATGTTTTATAGTTGTTAGAATATTTTAGATTATGTTTGTTTGTATTTTTATACCCTGTATTCAGCTCTGGGAAGTCGGGGAAGGGGAGGGGAGGGTGGGGTTGGGGAAAGGGGGGGGAGGAGGGGAGGTTTTTTTGTTTTTCCTTTTTGTATTTTAAAATGTATTTTAAAAGTTTTCAATAAAAAAAAGTGATAAAGTGTCTGAAGGCAAAATCAAATGATGAATGGTTGTGGGAGCTAGGTATATTTAGCCTATGCCTTTAGAGAAGGTTTAAAGGGGACATGATAGCTGTCTTCCAGTACTCGAGGTCTGTCACAGAGAAGACAGGATTGACTTATTCTCCAAAGCACGTGAGGGAAGACAAGAAGTAGTGGGGATGAGACAGCATATAGGGCGGAGGTACAAAAACTATCCATATGGTGTAGTAACAACAACTTGCACCTAAACATCGGCAAGACGAAAGAGATGGTGTTAGACTTCCGGAGGAAAAAGGAGGAACCTGCCCCACTTTACATCGGGGAGGACTGTGTAGAGAGAGTTTCCTCCTTTAAATTTCTGGGAGTTGTGAAGATCTGATCTGGAAAGTTAACACAACCCAGGTGGCTAGAAAGGCCCAACAGAGGCTTCACTTTCTTAGGGTCTTGCGGAAGAACAGGGTAGAACAACGGCTAATGACCCTCTTTTACCGGTCTACTATAGAGAGCGTCCTCTTGTATGGTATTGTGGTTTGGTATGCTGGTCTGACAGCCGCGGACAGGAAAGTATTACAGAGGGTAGTGAGCACAGCACAAGACATTGTGGGCTGTTCCCTGACACCACTGGATGACATCGCCAGGGCTCGTTGCCTTGGAAGAGTGAGGAAGATTCTCAGGGATGACTCACACCCTGGATGGTATCTCTTTACTCTCCTACCATCCGGTAGGAGATATAGGAATATAGCCAGCCGTACCAACAGGCTGAAAAATAGCTTTTATCCGTGGACTGTTAGGCTTTTAAATGGGACATAATCTCTGTGAACCTATGCAGAATTGACTTGGGAGGCCGGTGTGTGGTGTAGTTGGTTCACATGGTGTGGTAGGATGGAGGGTTTGTTGTCACTGTGTGTTGGGGGGAGAGAACACGGGGGGAGGCTCAGCTAATCTCAATGTACACATGTTATACTTTGACAATAAAGGTTTATTTATTTATTTATTGGGCAGAAGTTTGTTAAAAGAGAGCCAACCTAGAAATAAGGAGAAATTTTCTGATAATGAGAACAATCAATGGAATAGTTTAGTTATGGCTGCTCCATCACTGGAGGTTTTCAGAAATAGATTGGACAACCATTTTATTGTATAAGGCTCCTGCCATGAGCAAGAAGCTGGACTAGAAGACCCCTTCCAGCCCTATGATTCTATGAATCTATGTTCCCTTTTTTGCAGAAACAGAAAAGCTGCTGACGCCAGTGAATAGTTATGGCTCTCATGATGGGGATATGAGGCCAGTCTTAGGATCTACTGCCTTTCACCCAGAAGAGGAAGAATTCCGAAGGCGTCTCAAATATTACTTCATGAGCCCCTGTGATAAGTTTCGTGCCAAAGGTCGGAAGCCATTTAAATTGGTGCTTCAAGTGATCAAGATCCTAATAGTCACCATTCAGGTATGTAAGAAAATGCAAACTTGGAGCAAAGTCCCAGATAACTTTTGTCTAGTCTTTTAAAAAAATCAACCACAGTTTATCCTGAGTAGTTTTCACTTTTCCTTGAGAGGGGAAGGCATCTTTGCTGCAGCCAAGGATTGGACTTTCTCTGGCCTTCCAAGGGTGCATGAGGACATGGCTGGTGATGCTATGAACTTACTTATCAGAGGCATCACATTTTTGGCAATTTTTAAGGTTTTGTAATTCTTTGATTTTCTTCAGCTTGTTTTGCCTTCTCTTCTACAGCTCATTCTCTTTGGGCTCAGCAATCAGATGGTGGTAACATTCAAAGAGGAGAACACTATTACATTTAAACATCTCTTCCTGAAGAACTATGCAGATGGATCAGACGATACCCATGCAGTTTACACGCAAGCAGACGTCTATGACCATATCTTCCATGCAGTTGAAAAAGTGAGTAGAGGGGAACAGGGCATATGGATGATCTGGAATTGATTAGCATTCTGGTGATGGTAATTTCCCCCTACAGTACTTGGCCGTTCCAAGTGAGACAATTGGACGATACGCCTATGTTCACCCAGACAATGCTAACCAATCAGGTCTCATGCTTTGCCAGCAATATTACCGCAAGGGGAGAATTGACCCAGCCAATGACACTTTCAACATTGACCCCAAGGTTATCACAGGTAAGCAAATGTTTTCCCTGAACCGTAGCTGTTGTATCCACTGTTCAGACTTGGCCCTTTCCTTTGCTAAAACTCCAGGTGAGGTCATTCTGAAGACGTTCTTCCTATTAGACATTTTCTATCTAGTAAATAAGAGAGGGTCTTTTCTTGCATTGCATCTAGACTGTGGAACACATACTCTTAGAAGTGATATTTGGCTCCTACTCTCTCTGCATTTAGAAAATCTGTAAAAATGTATCATTTTCATTGGATATTTCATTGTCAATTGATTTCACTGTTAATTTTTATGTTGCTAATCTTTTATATTTTGATAATTTTATTAGCCAAATTGAATGTTCATCTAAATAAAAAGATAGGGTGAAAATTAGGTAAATAATATAAAATAAATGGTTTTCCTTCTTGTTTATGAGCCCTTAAAAACAATATTTTATTTTGTTGTAATATGATGCAAGTTCTCTGTAGAGTCAGGAAGCTGCTCTAATAGTCTTTACTTTCCTGAGTTCTACCCATGTCTCAGGTTTCTCAATCTCTTAACTCATGTTGACTTGTAGTAGAAAATAAAGGAAGCTGTCTTTTGTGTTGTCATTTTTATAGGTATGTTTGCTTTCTATTGTAAAATGAAGAATAAATAATAGCTTGGTGGTACAAGTGCAATTTTATGTGCAGAAATACAACTGACACTACTCCCCCCGACCCATTTTCATCCAAATGTGGAAGGGTCTAAAGCACGAGACAATGTCTCCTTTTTATACAGAATGCCTTGGTGTGGATCCCCCAGAGAAGATCCCTCCTCCATCTGAACTCAAAAGGAAACATCCAGAACTAGCATTGGACCTCAGCTACAAAAACTTTACTCTTAAGTTTTACAAGTAAATGGTTATATTTTAATGGTATTTGTAGCAACTCTTTAGGGTTGACAGACACCTTATTTTTACGCCCTGTTGTTTTGAGGGAATATTGCACTGATCTTTGCAAACCTGAAGATTCCATCTAAGTCTTTCTGTGCATATGGTGCAGGTATTCCTTTTTATATTCATTACTGCTTTGGACCAAAGTAATGCGATTCCTATAACTTTATATCTACAGTCATGTGAAAAAGAAAGTATATCCTCTTTCAGTTCAATTGTTTAATGTATCAGGACGTAGTAAAAAATCATCTGGTCTTTAGTGGTTCTTAAAAGTAGGTAAATATGAACAACACATGACATATTATATCATGACATTTATTTTACAGTAAGAAAGCCAAAATGATGAATATCAGATTATGTCCTGATATGTAAAACCATAGAACAGAGGTGTCAAACTCGATTTCATTGAGGGGTGCATCAGCATTGTGGTTGCTCTTGGGGGCCAGGTGGGCTGGCCAGGATCAGTGTCACTGGGTGGTCACAGCCAACTTGGTGGGCGTGGCTGGGCTGGGTGTAACTAGCTCAATGTTGCTCACATAGGGCTCCTGTGGGGGCCCGGGTGGGGCTGGGGGAATCCAGGAGTCTCCAGCAGAGGGAGTCAGGACCAGGGAAAGCGCCAGGGCCTGATCTACCAGAGGAGCCTCACCGACCCTCTCAGGCCGCACAGGGCCCCCCAGACGGCAGCATGGGCTGTCCTGGGCGGCAAACACCTGGCCTGGCCCTTGAGCTCCCTGGGTGCTCCTTGGAAAATGAGATTGGAAGGTGGGGGCCGAGCATGCAGGGGCCATGGCATGGCAGTGATGACCAGCTGAGCTGCCTCACCACGGTCCCAACATCTGTCTTTGCTTGCCCATTTTCACCGTAGCTGGGGTGACATAGGAAGCCATCTGACAGGACAGATTGTGTGCCTCCTCCCATGCCTGTCTACACCTGTTGCTTGGAGGGCCAGCCTGGTGGTCGTGGCGCTTGGACCCACCTGTGCTGCATGGGCTGCGGAATCCTAGCTGCCTCTTGGGGATGGGGGCTCCCTGCCCTTCTCGTTTGCCAGGGCCCTTGTGGGCAAGACAGCAGGAGACAGGCTCATCCTGCATGTGCGGCAGAACTGGAGAACAAGGTTGGATGGCAGGGGACAAGTATGCAGGGGTTGCAGCATGAGGCTACCCCTGCCCCACTACCTGCCTTGCCTGCACGCAGACAGGAGGTGGCGAGCGTGCGGGGGCCAATGTTGTCAGGCAGCAGCTGCAGCTCACCAGCCCCTCAGCTTGCGCACTTTGGGGCTCCACAGCCCGCTGTGACCATTGGACTGACCCTGCAAGCAGCAGGCACAATGGTGGCACCAGCAGCAGGTGGAGGCAGAGGGTCAAGGGAGGCACACGACCCAGCCTGCCAGATGTGCCGGGCAGCTGCCTGTCTTATTCCAGCCACGATAGCCACGCAAAGACAGAAGGTGGGATGGAGCAGGCATGGTCCTCCCACCCTCTGCACGTCTGCCTCCACCTGCTGCTGGTGCTGCCGCCATGCCTGCGGCTTGGAGGGCCAGCCTGATGGTTGCAGTGAACTGCGGAGCCCCACAGGCCAGTGGCCTGTACCTGCTGCTGGACACCATCAGCCCCCATGTTCTCTGCCGCCTCCATTCTGTTATTTGTGTACTTGTGAGATGTATTGGGAGATTGTGATAGTTAATGCTGCACATCTTGTTTTTGGCAGGCTCATTAATGTCACAATTGACTTCAAGCTAAAAGCCATCAACATCCAAACAATAATCAACAATGAAATTCCAGACTGCTACACCTTTTCTATAACAGTGAGTAGCCAAGTCTCTCCAGCTTTGCTTCTTAATTCATGTTCAAGGATTTCCCATTTACATATTATGTAGTAGAGCTGAAGATGCTGCTTATAGGAAGGGGAGTCAGCTTTTAGGAAGGAGGTTGAGTTGCTGACGGAGTGGTATAGGGAAAATAATTTATTCCTCAATTTAAAAAAACAAAAGAGATTATTGTGGACTTTAGGAAATGCAAATCGAGTATTCATCCACTTATTATTGAAAGGAATTGTGTGGAACAGGTTTCGGTGTTTCGATTTCTGGGAATGGAATTAAGAGATGATCTGACATGGGGAGCAAACACCAAAGTTGTGATGAAGAGAGCACAGCAGAGGTTACACTTCTTGAGAATTCTCAGGAAGCATAATCTCTCAAAGGACCTGTTGTTGGCATTCTACCACTGTACCATAGAGAGCGTGTTAACCTATGGTCTGTGTGTGTGCTTTGGGAGTTGTACAGTCAGGGGAAAAACAGTGCTGTCCAGGGTCGTAAAGACTGCGGAGAGAATAATTGGGTGTACTCTTCCTACTTTAGATCAAATCTATGCCTCCAGGTGTTATAAGAAAGCTGTGGAGATTGTGCAGGATTGCACGCACCCCGGAAATGATCTCTTTCAGCTTCTGCCTTCTAGAAAGAGGTATAGGGTCATAAAGACCAGGACCAGCCGCTTAAGAAATAGTTTTTATCCAAAAGCGGTTTGGGCTTTAAATGCAGCAGAATGCAGTTTCTGAGAGAACGTCTATATTTAGTTTTTAGAGTGTTAAGAGTGTTTTTAGGGGTTAAATATGTATATGTGGGGTGGGTGGTATGTTGATATGTATTTTATTGTTTTTGTTGGGTTTTGTGGGGTTGATGTGGATTTTTCAATTTCGTTGTTCTGTATGAGACAATGACAATAAAGATTATCGTATCGTATTATTCTTCTCTTCATTTTCCCCCAGATTACATTTGACAATAAAGCACACAGTGGCAGAGTGAAGATCCATTTGGATAACAAAGTGGACATCCAAGAATGCAAAAACCCAAGTGTCTCTGGCAAAGGTATGAGTGAGTTACAGAGGGAGGAACATGGCACAAGTATAAGCTTGCTTCATAAGGGTCATTGTACTTGTCAGGGCCCACTTCAAAACCTCATCCTAAGAAAGCAGAACTGGCGGAAGAAGTTTCTTCCAAAAGGATCTTTTATTAGGAGAAGTTGATAGCAGGCATAATGAGACAGGATCTGAGGGTTTCCCGCTCAGAGCAATAGGTTAAACGTGTCCCAAGAAAACCCCACCCCAACAGTTCATCCGGCTATTTCATCATGCCAATTGCCTGTTTCAGCAATCGGCTGGAGTGCCCCTGGTGATCCTTTTCATCCTTGCTGAGATGGAGAGACCTTTCCATCTCTTCCTTCCAGCCCAGTTGATGACTGCCCCGTCTAAGCGTCACCTTTCTGGACTTCTCCCAGTCTTCCTTCCTTCCAACACCAATTCACCACCTGGCTTATGGCGGCGTTCTGTCACCACCTCTTCTGAAGAGCTCGAGAATCCAGAGCTGGAGTATTTGCAGGGGTCTGCTCAGCAGGAGGCTTCCCCTCCCCATAGCAGATTCCTCTCTCTCTATTCCATTGTCTGACATGATTTGCTAAGCCCCCCTGGTAAGAGCTTTCCTTCCGGGCTGACTATTACTGCAGATCTCTCTGATGTCAGGGCCTACTTCAAAACCTCATCCTAAGAAAGCAGAACTCGTGGAAGCAGTTTCTTCCAAAAGGAACTTTTATTAGGAGAAGCTGATAGCAGGCATAGTAGACAGGATCTGAGGGTTTCCCGCTCAGAGCAATAGGTTAAAAGTGTTCCAAGCAAATCCCACCCCAATAGTTCATCCGGTCAGTTTAAAATGGGCCAATCCCCAGATGTTAAATCCGTTGTGGGAAAAGACTGATAACGTCAGATTGTCTCAGGCTTGTAGAGATGTTTTGTTGGGTCTTCACACCTCCCCTTCCGAATGAGGAGATAAGCCAGTTGCCTGGAGGTGCATTCCTTCCTTCCTCTCCCTTTGAAGTGACATCAAGGGGAAAGACAGTTCAAAGAGGGTGTATGCAGACAGGAAAAATGTTAAATTGTAGTGATAGAGGAAAACAAAGAAGCAGCCCGCAGTGTTTCCCCCCTCCTTTCCAGGAGCATGGCAGAACCCAGGAGAATAGAAAAAATAGAATGAGATTTAGAATTAGAGCCCACTTAGATATGTGGGTTCTGACATCCTGCCTCCCTTAAAACAAGAGAGATCCACCTGTGGAGAAATAGAGACAAATACATATATAGGTTAATCCGATTTGTTCGGATATTCAGTGTGAAATTTGTTAAGCAGTTTAAGGGGCTTTAATGTGGCATTTGTGGACCCACTCATTTTGGGAGGATGGAAGGTGTTTCCATCCCACTAGGTATTGAGTGGAGCCATGGTATTTGCTGGAGTCTGGGATTTCTTTAATTTCGAAATGTTGTTCCCCTTTTACCATAATGGAAGGAGTGGGAGGAGCAATATCTGGTCTTAATGGTGACTGTTGCTCGCGTTTTAAAAGGCTGCCATGGGAAATTGGATGGATTTGCCTGAGGGATTTTGGGAGTTCTAATGCTACTGTTACAGGGTTTATAATTGTAACAATGGGGAATGGTCCTACATATTTGGGTCCCAGTTTCTTGGATGGTTGTAAGGATTTTAGGTGGATAGGTAAACCTTTTCCCCTACAGAAAATATGTTTTGGCTCGTTCCTCCTTTTATCTGCTTGCATTTTATATGCTTGCTTAGCCTTGTCTAAGGCCAGGTGTTCTTTAATTGTGAAATCCATTCCTTTAACGAAGGGATGGCAGGTTCTGCAGAGGAAAATTCTGGCATTCGGTTAAAACTTTGTCCTATGGCTATTTGGAACGGAGTGTAGCCTATGCTGAAATGAACGGTGTTGTTGTAGGCAACTTCGGTGAATGGAAGCAGGTCAGTCCAGTTGTTCTGCTGGTAATTAGTAAAGCATCTTAAATATTGTTCTAGTACTGTGACCGTTCAGTCCCACCAATTGTTTGCGGATGATGACTAGATGACAGTCCCTGGGTGGTCCCTATCAGAGTTAGGAATTATTTCCAGAACTCAGATGTGAATTGCACTCCTCTATCTGATATGATGTGCTGTGGGGATCCATACATTTGATATATGTGTTAAACAGTTTTGCAAGTGTTTTTGCTGTAGGAATCTTTGAGCAGGGGATAAAATACACTTGTTTGGAAAATAGGTCTGTTATGACCCAGATGACTGTGTTTCCATTACTATCTGGTAGTTCCATTATAAAGTCCATAGAGATCTCTTTCCAAGGCACTGAGGGGGTTGCTACCAGCTGCAGCAACCTAGGTGACTTCCCTTGCAATCTTTTTGCTGAAGCACAAATTGGGCAGCTAGCCACATAGCTTTCAATGTCCTTCTTTATTGACAGCCACCAAAATTGCTTTTTAACTAGGTGTAGTGTTTTTACAAACCCAAAGTGACCTGCAGATTTTGAGTCATGGCATAGTTGCATAAATGCAAGTCTCTGGCTTTTAGGTGTATAATTTTTCTCCAACCCATGGTAGTCCATCTGTGATTATGCAGAGGTTTTTCTGGCTTAGAAACCATTCATCTCTTTCTAGTGCTTTTCTAAATTAAATTCCTGCTTGGCTTGCTAAAGGCCTTTGGAGTTTGGCTTGTGCTTGGGTAGTTACTTGTGCTGCCAGCTGTTTTTCCGGCATGAGTGGCTTTGTTACACTAGCCTGAGTACTATTATATTGTGGCATTCTGGATAATGTGTCTGCAGGAAGTTTCCCCCCCCACCTCCCAGCTGGTCTTTTAGTGTGAAATTGAAACAATGGAAGTGTTGTGACCACCGTGCTTGCTTAGGGGTACGTTTCCTAGGTGTTTTCAGTGCTTCCAGGTTCTTGTGGTTGGTCCACACTTGGAAAGGAATTCTGTTCCCCTCCAAAATGTGCCACCAGGTGAGGAGAGTCCATCACACTGCATACGCCTTCTTTTCCCAGACTGCCCATCTCTGTTCCATTTCGGTGAGTTTTTTCAATGTATATGCACAGGACTGTAATGCCCCTTCGTTATTCTCTTGCAAAAGTATAGCCTCCACCGCTACGTCATTGGCATCTGCCTGAATTACAAAGGGCTTGTTGGTGTCGGGGTACCTTAGCATTGGCTCTACGGAAAACAGCTTTTTCAGCCTCTTGAATGCGGCTTGGCATTCCACTGTCCTTTTTAACAGCTGGCTTGGCTTGGGTTTTCCCTCCCCCCTGGTTTTCAGTAAATTTGTGATTGGTAAGGCTATTTGGTCAAAGGAAGGAATAAATTATTTATTTATTTATTCGGTTTATATACCACCCTACTCCCAAAGGACTCAGTGCGGTTTACAAGGCAAAATTTAAAAACAATACAGTATAAAATTAAAATTAAATTAAATTAAGTCTAGCCCCAAAAATTAAAATCACAATTTAAAAACATTAAACCCCTCAGTCCAGACCAGATAGCTCAAAGAGCCAGGTTTTTAGGTCCCGGCAAAATGAACGAAGGTCGGGGGCAGTCCGGAGTTCCGTTGGCAGTTGATTCCATAGGGTAGGTGCGCCCACAGAGAACGCCCTCCCCCTGGGATCGCCCGTCGGCAATCCCTGACCGGTGGTACCCTGAGGAGGCCCTCCCTGTGGGAGCACACAGGACGATGGGAAATTGACGCTGGCAACAGGTGCTCCCTTAGATAATCTGGGCCCATGCCATTTAGGGCTTTATAGGTCATCACCAGCACCTTGAATCTCACCCGGAGGGCAACTGGAAGCCAATGCAGCTCGCGGAGAAGAGGTGTTACATGGGAGTATCGGGAGACTCCCATCACAACTCACGCAGCTGCATTCTGCACCAGCTGAAGCCTCCGAGTGGTCCTCAGGGGCAGCCCCATGTAGAGACCATTGCAGTAGTCTAGCCAGGAAGTCACGAGCGCATGGGTGACTGTGCGTAGGGCATCTCGGTCCAGATAGGGCCGTAACTGGCGCACCAGGCGAACCTGGGCAAAAGCCCCCCTGGCCATGGCTCCTATATGATCTTCCAAACTGAGCCGTGAATCCAGGAGGATGCCCAAGTTGCGGGCCCTATCAACCGGGGGTAACACCTCCCCCCCCCTAGTTAACGATGGAAAAGATTGGTTAGTCTGAGATGCCGATATGCACAGCCACTCAGTCTTGGCAGGATTGAGACGAAGCCTGTTTCTCCCCATCCAAACCCGGACCACCTCCAGGCAATGGGACATCATGTCGAGGGCATCACTGGGTTGGTTTAGGGTGGAAAGAAAAAGCTGGGTATTATCAGCATACTGATGATACCCCACCCCGATACCACGAATGAGCTCACCCAGCGGCTTCATATAGATGTTGAACAAGAGTGGAGAGAGGACCGACCCCTGAGGAACTCCACAAACGAGAGGCCTCGGGGCGGACCTCTGCCCTCCCGTCAACACCAACTGCGAGCGGACCAGGAGGTAGGAGGAGAACCACTGTAAAACAGTGCCCCCCACTCCCAACCCCCTGAGATGCTGCAGTAGGATACCATGGTCGATGGTATCGAAAGCCACTGAGAGGTCTAATAGGACTAGGACAGAGGAACAACCCCTGTCCCGAGCCCGGCAGAGATCATTCACCAGCGCAACCAATGCCGTCTCCGTGCTGTACCCGGTCCTGAAGCCCGATTGGTATGGGTCCAGATAATCAGTTTCCTCCAGGAACAGAGGGAGCTGAAATACCACCACGCTCTCAACCACCTTCGCAAGAAAGCGAAGGCTGGAGACCGGACGATAGTTGTTCAAAATAGCCGGGTCCAGGGCAGGCTTCTTGAGGAGGGGCCTCACCACCGCCTCCTTCAAGGCAGCAGGGAAGGTACCCTCCCTCAAAGAAGCAGTTATTACTGCCTGGATCCAGCCTCGTGTCTCCTCCCGGGCTGCATATACCAGCCAGTTGGGGCACGGGTCCAATAAACACGTGGCAGAACTCAGTCTCCTCATGATCCTGTCCACCTCATCTGGGGTCACAGGATCGAATTCACTCCAGGTAACATTCTCTAGACCGCTCGATTCCTCCCCATCAGTCTCTGCCCAGTCAGAATCCAAACCGGCTCGAATCTGAGTGGTTTTGTCCGTCAGATGATAGCTAAACTCCTCGTCTCGCCCCTGCAAGGGCTCCTCCTTCACCTCCTGATTAAGGAGGGAGTGAGTCACCCTAAACAGGGCGGCCAGGCAATTATCTGCGGACGCGATGAGGGCAGGGAAGTAATTAGACTTTGCTGTCCTCATCGCCGTGAGATAAGACCTCGTAAAGGTTCTTAACTGCAACCGGTCAGACTGGTAAAAGTTGGTAAAAGTTAGCGAACCCCAGGAAACTGCAGTTGTTTTCTAGTGCAGGGCGGCACCCATTCTAGAACTGCTTGGACTTTCTCAGCGTCCATTTCTATGCCCTCTGGGGATATGCGGTATCCCAGGTAGTCAATTTTATCTTTATGAAATTCACACTTAGCAAGTTTTGCATAGAGGTGAGCTGCCCGTAGTTTGTTTAGGACTGCTCTGACCAACTTGACAGTTCAAAGAGCATGTATGCAGAGACAGGAAAAATGTTAAATTGTAACAATAGAGGAAAACAAAGAAGCAGCCCGCAGCGTTTCCCCCCCCACACACACACACTCCAGGAGCATGGCAGAACCCAGGAGAATAGAAAGAATAGTGAGATTTAGAATTAGAAAGAGGCCCCTTAGAAAAGCATACTTAGGCAATGGATATAAACTATATAATTTACAAGTGCTTCATTTCTGTGGTTGCTTCTCTTTCTAAAAGGAAATTATTAAAGATATTAGTGGTTGCTTGCTCAGTACACTGTTTTCCCCTTTGGTCCCAATGGTTAGAAGACTGTCGTTCATTCATTGAATTGTGGCTCGTATTATCATATTTATTTGATGATGTATCGTTTGCAGCAGTTGCTCTTAATAGAGTGATAATTCCATCAGTTTCATATGCAATACATAAAGAAATACTTTCATTAATAAGCTTCATCGCCTGACCCTAATGTGCAGAGACTATGTGTTAATTATTTCTAAATATTCATCACACATTTGCCATTAGTTATTATTTCTAAATTTTAAAGATACAAGTCCTTAAGATTATTTTTATAATTTACTTGGTATCCTTTTTCTGGACTTTTTCAATTTCTAAGCTTTTCTTTGACGAACTAGGATGAATAAAAGTGTAATGTGTTTTCCAAATGAGTCAAAGACTTATAATGGCATTATTATAATAAAGCCATCATGTAAGTCAAAGGTTTACATGATGGGATTATTATATTTGATAGTTTGCTTTTAAAGCCAGGTAGCTTACCTGCCTCTCTGTTTCCTTGCCCGCCAACTTTTCTGTGTATCTCCCAGCTACTTCTTCCTCTCCCAACCCCACTCATTAATTTCAATTCATACTATAGGGTTCTGAACCTGCCAGATACCATTCAGAGAGAATATTTTATGTTACAGAGAGTAGGGCTGGGGGGAAGAGACAATTAAAGTTAATTCATAGAAAGGGAGTCTGGCTGCTGCATTTTGCACCAGCTGCAACTTCTGCACAGTTCTCAAGAAACGTAGAGCATATAGAGCAGGTTAGCTTGGTCCCTCAACAGTGAGACACTGGTGAAGCGGGCACAGCAGCACCTGCCTTTTCCGAGTTGTATGAAAAGAATATGTCTTCCTTCCCCTATCCTTACCATTTTCTATAGAGGGACGATTGAAAACATCCTGGCATATTATATTACTATGTGGAGGTATTTCAGATAGGAAGGCTGTGCAGAGAGTGGTGAGAATGACAGAAAAGATTATTGGAAGTTCACTTCCTTCTATCCAGGACGTAGCATATAAACAATACTTGAACAGGGTCCACAGTACTGCCAGGGACATTACACATCCTCTCCATGACCAGTTTTCTTTATTACCTTCTGGGAGGAGGCTTTGCAATATCCGAAGCATATGTATATCTCTGTGTGTGTATGTGTGTGTGTGTGTATTTTGAGAGCAGACATCAGAATTTCCATTTTTTAATGTGTGCCAGTGCGTTCACAGAAAAAAGTTACAATAAATCTTACCTTATAAAGATAATAAATAGATCTGATCTTATCTATATTGCAGTAGTCAGCTGATAGATAATCTTCACCAGAGTTGATCAACTGAGGAAGGGATACTGCTGATGTATTAAACACAAATGATGAAACGCTGGCCTTGTCATGACTATTAATCTAGTGATTGCTGAGATCAAGAAGCACTTGCAAACTGAACATGTGCTTTTAGGGGAAAAATCAATCAATCCAAAAAGGTTGAATCTCAGTCTCTGATCCTGTTTAATGATCAGCATACTAGTGTCACCCCAGATGACCTCTCCAAGCAGCTTCATGCAGTTGTTGAGTAGAATGGGGGATAAAGTGGAATACTCTGTGACAGACAATGATTAAGTCTTGAGCAGTAGTCCTCTACCATTATATTTTGGACATGGCCCGGTAGAAGGTCCAGAACCACAATCAAGCAGTTCCCTTTGGGTTAGAGCCTTCTAGCAGTCCACTTGATAAACCTGTGCTATAAATGATCAACTTGAAAGCTGCTAAGAAGTCCAAAAGAACTAGTAGGGCTCTCCTCTCTACATTTAATTCATGGTGTAAGGCATCCACAGCTGTTTCAGTTCCATATCCTGGCTGAAAGCCTGGCTGAAATGGAAATCTGAATTTGTGCTATAATTGGGGAGATTTCTTGAGAAATCTTTATTTTTTTAAATAAAGTCTTATTGCTTTGTGGCTTGGAAGAACACATACCTCTGCCAGTGGGCATTATACTGAGTCAGACCTTTTTATGGCTACAACCCAGTAGTTTCCATTTTTGGACATCAAAAATATATATTTCTTAATGTCTTTAGCCAACATTACCTTGTTTTCTTTCTTGCAGGAGACAACCGTTTCCGAATGTTCTTTGATGTGGTTGTGATACTTATCTGTGTCGTATCCTTCATCTTGTGTTCCCGCTCAATTATCAGGGGGCTTCTACTGCAGCATGTGAGTATTGCTAGGAAAGGGCATCCTTTTCCTTAGTGCAAGGGTCAGCAACCGGTGGCTGCAGAGGTGCATTCCGGCATCCCAGTCCTCCTCCACCATGTGCAGTCTAAAAAAAAAAGTGGGACTAAAAAAGTTCAACCAATCAATTCAAACTTCTCACAGAAAAAAACTTTCAAAGTTTGAATTGATTGGTTGAAGTTCTTTGATTTGTGGGACTGCCCACAAACCTCTTTTCTTCCTCGGACTGCACATGGCAGCAGAGGAAGAGACGAGGACTGCTGGAAAGGTGAGTGGGTCGGTCAGATGGGGCGTGCAGGGTGTGTGTGTTTCTGACCAGAATATGGAGACTTGGGTGCTGCCAGACCCCCTCCTTCTTTTCCCCCTTCTCTCTCTTACTCTCTGTTTGTGTGTGTGTATGTGCATGGCACCTCCAAGTCTGTTGGTTTACCAGCGAGCCACCACCTTCATCTCCTGCCCTTGCCTCTCCTGTGGAGACACGTTTGCGTCTCTGCAGCTCGATCCTTGAAGTGGTTTCAATTGGCCCCTTCGTTGCCAAGCGTCTATGGAAGTCAGTGGAGGTCCATGGCACCTTGAAAGGCCAGCCACGGCGCCTCCATTGACTTCCATGGGAATGATTGGCAATGTAGGGCCCGATTGAAACTGCCCGGTAGTGCTGCTACTACTAGCACTTTTCCACTTTCTGCTTGGTTCCGATGAAATCAGAGAACCCCCGGATGCCACTGCTGGGGATGGAGGAGGCTGCCCGGGTTTGGCCGTAGCAGAAGCCGCTGACAGTAGTGGTGGAGGCGGTGGCAAGAGAGACACTGGAGGTCCGCCACATCTCCGCCAGCCTCCACCAGTCTCCGCCTCCACGCAGTACCATCAGGTAAGCTGATACCGGCTGGGCTGGGCAAGTGCAATGTGCAGTCCGGAACGAAGGACTCTTCTTGCGTCCACACCTTTCCTTGGCTAAGCTTCACAGGCTGAAGCCTCTCCTCAGCGTCCTTGCCATCCCGGCCCAGAAGGCAAAGTGATGAGTCCTGTCTCCTGTCAAGTCCCAGGTTGAATCAGCCCCCCTCCCTCGCTTACACCTGCCTGAAGGGGCGGGGAGGGATGTCTGGCCCGACAGTTTGACCATGCACAGCTTTCCCTGGAAAGGCCAGCCCTGGAGCTGGCGGACTTCGCCTTCCTAGTATGGGCAAAGGGGGGGGCTTGTTTGGAAACATTGAAGCGCCAGAACCTAGGCATGGAACTTGTTTTTAAGGTGTGGTGGGGAGCTGTTAATTGGAAAAGTTGGAAGGGGAGGGGATGATTAAGGAAAGCAAGATGCTTTAAAAAATCAATCTCAGCAAATATCTGAACTTATCAATGAGAAGAATAAAGAAATACGAGAGGACATTTTAGTGGCTTTTCAGGGGCTGGCAGTTTGCATTGACCATTTGGATGAACGTGTGGAAGAGGTGTATCAAAATAATTTGAGATTGGATGCTAAAATGTCAGAAGCTGAGAATAAAATGGATAAGAATGAGGACGAGGTGGTTATGATACAATATAGAGATATGGAGTTTGCTTTGAGGACCCAAAGGAAAATTTGAAAGTGTTACTGGCAGAAGCCCTGGAACCGATTTTGGGGTGCCAAGCCGAAGAAATTATAGGGGATATAGATAAAATATTTCATGTTAACTCTTGGATTGCCAGGCAAAGAAAATTACCTAGAGATGTGGTTGTTTATTTTACAAAGAGATCGATCAGAAATGTGATTATTCAAGCTTTTTATAATAATAGATTTAAAGTTGCTGATCAAGAAGTTTTAATCTTGAAAAAAATTCCACCAAGAATTTTAAGGAAAAGGAAAGAATTTACTTTTTTGGCAGATGAATTAAAGAAACGCCAGCTTCAGTTCAGATGGGAGATACCAATAGGCTTGGTGGTGAATTATTCAGGTACGAGATATTGTCTCAATACAGTTTTGAAGGCACAAGATTTTTATTTTAATATACTGAAAGCAGGTTCTCTACCATCCCCATAATTTAAAGGAAGGAAGGAAGATGGAGCGTGACAGACACAAATGGAGAGTATACAGGGAGATGAAGAAGTTATCTCGCGGATGGTTAAAGAACTTCAGCAAACTTCGGAAATGGTGCAGCCCCAGGCATCGTCAGAAGAGGTTAAGGAACAAAGAATGACGCGGGCTGCAACCAGACGAATGAGACAAGAACAAGAACAGAAATCCACAATTATATCTCAAGAATCTATTTATAGTGAAGCAGTGGGAGGAACGAGACCAAAGAGGCAGGTGCTTGTGGTTTTACAAGACGCGCTCCGAAAGCTTCAGGTTGCAAAAGATGGCGACAAAGTTTCTAACCTGGAATGTTAATGGATTAAACTCCCTGCAAAAGAGAAAGAAAGTATTTCAGTATTTGAAACAATTTAAAAATGATGTTGTGTGCTTACAGGAAACGCATATTCATGTATCAGACCGAAAATATTTGATAAATTCCAGACTGGATGTACAGTTTAGTGCGTCTGCTTCAGATAAGAAAAATGGAGTAGTTATTTATGTAAAAAAGAATTTAACAGCCAATCTAATTGAAGCTGATAAACAAGGAAGATATGTTATAATTGAACTTTTAATAGAAGGCAAGAAAATACTTTTAGTTGGACTATATGCACCTAATCAACAACAAGGAGAATTTTATAAATTTTTACATAATAAAATAATTCAATGGGATTATAAATCGTGTATTTTGATGGGAGACTGGAATGGCATGCTGGACACACAGAAAGATAAAAAAGGTCTTTTTAAAAGTACTCCAAATCATGCCAGTTTGCCTAAATCTTTTTTTGAGATGAAAGATGATTTGGAATTGAGAGACGTTTGGAGAGAATGGAATTTGGAAGAAAAAGATTTTACCTTTTTTTCTGATCAACATCAATCTTTTTCTAGCATTGATTTTGTATTAACTACTAATGATTTTTTTTTTCTAGGGTTAAGAAGATCAAGATATGTCCAAGAACTTTATCAGATCATAGTCCAGTATGGTTGGAATTGGATAAGGAGAGGAAAGATAGGAGGTCTTGGAGATTAAATGAAAATTTGTTTAGATATCAAGAAAATGTGGATGAATGTAAAAAACAGATGAAAGAATTTTTTAATATAAATATGTATAAGGGTACTCCTATTGAAATGGTTTGGGATGCAAGTAAAGCCTATATGAGAGGAGTGTTAATATATTTGAATAATATATATAGATGTAGATTGGAATATAAGCGTAAAGAGTTAGAGGAGGAAATCAAGAGGAAAGAGAAGGCTCTAATTTTGAACCCATCTGATAAGAGGGCGAAGGAAGCAATTACTTTGTTAAGAGGTCAGTTTAATATGATGATGGCAGATCAACTGGCATCTAACTTACGGTATGTTAAACACAATACTTTTTCTAATGCTAATAAGCTGGGTAGGTGGCTAGCTTATTTGTTAAGGAAAAAACAAAGGTCACATAACATAGATAAGATAGAGTACAAGGGAAAAGAGGTGTTTCAGCAGAATTATATTAAAAAGGCTTTTGTTGAATTTTATTCTAAGTTATATGCTGGGGATAGAATTCAAGGTTTAGATGTAGATAGATGTTTACAAGAAGTGAATATCCCTGTACTTACACAAGAGCAAAGGGAAGGGATGAATCATTTGATAAATGCTGAAGAAATTATTTTAGCAATTAAACAACTTAAAGTGGGTAAAGCACCAGGAACAGATGGTTTGACTGCCATTTATTCTAAAAATTTACAGTTAGAAATGGTGGAACCTCTAAAAGACTTATTTAGAACAATTCAATCTGGAGGACAAGTGCCTCCATTGTGGAAAACAGCTTTTATATTGTTGATTCCAAAGGAAGATCAAGATCTTACCCAAACCAAAAATTACAGACCAATATCGCTTTTAAATACTGATTATAAGATATTTGCTAAAATTTTAGCAAATAGATTAATCAAGGTTATGCAGCAAATGATTCATAGTGATCAAACAGGATTTATAAGTGGTAGACAAATGAAAAACAACGTGAGACATATTGTAGATTTATTGGAATTTTTGGAGAGAAATAACCAGGTCTCTGCAGTGCTGATCTTTTGGGATGCTGAAAAGGCCTTTGATCAATTGAATTGGCAATTTTTATTTAAAGTATTAGAGAAGATGGAGTTTGGGGATGAGTTTTTACAACCTATTAGAGCAATATATCAGAAGCAAACAGCTCAAATAATAGTTAATCGTAGTTTGACAAAACCATGTAATATTGAAAAGGTACAAGACAGCGGTGCCCATTGTCACCTTTGTTGTTTGTTTTAACACTGGAAATATTATTGATTAAGATACGTGATTCAAATAAAATTAAGGGAATTAACATAAGAGATCAAGATTATAGATTGAGAGCGTTTGCAGATGACTTGGTTATTACATTAAGTCAACCGAGTCAGTCGGTTGTAGACTTGATGGAGATAATATTGTTATATGGATTTAAGATAAATACGCAAAAAGCTAAAATATTGCCTAAAAATATGACCACAGAACAAAAGGTAGTCCTAGAAAAATTAACAGGATTTGAAATAATTAAAAAGATTAAATATTTGGGGGTATATCTTTCAGTTTCAAATGCAAAATTATATAAAAATAATTATGAATTGTTATGGTTAAAAATACAAAAAGAGTTAGATAGTTGGAAAAAATTACAATTGTCTTTATTGGGAAGAATTGCAGCAGTGAAAATGAATGTTTTACCAAAATTTTTATTTTTGTTTCAAATGATACCTATACTCAAAAAAGATTCAAATTTGGAAGAATGGCAGAAAGGTATTAATAAATTTGTTTGGGCAGGGAAAAGACCAAGAGTAAAATTTAAGATAATGCAAGATGTATGTGAAAGAGGTGGTCTTAAAATGCCCAATTTTAAATTATATTATGAGGCTGCGGCTTTATCATCAATTAGTGATTGGTTTAATCTAACACAAGGGAGATTATTGAACATTGAGGGATCTGATTTATTATTTGGCTGGCATGCATATTTATTATATGATAAGAAGGTGGATAATATCTATAAGACACATATATTAAGGTATGCCCTGTTGCGAGTCTGGAAAAAATATCGATATAAGCTAAATTATAAAATACCAATTTGGACAATACCTAAACATGCGATAGAAAATATAAGTGTGGGATTTAAAGATGATTTAACTACATATAAAGAAATTCTTAGAATGGAAAGGAATGTATGGCAATTAAAGCCATTTAATATTTTAAAAGAAGAAAGAATAGTGTGGACTTGGTTTCAGTATGGGCAGTTACAAGCTAGATGGAAGTAAGATCAGAAAGTTGGTATTTCGATAACTGATGAAAATTTGGTTAAACAAATAAGAGATCAAAGTCCAGCGCATATAAGGAGGATATATAATGCACTGATAGAAATAGATTCAGAAACGGAACTTGTTAAAGATTGCATGATAAAATGGGCCCAGAATTTTCAGGAGCCCATAACGATTGATATCTGGGAAAAGATATGAGTCAGAAATGTGAAATTTACACAGGCACAAAATTTAAGAGAAAATTTTTATAAAATGTTTTGTAGATGGCATTTAGATCCTAAAAAATTAGCATGTATGTATTATCAGCCTAAATGTTGGAGGTGTGGTTGTGATGATGCAACCTATTATCATATATGGTGGACTTGTAAAAAAGTTAAAGCTTTTTGGATTAAAATTTGGTGAAATATGCAGAAGATATTTAAGAAAAAGATAAGGTTTTCTCCACAGTTATTTCTGTTTGGTATTATTACAGATTGTACTGTTATAGATACTAAATTGATGTTAAATTTAATTACGGCAGCAAGACTCTTGGTTGCACAATATTGGAAGAAGGAGGAACTGCCTACTATAGAAGAGTGGACTTTAAAAGTTTCAAACCTGGCAGAAATGGCAAAGATTTCAGCATATTTGAAAGAACAATCGCAACAGAGATATATTTTGGAATGGAGAAGATGGATTGATTATATTTAGAATAAATATGGGACTAGAAAGTTTCATTTAGTATACGAATAAGTATTAGTATTATATGATGTATTTATTAAGTAGTTATTATTATTTAGTTATTTAGTTATGTTAAGAGGAGTTAAAGCGTGATAGAATTTAAAGTGTCTTTTTAGTTGATTAGCATATTTTAGCTTACGGTAAGTTGGTTAAAGTTTATATCCTGTATTCAGCTCTGGGAAGTCGGGGGGTAGGGAGGGAGTTTATGTTTTTTAAAATGTATTTTAAAACTTTTCAATAAGAAAAAGGAAAGCAAGGGCTTGTCGTCTTTGGCGGCTGTGGCGGCAGGAGCAGCGGTGTATTCGGGCAGCACTGCCTGCCTGCCAAACAGTAGCAACAGGAAGGCGGCAGTGGCAACTGCTGTTGGGATGGCCTAGTGCTGTTTTCCAGGAGCCACAGTTGCCAGAACGATTGCCCAGCCCTTGGGGCCCGCTGCTACCATGGGGGCTGGCATGGGAATTTGGTTGTGCGCGGGAGGCGGAGGCTGGTGGAGATGCAGCGAACTTCCAGTGTCTCTCTCGTTGCCGCCTCCACCGCTACTGTCACCGGCTTCCACTATGGCCAAACCTGGGCAGCCTCTTCCACCCCCAGCAGTGGTATCCGAGGGTTCTCCGGTTTCATCGGAACCAAGTAGCAAGTGGAAAAGTGCTAGTAGTAGCAGCACTACTGGGAGTGGTTTCAATTGGCCCCTTTGTTGCCAAGTGTCCCCATGGAAGTCAATGGAGGCGCCGCAGCTGGCCTTTCCAGTCAGTGAGTGAATGAGAGTGAGAGAGAGCATTTTCGAACAAAATGTGAGTGAATGAGAGCGAGAGAGAAGCTTTTCCAAGCAAAGGCGAGCGAATGAGAGTGAGGGCAGGGCCAGTGCATGTCTTGCCTTAGGCTCCACTCTTCAGTTAAGCCCCCTGTTCCGTGCATGCACGCGTGCATGCGTGCACACTTTTTGCGGCTCCCAGTTTTTTCTTTTGTGAGGGAACCAGTTCCAAGTGGCTCTTTGAATATTTCAGGTGGCCAGCCCCTGCCTTAGTAGATTCCCCTGTATTTTCTAAGCAGGATGAAAAAGGATTTTTGTGTGCTGAACAGCTGCAAAAATTCAAAATTTCCATGAAGGTGGGAGGAGAAACTGGCATATTTCCTAAAGTGTATTGCTTGTATATTTAGATTTGTTTCCTATAAAAACTCAACATATAACTAGGGTCTAGTGCACTGGTCGTAGTTCATTCTGATCTGGTTTGTGTCTGCTATGCATCTTCAAGAGGTACAGCACTTTGGCATTTCCTCTTCTTCCTCTGCTCCTATCTCTAATTTTTGAAATACAGAAATAGAATTTGAGGATTACCTTAACATTTACATAGTGATCAGACCTAGCCACGAATGTAGTTTATTTAGGAAGGAGTAGTTATTTTCAAAAGAGAAATTTTTTTAAAAAAGAAAAAAGTTTGCTTGTATTAGTCAAGAACATTATAGGTAGTCCTCGATTTATGAATGGTCACTTAGTGACCATATGAAGTTATGATGGAGACTACTTACTCCCTGGATTCAAAGTTCTGATGGCTGTCTCCACAGTCTCATGACTTCATGTCAGGCCCTTGGCAACCAGTTCTCATTTATGGATGTTTGCAGCATCTCATGGTCCCATGATTGCACTTAATGACAGTTTTGGCAAAAAACAGCATTTACTTCCAATTTTCAGCAAAACTGGCCCATAGCAAACAATTGATTCAGGGAATGATCACTTCGCAACTGCCACAAAAAAAGGTTGTAAAATTGAGTCAATTACATGGGTTACCCAATTTACAACAGTCTCAACCTATAACCATGATGGGCAAGCTCCATTATGGTCATAGGTTGAAGACTACCTATATAAAAATGTTCTGTGGAACAGATGCTAAATTAGTGCAGGTCTTCTTGCTATGGCAGTCGGCTTATGTAATGCCCAGAGTTTGCAAATGTTCAAATAGAAGTAGAAGAACATAGTAGAAGAATTAAGTCATCTGTTTTTATTCTACAGTAGAAATGTGCAAACGATTTTGAATTTGAAATATTTCAGGCTCAGACATTTCTTGTAAGTCCAGATCAGTGCTGGTACACTTCCAGTGAAACTGAAACATCTTGTTTTGTACACTCCTTTCTTCAACGGTGAGTTTTCACTGTCATCTTTAATTTTTTCCAGGACTATTTTTGGTTGACCATTTTTTGCTAGGTGTTACTTAGTGACTACAGTTGCAAGAAAAAGTATGTGAACCCTTTGGGATTATGTGGTTTTTTGCATGAATTGGCCATAAAATGCGCTCTAAACGTCACGTAAGTCACAACAATAGAAAAACACAGTCTGCTTAAAATAATACTACACAAACATTAGCTGTTGTCATGTTTTAATTGAAGATAAGATGGAAACATTCACAGTGCAGGGTGGAAAAAGTATGTGAACCTTTGGATTTAATAACTGGTTGACCCTCCTTTGGCAGCAATAACCTCAACCAAACATTTCCTATAGTTGCAGATCAGACCTGCACAACGATCTGGAGTAATTTTGGACCACTCCTCTGCACAAAACTGTTTCAGTGTAGCAATATTCTTGGGATGTCTGGTGTGAATCGCTCTCTTAAGGTCATGCCACAGCATTTCAATCGGGTTGAGGTCAGGACTCTGACTGGGCCGCTCCAGAAGGCGTATTCTGTTCTGTTGAAGCCACTGTTTTGTTGAATTACTTGTATGCTTTGGGTCATTGTCCTGTTGCATCACCCATCCTCTGTGGAGCTTCAGTTGGCGGACAGATGGTCGTACATTTTCCTGCAAAATGTCCTGATAAACTCTGGAATTCATTTTCCCATCAATGACAACAATCCGTCCAGGCCCTGAGGCAGCAAAGCAGCCCCAAACCATGATGCTCCCTCCGCCATGTTTTACAGTGGGCATGAGGTTTTGATGTTGGTGTGCTGTGCCTTTTTTTCTCCACACATAGTGTTGTGTGTTTTTCCCAAACAACTCAATTTTGGTTTCAACTGTCCACAGTATATTTTGCCAGTAGTGCTGTGGAACATCCAGGTGCTCTTTTGCAAACTTCAAACGTGGACAGATAAAACCAAAATTGAGTTATTTGGGAAAAACACACAACACTATGTGTGGAGAAAAAAAGGCACAGCACACCAACATCAAAACCTCATGCCCACTGTAAAACATGGCGGAGGGAGCATCATGGTTTGGGGCTGCTTTGCTGCCTCAGGGCCTGGATGGATTGTTGTCATTGATGGGAAAATGAATTCCAGAGTTTATCAGGACATTTTGCAGGAAAATGTACGACCATCTGTCCGCCAACTGAAGCTCCGCAGAGGATGGGTGATGCAACAGGACAATGACCCAAGGCATACAAGTAATTCAACAAAACAGTGGCTTCAACAGAACAGAATACGCCTTCTGGAGCGGCCCAGTCAGAGTCCTGACCTCAACCCGATTGAAATGCTGTGGCATGACCTTAAGAGAGCGATTCACACGAGACATCCCAAGAATATTGCTACACTGAAACAGTTTTGTGCAGAGGAGTGGTCCAAAATTACTCCAGATCGTTGTGCAGGTCTGATCTGCAACTACAGGAAACGTTTGGTTGAGGTTATTGCTGCCAAAGAAGGGTCAACCAGTTATTAAGTCCAAAGGTTCACATACTTTTCCCACCCTGCACTGTGAATGTTTCCATCTTATCTTCAATTAAAACATGACAACAGCTAATGTTTGTGTAGTATTATTTTAAGCAGACTGTGTTTTTCTATTGTTGTGACTTACGTGACGTTTAGAGCGCATTTTATGGCCAATTCATGCAAAAAACCACATAATCCCAAAGGGTTCACATACTTTTTCTTGCAACTGTAGCATAAGAAACATGGTGATGTTTGAAATGAAATTGTTGAAATGACGAAGCTGCCTCTCTCCTGGCCCTGGCTTAGAGGAGATGAATAATTTGGCAAGTGACAAGTCTTTGAAACTAAGCTAATCATCTACTAAACTTAATTGTATTCACCTTGTCCTCTTGCCTTCATACAGGAGAAGGTGCATATAGGAACAGTGCAGAAAGGCAAAGTCACAGGCTAGCGGGTTTTGTGTTTGAGGATAGGCTACTTGTTCATAATGGTTCTTTTCTTTATACAGGAGTTCAGCCAGTTCTTTCAGCACTGCTACAACCAAAATATCTGTCTCTCTGATCGCATGGAATTTCTTAATGGCTGGTACATTTTGCTAG
Source organism: Vipera ursinii (assembly GCF_947247035.1). Classification (NCBI taxonomy): domain Eukaryota; kingdom Metazoa; phylum Chordata; class Lepidosauria; order Squamata; family Viperidae; genus Vipera; species Vipera ursinii. The sequence goes on from NC_139513.1 coordinate 179,432,382, forward strand.
TGGTCAGCGACATTCTTACAGTGTCTGGCACGATAATGAAAATTGGGATAGAGTCCAAGGTAAGCAGGTTATGGCATTCAGTGCTTGGAACATCTCAGATTTGGGTCTATAACCCAGAGCTGTGAATAACCTGTTCCAATCCCTAATCATAAAGTATCCCTGCATAAGGTGTTCTTTGCTTTCAGAACTTTGCTGACTATGATGTTTGTGGCATCCTTCTGGGTACCTCCACACTCTTGGTCTGGGTCGGGGTCATGCGCTACCTGAGTTTCTTTCAAAAATACAATGTAAGTGGAACACATTTTTTTCCAGTGCAACCCCCAGGTTAGTAGTGGCAAAAGAAAGAGCAAGCAAAGAATATAAGAAGCAAATCCCAGAGTTCCTTTTTTAAAAAAATAAAGTTGGGCTCCTCAAAGTATAAAACCTGTTTCTAGGATCAAATACTGCCTCAGCCATGTTTCCAGGGCTGTTACAGCCTCAGTTTGGGTCACAGCTGGCTTGATTAAAGATTCCAGAACCTAATCTCAGATTGCCTTTTCTTCATGTCTTCTAGATTCTCATTGTTACCATGAGGGTTGCCCTACCCAATGTCATCCGCTTCTGTTGCTGTGTGGCAGTGATCTACCTGGGCTATTGCTTCTGTGGATGGATAGTCCTGGGTCCCTATCATGTCAAGGTAGGAGGAAATGCCAGGCATGAACAGAAGAGGCAGAAGTGAACCATTGATTAAAGTGCTGTTGTAATGCAACTCAAGCAATGGCATGTATCTTCCTTAGAAGAGGATGAGATTACTTTTATTTTGAAGACAGAAGTTTCTGAACCTTGAGCTACGGGTGGGTCTCTAATGCGTTCTTCTCCCTTCCATCCCAACACATTTCCCAGAGCAGTTGTGGGAAATTCACAGGAATAGAGAGAGGAGGAACTTTTTGCTGGCAGATGTTATTCTGCCTGTGACATATCACAATTGCAATATGCTCATTTTGCTTTTGCTGGATTGTGGTGTCTAGGTTTTAGACATCTTTTACAGATCTTTGTCTATTCTTTCGGTTTCAGTTCCGCTCGCTCTCAATGGTGTCTGAGTGCTTGTTCTCCCTCATCAATGGCGATGACATGTTTGTGACATTCGCTAGCATGCAGCAGAGCAGCTACTTGGTGTGGCTTTTCAGCCAACTGTACCTGTACACCTTCATCAGCCTTTTCATCTACATGGTGCTCAGCCTCTTCATTGCTCTTATCACTGGGTCCTATGAGACCATCAAGGTTAGTCTTGTTAGAAATTGCCTGTCCTATATAAAGGAAAAGGTAAAAGTTTCCCCTGTCCAGTCATGTCCAACTCTAGGGGGGCGGTGCTTATTTCCATTTCCTAGCCAAGGGAGCCAGTGTTGTCATTTCCATGGTCATAACTGTATGACTGTATTCCAGGGTGTATGGAATGGTTTCCCATTAAAGTGGTACCTATTTATCTACTCATATTTGCATGCTTTCAAACTGCTAGGTGGGCAGGAGCTGGGGTAAGTAACGGGAGTTTACTCCATTGTGCTGTGCTTGGATCTCGAACCTGGGCTGTCAGCTTTCCAGCGACAAGCTCAGTATGTTTAACCACTGAGCCACTGAGCCCCTTGCTAGTGCTATATACGAGGTAGAATTAAGCAGCTTTGCTCTGCATTCTAGGATGGAATCTTGTAGGTTTTTTTTATCACAAATATGAGAATCACAGCAGATACATTTTTTTCCTTTTCTAACTTTACTACCTTAATGAGAGAGATGGTATGAATACCTATAGTTCCAGAAGTGCCCTAATCACACAGATTGTTATCAGGGTGATGCCTATGAAGACTAACAGCTTATCATGGTATAGGGCAAGGGTAGGCAACTTCAGCTCTTTTATGACTCATGGACTTCAACTCCCAGAATTCCTGAGCCAGCTTGGCTGGCTCAGGAATTCTGGGAGTTGAAGTCCATGAGTCATAAAAGAGCCGAGGTTGCCTACCCCTGGTATAGGGAATGGCTTTGAGAGACGAGAGGAAGAGCTGCTAAGCAACAGTTATATAAGATGTATTTGAGCATGGCAGAATAAATGGGGGCATGGCAAATATCTTCCTAGTTTCTTGAACTGTAAAAGTGAGGGGAAGGTGATATGCTTTGAGACCTTACAATAACGATAGAGCTAGTATCCATTGTTTTGCTTCTTATCTGGACTACCTCGCAAAGCCACAGCTTAGCCACCCAAGTAACAATAACTTATTTCTCTTCTCAGCATCAGTGTGAGGGGGAAGCATCTGTCACTCAGCTCCATGCCTACATAGCTGAATGCAAAGACAGCCCCGAATCTGGCATGTTCCGCAAGGAAAGCAGTTCTTCATGTTCTATTTTCTGCTGCTGTGAACGGTAGGGTATGTAAGATAGATACCATGCCTGCCTTTGTTCCTATCAATTTAGGACTGGGTAATTTGGATTGCAAAGTACTGTGCTTATTCCAACAAAATCCAGCACTGAAAGACTCTTAAAGCCATGCAGTGGTTCACCTTAGAACCCTGGAATGCAAACAATGCTGGGGAGCTGGAAGCATGTTGTGTTCTTCACTGGGAAGAGGACAGAGTTTAATAGCTGTCTTGTTTCACTCACAGAAGCCCAATGCAGGAGAATGTGCTGGTGGTGAACTGAGAGCCTCATGGGAACAAAAGGGACTGTTTTGCTGCTTCCTGATGAACTGTCTGGGAGACAAAGAACCTGGAAATGGACTACAAGAAAGCAAACAGTGGTCTTTAATGGCAGACTTTGGAATATGATAGGTAGCAACTTGCAGTGTGAGCCCTATGTCTGTTCCCCACAGAGCTGTTGCAATAGCTCTCTGACTAACGATTCCTGGGGAGAGGGAGGAAGAATAGCTTTTTAAATAACTTCAGCCTTAGTTGGGCTGCATTAGACTTCATTGAAATCATTACAGTAGATCCCACTCTTCTCAAGTTGGATGAAACTAGGTTTGCAAAGCATTACCATGAGGAACACACAACTTTTAAAAAATATCTTAGTTTTAGAAGAAGAAAAAGGAATAACAAAAAGGACATGGCAGGAATAATCAAGGCAAAACCCTTGTGCTATCTCTTGGGATCCTTAAGTCACCCATGCTCCCACTGGGTGTCACTCCATTTGCTTCAGAAAGGACTAATCCAGTGGCATTATTCTTTAACATCCAAAGAAGTAAACTTCTCTCTAACACATTCTCATCTGATTGCTACCTGGCTGGTTCACAATGCTATAGAATGAACTGAAATTAATGAGCGGGGCTGAGAGGGATGGAAGCAGCTGTTAAAAATATGAAGCAAGATTTCTCCCATCTTTTCCTGTTCATGAGTGATACATGTAATTTCCATCTTAGTGGTATTCTGCTGGTCTCTGTAGTATTTCCAGGTATGTCATCTGTAGTGAGCATTGCTTGTTTTCTGTGATATTCTAGTCAATCAGTTCCTCTGAATTGCAATTTCTATGTATGAAGAATAGATTATGCTCAATAGAGAATAATGTGCTTGAACAGGAATATGAATAGGTAAAAAAGTTCAGCGGAACTGGAACAATCTTGGCTTCTAGTACTTCGTGGCAGAACATCTTGTATTATTCAGAAGAGGATGGTACTAGCTCAGGATTGGCAGCCTGGCATGGAAAAATTCTGTCAACCATTTGGTCATTTTTGTACACAATGCCAAAATGCAAATATTTTGCAGTGAGGTAATGAAGAGGCAATATCCATGTCACCATTAGAATGAGAGGCTGACCCTGCTCCTTAAGCGTATCAGAATTTGAACCAAAAACACTTCCTTGTTGTAGTGCCGAAGTGCCCCAGTGCACATCATCCCCTGGAATTCTCTCTGGTCTAGTTCTAATCCCCCCCTCCAATGACCCTCAAGGCTTGTCTCATCTGATAAAGTTGCTTTGAGCAGATAATATCATATGTGTACTATTTCATACTCAACTTTACAAAATAGCTCATGATCCAAAAGAAGCAGAAATTTAGGTTTTGCCCTGTTGGACTTTTATTACAGGGAAGGATTAATTACATCCTCCCACCACCGTATGTTCCTGTCTATTAAATAACAAGTTAGTTTTAAAAATTCAAGTGACCCAAATAATGTTAAATAAGGGCCAGTTGTTTTAAATTTAATACAACTGTAACAAAGAATAAAACATTAATTTGAATTTTTTCTGTTAGTATAATTTATGAAGTACAGTTCTGGACTATAAAAACCAGTTATTTATAGCCAACAGTATTATTCAAATAAATGAGAAAAACATGAAGAGGGCAAGCAATTTATTTTGTTTTTTCATCCTGAATCCTATGGATATTATCACTATTGCAGTAACAAATCTGTATATTTAATATCGAAAACCTAGCAACTGCAAAAGACCAGTTGGTTTTACAATGTTTATCCTGAAGTCTATTCTCCTATCCTGAACTCTATCCTGAGTCTATCTTGAAAATGGTGAATGAATGAATGTATTTATTTATTTATTTATTTATTTATTTATTTATTTATTTATTTATTTATTTATTTATTTTATTTATTTATTTATTAAATTTTTATACCGCCCTTCTCCCGAAGGATTCAGGGCAATAAATATTAAAAAACAAAATACAAAAGTTAAAAAACAATTAAATAATTTATGCCCAATATATACAAGAATAAAACCATATTAAAAAACCCAACCCCAAACCCATCAGACCAGGCCGGACTGCTCAAATAAATAGGTTTTTAGATCCCGCCGGAAGGAGCGAAGGTCGGGGGCCATCCGGAGCTCAACCGGCAAGTGGTTCCACAGGTCTGGCGCGCCCACAGAGAATGCCCTCCCCCTGGGGGCCACCAGTCAACATTCTCTGATCGGAGGCACCCTGAGGAGGCCCTCTCTGTGGGAGCGCACTGGACAGAGGGAGGTTGACGCCAGCAGCAGGTAAGTAGGTAACCACTGATGATGTTACCTAGTTTGGATAATGAAACAGCTGCAAGAAAACAACCAAGCTCTGAGGGAAGCACCAAGAACCTCTCAGAATCTCAAATTCCTATTCATTTATTTATTTATTTGATTTGTATACCGCCCTTCTCCCTAAGGACTCAGGGCGGTGAACAGTGAACATAAATAACAGAATGCACAAATAGTTATCTTAAAACAATAATTAAAACAGAACCCATCAGACCAGACCGGATTGCTTAAACAGATGTGTTTTTAGGTCGCGTCGGAAGGAGCGAAGGTCGGGAGCCATCCGGACCTGAACCGGTAAACGGTTCCATAGGTCAGGTGCGCTCACAGAGAACGCCCTCCCTCTGGGAGCTACCAGACGGCATTCTCTGAACAGCGGCACCCTTAGGAGGCCCTCTCTGTGGGAGTGTACTGGACGGAGGGACGTTGACGCTGGCAGCAGGTGATTCCTAAGGTACTCCGGACCCATGCCATGTAGGGCTTTGAAAACCATTACCAGCACCTTGAATTTTACCCGGAGGACAACTGGGAGCCAATGCAGTTCACGGAGTAGAGGTGTAACATGGGAGTATCGGGAGACTCCCAACACGACTCTCGCGGCTGCATTCTGTACCAGTTGGAGCCTCTGAGTGGTCCTCAAGGGCAGACCCATGTAAAGAGCATTGCAGTAGTCTAAATGAGAGGTCACAAGTGCATGAGTGACCGTACGTAGGGCATCTCGGTCTAGATAGGGCCGTAATTGGCGAACCAGGTGAACCTGGGCAAAGGCTCCCCTAGTCACAGCTGTTATGTGGTCTTCCAAGGAAAGCTGTGAATCTAAGAGGACTCCCAAGTTGCGAGCCCTATCTGTGGGGGGTAATAACTTACCCCCTATAGAAAGAGATGGAATGTTCTGAATATCTCGAGATGCCGGTACGTACAGCCACTCAGTCTTGTCGGGGTTGAGTTGAAGCCTGTTCTTCCCCATCCAGACCCGAACTGCTTCTAGGCAACGGGACATCACATCAAGGGCATCACTGAGGTGGTTTGGGGTCGAAATAAAAAGCTGAGTATCATCAGCGTACTGGTGATACCCGACTCCAAAACCACGAATGATCTCACCCAGCGGCTTCATGTAGATGTTGAACAGGAGAGGCGAGAGGACCGACCCCTGAGGGACTCCACAAGTGAGAGGCCTCGAGCTCGATCTCTGCCCTCCTGTTAATACCAACTGCGAGCGTCCCCTGAGATAGGAGGAGAACCACTGGAGAACCGTGCCTCCCACTCCCAATCCCCTGAGACGCTGCAGTAAGATACCATGGTCGATGGTATTCATGTGTTTGTTTGCACCAAGGACCCCTCATTTCAACTTTGAGCTCCAAATGTTTTCCTTTATTTATTGATTTGAGATTCTAGCATTCCATCTCTCTTATTGAAATTGTTAGGTAATCCTTTTTTTTTTACTTCAACCAGAGCCAGTTTGGTGTAGTGTTTAAGACCTCAGGCTAGAAACTGAGAGATGTAATTCTAGCCCTGCCTTAGGTGAAAGCCAACTGGGTGACACACTCTCTCAATCCTAGGAAACAGGCAGTGACAAACATTTCCAAAAAGCCTTTGCCAAGAATATTGCAGGGCCTAGTCGACAGTTACCAAAAATCAACACTGATTTGAAGGTACCAAATAAAAGTTATTATCCAAAAATGATTTGTGACAGGTTTCAATTAATAACTGCCATTCTGTTAATAGGCAGACGTCCCATGGCAGCTATTTTTATGTGTTTGTGTATCTCTTAAAATGTCAGAAATAACAAGGGAACCCTACGAGGATGTGTGCCACCTTTATTTTATTTTTTATTTTTATATTGTTTTTAACCGGTTGCTTTTGTGGGAAGAATACAGAGAAAGAAATATTTTGGGGAATATTAAAAAGGCAGAATATATTTCTCCAAAGGAACAATGGAGAAGATCTTTTACCCAGCTTTTTATTTCGACCCCAAACCACCCCAGTGATGCCCTCGACGTGATATCCCGTTGCCTGGAGGTGGTCCGGGTTTGGATGGGGAGAAACAGGCTTCGTCTCAATCCTGCCAAGACTGAGTGGCTGTGCATACCGGCATCTCAGACTAACCAATCTTTTCCATCGTTAACTATGGGGGGTGAGGTGTTACCCCCGGTTGATAGGGCCCGCAACTTGGGCGTCCTCCTGGATTCACGGCTCAGTTTGGAAGATCATATAGGAGCCGTGGCCAGGGGGGCTTTTGCCCAGGTTCGCCTGGTGCGCCAGTTACGGCCCTATCTGGACCGAGATGCCCTACGCACAGTCACCCATGCGCTTGTGACCTCCTGGCTAGACTACTGCAATGGTCTCTACATGGGGCTGCCCCTGAGGACCACTCGGAGGCTTCAGCTGGTGCAGAATGCAGCCGTGCGAGTTGTGATGGGAGTCTCCCGATACTCCCATGTAACACCTCTTCTCCGCCAGCTGCATTGTCTTCCAGTTGCCCTCCAGGTGAGATTCAAGGTGCTGGTGATGACCTATAAAGCCCTAAATGGCATGGGCCCGGATTATCTAAGGGAGCACCTGCTGCCAGCGTCAATTTCCCATCGTCCTGTGCGCTCCCACAGAAAGGGCCTCCTCAGGGTGCCATCGGTCAGAGAGTGTCGGCTGGCGGCCCCCAGGGGGAGGGCGTTCTCTGTGGGCACGCCAGCCCTGGAGGCGGTTCGGGTCTGGATGGGGAGGAACAGGCTTCGACTCAACCCTGACAAGACTGAGTGGCTGTGCGTACTGGCATCTCGGGACGTTCAGGACATCCCACCCCTCTCTATGGGGGGTGAGTTATTACCTCCTGTAGATAGGGCTCGCAACTTGGGAGTCCTCCTAGATTCACAGCTTTCCCTAGAAGACCATATAGTAGCTGTGACTAGGGGGGCCTTCGCCCAGGTCCGCCTGGTGCGCCAGTTGCGGCCCTATCTAGACCGGGATGCCTTACGTACGGTCACTCATGCGCTCGTGACCTCTCGTCTTGACTACTGCAACGCTCTCTACATGGGGCTACCCTTGAAGACCACCCGGAGGCTCCAACTGGTGCAGAATGCAGCCGCGAGAGTTGTTTTGGCAGTTTCCCGACACTCCCATGTCACACCTTTGCTCCGCGAGCTGCATTGGCTTCCAGTTGTCTTCCGGGTGAGGTTCAAGGTGTTAGTAATGACCTATAAAGCCCTACATGGCATGGGTCCGGAATACCTTGGAGAGCACCTGCGGCCGGCGTCAACTTCCCTCCGCCCAGTACGCTCCCACAGAGAGGGCCTCCTCAGGGTGCCACCGGTCAAAGAATGCCGACTGGTGGCCCCCAGGGGGAGGGCGTTCTCTGTGGGCGCACCGGATTTATGGAACCATCTTCCGGTCGAGCTCCAGATGGCGCCTGATCTCCGCTCCTTCCGGCGCGATCTTAAAACCCACCTTTTTGAACAAGCCGGCCTGACCTGATGGGATGGGGTTGGGTTTTATAAATTAACTTAACTTTTATTTTGTACTAATTTATTACGGGCACCATTGTTTAATTACTTTTAATAATTTTTAATTTTTGTATCTTGTTTTTATTATGTATTGCCCTGTTCACCGCCCTGAGTCCTTCGGGAGAAGGGCGGTATACTAAAAAATAAATAAATAAATAAATAAATAAATAAATAAATAAATAAATAAATAAATAAATAAATGGCAGAAACGTCTCCCTCCCCCCAGCCAGAAAACTCAGCAGAAACCAACTTTTAGAAATGCAGATGTAATAATCCATTCCGAAAGGTTAGAGCCAGGAAGCTAGAAGCTGATGAGATTAGGAAGACAAAGACCCCTAAAATCTACATACCCCACCCAAACTCTAAAAGACATGACGTTTGGGGACATAATAGGATTAAGCCACCAATACCAAAAGGACACACTCAGACTCAGGTCAAAGTAAATGACACAGGAAATACAAAGCCTCAGATAAGAACAGGAAACAACCTCAAGAGCCCAAGAAGGTATAAAAACCCACCACTCCCAGCTACACGTGGTCAGCTTTCCTAGAGCCATGCTTCTGTCTGGCTCTGCTCTTCAATAAACTACAATCTTCTTTCTAAAGTAGTCTCCATTTTGTTTATTCCCAACTTGGACTGGACCCTGATGAAGATTTTTCTTTCAACACTTTTTTGATTGTCCACTGTCCAGAGTCATAGCTTGAGATGGGAAACTATACAAATTGGATGAATAAATGATACTACTTTCAGGAAGCCCCTGAAAGTTGCTACAAAACAGCATTGGCTGAGTTTGCCTGGTACCCTTATAAAAAGCAGCCAAACCTAATGAAGCTCAGCATACCTGTCTTCGTCACTAGTTTATGGGTCAATGTGGTCAAATTACAGGAAATTGAACATAGACACAATTTTCCATATTTTCACACGATTCCATGGAGGTTAAATTTTCAAGGGAAGGAGGAGGTGCAGTATGCCAGAGAAAATGGTTGGCTAGGAAGGAATCATGGAAAAGTTTATCCTGCTCAAAATATATGCTCGATTATGCTATTGGGGAAAAAGGCTGCAGTATAGCCCAACGTGCCGATCAGCAGAAAGATCCCTTAAGCAGCTTGCCCTTCCTAGGATAGAAGCGCTAAGAGATCGAAAGACTTCAGCTATGTTATTGTCGCTGAAATCTTCACCATTTCCTTCCTTTCTTTTTCCGGGAGGCATGAGTTTATCAGAAGCATCCCTTTTATAAAGGCGAGATGTGCAGCAGGGTAAAAAGGCGAAGCCGCTACAGAGACTTAAGCTTTGTATCCCTCCCGATCCTCGATCTGCGCATCTTCGTTCCGCTGCTGGGTTGGAAAAATCGCCCGTGAGCGAGTTGCACAGCAACCGGTTCGCAAGCTGCAGGCACCGGTGGTGGTGACGCAGCTTAACTGCGTCATTTTCCAGGCGCCGCTGGGGTTGGAGATGGGCAGAGGGAGGCATGGCGTTTCAGAGGGCAGTCTGGCTGGTCGGAGTTGCGATTGCTATCAATAGGTGAGTGAGCGGGAAGAAAGAGAATAGGAGGGAGGGAGGCAGATAGGACACTTCATTAACATTGTCAGACCTACATCGCGCACTTGTTATAAGGGATAAGAGTGTCTCTGAGTATGCGTAGAGTGTATCTTTCGTTTATCAGTTAGAAAAACCTGGACTTTTTAAATATGGACAAAACAGAAAGGCATGATGGATGGCTTGAGACAGCTTCTATTATTAGAAATTAAAATTAAGGAAGCAGAAATTAGAGAATAAGGACTTTTCGGGGCAAAAGTTGAGCTGTGTAGGACAAGATATTATATCAACCAGCAGGACTAAATCAGAAAAGTAGCTATAAAATTTCAGGTATCAAGAACATTGTATTTATCCACCTCACACCACCATCCCGGTAGTCATATTTTTTCATTATTGCTCTATATAAATCTAATAAAATCTAAAATCTAAATCTAATCCCTTTTTGCTATATATTTGTGATCCGGTGGACAGGAGATGTGTTAATAAATTACCTTTTGATTTGGACAAATTTGGATTGTTATCTATTCTGGGTGGGGCTAAGACAGGCTCCTTAGTATTTTATTTATCTACTATACTTCTTGTAAATATATGCTAGATGCTGTATACAATATCGAAGTGTTGTAATTTATAATTTAGAACTTAAAGTTAAAAAAAGAAAGATGACACTAAGCACATCAAAGGCATCTACAGAATGGGAACAGCCAGAAGAAGGAGGTCAGTTCTGTTAAAGGGAATATCTTTTAATAAGTGTTTGAGCCCTCCTGAAGGGAACTAATCTGGGCCATTGGGGAGGAAAGTGAAGCTAAGGCAACAAAACCAAGGTTGGAACAGAGATTTGGGGATGATGGTAAATAAACCCCAGTACAGGACAAGACAGGTTTCTGACTCCTATCAGGTGTCTCAAGCTGACCAAAGGCAGCCTCCTTCTGCAGTTGAGTTGGTCTCATAGGAAGGGGGGGGGAAGAGAGAGAGTGATTAAGAGAGTGAGACCATGCAGAACTTAGAATAAAAAATAGTATTTAAAACAGGGACAGATATTTTAAGCAACTGGAATTGCTTAACTGCCTGGATCTTTGCCAGCAAGATGTTTTCCACTCAGCTAAGATCATGGTCATTTCTTTGCAAATCTAGGTATCATTAACATGAATTAGCTTTTACTTTCTTGTTAAAGACCAGGTTTGATTCTTTGATATCCTAATAGGTTTTAATGGAGAATGGTAGAGAGAATGTATTTATTTATTTATTTATTTATTTATTTATTTATTTATTTATTTATTTTATTAATGGGACTTATATCCCGCCCTATCTCCCGAGGGACTCAGGGCGGCTAACAACAACAAAACTTAAAGGTCTCTGTACAGTAAATTAAAATTTAAAATTGAAATAAATTAAAATAAATTAAAGAATAGAGTTAAAATTGTCATATCAGCCTTGTTTTGGTAGATTTGGGGAATAAACAATCTTGCCTGAGCTCAAAAGTTGAGATTAGACCTGATTTATATCTCTAGGAAAATACCAGAAGATCAGGAGATCTGTAACTGTAGGCTAGACTGAGATGTCAAAAATGCCGTGACGAATCATTTCTGTATGCTAAGATGATTATTTGGGTTTGTCGACTAGCAGCTGAACTTGATGTAGAGAAAACTTTACCTTTTCTATGTAGGGATTTGTGAAATAGATTTTCAAGATCTATAAACAAAATTCACACTGAGAAGACCACCAGAGTCCTGTTCTTTATTCTGTGTTCAGTGATCAAGGGGTATAATGATAACTGCCAAATATGGTAAATAAGAAGAGAAAACACCACTGAGCAATCAGATGTATATGCTCCAAGCAGGAAGTATGCCTATTATAAACTTCAGGCTCTTTTTACATTTATTACCTGATTTTTAATTCTGTGTTGTTGTTTGTTCCATTTAATTATGTCCAATTCTTGGAGACTGCCTAGATAGGTCCCTGCAGTTTTCTTGGCAAGATTTCAAATGTGGTTTGCCATTGCCTCCAGAGAGAAGTGACTGGCTCAAGTTCACCCAGCTGGCTTTGTGCCTAAGGTGGGACTAGAACTCACTCTCTAGCCTGATGCCCTACCCACGATACGAAACTGGCTCTCTTCTTTTATAAAGTGTTAAATAATTATTTGGTCTTTACATACATAATCTGAAATAATTGTATAAACTAGTTATGAATTTCTTGCTTGTTTTACATAATTTAGTCTCCTTCCACTGGTCCTAGGGAGAGGAAAGAATCCTTGGAGTTTGGTGATTTTGCTGAGCATTACTCATATGCTTTGAAGCCTGCTCTGCCACTTTAAGGCAAGTACATATTCAAATGAAAGCTGAGATTCTCAAAATGTTTTCACTATCTAATCCATTGCCCTCTATTTTATTTATTTCGATTTATATACCGCCTTTTTCCCGAGGGACTCAGGGCGGTTTACAGGGCAAATTAAAACAATACAATATATATACAGGTTAAAATAAAATAAAATTAAATAGCCCCAAAATAATTAAAAATTAAAACCTTAACCCAAAAACCCTCAGTCCAGATGACTCTGGAACTGAAATACTACTAGTTTTGTCATATCATTTTTCTAGAAATAGTTGTTTTTGTCCTGATACACTTTGCTTCGACTGCTTCAAAAGTGATTTGTACTTAAAACACTTCTGGAAGGTTAAAAATAGCTGTTTCAAATGTAGAATAGAACTAATTTGAAATGCTTTGCCCTCTATTACCTAGTGCCAATGAGCAGAAATTGTAGGAAATACATTTTGGCTAAATATATAGAGAGAAGCCTCTTAACTATGTGAGCTATTTAAACATAGAATAGATTTCCTAAAATACACAGGTGAATGGCCATTTTTTGGTTATGTATTGCATTTTAAATCCTGTGTGAAGTACACAGGCTAGATTTAACAACATTCTGTTCTCCTCCAACCTTATAATACCAAACCACACCATGACTTTTGAAAGAGGAACTATGTATGGAACTTGAAGGTGATAAATTATATCAACTAATATTATTAAAAGATACCAGAAAATTAAATTATAGAAGTTTGAGTGGTTTTATTTCTTCAGTGAACATTCTTCTTTAGGAGGACAGTGCTCTTCCCATGGAATACAGATTAAACAAGAATAGGGGAGAGCACAGCTGGTGTTTTCCCCATACACTTGACTGTATCCATTACATAGGATGGCTTTCATCCAAGACTGATAAAGTTGCTTATTGCAGTCCCAGAGCTTCCTCTTATTTCTACAACTGGCATTTTAGCTCTGTTGCTTTCCAAAACAGGCTTTCCATTACTAACTAGTTTTTGATTTAGCTCTATGGACAGGAAAAATTGTAATACTGGTAGGTTTTATAACCTGTTCTGTATTCTGCAGCCTTTTAGCAACTTCAGAATCATTCATAATAAAGCTTGTCGAGTGATCCTGAATGTATTCAAACAGCTTTGATGGGTTGTTGTACAAACTGTGCGATATTATCCCCTGCAAAAAACTAATTAATAACATACTGAGTGATAGGTCCTTTCAGATAATGGGGAACAACATAAGTAAGATAAGAAGAGTGAATAACAGCCTCCCCCAAGGCTCTGTAATGGCACCTACACTATTCAATTTATATATCAGATATGCCAGCATCAAGGGAACACAAATTTGGACACACAGATGATTTGGACATAGCTGTGCAAGAAAAAAGCATGGAAGTGGCTTACAGCCTCTTACCCAAAGATTTTAAAATCTTGGGAAACAGCTAGAGAATACGGTGGCAAAAAATAATACTAGGAACAACATACTTCAGAAATTATGTGGAACTAAATGGGGAGCTTCACCCTCAGGTCATCAACACTAGGTTGGACTACTCTGCAGCAGAATAGTGTGATCCCTATATGGCTTAACGGCTACCATACTACTAAATTAGACACCACACTCAATGACACCACTCCAACTTGCTTCATATACTGTGTTTCTCAAAAAAATAAGACCTGGTATTTTTTTTTCTTCCAAAAGAAGCACCAGGTCTTATTTTTTTTGGGGGGGGGGGGCGGCAGTGTCTTTTCCATGGTCTCACCTTGCAGCGGCGGCACCAACAGCCACACCCAGTCAGCCCACTTCTTCTGTGGCTGAAGGAAATGCCTCTGCAGCTGAGAATGAAGCTCCAGATTGATGCACATGGCGCCCCTCCCTGGCCTGCATTTCGCCATCAGAGGCCTTTACAGAAGGCTTCTGACAACGAAATGCAGGCCGGGGTGTACTGCAGAATAAGTGAGCTGGTAAGGCAGGTGTCGATTCATGGGAGGCCTGGCTGCAATGGTAATGGGGTGTGGGGCACGTGGGGCAGCTCCACCTTACCCTAGCTTGATTTTTAGGTATGTTCCTCGCCCTAAAACTAGGGCTTATTTTGGGGGGAGCTCTTATATTAGGCCCACCCCAAAAATCAAGCTAGGGCTTATTTTCGGGGTAGATCTTACTTTTGGGCAAACATGGTAGCATCCTCAGCTTTATGAAGGCAAGATGTACTAGTGAAAGAACACAGAAAAATCATGAACTGCTACCAGTGCATGCTGACCTTCCACTTTTATCAGCAAGAAGACACAAATCCAGGAAGCTCCCAATGGCACTTACACAACATCTACCCAGCAACTTTAAGATCAATTCTCAGTGGAAAGACAAATGGGTTACTGAACAGCCAAACATAGGATGACATATAAATGACCTCACAAAAAGGTGCCAGGCTTTGAACTACCATGTCAGCAATGGCAATCCTGAATAGGATTTGCACCTTAAGGGACTCTCTGTATAAATGGGGCATTGTATCCTCTCCTCAGTGTAATTGTGGGGTCCCATGTCAAACTGTAGATCATATCATGACTGGCTGTAAGTTGAGGGCATATAATGGTCCAGTATCTGATTTTTTAAAAAAATAAATGATGCTGCACTTCAATGGTTAGATGGCATAGACATTGATATTTGAACATAGATCTTTTTAACGTATTTATTGGGTAACAATAATAATAATAATAAAGTTGGAAGGGACCTTGGAGGTCATCTAGTCCAATCCCCTGCTCAGGCAGGAAACCTTATACCATTTCAGACAAATGGCTGTCCAGTCTCTTCTTAAAAAAACCTCCAGTGTTGGAGCATTCACCACCTCTGGAGGCAGGTTGTTCCACTGGTTAATTGTTCTGTCAGGAAGTTTCTCCTTAGTTCTAGGTTGCTTCTCTCCTTGACTAGTTTCCATCCGTTGCTTCTTGTCCTGCTTTCAGGTGCTTTGGAGAATAGCTTGACTTCTTTGTGGTAGCCCCTGAGATATTGGAACACTGCTATCATGTCACCCCTCACCCTTCTCTTCATTAAACTACACATACCCAATTCCAGCAACCGTTCCCTATATGTTTTAGCCTCCAGCCCCCTAATCATCTTTGTTGCTCTTCTCTGTACCCTTTCTAGAGTCTCGACATCTTTTTTACATCGTGGTGACCAAAACTGTATGCAGTATTCCAGGTGTGGCCTTACCAAAGCATTGTAAAGTGGTATTAGTACTTCACTTGATCTTGATTCTATCCCTCTGTTAATGCAGCCTAGCACTGTTCTAGTAATTGAGTAGTTAAAATGTTAATATATATTGCTGGTCCGTGTATGATATTGTTGTTGTTGTTGTTAGTTGCGAAGTCGTGTCCGACCCATCGCGACCCTATGGACAATGTTCCTCCAGGCCTTCCTGTCCTCTACCATCTTCTGGAGTCCATTTAAGCTCACACCTACTGCTTCAGTGACTCCATCCAGCCACCTCATTCTCTGTCGTCCCCTTCTTCTATTGCCCTCAATCTTTCCCAGCATTAGGCTCTTCTCCAGTGAATCCTTCCTTCTCATTAGGTAGCCAAAGTATTTGAGTTTTAGCTTCAGGATCTGGCCTTCTAAAGAGCAGTCAGGGTTGATCTCCTCTAGGACTGACCGGTTTGATCGCCTTGCAATCCGAGGGACTCGCAGGAGTCTTCTCCAGCACCGTAGTTCAAAGGCCTCAATTCTTTGGCGCTCAGCCTTTCTTATGGTCCAGCTTTCACTGCCATACATTGCAACTGGGAAGACCATAGCCTTGACTATACGCACTTTTGTTGACAGGGTGATGTCTCTGCTTTTTAGTGTGCTGTCTAGATTTGCCATGGCTTTCCTCCCAAGGAGCAAGCGTCTTTTAATTTCTTGGCTACAGTCCCCATCTGCAGTGATCTTGGAGCCCAGGAAAATAAAATCTGCCACTACCTCCATTTCTTCCCCATCTATTTGCCAGGAATTGAGAGGACCGGACGCCATGATCTTGGTTTTCTTAATGTTTAGTTTCAACCCAAGTTTTGCACTCTCCTTCTTCACTCGCAACAAGAGGCTCTTTAGTTCCTCTTCACTTTCTGCCATTAGAGTGGTATCATCTGCATATCTTAGGTTGTTGATGTTTCTTCCGGCAATCTTAATTCCAACTTTTGATTCATCTAGCCCTGCCTTTCTCATGATGTGCTCTGCATATAAGTTAAATAGGCAAGGCAACAGTATACAGCCTTGTCGGACTCCTTTCCCAATTTTGAACCAATCAGTGGTTCCGTGCAGTGGCGTAGCATGGGGGGTGCAGGGGGGGCCGGCCGCACCGGGCGCAACATCTGGGGGGGCGCCCATTAAGCTCGCCGGAGGGGGACGATTCTGCTCCGCCGAGGGTCGGAGGAGTGAGCGAGTGGGCGGAGCGTAGAAAGCAACCGCATTCGCTGCGCCCAGCCAGAGCGGGATCCCGTCCTCTCGCGGCTGCGGATCGCCTCCTTTCTCGGGTGGGGGTGGGGAGGCTTGGCGGCGTCTCGCCTCCCTCTCTTTCTCCCACCGCGGCTCTCCTCCGCTTGGCTCTCAACCTGCAAGCCCGGCCCCCCCGACCCAGCTCCCGCCCCCGTCTCCTCCTTTCCCGGAGGTAAAGGTAACAACTGCAGCCGCCGCACCTGCGGCTGCTTGCTGCTGCTCCTCCTCCTCCTCCTCCTGCCGTATTGACTCTCTGTGGCCACTCGGTTCCCCCTACAGGAGGTGATCGGGACCCCCCCCAACACACGTCGCCAGCAGCGAGAGTTTCCAGCCAGTCCGGCGAATCTTTGGGGCGAGGTGCCAAAGAGAAGGAGGCGGCTTGGCTTGGATAAGCAGCGTCTGGGCAGAAAATAGGTCAGGCGCCACAGCAAGTATGAACTCCTGGGGTTCAGCCTAAGCAGGCAAAGCTGCAGGGTGGGTTGGTTGGCTTTTCCGGCTTTGGAATAACCTTGGGAAGCTGAGGCATTGTAAGTTGGAAGTCATTGTTTGTTGCCTAACATGTTGGGTCATCCCACACCACATGCTAAGCCATAAACCGTGGTTGGTATCCAGGGTTTAGGACAAGATGGAGAAAACTAGCCAATTGTGGGATCATAAATCTTGATGAAGCCCATCATCGCTCCATGTGATGTATGCACTCAATCTACAAACGTAGTCCAAGCCTATTCACATCTGTTGTAAGGTCATTCTCTCGTGGGGTTTATCTTGACATCCACTAAGAGTGGAACAAACATGCCCCATTAACCATTTTCAACGCCATGTCCTCTCTTTGTCTCATCCTAAATCACAGCTGAGGCACCTTAAAGTTGCCTTGTTTCAGTTTTAAACTAGCATTTTCCCTCTTCTCCAGAGACCCTTTTTTGCCTTGAACCTAACTCAAGGGTAGGCAACCTTGGCTCTTTTATGACTTATGGACTTCAACTCCCAGAATTCCTGAGCTAGTGGAAGAGACTCGAGTGCTAAAATCCACGGGTTAGGGGGCGCAAATTACTTGCCTTGCCCCGGGTGCTGACAACCCACGCTACGCCACTGGTTCCGTGTCCAGTTCTCACTGTTGCTTCTTGGCCTGCATATAGGTTTCTCAAGAGACAAATAAGATGGTCTGGTATGCCCATCTCTTTAAGGACTTGCCATAGTTTGTTATGATCCACACAATCAAAGGCTTTTGCATAGTCAATGAAGCAGAAGTAGATGTTTTTCTGGAACTATAGCTTTCTCCATGATCCAGCGTATGTTAGCAATTTGATCTCTTGTTCTTCTGCCTCTTCGAAATCCTGCCTGTACTTCTGGTAGTTCTCGATCCACATACTGCTGGAGTCTAGCTTGTAGAATTTTAAGCATAACTTTGCTAGCATGAGAAATGAGTGCAATGGTGCGATAGTTTGAACATTCTTTGGCACTGCCTTTCTTTGGAATTGGAATGTAAACTGATCTTTTCCAATCCCGTGGCCACTGTTGAGTTTTCCAAATTTGCTGGCAAATTAAGTGTAGCACTTTTACTGCATCGTCTTTTTAAGATTTTGAATAGCTCAGCTGGAATACTGTCACCTCCACTAGCTTTGTTGTTGCTCAGCTTTTCTAAGGCCCACTTCACATTCTAGGATGTCTGGCTCGAGGTCAGTGACCACCTCATTGTGATTATCAGGGACGTTAAGCTCATTCTTGTATAGTTCTGTGTAATTTTGCCACCTCTTCTTAATCTCTTCTGCCTCTGTTAGGTCCCTGCCATTTTGGTCCTTTATCATGCCCATTTTTGCATTAAACGTTCCTTTCATCTCTCCAATTTTCTTGAAAAGATCTCTGGTCCTCCCTATTCTATTGTTTTCTTCTATTTCTTTGCATTGTTCATTTAAGAAGGCATTCTTATCTCTTCTAGCTATTCTTTGGAATTCTGCATTTAATTGGGCATATCTTTCTTTTTCTCCCTTGCCTTTCGCTTCCCTCTTTTCCTCAGCTATTTGCAAAGCTTCCTCAGGCAGCCATTTTGTTTTCTTGCATTTCTTTTTCTTTAGGATGGTTTTGGTTGCTACCTGTTGTAGAATGTTGCGAACCTCTGTCCATAGTTCTTCAGGCACTCTGTCTATCAGATCTAATTCCTTAAATCTATTTGTCACCTCTACTGTATATTGAATAGGGATATGATTTAATTCATACCTGACTGGCCTAGCGCTTTTCCCTACTTTCTTTAATTTAAGCCTAAACTTTGCAACAAGAAGCTCATGGTCTGAGCCACAGTCAGCTCCTGGTCTTGTTTTTACTGACTGTATAGAGCTTCTCCATCTTTGGCTGCAGAGCATATAGTCAATCTGATTTCTGTGTTGACCGTCTGGTGATGTCCATGTGTAAAGCCGTCTCTTGGGTTGTTGGAAAAGAGTGTTTGCTATGACCAGCGTATTCTCTTGACAAAATTCTATCCACCTGTGCCCTGCTTCATTTTGTACTCCAAGGTCAAACCTGCCTGTTATTCCAGTTATCTTTTGGCTTCCTACTTTAGCATTCCAATCCCCCATGATGATAAGGACATCATTTTTGGGTGTTAGTTCTATAAGGTGCTGTAGGGCTTCATAGAACCGGTCAATTTCATCCTCTTCAGCACCGGTGGTTGGGGCATAGACTTGGACTACTGTGATATTGAATGGTTTGCCTTGGATTCGAACTAAGATCATTCTGTCATTTTGAGGATTGTATCCCAGTATTGTTTTTCCTACTTTTTTATTGACTATGAAGGCTACTCCATTTCTTCTGAGGGATTCTTGCCCACAGTAGTATACCAGATGGTCATCTGAATTAAATTCACCCATTCCTGTCCATTTTAGTTCGCTGATACCTAAGATGTCGATGTTTAGTCTTGTCATCTCTTGTTTGACCACGTCCAGCTTTCCTTGATTCATGGATCTTACATTCCAGGTTCCTATGGAGAAAAAAATCTTTATAGCATCGGACTTTCCTTTCACCACCAGACATATCCACAGCTGAGCGTCCTTTCAGTTTTGGCCCAGTCGCTTCATTCTTTCTGGCGCTACTAGTACTAGCCCTCTGCTCTTCCCCAGTAGCATATTGGACGCCTTCCGACCTAAGGGGCTCATCTTCCAGCGTCATATCGTTTTGCCTTTTGGTACTGTCCATAGGGTTTTCATGGCAAAGTTACTGGAGTGGTTTGCCATTTCCTTCTCCAGTGGATCACATTTTGTCAGAACTCTCTGCTATGACCTTTCCGTCTTGGGTGGCCCTGCACGGCATAGCTCATAGCTTCATTGAATTATGCAAGCCCCTTCGCCACGAGAAGGCAGTAATCTATGAAGGGGCCATGTATGATATGCCATATGCTAAATAATAACTACTGACATCTGTGATGGACTACAGTAAAGAGGCAGTTTCCTAAGAAGCAGGGAGCAAAATAAAGTGATAAAGTGACTAAACTAGTAGACCAGCAAAATGCTTCGTATGTAGTATACTTAGATTTCAGTAAGGCATTTGATAAAGAAGACCACAGCCTACTCCTTGGTAAGCTAGAAAAAGGTGGAATAGACAACATCACTATCAGATGGATAGTGATGGCTGACAAGCCTAACACTCTCTTTCACTAAAATAGTTTAAATAGATGCTCTAGCAATGGATTCCTTCAGTGGCCAAAAGAAAGGCTTGGAAGACCTGTAACATTCCTTCCAATCCTCACATTCTACCCCTACATTCTATAAAGCCAATGAAAGTTGAAATCCTAGCCATTTCAATATTAGCTTGTTATGATTTTCAAAAGACTAAAGACCTCAAACTTTGCATTCTACCAATTATACATCCATAGAAGAGGGTTCTCTGCAGAATAATGTTCAGCTGTGCAAGTCTTAAAGTTTTCTGTACTCTAAAAGATTATAGAAAGCATTTATTTATTTAAAACATTTGTATAGCCACCAATCTTTTTTTTATTAAAAAGTTTTAGAATACATTTTATCTTTAACAAACAACAAAAACAAAAGAAAAGAAAAGAAAAAGAAACCCCCCCCCAGCCCCCTTCCCTCCCACCGTCCCCAACCCCACCCTCCCTTTCCCCTCCCCCCCTCACTTCCCAGAGCAGAATACAGGGTATAAAAATACAAACAATCATAATCTAGCTTACGCAAACAATCCTGAACTATATAAACTATCAAACTTTAACTCATATAGATAAACTCCAAACATATATATATATATCATATCAATAATTATTCAAAAACAATATAATACTTTTCAATCTACCCAATAAAAACAATCACAAATAAAACAATTTATATCAATTGTCTAACGCTGTTCTTCTTCCCAACTAAGCTTTAAGTTCATATTATCCTAATATATTATACAAATTAAAATACCATAGATTACTTCCAAACTTAAATTTTTTTATATAATCACATCATTCTTATATTCTTATATTCTATTACCTACTCCAATATTGCCCATAAAAGTATTACAAATTAATTTCAATCACACATAAAACAATTTATATCAGTTTTATAAAACTATTCTTCTATCCAACTAAGCTTTAACATACTAAAACCAAATTTATACAACCTTTCCTTCTCCTAATGTATTATACAACTTAAAATACCATACACTACCTTCCAGGCTTAAAACCTTCCATCCAAATAACAAAGCATAACCTACAGAATATCAATAAACACTACTACAAATCTTCCCAATTAAATTTTCATAATCATCTTAAAACTAAAGCAACACAAAATATTATATAATTATTTTATAAGGGTGAAAAATGAATCCCCACATACTTAATCCTTCTAGCATCCTTATTACATTATTATCTCTTGCAATTATGCAACTAAATCCTCAGGTTTGCTTCATTCTTCCAGAAGCAGCACACCTCTTCCAATTTCTGGCCTTCTCCCATGGTGATGAAATTTGACCCACTCCTGTAGCTTTCACATCTGTCTGCGTTAACCCTTCAACATCTTGTGGATTCTCTCTGGAACGTTGAGGCTCTCTGTCACCTTTTTTCTTTGTAGACTCCAAAGACGATATGGGGACTGCTTTTAAAACATTACTGTAAAAGTCACGTGCCTGAATCACCGTGGTAAGACAATGCCTCGTACCTTCATAAGTCACCACCATACCCTCTGGTATTTGCCATCTAAACTTAATATCACGTCGTCTCAATTCTTGTGTCAAAAAAGCAAATTCCTTCCTTTTTCTTAAAATTCTTGCAGGAATCTCTTAAAATCAAAACTTTTTGCTCATCCATTACAAAATCAATATTATAGGAGGCCTGGATAACTTCATTTCTAATCTTTCTCTTTGTGAAATAAACCACCACATCTCTGGGTAATTTCCTTTGTCTTGCAATCCACGAATTAACACGGAAGATTTTATCTATATCTTCCATTATTTCATCTGCTGGTCGCTCCAACACCCCTTCCAAAACCTCAGAAACCATTTTCGTCAAATTTTCCTTAGGATTTTCTTTTAGGCCTTTGATTCTCAAAGCAAGCTCCATCTGAGAATACTGTGTCGAAATCAAATCATAATCCATTTTCGCTATCATATTTTCAGTTTCTGTCATTTTGGCTTCCATTCTAGTATCATTTTGAACAAGATCTTCCACTTTTTCATCCAAAATCTCAATGCTTTTAGCCATATTTAACGTTGCAGATGTGATGTCTACTCTCATTTCTGCTAATTTCTCTGTAAACTTCTCCTCCAACTTTTTCTCCATTATCTCAACAAATTGTTGCATTTGCTTTTCCATAGTTTCTTGGAGCAAACTCTGCAAATCTTTTACTGTAAAAGCTGATACAGATTCAGATGCAGAGGACAATGAAGTTTTCACCGAAGACTGCTGCCTCAGGGCAGGAACTTTAGAAGATATAGCCGCCATTATCACCCTCTATTGTTAACTACGCACTTTCACATGCAGATTCAGCAAAGTCCATTGAGTTAAAGATCAAAACATCATCTTCACAAAAATCTCCTGCATCGCTCTGCCTGCGTCCTCGTTCTCATAAGCTCTTCCTTGCTAGCAGGGATGGTTGCGAACGCCCTATTCTGCTCCAAAAAACCCGGAACAGAGACGCCTCGCAGTCCGGAGCATGCCCAGGCTTCGGGGGGGCTCAATCCTTCCACCACCAAAACTCTAAGTTCTGGCGGCCCTGGAGAGCTCTACCCCTACCTGGACGCTCACCCCCTCCTCTTCTCCTGAGGTGGGGGCTTCCAAGCCGCCGAACAGCTGATCGGCGCTGTTTTCGGCGACTCTACGGAGCCGCGAGGCTGACAGCCAAGAAATGGCTGCCTCCGGCGTCGCCTTGCCATCCGGAAGCCGTATAGCCACCAATCTTAAAAGTAACTTTGGGTCTCTTTAAGCAGTAAATACAATCAAAAAACAAAAATCAATAAAACTAAAATACAGAATAACTGTATTAGTGCCATGACTGCTTTCTCAGATGTAACCCACATTCTCCTCTCACCTGACTCCAGCACTTGGGGAAAGAGCCAGGTCTGAGTGCTCTCCTAGGACTATGTTGGATCTCAGGGAAGTGGAGGTTCCTTGGGTTTGGGGCTGCAGCCAAAAAGCATGATGCACTCTGCTATATTTAAAAAATGCAGTGTATTGTTAACATTTTCTGGAAGGAAGACTCAGACATTACAACATATGAATAAGAATTTGGGAAAAATACTAGGGATAAAAATTAGAAATCTTTATGAAATCTTTATAAGAATTAGAGAAAGTTCAATGAAACTTATCATTGTACTGTTCTACTCCACTTTTTTATCCAATATGTTAAGTTATATATCTGAAAGATTGTGAAAAGGGATATGATAAAATTAGATCATATTGGTATGCTTAGTAGAATTGTTTAATGATCCAGCAGTTTTGAAAATAAATCTCTAGGGAGATAAGATCTGTTTATTCTCTTTCCCAATAGCATTATAATTGGGTATTTTATCACTGTTTGAAAGAGGAAACAGAAATGTTAAAATTACAGACATAAGAATTGTGAAAGAATGCCTGCAGCCCAGAAAGTGAAAGAGACTAGTATCCAACTTTAGTACTCCAAATTACCAGAAGAATATTTAATGGAAAGAAAAATTCTCAGTTGCATTACATAAGATGCAGGGTATTACATGTAACATCCCCTTTAATCTAATTTAATTGAAAGATGTATGGTGTATAAATTAATAAATAATAATAACTTGGAAACTTTTTATTTGCTTGCCCAAAAATTTAGAAATGAGACATCTATTCTCAATGATGTTGTGGATTCTGTGAAGGAACAATGAGAGGATTTAAAAAGAGTTTACAAATCAGCCATTTGATTTTGTTATAGGATACTTTTTATATTTTTGGGAGTTAACTTATTGAAGTCTAAGTGTTTTTTAATCTGTTAATTTTAATGATTACTAATACTGTCTCATATGCAACCTGGATTTGCATAGCTACACTCTTTTCTGTCTTCCCCTTTTTGACCCCCCTTCACAACCTTGTCACTCTGCTGCATTGCATCTGATGAAGTGAGCCATAGCTCACAAAAGCTGTTATGCCTTTTAATAAAAAATATTAGTCTGAAAAGATGCTATCAGACTGCTTCAGAAATTTCTGTTTGTTTTCTCCTTCTTGAGGCCAGGGCAGCTACTCTCTGGGATAATAAACAGCTTCTGTTTATCTTTTCTGTGCCTTATAGCCTAAGGAGGAGGTTTCTTAAGAATAGGAGAGATGTACAAACTAAGAGAGTAAAGCAATTGTTTCAGCGTTGGGCAACAGTAGCTTAAGTTCCTGATATTGTGCAACTTGCAGGAAGGATGGTTTTATTTTTGCAGTTAGGGACTCTGTCGAAGCCACAGTAGTGGCCACAGAATCCATTTATATTTCATTTCTAACTCCTATCTGTGCAAATCTAAATCTCACCTCCTTACTGAATTCTGCCATTTCCAAGGAGGGAAAGAGAAGGCAGGGTTGTTAAGAGCCATCTCTACCCCTTAGATGCAAGGTTTGTTTATTCAGCCTGCCTGGAGGCCATCACAAAAGACCAGGGAAGAAATCCTTTGAACTAAGTAGAACAAAGAAAGAGGGAGAGGGGGGGAATTCTGGTTTGTATCTCCAACTGGAATGTGAAGGGGAGGAAGTAATAATGTTGCAAATGTACTGGGGCTCTCCTTTCCCATGAGGAGTTTGACACCTGAAACTCAACTGATCCGGTACTGACCAAATGGACTGAGGGGAGGGGTTTTAATTGGGTACACTTTAAAAGTATTGACCTGCAAGACAGTTTCCAGATCCTGTCTAGATTATCCACTGTCAACCATGTTTTAGTAAAAGTTCCTGTTTGGACAATCCTGTCTCCAAGAGTTCTTCTTTCCTAAGATGTGGATTAGGGTGGGTTCTGACAGTAAACTTGTTTTGAGCTTAGAATTTCCTTTTTAAAAAGACGCATTATGGATAATAGAGTTGTGCAAAGAAGGACTAGGGGTAATATGATAGTAGTGTTCCAATACCTAAGGGGCTGCCACAAAGAAGAGGGGGGTCAATCTATTTTCTAAAGTACCCAAAGGCAAGAT
Source organism: Vipera ursinii (assembly GCF_947247035.1). Classification (NCBI taxonomy): domain Eukaryota; kingdom Metazoa; phylum Chordata; class Lepidosauria; order Squamata; family Viperidae; genus Vipera; species Vipera ursinii. Next base: position 179,457,752 of record NC_139513.1, read on the forward strand.
GAAGCAATGGATGGAAACTAATCAAGGAAAGAAGCTCTTTTCGCACTATATTAAAGCATTAAAAATCCTTAGAGATAGTCTGTATTTAACAACTGCAGCAAATTCAGAGCCTGTATTTTTATTGTGTAGATGAACATTTTTTCCCTTCCATTCAATCTTGTCCAATTCTCAGAGAGTGCCTAAACTTGATCACCAGAATATGTACATATAACCCAGGAGCTATATGCATTTTTCTCTTGCCTGCAGGGTCCTTCATGGACTAGGCTAGGAAGAAAAGTCGTAGCCATCATGGGGCAAAGTGAATCGGAGCCACAGAAGGAGGAAGAGGTATGGTCACTGTGTTTTTCACTAATGGATAGCTGCTCATCTACTTCCTCCTGCTCTTCCTCTCTTTCTCTTCCTTTTGCTCAGTAGACTTTCACAAGTGGAGAACCCAATAGTACTGCCTTTCACCATTCCCTGCTTAGTAAAAAGTGCATGTTTAACTGTCCATCATGCATCTTTTTTTGTGACATATAGAGACCACTTTGCTTTTAAACATGAGTTTGCATGTTTCCAAAATCAGCTTGTTGGCTTACCTCTTTATATTGCATTGATACTTAATGCAATATGGTTCTTGCCAATGAAACGTTTAGTCCATTGCCATAGGGGTATACTGCAGGCCACCCAACCAATCAGAACAAATAGATGGACTCTTTGCCAACCAGTTAACAAATGTATGTAAGAAGCATACCACAGTAGTAATGGGAGACTTCAACTACCCAGATAACAGCTGGGAGACAAACTCTGCAGTGAGCAGGAGTTCAAACAGATTCTTAACCTAGCCGACAACTTTGTCATCCAAAAGATGTCTGCAGCCTAGTGACGAGCCATATTACTATGGCCGGGCTTTCGTTGGCCAGTTTGGAGGGTTGCGCCAGCTCTAATGAGAGAGCTACCGCTCTCCTGCGGGTGACCTTCGACCCTTTTCCCATTGGGGGACCCTCCCCAATGATGCGAAACTGGATAAGGAAGACGGAGCTTGTCTTCCAGGTGTCCATGGCAGCCGCACAGTGAACTGGAAGTCCGGAGCTGGCAGAAGTTATTTCAAAACCATTGCACCATATCCTGGAGGACTGGGGAAGTACCTGATGATTGGAAAAGGGCTGATGTGGTTCCCATCTTCAAGAGAGGGGGGAAAAACAGACCCAGGAAATTACAGACCAATCAACCTAACATGAATACCTAGGAAGATCCTAGAAAAGATAATCAAAAAACAGATCTGTGAACAACTAGAAGCAAACAAAGTTATAAGTGGTAGCCAGCACAGGTTTGTTAAAAACAGATCATGCCAAACCAATCTTATTTCATTCTTTGATAGTGTCCAAATTAATAGACCAGTGAAATGCTGTGGCCATAGTATATTTAGATTTCAATAAGGCATTTGACAAAGTAGACTACAATTTACTGCTTGGTAAGCTAGAAAAAGGTGAAATAGACAACATCACCACTGATGGATTTGTAGCTGGCTGGCAAACTGTACTCAATGATTAGTCCTCAATGGTACTACATCCACATGGAGAGAAGTAAGTAGTACCACAAGGCTCCGTCATAGACCCAGTACTCTTCAATATCTTCATCAATGACTTAGGTGAGGGAATAGACATTAAACTGGCAGGAATAGCCAATATCCCAGAAGACAAGTTCAGGATTCAAAAAGATCTTGACAAACTAGAACAATGTGCCCAATCCAACAAAATGAGTTTTAATGTGGAGAAAAGCAACATTTTACATTTAGGCAGGAAAAATCAAAGATATAAGTACATATTAGATGAGACCTGGATCAAAAACAGTAACTGTGAGAGGGACCTTGGAATCCCAGTGGACGATCACTGACTATGAGCAAGCAATGTGTTGCAACAGCCAAAAAAGCTAATACAATCCTGAGTTTTATAAACAGAGGCATAGAATCAATATCACATGAAGTATTAGTACCACTTTATAAAACCCTAGTGCAGGCATGTCAAACTTGGAACGTCAGATGACGTCACATGACGTATTGCAACTTTTTCCCCATTGCCGGCAATGGGGTGGGCACTGTTTCGGCATGATGCATCCAGTCCGCGAGCCGGCAGTTTGACATGCCTGCCCTAGTGAGACCACACCTGGAATACTGCAACCAATTTTGGTCACCATACTACAAAAAAGATGTTGAGACCTTGGAAAAAGTTCAGAGAAGAGCAACTAAGATGATCCAAGGCCTGGAGACTAAAACATGAAGAACGGCTGCAGGACTTGGGTTTGGCTAGTCTAAAGAAAAAAAAAAACAATTGGGGAGACTTGATAGCTGTATTCCAGGATTTGAGAGGCTGCCACAAAGAAGAGAGGCTCAAATTATTCTCCAAAGCACCAGAGGGCAGGACAAGAGACAATGGTTGGAAACAGAGAGAAGCAACCTGGCATGAAGGAGAAAGTTCCTAACAGTGAGGACAATTAACCAGTGGAAAAGCTTGCCTTCAGAAATCATGGAGGTTTTTTAGAAGAGACTGGACAGTCACTTGTCTGATATGGTGTAGGTTCTCCTGCTTGAGTAGGGGGCTGGACTAGAAGATCTCCAAAGTCCCTTCCAGATTCTATTTCTGTTTCTATTCCATTCCATTCCTTTATTGCAACATAGCACCTAATACATCCTGTTCATCTCCATCCTTGTGCCCTTCAAATAATTATAGTAATTAAATCACATGTCCAAGGGTTAGCAGTTTGGAATGATGGTGTCTGTAATCCTAAAAACCTAGGATACACCATAAAGCATGCTAATCTGTTTTGCCTCTTTCTTTGCCATTTTTTTTTCTGAAAGCTGTGGCTCTGCTCCCTCCCTTAAGGCCTGCTCCATTCTCTCTACTGCACGATGCAATGGTTGTGACGGTTGTGCTTTCCAGCATCAAGCTCTTTGTGGAAGATCAGCTCCAGATCAGCATGGGGAGGTGGAGGTGGAAGAGAAAGCTTTCAGTAGGTCAAACTCATGCAATGCTGCTATCTATGGCAGGCATGTCAAACTTGCGACATCACGTGATGTTGTGTGGGCATGGTTTCAGCATGATGCACCCGGCCTGTGGGCTGGCAGTTTGACATGCCTGATCTATGGAATAAAATAACTTTTCCAGACATTAATGGTGAATGCAAGAATAATTTGCAACCCTGGAAAAAGCTAAGGGCAATGCCATAGTATATTGGTTATTGTTTCTGTGCAGCATTTAATTATTCCAGAAAGCACTTCACGTAATAAGCATTGTAATGAGGTAACATAGAAGCCGGAAACCAATGAGTGACAGTGGCCAAACCTGATTCATCTGGAGAAGAGCAAAATTATCATTTCTCATGATAAAAATTCCTAGATATGAAGGACTTCCAGATATCAAATATCAGACATCTGATAATTGATGGGAATGCTACTCCATCATAAATAGGATGCATACCTCTGTTTTAAAAATACTAAACATTTGGTTACTCAGACAGGTACCAGATACCAATTTCAGATATCAAAAGAAAAAGCACACCTCTCAGTTAAGTTTCTCTTTGAAATTGTAGCTGTTCCATAGCACATCTACTGGGTGCGTTGTTGCACAAATCCAGTACCTAATATTCAAAAGATACAAAAAAAAAAATATTTGATTCTACCTTGTGGTAATTAGATCAAAGAATCAATTGATCAACTCTTAGATTTTTAAAAAGTTTATCATTTGAGGGTACTGTGGGAAGAAATACATTTTAAAAATGCAATGCATGGAGTTACCAAAGCATTATGCATGTCAGTTGGAGAAAGTTTTTCATACTCAGCTCAGGGAGCCACGAATCACAGCCCTTTGGATGCCTGGCTATGCAGTATGGATGGAAAGAAGCAGGATTGAGGGTGGCATGATTTTCTGCCAAAGCTAAAACAGGGAAACAAACAGCAAAGCAGCTGGGTGGACATGGCTTGTACAATAAAATCATTTCCCGGTGTTGGGCTTTAAAACCAACACAGTGGGATGATGGGGATGAGCTTCCACTTGAAGTGGGTTACTCTTTTGTTTCTCAAGGACATGTGGATTTTGAAAGCAATGATTTCAAAGGTAAGAAGTTGCGATCTACAAAAAAAGTGGTGGGAGTGGCTGTGGGAAATTACAGATAAATCAGTGTGACATCAATGCCTGGGAAGATCCTAGAAAAATAGTCAAGCAGCACATTTGTGAGCACTTACAAACGAACAAGACAATTAATAGAATTTGGCATGAAATTATCAAAAACAGATTATGCCAGATTGTGACCAAACCTTATTGCCTTCTTTGACAAAATGACTAAATTAATGTTTAAGGGATATGCTGTGGACATAGTTTAGTTAGACTTCAGTAAGGCATTTGACAAAATTGACCTCAGCCTATTCCTTCGTAAGATAGAACAATGTGGGATAGACAATACCACCACCAGATGGATTTGCTACTGGCTGACCAACTGCACTTAGCGAGTAGTCCTCAATGGAACTACATCTACATGGAGGGAAGCATGCAGTGCAGTACCTGTCTTAGATCATCTTCATAAATTATATAAGGGGATAGAAGGGAGACTCATCAAATTTGCAGGTGATACGAAGCTGGGAGGAATAGCTAACAGTTTAGATGAGAGACTCAAAATTCAAACTTGAACACTGGGATCTATCCAGAAAAATGAAATTCTGTGGTGAGAAAAGTAAGGTCCAATAGATAGGCAACAAAAACCAAATGCAGAGATATACAGTAAAATAAATATTTGTGTAAGGACCTGCCTCAACTAGGTCTCTAAAGAAAGCAGAACTCTTGAAAAAGGCATTGTCTCAAAAGGAACTTTTTTAAAATAATATTTTATTGATTTTCTCATTTTACAATTGGATATTTAAAAAGCAACGTGATTACAGGGTTAACCAATAGTTCAATAGTGTACATAAATCTTTAATATAAATCTCATTACAACATGAAAGATTTCCTCTTTTTTTATTGAAAAGTTCTACAATACATTTTAAAGCCCCCCCTTCCCTCCCCCTCTCCCCTCAACTTCCCCCCACCTCCCCATAGAGCCCACCCTTCCCTCCCCCTCCTCCCCCCCGACTTCCCAGAGCTGAATACAGGGTATTGCCTCTAACAAACTTGAACTAAAATATGCTATCTATAAATACACTTAAAATCCTAACGCACTTTAACTCCCATTAAACATAGCTAAATAATAATACATCTTGTTGAATTCTCATACTCATTCATTCATATGCTAAATGAAACTTTTTAGTCCCATATTTATTCTGAATGTAATCAATCCATCTTCTCCATTCCGAAATGTATCTTTGTTGCGAGTGATCTTTCAAATAAGCTGAAATTTTTGCCATTTCTCCTAGGTTTGAAACTTTTAGAGTCCACTCTTCTATAGTAGGCAGATCCTCCTTCTTCCAATATTGCGATACCAAAAGTCTTGCTGCCGTTATTAAATTCAACATCAATTTAATTTCTATAACAGTACAATCTGTAATAATACCCAACAGAAATAACTGCGGAGAAAACCTTATCTTTTTCTTAAATATCTTCTGCATATTCCACCAAATTTTAATCCAAAAAGCTTTAACTTTTTTGCAAGTCCACCATATATGATAGTACGTTGCATCGTCACAACCACACCTCCAACATTTAGGTTGGTAATTTGGATACATACATTCTAATTTTTTAGGATCTAAATGCCATCTATAAAACATTTTATAAAAGTTCTCTCTTAAGTTTTGTGCCTGTGTAAATTTTACATTTCTGACCCAGATTTTTTCCCAAGTATCCATCGTTATTGGCTCCTGAATATTCTGGGCCCATTTTATCATACAGTCCTTAACAAGTTCCATTTCTGAATCTATTTCTATCAGTGCATTATATATCCTTACATGCGCTTGACTTTGATCTCTAATTTGTTTTTCCAAATTTTCATCAGTTGTTGAAATACCAATTTTCTGATCTTCTTTCCATCTAGCTTGTATCTGGCCATACTGAAACCAAGTTTGTACTATTTTCCCTTCTTTTAAAATATTGAATGGCTTTAGTTGCAGAACATTCCTTTCCAATCTAAGAATTTCTTTATATGTGATCACATCATGTTTGAATCTCAAACTTATATTTTCTATCACATGTTTAGGTATTGCCCAAATTGGTATTTTATAATTTAACTTATATTGATATTTTTTCCAGACTCGCAACAGGGCATACCTTAATATATGTGTCTTAAAAACATTATCCACCTTTTTATCATACAATAAATATGCATGCCAACCATGTAATAAATCACATCCCTCGATATTCAATATTCTTCCTTCTGTTAAATTGAACCAATTACTAATTGACAATAAAGCCGCAGCATCATAATATAATTTAAAATTGGGCATTTTAAGACCACCTCTTTCATGTATATCTTGCATTATCTTAAGTTTTACTCTCGGTCTTTTCCCTGCCCAAATAAATTTATTAATACCTTTCTGCCATTCCTCCAAATTTGAATCTTTTTTAAGTATAGGTATCATTTGAAACAAAAAAATTTTTTTGGTAAAACGTTCATTTTCACTGCTGCAATTCTTCCCAATAAAGACAGTCTAACTCTTTTTGTGTTTTTAGCCATAACAATTCATAATTATTTTTATATAATTTCACATTTGAAGCTGTAATATATACCCCCAAATATTTAATCTTTTTAACTATTTCAAATCCCATTAGTTTTTCTAGGGATTCCTTTTGTTCTATGGTCATATTTTTAAACAATATTTTAGTTTTTTGCGTATTTATCTTAAATCCAGAAACTTGTCCATATTGCAAAATTATCTCCATTAAATCTGTAACCGATTGAGTCGGTTGACTTAATGTAATAACCAAGTCATCCGCAAACGCTCTTAATCTATAATCTTGATGTTTTATTTTAATTCCCTTTATTTTATTTGAATCACGTATCTTAGTAATATTTCCAGTGTTAAACAGCAATGGTGACAACGGACATCCCTGTCTTGTACCCTTTTCAATTTTGCAAGCTTCTGTTAAACTACCATTAATTTTTTTTTATTGAAAAGTTTTACAGTACATTTTATTTTCAACAAAACAAAACAAAACTCCTCCCAACCCCCTCCCCTCTTCCCAACCCTCCCCAACACCTCCCTCCCCCTCCCCCCTCCCCGACTTCCCAGAGCTAAATACAAGGTATAACAGTAAAAACAATCATAATCTACCATATGCAAACAACAATAACTATTAAATCTGTCGCACTTTAACTCTTATAAAATAACTACAAGCAATATAAATATCACATCAATACTTATTCAAATGCTGGGTGAAACTTTGTAGTCCCATATTTATTCTGGATGTAATCAATCCATTTTTTCCACTCCACAATATATCTCTGTTGTGAATGGTCTTTCAAGTACGCTGAAATCTTTGCTATTTCCGCCAGGTTGGAAACTTTTAAAGTCCATTCTTCTATAGTCGGCAGTTCTTCCTTCTTCCAATATTGCCCTACTAAAAGTCTTGCTGCCGTAATTAAATTCAACATCAACTTAGTGTCCACAACAGTAGTGTCAGTAGTAATGCCCAGTAAAAACAATTGCGGACAAAATTTTATCCTTTTCTTAAATATCTTCTGCATATTCCACCAAATTTTAATCCAAAATGCTTTAACCTTTTTACAGGTCCACCATATATGAAAATACGTTGCATCTTCACCACCACACCTCCAACATTTAGGCTAACAGTTCGGATACATACTTGCTAGTTTTTTAGGATCTAAATGCCACCTATAAAACATTTTATAAAAGTTCTCTCTTAAATTTTGAGCTTGCGTAAATTTTACATTTCTCACCCAAATCTTTTCCCAAGTATCCATTGTAATAACATCTTGAAAATTCTGAGCCCACTTTATCATACAGTCTTTAACAAGTTCTGTCTCTGAATCAATTTCTATCAGTGCAAGATATATCCGTTTGATATGTGCTAGACCTTGATCTCTAATTTGCTTTACCAAATTTTCATCAGTCATTGAAAAACCAATTTTCTGATCTTCTTTCCACCTGGCCTCTAATTGCCCGTACTGAAACCAAGTTTGAACAATCTTTCCTTCTCGTAAGATATTATACGGCTTCAAATACCATACATTCCTTTCCAAACTTAAAATTTCCTTATATGTAGTCACATCATGTTTAAATCCAACACTTATGTTTTCTATTGCATGTTTCGGTATTGCCCATAAAGGTATCTTATAATTTAGCTTATGTCTATACTTTTTCCAAACTCGCAACAGAGCATGTCTTAAAATATGAACCTTGAATGCATTATCCACCTTCTTATCATACAATAGGTATGCATGCCAACCAAATAGCAAATCATGACCTTCAAGATTTAATAATCTCACTTGTGTTAAATTAATCCAATCACTTATCGCTGACAAAGCAGCAGCTTCATAGTATAGTTTAAGATTAGGCATTTTAAGACCACCTCTCTCACGCGTGTCCTGCATAATCTTAAATTTAACTCGTGGCCTTTTCCCTGCCCAAACAAATTTATTAATACCCTTTTGCCATTCCTCCAAGTTTGAATCCTTTTTAAGAATAGGTATCATTTGAAATAAAAATAGAAATTTTGGCAAAACATTCATTTTCACTGCTGCAATTCTACCCAATAAAGACAATTGTAGTTTTTTCCAGCTGTCCAATTCTTTTTGAACTTTTCCCCATAGCTTTTCATAATTATTTATATATAACTTTACATTTGAGGGTGACAAATATACCCCCAAATACTTAACCCTTTTGACAATTTCAAATCCCGTTAGCCCTTCTAAAGCAGCCTTTTGTGATACTGTCATATTCTTAGACAACATTTTAGTTTTTTGTATGTTAACCTTAAATCCAGAAACTTTCCCATATTGCATTATTATCTCCATCAATTCTACAACTGAATTTTCTGGCTGGGTCACCGTAACAACCAGATCGTCTGCAAACGCCCTCAGTCTATAATCCTGATCTCTTATTTGAATTCCCCTAATTTTTTCCGAATCCCGTATTTTAATCAGTAATATCTCCAATGTTAAAACAAATAGTAAAGGTGACAACGGGCACCCCTGCCTTGTGCCCTTTTCAATGTTACATACTTCAGTCAGACTATTACTTACTATTATACGGGCTGTTTGCTTTTGATATAGTGCCCTAATTGGTTGTAAGAATTTATCCCCAAAATTCATTTTATCTAATACTTTCAGCAAAAATTGCCAATCCAATTGATCAAAGGCTTTTTCAGCATCCAAAAAGATCAACGCTGCAGGGATCTGATTCTTTCCAGAAATTCCAGCAAGACAACTATATGCCTCACGTTGTTCTTCATTTGTCTACCACTTATGAACCCAGTTCATAATTATGAATTATTGTTGCAGTACCCTCATTAATCTGTTAGCTAAAACCTTAGCAAATATCTTGTAGTCTGTATTCAAAAGTGATATTGGTCTATAATGTTTTGCTTGGGTGACATCCTGATCTTCCTTCGGAATCAAAGAAATAAAAGCAGTTTTCCAAGACGGAGGCACCCCTCCTCCCATTTCAATTGTCTGAAACAATTCCCTTAATGGTTTTACCATCTCTAACTGTAAATTTTTATAATACACAGCAGTCAGCCCATCCGTCCCTGGCGCCTTGCCCACTTTCAATTGTTTAATTGCTGAAAAAATTTCTTCCTCAGTTATCAATTGATTCATCTCTTCCTTTTGTTCTTGTGTAAGAGCAGGAATATTAGCATTCATCAAATATACATCAATATCTGCCTCGCTAATCTTATCTCTAGCATATAACTTAGAGTAAAAATCAACAAAAGTTTTCTTAATAAGACTCTATTCTATCTATATTAGAAGCCCTTTGCTTCTTCCTTAACAAATAAGCTAACCATCTACCTGGTTTATTAGCATTGCAAAAAGTATTATGTCTAGCATACCGTAGGTTAGTTGCCACTTGATCAGCCATCAACTTGTCAAACTGTCCCCTTAATAAATTAATTACCTCTTTAATCTTCACATCCGATAGATTCAAAATTAAAGCCTTTTCTTTTTCCCTGATTTCATTCTCTAATTCCTTCCTCCTAAATTCCAGATTACGTCTATATTTGTTATTCAAATATATTAACACACCTCTCATATAAGCTTTACTGGCATCCCAGACCATTTCAATAGAAGTACCCTTATGCATATTGATTTCAAAAAAATTCTTCATCTGTTTTTTACATTCTTCCACATTTCCCTGATATCTAAACAGGTTCTCATTTAGATGCCAGGAGCGCCTATCTCTATTATCCTTGTCTATCTCTAGCCAGACTGGACTATGATCAGACATAGTTCTTGGACAAATCTTGATCTTCTTAATCCTGGAAAAGAAATCATTGGTAATTAGTATAAAGTCAATCCTAGAAAAAGATTTATGTCTATCAGAAAAAAGTATAGTCCTTTTCTTGCAGATTTCTTTCTCTCCAAATATCTCACAGTTCCAAATCATCCTTCATTTCAAAAAAGGGTTTAGGCAATTTAGCATGACTTGGAACACTTTTAAAAGAACCTCTCTTGTCCATTTGTACATCCAAAACACCGTTCCAGCCTCCCATAAAAATAAAAGATTTATTTATTTTTTATTTTTATTTCTTATTACATTTATATCCCGCCCTTCTCCGAAGACTCAGGGCGGCTTACAAGCTTAGCAGTAGCTAAGATTTATAATCCCACTGAATAATCTTGCTGTGTAGTAATCTATAAAAGTCTGCTTGTTGTTGATTAGGAGCATATAATCCAACCAGAAGTGTTTTCTTGCCTTCTATTAACAGTTCAATTATAACATATCTTCCTTGTTTATCTGCTTCAATTAGCTCCGCTGTTAAAGTATTCTTAACATAAACAACCACTCCATTTTTCTTGTCTATTGCAGAGGCAATAAATTGCGTACCCAGTCTTGAATTTAATAAGTACTTTTGATCCGTAACTCTAATATGTGTTTCTTGTAAACAAATAACATCATTCTTAAATTGTTTTAAATATTGAAAAACTTTCTTTCTCTTCTGCGGTGAATTTAAACCATTAACATTCCAAGTTAGAAACTTTATCGCCATCCTTCGCGACCCAAAGCTTTTGGAGCGCTTCTCCCAGAATCACCTGTACTTTCTTAGGTCGCGCCCCTCCCACAGCTTCACTATAGGTAAGTTTTTGAGGTCCCATGACTTTCTGCTGGTCTTGTTCTTGCTCTCGTCTCATTCGTCTCGAAGCAGCACGCGTCATCCTCTGGTCTCTGGCCTCTTCCGATGATACTGAAATTTGATCCACTCCTGTAGCTTTCTCATCTATCTGCGTTGTTCCTTCAGCATCTTGTAAGTTCTCACTGCGTAATTGAGGCTCTCCCTCACCATTCTTCTTTGTAGATTCCAAAAGTGGTATGGGGGTTGCTTTTAAAACATTACTGTAAAAATCACGTGCCTGCAACACTGTAGTAAGACGATGTCTCATACCTTCATGCATCACCACCATACCCACTGGTATCTCCCATCTGAACTTAATATCACATCGCCTTAATTCTTGTGCCAAAAAGGCAAATTCCTTCCTTCTCCTTAGGATTTTTGGAGGGATCTCTTTTAAAACCAAGACTTCTTGCTCAGCAATTGCAAATTTAGTATTGTAAGAGGCTTGAATGACCTTGTTTCTAATTGCTCTCTTTGTAAAATAAACCACCACATTTCTAGGTAATTTCCTTTGTCTTGCAATCCACGAATTAACACGGAAAATTTTGTCTATCTTCCTTAATTGCATCTGCTGGTCGCCCCAGCACCCCTTCCAGAGCCTCCGAAACTATTTTCTTCAAATTTTCTTTAGGATCCTCTTTTAAGCCTCTGATTCTCACAGCAAACTCCATCTCATGATACTGTACCAAGGTCAAATCACTATCAATTTTCTCCACCACATTCTCAGTCTCTGTCACTTTTGCATCTAATCTGATATTATTTTGGCTGAGATCTTCCACTCTTTCGTCCAAACGCTCAATACATATAGCCATGCCTTGAAATGCAAGTAAGATGTCTGCCCTTATTTCTGTTAACTTCTCATCCAGCTTTTCATCCATAATCTCAGCTAATTTTTCTGTTAACTTCTCATCCAGCTTTTCATCCATAATCTCAGCTAGTTGTTGCGATTGCTTTTCCATAGCCTCTTGCATCACATTCTGCAAGTCTTTAACTGTAAGAGTTGGTGCAGGGGGAGGGGGCAATAAAGCTTGTAACAAAGACTGCTGCACCGGAGAAGCCCCATTTTCACCCACTATTGCCTGCAACGCACTTTCACTTTCAAACTCCGCAAAGTCCATTGAGTTAAAGATCATAAATTCACTTTCACCTGGATCTCCTGTATCGCTCTGCCTGCATCCAAGTTCTCAAAAGTTCTCTCTTGCTGGCAGGGATGGTTGCAGACGCCCTGTTCTGCTCCAAAAAGCCCGGAGCAGAGGCACCCCGCAGTCCGGAGCAAACCCAGGCTTCGGGGGGGCTCAATCCTTCAGCCGCCAAAACTTTTAGTTCTGGCGGCCCCGGAGAGCTCTACCCCTACCTGGGCGCTCACCCCCTCCTCTTCTCCCGATGAACTGATCAGCGCTGTTTTCGGCAGCTCTACGGAGCCGCAGGGCTGACAGCCTTAGAATGGCTGCCTCCGGCGACGCCTTGCCACCCGGAAGTCAAACTACCATTAATTATTATTTGAGCTGTTTGTTTCTGATATATTGCCCTAATAGATTGTAAAAACGTATCGCCAAAATCCATCTTCTCTAATACTTTTAATAAAAATTGCCAATTCAATTGATCAAACACCTTTTCGGCGCAAAAAAACCAGCGATGCGGGGACTTGATTATTTCTTTCCAAATATTCTAATAAATTTAGAATATGTCTCACATTATATTTCATTTGTCTACCACTTATGAAACCTGTTTGGTCATATGAATCATTTGTTGCAAAACCTGCATTAATCTGTTTGCTAAATTTTTTTGCAAATATCTTATAATCAGTATTTAAAAGCAATATTGGTCTGTAATTTTTAGATTGGGTAAGGATCTTCCTTTGGAATCAACGTTATAAAAGCTGTTTTCCAGGATGGAGGCACTTCTCCTCCAGATTGAATTGTTCTAAATAACTCCTTTAAAGGTTCCACCATTTCTAATTCTAAGTTTTTATAATAAATAGCTGTCAAACCATCTGTTCCAGGTGCCTTACCCACTTTTAGTTGTTTAATTGCTAAAATAATTTCTTCAGCAGTTATTAATTTATTCATCCCTTCCCTTTGCTCTTGTGTAAGTATAGGGGTATTCACTTCTTGTAAATATCTATCTATATCTAAACCTTGAATTGTATCCCTAGCATATAATTTTGAATAAAATTCTACAAAAATCTTTTTAATAATATTTTGCTGAAACACTTCTTTACCCTTATATACTATTTTGTCTATATTACGTGTTTTTTGTTTTTTCCTTAACAGATAAGCTAGCCACCTACCTGGCTTATTAGCATTGTAAAAGGTATTATGTTTAGCATATCCTAAATTAGTTGCCACTTGATCTGCCATCAGCATGTTAAACTGCCCTCTTAACAAATTAATTGCTTCTTTCACCCTTTTGTTAGATGGGTTCAAAATAAATCCCTCTCTTTCATCTTTATTTCCTCCTCTAGCTCCTTACGCTTATATTCCAATCTACGTCTATGTTTATTATTCAAATATATTAGAACTCCTCTCATATAAGCTTTACTTGCGTCCCAAACCATTTCAATTGGAGTACCCTTATGCATACAGTATTTATAGTAAAAAATTATTTCATTTGTTTTTTACATTCTTCCACATTTTCCTCATATCTAAACAAATTTTCATTTAACCTCCAGGATCTCCTGTCTCCCTTCCTCTGGTCCAGTTCCATCCATACTGGACTGTGGTCTGATAAAGTTCTTGGACATATCTTAATCTTCTTAACCCTAGAAAAAATCATTAGTGGTTAGTACAAAATCAATCCTAGAAAAAGACTGATGTCTATCAGAATAAAAAGTAAAATCCCTTTCTTCCACGTTTCATTCTCTCCAAACATCTCTCAGTTCCAAATCATCTTTCATATCAAAAAAAGATTTAGGCAATCTAGCATGATTTGGAGTACTCTTAAAAGGTCCTTTTTTATCTTTTTGTGTGTCCAACACTTCATTCCAGTCTCCCATTAAATTATGCGATTTATAATCCCATTGAATTATTTTATTATGAAGAAGTTTGTAAAATTCTCCTTGCTGTTGATTGGGTGCATATATTCCAATTAAAAGTGTTTTCTTCCCTTCTATTAAAAGTTCAATTACAATATATCTTCCTTGTTTATCTGCTTCAATTAGATTAGCTGTTAAGTCCTTCACATAAATAACTACTCAGTTTTTCTTGTCTGGAGCAGATGCAGTAAATTGTATACCCAATCTGGAATTTGTCAAATATTTTTGATCTGCTACACGAATATGCATTTCCTGCAAACATAATATCATTTTTAAATTGTTTTAAATACTGAAATATTTTCTTTCTCTTTTGCGGAGAGTTTAAACCATTAACATTCCATGTTAGAAACTTTGTCGCCATCTTTTGCGACTTGAAGCTTTCGGAGCGTATCTTGCAGATCCATAAGCACCTGCCTCTTTGGTCTCGCTCCTCCCACTGCTTCATTGTTAATGGATTCTTGCACTGTGATTATAGGATACTGTTTCTGTTGTTCTTGTTGTTGTTCCTTTCGTCTGGTTGCAGCCCGTATCATTCTTTGACTCTTTAGTTCTTCTAATGGTGCCAGGGGTTGTGCAGTTTTTGCTGTACTTCTTTTACAATCAGTGAGGTTATTTCTTCACCTTGCTGTATGCCTTCCATTTGTGCCTGTCATGCTCCTTCTTCCTTTCCCCTTTTAAATTCTGGGGGTGGCGATGAACCTGCTTTCAGTACATTACAATAAAAATCTCGTGCCTTCGGAACTGTATTAAGACGATATCTTGTACCTGCATAATTCACCACTATCCCAGTTGGTATCTCCCATCTGAACTGAAGCTGTCATTTTTTTAATTCATCTACCAAGAAAACAAACTGGATATTTAAAAAGTAATGTGATTACTGGGTTAACCAATAGTTCAACAGTGTACATAAATCTTTAGTGTAAATCTTGTTACAACATCAAATATTTCCTCTCTTTTTCCATTAACATCTGTTATCTTATATTGGGCTAGCACACAGGTCGGCATCCCATGGCTCCGGAGCCGCATGCGGATCTTTCAGCCGTCTCCTGCGACTCCCAGTCCTCCGCCGTGAGGAACAGCTTGTTAGGGAGGCAGCAGTCTGGCATTCCCCCCCGCTTTCTGTGTGTGTGTGTGTGTGTGTGTGTGTGTGTGAGAGAGAGAGAGAGAGAGAGAGAGAGAGAGAGAGAGAGAGAGAGAGATAGAGAGAGAGAGAGAGAGAGAGAGAGACCTGTGGCTGATAGGCGGCAGTCCGGTGTTTCCCCCACCCTTGTTTGTGTGTCTGTGTGTGTGTGTGTGTGTGTGTGTCAGACCTGCGGGGAATGGCTGGTAGGGAGGTGGCAGTCCAGTGTTCCCCCCTTCCTGTGTGTGTGTCGGGCCCATGGGGCTCGACACACAGAGAGGTGCAAACACCAGACTGCCGCCGCCTCTACCAGTCGTTCCCCGCGGGTCCAACACACAAACACAGGAGGGAGTTAAACAACACCGGACTGCCACCTCCCTAGCAGACATCCCCTGCAGGACGTGCTGCCAGGACATCGGGCTGCCCGATGAGCGGACCATGGCCCAACGGCCAAGGCTGGGCCAGCTCTGGGATGCTGCCAGAATTTTGTTTACTTTCCCCTGACATACCACTGCTCCTGCTGCCACAGCCGCCAAAGATGGCAAGTGTGGTGGCTCCCTGCTGTGGGGTTCCCGTATTCCACGATCCCTTGGCAGTCGGGCATAATAGCGTGCAAGCACGGCGCTACCAGTCCCACCTGCCGCCTCCTCACGAAGTAAACTGGACAAGGAGGCGAGAAGCGCCTGCCCGCTGCCACCAAGGGAGGCCATGCCTGCCATTGTCTTCTCCTGCGCTGGACGCTGGGCTAGGCAAGCTGGGAGGGATGGAAGTGGGGGCAGGGAAAGTTGCTGGCTGTGCCATGCAGTTCCCACTTGGCCCGGGAGTTTGCACGGGACTGGCCGACCCAGGAGCCGAGGCGCGAGAGATAGGTAAGCTGATGTCGGCTGGGCAAGTGCAGCGCATGGTCTGGGACAAAGGGCTCTTCTTGCGTCCACGCCTTTCCTTGGCTGAGCTTCGCAGGCTGAAGCCTCTCAGAGTCCTTGCCCTCCCAGCCCAGAAGGCAGAGTGACGAGTCTGGTCTCCTGTCAAGTCCCAGGTTGAATCAGCTTCCCCCAGCTTACACCCCCCTGAAGGGGCGGGGAGGGATGTCTGGCCTGACAGTTCGACCACGCGCAGCTTTCCTTGGAAAGGCCAGCCCTGGAGCTGGCAGGCTTCGCCTTCCTAGCATGGAAAGTAGCCGGTGTAGGGCGAAGGGGGGGGGATTGTTTGGAAGCGTTGAAGCGCCAGAACCTAGGCATGGAGCTTGTTTTTAGGGTGTGGCGTGGAGCTGTTTATTGGAAAAGTTGGAAGGGGAGAGGATGATTAAGGAAAGTGAGGGCTTGCCGTCTTTGGCGGCTGTGGTGGCAGGGGCAGCAACAGGAAGGCGGTGGCGGCTGCGGTTGGGGCAGCCTTGTGCCCTCGCTGTGCCCAGCAGGCAGTACTCGGCAAGCGGGCATGGGTAATGCGCCGGCAGCTCCCACCCCTCCAAGTACCAGGCATTGCTGCCCGGACACACGACTGCTCCTGCTGCCACAGCCACCAAAGACAGCAAACCCTTGCTTTCCTTAATCATCCCCTCGGTGGTGCTGCCCGGACACACCGCTGCTCCTGCTTCCACAGTTGCCAAAGACGGCAAGCCCGGCTGCTCCTACACCGGGCCTAGAGCACCTGCAGCATCTCTCGAGGGCATTAGGCTGCCCCAACTGTACCTGCTGCTGCCACTGCAACCTTCCTGTTGTTACTGCCTGGCAGGCAGGCGGTGCTGCCCTGACACACCGCTGCTCCTGCTGCCAAAGACGGCAAACACGGCAGTTCCCAATCTTTGCTTCTTTCACTCTTCAATTAAGTCCCCTGTTCTGCGGTTTTTTATGGCTCCCATCGTTTTGCTTTTGTGAAAGAACCAGTTCCAAGTGGCTCTTTGACACATTAAGGTTGCCAACCCATGCTCTACTCCTTATAGATCTACTCAAAGCGGGTAAGGGAAGGGAAAAACGTGACCTGGCCAACCACTAGCATGGACTATGAGTAGTCAGAAAGCTTTTGAGAATTTAAAAAGACTATTTGCGGCTGACCCAGTCCTAAAGCACCCCTGCCCAGGGAAGCCCTTTGTAATTCATGCTGATGCCAGCGATGTGGCAGTTGGAGCTGTGTTACTACAAAAGAATAAAAGTAGAATCCTACAACCTTGTGCCTACACCTCTAAGAAATTCACGGAAGGCGAGAGGAGATGGACAGTCTGGGAGAAGGAGGCCTTTGCAATTAGGTGGGGGCTATTAACCTGGTGACATTATTTATTTATTTATTTATTTATTTATTTATTTATTTGATTTATATACCGCCCTTCTGAAGGACTCAGGGCGGTGTACAGGGCAATAAAATAAGAATACATTAGTTAAATAATTTTAAAACCCAAATCCATCAGGCCAGGCCGGCTTGTTCGAATAGATAAGTTTTTAGATCACGCCGGAAGGAGCGAAGGTCGGGGGCCATCCGGAGTTCAGCTGGTAAGTGGTTCCAAAGGATTGGTGCACCCACAGAGAATGCTCTCCCCCTGGGGGTCACCAGCCGACATTCTCTGACCGGTGGTACCCTGAGGAGGCCCTCTCTGTGGGAACGTACCGGACGGAGGAGTAGGTGCTCCCGCAGGTAATCCGGACCCATGCCATGTAGGGCTTTGTATGTCATCACCAGCACCTTGAATTTCACTCGGAAGGCAACTGGAAGCCAGTTCAGCTCACGGAGCAGAGGTGTAATATGGGAGTATCGGGAAACCCCCAAAAGAACTCGTGCAGCTGCACTCTGTACCAGCTGAAGCTTCCGAGTGGTTCTCAAGGGCAGCCCCATGTAAAGAGCATTGCAGTAGTCTAGACGAGAGGTCACAAGTGCATGGGTGACTGTACGCAAGGCATCCAGGTCCAGATAGGGTCGCAACTGGCGCACCAGACGAACCTGGGCGAAGGCCCCTCTAGTCACAGCTCCTATATGATCTTCTAAGGAGAGCTGTGAATCTAAGAGGACACCCAGATTGTGAGCCTTATCTACGGGGGGTAATAGCTCGCCCCCAATATTAAGATATGGAATAATCTGAATTTCCTGACATGCCGGTATGTACAGCCATTCAGTCTTGTCCGGGTTGAGTTGAAGCCTGTTCCTCCCCATCCAGACCCGGACCGCTTCCAGGCAACGGGACATCACGTCAGGGGCATCACTGGTGTGGTTTGGGGTCAAGATGAAAAGCTGGGTGTCATCAGCATACTGATGATATCCCACTCCAAAACCACGGATGATCTCACCTAGCGGCTTCATATAGATGTTAAACAGGAGAGGTGAGAGGACCAACCCCTGAGGAACTCCATAAATGAGAGGTCTCGGGGTCGATCTCTGCCCACCTGCCAACACCCACTGTGAACGTTCCAGAAGGTAGGAGGAGAACCACTGAAGAACAGTGCCTCCCACTCCCAATCTCCTGAGACGCCGCAGTAAGATACCATGGTCGATGGTATCAAAAGCCGCAAAGAGGTCTAATAGGACCAGGACAGAGGAATAACCCCTGTCCCAAGCTCGCCAGAGATCATTCATCAGAGCGACCAATGCCGTCTCCGTGCTGTGTCCGGGCCTGAAACCCGATTGGTACGGGTCTAGATAATCAGTATCTTCAAGGAACAGAGGAAGCTGATGCGCCACTACACTCTCAACAACCTTCGCAAGAAAGCGAAGGTTGGAGACCGGGCGAAAGTTGTTTAAAACAGCTGGGTCCAGGGAAGGCTTTTTGAGGAGGGGTCTCACCACCGCGTCTTTCAAGGCTGCGGGGAAACTGCCCTCTTTCAATGAAGCAGTTATCACTGCATGGATCCAGCCTCGAGTCCCATCCCAAGCCGCATAAACCAGCCAGGAGGGGCATGGGTCCAATAAGGATGTAGTGGAGCTCAGCTTCCTCATGATCTTGTCTACCTCGTCCAGAGTCACAGGATCGAACTCTTCCCAGATAACATCAACAAGACTGTCCATGTTCTCATCGTCAGATTCTGCCCAGTCGGAATCCAGACTGGTCCGGATCCGAGCGATTTTGTCCAGCAGATGTTGGCTAAATTCCTCGGCACGACCCTTTAAGGGATCCTCCTTCACCTCTAGATTAAGGAGGGAGCGGGTCGGGCGATTATCTGCGGACGCGATAAGGGTAGCAAAGTAATTAGACCTTGCCCTCCTCAATGCCAGGTGCCTTTTGAAGTATAGACAGATCACAAAAATTTAGAGGCACTAAAAACTCCCTGCAAATTGTCCCCAAAGCAAGTGCGATGGGCACAGTACATTAACCATTTTAATTTTACTCTAAAGTACATACCAGGAAGAAAAAAAACCCTTCCTAGCTGATGCGCTATCCTGATTGCCACAGTACAAAAGCGAATGCAAAGAGGTCTACAAGGCAGTTATCCCCAGTTCACAATCTGCGGCACACCTCACACCTCACAGAACCCCTAATCCTAATGACCCAGGAGCAAAGAAGATAAAATAAGAGCTTCTTATCGATCAATGGTTCAAAGATAATCAAACCTCCCTAACATGCAGGGATGGTTTGGCATACAAGGGGGGAAATTGTATCTACCTGAAACCCTCCGTCTCAATGCTCTCAAACATAGCCATGATACAAAACAGGCTGGACACTTCGGATATTTAAAAACTACACCTCATCCATCGGCAATTTTGATGGCCGGGGGTAAAACGAGATGTAGAAAACTATGTCAAGAGTTGTACCATATTTGCCACTATGAAAATAATTCCACAGAAAACCCCTGGGCCACTGCAGTCAGTGGCAGACCCTTCTCCACCATGGGAAGAAATAGCTATGGACTTTATTGTAGTCCTACCCAAAAGTTGTGGAAATACTGTTATCTGGACTGTGATAGATCTTTTTTCTAAGCAGGCTCATTTTATTGCCTGTAAAAGACTCCCATCTGCACAACAACTGACTAAATTGTTCCAGAAACTTATCTACTGACTGTATGGCACCCCTAAGTGAATAATTTCAGATAGAGGAGTGCAGTTCACAGCGAAAATTTGGAGGAATTTCCTTAAATTAATTGGATCATCTCAAGGCTTATCATCTGATTTTCATCCAGCTACCAATGGGGCTGCAGAATCTGCTAACAAAATGGTGGAGCAATACCTCAGATGCTATGTTTCCTACCAACAGACAAACTGGACTGACCTCCCTTTCGCCGAGGTGTCCTACAATAATTCTGTTCACAGCAGCACTGGCTATATACCTTTCAGAGTAGCCACAGGAAAAGAGTTCAGCCCAATGCCTGACTACCCTCAGGTGCCCTCTGCTTCCCAGACACTTGATCAGTGGGTGAGGGGTGGGAAGAGGTTTGGAGAAACAAGAAAACGGTGTTAAAAAAAGACCTCTGAGACTTGTAAAAAAAACAGGCTGATTAAAAAAGGGCTCCCCAAAGAACCAAAGAAAAGGTTTATCTGTCAACTAAATGTATTTACACCTCAAGTTACCCAGCAAGAAATTGGGACCAAAATTCTTGGGACTTTTCACCATTGTGAGAATCATCAACCCGGTCACAGTAAAATTGAAACTCCCCAGACTTTTGGGGAAAATTCACCCAGTTTTCCATTGTAGCTTACTCAAACCTTTTTGGGCTCCCCCAAGAAGGCACCCGGACCCCTCGTAGTAGCGGGCCAAACCCATTATTTATTTATTTTATTTATAAATAAAATAAATATTTATTTTATTTATATTTATTTATTATGAAGTGAAACATATTCTGGACTCTAGAATCTTTAAGGGAAAATTGCAGTACCTAGTACAATGGAAGGGATACCCATTGTCTGAAGCCATTTGGGTGAAACCTAGCGATGTGAAAGCTGACAGACTTATCAAAAAGTATTATGAGAAACACCCCAACAAACCAAAAGCCAGCCCCTAACTTGTGTTTTGTTTACATTACAGATCTGTCCTTTTTGTAAGGGGGGCCGGATGTCAATGCTGCAAACATTGACATGTTTTTGCACTGACAATATAAGAGGCAGCCTTTTGCTTTAACTGTTTGGTTTTGAATCACTAAAGCGTGGGAGGAATGTAACCTGCATGTTTTGACAAGATAAGGGATAGCCACTTCAGAAGGGAAGTGAAACGTGTTAAATTAATTGGTAAATGTGATTCATGGCATGTAAATAAGGGAGGAAAATTCTGTATGATGTGGTGTGTCAAGAGGAGGAGAATTCAGATTCTGGCATCCATCCATGAGTGCCGATGCTCCGTTCTGCTCATTATACACTTTTTTAGAATACATAATCATGCAGTGCTCTTTGATGTGTCTTTTTAATCAGAACCATGACATTCCGATTTTGGATCTGCTTTCTCTTTTTCAGGAGGGCTAGGTTCTGGATTTTTCTTTTTAACTTTTTTCTTTCCTCCACCTCGTGTGATGGACACTTTCTGAGCCCTTCCTTCCCAGTCTTCTTTCTTTTTGACCCCGAGCGATCACCTAGCTCCATTGCCTTCTGCCGAGGATCCAGCTTCTTCCAGGTTCCTGGAAGTATTTCCTTGGGGTCTACTAGAGCAACGGCTTCAGGTCTCTATTTCAGCCTCTTCCATTCCGCTGGTAGGAAGGGACAGGTTGATAGTGACCCACTTGGGTAGGGAAGCTGTCTCTCTGGGTTGGGCACTATGCAGACCTCGCTTTATGTAGGACCTGCCTCAACTAGATCTCCCAAGAAAGCAGAACTCTTGAAACAGGCATTGTCTCAAAAGGAACTTTTGTTAGGGACTAGTGATAGCAGGGAAGCAAAGCTAGGTCTGAGGGAAAAACCTGTGCAAGCGGAATATCTAAAGCAATATTTGTTACTCCTCCCTCCCAGGGTTGCAGTGTCCATTTGAATCGCAGCCAATCTACAGGTGGTATATTGTTTTGGTAACTGGCTCCTTTGGTGTAGTCTTCAAGGTTTCTCTTGCTTTCGTTTCCCTCTGGCTCCAAGCACAAACCATCTCCTAGATAAGGGTGATGTTATTCAGCTGCATTCCTTCCCTTGAGGGAAGGGCAAAGTGGCAAGACAGTGCAAAGCATCCCCCCTCCCAAAATAATGGCAGGCCCCAAAAAATGAAAAAGCATTTATAATGATAGAAAGAAAAATAATACATTTCTTTGGGATCTTGACAATTTGAGAAAAATAATAGCCTATCCCAGGAGGACAAGAATAACACAATTGGAAGGGATATTGGAGGTCTTCTAGACCAGGGCTTTTTAACCGGTGATTACGGATACTACTGGTGGTATGTCGGCACCTGGCAGGTGGTATGCATAGGACAGGTTGAAAAGCATTGTAAAAAATGTAAAAGTAGATGAGGTGAAGTGGCATCAGCGCCGCACAGGTCTGTGGGAGAGTAAGCTGGAGCTGTGTGAGGTATCGCTAGGACTCTGCTGAGAGCCGAGAATCAGCATGCACAGCTCCAGCTGATTGGCCACGGGCTTGGGGTGGCAGGCAGCCCCACACAGTCCTAGGGCGGAGATTCAACTGCAGCTGCATGAGGTTTGCCTAGGTTTTGCTGAGAGCCCAGAATCTAGCTGATTGGCAGCAGGTCTAGGATCTTTTGCCTCTTACCCTTGGCCATGCCTCCTTCTCCTTGAGCCTCCCACCTCCATCCATTTGCCTCCAGCGTTCCTCCTCGGAGCAGCATGCGATTGACAATATGTGATTGCAGGTGCTTTGGGGGGTACGGCTTCTGCAGTTGAAGTGGGGACATGGGGGGGTGTCAGGGTGCTAGTTGGTTATCGCCCACAAAGATTCCCTAACCTTAAAACAGCTCTTGGGTGGCAACAGTTACCTTGCACGAGGGGCTTAGGAGAAAGGTGCTTTGGGGGGTACGGCTTCTGCAGTTGAAGTGGGGACATGGGGGGTGTGTCAGAGTGCTAGTTGGTTATCGCCCACAAAGATTCCCTAACCTTAAAACAGCTCTTGGGTGGCAACAGTTACCTTGCACGAGGGGCTTAGGAGAAAGAAATGCCACCAATGCTAACTCCCAAGAATGAGGGGCCCAAGGTAGCTACAAGCAGGGGAGGCAGGGAGAGGGAGGGAGGGGCAAAGAAAGGAAATCAAACCTGATTGACAGGGAGCATAGTAACCCTGCCCCTATTCTGCGGAGGGCAGATCCTCGTCATCCCCAGCCCAGCAGGGCCCTACCAAAAGTCTTGCAGCTGTTATTAAATTCAGCATCAATTTGGTTTCTATAGCAGTACAATCAGTGATAATACCCAACAAAAACAATTGTGGTAAAAATCTTCTGCATATTCCACCAAATTTTAATCCAAAAAGCTTTTAACTTTTTTACAAGTCCACCATACATGATAATACGTTGCATCATCACAACCACATCTCCAACATTTTGGCTGACAATTTGGATACATACATGCTAATTTTTTGGGATCTAAATGCAATCTATAAAACATTTTGTAAAAATTCTCCCTTAAATTTTGTGCCTGTGTTTTTAACATTCCTAACCCATATTTTCTCCCAAGTATCCATTATTATTGGTTCTTGAAAGTTCTGGGCCCATTTTATCATACAATCCTTAACCAATTCCGCTTCTGAGTCAATTTCTATCAATGCATTATATATCCTTATATGCGCTCGTCTTTGATCTCTAATTTGCTTTACCAAATTCCCATCTGATATTGAAATACCAATTTTCTGATCTTCTTTCCATCTAGCCTGTGATCTTGATTCTATCCCTGTTAATGCAACCTAGGATTGCATTGGCTTTTTTGGCTGCTGCTGCATACTGTCACACATATTTAAGTGACCATCCACTAGGACTCCAAGATCCCTTTCACAGTTATTGTTATTGAGCCAGGTTTCACCTAATCTCTATCTACCTGTACATTTGGTTTTCCTTACTTAAGTGTGAAACCTTACTTTTTTCTACATTGAATTTCATTTTAGAATAGAATAGAGCTGGAAGGGACGTTGGAGGTCTTCTAGTCCAGCTACCTGCCCAAGCAGGAGATCCTATACCATTTCTGACAAGTGGCTGTCCAGTCTCTTCTTAAAAATCTCCAGTGATGGGGCGCCCATGATTTCTGAAGGGAAGCTGTTCCACTGGTTAATTGTCCTCACTGTTAGGAAGTTTCTCCTTAAATCCAGGTTGCTTCTCTCTTCGATCAATTTCCAATCATTGTGTCTTGTCCTGCCCTCTGGTGCTTTGGAGAATAATTTGACCCCCTCTTCTTTGTGGCAGCCTCTCAAATACTGGAATACTGCTATCATGTCACCCCTGTTTCTTCTTTTCTTTAGATTAGCCAAACCCAAGTCCTGCAGCCATTCTTCATATGTTTTAGTGTCCAGGCCTTTGATCATTTTAGTTGTTCTTCTCTGAACTTTTTCCAAAGTCTCAACATCTTTTTTGTAGTATGGTGACCAAAGTTGGTTGCAATTCCAGTGTTACTAGGGTTTTATAATGCAGTACTAATACTTCTCATGCCAAGGATTGTATTAATTTTTTTTGTTGCTACTGCACACTGCTGGCTCATATTCAAGTGATCATCCATTAGGACTCCAAGGACCCTCACAGTTACTGTTTTTGAGTCAGGTCTGGCGTAATCTGTACTTATACCTTTGATTTTTCCTGCCTAGAAGTAAAACTTTACTTTTCTCTGTATTAAAATTCATTTTATTGGATAGGGCCCATTGTTCAAGTTTGTCAAGACCTTTGTCAAGTTTCCGACGTATGGGCTTTTCAAGTGACTCTGAGGCATTGTTTACCTTAAAAGTCCTTTATTAGCCTAATAAACTGGCAAATGCTTGCTTGAAGGAAGCTGGAATCTGAAATCTCCGCCCCTTTGCACAATATATTAAAACACAATTCTCCACCTTTCTAATTTTGTCATTAATCATATTCTCCAATTAATTTTAAGAATCAGTTTCCCTTCCACACAATTTGGTGATGCTTAAAAGGTTGTTGGCTATGGAAGGGGCGTGCAAGACACCTTCAACTTTCCCAAGTCCAGTGTGGGCAAGGAGCCTGAATCTCAGCAGGCACCTACAGCACCACTCAAAGCAACCAGAGCCAAGAGAGTGTCAATGGGGAAGCCAATTCACAATAAGTGCGTCCACCTCATGCACAGAAGGCTAGGACATGCAAGCTTCCCTGTAGTTAAAAAGATGGGAGAGTTTGCTGAGGGAGTCCAGCTCAAGGACTGTGACGTGTTTCTGGACTGTGCCATTTGCAAGAAAACAAAGAGGAAGGCTGCCCCTATACCAAATGTGTCATCCCGTAAGACTCAATACCCATACCAACTAGTACATGTTGATTTGGTTGGGCCTTTTACACCATCCCTAGGAAAGAAAAGGTATTTTCTCACTGCCGTTGATGATTTTTCACGTTACAGTCACGTGTATACTCTCACAGAGAAATCTGAAGCCTTTGACGCCATAAAGTCACTGTACAACTTCGTAGAGACCCAGTGCAAGACCAAGATCGCACAATTGCAGAGCGATCGCGGGGCTGAGTTCATGTCTCAGAAGTTCCAGGACTGGGTAAGGCGTAAGGGCATCCGCCATTTTCTAACTGCACCGTTCACCCCTTCGCAGAATGGTGTAGCTGAGAAAAGGAATGGAATCCTGCAAACCATGATGCGTAGTCTGATTGCAGACGCGGGTGTCGCAGAATCATACTGGGGAGAGGCGGTCCATTACGCCAATTACACCTTAAAGCGCACCTGGAGCAGTGTTGTGAACCAGACCCCATATTTCCTGGTTCACGGTAGGAAACCAAATCTGGCACATTTGCGCGTGTTCTGTTCCTATGCATGGGTACACATCCCCAAGCAGCTGCGGAAGAAGGGGAGATCTGTTTCTCAGAGACTAAGGTTCTTGGGCTATGCTCCTGGCTCCAAGGCCTATCGTTTCCTGGGAGAAGGGGGCAGGCCTGTGACTTCCCAATCTGCCTCTTTCGAAGAGGACTCCAATTGGACTCAGATCCACTCAAATGATCTGAGCCCATATGCCAACCGACCCAGCAAGGACACACCGACCGCGACATCACCAGAGGCGACCTCGTACCCTGCCACCGACGAAAGTGAGGAACAAGACGAAGATGCGTCCAGTCCCATGGAGGAAGACACACCGTCTTCACCCCCAGTGACACCTCAGAGACCCGCGGAAGAAAAGAGCGGTGAGTGGCAGAAGGTAAGGAGGTCAAAGCGGTCCAACAAAGGGGTCCCGCCAAAGAGAATTGACATTGGCCACATCGCGTCTGTCAACAGCGTTGTGGTCACCCCAAAATCCTTCTCTGACATCCAGGAGCTGCCCATCGAAGAGCAAGAGAAATGGCAGCTCGCGATGGAGAAGGAAATGCAGAGCCTGAAACAACTTAAGGTCTTCACCCCCCAGCAACCTCCAAAGGAGAGGAAAGTCATTGGCACAAGGTGGGTTTACAAGGCCAAACCACTTGCCAATGGTCTCTACCTGTATAAGGCCCGTTTGGTAGCCCAGGGCTTCGCTTAGCGTTATATGGAAGACTACTCAGAGACTTACTCTCCAACCGTCCGGGCAGAGAGCGTCAAGGCCGCCCTCGTGACTGCAGCCGCTCTGGGAGAGGAAGTCTTCCAATTCGACATCCAGACGGCTTACCTCCACGCCAACTTGGACTGGCAGATCTACGTGAGGGCCCCACCTGGCTACCAGCAAGAAGGGGGAAATACATGGTTGCTTCACAAAGGGTTATATGGACTCAAGCAGTCAGGGAAATTATGGTATGACTGTCTTAGAAAGAGTTTAGAACGAGTTGGTTTCCATACATCTCATGCAGATCAATGTGTTTTCACACACAATTCCAAGGGAACCACAGAACGGGTGTTAGTTTATGTGGACGACCTATTATATGTAGGGCCTAACAAGAAAGGGTGTGATGAATTTGCCAAGGCCCTGGAAGAAAAATTTACTCTGAAGTCTTTGGGGCGGGTTGACAAGTACTTGGGTGTGCATATTTTGGCCACTAAAGGGGGGTTCACTCTATCTCAAAAAGAAAAGATAGAGGAATTACTGGCCAAATGCAAAATGACAGAATCTAATCCTACGCATAGCCCAATGCAAAGCGACTTTTACAACCACACCCATAAGGACGGTCCTGAGTTCACAGATAACACGCTTTACAGATCTGTGATTGGCTCCTTGCTATACATCAGCAATTGGAGCAGACCTGACATAGCTTTAGCTGTGAATCTATTGTCCAGGCATGTGGAACACCCAAAGGAATTCCACTGGACTGCTGTTAAAAGGGTGCTTAGATACCTAAAGGGCACAGCTGATGCCCTCCTTATGCTAGAGCCAGAGAAGGGGAAGACGGCCCAGCTCTCCGCTTACTCAGACGCAGACTGGGCTGGCAACACCAAAACTAGACGGAGCACTTCCGGTTTCCTCATATTGCTAAATGGCTGCCCAATACATTGGCATGTTAGGCAGCAAAAATTTATTTCTTGCTCCACGGCCGAGGCTGAATTTGCCAGCCTGTCAGACACGGCCAATGATTTGACTTGGTTCAATGAGCTGATAACAAACATCTGGGCATCTCCCCCTCTGCCCATCCAAATTCTAGAGGACAACACAGCCGCAATTGCAATCTCGGAGGCTTATGCAGTAGGCTCCAGATCTCGCCATATAGACATATGCTATAAAAATGTCAGGCAGCTTGCGAAAGAGGGTTTTATACATGTTGAGCACTGTAATACAGCTGACCAGATAGCTGATCTGTTTACCAAGCCTGTTCCCATTGACCGGCACAACCTTCTGTGTAAGCGTTTGTGTTTGGCCTTCTGAATGTTTTCATGCATGTCTATGACACCTGCTTGCCCCTTACATACATTCACTGGTCCCTGTCATTGGCTGGCAAGAAGGGGAATTGTTGGATGATTAGTGCCAGCCATTGGCAGTTCCCCAAAAAGGTCATCAGATGGAGGCAAAGAGGCTTCTTTGCTTCCACTGATGAGCCAAGGGTCTCGGACCCACAGCCCCATTGGTGAGAGTGTTTTATGGTAAGGGAGGGACCAAGACCCCCCATAAATACCTCTGCACGAGGGGCTGCTCTTTGTTCCAAGCTCTTATCTTCTTTAATTTCAGATGGCCTTGAGGAACAATCCTCCTCTTCCCCCCTCCCAACCTTAATCCAATCTCTTAAAGCAATACACAAGTTTAACATATGAAATGGCTACTTCTTCATCTCTTGTCAAGCAATAACATTCGATGTTAGCAGCATTGACAACCTTTTTGGATTCTGAGCTTGTCTTCTGGGGTATTCGCTATTCCTGCCAGTTTAGTGTCATCTGCAGATTTGATGAGTTTCCCTTCTATTCCCTCATTTATATTGTTTATGAAGATATTGAAGAGTACTGGGGCTAAAACAGAAACTTGGGCTACCCCATTGTTTACTTCCATCCATATAGATGTAGTTCCATTAAGGACTACAAGTTAAGTGTGCCAGGTACAAATCCATCTGGTGGTGATGCTGTCTATCCCAATTTTTCTAGCTTACTAAGAATTAGGTTGTGATCTACTTTGTCAAATGTGTTACTGAAATTCAAGTATACTATGTCCAGAGCATTTTTCTGATGCACTAATTTAGTCACTTTGTCAAAGAATGAAATAACGTTTGCTTGGCATGATCTGTTTTTGGCAAACTCATTTTGGCTACTGGTTATAACTTTGTTTGCTTCTAGGTGTTTGCAAATCTGTTGCTTGATTATTTTTTTCAGGATCTTCTCGGGTATTGATGTCAGACTGATTGGTCTATAGTTTCCTGGATCTGCTTTTTTCCCTTTTTTGAAGATGGGAACCGATCAAGCTCTTTTCTAGTCCTCTGGTAGTTCCCGGTGCTCCAGGACCATTGAAAGATATGGTTTAATTTGAGATCACGTCTGCCAGCTCATTCTGAACTCTGGGATGTTCCAGTGATTTGAAATATCTGGAGTGGACAGATGTTATCTTACCATTTTCTTGCTTACAATAGTGGCCAAAATTGTGTAAACCTTTTGGGGAAAGTACATTTGAGGTTTGATGGCTAATAACACCACTTTTTTGGAGTAGTATCATAAAATTATATATCAATGGAAAGATAATTTAATCAAGAATGCAATTGCGACCAAGTTTGTTCAATTATCTGTACTCTATGAAAGGTTACAGCCAAATAACCAGAAAAAGGAAGTACAACTTGCTTACGTTGATATATTGTTTTGGCAATGAGCCAATCAGATCAGTAGGATTCAGTTATTGATGTCATGTATTGAACCTGAGAGGAGGACATTTATCAGTGTGTTATGTGATCACTATGAGGTTGGTTGGGTTTTTTTGTGTTCTTTCATTTAGTGAGCTTGTAAAACATAATAAAATTAAAGTAATGGTGGAAAGAGTTGACTGGTCACCCAGAAAGCGATGTAAAATAGTATTATTAAGTGAACAAGGCTACAGTTATAAAGTAATTAGAAGAAAAATTGGTGGAAAGTTAACCAAAGGTGGCATTTCTAAGTTTTTGAAGAGGTATAAGGAGACTCAGTCACTACAAAACCACAGTGGTAAAGGCAAGAAAAGGTGCACAACAGCAAGTGATAATAGAAGAATTAAGTGAGAGAAGAAAATCATTTGGGTGTATACAAGATGAAATGGTGCAGTGCAATGTGAAGTTGAGTGCAAGGACTGTTCGGCGCAGACTGCAAGAATTTGGCCTAAAATCTAGAATTCCACGAAAAAAGCCACTTTTATCTCTCAAACAAAGGTTGAAAAGACTAGACTGGGCTAAAACCCATGTTACTTGGATAGAGGAACAATGGGACATTGTTATTTGGAGTGATGAGACCAAGATCTTCCTGTTTCGTAGTGATGGCATAAAATATGTAAGGAGAAGAATCGGAGAAGATTTGCATCCTGATTGCATTACATGTACCATGAAACACCCAGTCAGTGTTATGATCTGGAGTTGTATGACATCAAAAGATGTGAGCAGAATTTGTGTGATTAATGGAAATATAAATGGCGAAAAAATACATTAATGAAATACTTGAGCCCAAACTGAAGCCTTCTGCACATGATCTTTTCCAAGACAATGAAGCATTTATATTTCAACAGGATTCAGCTCCATGTCATGTTGCTGCTCTGTGCAAAAAGTGGTTTCAAGATAGTCACATTCCACTGCTGGAATGGCCTGGGAATAGCCCAGACCCTAACCCAATTGAAAATCTATAGAGCCGACTAAAGAAACTTGTTACTTAGAAGCGACCCAGCAATAAAACCCAGTTAATAGAAGTAATCATTCAATCTTGGTTTTACATTATTAACAGCTGCAGAACTAAAGGACTTGGTTCACTCCATGGGAAGATGTTGTAAGGCCGTAATTCATGCTAAAGGTTACCCAACTAAGTAATAACTGACATGGTGAAAATTTTTGTATACAGTATCTCGTTTTTTCTATGGTGATATTTGTATATCTCATTTTTTCTATGTGTTTCACTTTTCTTCTTTACAACTAATAGCAAATCCTTCATAAAAGTTATTGCATTACATTCTTGATTAAATTATCTTTCCATTGATATATAATTTTATGGTACTAATCCAAAAAAAGTGGTGTTATTAGCCATCAAACCTCAAATGTACACTTTTCCCAAAAGGTTTCCACAATTTTGGCCACTACTGTATTTTATTTTGGATTCCTAGTCTGTTTTTTATGGTCATGTTTTTGGCAGGTTGGGCTATATTTTCATTTTGCTTGAAGAAAGATGCAAAGAATGAATTAAGCAGCTCTGCTTTCTCTCTACTGCCCATTACCTCCTTGCCATCTTCTCCCATTAGTGGATCAATTATTTCCTTGACATTTTTTCTTGTTATTTATATGTTGAAAGAAACTTTTTAAAATTAATTTTGACATTTCTTGCAAGTCTTAGTTTATTCTGAGCCTTAATTTTCCTGAGTTCATCTTTGCAAGTTTGGTATATTTGTTAGTATTCTGCCTTAGTTATGTGTCCCTCTTTCCATTTTTTGTACTTATCCTTTTTATCTTTCAGTTTATCAGAGAGATCTTTATGCAACCATGCTGTTTTCTGCTTGGATTTCTTATTTTTCTTTTCTAGTGGTATTATGGTAGACTGGACTTTTATAATCATATTTTTCAGGGTTTCCCAAGCTTCTTGAGTTGTTTTTCATCCATGGAATCCTTCCCAAGCTCTCTCTAAGTTTGTTAAAATCATCTCTTATGTGTCAGCTTTGTGATAACAGAAGAAATTGTAGCCTTTTTACTCTATAGCTGGGATTTTCTTCATAGACAAAGAGGGGAGGAAGAGGTATGAGCATTCTTAGTCATAACATTTGCAGCTGCGGTTATAATCAAGGTCAATGTGAGTGAAGAATTTTGGAGGTAGAAGGATGGGGGAGAAAAGCCCATGTTTTTTTGTAATTGGGGAATGTGATGTGTGACAGCTTGGTTTGGGGTGGGAATTGGAATTTGTAACTTTGTATCAGGGGAGGGAACTTTAAGTTGTGGGTTCAACTATATAAGTGCCGATATTTTGTTTTTGAATAAAATGTTCTTTAAGGACAAATTTCTTGCCTTGAAGTTCTTTTGACTGGTTTCATCTATCGGAACCATGACATTAACCCAAAACTGACATCTACATTAATATGATTGGGATCCTGAGCTCCACTCACCTTCCTATAACTAGGAGGGAGATTGACAAAGATTCAGGGAAGATCTCAGTATGGAGAGAAAAGAAGCACCCACGACCAGCACCCCGACCATGGTGGCTGCCTCAGCGGAGGGAGAGCAAGCTGTTGCGTTGTTGGAGAAAATGGGTTCAGAAGTTCTGGCAGTGGGCGCAAGGCCCAAAATGCGGGAGTTATTGTGGTCTTCGGAGTGGACCCTGCCCAGTGGAGTCTCTAAGTGTCCCAAGACAACCCAACCAAAGAAGAGTTCTTCAAGAGTAGCTGAGTCGGAGTTGTAAGCATGTGGCTCACAGGTATCATGCTCTCCCAATTGTAGAAGAGCAAAAAGATTGGCAGCAGCGGAAGATTCGGGTGAGGGAGTACCTATCAGCAGTCTGCAACCAATTGGTGGAGAAGTTGGTAGTGACATTTGAGGGGCTAGAAATGGAAGTGAGGGGCAGGTCACCTGCTCCTTGCCTACTAGTGAGCGTGACAACCGGCGGAGTCAGTGCCAATCTATACCCAGAAGAAGCCCTAGACCTACTGGTGGAGCTCAGGCTGCCACTCCACATTTGGAGCCGCCAGCATTGACCTCAAGCCCAGTGGGGAGGAAGAGTCCTCACCATCACCCACGGCGTAATAGTCTGGGTCGTCGTCAATTGTCAAGGAGTCCAGAACGCCACTCACAATGTGACAGTCCTGGCCAGTGTCACCATTGCGAAAGATCCAAATGGAGGGAACATTCCAACAGCCCTAAGAGACACTTTTGTGCCAATCCTGGCCATAGGAGAAACCCTGATCAGCGTTGTTCATCACGGTTTTCTGACAGGCATCACCGTCGCAAAAGATCCAAACGGGATCATTCCAACAGCCCCGAGAGACATCCTCAATCGAACTCCCGACTGTCGCCAATATCATTGGAGCCCTGATCGCTATCGGTACTGTGAGACCCCTGACCATTACTATCATTGGTCGCACAGCCCCAATTAACACCACTGTCGTCACCCAAGCCCAGGACCGGTGCAAAGAGCTGACCCAAACGTGGATATTCAACGCGACTTGATCCAACAACTGGGGCGACTGCGCAATGTACTAGACAGACAGCAACCACTAGGCACATAGCAGCCGCTGGGGGGCCAGCAGCAGTTGGGTGTGCAACCGCAGCTGGGGGGACAACAGCAAGTAGGTGGACCACAACCTATAATGGCGCCCTTTCTTAAGGTCACTTTTGCTGGTGAGGTCACCTTTGATGGTGATCCAGAGAAGCTACCATGGTTGATGTTGTCGCAGCCAAGCTAGAAGGGAAAACATCTGAGTGGCTAAATAACTTATACAATGAACAAGCGCCTGAACTATGGGCCTTCCATCTCTTCATCCAGCGATTGAGAACCATATTTGAGAACGGGTCCATAGCCCTCAAGGCCGAGAAATATATTCACAAGGTGAAACAAGCCGGCAGACCTGCATTGGAATATGTGCAAGAATTCTGGAGAGTAGCAAGTCAGATTGAGAGATGGCCAGAGCACTCCCTGGTGCATCACTTCAAAGAGGGGCTAAATGACCATATATCCCAAGCCTGCATCTATCGGGGTTCCTGATCAACTACAAGAGTGGTACTGAATGCCAGTGAAGCTAGACATCGAGCTTGCTCACTATAAGAAGCCAACTCCTCCAGGAACTGGACCGAAGCCAGAACAACCCAGATGGCCGTCACCGCGGAAAATCCCAGCAATCATGGCCACGGAATCTCCTAAGCAATCCACTGGCCCAGTGATCAAGTGCTTTAGGTGTGGCCAGTCAGGACACAGAGCCGCTGTTCGTCCCATTCCATTTCCTCAGTGAAGAGGTACCCCAACCCCATCAGCCCCCTTCCAAGGAAAAATCGATCAAAATCACACAAGAGCAGATCACTCAGGTCACTACCCCTGCACAGGAGTTGACGGGACACCGCTTACCTGGCCACTGTCCTGACGCCCTACAACAGCAACGACAAGAGAGGAAACGATACGATGATGAGTCAACCTATCCCACCTTTCTCCCTAAACGCTAAGCTTATAGTTCTAAAAACTGGAGCTCAAAAGGACTTTAAAGTACTTGTAGATTTAAGGTGTTCCCAATGCATCATTAGCCTACCCATTGCTCAACAGCTGGGTATATGAGCAAGATTGCTTTCTAACCCCATTAAGTTTGAACAGGTAGATTGTTCATTGAAGGGAGGAGCTTTAATCACTCAGCTAACTCAGCCAGTAGGGCTAGAGAGAGGTGAACATTGGGAATTCATCCACTTTGTTATAGCCCCGAAAATGACAGAAGCAGTGATCTTAGGCCTATCTTAGATAAATGGAAACCTTTCATCTGGTGGGAGAAGGGGATGAGAACCTTGAGACTTCCTATAGGCCCATCTCCCCCCCCCAATTTATCTTTTGATGTCACGGGACAAGGGACCACCCACAGACTTGGTAAAAGTAGCCACCATACCTCCTCCCAGGGAGCCACTCGTCCCCAGTGGATATAGACTTGGCAGAGGTGTTCAGTGAAAAGGAATGCAATGTTTTACCCCCTCACCGAGCAAATGACTGCACCATTGAGATTTTACCTGGAACTAAGCTGCCAAAGCCGAAAATGTACGCAATGACCACCCCCCTTGAAGTGGAGGAACTGCACCAATATATTGATAAGAATGTAGCCAGGGGTTTCATTGAGTCAGCCAAATCCCAAGTAGCCACTCCTGTGTTGTTCAATAAAAGAAAGATGTGTCTCTTAGGCTCTGCATGGATTTTAAGGGGATTAATGCCGTGAGTGTGGAGAACATGTACCCACTCCCACTCATGAAGGATCTATTGTCCCATTTGGCAAAGGGAAAGATTTTCACAAAGTTGGACTTGAGAGAAGCATATTACCATTTTAGAATAAGAGAAGGGGATGAATGGAAGACTGCTTTCAATAGTCCCCTGGGTAGCTACCATTTCAATATTATGCCGTTCGGATTGCAAGGGGCTCCTGCAGTATTCATGCAACTGATCAACCAGGTGCTACATGAACATTTGTATAAAAAACTGGGAGCCACAAAACCCTGCTGCTTACCCCCCCCCCCGGCACAGAGCGCCCTGCCGCCATTGCTTCCACCTACCCACCCTCCGATGGAGCACTCTGCTGCTGCTGCTTTCCCTCCGCATGAAGTGCCCGCCACCAGCCACTGCTTCCCCCAACCCCTCTGACAGAGTGCTCCACCACCGCTGCTGCTTTCCTCCTCCATGAAGTGTCCTGCCGCCACTGCTTCCCCCACCTTCCCGATGGAGTGCTCTACCACTGCCATTGCTTTCCCCCAGGACGGAGTGCTTCACCGCTGCTTCCCCCGTGGTGAAGGTGGAGTTTGGGAGGCAGCAGTAGGGCGTAGCCCAGGTGTGGCCCAGCAGCAGCAGCAAAGCTCGTCCTTGACACTCAAGCGGCCACCAGTGGCTTGGGTGCCTCTGCTCCATCCGAGTTGAAGAAAGTGGAGGCACAGCAGTGGAATTGCTCTCAATAAGTAGGGCACACACAAGTGAGCAGCACACCTGCTCTTATTGTTTGAGAGTAAGCCTGCTGCTGTGCCTTTGCTTTCTTCATCTTGGATGGAACAGATCCATCCCAGCCGCTGGCAGCCGATTGAGTGGGGAGGATGAGGAGGAGAAGAGCATGAGGGCGGCTGGCCATGTGAGAAGTAGGCCGGGTGAGGGTTGGCGGGCTGGGAGGGGGTAATCATGGCCACTCGGGGGGGCCTCTGCCAAGCCTCATGGCAGCAGCATTGGCAGCCCACCTGGGCCGTTTCCCTGCCTCTGTACAAGTTGCATGGCAAAAATCCTGCACACCAGCACCTCTCAATCAGGCCCACATGGCACCTTCTTTCTTGCTCCACCGCAGTTCTCTGTCAATTCCTCTGCCGCCACATGCAGTCCCACAAACAAAAGAGGTTTGTGGGCAGTCCCACAAACAAAAGAGGTTTGTGGGCAGTCCCACAAACAAAAGAGGTTTGTGGGCAGTCCCACAAACAAAAGGAGGTGGGACTAAAAAGTTCAATCAATCAATTCCAACTTCGCAAGATCTTTTTTTTTCTGCAAGAAGTTTCAAATTGATTGATTGAACTTTTTTAGTCCCACTTCTTTTGTTTGTGAGACTGCACACAGCGGCGGAGGACTGGGAGCCATAGTAGAGGTATGAAACAGCCGTATGCGGCTCCAAAGCCATGGGTTGCCAACCCCTGCCTTAGGTGTTATGTCGATTACCAGCAAACGAACTGGGCTGATCTCTTGCCTTTCGCTGAAGTGGCATATAACAACACTGTCCTCAGTAGAATGAGACTTACACTGTTTAAGGTTGTCACCAGGAGGGATTTTGTCCCAATACCTGAATACCCTCATGAACCACCTGCCGTTCAGACTTTAGATCAATGGTCATCTTCATGGAAGGGAATTTGGGACAATGCAAAGAAAGCTTTGGAAAAAGCCTCAAAACAATTCCGGGTAGGGGAAAAAGTTTATCCACAAAATATTTGAGACTCAGATTACCCAGCAGGAAATTCCTGGAACCTTTTCCCATCATAAGCATTTTGAATCCAGTGACTGTAAGGTTAAAGCTCCCTTGTCTTTTGGGCAACATTCATCCCATTCTTCACTGTAGTTTACTGAAGCCTTATAGAACAGGGCTTTTCAACCAGTGGTAGGGGTACCACCTGTGGTACATTGGTACCTGGCAGGTGTTACGCAACCATCCTAGAAAAGAGGTAGCAGGGGAGGGGAATGAGCTGAACTAGTGGCAGCACGGCACAAGCCTGAGCGAGAGATGGCTGGAGCTGCACGGCTGTCAGGGCTCAGCAGAAGTGCCAGGATCAGCACTTCTTTGGGGCTGTCAGGGCTCAGTGGAAGCGCCAGGATCAGCACCAGGCTCCAACTGGAGCTCGGCACTGATCCTGGCACTTCTGCTGAGCCTGGAAGAAGCACCGATCAGCTGGAATGTTGCGGCATCTCCAGGATCTTGTGATTTACATTCAGATGCTTGGCAAATGATTCATATTTATGATGGTCACTGTCCCAGGGTCATGTGAAGTGACCAAAACCTGCTGCAACCCCCAGCAGACAGGGAATAAAGACCAAACACCCCCAACCCACCACCGCTGCCAATCCTCAACAGAAATGCTCACAACAATGAAAACCTCAGACAGGAGGAAGAGTGCTGCCGGGTGGGCAGGCAGGTGTCTTGTTCAGCTGTGGCTTGGGGGTCACTTTTTTCAGTGCCATTGTAACTTCAGACAGTCACTAAACAAACTGTTGCAAGTCGAGGACTACCTGTACTTCATCACTTGACCCTGGGAATGCTGAAATGGCCATAAGTGTGAAAAGTGGTCATAAGTCACTTTTTTCAGTGCCATTGTAACTTTGAACAGTCACTAAACGAACTGTTGTAAGTTGAGGACTGCATGTACCTTACCACTTTTTTTCTTTTTTGTTTGGTCATCAAGTTTTTGACACCTTGCTAGGCGACTGGCGGTACTCGGATGTTACCATATCCTAAAAGTGGTACAAAGGGTGAAAAGGTTGAAAAGCCCTGTTATAGAGAGTCAACTTTGAGACCCCTTCCAAAAAAGCCCCAGGACCCCTGGTAGTAGCGGGCAGACCCACTACAAAGTGAAGCAGATTTTAGACGCTAGACTGTAAAAGGGAAAATTGCAGTATTTGGTACAATGGAAGGGTTATCCGTTATCAGAAGCTACTTGAGTAACATGTACTGATGTGAAAGCAGATAGGCATATTTGTAGGTTTTATGATAAGCATCTAAGCAAACCCAGGTGGGTTTCTTGATCTATGTGTTTGTTTATATTAGAGGATTTCTCCTTTTGTTGAGAAGGGCCGAATGCATTGTGACAACAGAAGAAATTGTAGCCATTTTACTTTTGTTTTTCTTTGTAACTTTCCACTCTATATCTGAGATTTTCCTTGTAGACAGACAAAGAGGGGAGGCAGAGGTATGAGCATTCTTAGTTAGTCATAACAATTGCAGCTGTGGTTATAATCAAGGTCAATGTGAGTGAAGACTTTTGATGGTAGAAGGATGGGGGAGAAAAGCCAGTGTTTTTTTGTAATTGGGGAATGTGATGTGTGACAGCTTGGTTTGGGGTGGGAATTGCAATATGTAACTTTGTATCAGGGGAAGGAACTTTCAGTTTTGGGTTCAACTATGTAAGTGCCCATACTTTGTTTTTGAATAAAATGTTCTTTAAGGATGAATTTCTTGCCTTGAAGTTCTTTTGACTGATTTCATCTATTGGAACCACGATATTATGGTTATGTTCTATTGCATTATGTTGAATTCCAGTATGATGCGGTCATTCTCGCCCAAACTTCTTGTTAGTAAGAATTAGATCTAGTGTAGCTGTCCCTCTAGTTCCCTTCTCTCTCTTTTAGATGACAAAGTTGTCTGCTAGATTGGTCATGAACCTGCTTGATCTCCCACTTGATGCAGAGTTTGTTTCCCTGTTGATGTCAGGGTAGTTAAAGTAGTTAAAGTCCCCCATTACTAGTGTAGTGTGTTTCCTACACACGTATATTTTGCTAACTGATCTTGTGCTTGAGTGGCCTGTAGTATACACCTATGGCAGTGTCATTCCTTTTTCCTTTTATATCGACCCATATGCATTTTAGGTGGTTTTCATCCTTGTTTTTGTGCATTTCTGTAGAGATATAGTGATCTCCACCTCCTCTTTTGTTAGGTTTGTTTCTTTTGAATATTTTGTATCCTTCCATCTGTAAATTCCAGTCATGAGTTTCACCCCACCAAGTTTTGGTAATGGCAACTATATCCTATCTGCCCTTGTGTAGTACTGAAAGTTTACCCTGTTTGTTCCCCAAAATTTGAGCATTAGTATATAGGCATCTGAGTCCTTTATAGCTGTCCCTGGGTATGCTTCTTATATTTCCTAGTTTATATCTGAGTTTTTCTTCCTTCCCATCCCTCTCTACCTTGTTGTTTGATTGGTTGTCTTGGGGTTTATGCTTGGGATTATGTCCTAAAGATCCTAAAGATTGTTCATCCTCCTGCTCAGTTTTAGTTTAAGCCCTTCGGATAAGTCTAGCCAGTCTTTTTTTATTCATTACTATTATTTTAAAGGGAGATATTGTCAAGCCCCGTGGGCTCGACATCACGAGGGGAACAGGGGAAACGCCGCGCAAACCGCCCGCCCAAACCTTCCTGCTGGAGCCACCCGGGAACAGCACATCCAGCAGTCAAACGGGCAGCTGCACAAATCCCACAGCCATGCCACCGACGGGCAGCTGTTCTGGGGCTTTCTGGCGTGTGCGTCAACGGAGCTGATGAAGGGACCCACAGGCAGTCAGACCGGCAGCCGCAGTTCGTCCTGGGATTATCCAGCTGCCTGTTCCTCGGCGGGGGCGTCAGGCGGCTCAGAGGGGGCGTCGGGCGGCTCAGAACGAAGCCCGGACAGCGGGGCGTTGTGGGGAGCTGTTAGGGGGGCTGTAACACTGACACGCTGGACGGTGGAGGGGAGCATGGAGGGGGTGGAGGAGCACAAAAGGGGGGTTAAGGGCATACACTTACCTGGTGTCTGTGTGGGAGCTCAGGCACAAAGGGCAGAGAGCTGGGAAGTAGGCCCAGAACAGCAGAGTCTCTTCGTCTGGTCTTCACAAAGAATGATGGAGGCACCCTGAATGTCTCTAATAAAACTGTTATCTGGAACGTTTCTGATAACCATAGGCTTCATATCAGTTGGAAATCAATTTTTCTCCACAGGTGTTGGGAGTTGTGATAGGAGCTGGGCTTTCGGTGTTCCTTGTTTCTGCTTTGGTACTGATATTGATCCACCGGTTTCACCTTCAGAGTAAGTTCTCTTTTAATGATGAAGAGAAGCCATGTCCCACAGGATATCTTTTTATTTGGTTTAATCTATCCTATTGGATTCCTAGTCTCTTTTTTTACTTCCCTACAGAGGTTCAGGCTCAAGAGCAACCAAAATATCGATTTCGCAAGCGGGATAAAGTATTATTTTATGGACGGAAGATTATGCGCAAGGTAATAAAAAAATCAGAGTACCAAGAACAAGCATGTAAATCAGACATCTCAAACACAAGGCCCGGGGGC
This sequence comes from Vipera ursinii, assembly GCF_947247035.1. Taxonomy (NCBI): domain Eukaryota; kingdom Metazoa; phylum Chordata; class Lepidosauria; order Squamata; family Viperidae; genus Vipera; species Vipera ursinii. The sequence continues at coordinate 179,497,950 of NC_139513.1, forward strand.
CAGATTTGGCCCACGAAGTGGTTTCATGCGGCCCGCGAAGCCATCCTGGAAACAGTGAGGGAACGGCCCCCACTGCCTTGGCCCTGGCCCAGAGACCCTTCTCCTGCCAGATACCCTCAGATCTGTCCCACTCCTGCCCAGGCCCCCATAGGCACCCTTGATGCGAACGATGTAGAGCTGGCCATGCCCACCCAGTAGGCCATACACACTTTAGCCACGCCCACCCAGTAGGCCACGCCCACCCAGGCCATACCCACCTGGCCCCCTGAGGGCAACCGCATTGCTGATGTGGCCCTCAATGAAATTGAGTTTGACACCCCTGATGTAAATGATATGCCCAACTGCTTTGAAGGGCACACTGCATGATGCAGTCTCTCGGGAGCAGATTTTATATATTTTTTATATATTTTATATATATATTTGAATTTGGCAGCATTGCATTCTTCTTTTGTTTGTTTAGAAAAAGTATCCTTTTTTAATTCTGGACAAGGACCATTTTTTCACCATTGGTGTTTGTCTTATAGCTACTGAATTACCTTCAAAAAGGAAGAATAGTTATATTTCTCAGGAAACTAGGAGATGAACCCATATTTGGACAGTTCTTGAAAAATGATCCTACAATTGACTAGTACTAATAGGCATAACAAGATTTGCAGGAAAATCATCTCTTCATTAAACACATCAATTTTTTGGCAGGTTTCTCAATCTACATCCTCCCTTGTAGACACTTCCATGTCTGCTTCACGGCCACGCATGAAAAAGAAGCTCAAGATGCTCAATATTGCCAAAAGGTGAGCAGAAAGAGGAGAGTGTTTGAGCGAATGAAGGGGAATCTCCCAACAAACTGATGCAATTTTGGACATCTGGAACCATGATTTTCAGGTTTTGCCCAGAAGAGTAACATTGGAATGGAGTCAATCTAGGACATAGAATCTAATATCCTTAAATCTTTTCCTAAGAAATGCTGGAGTACTTCCAAGGGAACCAGCTTCCTGTAATAATATGTACAACAAGAAGTTTTTATGATGCTCATCTGGCTCCCAGTGTTTCAAAACTATGCCAGATTCCCAGTTCAGAAAATAAACAATTATTCCTGTACTTTCTTATTAATATTTCAAAGCAAGCTATTTTTACTTCTCCACCCTAATAAATATATACAAATAATTGTATGTGCTCAGGGTGGATTGTTCCTGTATATTCCTCTGAATCACTTTTTGTTGTACCAGATAGGAAGAAATGCAACAATGAAGGCCAATAATGAGTGTTAGGGAAAGAAAAAAGAGTGGCAGCTAAGGGAGACTAGGAGTGTGGAAGTGCAGTTGGGAAATTGCTCAGGTTCTTTGTGTAGTTGGATGCCAGCTTCATACTAGATGTGCTATTTGTAAACTCAGGCCTCTTGCTGAGAAGCTGGTGCAATTACATAGAGCTCAGGCCAAGATGGAAAGAAGATCTTTGTAACATTGTTTAGGTTGCTTGGGCGAGGGATGGAGGGAGCAGTGGCTTGTGGTCTTCCTAATAGGAGCATCTCTCCTCTCTTGAAAAAGGGAACTGGCTAATTGTCTGCAGAAATCTCAGCTTTTTCTTCCTGTGCTCAGAATCCTGCGTATCAAGAAGGAGCTGCCAACCCTTCAGCTGAAGGAGCCACCCCCATCTGTTTTGGAGGCTGATCTCACAGAGTTTGATGTGGCCAACTCTCATCTCCCCTCTGAAGTGCTCTACATGTTAAAGAATGTGCGGTGTGTATATGTAGGAGTCTCGTACTAACTGAGCTCGAGGCTGGCATGGAAGTTATTGGAAACTGAAGTGCCTTCACAGTAGCTGACACTATGCAAAGCAATCTCTGGTTTGATGTCTTCCAGATGTGTTATAATTCTATTCTTTGTAATCTAACATTTCTTTAGGGCAGGGTCTCCAACCTTTCCAGGCTCAAGTACTGGAGGGAAGGAGAGCAGCTTCAAAATTGGTGTGCATGTGCGCGCAAAGGGCTGTGCACACTGGCATGGCACTAGCAGCCCCATTCACACATGTGGCATGCGCTGGTGCTGTGCACATGTATAAATGGCTACACACACCCCACGGCAGCTAGTGGCCCATTCGTGCATGCACAAATGGGCTGCACAAACCGCACAGGCTAGTGGCACATGCGCAAATGGGCTGCAGACATCCACCCCGCGCTAGCATTCCCATTTGCACCCACATGCATGTGCAAACAGGGCCATGGGCACTAGCGTGAGTGGGGGGAAATGCGCACCTACACGTGCGTGCACCAGCCAGCCATTTCTGTGGCCCACTGGCCAAGAGCCCACAGCCCGGTTCTGGGCCGCGGACCATAGGTTGGGGACCCCTGCTTTAGGGTATCTTGAGAAAGGGTCAATTTTTTGTTGTTAGTTGCAAAGTCGTGTCCGACCCATTGCAACCCATGGACAATGTTCCTCCAGGCCTTCCTATCCTCTACCATCTTCTGGAGTCCATTTAAGCTCACACCTACTGCTTCAGTGACTCCATCCAGCCACCTCATTCTCTGTTGTCCCCTTCTTCTATTGCCCTCAATTTTTCCCTCAATTTTTCTCTTCTCTAGTGAGTCCTTCCTTCTCATTAGGTGGCCAAAGTATTTGAGTTTCAACTTCAGGATCTGGCCTTCTAAAGAGCAGTCAGGGTTGATCTCCTCTATGACTGACCGGTTAAGCCTTGCAGTCCAAGGGACTCGCAGGAGTCTTCTCCAGCACCATAGTTCAAAAGGGTCGATTAGAAAAACACAATTCCCATGTTGGCCAAACTGGTATTATTAAATTAGCCCTTTCCATAAAGTAACTATTAGCACAAAGGTTCTCCACTGTAGGATCTCAAAGCATGTAGTGAAGTTGCTGTTATTCACTCCTCATCATTTTCTGTTATTTCTCCTATTGCCTGGAAATCCCAAGGACTGGGTGGATTTTTTAAAATTACTATTTTGTAGTTCTAAGTAATGCATGGCCAATTTGTGGATGGAGAGCAATGAGTGAAGAACTCTTGACATATTAAAATAAATGGTAAATATCCTCTGATTCTGTGGTTGGAGAATAATTGATCCTCCTTTCTAGGATCAGTTGTCATGGTTGCATCTCTCCTATCCAAGTTTCATGCACTGACAGTCTGATATTAGCAAAGGGTGGGGAGAGATTGGACTGTAAGGAAGAAGGAGGGGATGGAAGCCCAGCTGAGCCTTGTGAGAAGCTTTAGCCAGCCAAGGTCAACTATTGATATCCAGAGCTGGGAACCAAGCACCTGTTTCCTAAACAATATACAAGCACCTAATTGGATATTTATAGAGGGGCAGGGGTGGGGGAGGAAAATTAACTTGGTATTGTTTGCATGGGAAATCCTCAGATTCAGCTTACACAACTTCTGTAACCACCTAAGGTTCAGTAAAGTATATTCTTGGCAAAAACAAAAGGTCAGGAGTTTTTCTTTGCTACATGACTGAGTGGAATGGTTGACATCAGATTTGCTCTGGAATAGAATAGCACCTACACGAGGCACCCATTGCATCCTTAAAACATTCACTCCCTTTTCCAAAGAATCCCAGGGCCACCTTCATCTGCCTTCAATAAGTCAGATAATATACGGTGCAACTTTTAAGCCCATGTGGCTTTTGAGCTCTCACTGGCAGATTTTCAAGATTTGGTTTGAAGCTAAGCTTCATTAATATTTAATTCCAAATCATATTTTCCAGAATTAGTTTTCCTGGCACAGGTGAAAGAAGAAAAGGCAAGAAAAAGGAATACAAATGTGCCCTCACTAGGAATCTCAAGTACAACTCAAACTTGAGTAGGATTGCTTTGGGGATTTGTTTCACAATTGAGCTTGTCCAGTGTTATGGACAAGACTGAAACAATCTTGCAATACTTTTATTTGGCCTTTTATCACAGTTACTGGCACCAAATAGAATTAAATAAGATAACAATAGGAAGGCTACATACATGTGAGGAAGGAAGGAAAGATGCAATAATGTTCCCTTCAAAGCTTTATGTGCTACCTTTCTGTCAAGTGGTCTCCAACACTGCTTCCAGTGAAATACAACACTTAAAAACACTATCCCTGTTTTAATGGTGCTATGGCCAGCAGAGCTAGTGAGGTTCCATGATTACATGCACTTCTCTTATTGTGGTTATTCTTCTGGGTTTTGTGCCTAGTCTAGAGAACCTAGTCCACTGTCCCCAAGAAGCAAATTAGGATTGTGTGGGTGGTAGATTTCAGTGTTTAATTATTGTTGTAATTGTGCCCTGATATTTCCCTCTAGGGTGCTAGGCCACTTTGAGAAACCCTTATTCCTGGAATTGTGTAAACACATGACCTTTCAACAGTGCCAGCAAGGTGAATATGTCTTTCGCCCAGGTCAGCCTGATACCAGCATCTATGTGGTCCAGGATGGAAAATTGGAGCTCTTTCTATCTGAACAGGTAGGAGGAAGAGAGGGGCAAATCTTGAAAGAGCTGCAATACGCAGTGTACTGCTATGCCAGCCACAAGGGCAATCTGGCCTAGTCTTTCTTCCAGTGAGAGTTGCTGTAATGAATATTGCTTATAAGATGACTTCTCCCAATTGTTTCCATTTATTTGCCTGTATTTGGGTCAGAATCACTATAAATCACCAAAGGGTGCTTCTGGAATGAAAGGATTTGCCAGTGTCAAACGCAATGCAGTCATTGGGGAGGCTCCTTTCATTTACTGCATTTACTCAAAAGCCTTTATTTAAAAGCTAAAGCAGGGAAAGAACCATGGCTAGCTTCTCATAGCTGTTTGTGTATGTAATTCAGGATGGGAAAGAGACTCTTGTGAAAGAGGTGTTCCCAGGAGACAGTGTGCATAGTCTTCTCAGCATCCTGGATGTCATCACGGTAAGTACTGACTATTTAGAACCACCATTCTCATAACTGCTTTGTTCTACTTCTGCCTTCTTAATGTTGTTTTAAAGTTTACACAAAAATATGTGTATGTTTTTCTATATAAATATAGGAAGATTTTTTTCTACTGCATAATGTTTTTATTTATGTCTACTTTATGTATACACACATACTTAATTTGTCAGCTGCTTCACAAATTTTCAGAGAGCTTTAATTCATGTGCATATTGTTTTGCATTGTGAAAATCAGACATTAAAATGTGAACCCGATCAATGTTTTCCCTTCTATAACTACAACACCTATTTATTCTCTCTGATCATATACACTGAGTCTCTCCTACTATTAGAAGGAGGTCTCTTGACCTAATCCTCTACTTCTACCTTTCAGACACACAAGATAAAACTTGATTTGCTGCTGAATCCTCCAAGTATTGGTCAAATCTCTCCATATAACTAATAAAAAATAAATAATCAGAAGAGCCTAATAGTCCCTCTTCTGACTAACAAATGTTATTTAAAGGCATAAGCTTTTGTGAGCTACAACTCATCTGATACAATAGAGTGCATTATAAATTGAATTTAACTTTGGATGAGAAAAGTGGAAAAGGAGAGGAAAATAGGTTGGTTATAAAGATGTGGGTAACATGTGAAACAGATTGCAATTACTTTATCAATCTGTTTTTTAAATTCTATCAAGCCACTATATGCATCTGATGAAGTGAGCCAAACCTCATGAATGTAGGATATAACTCATTTAAAAAGATTTGTTAGTTGGAAAAGGGCTCTTGGAATCCTTATGACTTTTTGATACATAGACTAACATGGCTCTCCTTTTATATGCTGTATGTGCAACTAGTGGATCAGAAAGAACTACAGTTATAGCACTTAAATCTCTCTGGTGGGGTGGGTCCAACAGGGTCACCAACGGCCATATCGGACAGTGTCTGCACGGGTAGCTGAAGACTCCACTGTGCTGCGGTTGCCGGTGGAAGCCTTCTCAGCAGTGTTTGAGAAGTATCCTGAGAGCTTGGTCCGAGTGGTTCAGGTGAATTTTCAGCATGCTCTGCCACTGTTCTTTTTCCTTTTATGCATCTCCTGTCTGTGTTTTCCTGCTGGTTTTGGTCTGTGTAAGCTTTTCAGTGTCAGGAGAAGCAGGAAATACGAGGGCAATTCGGAAATAAAACTCCGTTTGGTTATCAATGACACACACTTCCAGATACAGAATTTTTATTATACACATTGGAAAACTACAACATTACATTACTTTTTGACACAATCACCATTCAAATTGAGGCACATAATCACCATTCAAATTGAGGCACTTTTTGATGGTTTAACATCAGATTCCTTTGACATTCGAAGTGGAGTGAAGCAGGGCTGTGTCCTCGCTCCAACTTTATTCAGGATCTTTTTTGCTGTCGTGCTGAAACACACTTTTGGAACTGCAACAGAGGGTATTTATCTCCAGACCAGATCAGATGGAAAATTCTTTAATCTCTAGATTGAGAGCAAAGTCTAAAGTCCAGCTGAAATGCCTACAGGATTTCCTCTTCGCTGACGATGCTGCCATTACTGCTCACTCTGCTGAAGACCATCAACAACTTATGGACTGTTTTAGCAAGGCCTGCCAAGACTTTGGACTAACAATCAGATTGAAAAAAACACAAGTCATGGGTCAGGACGTGGATTCACCTCCCTGTATTACAATCTCTGCACAAGAACTGGAGGTCGTCCATGACGTTGTGTACCTCGGCTCAACCATCTCCGACACTCTCTCTTTAGATACTGAGCTGAACAAATGTACTGGTAAGTGGCCACCACATTTTCCAGACTTACAAAAAGAGTATGGCTTAATAAGAAGCTGATAGAACATACAAAGATCCAGGTCTATAGAGCCTGCATCCTGAAGACACTCTTGTACTGCAGTGAGACTTGGACCCTTTACGCACGGCAGGAGAGAAAGTTAAACACCTTTCATATGCGCTGTCTCCGACATATTCTTGGCATCACCTGACATGACAAAGTTCCAAATAGCGCAGTCCTGGAATGTGCTAGAATTTCTACCATGTATACACTATTGAAACAGCGACGTCTACACTGGCTTGGGCATGTCGTGAGAATGGCCGTTGGTCGGATTCCAAAAGATCTCCTGTATGGAGAACTAGTGCAGGGAAAGCGCCCCAGAGAGAGACCAGAGATTGCAATATAAGGATATCTTCAAGAGGGATCTAAAGGCCTTGGGAGTGGACATTAACAGCTAGGAAACCTTGACCTCTGATCGCTCAGCTTGGAGGCTAAACGCAGCATAGCCTTCTCCAATTCGAAGAGACACTTGTGCGGCAGGCTGAGGCAAAGAGGCAGTCCCAGAACCAGCGAAACCTGGGGGCTGGACGGGACAGATTGTATTTACCCTCAGTGTGGAAGGGACTGCCACTCTTGAATTGGCCTTTTTAGCCACACCAGATGCTGCTTTAGGACCTCTTTCCAGAGCACGATACCATAGTCTCTCATGACTGAAGAATGCCAATGATGACATTACTTTTTGAAATAATCACCTTTCAAATTGAGGCATTTGTTATAACATCTTATAAGGTTTGAAATTAGTAGTAATCGCTCGGTGCCAAGTCTGAGCTATAGGTGTGTGGGGGTGATCAAAAACATCTCAACGGAACTGCTTCAAAAGTTCTTGGGTGCATCTAGCAGTGTACGGATGAGCATTATTGTGAACCAACACCACACCGGAAGTCAGCATGCCCCGCCGCTTGTTATGGATGGCTCTTCTGAGTTTTCGTAATGTTTCACAGTAGACTTCTGAACTGATGGTCAAACCACGCTCCATGAACTTCACTAGCAGTATTCCTTTGGCATCTTAACATTTGGCGGGATTTTATATAGCACCACTTCTGGTGTGGTGTTGGTTCACGATAATGCTTGCTTGCACACCACTAGACATACCCAAGAACTTTCGAAGCAATTCCATTGGGATGTTTTTGATCTCTCCTCCTATAGTCCAGATTTGGTGCCAAGCGACTACTACTAAGGAATTTCAAACCTTGTAAGACGTTATGACAAGTGCCTCAATTTGAATGGTGATTATGTTGAAAAGTAATGTAATGTAGTTTTCTAATGTGTATAATAAAGGTTCTGTATCTGCGAGTATCTGTCATTGATAACCAAATGGAGGTTTATTTCTGAATTGCCCTCGTAGTTAAGCACACAATCAAGCAAATTTGCATCATTGCAAACATAATCTTTCATGTCTTCTCTACAATGTTTTTCCTTGGTTTGCACTTCTGAAACAAAACACCTACAAACTAATGTTGCCATAAAGGTAAAGGTAAAGGTTCCCCCACACATGTGTGCTAGTCGTTTCCAACTCTAGGGGCCGGTACTCATCTCCGTTTCAAAGCTGAAGAGCCAGCGTTTGTCCAAGGACGTCTCCATGGTCATGTGGCCGGCATGACTAGATGCCAAAGGCGCACGGAACGCTGTTACCTACCCACCGTAGTGGTCCCTATTTTTCTACTTGCATTTTTACGTGCTTTCGAACTTGTAGGTTGGCAGAAGCTGGGACGAGTAACAGGCGCTCACTCTGTTACGCGGCACTTGGGATTCGACCCGCCAAACTGATCGACAAGCTTAGCGTCCTAACCCACTGAGCCACCGCATCCCTTGTTGCCATACATATCCCTAAATACAGCTTTGTGGCACAGTTAAACTTAGAATAATGCATTAAAAGGTGACTATTGCACAGCTGGTGGGCTGAACCAAGAATCCTGTCTTTGGGGGCGGTGGAGAGGGTCTCTCACATGGAGAGTTAAATCAGCTACTTTTGGGTGGTTATGGAGAAGTTGCCAAGGTGAGCCCAGGGGCGAGCAGGAAGCAATTCTGTGGAAAGCAAAAGACAAACAAGAACATTTCTTTTACCCTACCCTACATATTGCAATGAACTTTTACACTAACTGCCACAATGTAGGCAGTATTAAAATAGGGATCAGTCTAGAATCCCTATGTAACCACCAGCGAGCTAAATCCAACCTCTCTTGAATTTTGTTGACCCTTATCTAATTCCAAGCAGGTGATAACTGTTAGTTGAAAAGATTCCTGTGCATAGGCATGAGTAGCAATACATCAGTTTAATTGGACCTTCATGTTTTGCACCTGACATACACAGACACATGTTGGGTAACTGTCTGTTGACCTGCCACTTTGCTGTTTCCAATTGCAGATCATAATGGTCCGTCTTCAGAGAGTCACCTTCTTGGCCTTGCACAACTATCTGGGCCTGACAAATGAGCTTTTCAGCCATGTAAGTCATGATCTATCTTATGCAGATTTACATTCAGAAGATTGAATGTAACTAAACTAAACCTCGCCCTCTTCACATGAGAATTGACAGTACTTTCAGCATGTGCAGAATTCACTCGCCTCACTGTTGATTAAGCATAGAGGGTGGGTTTCCCAGCACAAGTAATTTGGGCAAGCTCTGAGCTTCCCGCCTTCTTGTGTAATGGATGTGGGTGTATTTCCCATCCCCAGGAAATGCAACCATTGCGGCTTTTTCCCCAGTCGAGTCACCCCTCCCGCACAAGTCCTGTCTGGCACAGCAAACGCATAATTAATGCTTCCTCTATTGAGGACACAAAGGATAGTACTGGAAGGCAACCAGATGCTTCAAAAGATCAAGGTAAGTTGCCTACCCTAGGAGCAAAATCTGGCATTTGCTAGCAAGGTATGAGTTGAGTTTGGTCTTTGAGCCTCCAGTGCAATCCATTCCATTCTGTCTCTTGTCTTCACTTGCTTACGAAGTGCGGCTTCAATTTCTTCTGTCAGTGATGTCCTCTAATAATAATATTGCAGAAGCAATGGTCCAGATGCTGCTACTAGAAACTAAGATCAGATCAACCCAGAGGACAAAGCTTCATCTGGCCCCAGCCACCAACTGAGTATTTTTACTGTTTTTTCCCCCTGCATATTCTGGGCCCTAACAATAGAATGTAATTTAGTCATCTCTGGCAGAGGTTTCCTTAGGAACAGTTTTGCATTCCTTATGCAAGTATTGCTTATGGGGATGGGAAAGTCAGATATTCACATTTATACTGTGTGAATGACTGCCTTGTATACTTCTAGGTGATTCCTTGAAACCAGGTTTATTAGAACCCTCTGTTCCTCCTCTGTTGAGCCGTTGTATCTCCATGCCAGTTGATATTTCAGGTATGTCTCCCTTTTGGCCTATTCTCCCTCTTTGTTTGATTCCTTGGGCAGTCCAGTTGATTATCTCCATGTTCTCTTTCTCACTCAGGAATACCGAAGGGCCCACGGTCAGACTTTGATATGGCCTATGAGCGAGGCCGCATCTCAGTTTCTCTTCAGGAAGACAGTACAGTTGCATTGGATGGCTTTGCTCAAGTAAGTTCTGCCAAGGGGGACAGAAGCATGTTATTGTTGATATCTGTCATTATCTTATAGGTTTTTAGATATCATTAGAAATGAGGCTGCCTTTTGGGGAGGAGATATTTCTGCCTGAAATCTTTCCTCCATGAGTTACTTCTACCTTTTCTATTTTTAACAGTCAGCTTCCCAAGACTCCCGCGAACGAAAATATGTGACGGTGGAGGAACAGCCATCAGGCATCTACCATTACAACTATTGTGAGGATGATTCGGCAACTGGGGATTGCCCATTTGGACCATACCAGGGCCGCCAGACTAGTGCCATTTTTGAGGCTGCCAAACAGGAGCTGGTCAAACTCATGAAGATTGAGGTACAGTCATTACAGGAAGAGTTTTCTGATCATCAGTAGCTGGGGAGGGTTCTCCCTTGCTGCTCTCTTCATTTCTCAGCCAGTGTAGAGGCTGGTGGTGTTCAGTGCTTGGGTCATCTTTACTCCCCTCTCAACAGGAATTAGAACATAAAATAATAAAATTGGAAGAAATCTTGAAGGTCTTCTAGTCCAACTCTGTACATGGCAGGAGATAAATGGTTGTCCAGTCTCTGCTTCAAAACCTCCAATGGCAGAGCACCCCCAACTTCCAGGGACAAGTTGTTCCATTGATCAATTGTTCTCAAATTGTTACAAAATTTCTACTTAGTTCTAGGTTAGATCTCTTTTTAATGATCTTCTATCCATTACTTCTTCTTCTTTTTTTTATTCCTATTTATATCCCGCCCTTCTCCAAAGACTCAGGGCGGCTTACAATCTAAGCACAAATCAATGTGCTTAGCAATAGCCTTCATTCTATGTATATGCCTGCTTATTAGGGCTTTTGGGGCCCTCTAAGCGGCATTATTACAAAGTCAGCTTAATTGCCCCCAACAATCTGGGTCCTCATTTTACCTACCTCGGAAGGATGGAAGGCTGAGTCAACCTTGAGCCTGGTGGGACTTGAACCTGCACTAATTGCAGGCAGCTGGTGTTACTTAAGGAGGCATTAGCCCACTGCTCCACCAAGGCTCCTCTTGTCCTGCCCTCAGGTGCTTTGGAGAATTCTGCCTCCCTTGTGACAGCCCCTCAAATACTGGAAGACTGCTATCATACTACCCCAGTCTTTCTCTTTGTTAGACTAGACAACAGGTCTGCAACCCGTGGCTCCAGAGCTGCATGCGGCTCTTTCAGCCGTCTCTTGCGGCTCCCAGTCCTCTGCCATGTGCAGTCCAAAAAAAAAAAGTGGGACTAAAAAAGTTCAACCAATCAATTCAAATATGCAGGGTAGGTGCATATCTCGCCTTGGCTCCACTCTTCAGTCAAACCCTGTTCTTCACATGCACACATGTACGCGCATGTGCACACATTTTTTGCGGCTCCCAGTTTTTCCTTTTGTGAGGCAACCGGTTCCGAGTGGCTCTTTCACTGTTTCAGGTTGCTGACCCCTGGACTAGACATACCTAGTTCCAGTGCTTTTTTTGTAAAAGAAAAAGGTGCCGGAACTCACACATGTCATACAACCCGCCTTGCCTACCCTACAAGGTTCCATCCAAAAAAGGTGTTGGAACTCCGTTCTGAGCATTCTATGACAAAAAAAGCCCTGCCTAGTTCCCTTGGTTGTTCATCTTATGATTTAGCCTCTAGTTCCCTAATCATCCCTATTGATCTTCTCTGCACTCTTTCTAGGATCATAACATCTTCTTTGTATGAACATATTCTATGTGCCAGAGCAAAACAAAACGAGTTGTCCTTTACTTCCAAATCCTTTTCAGTTATCATGGCCCAGAAATAAAAATCATGGCATTTCAAGACAACACTTTGTGCCAGTGCTATGCTTTGTTCATGAGTTTTATGGACAAGATAATTCATAATCCTGTCCTCCTTTTGTCTTCTCCTTACCAGTTTTGATATTTTTCTTCCGTTCATTATAAGAAAACATTCCTTTTAACTAAGGAATGAAATCATCTTCAGTTTTATTGCACTTTGTACTCTACAACTTTCATAAGGTTCATCTTGCAAGAGTCTTGTCTAGTCTTAATCCCTTTTTTTCATAAAAGGATAATGGAGGTCAAGAGAAAATAATTGTTCCGGGACAGAGAAATTGCTTAAGAATGCTGCTTTGTGAAGGTTATTGTATGCTGGAAGTAGATTTATAAAGGACTGTGTGTGTTTGTGTAATTAGAGTAAATGCTGAAGGTCCGTTACAGAGATATGGAATCATTACTCTAATGCATGAACTTGCTTGTAGAGTGTGCAAAGTTTCTGTTTGGAAAATTTCTATAAGATAATGCCATGCAGAAGCTTGTATATTATAGGTAGTCCTCACTTAAGAAGCTCAAATGTAACTGTCAGCTCTGTTCCTAGGTGACATAGTTGTTAAACAAGTTGAACAAGATATCACATGACTGATACTTGCAATTGTACTGCTGGCTTCTCCATTGACTCTAATTGTCAAAAGCAATCTGAAGTGTGCAAATGGTAATTGCATGACTGTGGGACACTGCAGTGGTCATAAGTGTACAAATCTCAAACTTGTGACTGTAGTGAATGTTGCAACAGCCATAAGTGTGACAAATGCTTGTACAGTTACTTTTTCAGCATCTCCATAACTTTGAAAGGTGAATAGAATAGAATAGAATAGAATAGAATAGAATAGAATAGAATAGAATAGAATAGAATAGAATAGAATAGAATAGAATAGAATAGAGCTGGAAGGGACTTTGGAGGTCTTCTGGTTCAGCCCCCTGCTCAAGGAGGAGATCCTATACCATTTCTGACAAGTGGCTGTCCAGTCTCTTCTTAAAAAACTCCAGTGATGGAGCATTCACGATTTCTAAAGGCTAATGCCTCCTTAAGTAACACCAGCTGCCTGCAATTAGGCTCAAGGTTGACTCAGCCTTCCATCCTTCCGAGGTAGGTAAAATGAGGACCCAGATTGTTGGGGGCAATTAAGCTGACTTTGTAATAATGCCGCTTGGGGGGGTGTATGAAAGCTCTAATAAGCAGGCATATTCATAGAATGAAGGCTACTGCTAAGCTTGTAAGCCGCCCTGAGTCTTCGGAGAAGGGCGGGATATAAATGGAATTAAAATAAAAAATAATAATTCCAGGATGCTTCTCTTCTTGGTTAGTTTCCATCCATTGTTTCTTGCCTTCTGGTGGTTTGGGAAATAAGTTGAACCCCTCTTCGTTGTGGCAGCCCCTCAAATACTGGAATACTGCTATCATGTCCCCCCTAGTCCTTTATTTCTCTAGACTGGCCAATCCCAAATCATATGTGTTAGTGTCCAGGCCTTTAATCATCTTAGTGGCTCTTCTTTACACTTTTTCCAAAGTCTTAACATCTTTTTTGTAATGTGGTTACCAAAACTGGATGCAGTATTCCAGATGTGGTCTTACTAAGGCTTTATAAAGCTGTCTGCAAGCATCTATTTTTCTAGTTTTGCTTGGTTAGGATATAAACTCAGAAAAAGATGCAAATTCTTTAATGAGGCATCTCTGGCACACAACATGAGTGTCCATACTTGTTCTGAACACCTTTTTCCCTTTGGATCCAAAGCACTACACATCCTTCTTTAAGGATTACCAGCCTAATATTCAAGTTGTCCTCGACGACTTGCTGTCTAGTTTCATCACTGCTCAGGTAAGCCCCGGTTTTTTCTCAGATGAGCTCTCCGGAGCATGTTCATCAGGGAAGAGCCTCTAAAGCCCTTCCCCTCCCACCCCGTTGGCCCATCCTGTAGCCCAGACTGGGCCAAGCAGGTCTCCAAGCGAGCCAGGCTCAAAGACAGTCGACCCTTGGTCAGCATTGGCCACCCATGACTGGTGTGGCTCTTCCAGATTATCTGGTCACAACCTGCCCAGCAACCCTTGGGGACGAGACATGCCATAGCCAAAGGAAAACCAAGGAAAAACAGGCCCGGCCTCTTTTTCCTCCGCCGGCTTATGGTAGTTGTTAAGTGAGGACTACGTGCTGCTTTAATAAGTGAAGCAAAATCTCTCATTTCTTTTCTATATACATGTAGTCTTCACTTGATGACTACTCATTCAGTAATCGTTCATAGTTACAATGGCACTGAACAAGTAGTAGTTACTAAAAGGTAAAGGTTCAGGGGAACATGCATGCTAGTCGTTTCCAACTCTAGGGACACGGTGGCTCAGTGGGTTAGGACGCTAAGCTTGTCGATCAGATGGTTGGCAGTTTGGCGGGTCAAATCCCGAGTGCCATGTAACAGAGTGAGCGCCTGTTACTCGTCCCAGCTTCTGCCAATGTAGCAGTTCGAAAGCATGTAAAAATGCAAGTAGAAAAATAGGGACCACTACGGTGGGAAGGTAACAGCGTTCCGTGCGCCTTTGGCGTCTAGTTATGCTGGCCACATGACCACGGAGACATCCTTGGACAAGCGCTGGCTCTTCGGCTTTGAAACAGAGTAGTTACTACTGGTCCTCAAAGTTTCCAAAGTATCACACTACTCCTGTGGTCACATGATTGTGATTTGGGCACTTAGCAACTGATTCACACAATAGTTACAGCATGCTGCACCCACATGATCTCCATTTACAATCCCTGCCAGGTTCCCAAAAAACAAAGTCAATGAAGAAGCCAGCAGGGAGGGTCACAAGTCGCTCCAGTAAGTCTTCCCACCCAGTATCAGTAGCCACCACCACTTCCATAGCACTTGCACCATACCTTACTGGCCACTCTTATACCCTCCCACCTGACAACAGCCATCCTTAGCTTGAAATAGATTGCATATACGATACAACCACTTGTACACCCTCTCTCATCCCAACAGCAGCCACTTTTGATTATTATTATTTATTTATTAGATTTTTATCCCATCTTTACCTCTTTATAAATAACTCAAGGTGGCAAACATACATAATATTCCTCCTTGCTATTTTCCCCATAACAACAGCCTTGTGAAGTGGATTGGACTGTGAGAGAATGACTGGCCAGCTTTCATGTCTAAGGCAGGATTAGAACTCAGAGTCTACAGGCTTCTAGACTAGCATTAATCACTACACCAAACTGGTTTTTTCTGCCTGCCAACCTGCTTGCAAGCTACTTGGGAATTGCAGCTTCCTTCTGGCTTCCCCCATGACTTTGCTTGTTGGAAGCCAGCAGGAAGTTCCAAGGAGGTTCTTGTTTAACAACCTTCGATTCTTTTTTTTAATAAAGTTTTGTTATTTTTTTTAACATAATTGAATAATAATTATTCAAGCAAAAACATGTTGTCTGAGAATCTTATTCACTAATACAAATTAAATTCCTAATCCCTAAATCTTTTCTCTAACCATTGATAAAATAGGTCCCAAGTTTGAAAATATTCTGTTTGTTCTTTTTCTTTCAACCTTAAAGTAAATCTGTCCATTTCTGCACAGTCTAATATTTTTTTGATTATTTCTTCTTCTGGTGGCATTTCTTCGTTCTACCAATATTGTGCAAATATAATTCTTGCCTCTGTTATAACATATAGAATCAAATATGTACTTTGCTTGTCAAGTTTTTCTCGCATTATACCTAGTAAAAAAAATTCAGGTTTATAGTCTATGTGTTTCTCTAATATTTTTTCTAACAATGTGGATTATTGTCCAATATCTCCTTGCTTTAACACATGTCCACCACATATGATAATAAGTACCTGGTTTGCGTTTACATTTCTCTAACATGTTTTTAAACATTTTTGCTGATTTTGTTTGGTGGCAAATGCCATCTATAAAACATTTTATATAAGTTTTCTTTGTATGAAGCTGACATTGTCAATTTATAGTTTCTTTCCAACAAACTTTGCCACTTTTCTAAGTCTATATATTATATCCAAAATTCTTTGCCCATACTATCATTGTCTCTTTTACTTGTTCATCTTCCATTTTGAAATTTAGTAAGAAATTGTACATTTTTAATTAACTTTTCATCAGAAGTTAATAATGTCTGATCAACATAGTCTGTTCTTTGTAAAATCTATACTGTTTAATATCTTTATCATATCTGACTTGCATTTGTAAATCAATGCCCTGATTTTTCATCTCTTGCCTGGATTTTAAGTTCCCTTCAGAATTTAGAACATCTTTGTGTGTCCATATTTTATCGAGACTGAGTAGATCTGGATGCTTCCATTGTTGAAAGCCATCCTGGAATTTTCAAATAAATTTTACATTTTATTTTTTCCCAAGTTAATAATAATGCATTTCTAATGTAGTGGTTTTGGAAGTATTTGTGTATTTTATTTTTTCCATGCCATAGAAATCATGCCAACCAAGTTGCAGGTCATGTCCCTCCAGATACAGCAATCTTTTATTTTTAAGAGTTATCCATTCTTTTATCCATGTTAACACTGATGCTTGATAATATAAAACCCAATCTGGCAAGCCAAAGCCTCCATTTCCCTTGGCTTCTTTTATTTTTTTTATTGAAAAGTTTTACAGTACATTTTTTTTAATTCCATTTATATCCCGCCCTTCTCCGAAGACTCAGGGCAGCTTACAAGCTTAGCAGTAGCCTTCATTTTAAGTACACTCCATCCCTCCCCCCCACATCCCCCCCTCCCCCCAACTTCCCAGACCTGAAAGCAGGGTATTGCCTCTAACAAGCTTAAACTAAGATATGCTAACCAACTATGAATACACTTTAAATCCTATCACACTTTAACTCCCCTTATACATACATAAATAATAGTACATCTTATAATTCTAATATTCATTCATATGCTAGGTGAAATTTTTTAGTCCCATATTTATTCTGAATATATTCAAGGTGCTGGTGATGACCTATAAAGCCCTAAATGGCTTGGGTCCGGAATATTTGAGGGAGCACCTGCTGCCGGCATCAAGTTCCCTTCGTCCTGTGCGCTCCCACAGGGAGGGTCTTCTCAGGGTACCGCCTGTAAAAGATTGCAGACAATACCCAGGGGGAGGGCCTTCTCAGTGGGTGCGCCAGCCCTCTGGAACCAGCTGCCTGTAGAGCTTAGAACTGCCCCTGACCTCCGTTCATTCTGCCAGGACCTGAAGACCTGGCTCTTTGAACTCTCTGGCCTGGAATGAGGGTATTAATTGGGGTTTTAATTGGTTTTTAACTAAGATTTTTATATTCAAGTTTTAATATAATCATTTTAATTGTTTTAAATTTTGTAATTGTGGTATTGTTTCTTTTAAAAACCTTGTGAACCGCCCTGAGTCCTACGGGAGAAAGGCAGTATATAAGTCTAATAAACTAAACTAATCCATCTTCTCCATTCCAAAATATATCTCTGTTGCAATTGTTCTTTCAGATATGCTGAAATTTTTGCCATTTCTGCCAAGTTTGAAACTTTTAAAGTCCACTCTTCTATAGTAGCCAGTTCCTCCTTCTTCCAGTATTGCGAAACCAAAAGTCTTGCTGCCGTTATTAAATTCAACATCAGTTTAGTTTCTATAACCATACAATCAGTAATAATACCCAATAAAAATAACTGTGGGGTAAACCTTATCTTTTTCTTAAATATCTTCTGCATATTCCATCAAATTTTAATCCAAAAAACTTTAACTTTTTTAGAAGTCCACCACATATGATAATAGGTTGCATCCTCACAACCACACCTCCAGCATTTAGGCTGATAATTTGGATATATACATGCTAATTTTTTAGGATCTAAGTGCCACCTATAAAACATTTTATAAAAATTCTCTCTTAAATTTTGAGCCTGAGTAAATTTTACATTTCTGACCCAATTTTTCCCCAAACATCCATCGTTATTGGCTCCTAAATATTCTGGGCCCATTTTATCATACAATCTTTGACAAGTTCCATTTCTGAATCTATTTCTATCAATGCATTATATATCCTTATATGCGCTTGACTTTGATCTCTAATTTGTTTTACCAAATTTTCATCTGTTGTTGTAATACCAATTTTCTGATCTTCTTTCCATCTAGTTTGTATGTGACCATACTGAAACCAAGTTCGTACTATTTTCCCTTCTTTTAAGATATTTGTTGTTGTTGTTAGTTGCGAAGTCATGTCCGACCCATCGCGACCCTATGGACAACGTTCCTCCAGGCTTTCCTGTCCTCTACCATTTAAGATATTAAATGGCTTTAATTGCCATCCATTCCTCTCCAGTCTAAGAATATCTTTATATGTAGTCACATCATATTTAAATCCCGGACTTATATTTTCTATTGCATGCTTAGGTATTGCCCAAATTGGTATTTTATAATTTAACTTGTATCGATATTTTTTCCAAACTCGCAACAGGACATACCTTAATATATGTGTCTTAATTATCCATCTTTTTATCATACAATAAATATGCATGCCAACCATATAATAAATCATGTCCCTTAATATTCAATAATCTTCCTTCTGTTAAATTAAACCAATTACTAATTGATGATAAAACCGCAGCTTCATAATATAATTTAAAGTTGGGCAATTTAAGGCCACCTCTTTCACGTATATCTTGCATTATCTTGAGTTTTACTCTTGGTCTTTTCCCTGCCCAAATAAATTTATTAATGCCTTTCTGCCATTCTTCCAAATTTGAATCTTTTTTAAGTATAGGTATCATTTGAAACAAAAATAAAAATTTTGGTAAAACATTCTTTTTAACTGCTGCAATTCTTCCCAATAAAGACAATTGTAGTTTCCTCCAACTATCTAATTCTTTTTGTATTTTTAACCATAACAATTCATAATTATTTTTATATAATTTCACATTTGAGTCTGTAAGATATACCCCCAAATATTTAATCTTTTTAGCTATTTCAAATCCTGTTAATTTTTCTAAAACTACCTTTTGTTCCATAGTCATATTTTTAGACAAAATTTTAGTTTTTTGTCTATTAACCTTAAATCCAGAAACTTGCGCATATTGCGAAATTATTTCCATTAAATTTATAACCGAATGAATCGGTTGAGCTAATGTAATTACCAAGTCATCTGCAAACGCTCTCAATCTATAATCTTGATCTCTAATTTTAATTCCCTTTATTTTATTTGAGTCACGTATCTTAATAATATTTCCAATGTTAAAACAAACAATCTTGTACCCTTTTCAATTTTACAAGCTTCTGTTAAACTACCATTAATTATTATTTGAGCTGTTTGTTTCTGATATATTGTCCTGATAGGTTGTAAAAACTTATCACCAAACTCCATGTTCTCTAGAACTTTAAATAAAAATTGCCAATTCAATTGATCAAACGCCTTTTCAACATCCAAGAAAATAAGCGCTGCAGGGACTTGATTATTTCTTTCCAAATATTCTAATAGGTTTACAATATGTCTCACATTACTCTTCATTTGTCTACCACTTATAAATCCTGTTTGATCACTATAAATCATTTGCTGCATAATCTTCATTAATCTATTTGCTAAGATCTTTGCAAATATCTTATAGTCTGTATTTAAGAGCGATATAGGTCTATAAGTCCGGAGTTAATTCAGGCTCCGAGTGAGCTCTCACCCTTCAACCCCCAGTTTAAATTCTGGGGGTCTAGGGGATCTCTACCTCCTGCCTGAATACTCCCCTCCCCTCTTCTCCCGAAGGGGGTATTCCCAAACCGCGAAAAGGCTGATTGTCGCTGTTTTCAAAGTTTAAACGGAACAGCGGGGCTGACGGTCAGAAATGACCGCCATCGACGGAGCCTTGCCACCCAGAAGTCCCCCTTGGCTTCTTGTAACATTGTCAATGCTGCTAACATCGTATGTTCTTGCTTAACAACATAGAGAGATGTAGTCTTTTTTTAAAAAATTGCATGTTACTTTTAGAGTTAAAATTAGTGGACATTGGGGGGAGTAGGGAGAATGTATCTCAAGACTGTTTGTAATTAGAGAAGATAAGAATTGGCGGGTTAAATAAGGGAGGGAAAATTTGCATTTTAAACTAATTGGAGAATGTGATTTATGACGTTTAATTAAGGAAGGGAATTGTGCTTGATACGATATGTTCAGGAGAGGAGAATTCAGATGTTGGCTTCCAATATGTACATGCCAAAGCTATGCTACTATATTTAAAGATTCTTTAAGGTAAACAATGCCTTGAAGTTCTTTAAAATACTGCATTTCTCGGAACCATGACATTAAGCCAAGATCTAAAAATTTTCAAATTATTTAGGGGTCTTGAACCCCAGCCGCTCTCTCCAGACTTGAGGGGAGCTGGCAGAGATTCAAGAGAAGATTTCATCATGGGAAAAGAGAAATTGCTTGAAGCCAGCAACCTAGCAGCAGCTGCTACCCCGGGGGGAAAGTGACAGATAACAAGCCGGGGGAAGAAGAACTTTGGCAGGTCTCCCAGCTAGGAGAGCTGATCTGGCCATCAGAGCAGGCCCAGCCCAGTGGAGACTCCTGATGCCTTGAGACTGCCTTGCCACCCTCAAAAGCAGACCAGTGGAGAGCTACCAGATCGTCTGACACTGAAGGTTTGGGGGAGTCAATGGAAAGATTTGAAAAGCTAGAGATGAGAAGCAGAAATCAACTCCTACTGAGAGGAGCCTACAGCCCCTCCATTGCAGATCAGACAGCCTTCCAAACCCTGTCTTCTGCCAGGGCCTTCAGCCCTACAGAGAGGGAGAACCCCAGTCTGAGGCCTCTGCAGCAATGGGGAGTTTGGCAGCCCCTGCAGGTGGATGGTCAGCAACCTCTGAGCTTGCCACAGCTAATAGAAACCTTGCAACAGCTTGGGGTGGTGCAGAAGCCAGGAGATCAGCAGCTGGTGAGAGGATGACCATAGCAAGGAGATTGGTCACCAGCCCTGAACATACAGCAATCACTTAGGGGGCCGCAAATGAGGAAGATCCAGCAGCAGTCCCCACCCATCCAGCAACCATTGTGGGGCCTACAGCAGCAGAGGGCACCACAACTCTGCTAACCAGCAGCAGGAAGTTCAACAACAGCCCCCACCCAGGCAGCTGTTTTTGGGATACCCCTGGCAAACCAGGAGGTTGCAACTGCAGATATTACAACCACAGCAGGGGCGTGGCCACAGCCCCTGAACGTGCAAACCCTGGGCATGCAGCAGCAGTCAGGATGGGATCAGCAGCAACTGGGGGTACAACTGTCACAGTGGGTAGCCCAGCAGCCAGTGATTGATCCACCTTTCAGAGCAACCTTCGATGGGGACCCAGAGAAACTGACTTTCTTTCTCAATCAAGTGCGCTCTTATTTGAACCGCTGTGCCTACAGACCCAGCCACTATGGTTGACGTGATTGCGTTCAGTCTGGAGGGAGAGGCATCCTAAATGGCTGAATAAATAACTGCTTCTTTGAAGGAGGGTGTCTTCCCCGCTGCCTTGAAGGAGGCGGTGGTGAGACCCCTCCTCAAAAAGCCTGCCCTAGACCCGGCTGTTTTAAATAACAGTCCAGTCTCCAACCTTCGCTTTCTGGCGATGGTTGTTGAGACCGTGGTGGCGCATCAGCTTCCTCTGTTTCTGGATGAAACTAATTATCTGGACCCGTACCAATTGGGTTTCAGGCCCGGGCACAGCACAGAGACGGCATTGGTCGCGCTGGTGAATGATCTCTGGCGGGCTCAGGACAGGGGTTGCTCCTCTGTCCTAGTCCTATTAGATCTCTCAGCAGCTTTCGATACCATCGACCATGGTATCCTACTGCGGCGTCTCAGGGGGTTGGGAGTGGGAGCACTGTTTTACGGTGGTTCTCCTCCTATCTCCTGGGCCGCTCGCAGTCGGTGTTGACGGGAGGGCAGAGATCCACCCCGAGGCCTCTCGCTTGTGGAGTACCTCGGGTCGGTTCTCTCGCCCCTCCTGTTCAAAATCTATATGAAGCCGCTGGGCGAGGTCATTCGTGGTTTTGGGGTGGGGTATCATCAGTATGCTGATGATACCCAACTTTTTTTCTCCACCCCAAACCAACCCAGCAATGCCCTCGCCGTGATGTCCCATAGCCTGGAGGCGGTCCAGGTCTGGATGGGGAGAAACAGGCTTCGTCTCAATCCTGCCAAGACTGAGTGGCTTTTCGTATTGGCATCTCGGGCTAACCAAACTATTCCAATTTTAATGATGGGGGGTGAGGTGTTACCCCCCGTTGATAGGGCTCGCAACTTGGGCGTCCTCCTGGACTCACGGCTCAATTTTGAAGATCATATAGGAGCCGTGACCAGGGGGGCTTTTGCCCAGGTTCGCCTGGTGCGCCAGTTGCAACCCTACCTGGACCGAGATGCCCTACGCACAGTCACTCATGCGCTCATGACCTCCCGTTTAGACTACTGCAATGCTCTCTACATGGGACTGCCCTTGAGGACCACTCGGAGGCTTCAACTGGTGCAGAATGCAGCCGCGCGAGTTGTGATGGGGGTTTCCCGATACTCCCATGTAACACCTCTACTCCGTGAGCTGCATTGGCTTCCAGTTGGCCTCCGGGTGAGATTCAAGGTGCTGGTGATGACCTATAAAGCCCTAAATGGCTTGGGTCCGGGATATTTGAGGGAACACCTGCTGCCAGCATCAACTTCCCTTCGTCCAGTGCGCTCGCACAGGGAGGGTCTTCTCAGGGTGCCACCGGTAAAAGATTGCTGGCGGATAACACCCAGGGGGAGGGCCTTCTCTGTGGGTGCGCCTGCCCTCTGGAACCAGCTGCCCGTGGAGCTCAGGACTGCCCCTGACCTGCGTTCATTCCGCCGGGACCTGAAGACTTGGTTCTTTGAGCTCTCTGGCCCAGGCTGAGAATTTTAACTGGGGTTCTATTTTCAGGGATAATTTAATCTTTTTAATAGTCTTTTAACTTTTGTATTTTGTATTGATGTGATTTTAAAATGCCCTGTAAACCGCCCTGAGTCCTTCGGGAAAGGGCGGTATATAAATCTAATAAAATAAAATAAATAATTTATACAATGAGCAAGCCCCTGAATTGGAAGACCCCCACCTCTTCCTCCTAGGACTGAGAAAAAGATTTGAGGACCCATCCATTGCCCTCAAAGCAGAAGAATAAATCCATAAGATAAAGCAAGCCGGTCAGCCTGCCCTGGAGTATGTATGAGAGTTTCGCAAGATAGCCAGTCAGATAGAGAGGTGGCCTCAGCAGTCCATAGTCCATCACTTCAGGGAAGGGTTGGATGACCACCTCTCTTGGGCCTGCATCTATCGAGCGGTATCTGATCAGCTGTAAGCATGGTACCAGGCAGCGGTAAAACTAGACGTTCAGCTTGCCCGCTATAAGAAACCTTCCCCACCTTGAGCCGAGCCAAGGCCAGAGCAACCCAAACAGCAACCACCACCCCGAGGATCTCCAACTGCTGCAGCTGCTGAAAGACCCAGGCCACCTGCAGGCCCGCCAATCAAGTGCTTCCAATACAAACAGCAGGGACATTGAGCAGCAAACTGCCCAGGCCCCTACCCCCAACAGCAGCGGGACCAGCAGCGAGAATAAACCTGCACAGCAGCCAATGAGAGAGAAATCCAACCAGATCACACAGAAACCTGTTGTGTGAGTCACATCCCCCACACAGGAGGATGCAGGGACTCAGGCTGGATCGACCCCCGCTCTACCCTCTTTCAACAGTGACGAAGGAGAGAACGACATGATGGTGAGCCGACACATCCCACCTTTCTCACTACCTGGCAAGCTCATAATCCCTAAGTCGGGTATGCAGGTAGATTTAAAAGTGCTACTTGATTCTGGATGCTCCAGGTGCATTATTAGCTTGCCATTTGGCATAAAATTGGGCATATGAGCAAAAATGCTCTCCAAACCTGTGAGGTTTGAGCAAGCTGATGGCTCCCTGATGGGAGGGACTTTACTCACACAATTAACGGAACCACTAGCCTAGAAATAGGTGAGGACTGGGAGTTCATTTGTTTCCTGGTGGCTCCAAAAATGACTGAGACTGTGATCCTAGGATTAGCCTGGTTGGACAAATGGAAGCCATTTATCTGGTGGGAGAAAGGAATGAGAACTGAGACAACCTATAGGGCCTAAACCTCCCACTACAGCTTCCGGTTTGCAATCACGGTGCTGGTGGATTTTCAGGGAGATCACTCGCTCTGCCATCTGGTTTTTCTTCCATTGGGAGACCCTGAAAAGGGTTGAAAGTTGCCCTGGAGGGGCAACAACCGTGATGAGGACCCCCGATTAATCGCAGAAGGGCAGCAGCCCTTCCGTTTGATCTGGGGCAGCTCTTCGGACCGACGGACAAAAGATCGGCTATTAACATGGCCGATCACTAAGCCATTACCAGCCGAAAGTCAAAATCACTACCAAGCACAACAAAAGCACCGCGGAGGAATTGGGTGAGACCTTACCTTACCTTCTTTGTATCCCAAGTACTTTCCTGTAAAAGCTTCTTGAAATCTCCCCCCTCCCCTTTAAAATTGTGGCGTTTGTCTACCTTGGGGAAATATAGCCTTGAAAAGAAAAGAAAAGAACAATAAACTAAACAATTAGACTTGCACTTTTTGGATATTTGGGGTCCCAAAAAGTTCCTACTTCTACGGGGACCTATTACTTTATCTACTTGTTAAAAGTTAGGGGAAAAAATTAAACTGGATAAAAGCCTAATCTGAGTTTGGAAAAAGACTTTACGTGCTATCGGGGACATCTTGTGGCAAAGCCTGGTATAGCAAGTGAATATCTTTGACTATGAGACCTAGTTACAGCCTAGATTTGTCGTTGGTATTATCTAAAAGAGATAAGAAGCTGAAACAGCTGGGCAATGAAAACAACTCTTACGAATAGTGGACCCTTATTAAAAAATAACCTCCACTAAAGGACTAGCTGTAACCATCATTGAAATGGAGGAATACCACCAACAAATTTAGGCTAATTATAAGCTCATACTTGAAAAAAATCCTTGAAGCCACTGAGTTAATGAAATCCAGACTGAAAGACAAAGGCGCCAGCTTAAATTTACAAAATGAAGCCTTGATTCCAACTGAAGAACTCACAATCCAAAATGCAACAGAAGAGGAAGAAATTAATATCAAGACAGAGGACTTTAAAGAACAACAAGTACAATCTACTGAGAACTTGGACAGTCAAACCCTGATTGCAACTAAAAGACCTACAATTCCAAAAGCAACAGAAGCGAAAGAAAGCAATACTAAACAGCATACTGAAAACCTAGACAACCAAACAACAATCACAACATTGGACATGACTTTTTACTTAAACCAGATGAAACCTGAGGAAGAAGAAGACCAGACTGAACTGAAGACAAATATACTAAATTTGAACTACTAGGGCAACAATTTAATTATTACAAATGGGCCAGTTCCTTTGGAAAATTGGTAACTAGATGGTCTCCCTTGATTCAAGTAACATGTACAGGAATGGACATACACCTGAGGATTTAAAGGCACTGGTATGGAAGCCTGCTTGGCACAAAAAGAAAGCCAGAGTTAGATTTAACAAATGGGATCTTTTGATTTATGATAGAAGAGCCTAAAATCTCACTTAATGGGCTTGGTGGAGCAGTGGGCTAATGCCTCCTTAAGTAACACCAGCTGCCTGCAATTAGTGCAGGTTCAAGTCCCACCAGGCTCAAGGTTGACTCAGCCTTCCATCCTTCCGAGGTAGGTAAAATGAGGACCCAGATTGTTGGGGGCAATTAAGCTGACTTTGTAATAATGCCGCTTGGGTGTGTATGAAAGCCCTAATAAGCAGGCATATACATAGAATGAAGGCTACTGCTAAGCTTGTAAGCCCCCCTGAGTCTTTGGAGAAGGGCGGGATATAAATGGAATTAAAATAAAATAAAATAAATAAAAATAAAGGGAGATTTTAAAAGGTATCAATTGGCTTAATATTTAGGACTTAGATTTATAAGGGATATGAAAATTAGCTATTAGAACATAGTTTTGAATTATAATACAGAAGATAGACTGAGACAATAAAGGATATTTTATTAGTAAGTGATGAGGTACTAGGATGAGAAATAGAACATGTTTGTGAAATAAAATAAGAGTGTATTTAATATGTGTATTTTAGATATGACAATTGTTATGTAGAGAAATAAAGCAAATTTGGGCTACCTGAAATCTAAATACTATGGATATTAAAGGCTAAATTGAATACTGTAATTGAAAATTGAAATTAGGTAAAATTTAAAAACAGGACATGGATATGTACTGTATAACTAAAAATATATTGATAAATGCCTTAATTAACCATGCTTCAACTAGAAATATATTAGCTTGAATGTGATATAGTAATTAAGGGAAATAGAGAGGGATTTTTTGATGCTGTAACCTGAGACATGTACAAAAGATTTTGTTATTGAACTATTGATTACCCAATCACCACGCTGCTTTCTAAATATTTGGATGTAAAACTGGAAAATCAATACAACTGTGAGACTACCTATAGGACCCAAGCCCCCCATTGATTCAACAGATGTTACAGGGAATTTTAGCCCACCCAATGAGTGAGCGCACATGGCTGCCTCACGGCCACCAGGCGAACTGCTCACCTCCAGCGAGTATTGGGACCTAGCAGAGGCATCCAGTGAGAAAGAATGTGATACCTTGCCTCCTTACCAGCCCAAGGATTGTTCCATTGAACTGTTGCCGGGGGCCAAACTTCCACGACCAAGACTGTACACTATGTCCCCCCTTGAAATGGAGGAGATGCAGCGATACGTGGATACAAACCTAGTGAGGGGATTCATTGAATGAACAAAGTCAGCACTGGGAGCCCCTGTGTTGTTCAAAGAAAAAAAAGATGGGTCTCTCCACCTCTGTGTTGATTATAAAGATCTGAACGCGGTGAGTATAGAGAATAAATACCTCTTCCCCCTCCTGAAGGACTTACTAACCCACCTGGCGAAGGGGAGTGTTTTCACTAAACTAGACCTGAGAGAAGCATATTACCAGGTGAGAATAAAGGAGGGAGATGAGTGGAGAATTGCCTTCAACTGCCCCTTGGGAAGCTACCAATTCAAAGTCATGCCTTTTGGACTGCAGGGGGCCCCAGCCGTATTTATGCAGTTGATTAATGAGGTCCTACATGATCATTTATACAAAGGGGTTCTGGTGTATCTTGATGACATTCTGATATACAGTATGAATATGACTGACCACATAAGACTGGTCAGAGAAATGTTAAAGAAACTATTGAATGCCAAGCTTTATGTCAAATTGTCAAAATGTGAATTTCACCAAACCCCGATTAGATTACCTTGGCTATAGAATTTCCGACAAGGGCATCGAAATAGACCTAGCCAAAGTGAAATCTATAATTGAATGGCAGCCCCAAAGACTCGCAAACAGCTCCAGAGCTTGCTACGGTTTGCCAACTTCTACTATCAATTCATTCCCTCTTTTGCCGAGCTTGCTCTACCCCTTACAGTACTACTCAAAATGGGCAAGGGAGGGGGAAAACCATAACCTGGCCAACCACTAGCATGAACTATGAGTTGTCAGAAAGCTTTTGAGAATTTAAAAAGACTTTGCGGCTGAACCGGTCCTAAAGCACCCCTGCCCAGAGGAGCCCTTCGTAATTCAAGCAAACGCCAGCGACGTGGCAGTCGCAGCAGTGTTACTGGAAAAGAATAAAAGTGGAGTTCTGCAACCTTGTGCCTACACCTCTAAGAAATTCACTGAAGGCAAAAGGAGATGGACAGTCTGGGAGAAGGAGGCCTTCGCAATTAGGTGGGGGCTATTAAACTGGCGACACTATTTAGAAGGGAGCAAGGTGTCTTTTGAAGTATGGACAGATCACAAAAATTTAGAGGTACTAAAAGCTCCCCGCAAGTTGTCCCCAAAGCAAGTGCGATGGGCACGGTACTTTAACCATTTTAATTTTACTTTAAAGTATATACCGGGAAGAAAAAACTTCCTAGCTGATGCGCTATCCCGATTGCCACAGTACAAAAGCGAACGCAAAGAGGTCTACAAGGCAATTATCCCCGATTCACAACCTGTGGCACAACTCATACGTCGCAGAACCCCTAATCCTGATGACCCTGGAGCAAAGAAGATAAAACCAGAGCTTCGTATCTATCAATGGTCCAAAGACAATCAAGCCTCCCTAACATGCAGGGATGGTTTGGCTTACAAGTGGGAGGAACTGTATTTGCCTGAAGCCCTCCGTCTTAATGCTATCAAACACAGCTATGACGTAAAATAGGCTGGACACTTTGGATATCTAAAAACTACACCTCATCTGCCGGCAATTTTGGTGGCTCGGGCTAAAACAGGGTGTGGAAAAGTATGTCAAGAGTTGTGCAGTATGTGCCACCATGAAAAGAATTCAAGGGAAAACCCCTGGGTTACTGCAGCCGGTGGCAGCCCCTTCTCAACCATGGGAAGAAATAGCTATGGACTTTATAGTAGACCTACTTGAAAGTAGAGGAATTACTGTCATCTGGACTGTTATAGACCTGTTCTCGAAGCAGGCTCATTTCATCGCTTGCAAAGGACTCCCATCGGCCCAACGACTCACAAAATTGCTCCTGAAACATATCTACCTGGTGCGTGGTGCCCCTAAGCAAATAATTTCAGACAGGAGGATGCAGTTCACAGCGAAGTTTTGGAGTTTTCTTAAATTAATTGGATCATCTCAAGGCCTATCATCTGCTTTCCATCCAGCTACCAATGGGGCTGTGGAATCCTCTAACAAGATGGTGGAGCAATATCTCAGATGTTATGTTTTATACCAACAAACAAACTGGACAGACCTCCTCCCTTTCACATAGGTGTCTTACAATAATTCTGTTCACAGCAGCATCGGCTACACGCCTTTCAGGGTACCCACAGGAAAAGAATTCAGCCCAATACCTGAATACCCTCAGTTGCCCTCTACTTCCCAGACACTTGATCAATGGGTGAGGGGGTGGGAAGACGTTTGGAGAAACATGACAGCTGCTTTGAAAAAGATTTCTGAGACTTATAAAAAGCAGGCTGACAAAAAGAGAGCCCCTAAAAGAACATTCCAAGTTGGGGAAAAGTCTTATCTGTCAACCAAATATTTATGCCCTAAATTACCCAGTAAGAAATTAGGACCAAAATTCTTGGGGCCTTTCCTCATTATACGGATCATCAACCCAGTCAGTAGAATTGAAACTCCTTAGGCTTTTAGGAAAAATTCATCTTGTCTTTCACTATAGGTTGTTGAAACCTTTTTGAGAATCCACTTTAAGACTTTCCTCTAAGAAGGCACCCAGGCCCCTCATAGTGGTGGGTCAAACCCACTATGAAGTAAAGTGTATTCTTGATTCTAGAATTTTTAAAAGGAAATTGCAGTACCTAGTACAATGGAAGGGATGCTTACTATCAGAAGCCACATGGGTGAAATCTAGCGATGTAAAAGCCGACAGACTCATCAAAAAGTTTTATAAGAAACACCCTAGCAAACCAAGAGATAGTCCCTAACATGGGCTTTAAATCACGCTACAGGGTCTGTCCTTTTTGTAACGGGCTGGATGTCAATGCTACTAACATCGGATGTTCTTGCTTGACAACATAGGGAGATGTAGCCTTTTTCTTTAAATTGTATGTTACTTTTAGAGTTAAAATTAGTAGACGCTGGGGTGGGGGAGTAGGGAGAATATATCTCAAGACTGTAATAAGAGAAGATAATTAGCGGGTTGAATAAGGGAGAGAAAGTTTGCATTTTAAACTAATTGGAGAATGTGATTTATGACATTCATGTGATTTAATTAAGGGAGGGAATTGTGCTTGATACGATGTGTTCAGGGGAGGAGAATTCAGATCTTGGCTTCCAATATGTACGTGCTGAAGCTATGCTACTATCTTAAAAGATTCTTCAAGGTAAACAATGCTTTAAAGTTCTTTGAAGTACTGCATTTGTCAGAACAATAACAAACATTTTCTATTTAATTCTAACTTTCTTTCCTTGCCAGATAAATTGGAGTTTAAATCTTCAAAGAATTTTTTCTCCAGTTTTATAGGTATCATTTGAAATAAAAATAATATTTTGGTAATATATTCATTTTCACCGTAGCAATTCTTCCTAACATCGACAGTTGAAGATTCTTCCATTTTTCCAAATCAAGCTTTATTTGGTTTAACAATTTAATGTAATTATCTTCTTTTATTGTTGAACATCTTGCTGTCAAATATATTCCCAAATATTTGGCCTTTTTGATTATTTGCAATTCTATTTTTCTGATAATTGCTTTTTTTGTTTATGTGTAAAGTTTTTAACTATCACTTTAGTTTTTTCTCTATTTATCTATAATCCTGCTATCTCTCCAAATTGTTCTATCTTTTCCAACAGTTTAGGAATTGTCTCTAAAGTTTCCTCTAGAATGAATACCAAATCATTTGAAAATGCTTGCAGTTTGTAGGTTTCACCTTTTATTTTCAATCCTTTAATTTCTGGATCTTGCCTAATGTTTCTATTTAAAACTTCCAAAGTTAAGATAAATAGCAATGGGGATAATGGACATCCTTGTCTAGTGCCTTTTCATATATCAAAATTCTCTGTGTAATCCCCATTTACAATTACTTTTGCTGATTGTTTCTGATATATTGTCTAAATTGTATTTACATAAAGCTTTGACCAAAGTCCATTGTTTTTAGTTGTTGAATCATAAATTGCCAAGAAACATTATCAAATGCCTTTTGGGCATCTAAAAATACTAATGCCAGTTGTTTCCCTGGATGAAGTTCGCAATATTCCATTATTATTATTATTATTATTATTATTATTATTATTATTATTATTATTATTATTATTATTATTATTGTTGTTGTTGTTGTTGTTGTTGTTATTGTTATTATTGTTAATATTGTTAATATTGTTATTATTGTTATTATTATTATTTCGGTTTACTCCCGAAGGACTCAGGGCGGTTTACAAGGCAAAATTTAAAAACAATACAATATAAAATTAAAATAAAATTAAATTAAGTCTAGCCCCCAAAAAATTAAAATCACAATTTAAAAACATTAAAACTCTTCAGTCCAGACCAGATAGCTCAAAGAGCCAGGTTTTTAGGTCCCGGCGAAATGAACGAAGGTCGGGGGCAGTCCGGAGTTCCGTTGGCAGTTGATTCCATAGGGCAGGCGCGCCCACAGAGAACGCCCTCCCCCTGGGGATCGCCCATCGGCAATTCTTGATCGGCAGTACCCTGAGGAGCCCTCCCTGTGGGAACACAAAGGACGATGGGAAATTGACGCTGGCAGCAGGTGCTCCCTCAGATAATCCGGGCCCATGACATTTAGGGCTTTATAGGTCATCACCTGCACCTTGAATCTCACCCGGTGGGCAACTGGAAGCCAGTGCAGCTCGTGGAGAAGAGGTGTTACATGGGAGTATCGGGAGACTCCCATCACAACTCGCGCGGCTGCATTCTGCACTAGCTGAAGCCTCCGAGTGGTCCTCAGGGGCAGCCCCATGTAGAGAGTATTGCAGTAGTCTAGCCGGGAGGTCACAAGCGCATGGGTGACTGCGTACGGCATCTTGGTCCAGATAGGGCCGTAACTGGCGCACCAGGCGAACCCCCTGGCTACGGCTCCTATATGATCTTCCAAACTGAGCCGTGAATCCAGGAGGACGCCCAAGTTGCGGGCCCTATCAACCGGGGGTAACACCTCACCCCCCATAGTTAACGATGGAAAAGATTGGTTAGTCTGAGATACCGGTATGCACAGCCACTCAGTCTTGGCAGAATTGAGACGAAGCCTGTTTCTGCCCATCCAAACCCTAGTATTACCCTCAAATTATTTTTTATTTGTCTGTTTAGCAAAAATCCATTTTGATCTGGGTGTATAAATTCAGTCAAAAATCTTTTCAGCCTCTCAGCTATTATTGAAGTGAAGATTTTATAGTCCACATTCAGTAGTGATATCGGTCTATAGTTTTTGATCTGGGTCAGATCTGAGTCCTCTTTTGGTATCAAAGTAACATTAACTTCTGTCCGTGTATTTGGGAGTTTTGCCTCCAATAAAAATTCATTACATACATTTTTCAATGGTGAACTTAAAATATCTTGTAAACATTTATAAAAATACCAGGAGTCCATCTGGTCCCGATGTTTTTTCATTTTTTGTCTTTTTATTGCCTCTGTCAATTCCATCATTGTTATTTTTTCATTTAACGTCTTAAAAGTTTTCTGGAATTTTTGGTAAATTATTTTCTTCCATATATTGAGTCATTTTCTCCCATGGAGTTTCTTCCTTGTCATACAATTTCTCATAGTATTCTTTAATTGTCTTTTTTATTGTTTCATTTTTAAATGGTAAACAGCCTTTTTCATCTACTAAATTGTTTATCAATTTTTCTCCTTCTGTTTTTTAAGTTTATAAGCTAACCATCTTCCTGGTGTGTTTGCATTTTCAAAAAAGTTTTGCTTTGCCCTTTTAATTTGTTGTGCCAGTTGTTCTGATTCTATTAAATTAAATTTATATTTTATTATTTCCAGTTGTGTATTCAATATTTTCTTTGGTAGGTTTATTTGTAGTTCAAGTTCTAATTTTTTTAATTCTTCTCTTAACAACTGACATTTGTCTCTTTTCTTTATTTATTTTTTTGCCATGTATGTTATCGCTAACGCCTCAAAAATATGCTTTGGCTGTATCCCATACATTTTGTAATGTTGTATCTTTTTTATTTTCTCTGAAGAAAACATCCATTTCTTTTGTTGCTAAGTCTATAAATTCTTTCTCTTTTAATATAGTTTGATTCAAAGTCCATCTTAATTTTCTGCATTCCTTTCCACACCATTTTTCTGCATTCCTTGTTTCTCTCCAGATATCTTTGTATACCAATTTCCTCTATTATATTGAAAAAAGTCTTAAATAGTCTTTTTCTTCCTTGTTTCCCTGATTTACTGCTTTTAGTCTAATGTCCCATCTACTATTGCATTGAAATCCCCAATTAAGCATATATTTTGATATTCCATTTCTACTATTTTTCTGTGAAGGTTTTGATAAAATTCTTCTTGTTTATTATTTGGTGCATATATTGCTATCAAAAGTATTTGTTTTTGATTTAAAAATATTTCTACCATTAATATTCTTCCTTCTTCATCTGCATAAATCATATTGAAATCTATTGTCTCTTTGACATATATAACTACTCTTTTTTGCTGAGCTGATGTATAATAAAGTTTTCCATGTTTTGGATTTTCCAAAAATTTATGATGTTGGTTTTTTATGTGTGTCTCTTGCAAACAAATTATATCAATGTTTAATTTCTGTAGTTGTTTGAAAATTCTTTTCCTTTTTGATGGGGAATTCAATCCATTTATATTCACTGAAAAAAATCCATTTTCCTTCTCCATTTTGATTTACTTATATTTAGGTCTTGTTGATCTCGTAATCCTCTGCTCTTTTACTATTCCCTCATCTTCTTGATTCATCTCTTTTTCCACTTCCACCTGTGTAATTGTTTCCTCTATTGTTTGTTCTGTCTGTTTCTGGCTTTTTCCATCCTCTTGTTGATAGTGTGTTCTTTCTCCCAGAAATGCTCTATATCTTTCATCAAAATCCTCTGCCTTCCACACTGAGTCCAAACAGTATCTTGTGTTATTCCAATTGATTAAAATCCTTTCTGGCATCAGCCACCTAAAATTTACTCTTTTTGCAATCAGCTTTGTAGTCAAGAAATGACATTGTCTTTGAGTATCCCTTATTCTCTTGGGAATCTGCTTCAGCACTACTATTTCTTTATATTATAATGGATCATCTCTAACTCTTCTTAATATCTCATCCCTCATTGTTTTCTTCATAAATCTTACATGGATTTCTCTGGGCAATTTGTGTTTCCTTGTGCAACTTGAATTCATTCTAAATATTTCATCCACTTCTTGCTGCATCTTCAGTCTTTCCATTTCTAGCGCCTCTGCTAATAGATTAATAATCATTTCTGCTATATTTTCCTCTTTATCTTCGGGTATGTTCTGGAATCTCAAATAGTGTACTGCCTTCTCCATTTCCAAAGCAGTGACCACTCTTTCTAGGTTTTGATTTGCTTGTTCTAATCTTTCATTCTCTGTCATTAGTGCTTCAATTTTCCCCCCAATATCTTCTGATTGATCTTCCACCTTCTTTATTCTTTTTTCATTTTTAAGGATTTGTTGGTGAACCTCAGATTGTGTCTTTATGTCAAGCATCTGTTTGCTTAGCTTATCAAGATTGCTTTTTGTTTCTTTATGATTCTTCTGCATCATTTCTTGCATTAATTGTAAGGTCGCATGCATCTCTTTTTGGAGGTTGTTTGCCTTCTCTCGTTGTAACATTGCTTCAATAGATCCCTGACTTGCTGGACTAGATGTTCCAGAAGAGGATGCAGAAGCAGGGTTTTTTTTTTGTAATTTTAGTGAGGTTTGGTGCACTCATTGTTCAATCATGCAAACTCTGTAAACCCACAGGGAGAAGAGAAAGAAAAACAGCCACTTGCTTTAGGCTATAATCCAACTTTAAAAAGGAGCCAACTATTTTAGGCTATAATCCAAGTTTAAAAGTGAGCCAATTGCTTTAGGCTATATTGCAAATTTAAAAGGGAACCAACTGCTTTAGGCTATAATCCAAATTTAAAAAGAAGCCAACTGCTTTAGGCTATAATCCAGGTTTAGAAAGGAGTCAACTGCTTTAGGCTAATACAAGTTTTTTTTTAAAAAAGCCAACTACTTTAAGCTGTAATCCAGCAAAATAAAAAACACCAACTGCATAAGTCTAATCCAAATATTTCTGTCAGTTCAAATATATTAGAGGAAAAAAAGAAAAAAAACCTGTCTCTAAATAGTTTCTATAATAGTTATGTCTAAAGTTGAATGATGTAGTTAAAAAAAATCTTTGTTTTTTCTTTTGTAGAAACACAGGATGTTCTTTGTTTAGCACAGGTGTTGTTTCAAGGTCATCACTCTTCTGATTTTTTCTGTATTATTGTAGTATCTTCCTTCACCACTAGATGTCCTCATTAGTTATAGTGTCTTTATCCAGTAGTAAAACTTTTATTTAAAATGTACTTTCATAACAAAGTAAAAAAAATCTTCCCAAATCAGAAAAATTAGCCAACAATAGATTATCATTTTTTTTCCTTTTCAATCAGTCTCAAATCTTTTCTGCATATTTTTTATATTCCTTAATTTTGTTTTCCCCATTCCAGATTTCTCGCCGCTTTTAACTCTCTTCTTCCCAAGTCTTCCTGGGGTTTTTCACTTTTAAAAGTTATCCAATTCAGGCAATTATATTTTAAAAGTCTATAGGGAAGAGAAATAAAGAAGAATCTCACCCAGATCAAACACATTGCTGACAGCTGTTTGGTGGTTCTGCCACAGCTTTTCACTTGTTCCCCAGCTGTCTGTGGCTTGGGCAGTCTGTGTACTTGCTGGCAGCCTTTCTCCCACCTGTTTAAAGAGTTTCCTCAGTCCGTTTGGGCCAACCACTATTAGCTCCGAACTCCCAAGGTTTCCCTTCCTCCTCATTGCCTCTCTGGGGCGACTTTCTGACCTCTTTGGGTCTCCAGAAAAAGCGAATCAGACTAGGAAACTGGAGCTCTGGTTTCTTTCATCCGTGTCACCATGACACCTGGGGTGAACTCTCACAACCTGCGATTCTTGCTTAACAGTGACAACAGAGACTGCTGCAATTGCCAACTCTAAGTGATGCGATTACAAAATGTCATGCTTTACAATCGTCCATTAGTGACAGAAATTGCAGGCCAAATTA
The DNA here is from genome assembly GCF_947247035.1 of Vipera ursinii. Taxonomy (NCBI): domain Eukaryota; kingdom Metazoa; phylum Chordata; class Lepidosauria; order Squamata; family Viperidae; genus Vipera; species Vipera ursinii. Next base: position 179,533,828 of record NC_139513.1, read on the forward strand.
TCATAGGGCCATGGTTAAACAAGGACTACCTATATTGCAAATGTTCTCTAGTACTAGTAAATTACTTGTTCCCCTATAGGAACATTTGAGGCTGAAACTTATTTTCTTCAGTTTTTTTAAAAAAGAAGCTATGGAAACAGCTTCGCCTTGGACCTTTTAGAGAATGATATTTTAGGAGAGCTATAGAGAAGAGACTTAGTTTCCTGACTTTACTCTTGACTCTGTTCCACAGGGTGTAATTGAAGTGTAATGGATTCATCTCCTATTCCAAACAAGGAAGACACCTAACATCACTCTGCCATTCTTTCCATAGGATTCATCCTTACTAAATAATCGGGTGCTTTTGCACCATGCCAAGGCAGGAACAGTAATTGCCCGTCAAGGAGATCAAGTAAGTATTGTAGATGGCATACAAAATCATAAATTAGCTTAGTCAGAGAAAAACAAATATGATAACTGTAGCATCTCTCCTCCCCTTGAAGGAGATGAAAGGGAGGCTTTCCTAAAAAAAATAGCTTTTTTTCTGTAATCAGGACCTAATGTTGGATGGACTGTGTTCTAGAAGAAAAGAATTCTCAAGAAGCATTTCATGTGGTATGTGGATTCTTCACAGTTCAAATTGTTGAAGATTTCTTTCCACAGTGTAAGAACCCTATGCTGTAGCTTTTAATAAGAATCTGCCCACTTTGATTGTGGCTTAGAAAAGGAGAAGAATAATTTGTCAGGAAAGGAAGAAGGAAAAAGAAAGTGGAACATGCATTGGGTACAAAACACTCCTCTTAAAACACTAATTTCCAGCTTTTTAGCAACCTCATCAATTTAAATTTTAAGAGATATAAAATTTGTTTATTTGTTTGCTTAAAAAAGATATTTCTAGAAACCTGTTGAAGCTTCTGAATCCTGGTCAATGATGACCCAATTCCCTTGGAAGGGGCTGCTTATTCTGGTCTTTTTTGGCAGGATGTCAGCTTGCACTTTGTACTCTGGGGCTGTCTGCATGTTTACCAGCGGATGATTGACAAGGCTGAAGACGTGTGCCTCTTCTTGGTGCAACCTGGGGAGATGGTGGGCCAGCTAGCAGTGCTTACTGGAGAGCCACTGATTTTCACCATCAAAGCAAATCGTGATTGTACTTTTCTTAAGATCTCCAAGTCTGATTTTTACGAGTGGGTACCATGTGCATAAATGTGCCTGGTTTCTGCCTAGCTCTCGTGCCATCATGTACTTCCCAATCATTAGCCATGTTCACATGCAGCAACTGCTCCTGTTCTTTTAGTCTATGCCATTTGCTGTTCTCTGCTGTGAGGTTGGTTGGGTTATCTCACAGGTAAAATAGAAAAGAGTGGTTTTGTCTGTGGCTTTATGCTGTCAATGTGGTTTTGTTCAGGAAGGGCTTCCATGGCTCTGGTGTAGTTTTCCTCTCTTTCCCTTCTCCAGTAGAAGGAGCTACCTAAAAATAATGGTTGTATTTCTTTAAAAGCAAGGTGCTCTATCAGAATCCAAAGCCTGACTTTTTAAGCATGCTGCTCCTTTGAAATCAAGGAGCCTGACTGAGATGGATAAAATATGAGGATGGGCAGTGAAAATCAGAAACTCTTAGTGGACAACGTTGAGCTGTATAGAAATAACGCTCTGCCACATCTCCTTTTTCATCTCTGCTTCTTGCTAGATGACACTGATATATACATGTGTGTGTGTATACATACTCTTGTACAAACTATATAGTTTACAGTATTTCCCACTAAGACAGTGTATACATTTTTCCAACTAATGGAGCACATAAATTTCCACTAAAGGAATACATAAATCTGAACTACTCTACATGGGGCTGCTCTTGAGCATTTAAAAACTTCAGCTGGTGCAGAATGCAGCTGCACATAACACACCACTGTAAATGGTGTGTTATTTGGCACATATAATACCTCTACCCCATGAGCTGCATTGATTGCTGCATACATTCTCCAGATGTTTCTACCCATCTAGTCCAGTCTGGCAGGATGGGCATACTCTGGGTCCTGCCAGTCAGGGAATGCCACCTAACGGGGCCAGGAGGCCTTTTCTGCCATAGCACCTGCCTTATGGAACACCCTCCCTCTAGAGATCAGGATGGCCATGATACTGCTGGCCCCTTCATAAGGGCCCTAAGACTTGGTTATATGTGCCCCAGTCTGAGCCCCAAGTGTGTGAAAGATCCTACCTCTTGGTTGTTTTAACATTTATGAATTATAATATTTTCCAGCTTTCATTATAATTTTATTTTTAATTGGTTTTATGATTTATTGTTCTCTGCTCAAACTCACTTGTTGAGAAGGCCAGCCATACAAAATGAATAAATAAGTAAAAATTAATTTAGCTTTGCCCTGAGATTCACCACACCCATTGCTGTAATTCTTAACTAGCAGCATCTTCCCTGAATCCAAATTGGATCTATTTCTTTCTCCACTCTGGCAAAATTGAGAAATGAACTGGAACTTCTATATATTGCAAATTGTAGTCTTCCAGTAACTTCTGAATCCTCCTTAGGGTTATGAGGGAACAGCCAAGTGTGGTATTGAGTGTGGCTCATACTGTGGCAGCCCGCATGTCTCCTTTTGTGCGTCAAATGGACTTCGCTATTGATTGGATGGCAGTAGAGGCTGGACGAGCACTTTACAGGTAAGAGAAAGGGGCTGTTTTCTTGGCTCCCTGGTCTCCATTTGATGCCTTTAAAAAAAATTTATTGGTTTATCAAGCTATAAAATACAAAGAGAAATTCAAAAAAGTAATAGAAAACTAGGAGGAGGGGGAGGGAGAAGGAAAAAAATGGTGTAAAGAGGGAAAAGAAAAGAAAAAGCCACCAACTTTTGACTCTTTTTAGCACAGTAGAAGATAACATAACAACCACGACTTTCTTTTACGCAACAGTATGTACAAGCCATTTCTATAACAATAAACCTATTTAATTAGCAAAAACAAAATCAAAGTTTCTTTTTTTTTTCATTGCAAGTCCAAAATCCGGAAGCAATTTCAAAATAGAAACAAGGTTATACATTCTCTTCTTTGGATAAAAGAATCAATTTGACAATCTCTGTTTCTCTTTGCTGTGGGGAATAATATATATTTCTGTTAACTCATTAATCTTTACCATAATTCATATTAAAAGAATCCTCTATATTTCATTTTTTAACCCTAAAGGGAGAAAACACTGTTTCTACTTTGGATATTTTACTAACTTTAAAAATACTCAATTATTATATATAAAGGGGGAGGGGGGAAACCTCTTCATTTTAAACCCAAAACCCAAAACATTACAGCTTTCTTTCAATTATATATATCACACCAATATAAGTCCAATTAACTCCAATTAGGTCATGAATTCAAATTTCTCCCTTGAGTTTATCCTGATGGAGTAAATCTTTATCAGCTTTTATTTTCAAATTTAATCAATAGTATTTTACAAACTTTGGGAATTATTCAGCATTACATAAAAAGACAGAAGACATGCATTTACAAACTTATTTTATACATATAAAGCTACATTAAAGCTTTCAATACATATATCAAACTTATAAAAATCCATTCAAACTAATTAAATGATTAAATTTAAATCACTCCTTCCAGCTTGTCTTTATAGAATGACATCTTTTTCTTCTCAGGAGTGTCTATCAAGTCTCTCTTCTTCAAGAAATTCTCAGCCTTATTTATATCCATGAAAAAAATGTCCCAAGACTGCTCTGTTAGACATTGTAGATTAACCTGAAGCAAATCCTCATAGAATAAAGTTTCCTTCTCTAAGATGTCTATCATATCTTTTTTTCTCAAAGAATTCTTGACCTTGTTCATATCCATGAGGAAAAAAGTCCCAAACTTGACCTCTTAATAGTTGTGAATTTACTTGGCACTCTTGTTTCAGTTGCACTGGGAGGGTTATATTCAAATCATCACCATAATAAAAACTGGTGTCAGATTTATAGTTGAAAGATACAGATTATTTGCATTGTCCAGCATTTGTAGAGTTGACACAGTGGGTTGATAATTTTCTACAGTGGGTTGATAATGTTCTTTTTTAATATCCTCTGTATAATTAATATCTTTGGTCCCTAACTGATTTGTGGTATAAATTTTCTGTATGGGCTTTTCAAAAATGTCCATGACCACAGACTCCAGCTCAGTGTTAAACATCTTCGTAGCTCTCTCTAGTGGTCAAAATGTTTGTTTATTTATTTATTTATTCATTCATTCATTCGTTTTTCTAGCCAATCTGAGTTCATGAAAATTGGAAAATTTCAACCACCAAAACAACACAATACAGGGCTACAGTTTATTTTAAAAGCAGTAAATTAAGACCACAACTTTTATCCTTATTTCAAAATATTTCCTTAGTTTAGTTGCCTCCAGCAACACTTCTCCTTGTCATTTAATAATAAAGGAATCTCAGAAATGTTGCATAATGTCAGGACCCACTTCAAGCCCACATCTTAAGAAAACATAACTCTTGGAAACAATTTCTTCCAAGCAGGAACTTTTATTAAGAGTAGGTGATAGCAGGCATAATACAAAGGATCTGAGATTTCCTGTGCAATGCAATAGATTATAGTATCCCCCAAGCAGGACCCCACCCCATAGATTGACTGCCCGATGTGGGATATCCAATCCCCAAGTGTTAAGTCCATTGTGGGAACCGGGGAAATAACATCGGCCTATCTCCAGCTCACACAGCGAGGGTTGGCGGCTTCTTCACCCCTTTCTCTGAGAGCGTAGACATAAACCAGGCACTGAGGTTACATTCCTTATTTCCTCCTTTGTTCTTAACTTGTTTAAAAGATAGAGTTCAGAGATAATGCAGGAAACAAGATACAGACCCAATAAACAAAGTAAAGCATTACACTGTAGCAAATAGAGGAAGTGAAAGTAGTAGCCTCGCAGGCACATTAGCCCCTCCCCCTTGGAAGTATGTTAAAACCCAGGAAAAGGTGGAATGAAATAGAAATGAAATAAAATAGGAATGGGTTTTGACATCCTGCCCCCCTTAAAAATAGGAGAGATCCAGCTGTAGAGAAAACAAAACAGATATAGAGGTTAGTCTAGTTTGTTGGGATATTCTGTATGAAACTTCTTTAGCAGTTTGGGTGCTCTGAGGAGCCACTCATTTTGTGAGGAGGGAAGGTGTTTCCAGGCTACTGGGAATTGAGTTGCCCCATGATACTTCCTAGAATATAAGATTTCTTTTATCTCAAAGTGTTGTTCTCTTTCAACCATGATTGGAGGTGGTGGAGGGGGGAGTTTTGGCCGTAAGGGCAACTGTTGTTCTCTTTTCAGTAAGCTGCACTGAAAAAATGGGTGTATTTGCTTGAGGGTTTTAGATAGTTTTAATTCTACTGTTACTGTGTTTATAATTCTTTTAATTGGAAAAGGTCCTATGTATTTTAGACCACGTTTTTTTACAGGGCTGTAGGGATTTTAGGGATTTTGTAGACAAATACACCATTTCTCCTACAATAAATGGTTTAGGATCGACTCTCTTTTTACCCGCTTGTGCTTTGTATGCTTGTCTAGCTTCGTCCAGGGCTTTCCTAACCACTGCCCAGGTGTTTTGTAATTGTGCTATCCATTCTTTCAGCAATGGGATTGCCGGTTCATTTGGGGTTAGTTCTGGCATAGGGTTGAAACTCTGACCGGTGGCTATTTGAAAGGGAGTGTAGCCTGTGCTAGAGTGGACTGTGTTATTGTAAGCAACTTCTGCAAAAGGGAATAGGTCGGTCTAGTTTGTTTGCTGGCAATTAATAAAGCATCTTAATTATTGTTTGAGTACTGAGTTCGAACGTTCCATCTGATGGTTACATTGAGAATGATGACTAGATGACACTCCCTGAGTGGTCCCTAAGAGGGATAAAAACTCCAGAATTCTGATGTAAATTGCACATCCCTATCTGATATGATGTATTGGGGTGCCCCATGCTGTCTGTAAATGTGCTGCATGAATAGTTTCGCTAAAGTTTTTGCGATGGGGATCTTTCAGCAAGGGATAAAATGCACTTGTTTTGGGAACAGGTCCGTAACCACCCAGATGACTGTGTTTCTGTTATTTTCTGGTAATTCCACTATAAAATCCATGGATATTTCCTTCCATGGGGCTGAGGGATTTGCCACTGGTTGTAGCAGTCTGGATGATTTCCTTTGCAACCTCTTGGCAGCTGTGCAAGTTGGGCAGCTGGCCATGTAACTTTCTATGTCCTTTTTCATGGATGGCTGCCAAAATTGCCTTTTAATTAAATGTAAAGTTTTTACAAATCCAAAATCCCTGCTGATTTTGTATCATGGCACAGCTGCATGAAATTGACCCTCTGGGTGGCTGGTATATATAACTTCTCCCCCACCCATGGCAGCCCATCCTTGATCATGCACACGTCTATTTTTCTGGAACCATTCATCTGTTTCTAAAGTTTTCCGGAATTCGATCTCAGTTTGGATACTCAGCTACGGCTTCATTTTGTCTTGGGCCCTGGTGGTTACTGGCGCTGCCAGTTGTGGTTCAGGCATGAGTGGTTTAGAATCAGTGGCTCGCATGCTGTTATATTGGGGCATGCGAGACTGCATCTGCCAGGAAGTTTTTTTCCCCCGACAAGTGTTTCACCGTGAAACGGAATTGGTGAAAGTGCTGGGACCAGTGGGCTTGCTTAGGAGTGTCTGCGTGTTCTTAGTGCTTCCAAATTTTTGTGGTCCATCCAGACCTGAAAGGGGATTTTATTCCCTTCAAGGAAATGGCACCACGTAAGTAACAACCACCTCACAGCGTAAGCTTCCTTCTCCCACACAGCCCAGCATTGTTCTGTCTCAGTTTCCTGGACGTATCCGCACACGGTTGCAGTGCCCCCTCATCATTTTCTTGTAATAATACAGCCCCCCACCGCCACATCGCTTGCGTCTACCTGTATTACGAAGAGTTTATCCAGGTCCGGGTGCCTCAGTATGGGTTTGGCAGAAAAAAGTCTCTTTAACTTCTTGAATGCCGCTTGGCATTCCATTGTCCATTTCAGTGGCTGGCTGGGTTTCACTGAGGACCCCCCCTTTGTTTTTAACAATTTCATGAGGGGCAAGGCTATTTGGGTGAACAAAGGGATGAACTGGTGGTAGAAGTTTGCAAAACCCAGGAAACTGTAATTGATTCCTTGTGTGAGGTGGTGCCCATTCTAGAACTGCCCTGACATTCTCAGGGTCCATTTCAATGCCCTGTGGGGATATGCAATAACCCAGGTAGTCTATTCTTTCCTGGTGGAATTCGCATTTTGATAAATTGGCATATAGGTGAGCAGCTTGCAGTTAAAAACTGCTCTGACTAGGTCGACATGCTCCTTTTTGGACTCGGTGAAGATAAAGATGTCGTCTCAATAAACCAGGACCCCCTTAAATAGGTTTTCCCTTAGCACTTCATTGATAAATTGCATAAATACTGCGGGGGGCCCTTGTAGTCTGAATGGCAAAACTTTGAATTGGTAGCATCCCATTGGACAATTAAATGCAGTCTTCCATTTGTCCCCTTCCTTAATCCTAACGCAGTAGTACGCTTCTCTTAGATCTAGTTTGGTAAAAATCCTTCCTTTCGATAGGTGGGATAACATGTACTCCATGAGGGGTAGGGGATACAGGTTACTTTCACTGATTGCATTCAGGGCGTGGTAATCCAGGGCTTTTCAACCAGTGGTATGGGTACCACCTGGGGTACATTGGCACCTGGCAGGTGGTACACGACCATCCTAGAAAAGTAGCGGGGGAGGGGAATGAGCTGAACCGGTGGCAGCACCACACAAGCATGAGCAAGAAATGGTTGGAGCTGTAGGGCTGTCAGGGCTCAGTGAAAGCGGCAGGATCGGCGCTTCTTCGGAGCTCTCAGGGCTCAGTAGAAGCACCAGGATCAGTGCCAGGCTCCAGGTAGAGCTTGGCACTGCTCCTGGCGCTTCTGAGCCCAGAAGAAGCACCGATCAGCTGGAATGTTGCAGCATTTCCAGGGTCTTGTGATTTACATTCAGATGCTTGGCAACTGATTCATATTTATCAGTGTCACAGTGTCACAGTGTCATGTGAAGTGACCAAAACCTGCTGCAACCACCCAGCAGATGGGTGTTGTGATTCAGTGTCAGCCTGTGGGTTCGGCAGTTGAATCGGACAATTCTGAGGAGGACAAGGAGGAGGAGATTGGAGAGCCTGCAGAAGACAGTTCTGAGGCATTGCAGGGCTCTCAGCCAGACCCCTCCCGTCTGGTTCCTCCTCAGACCCAGCTGTGTGAGCCTGACAGCTTGGACGAAGACGACCCACATCTGGCCTTGTTCAAGGACGCCCGAAGCAGGAGGCAGACAAGCAGGAGTAAACAAAGGAAGGCAATGGGGCACCTCGGGAGGAGGCAAAGAGAAGTCACGCCTTGAAACTGTTTAAAAGGGGAATTTGTGGGAGGTGCTGGTTGCTGAAGGCAACCATTTGAACAGCTTCTGATTTAGTCGTGGTTCGTATTTGTTTTGCTCTGTTTGTTCTGTTTTGGATCTGTTTTGTGTAAATAAATTTGGTGGGCTTACTTCCAGCCTATTGACTTTTGTAAAGGGGTTGTCCCTGACATTTCTGCAGGGCCGGTAGTAGGCTGGAGTAGTTTGCCTTCAGCCTTCAGCCTCCCACCCATTATTATTATTATGGAGCAGCTACGTGCTGAGAATGCCCAGCTCGCCCAGCAACTCACTTTGTTGGCAGCTCAGGTGGCTCAATTGCAATCTCAGGTCCATGCTGCACCCCCACCATCACCACCACCCAGGAGAAAATGCCAAGTTGCGATGCCGGATAAATTTAATGGCAATCCAGAACTGTTTCCTGCTTTCCTGGCATAATGCCAGCTCTTTATCAGCGTGAGAGCAGCTGATTTCCCCACTGACTGGGATAAGGTGGGGTTTGTGTTAAGCCTTCTTTCGGGTGATGCAGCTCGTTGGGGCACACCTCTGTTGGCTCAACCTAGTCCATTGTTGGACAACTTTGTGGGGTTTTGTGATCATATGCGTCTGATGTATGAGGACCCTATAAAGACGCAGACCGCTACTCGACGCTTGAAAGCTCTGAGGCAGGGTCAACACCCCCTACAGGGCTATATCAGCGATTTTCAGCTGCTTAGCCAGGATTCTGCCTGTAATGAGGCTGCACTTGTGCATGACTTCCAGGATGAATTGTCGGAGGAGATGTTGGATGAGCTGGCCCATGTGGATATTCCCTCAGACCTCAATGGGCTGATCCATCTCTGCCTGCGGATCAACGCTCGGTTGCAGCAGCGAAGGAGTCACCGTGACACCCCAAAGACCCCTGCAGCCCCTGTTGTGAGTGAGACCCCAGTTCAAAGGGAGGAGCCAATAGAGCTGATTGCCGCCAGGTCTCGTCTATCGGTGACTGAAATGAACAGACGATGATTGGGGGGGGTTGTGTTTTTACTGTGGGGACCCTGGGCATTTGGCTGCTTTTTGCCCAAAGAAGCAACAATGGGCATCAGTGACCGAGTCTGCCCCGAAAAAGTCCCCTACTTTTCTGTCGGGAAGCGCCCTGAGCCCGATCTAGACGGTGTGTTAGCTCGGGCATCCCACAACACTAAGCGACGTCTTTCCAATGCTGCCTGTGGACCTCCACGGCATCTGATACTGGAGGTACATCTGATCCTTCCTGGCAAGCCAAAGGGGATTCCACTCCATTGACTCTAAAGCCACCACAAATTTTATGGACTCAGCATTTGTGGCCAAATGGGCTGTTCCCCAGTGCCCGGTGGAACCGCCCATGTTAGTGGAGACTATCGATGGTCGAGTGCTCCTGTCTGGGCCAATTAAGGCCGCCACGCAACCATTATGTATGGCCATCAGTTCCCATGTGGAGGCCATCCAGTTCTATATCACCTCAGATCGGCATTTACCCGTGGTCTTGGGACTGGCGTGGCTCCGGGAGCATGACCCACAGATCTATTGGTCACAGAACTTGGTCACCTTCCCAAGCTTGCAGTGCATGGACCACTCCCGCCATATCTGTGCCGGTCAGGTGGAGGATTCCCCAGGGGTTTCCTTGCCTCCCGAACTGTCCGACTTTGCTGATGTGTTCAGTGAGACAGAGGCGGATCAATTACCCCCGCATAGGCCCTATGACTGCCCCATTGATTTAGTCCCTGATGCACCTCTCCCAGTGGGGCGTTTGTACTCCATGTCGGACCCCGAGTTGGCTGCATTGCGGGACTTTCCGGAGAAGAATTTGGCTCACGGTTTCATCCGGCCCTCATCCTTGCCAGTGTCTGCACCTGTGCTCTTCGTCAAAAAGAAGTCCGGCGAATTGTGGCTTTGCTGCGATTATAGGAAACTCAACGCCATCACAGTGCACAATCGTTACCCGCTGTCCCTCATGGCCGAACTCTTGGACCGACTCATTCGTGGTTTCGGGGTGGGGTATCATCAGTACGCTGATGATACCCAACTTTTTTTCTCCACCCCAAACCAACCCAGCGATGCCCTCGCCGTGATGTCCCATTGCCTGGAAGCGATCCGGGTCTGAATGGAGAGAAACAGGCTTTGTCTCAATCCTGCCAAGACTGAGTGGCTGTGCATACCGGCATCTCGGGTCAACCAGACTATTCCATCTCTAACGATGGGGGGGGGTGAGGTGTTACCCCCTGTTGATAGGGCTTGCAACTTGGGCGTCCTCCTGGATTCGCGGCTCAATTTTGAAGATCATATAGGAGCCGTGACCAGGGGGGCTTTTGCCCAGGTTCGCCTGGTTCGCCAGTTGCGACCCTACCTGGACCGAGATGCCCTACATACAGTCACTCATGCGCTCGTGACCTCCTGTTTAGACTACTGCAACGCTCTCTACATGGGACTGCCCTTGAGGACCACCCAGAGGCTTCAGCTGGTGCAGAATGCAGCTGCGCGAGTCGTGATGGGGGTCTCCCGATACTCCCATGTAACACCTCTACTCCACGAGCTGCATTGGCTTCCGGTTGCCCACCGGGTGAGATTCAAGGTGCTGGTGATGACCTATAAAGCCCTAAATGGCGAGGGTCTGGGATATTTGAGGGAACACCTGCTGCCAGCATCAAGCTCCCTTCGTCCAGTACGCTCCCACAGGGAGGGTCTTCTCAGGGTGCCGCCGGTTAAAGATTGCCGGCGGGTAACACCCAGGGGTAGGGCCTTCTCAGTGGGCGCGCCTGCCCTTTGGAACCAGCTGCCCGCCGGGACCTGAAGACCTGGCTCTTCGAGCTCTCTGGCCCAGGCTGAGAATTTTTTAATTTTAACTGGGTTTTTATTTTTTCTCAGGGTTTCATTTAATCTTTTTAAATTTGTTTTAACTTTTGTATTGATTTTCTTTTAAATATCCTGTAATCCGCCCTGAGTCCTTCGGGAAAGGGCGGTATATAAATCTAAATAAATAAATAAATAAACTAATTGGTGAATGTGATTTATGATGTGTAATTAAGGGAGGGAAATTCTGTATGATATGATGGGTTAAGGGGAGGAGAATTCAGATTCTGGGATCCATCCATGAGTGCCGATGCTCCATTCTCAAAATCTTCTTTTTTTCAAACATCCTGAGGGGTCCTGAGCCCCTGCCGCTGTCTCTAGTAAGGGAGAGAACCTGGCAAAGATTCAGGGAAGAAACTTCATCATGGGAAGAGGAAGCCTGGCTGCTGAGGAAACCTCAGAAGAGGGAGTAATAGATGGATTGCTGTGGAAAGATGAGTTTGGGCAGATCTCCAACCCTCAGCAGCTAAGTGAGCCTATCTGGTCGTCAGGCTGGAACCATTACTGCAGAGACTACAAATGTCTCAAGATTGCACTGCCAGAGTCCTCAAAGCAGAAGACCATCTGCCACTGAGAATTTGGCTGAGTGGAAAATCCTGTCTGCAGACCAGACAGCCTCCCAGCCCCAGGAGTCCCCTGTCAGGCCCTCCAGACCCACAGAGACAGAGGACCTCAGCCTGGTGACTCTGCAGCAATGGGAGGTTGGGGAACCCCCACAAGTGAAAGGCCAACAACCTCTGAGCTTGCCACAGCTAATAGAGGACTTGCAACAGCTAGGGGTGGTGCAGAAGCCTGGAGATCAGAAGCTGGTGGGAGGACAAAAACAGCAAGGGTGGGAACAGCAGGGCCCGAACGTGCCAACCCTGAACATACAGCAGGACCAGTGGTGCCAGCAGCAGTGGGAGCCCCAGTGAGAAAGAAACTTGCACAGCGGCTAATGGGAGAGAAATCCAACCGGATGACACAGGAACCTGTTGCCCAGGTGACATCCCCCACACGGTAGGACGCCGGAACTAAGGCTGGATCCACCCCGTTCTACCCTCTTTCAACAGCAAAGACGAAGGAGAGAATGATCTGATGGTGAGCCAACATGTCCCACCTTTTTTTTACTAACTGCCAAGCTCATAATCCCTAAGTTGGATATGCAGGTAGATTTAAAGGTGCTAGTTGATTCTGGATGTTCCCGATGCATCATTAGCTTGCCATTTGCCATGAAACAGCATACGAGCAAAACTCCTCTTCAAACCTGTTTGGTTCAAGCAAGCCGATGGCTCCTTGATGGGAGGGACTTTAATCACACAATTAACAGATCCCCTATGCTTAGAAATAGGTGAGCACTGGGAAATTATTTGCTTCCTGGTGGCCCCAAAAATGATTGGGACTGTGATCAAAATTAGCCTGGTTGGAGAAATAGAAACAGTTTATCTGGTGGGAGAAAGGAATGAGAACTGTAAGACTACCTATAGGGCCCGATTCCTCCATTGATTCAACAGATGTTACAGAGAATTTTAGCCCACCCAATGAGCGAGCGCACATGGCTGCCTCATGGCCACCAGGCAAGCCGCTCATCCCCAGTGAGTACCAGGTTCTAGCGGAGGCATTTAGTGAGAAGGAATGCAATACCTTGCCTCCTCACCAGCCCAATGATTGTTCCATTGAACTGTTGCCAGCGGCCAAACTTCCACAACCAGGAATGTACACTATGTCCCCCCTTGAAAAGGAGGAGATGCAGCGATATGTGGATACAAACCTAGCGAGGGGATTCATTGAACAGACCAAGTCTACTGTGGGAGCCTCTGTGTTGTTCAAAGAAAAAAAAGATGGGTCCCTTCATCTCTGCATAAAGGGCCTCAACGCTGTGAGGGTGGAAAATAAATACCCTCTCCCCCTCCTGAAAGACTTACTAACCCACCTGGCGAAAGGGAGTGTCTTCACTAAGTTAGATCTGAGAGAAGCATATTACCGGGTGAGAATAAAGGAGGGGGATGAGTGGAAAATGGCCTTCAACTGCCCCTTGGGAAGCTACCAATTCAAAGTCATGCCATTTGGACTGCAGGGGCCCCCAGCCATATTTATGCAGTTGATTAATGAGGTCCTACATGATCATTTATACATAGGGATTCTGGTGTATCTTGATGACATTCTGATATACAGTATGAATATTACTGACCACATAAGACTGGTCAGAGAAGTGTTAAAGAAACTATTGTTTATGCCAAACTTTATGTCAAATTGTCGAAATGTGAATTTCACCAATTAGATTATCTTGGCTATAGAATTTCCGACAAGGGCATCGAAATGGACCCAGCCAAAATGAAAGCTATAATTGAATGGCAGCCCCCAAAGACTCACAAACAGCTCCAGAGTTTCCTAGGGATTGCCAACTTCTACCGTCAATTCATTCCCTCTTTTGCCGAGCTTGCTCTACCCCTTACAGTACTACTCAAAATGGGCAAGGGAGGGGGGAAACCGTGACCTGGCCAACCACTAGTATGGACTATGTGTTGTCAGAAAGCTTTTGAGAATTTAAAAAGACTATTTGTGGCTGAACCGGTTCTAAAGCACCCCTGCCCAGGGGAGCCCTTCGTAATTCAAACAGATGCCAGAGACTTGGCAGTCGGAGCTGTGTTACTGTAAAAGAATAAAAGTGGGGTCCTGCAACCTTGTGCCAACACCTCTAAGAAATTCACTGAAGATGAGATGAGATGGACAATCTAAGAGAAGGAGGCCTTCGCAATCAGGTGGGGGGCTTTTAAACTGGTGACACTATTTAAAAGAGTGCACAGTGCCTTTTGAAGTATGGACAGATCATAAAAATTTAGAGGCATTAAAAAGTCCCCGCAAATTGTCCCCAAAGCAAGTGCGATGGGCACAGTATTTTAACCGTTTTAATTTTACTTTAAAGTACATACCAGGAAGAAAAAACTTCCTAGCTGATGCGCTATCCCAATTGCCACAGTCCAAAAGCAAACACAAAGAGGACTATGAGGCAATTATTCCCAGTTTACAACCTGCAGCACAACTCACACCTCACAGAACCCCTAATCCTGATGACCCGGGACTGAAGAAGATAAAACAAGAGTTCCTCACCGATCAATGGTTCAAAGATAATCAAACCTCCCTAACATGCAGGGATGGCTTGGCATACAAGGGGGGAAAATTGTATCTACCTGAAGCCTTCCGTCTCAATGCTCTCAGACAGCCATGATGTAAAACAGGCTGGACACTTTGGATATTTAAAAACTCTACACCTCATCTGCTGGCAATTTTGGTGGCCGGGGCTAAAACGAGATGTGGAATACTATGTTGGGAGTTGTACCGTATGTGCCACCATTAAAAGAATTCCAGGGAAAACCCCTGGGCTACTGCTGTCGGTAGCAGACCCTTCTCAACCATGGGAAGAAATAGCTATGGACTTTATTGTAGACCTACCCAGAAGTAGTGAAAATACTGTTATCTGGACTGTGATAGATCCGTTTTCGAAGCAGGCTCATTTTATCACCTGTAGAGGACTCCCATCTGCACAACAACTGACTAAATTGTTCCAGAAACATATGGAGGAATTTCCTTAAATTAATTGGATCATCTCAAGGCTTATCATCTGCTTTTCATCCAGCTACCAATGGGGCTGCAGAATCTGCTAACAAAATGGTGGAGCAATATCTCAGATGCTATGTTTCCTAACAACAGACAAACTGGACTGACCTCCTCCCTTTCGCTGAGGTGGCCTACAATAATTCTGTTCACAGCAGCACTGGCTACACACCTTCCAGAGTAGCCACAGGAAAAGAGTTCAGCCCAATGCTTGACTACCCTTAGGTGCCCTCCACTTCCCAGACACTTCCCAGATCAATGGGTGAGGGGGTGGGAAGAGGTTTGGAGAAACATGAAAACAGCGTTAAAAAAGACTTCTGAGACTTATAAAAAACAGGCTGATAAAAAGAGGGCTCCCCAAAGAACATTCCAAGTTGAGGAAAAGGTTTATCTGTCAACTAAATATTTACGCCTCAAATTACCCAACAAAAAATTAGGACCAAAATTCTTGGGCCCTTTCCCCATTGTGAGAATCATCAACCCGGTCACAGTAAAATTGAAACTCCCTAGACTTTTGGGGAAAATTCACCCGGTTTTCCATTGTAGCTTACTGAAAACATTTTGGGCCTCCACTTTAAGATCTCCCCCTAAGAAGGCACCTGGACCCCTCGTAGTAGCGGGTCAACCCATTATGAAATGAAATGTATTCTTGACTCTAGAATCTTTAAGAGAAAATTGCAGTACCTAGTACAATGGAAGGGATACCCATTGTCTGAAGCCATCTGGGTGAAATCTAGTGATGTGAAAGCTGACAGACTTATCAAAAAGTTTTATGAGAAACACCTCAACAAACCAAAACCCAGTTCCTAACTTGTGTTTTGTATACATTACAGGATCTGTCCATTTTGTAAAGGGGGCCAGATGTCAATGCTGCAAACATTGACATGTTTTTGCACTGACAATATAAGAGGCAGCCTTTTGCTTTAACTGTTTGGCTTTGAATCACTAAAGTGCAGGAGGAATTCAACCCAGATGTTTTGAGAAGTTAAGGGATAGTGCGCTTCAGAAGGGAAGTGAAACTTCATCCGCCCATTCCTCCCTGAAGAGTTCAGCAAGGTCTCGATATTCTTCCAGTATTTCTGGTAACCCCTTCTCTTCTCCCATTGACGCTTTCTCCACTCCTAGGATTGGTGGGCCCTTTGGGGTATTAAGTTTGCACGATCCCCCTCTGGGAAATTGTGCTCTGCTGTCCTCCAATTTACCCAGAGGTTACATCTCTTTAGCCACTCCAACCCCAGGGCATTCCATGCCTGGGATTACTACAAATATTATGTCTTCTTCATGGTCCCCCAGGGATAGATGGATTGGTAAAATGGCTAGGGTAGCTGGCACCCCCCCTGCTATGGACCCATCTAACTGGCCGAATGAGATCGGCTGTATCAGTCTCCTCACCAGGATGCCCAAGTTCCCCACTAGCATCGGGCTAAGGAGGCAAAAGGTGCAGCCGGAGTTTATTAAGGCTTTTACTTTGATAGGTTCGGGCATGGAGGGGGCTAATATAGTCATTGTCTTGAGGATGGGCGCAATGGGTCCAGTTACCAGGGGTTCTTCTGTGTTGTCATCTGAGGTATCCGCCACCCCTGAGGTGTAGGCCAGAGTTCCTGCCCACGCATGGCAGACGGCGACTGTACCACCTCTGTTGGCCTCGTGGGTGTTTCTCGTGGCTTGGCTGGAGACTTCCCCGAATTTCTGACCGGTGATCGGTCTGGGTTGCGTGAAGGGACTTTTGAGCGGCACTCTAAGGTGCGATGCCCCTCTCCCGCATTTGAAACAGACTGTTGATTTCTTGGCCATGGCCGGTGGTTTTGATGGTTCACACGATGGCTCAGGACGCAAGCGGCCCCATGGTTTTCCTCAGTGGTGTCTCTTCAGTAGATTGATCTCTGCTTCCTCCGCTAGGACATACATTCATCGAATCAGTGTGGGTCTCCTCTAGGCAGGCAAGCATTATACAAGTCATAGTTTAGACTGTCTTTGAAATGGCTAAGGAGGATGTCTTCCGGCCAGTACAGCTTGTTGGCTGTTTACCTGGAATTCTTGTGTGTATGCGGCTACTGGGCGTCTGCCCTGCCTCACCATTTTGATTCTCTCATGGGCTGTTTAGTCAGCCAGGGGGTCCTCGAATCGTCTTCTCAGAGAGGACATGAAGTGGTTGAAGTTGTGGAGTTCTGGGGCATTGGAATCATGCAAGTTCACCATCCAGTCTGTGGCCGCCCTGTCCAGAGCGGATTGCACAATACAGTTATAGGTTTTGTTGCTGGAGATGTCTCCTCCATACTCTTCCATGTAGTTCAGGACTTGGGTTAGGAAGAACCCCAAGCGCTACAACTCCCCCCTGAATTTCGCATGCAACGGTGGGAATCTTTGGATAGACTAGTACCTTTGCCGCCATCGGTGTTGACTCCCATCCTGATCAGCAGTTTTGGGTCAGCGGGGAGTTGGGGCTGCTGAAACAGTGGCTGCTGCCTCAGCAGACATACCCTGGGCTTCAGCGTCTGATTCCCCCTCAGTGTGTGGCTGCGGTCCAAGGTAGTGGAGTGGCCACGGGGTTCAGGTTTCTCATCTCCAAGAGCGCCAAGGGTTTTCCTCATCAGGTAAATAGCTTTTTCTAGGATCCAATTCGAGTGCTGTGTGCAATCTCCTTCCTCTTCACTAAGGTGAAGGGATTTCTCCATTTCTTGCTTCCATCCCGGTTGGTGGCTGCCATGTCTCAGGGTCACCTTCCTTGATCTCTTCTCCCACTTGTTTTTCTTCCCAGCGCCCATCAACCACTGAGTTTTGTGGCTGCGTGTATCTCCCACTTCTTCCGAGGAGTAGGACATCTTGGATCCCGACAGCTGGCAGGGTGCCATCAGGAGGGAGGGCTCCCCCTTTGCGGTGGGTTCCTTTTTTCCTGCCTCGGCGTCTGACACTGTAGTTTTTACAAAGTCCCCTGGTAAGGGTCTTCCTTCTAGGTTGATTATTACTGTAGATCCAGTCTAATGTCAGGACCCACTTCAAGCCCATATCTTAAGAAAACAGAACTCTTGGAAACAATTTCTTCCAAGCAGGAACTTTTATTAAGAGTAAGTGATAGCAGGCATAATAGACAGGTTCTGAGATTTCCTATACAACGCAATAGATTATAGTATCCCCAAGCAGGACCCCACCTCTGATGAGAATAGCCAATCCCCAAGTGTTAAGTCCATTGTGGGAACCAGGGAGATAACATTGGCCCTTCCCCAGCTCATGCAGCGAGGGTCGGCAGCTTCTTCACACCTTTCTTTTTTTAAAAATTTTTTTTTATTAAGTTTATTGTTTAAAAACATTGGACACAGTACCAGCGGGCTGACAAGCCTTCTTGTCTACAATGTTCAAATATATATATATACATGTATATATGTACATCAAAGATACACTTAAATACACTTAAGTTACAAATCGGTGAAATGACACAATATTTAAAACAGTGAGCCAGTCTGTAAAAACCTAATAGTAGAGACCTTTCTTTTTTTCCCGCCAAAGATACAATTTGTTCCAAATTTCATAGTAATCTGATTGATCTTTATTCTTTAGTTCCAAAGTTAGTTTGTCCATTTCTGCGCAATCCCAAATTTTTCTAATAACCTCATTTTCTCCTGGAATCTCATTCCTTTTCCATTTTTGCGCAAATGACATTCTAGCTGCTGTGATAATATGGATCATCAAATATAGCACATCTTTAGGATATTTCTCTTTCGTAATTCCCAATAAGAAAAATTCTGGACTAAACTCAATATCTTGTTTTAGTATTTCTTTCAGCCAAATCCAAATCATTTTCCAAAATTTTTGTGTTTTACTGCAAGACCACCACGTATGGAAATATGTGCCTATCTCTTCAGAGCACTTCCAACATTTGGGAGATGCTGTTGTATACATTTTTGCCAAACGGGCTGGGGGAAGATGCCATCGATAAAACATTTTAAATAAATTTTCTTTATAAGATGAGGCCAGTGTTATTCTTTTATTTCTGTCCCATAGTTTTTGCCAAGTATCTAAATCAATGCTATGTCCTAGATTGTTAGCCCAAATCAACATGGGATCCTTCACTTGCTCTTCAAACAGCTTGTATCCCAAGAGCAAATTGTATAATTTCTTTATCTGTTTGGTGTCTGGGCCCAATAATATTTTATCCAATGCTGTTTCAGAGGTATATATCCCCCATTCTTTTTTATCCTTCCTAAATCTTGATTGGATCTGTAAGTAGACCCACCAATCGAGTTTTATATCTTGTGATTCTAGTTCATTTCTAAGTTTCAATTCCCCCTCCTCATTCATAATATCCTTATACGAAATTATGTTACCCACATCAAATAGATTTGGATAAACAATCGCTTCGAGAGTGGATAGCCAGACCGGTACTTTAGTATAATTGTGAGATCTAATTTTTTTCCAGGTATTAAGTAATGCTTGCCTAATCCGATGTTTTTGAAAATGTGAAAAAAGACCTTGTTTCTCCGTCCATAAAAAAGCATGCCAGCCATATTGCAAATCGTGACCCTCTAAAGTCAATAGTCTTCTATTTTTCAAAATTACCCATTCTCTAATCCAATTCAAAGCCGTGGCGTGGTAATATAATTCCCAGTCTGGCAATCCAAAACCCCCATTTTCCTTCATGTCCTGTAAATATTTCAATTTGATTCTTGACTTTTTCCCCTGCCAAACAAAATTTAGTGATAATTTATTCAAATTTTGGAAAAACTTAGAGTCGAGTTGTATTGGGATATTTTGGAACAAAAACAAAATTTTGGGCAGGATATTCATCTTGATGACAGCGATTCTCCCCAATAATGAGAGTTTCAGATTTCCCCATCTTTCCAGATCACCTTTTATTTGATTCACTACATTATCATAATTATCTTTTTTGAGTGAGGTGCATCTAGCCGTAATATTAATCCCTAGGTATTTTATTTTCTTGACTATTTCTATATCCATGATTCCAGCCAAATTTTCTTTTTGTTTATTAGTCATATTTTTAACAATCATCTTGGTCTTATTTCTGTTTATTCGCAGTCCGGCAACCTCACCATATTTAGATAGTTCTTCCAATAGTTTTGGTCCCGTCTGATATGGATCCTCCATAATAAAAACCAGATCGTCCGCAAATGCTTGAAGTTTAAAAGTTTCCTTTTTAATAGCTAATCCTTTTATCTGTGGGTCATTTCTAATAATTCTCGTTAATACTTCAAGTGTCAATATAAACAGCAATGGTGATAAGGGGCAACCTTGCCGTGTTCCCTTTTGGATTTGAAACTTCTTAGATGCTTCCCCATTAATAATTATTTTTGCTTCCTGATTAGTATAAATTGCCCTAATTATATTTATAAATTTTTCACCCATTTCCATGAAGCTAAGTTGTTGAAGCAAAAATGACCATTTAACATTGTCGAATGCCTTTTGGGCGTCTAAAAAAAGTAATGCCATCTGTTGTCCACTATGTAGTTCATAGTACTCCAACGTATCCAATATTATTCTAATGTTGTGCTTAGTGTGTCTCTTAGCAAGAAAACCATTCTGGTCTACGTGTATGAAATCATTCAGAAATCGTTTCAGTCGTTCCGCTATAATTGATGTAAATATCTTGTAGTCCGAATTAAGAAGTGATATGGGTCTATAATTTTGGATTAATGTATGATCCGTATTGTCTTTCGGTATAAGAGCTATGTTTGCCTCAGACCAAGATTTAGGCGTTCTTGCGCCTTCTAATACTGCGTTAAATACCTCCAGTAGGGGTTGTGCTAAGATATTTTGTTGTTCTTTATAGATTTCTGACGGGAGACTGTCAGGGCCCGATGCTTTATTGTTCTTTTGTGTATTAATAGCTTTTATCACCTCAGATAGCCGAATTTCCTCGTTTAGCATATTTCTGGTATCTTCTGTAACCTTGGGTAGCTTGGCTTTTTGAAAACATTCCTCCATTTTCTCCACAATTGCCTGACTATCTTCTTTGTATAAACGCTCATAAAATTCCTGGGCTATAGTTTTTTTCTCCTCTTCCTGGTGGAATATTCTCCCTTCCTCATCTCGTAATTCGCGAATCCAGTTTTTTTCCTTTTGTTTTTTCAATTTATATGCGAGCCAACGACCCGGTTTGTTTGCGTTTTCAAAAAAGTTTTGTTTCATGCTTCTCAATTGTTGTGCTAATTTCTCTTTGTCTAAGATATTAAGCTTGTGTTTAATCAAGTCCATAGATTGTTTAATATTCTCTTTTTGTGGGTCTTGTTGGAGTATAACTTCTAAACTTTTATATTCCCCTTCTAATCTTTCCCGTTGTTGTCTTTTCCCCTTGTTCTTATTTATCATATATGCCCTCGCTACCCCTCTCATTTTTGCCTTGGCTGTGTCCCAATTATTTTGTACTGAGGTGTCTATAGCTTTATTTTCCTTAAAGAAGAGACTTAGTTCTCTCTCCATCTTAGATTTAAACTCATCTTCTTTTAAGATTGCTCTTTGTAACGTCCATCTGGATATTTTTTTGGAGCCTTTCCAGCTAAATTTAATAGGATTGTGGTCTGCCCAAGTACCTGTCACAATATGCACCTCATCTATTTCAGAACTAATTTCTTTTGTCATCCATACCATGTCTATTCTAGACCATGAGTTGTGTCGATTGGAGTAGTATGTATATTGTCTTGCCTTATGATTTCTCTTCCTCCAGACATCTTGAATATTTAGGTCATTAGCCAAGTTAAGAAAAGATCTCGGTAGGGTTCTTCTTTTCTTTTTCCTAATCATCTTACCCATATAATCCAAATTTGTATCTAGAATAGCATTAAAATCTCCTATTAAGCAGATCTCCTCATAATCAATGCTACATATCTTATTGTGGAGTGTTTTGAAAAACTGTTCTTGGTTATGATTTGGAGCATATATCTCTACCATCATGACCTTCCTATGATTTATTGCAACCTCAACTATCAGTATTCTACCCTCTTTATCGTTATAGATTTGTTTTGCTATCAATTTTGGGTTTACATATAATGCCACTCCTCTCTTTTTCTTGTGTCGGTCTAAGGAAACGAATAGATTCCCTATTTTTGGTTGTACTAACAAGTATTTTTGTTGTTCCTTTATGTGGACTTCTTGTATTGCAACAATATCCAATTGTTGATGAATAAGCCTATTAAAAAATTTCCGCCTTTTCACTGGCGAGTTCAGTCCATTAATATTTACAGACATAATACTACACTCACCTCCCTTCATCTTACTTATTTCTGGTTTTTGTAGATCTCGTGATTCGGGGCTCTCTCTCTTCCTTGTCTCTGGCTCCATGTTTCTCTGTTAACTCTCCAGATTTATTCCTTCTATCCTCTATTGCTAAGACCTTCCCATCCATTGCTACTCGTATTGTATCTCTTTCTCTTACCTCCCTTCCATCTTGATCTTCTGATTCTGCTTCCTCTTGGCTATGAAAGTGGAGTTTGTAAAAATCTTCTGCCTTCTCTATCGTGTCCAGTCTATACCTTCTATCCTGCCATGTGACTAGAATACCCTCTGGAGTTAGCCATCTAAAGTTTACATTTTCCCTAATTAATTTAGATGTTAAAAATTGATAGCCACGTCTCAGATCCCTCATCCTTTTAGGTATCTGTTTAAGGATAGTAATTGGTTGACCCCGAAATTCTAATGGTTCCTCTCTAGATCTATGCAAAAGCTCATACCGAATTGATTTTTTAACTAGTCTTACATGTACTTCTTTTGGGAGGTTATGCCTCCTCGCATAATTAGTTTGGACCCTGTATGTTTCATCAATTTCCGCCAACATTTCCTCCTTTCCTACACCGAGTGCCTTTGCCATTAGTTCTGCCATCATAACCAACAAATCTTCCCCCCTTTTTTCTTGAACATTTTGGAAGCGTAGATAATGAGCAGCCTTTTCTGCTTCCAGAAAAATGACTGCTGTCTCTAACTCCTTATTAGCCTGAAGAAGTGTTTCATTTAAATCATCTACTCTCTTCTCCTCTTTTTCCATTCTAGCTTCCATATCTTGAAGTCTTTGTTTATTTTTAACTAATTGTTGTTGAATCCCTTCAAATTTATCATCTATCGCTTGAATTTTCCCCTTAAGTTCACCAGTATCGTTTCTTATTTGGTCTATTTCTCTCTTCATCTCCTCGTGATTTTTGGCCATTGCCTCGTGTACGTTTTGCAAAGGGGCATGTAGGTCTTTAAAAGAATTTGAGTTAGATCTTTCCCTTTGCAACATATCCTCTATAGATTTCTGATTGGAGGGACTTGAGGACATCCCTTGTCCCTGTGTTGCCGCCTTTTTGCCAGCGCTAGGCTTAGTTACTCCCGAAATACTTGTCATGTTTTCCCCGGTTGTAAAACGCGTTTTATCAATATGTAATACCCTTAATCTTATATGAACCTTTTAGCTCTATGACAAAAGTATATATAACAGTTACAACCAGATACTTATTACCAACTAAGCAAATTATATAATAGAATTCTGTAATATATATGTCTGAATATATTCAGAGTCACGTTCTTTTTTTTTTTCCGTTTCCGGCGCAGAGATTAACACCTTTTTTGTCTTCCTCTACTGTCAAAGACCAGTAGGTGTCCTACTATACAGACCTCAATTACTAAATTGCTGTCAAATGGCCGCCCGCAACAAGTAGGGTAAAGTTTCAAAAGTTCAGAATTTACCAGGATAAACCAGGCTAGTCACTTTCCACGCCCGATATTCAAGAGTTCAGTCTCCAAGGCTCCAAGATCAGACTTTGACCTGTTGTATTTTATCCCCAGCTAGAATGCAGTCATATGGTTTTCCGGTTTCCTCTTCTTGCCGTTCTCGCCTACCACCTCCCTCAGCGCTTCTATCGCCGCTTGTACCCTCTCCGTGAGGCACCCACTTCAAACCAGTACCTCTTTCTCAAGCGCTTCCTATTGTTTCCAAAAGTAAATATTCGGATATACTTTCCGTCAGCTCCGCTCTACCGTTGTCCCGCTGAATTTGTGCTAGCTCTGTCCCTCTGTCAGATCTTCATGTCGGCCATTACTGGCCTCCTTCTCCCCGGTTCGCTCGCATCAGACTTTCTCCGGATCTCCAACACGAACCGCCGCTCATGAAGGTTCTCCGGGCTGCCTGCAACTTCGGATGTCCCTACAGGACCTCCTGAAGCTCCGAAAAGCCCCCGCGAACACTGGGTGAGAGGTTGTGTGTGAAGAGAACTCCGTTCACACAGCCGCCCGCTCTGACAGCTGGCTCACACCTTTCTTGAGAGCGTAGACATAAACCAGGCACTGAGGTTACATTCCTTATTTCCTCCTTTTTTCTTAACTGACAGTTTATCTTAACTGACAGTTTAAAAGATAGAGTTCAGAGAGAGAGATAACGCAGGAAACAGGATACAGACCCAATAAACAAAGTAAAGGACTCTCTCTCTCTCTTGGCATCCTTCAGTCTCAAGAAACTATGGTATTGTGCTCTGGAAAGAGGTCCTAAACCAGCATCTGATGTGGCTAAAAAGGCCAATTCGAGAGTGGCAGTCTCTTCCACATGGAGAGCAGATACAATCTGTCCCCTGTCCAGCCCCCAGTTTTCACTAGTTCCGGGACTGCTTCTTTGCCTCAGCCTGCCCCACAAGTGTCTCTTCGAATTGGAGAAGGCTATGCTGCGTCTTTAGCCTCCAAGCTGAGCGATCAGAGGTCAAGGTTTCCCAGCTGTTAATGTCCATTCTCAAGGCCTTTAGATCCCTCTTGCAGATATCCTTATATCGCAGCTCTGGTCTCCCTCTGGGGCACTTTCTCTGCACTAGTTCTCCATACAGGAGATCTTTCGGAATCCATCAGCCATTCTCACGACATGCCCAAGCCAGCGTAGACGTTGCTGTTTCAATAGTGTATACATGCTAGAAATTCCAGCACATTCCAGGACTGTGCTATTTGGAACTTTGTCATGCCAGCTGATACCAAGAACACGTCGGAGACAGCGCATATGAAAGGTGTTCAACTTTCTCTCCTGCTGTACGTCAAGGGTCCAAGACTCACTGCAGTACAAGAGTGTGCTCAAGACGCAGGCTGTATAGACCTGGATCTTTCTATGTTCTGACAGCTTCTTATTAAGTCATACTTTCTTTGTAAGTCTGGAAAATGTGGTGGCCACTTTACCAATACGTTTGTTCAGCTCAGTATCTAAAGAGAGAGTGTCGGAGATAGTTGAGCCAAGCCATCAAAAACTACGGTGCCCTTCATTTCCTCATGAAAGGACCTGATGATAGTGAGGTGTTGAGATGGACATCCAAACGTTGGGAGAATTTTATAAAGGCCGTCCCTACTAACCAAGTCAAAAGCCTTTATAAGTTCTATGAAGGCTACGAAAAGTGGGTGTCTTTGTTCACTGCATTTCTACTGCAACTGTCTTAGGGAAAATACCGTGTCAGTAGTGGACCTGTTGGGTTGGAATCCACACTGTGATTCTGGATAGACTCTCTCTGCAAGCACCTGGAGCTTCTTCAGTATGACACGGGCAAGAAGCTTCCCTACAACACTAAGAAGAGAGATGCCGTAGTAGTTGTTACAGTCACCCCTGTCATCTTTGTTCTTATACAGTGTGACAATATTTGCATCCTTTTTTTTATTAAAGTTCTACAAAAAAAAGATTTTACAATACATCCCCAAAACCCACCCACTCCAAACCACCCCCCTTCCCTTTCCCACTTCCCACAGCTAAATACAGGGTTATAGATATAATAATCATATTCTAACTAGCCAATCGCTAACCCATGTCAAGACCACCACATCACAATACAGTTTCAAATTTGGCGCCTAGAGTGCCCCTCTTTCCCTAGCATCTTGTAAAATCTTGAATTTAACTCTTGGTTTTTTCCCCGCCCATATAAATTTATTAATACCCTTCTGCCATTCATCAAGGTTGGCATCCTTTTTCAATATAGGTATCATTTGAAACAAAAAGAGAAACTTCGGCAGAACATTCATTTTATTATTATTTTTTATTTTATTTTATTACATTTATATACCGCCCTTTCCCGAAGGACTCAGGGCGGTTTACAGGGTAATTAAAAACAAAAATACAAAAGTTAAAAACAAATTTAAGAAAAAAATTATATCCGTCCCTGAATAAATAAAACCCCAGTTAAAATTAAAATTAAAATTCTCAGCCTGGGCCAGAGAGCTCGAAGAGCCAGGTCTTCAGGTCCCGGCGGAATGAACAGAGGTCGGGGGTAGTCCTGAGCTCCACGGGCAGCTGGTTCCAGAGGGCAGGCGCAACCACAGAAAAGGCCCTCCCCCTGGGTGTTATCCGCCGGCAGTCTTTTACCGGCGGCACCCTGAGAAGGCCCTCCCTGTGGGAGCGCACAGGACGAAGGGAACTTGATGCCGGCAGCAGGTGTTCCCTCAGATATCCCGGACCCAAGCCATTTAGGGCTTTATAGGTCATCACCAGCACCTTGAATCTCACCCGGAGGGCAACCAGGAGCCAATGCAGCTCGCGGAGTAGAGGTGTTACATGGGAGTATCGGGAGACCCGCATCACAACTCGCGCGGCCGCATTCTGCACCAGCTGAAGCCTCCGAGTGGTCCTCAAGGGCAGTCCCATGTAGAGAGTGTTGCAGTAGTCTAAATGGGAGGTCACGAGCGCATGAGTGACTGTGCGTAGGGTATCTCGGTCCAGATAGGGTTGCAACTGGCGGACCAGGCGAACCTGGGCAAAAGCTCCCCTGGTCACGGCTCCTATATGATCTTCAAAATTGAGTCGTGAATCCAGGAGGACGCCCAAGTTGCGAGCCCTATCAACGGGGGGTAACACCTCACCCCCCCATCATTAGAGATGGAATAGTCTGGTTAGCCCGAGATGCCGATATGCACAGCCACTCAGTCTTGGCGGGATTGAGACGAAGCCTGTTTCTCCCCATCCAGACCTGGACCACCTCCAGGCAACGGGACATCACGGCGAGGGCATCGCTGGGTTGGTTCGGGGTGGAAAGAAAAAGTTGGGTATCATCAGCGTACTGATGATACCCCACCCCAAAACCACGAATGATCTCACCCAGCGGCTTCATATAGATGTTGAACAGGAGGGACGAGAGAACCGACCCCTGAGGAACTCCACAAACGAGAGGCCTCGGGGCGGATCTCTGCCCTCCTGTCAACACCGACTGCGAACGGCCCAGGAGATAGGAGGAGAACCACCGTAAAACGGTGCCTCCCACTCCCAACCCCCTGAGACGCCACAGTAGGATACCATGGTCGATGGTATCAAAAGCTGCTGAGAGATCTAATAGGACCAGAACAGAGGAACAACCCCTGTCCTGAGCCCGCCAGAGATCATTTTAACAACTGCAATTCTTCCCAGTAAAGATAATTGTAATTTTTTCCAATTATTTATATCCCTTTGTATCTTCAACCATAATGTTTCATAGTTATTCTTATACATTTGAAGCTGCAATATACACTCCCAAATACTTAACCTTTTTTACTATTTCAAAACCTGCTAATTGAATTAACATTTCCCTTATATATTCTTAGATAATATCTTAGTCTTATTACTATTCACCTTAAACCCAGAAACCTTACCATACTGAGTTATAATTTGTATAACCCATTGTATCGGTTTGGATACTGTCACAACCAAGTCATCAGCAAAAGCTCTCAATCTATAATCATTCTGTTTTATTTTAAGTCCCTTTATCATAGAGGACTCTCGAATTTTAATTAATCAAATCTCTAACATTAAAACAAACAATAATGGTGATAGGCGGCATCCCTGTCTTGTAAATTTTAAACGTCTCTGTTAGCCCCCCATTAATTATAATTTGTGCAGTTTGTTGTTGATATATAGCTTTAATAGAATGTAGGAATCCTTCTCCAAAATTCATTTCCTCAACAACTCTCAATAAGAATTGCCAATTCAATTGATCAAAAGCTTTCTCTGCATCCAAAAATATCAATGCTGCAGGGACTTGGTTGTTCTTATCCAAATATTCAAGCAAATTTACAATTTGTCTTACATTATATTTCATATACCTTCCAGATATAAATCCCGATTGATCACTATGAATCATTTGTTTTAAAACTTGCATTAATCTATTAGCCAATACTTTAGCAAAAATCTTATAATCTGTATTCAAAAGCGATATAGGTCTATAATTTTTAGGTTGAGTAAGGTCTTGATCCTCCTTTGGAATCAATGATACAAAAGCTGTCCTCCAAGATGGAGGAACTGCTCCTCCAGTCTGAATTTCATTAAACAAGATCTTTAAAGGATCAATCATTTCAACCAACAACATTTTATAATAAATTGCTGTTAATCCATCTGTTCCCGGGGCCTTGCCCACTTTCAACTGTTTAATAGCTAAAGGGATTTCCTCTGATGTTATTAAGCGATTCATCTCAAGTTGTTGTTCTTTTGAAAGTCTTGGAAAATGAGCTTCCTGTAAATACTTATCTATATCTAAAGCTTGTATGTTTTCTCTAGAATATAATTTCAAATAAAAATCTAAAAAACTCCTCTTAATCAGCTTTTGTTGATAGACCTTTTTTCCTTTATATTCTATTTTATCTATAGTACGTGATTTCTGTTTCTTCCTTAATTGGTAAGCCAACCACCTACCAGGCTTATTAACATTACAAAAAGTATTATGTCTAGCATAACGCAAATTAGTTACTACTTGGTCAGCCAATAGCATACTAAATTGTTCTTTCAATAAATGTATCGAAATCCTTAAATTATTATCCAATGGATTCAAAATAAAGTCTTTCTCCTTAGATTTAATCTCTTCCTCAAGATCTATACATTTTTGCATTTGCTTACGCCTATAAGCATTGTTCATATAAATCAAGACCCCTCTCATATAAGCTTTACTGGCGTCCCAAGCCATTCCCATCTATGTACCTTTATGCATATTTATAACAAAAAATTCTTTCACATGTTCTCTACATTTCTGCAAGAACACCTCACCAGCACAGAGACAGCATTGGTCGCGCTGGTGAATGATCTCTGGCGGGCTCGGGACAGGGGTTGTTCCTCTGTCCTAGTCCTATTAGACCTCTCAGCAGCTTTTGATACCATCGACCATGGTATCCTACTGCGGCGTCTCAGGGGGTTGGGAGTGGGAGGCACTGTTTTACGGTGGTTCTCCTATCTCCTGGGCCGCTCACAGTCGGTGTTGACGGGAGGGCAGAGATCCGCCCCGAGGCCTCTCGTTTGTGGAGTTCCTCAGGGGTCGGTTCTCTCTCCCCTCCTGTTCAACATCTATATGAAGCCGCTGGGCGAGACCATTTGTGGTTTTCAGGTGGGTTATCATCAGTATGCTGATGATACCCAACTTTTTTTCTCCACCCTGAACCAACCCAGTGATGCCCTCACTGTGATGTCCCGCTGCCTGGAGGCGGTCCGGGTCTGGATGGGGAGAAACAGGCTTCGTCTCAATCCTGCCAAGACTGAGTGGCTGTGCATACCAGCATCTCGGGTTAACCAGACTATTCCATCTTTTAACGATGGGGGGGTGAGGTGTTACCCCCCGTTGATAGGGCTCGCAACTTGGGCGTCCTCCTGGATTCACGGCTCAATTTTGAAGATCATATAGGAGCCGTGACCAGGGGGGCTTTTACCCAGGTTCGCCTGGTCCGCCAGTTGCGACCCTATCTGGACCGAGATGCCCTACGCACAGTCACTCATGCGCTCGTGACCTCCCGTTTAGACTACTGCAACGCTCTCTACATGGGGCTGCCCTTGAGGACCACTCAGAGGCTTCAGCTGGTGCAAAATGCAGCCGCGCAAATTGTTCCCGTTACTCCCATGTAACACCTCTGCTCCTCGAGCTGCATTGGCTCCCGGTTGCCCTCCGGGTGTGATTCAAGGTGCTGGTGATGACCTATAAAGCCCTAAATGGCTTGGGTCCAGCATATCTGAGGGAACACCTGCTGCCGGCATCAGGTTCCCTTCGTCCTGTGTGCTCCGACAGGGATGGCCTTCTCAGGGTGCCGCCGGTAAAAGAATGCCGGTGGATAACACCCAGGGGGAAGGCCTTCTCAGTGGGGGCGCCTGCCCTTTGGAACCAGCTGCCCTTGGAGCTTAGGACTGCCCCCGACCTTCGATCATTTCGCCGAGACCTGAAGACCTGGCTCTTCGAGCTTTCCAGCCCAGGCTGAGTTTTAATTGGGGTTTTAATTTGGGTTTTATATATTTTTTTCAGGGATTTAATTTAATCTTTTTAATTGTTCTTAATTTTTGTATCGATGTTTTATATACCCTGTAAACCACCCTGAGTCCTACGGGAAAGGGCGGTATATAAATTCAATAAAATTCAAATTCAAATTTGTAAATAAATTTTCATTCACTCTCCAGGATCTTCTACTACCATCTTCAGCAATAAACTCCAACCAAACAGGACTATGATCCGACAATGTCCTAGGAAAAATTTTAACGTTCTTAACCCTAGAGAAAAGATCAGTAGTAATTAAAATAAAGTCAATCCTAGAGAAAGATTTATGTCTATCCGGAAAAAAGTAAAATCTCTGTCTTTCATATTCCTTTCCCACCATACATCTCTTAATTCCAGATCCTCCTTCAAATCAAAAAAAGCTTTGGGCAATTTCTAATTAGAAAAGTTTTTGAAGGATCCCTTCTTGTCTTCAGATGGGTCCAAAACTCCATTCCAGTCCCCCATCATAATAACAGATTTGTAATCCAATTCAATTAGTCTCTGATATAAAAATTTGAAAAACTTTTGCTGTTGTTGATTTGGAGCATATAATCCAATAAGAAGAACTTTCTTTCCTTGTAGCATTAATTCAATACTAACATATCTCCCTTGTTTGTCCGATTCAATTAATCTAGCCGAAAAATCTTTTTCTTAAATAAATGACCACTCCAGTCTTCTTGTCCAGAGCAAAAGATGCAAAATGTGTTCCCAATTCGGAATTAACCAGATACTTTTGGTCTTTTAATGCAATATGTGTCTTTTGTAAACAAATAATGTTATTTTATGTTGTTTCAAATAATAAAATACTTTCTTTTCTGTGGTGAATTTAAGCCATTAACATTCCATGTCAGGAACTTCACCATCTCTGGTGACCATGAGCCTTTGGAACATAGCCTGAAGATCACCTGTTGCTCTCTTCGGACGTGCTCCTCCTACAGGCTCTGAAACAGCCGCATCTTGCGTAGTTAGACCAGATACAAGCTTCTGTTTTTGCTCTTTTTCCATACGCTTGTATGCAGCCCTAGTCATCGTCTGTTCTTTCGGGTCCTCCTTTAACGCCAAACTCTGCTCCATAATCTCAGCCTGCCGCATCTCCTCAAGAGGCAATGACATTGCCCCTTCACTCAATTGTTTATCTTTTTGTTTTACTTCTGTTCTTTTAACTCGAGGAGACAGTGGTGAGCCTGCTTTAAGGACCTTAGTATAAAAATCTTTTGTTTTTAGAATTGTATTCAACCTGTACCTCGTCCCTGCATAATTCACCACAATTCCATTGGGTATTTCCCATCTAAACTGAATTTGTCGCTTCTTAAGCTCATCAGACAGAAAAGCGAAATCTTTCCTTTTTCTAAGAATATTTGGAGGTATCTCCTTTAAAATTATAATATCTTGGCCTGCAATTTGAAATCTTTCCCAATAAAAAGCCTGGATAATAGAATTTCTAGTTGATCTCCTGGAAAAGTAAATCACTACATCTCTAGGTAAATTTTTCTGTCTAGCAATCCAGGAATTAACCCTAAATGTCTTATCCATTTCTTTAAGTAATTCTTCAGGTTCACATTTCAAGACAGGAGCCACTGCTTGTACCACTTCCCATTCCAAGTCTTCTTTAGGATTCTCTTTAAGGCCTCTGATGCGCAATGCAAACTCCATGTCTCTGTATTGTGAGATGATGACTTCATCTTCTGTTCTATCAATTTTAACCTCTGCTCTATTTTCTGTTCAGCACTGATGATTTTATTTTCCAGATTCTCCACATACTCCATAACTGAATCCACACGAACATCCAGGCGTTCAATATGTGCAGCCAAGCCCTGAAGTGCAAGCACTATATCCTCCCTCATCTGTTTGTTTTGATTAACAAATTCTTCCTTTGTTTCCTTTATTTCTTGCTGTAATACTTGTGTCAATACTTGTGTTGACTGCATCACAACTTGCTGTATGTCTGCCAATGTAAATGCAGGTGGTGGTGGGGAAGGTGGTTGTACTGTAGGTTTCGTTGTAGTTTGCCCTGCAGCTTGTGGTAAAGGTAAAGAAATAACACTTTTAGAGATTGTAGGGCCTCCCCCATGCCTTGCAGCCATCTCTTAGGTTTCGATTTCCTCTTTCTCCCAGCAGAATCAAAGTTCAAAAAGAAAAAAAAAGAAAGGAGAAGGGAGAAAAAATAAAAGTTTTTCTCCCAAAGTTCCTTATCCTTCAATAAAAAAAAGGACAAGCTTTCAAATACACAAAATCCGGTACTGGGTAGAATCAGTTGCAGATTATATCTCTTGCTATGTTGCAAAATATAACAATTTTCCAAAACAGTCAATTCACACAAGAAAGCAACATTCCAGCGCCATTTTTACTCCATTTTCAGCAGCTTAAAACTTGAAGAAGATAATGAATCTGAGTTAAAGTTAAAATCCAACTTGAAAATTCAAATCCTCCTGCTTCGCTGTGCCTGCTTCTCAAAGAAAAAAAATACTCACAGTCCCATCTAAGCAGCAGATGTAGTTGTCGTATCTAGTTCCACTCCTTTATGGAGTGAAAGCGTCCTGGGAGCGGAGAAAGCCTGGGCTCCGAGGGAATTCACTCCGTTTGCCCCCAAACTCGTTGGGGGAATCACAGAGGAGCTCTACCTCTACCCAAAGAAGCTCGCCTCTCCCTCTTCTCCCAAGGGAGAGACTTCGGCGCCACGGGACATCTGATTTTCACTGCCTCCGGGTGCTCTAACGCATCCCAAGATCGGGCGGCTTCAGAAATGCTGCCATTCGGCGCAGCAGCGCTACCGGAAGTCTGATATTTGCATCCTTCATGTCCTGTGGTACTCCACCTTACCTCCAACAAAGACAGAAGATTTCATGCAGTTCAGTGAGAATGTTCTCATTGTAGCACTTCAGAATTTCGGCAGGGATGTTATCTTTCCCGGGTGCCTTGCCAAAGGCAAGGGAATCCAGGGCTGTGTTTAGTTCTTCTAAAGTTGGTTCACTATCAAGCTCCTCCAAGACAGGCAGGCACTCAATATTATTTAATGCTTCTTCAATATAACTCAGAGTAGTGCTGCACCCAGCATGCCATCTTCTGTGCTCCATCCTGGATAACCTCACCTGTAGCAGACTTCAGACGGGCAGATTTCTTCTGCGTTGGACCTAAGGCCTGCTTGATGCCATCATACAGCCCCTTGATATTGCCTGTGTCAGCTATCTGGATCCGAGAGCAAAGCTGCAGCCAATAATCGTTAGCACATCTCCTGGCGGTCTGTTGGACTTTGCTACGAGCAGCTCGCAGAACCTGTAGGTTGTGCTCACTGGAACAGGCTTTATATGCAATTAAAGCTCTCCTTTTTTCCTCGATGGCTGGCGTCAGCTCCTCAGAATGGGCTTCAAACCAATCCGCTGTCTTTCTGATCTCTACCAAATACTGACAATACTGTTATAAACAGCATTCTTGTAATATTCCCATCGTTCAGATGCATTTGCTTCAGCCAGGCCTGGAAGAGTTTCCTTGAGTGCTTGTGCAAATTCCTCCACTTTGCCCTGATTGTGGGTCTTGCTGATGTCGATTCATGGTCTTCCTTCTTCGAGTGATGCAATCTCTTTGTTTTCAGTTTTATTTTGCTGCACACCAAGGAGTGGTCTGTATTGCAATCAGCACCCTGATAGCTGCTTGTAATACTGGGAAGGTTGGAGCGTCTGGTAAGAATGAAGTCGAGCTGGGGCCAATGCTTTGATCTTGGATGTCTCCAAGATGTGTTGGGGCTTTGTTTTAAAGAATGTATTGCTAACACAAAAACTGTAGTAGCAGCAAAACTCCAGCAGATGTTGGCCATTTTCATTCATCTTCCTGACACCGAACTGACCTAAACAAGTGAGCCAAGAGCTATAATCAGCTCCAACTCTGGCATTAAAATCACCAAGGACAATCAGTAGTTCTTTCTAAGGGATTTTCTTGATAGTAGCAGCCAGATCGTCGTAGAATTTGTCTTTGGATTCTACTGAGGATGATAATGTTGGTGCATATGCGCTAATAAGAGTAACCAGCCCTGCTGTTGAGTGGATCTGCAAGGACAGAATTCTTTCACTTCCTGCAGCAGGTGAAGTAATGAATCCTAGTAGGGTGTTTCTCGACCGCAAAGCCAACCCCATATTCCCTAGTCTCATTCAGTGGTTTTCCCTGCCAGAAGAACGAGAAGTTTCTCTCCTTAACAGATCCCGAGTCTCACAGCCTTGTCTCTTGAAGGGCAACAATGTCCTTCTGCAGTCTGCTGAGCTCCATGTTGATGACAGCTGTCTTATGTACGTCATCTATTTCTTGCAAATCATCAGAAAGGCCGGGGGTCATTGTCAGAACATTCCAAGTGCCCAACTTTAGGGCTAAATTTTTTTATGTTTGTTGCATGGTACAGAGTTGTCAATCTGCTTGTCGGCTTTGACCCTAAACCCCATGCACCCTGTGAGGTTAACAGACCATGGGAGGGCAGCACCATGGTTGTAGACAGTCATGAACTGCTTCCGGGACTCCGGCTACAGATTTTGCCTCAAGGTTGACTCCTGAAGCCTTTTCCAGTAGTAGATATAGCCACAAGGTAGTGGAGGTTTCCCTTCTCCTAGAAGATGGTTCTGCCATTTTATCCACCGTTGGGACATAAGGCCCTCTTCCGCCTTCAAAACCATTGACCGTCTTCTCCTGTAACCCTGGAAAGGGGCCCTTACGAGTAAATGATTACATTATAGTGAATAGAGGAAGTGAAAGTAATAGCCCTGCAGGCACATCCCCCCTCCCCCTTGGAAGTATGGCAAAACCCAGGAAAAGGTGGAATGAA
This sequence comes from Vipera ursinii, assembly GCF_947247035.1. NCBI lineage: Eukaryota > Metazoa > Chordata > Lepidosauria > Squamata > Viperidae > Vipera > Vipera ursinii. Next base: position 179,568,693 of record NC_139513.1, read on the forward strand.
ATAGAAATGAAATAAAATAAGAATGGGTTTTGACACATAGCCTCAGAAAGGAGTGATAAGCTGTAACAAAACAGAGCCTCTTTTAGCTACTAGAGATAATAGCATGTTTCCCCAAAAATAAGACTGGGTCTTCTTTTTTCCTTTTTTTTTCTTTTTGCCTCCAAAAGAGGCACCAGATCTTATTTTTGGGGGGTGGCTTTTCAACTCACCTCTGGCACTGACAGCCCCACCCAGCCAGCCCACTTGTTCTGCAGCCAAAGGAGAAGCTTCATTCTGCAGCCGAGAATAGTGTTCCAGCCTTCATTTCACAGTCAGGCCTTTCCGGAAGGCCTCTGCAGCTGATAACCAAGCAATGAATACATAGCTCAGTTTTTGGCTGCAGTGGCCTTCTGGAAAGGCCTGACTGCGAAATGCCGGCCTGTGAACACCAGAGAAGTAGTGGGCTGGCGAGGAGAGGCCTGGCTGCAATGTACCGTATATACTTGAGTATAAGCCGAATTTTTCAGCCCACTTTTCGGGCTGAAAAACTCCACTTCGGCTTATACTCCAGTCAACAAAAAAAAAGAACTGTCCCTTAGTTCGGAACAGGCTGCTGAGAGAAGGGAGCGGCAGAGCCTTGCAGAGCTGGCGGCAGTCCAGCGTTGTTTCTCCCCCTCGTGCGTGCGTGTGTGTGTCAGACCCACGGGAATGGCTGGTAGGGAAGTGGCATTCCGGCATTCCCCCCCTTCCTGTGTGTCGAGCCTACGGGGCTTGGCACACAGAGAAACGCAAATGCCGGACTGCCGCCAGCTTTACTAGCCATTCCTGCGGGTCTGACACACACACACACAAACACACACACACACACACGACGCCGGGCTCGGCTCCTTGGCAGGAGGGGCAGCCCCTGCCACGCCCCCCTCCCGGCCCGCAGCGCCGCGCCGCCGCCGCTTCCTCCGGGCAAGTCGGGGGGGGCTTGCAGGGCGAAGGCACCGGCCGGGGGGCAGGCAGGGCGGGAGGGCGGCCGCGCAGCTCAGCACCGCCCCGAAGCCACAGCCAGCCGCCGCCGCCCACGTCCCGGCGGAGAGAGCCTGCCCTGCGGAGCGCGCTCGCTTGCTCGCCCGCTGCCTCGCCCGCTGCCTCGCCCGCCCGCCGCCTCGCCCGCTCGCTCGTTCGCTCGCCGCCTCGCCCGCTGCCTCGCCCGCCCGCTCGCCGCCTCGCCCGCTCGCTCGCCCGCCGCCTCGCCCGCCCGCTCGCTCGCCCTCCGCCTCGCCCGCTCGCTCGCCCGCCGCCTCGCCCGCCCGCTCGCTCGCCCTCCGCCTCGCCCGCTCGCTCGCCCGCCGCCTCGTTCGCTCGCCCGCCGCCTCGCCCGCTCGCCCGCTCGCTCGCCCGCCGCCTCACCCGCTCGCTCGCTGCCTCGCCCGCCCGCCGCCTCGCCCGCTCGCTCGCCCGCCCGCCGCCTCGCTCGCCCGCCGCCTCGCCCGCTCGCTCGCCCGCCGCCTCGCCCGCCCGCCGCCTCGCCCGCTCGTTCGCTCGCCGCCTCGCCCGCTGCCTCGCCCGCCCGCTCGCTCGCCGCCTCGCCCGCCCGCTCGCTCGCCCGCCGCCTCGCCCGCCCGCCCGCTCGCTCGCCCGCCGCCTCGCCCGCTCGCTCGCCCGCCGCCTCACCCGCTCGCTCGCTGCCTCGCCCGCCCGCTGCCTCGCCCGCTCGCTCGCCCACCCGCTGCCTCGCCCGGGACCAGCGGCGCCGCCCCAAAGCCAGCCAGCCCGCCGGCGGGCGGACGGGTGGAGAGAAGCCCGGCCCGGAGGGGAGGGGAGGGAGCGGAGTCGCCGGGGGTGCAGCCCGGGGCCCACGTGGAAACAACGCTTGACTGCCCCCCACACACACACACAAAAGCGGCAAAAGCAGGGGGAGAGAGAGAAATGCCTTGTTCTCTCGTCTCAGCAGAGACTTGTTTCGGGGGATCCAGCCTCTGTCACCCCCTTCTCTCAGCTGGGCAGCTGACAGAAAGGGGCGGCAGAAGCTGCATCCCCCGAAAGAAGTCTTCGCCGAGAAAATGGGCGCTGAGATTTTCTCGGCGAAGACTCACCTTCTCCCGTTCACCTTCAGCAGCTCCGCCAGGCCCGTCCAGTGCCCTGCTAGCAGAGCTTGACAAATGCAAAAGCTGCTTTGGTTAAACACTGGAAGGTTTAGTGATTAACCCACCCCACCCCACCCGGTCTTCTTGCTGTTTCTCCCCATCCTCACTCCTACGCACAGGGGCTCTCTGCCTCTTCTACTACTTCTTTTTCTTTCTTTTTTGCTGAGGTGTGCGTCTCTCTCTCTCTCTCTCCCTCCCTCCCTCCCTCCCTTCCTCCACACACACACATTCTTCGGTAAAGAGATTCACTCGATCCATGGTTTCAAGGTTGGGGTAGAGAAATCCCGGTTTGTTTCAAAAAACCGGGGTGGTTTATGAGCCTATAGATTTTAGACTTTGCATCTTGTTTTGCTTCCTCGGTTCCCACGAAACCCGAAACTCTTTTTTTCCCCCTCTGGTTTCTGCCCAACTGTTAACTCGTGGTAAAACAAAGAAACAAACAGAAAGCCCTTGCCTCTGGTTCCTGAGGAAAGAAAGCTCCACTCCACCCCCCACCTTAGCTTGATTTTTAGGTGTGTGCCTAGTCCCAAAACTAGGGCTTATTTTTGGGGTAGGGCTTATTTTAGGCCCACCCCCAAAAATTATGCTAGGGCTTATTTCGGGGTAGGTCTTTTGGGAAAACAGTCTCATAAATTGATTAGGAAATGAGGGGCACAGCTTATTGTCCATTTGAAAAATAAATTCCAAAACAGCTGTTTTATCCAACAATGACGTGATTTCAGCCCCACCCCCCAGCTTCAGCTCACCAGCTATTTTGAAACACGGTTTCTAAAACTGCTTGCAAAGTGTTGCTGTTATCAGAGGATCTTGAGGGATGATTCTGGGACACTCCCTAACCCAGGAAAGTCAGACAAATGAAAGGAAGCCTGTTCTTTCTGTTAAGATGGAAAAACTACAGTCCAGAGAGAGGAGATTCTAAGGGTGTATCAGGTGCTAGCCATGTCTTCACTGAAAGTGATTCCTTTCTTTTGCTAAAGAATCCTGTTCAGTTAGATGCACACTGTGCCATAATATTTGCACAGAAATAACTTGGTTTGAGACAGGCTTTACTGGTTATTAGAGAAGGGGACCAATTTCATGATTCTTCCTTTTCCTCCAGGCAAGGTGACAAGTCTGACTGCACCTACATTGTGCTGAATGGGCGCTTGCGCTCTGTCATCCAGAAGGCCAATGGCAAGAAGGAACTTGTTGGGGAATATGGGCGTGGGGACCTCATTGGAGTGGTAAGTTCTAAGTAAGGGAAAAGCCTACATGCAGTGAGGGACAGCTAGACCAAAGGGTTTTCACAATTTTGAGCACTGGGAAAAAAAGGGATTAGCCATCCTGCTTTTAAAGGATGCTAGGTTTGCAAGCCTCACTATATAAACAGTTTTAGAAATTGTCTATTAACCATCTTAAACCTATTAAGACCTTTGGAATGATAACTTTGGAAAGTTGCTGGGTGAATTTAGTTTCAGTTCTGAACAAAACAAAATTAGTTGTAAACTTAAGAATGAATTTGAATCAAACAGCAAAAACAGTAAGATTTTTGTCTAAGAAAATTATAAATAAATTAAGAGTCCACATAAATTTGGAATATTGACTTTTACTCTTTGAGATTTTGGAATTAACTATAAGAAAATAAATAGGTTCTTGTGGGAATCAAATATATTTTGGCTACCTTGCTACTGTAAGTCATAACAAAGATAAGTAAATTTATAATTTTAAAAACTGGACACTAAATTTGGGGGACTAAAATTTTAGAGGATTAAAGATTCTCAGTAGAAACAAAAAAATTATTAAGCTGGTTTTAATATCAGTTAGTACAGGGACTTACAGAATGATACAATACATCATAATATCATAATATTGTCATTTAAATCCTTAATAAAAATTGAATATTTTGAAGCCATGATCATATGAAATTCATACTTAACAGCAGAGACCTCCAGAACTGCCGTTACTAAGCGTCATAGTCACATGACATCATGCATTATGGCCAAAATGCTTAGCAATGGAAATTGCAGTCCCAATTATTGTTATTAAGTGAGGACTAGGTATTCATACCTACAGAAGAGCATCTCTCGCTAGTTGAGGAGCGCTCTTTTTCATGTGGGAAGACTGTGATGTGATTTATCTACTGTAACCCATTTCTTGTGATATAGGTAGAAGCTCTGACCCATCAAGTACGAGCTACTACTGTGCATGCTGTGCGGGACACAGAGTTGGCCAAGTTACCAGAAGGGACTCTCAACAACATCAAAAGACGCTACCCTCAGGTGAATGCTCAGGGGTTCTCCATATTTTCTGTTTGAACTAAGCTTTGCAGTCCTGGTGTACAAGTCATTCCTGAATTTGCAAATGGCTCCACAGATTTTGTCTATGGAGAGTCTCAGTTATCCAGGTCATAGTTGTCCAAAGATGCTTCTTCATGAAGCAACTGGATTTTCTAGTTTTTTCTTTGAAGACATTTCACTTCTCATCCAAGAAGCTTCTTGGATGAGAAGCAAAACAAGAAAGTCCAGTTGCCTCATGAAAAAGCATCTTTGGGACATTCTGCAGATTTTGTTCCACTCAGGATGTGCATGCACATTGTATGCATAGGATCTTTGTGGCATAATATGTATGGACACAGTTATAAGTGTTCAGAAATATTGAGTGTAAAGAAAGATTGTAAAGCTTTATAAGATACTGATCTGGAAAATGAATATGTAGATAACTGCTCCACTTCATTATTTGACTTAGCTCACCATGTGTTAATAATACAAATGATGGCACTGTTAATATCTTATACAAACCTTTTGTATATCCCCAACAAAACAACATTTGTTTTAGGCTTCTAGTTTTTTCAAAGTAACCTTATGATCAAAACTGAGCTGGAAAATAAACCCTCATGTTGAGTTTTTCTTGTCTGCTGTGAACTGGCTCAATTGCATTATGAGAAAAACACTAACCCCCACAATCATCATGTCTTCAAAAAGTTTACAAATGGAAATCATGACAGAAAATGCTGCTTTTCCATGTTGTAGCAAACCAAGTTATCTTCTAAGCAAGGTGGATTCATTGCTGAGAGTATGCTTTTTCCAGAAGGAGTTAAAGATATACTATGATATCCAGGGAAATATTTCAGGATACATGTGGAGTTGCATTTTAATAGAGTATGGAGGAATGCAGTGGCAAGGCATTGTGAACACTTGTTTAGATGTGAATAGGGAGAAAATCATTTTAAGAAGGTCAGTTGGGTATTTCACAGAAATGGTTGTGTATACTGTATTTGTTACTATTCACATTCTGGGCACTGGCATTCTCCAATCTTCTAATGCCCAATATAGGTTGTCACCCGGCTTATCCACCTACTGAGTCAGAAGATCCTGGGGAATCTGCAGCAGTTACATGGCCCTTTCCCAGGTAAGTGTCCCACTTCAGGCTATGCACCAACTTGTTGCCATATGACCTAAAAAGCATCACAGTTTGAAAGAGCATCCTAGCATGACAGAAAGCTATGGAGTTGTGGCTGCAAGTATCTAATGTTGCTGCCTGGTACTTCAGGTATTTGTTTCACTGTTTATTGTATCTCCTATATAGGTTCAGGTCTTGGCGTGACCTCCAGCTCAGAACTGACCAATCCAGCTAGTAATCTCTCAACAGTGGCAGTCCTTCCAGTGTGTGATGAGGTACCCATGGCAGCCTTCACCTTAGAACTCAAACATGCTCTGAATGCAATTGGTGAGCTCTTGTTAGTGCTTTCTTTCTTTGTGTTGCTTCATTCTGCTGCTTTTGTCATCATTCTTTTTCTTCACAGGCCCAACCCTGCTGCTCACCAGTGACATAATCCGTGCTCGTCTTGGGGCATCAGCATTGGATAGGTGGGTTGAGAACACACATAAGCTTGTAAGCAGAAACGTATAATCACAGATACTGGAGTATGGAGATGGAATATAGCATATTGTACTCCTTCCCCCAAAGTATTCACAATCTGCCATATATACTGTTTTACCCATTCTAACTGTCCATGGTGTCCTGTAGGGAAATACACTGGCAGATATTTCTACCAAAGCATCTAGGCTGCATTGTCATAATGACAATCATAAATGCTATGAGAGTCCTTTACTCCCAAGGAAGAAGGTTGTGTGCAGCATCAAATAAATACAAGGAGGGTTTTCTGTTATCCAGATGGAACTAGGTTGTGCTACATTTTTAGTTTATTTGTTGTGCTTTATTTGTGCTTTTTTTTTCCTTTTCATCTAATGAAGTGGTTGCAGCTCATAAAAACTGCCCTTTAATAGACAATTTAATAGTCTTTTAATAGAATTTGGAAAATGTTTTTTCTGAATATCTGATTTTTTCCAACTATAAAACTGAAGTTTGGATGGTTTGATTTTTTTCAAAGCAACCTTGCAAGACCTCAATATTAATGCCTCTGTCTGATTCTTAAAGTCACCCTTATCTATTGGAACATGGTTATTCAATCAGCAAAGAGTTTGTACATAATATAGAGTTCCTCCATGAGTCTGAACAATAAGTATAATATGGATATTGGTATAAGTTTGTGCATAGGTTCAGTCTTCAAGTAAGATGATTTGAAAGAGGCCAATCTTCATCTTTTTTTTAAAAAAATGTTCATCATCAAGAAAAAGGAACAACAGGAAACAGCTTATATCCACACTTGGGCAGTGTTGAATTTCTGGAAGAACAAAGATAGTTGACTAGAATCCTGTAAAGTCCACGATGGAAATTGATCTTGACTTGTTTTTCTGGGTATTTTCTATCCCCTTTCCCTTCTTACAGTGCTGCCAGTGAGACTGGAATGAGAAAACTTTTTTTGCTTTTCTTCCCTTACAGTATCCATGAATATCGACTGTCTGGCTGGCTAGCTCAGCAAGAGGACATTCATCGCATTGTTTTGTACCAGACTGATTACACCTTGACTCCTTGGACAGTGCGTTGCATCCGGCAAGCTGACTGCATTCTCATTGTGGGCCTGGGGGACCAAGAGCCTACACTGGGTGAGGTAAGGGGGCCATCATGACTAGAGTGAAGCTTGATCTAAGAAGTACAGTTACTCTACAACAGCTTGCTTGGGTGGGCAGGGGGGAGTTTGATTAATGGTTTCCATTGAACAAACCCACATCCTACTGCATAGAACTTAAAATTGATTTCAATAGGATCAAAGTTTATTAGCCTTTTTGTCAATATTGCTTCTCCGGCTAATAGGTTGTCTTCCCTGTTCTAATAATAGACTTGGGTTTTGGCTCTCTCTTGATCTGGCTCCATAAGAAAGATGGTGTAAGAACATAATCTTTAATGATGGGGGGTGAGGTGTTACCCCCCGTTGATAGGGCTCGCAACTTGGGCGTCCTCCTGGACTCACGGCTCAATTTTGAAGATCATATAGGAGCCATGACCAGGGGAGCTTTTGCCCAGGTTCGCCTGGTGCGCCAGTTGTGACCCTACCTGGACCGAGATGCCCTACGCACAGTCACTCATGTGCTCGTGACCTCCCGTTTAGACTACTGCAACGCTGTCTACATGGGGCTGCCCTTGAGGACCACTCGGAGGCTTCAACTGGTGCAGAATGTGGCCGCGCGAGTTGTGATGGGGGTTTCCCGATACTCCCATGTAACACCTCTACTCCATGAGCTGCATTGGCTTCCGGTTGCCCTCTGGGTGAGATTCAAGGTGCTGGTGATGACCTTTAAAGCCCTAAATGGCTTGGGTCCGGGATATTTGAGGGAACACCTGCTGCCGGCATCAAGTTCCCTTTGTCCAGTGCGCTCGCAGAGGGAGGGTCTTCTCGGTGCCGCCGGTAAAAGATTGCCGTCGGATAACACCCAGGGGGAGGGCCTTTTCTGTGGTTGCGCCTGCCCTCTGGAACCAGCTGCCCGTGGAGCTCAGGACTGCCCCTGACCTACGTTCATTCCGCCGGGACCTGAAGACTTGGCTCTTTGAGCTCTCTGGCCCAAGCTGAGAATTTTAACTGGGGTTTTATTTTCAGGGATATTTTAATCTTTTAATTGTCTTTTCACTTTGTATTTTGTATTGGTGTGATTTTAAAATGCCCTGTAAACCGCCCTGAGTCCTTTGGGAAAGGGCGGTATATAAATCTAATAAAATAAATAAATAAATAATCAGTCAAAGACAGCTGTGTGTGTTGTGATGGAAATGAACGTGATTGACTTGACTTCTCCTTTCTCCCTCCACTATGTCAGCTAGAACAGATGCTGGAGAACACAGCAGTGCGGGCCCTAAAGCAGCTTATCCTCCTGCATCGTGAAGATGGCCCCAGCCCTGCCCGTACAGTGGAGTGGCTCAACATGCGCAGCTGGTGCTCAGGGCATCTACACATCAAGTGCCCACGCAGGGTCTTTTCTCGACGCAGTCCCAACAAACTGGTACCTCTATTCTGTTTGTTCACCATTGCATCTCTTGGCTTAGTCAGGCCTTTCTCTTTTGCTTTGCCAGAGAACCTGGTAAGACTGAACAGCCACCTTTCTTGAGGATGTTGATTCCCCTATAACTTTTCTGAATAGTAGGCTTCCTTCCCCCCAGGGACCCCTGAAACTATTCATCCTGAGTCAATATTTCCTACTTCAGATTTTTCCCCACTCCTTCCTTTGGTGTGCATCACCTTGAAGATAAAGAACAGCAAGTTGCTGCAAAGTCTTGGACCCCCTCCAAGTGGGGTCCAAAGACTATTTGATTTTTCCTTTGTAGAGGGGAAACATTGATGAATGGGAACAGATGAACTTAAACAACTTTGCTCTGCGGGTCCCTTTTTTTTGAGCTGGTGAAAATAGTCTTACTCCTTCTCTCCTTCCCATCCTTCACTACAGAGAGAGATGTATGGGAAAGTCTTTGAAAAGAATGCGGATCGTCACAGTGACTTCTCCCGTCTGGCACGAGTCCTTACAGGCAATACCATCGCTCTGGTTCTGGGTGGTGGTGGAGCCAGGTAATATGCCCTAAGGAATTAGGGAATTAGGGAACTTTCATCTCCCAAGGCAGGAAGGATGCGACTTTTCCCCCCACCATGGGCTAATTTTTCTGGATCCCACTGTTCTCCCCATCTGAATTTTAGGGAAGTTGGGAGGTCTGTACTCCTTAACATGAAGCTTATACTTTTGACTAGCACCACTACCCTATCAATGTTGACTACTACTACCACCATACTTTTTTAAACATTCACATCTTTGGCTCCTCCCTGACAGTAGAGGCATGAAAGATTCAGCCTCATTCTCATGACTTGGTGAGAACACCAAAAGTACATTGGGAGGCAGATTTGCTTCAAAGATGTTCCTTCCCTTGCCCACAGAGGTTGTTCTCACATTGGAGTGATCAAAGCCATGGAGGAAGCTAGTCTCCCTATCGACCTGATTGGCGGCACCTCAATTGGCTCCTTCATAGGGGCCCTTTATGCAGAGGAGAGGAGTGCAGTACGCACAAAGCAGCGGGCCAGAGAATGGGCAAAGGTAAGCATATATTCAAACCTGGAAGGAAAGTAGGCAGGGGAACAGCAATGCTGAAAGAAACAGCAAAAAGAGAAGGTGTGCTGTTGAAGCTACAGTCCCCTAAATACTTGAATGGGTTTGTATCACAGTGATCTCACCTGAACTTCCTTCTGAATAGATGAGGGTAGATTTGCACTGTTTGTTTACTAAAATACATGAGCCTAACCTTTGGCAACTGAGAAAAGGTTCTGGGGTTCTTTACAGCAATTTCAGTCTGGAGTACGGTGCATAGGAACTGAAGCATCACAGACTAGATAAAGGAAATTAGGTGAAGTGGTAGACTAAGCTGTCTGTGAATTTTTTGCCAGCTTAGTCTCCCTAAGTGCCAGAAAGCAATTGTTGTTGTTGTTAGCTGCGAAGTCGTGTCCGACCCATCGTGACCCTATGGACAACATTCCTCCAGGCCTTCCTGTCCTCTACCATCTTCTGGAGTCAGTTTAGGCTCACGCCTACTGCTTCAGTGACTCCATCCAGCTACCTCATTCTCTGTTGTCCCCTTCTTCTCTTGCCCTCAACCTTTCCCAGCATTAGGCTCTTCTCCAGTGAGTCCTTCCTTCTCATTAGGTGGCCAAAGTATTTGAGTTTCAGCTTCAGGATCTGGGCTTCTAAAGAGCAGTCAGGGTTGATTTCCTCTAGGACTGACCGGTTTGATCACCTTGCAGTCCAAGGGACTCGCAGGAGTCTTCTCCAGCACCACAGTTCAAAGACCTCAATTCTTTGGCGCTCAGCCTTTCTTATGGTCCAACTTTCACTGCCATACATTGCAACTGGGAATACCATAGCCTTGACTATACGCACTGTTGTTGACAGGGTGATATCTCTGCTTTTTAATGTGCTATCTAGATTTGCCATGGCTTTCCTCCCAAGGAGCAAGCGTCTTTTAATTTCTTGGCTACAGTCCCCATCTGCGGTGATCTTGGAGCACAGGAAAATAAAATCTGTCACTACCTCCATTTCTTCCCCATCTATTTGCCAGGAATTGAGAGGGCCGGATGCCATAATCTTGGTTTTCTTAATGTTAAGTTTCAATCCAAGTTTTGCACTCTCCTTCTTCACTCCCAACAAGAGGCTCTTTAGCTCTTCTTCACTTTCTGCCATTAGAGTGGTATCATCTGCATATCTTAGGTTGTTGATGTTTCTTCCGGCAATCTTAATTCCAACTTTTGATTCATCTAGCCCTGCCTTTCTCATGATGTGCTCTGCATATAAGTTAAATTAGCAGGGTGACAGTATACAGCCTTGTCGGATTCCTTTCCCGATTTTGAACCAATCAGTGGTTCCGTGTCCAGTTCTCACTGTTGCTTCTTGGCCCACATATAGGTTTCTCAAGAGACAAATAAGATGGTCTGGTACGCCCATCTCTTTAAGAACTTGCCACAGTTTGTTATGATCCACACAATCAAAGGCTTTAGCATAGTCAATGAAGCAGAAGTAGATGTTTTTCTGGAACTCTCTAGCTTTCTCCATGATCCAGCGTATGTTGGCAATTTGATCTCTAGTTCCTCTGCCTCTTCGAAATCCTATCTGTACTTCTGGTAGTTCTCGATCCACATACTGCTGGAGTCTAGGATTTTAAGCATAACTTTACTAGCATGAGAAATGAGTGCAATGGTGGGATAGTTTGAACATTCTTTGGAATGTTTGCCTTTCTTTGGAATTGGAATGTAAACTGATCTTTTCCAATCCTGTGGCCACTGTTGAGTTTTCCACATTTGCTGGCAAATTGAGTGTAGCACTTCTACTGCATTGTCTTTTAAGATTTTGAATAGCTCAGCTGGAATACTGTCACCTCCACTAGCTTTGTTGTTGCTCAGATTTTCTAAGGCCCACTTCACTTCACATTCTAGGATGTCTGGCTCGAGGTCAGTGACCACCTCAGTGTGATTATCAGGGACATTAAGCTCATTCTTGTATAGTTCTTCTGTGTAATTTTGCCACCTCTTCTTAATCTCTTCTGCCTCTGTTAGGTACCTGCCATTTTGGTCTTTTATCATGTGCATTTTTGCATTAAACGTTCCCTTCATCTCTCCAATTTTCTTGAACAGATCTCTGGTCCTCCCTATTCTATTGTTTTCTTCTATTTCTTTGCACTGTTAATTTAAGAAGGCATTCTTATCTCTTCTAGCTATTCTCTGGAATTCTGCATTCAATTGGGCGTATCTTTCTTTTTCTCCCTTGCCTTTCGCTTCCCTCCTTTCCTCAGCTGTTTGCAAAGCTTCCTCAGACAGCCATTTTGCTTTCTTGCATTACTTTTTCTTTGGGATGGTTTTAGTTGCTACCTCTTGTACAATTTTGCGAACCTCTGTCCATAGTTCTTCAGGCACTCTGTCTATCAGATCTAATTCCTTAAATCTATTTGTCACCTGTACTGTATATTCAAGAGGGATATGATTTAATTCATACCTGAGTGGCCTAGTGCTTTTCCTTACTTTCTTCAGTTTAAGCCTAAACTTTGCAATGAGAAGCTCATGGTCTGAGCCAGTCAGCTCCTGCTCTTGTTTTTACTGACTGTATAGAGCTTCTCCATCTTTGGCTGCAGAGCACATAGTCAATCTGATTTCTGTGTTGACTGTCTGGTGATGTCCATGTGTAGAGCTGTTTCTTGGGTTGTTGGAAAAGTGTGTTTGCTATGACCATCGTATTCTCTTGACAAAATTCTATCAGCCTGTGCCCTGCTTCATTTTGTACTCCAAGGCCAAACTTGCCTGTTATTCCAGTTATCTTTTGGCTTCCTACTTTAGCATTCCAATCCCCCATGATGATAGGGACATCATTTTTTGGTGTTAGTTTTATAAGGTGCTGTAGGGCTTCATAGAACCGGTCAATTTCATCCTCTTCAGCACCGGTGGTTGGGGCATAGACTTGGACTACTGTGATATTGAATGGTTTGCCTTGGGTTCAAACAGAGATCATTCTGTCATTTTGAGGATTGTATCCCAGTATTGCTTTTCCTACTCTTTTATTGACTATGAAGGCTACTCCATTTCTTCTGAGGGATTCTTGCCTGCAGTAGTATACCTGATGGTCATCTGAATTAAATTCACCCATTCCTGTCCATTTTAGTTCGCTGATACCTAAGATGTCGATGTTCAGTCTTGTCATCTCTTGTTTGACCACGTCCAGCTTTCCTTGATTCATGGATCTTACATTCCAGGTTCCTATGGAGAAAAAATCTTTACAGCATCGGACTTTCCTTTCACCACCAGACACATCCACAGCTGAGCGTCCTTTTGGCTTTGGCCCAGTCGCTTCATTCTTTCTGGCGCTACTAGTACTAGCCCTCTGCTCTTCCCCAGTAGCATATTGGACGCCTTCTGACCTGGGGGGCTCATCTTCCAGTGTCATATCATTTTGCCTTTTGGTACTGTCCATAGGGTTTTCATGGCAAAGATACTGGAGTGGGTTGCCATTTCCTTCTCCAGTGGATCACGTTTTGTCAGAACTCTCTGCTATGACCTTTCTGTCTTGGGTGGCCCTGCACGGCATAGCTCATAGCTTCATTGAATTACGCAAGCCCCTTCGCCACGACAAGGCAGTAATCCATGAAGGGGCCAGAAAGCAATAGATTGTTTTAAAAGAGTGATTGTTTTATGCAGAACTGTTTTAAGTGGTTGAGGGATGAAGAAAGTGTTATAAAATGCAACCTTATCATTTAGGAGCTCAAAATTTTCAGTGGCTGTTTCCAGTGGGGGACAAAGTGAAATCAAGCTAATGTTGATTGGAGGGAGGCCTAATGCATCCATGCACAGAAAATCACATTCCCATGTTTCAGCTATTCACCTCCAAATTACAGTGCAGGATCTCAGGATGCTCCATGTCCAACAAAAAGCAATTGTTCATTCTGAAGCCATGAATTAGCTGTTTTGGCTTAAGGATTCAGCATGTATTTGTGTTTTGGAGCTCCTGCAGAAGAAATGTACCATGATCCCCAGGCTTCTTGGGGTCTGCCATATTTTTACAGCTGATGAAATATAGATAAATAGACCTTTTGCTTTAACATGTTAATTCAACAGGTTGAAATCAGGGTTTGTTTTTTTATAAAAATGGTTTAACTATAGGTATGATGTATGTGGATATGTCACATCCATTACTCTCTAACCACCTCCAATTTCTGTGTTATACTTATTACAAAGAACGCCCCTCTTTCTTCTTTGGTGTGGCCTGTATTGCATTTGTTCAGAGAAGGAATTACTTAGATTGCTGTCTTTATTCTTCTCCTGGTTTCTGGAAAGATCATAATGCAGCGGTCCTGGGTCTTTCATGGCTTGTTTCCTGCCTCATGTCCTCATTTATCCTTTCTACAGAGTATGAATTCAGTGTTTGCAACTGTGCTGGATCTCACCTACCCCATCACCTCTATGTTCTCTGGCTCTGCCTTCAACACCAGTATTCACAAAGTGTTCCAGGATAAACAGATTGAGGTATCCTTTTCTCAGCAACACAGGAATGAGCTACAAAGTGCTGAAGGTCTTTTCCATTTAAGACCACTTGCTGCACAAAATCCATCAGTCTGAAAGGTTTTCACATAATAGCCATAGTAGATGTTTCCAAAACCCAGGGGAAGGTTAATTTTGGTCCAGATTTTGGTCCTGTGGTGGCCAGAAAACACATAAATTAGGCTGCTTGCACAATTTCTCCCTTATTGATCAAATGAACTGCAGTAAACTGCAGAATTTGGGTTAATATATGTGCACGTATTCAGGATACATTAAATGTACAAATTGTAGCCTTTCTCCCTCTCACTTACTGTGACCTTCCATGTAATTTTCATTCTCTTCCACTTTGTCAACTGAAGGATCTGTGGCTTCCATATTTTAATGTGACAACAGACATCACAGCTTCTGCCATGCGTGTGCATAAAGATGGTAAGTGAATCTTTCCTCCAGTAGAGTAGTCATAACTGACTAGTAATTCAGCATGCATTCCTCCTCCAACTTTCTCCTGAACTTCAGCAGGAGCCAGGGAAGCCAGAAGGAAATAAATTACAAAATATCAGAGAGCAGGGATGCACCAAGGCCTCCCAAGGCCACAGGAGATCTACCCACATCTGTTTTGTGGCCTCTGATTTTTTTAAATTTCAGAAAGTGCAAGACAAAATGGCCAGATGTTAAAAAGATGTACGTTTCTACCTGAACCCTCAAGTGTCCTTCCACAACAATACTGGCACTTTTGCAGCCTCATGCTAAGGAGAGTTATGCCAGGTGGTTTCCTGGGAATTGCCTTATATTCATGTCCAGCAATAATTTTCATTGTCTGAAATGAATATTTCCATTTGAATAGATTTTAGAACTGTCAAAGATCTTGCAGGGCTTGCTTGGGACTGCATATGTCTGAAGAACCCTTCATTAGAGGAAGGTCACCTTTTTTCCCGGCACGGTCAGGGAACATGGTGCCATCTGGGGAGGGGGTAGGAATTTGCCTGAAGCCTATTGTATACAGTGGTAGGAAATATATAGTAGTGCTGTTTGTCTATTAGAATGATCATTAGTGTAGCTTAGGAAGACCATTCCTATCTTATCTTCCTCCAGGAGTAAATCTTCCTTATCTTCCTCCAGGGAGGGAGAACATTATGTGAGAACATCTGTAGCATGCTTGGGTGCATCATGATCTTAGCCTTAAGGCAGGGGTAGGCAACCTCGGCTCTTTTATGACTCATGGACTTCAACTCCCAGAATTCTCAGCTCAGGAATTCTGGGAGTTGAAGTCCATGAGTCATAAAAGAGCCGAGGTTGCCTACCCCTGCCTTAAGCCTAGTGGATTCCATTCTTTGGCTGAAAAGGCAGAATGGAGAATGGAAAGAACTCCTATAATCTATGGCTTCTTTGAGCCCCTTGCCATGTCTCTATAATCTTGGCTAGCTTTGAATCTACGTGTCCTTGGTAACATTGCTGCTATTCACTAAACCCACTAACTGTTCTGTTCCTTTTATTTATTGGAGCAGCTTGGCGGCTTCATCTAGTTTCCCAACTCTGCTCTTCTAGAGAAACTGTGGGTTGCTAGTTATTCAAACACTGCTTATTTTGGGAAGAGGGAGGGGAAAGATTCATTGCTAGTGAAACCTAATGAATGAGTGGAATTTAAATCAGCTTCAGAGAGGGATGGATTGTATGTGAAGGGAGGAGGGACGTTTTTGTGACACACACACCCCTGACCTCCCCTGGCTGCAGCAAGCATCAGATCTCATCTGGGACATTGTTGGCAGCCATGCCCACATGCAGGGCAGGGGCTGGAGAGGCTGTAACTGCCTGGCTCTCATCATTCTCTGCCTACTTTCCTTCCCTTCCTAACACAGCTAACACTTCCTCTTCTGTCTCCAGTAGGTAGGCAGTGTTGAGGTTGGCAAATTGTAAGGTAGGGGAAGGCCTATTCATGTAAGAAATCAGAATTTTCAAGTTAAAGTGGAGGAGCTTCAGTACCAATGCTTCTCACCTGCAAGTGTGAGATTGTTGAGGTGAGAGCACAGAATGGCCTACCTTAGAAGTGCTAGGTCTCCATGGAGCAGTACTTAAGTGAGAAACAGTTTTTGGTGTCTTTCTCTGTGGGGACAAGTGTGCTTCTCTTCTCATACCTGGTGGGATAGCAAGCTAGGCCAGGCAGGTGCAGCTTTCAGACTCTGGCAATAGTTGGTAGTTGCAGTCTTCAAAAAATACTTATTTGTCCTTGCCTTCTTTTTTGCAAGTGAATTGTTGTGCTACTTGTGTTGTATACACTACAGTTCCCATTCCTTTCAATCAGCAGGACTTTTTAGGTTCCTCCCTTTGTCATTCCTTTTTATCCAAGTAAGCCTCTATGACCATTTTATAGGCAGGGGCAATCTGGCTTCACTATGATCAGAGAGTCCAGCCTCCTGTTTTGAAGCATGAGTTCTTGATCTTGATGGATTGTAGAATCATTTCTCTTGAGTTGTTTTCTGTATTGCTGTGTTATATGCTTGCCCATAAGGATTTTACTCTTCCCCATAAAACTGGACTCCCTTGATTTGAGACTGTCTTGTACAGAGTCCTGGTCTTGAGTGCCTCTGGCCAATGGCTGGGAGCATCAAGAGAGAAAAATGACTTGCCAAGGACAGATTAATCCATGTGGTGTCAGAGTCCTGGGTCACAAGGACCAGGAACTGTTGTCTACTCATGACTATGGAGTTAGCCATGACAACTATAGCTCTCATCAAAACCCTCATCAGTAAACATTAGGAATGGTATATTTACCTACAAGAGGTGAAAGGAACATTAGTTGAAAGGGGGAAGCCAGTTGGGCAAGAAGATGGTGCTGAGTTGTTGAGGAAAGCCTTCCAGAAACCCCCTTTTGTCCCAGGTGCATTTTGTCTTTCTGAAGCTTCTCTCATGATGTCACTTCCTGTCCTGTGCTCCCTTTCTTTTCCTCCTCTCCCACTTTCCCTTTGATTGAATTTCCATCTTCATCCGGCAGGCAGTGTGTGGCACTACGTCCGGGCCAGTGCATCTTACACCCCTTATTTGCCTCCTCTCTGCGACCCCAAGGACAGTCACTTGCTTGTGGATGGCTGCTATGTTAACAATGTCCCAGGTCAGCATCACATTTGCCTCACTACCTTGGCTGATGGACATTGGGGACACAGGTGGGTCAGAGGGATGGAGGCAGTCAATTGATGTGGCTTCCTCCTTCCGAACCACAATTATCTGTCTTTTGCTAGGGCTGGGCATGACAAGCTTGGGGTAGCAAGCCTAGATTCTGCCCACAGCCACTTTTTGCTCAGGCCAGAAATTCTGCATGGCACAGGAAACTGGGTTGTTAGGTGATACATGCAAAGCATTGCTTTGCTTGGCTTCCAGGTAGATTTGGAAGTTTAGTGGGCTACTTGGCTACATGAGGGCTCAGGGTGATGAATCTGATGGCTGCATATTGCTTGGCTGCTTGATAAAAGTGCTGTGCAGAATTCTGCCTGAGCAGCTGGGCTGAAGTTGGGCTGCACCTCTATCCATCCCTCTCTGAAGGGTTCGTTGCTGCTCTGGGTGTCTCTCTGTTCTTCTGATTGCATTTGTTCCCACATGGTTAGGCTCGCTGTGGCGGTATGTGCGAGCTAGCATGACCCTTTCCGGGTACCTACCGCCACTCTGCGACCCCAAGGATGGCAATTTACTGATGGATGGCGGCTACATCAACAACCTTCCAGGCAAGTATTGGGCACTCTTGGTGACAGCAGGACAGCCATCTGCTGGAGGAGAAGGATGGCTGTGAAGCCTGACTGGTCTGAGGCTGGCTTCCATTATTTCACCCTGAAGCTCTCTTATTCTCTGCTGTAAATACCAAGCAAATATCTTGGTGAGGAGAGGGGGTGGGGCAGGCTTAAGGAGCCACTGAAATCCCAGTTTTCTATGAAATAAGGAGCAGCAACTGCTGTGAGATCTAGTGCAGAAGGTTCTGGTGGCTGCCAGCTTACCTTCTCAGATTTCATGCAAACTGCCTTTGTTGTGCTGGCAGGAACCCTTTGTTGACTGCTTCTCCAGATGATAAAAAGTCATAACATTAAAGACATCTGTGCCAAAGGAGGGGAAGAGTTTAGTAAGAAAGAATATATTGCACCTAGGAGACCCCAAGTGAAACCTGCTATCTTCTCAGGGCATGTAGGCTACCTCTGTCTGGATTTCATTGTCTTCTGGTCTCTAACCTGGACTTGAAGAGGCCATATGGGAAAGAGAGACTTTTAAGACTGGTGACTTTATCAAACTAGCAAGAGCCCATTTGGAGCTCTCTGGCCACAAAGGAAGGGATTCAAAGCTTCTTAAAATAGATTTTCACTGTGTTTGAAACACTGATAGCTTAACTAACAAATTTGTGTAAGAAAAGCAAAACAAATATAAGAAAACTTAGATAAATGCAACCCAAAAGTTTGAAAGGCATGAGCAATGTCTTACCACCATCACCATACTAAAGCCTAATTAAGTTTTTCACCTAAATGAGGGGGGGGGGAACAGCGAATGAAAAATCATGAAAGCCAGAGCCAAATCATGTACCTTGGAGAATGCATCTTCTGTTTGGGACATCCTACTAGGGAAAACCTGAGTTGGAGTGAAGGAGTTAACTCAGTTGTATTGCCATGCAGTTTCTTTGCTGCATGCTGTGGAAGTAGTAGCTGCCAGAGAGCAGGCTGAGATTATCTTAATTTTAAGGATCAGATGTTCTGATTCCCATTCAAGGTACCACTGAGCTCTGCTTACAAATGCAGTGTCAGAAATATTTGGCCAGCTATAATTTGGACTGCTGATCACTAGAGGGAGAAGTTCAAAAGAAGAAAAGATCTACAGAAGATATTTTGGCTCACCTGACAGATTGTCCATTGCCGGGTCCAGTGAGATTGGCATTGCTCACTAGGCTGGGAGAGAGCTGTTCTTGTCCCTCTTGTTATCATGCAACCAAATAAGATGTGGTTGATCAAAGACTTCCAATAGAAGCCATTAAAGGGTGGGGTAAGAGATGAGAATTGAATTAAGGGAGTAGTACTTCTAGTAAGGAAAACATTTTTAGGGTCTCTTTTGCTATTTTTTTAAAATGGTCAGAAAACAAAATTTGGGTTACTAATCACAAGAATCTGGGATGTTGGGCTTTCACTGAGAGGCATCCCACTCTGTGTGAGTAAGAGGGGATTAATATATTACTGCCCTG
Source organism: Vipera ursinii (assembly GCF_947247035.1). Classification (NCBI taxonomy): domain Eukaryota; kingdom Metazoa; phylum Chordata; class Lepidosauria; order Squamata; family Viperidae; genus Vipera; species Vipera ursinii. Next base: position 179,587,936 of record NC_139513.1, read on the forward strand.
ATGGAAATTTTTGTCCTCTCCCATGATTTGTTCTTGACTGTAGATGGAAAACATCACAGACTATATAAGCCACTGTATATTTCCCCCCATTTGTCTGGAATGGCATAGTGTCTTCTGCTTGGGCAGGGGGTTGACTAGAAAACCTTGAAGATCCCTTTTCAGCTCTGTTATTCTGTATTCCCCTGGGAATACAGAATTTGCATTTGGAAATAGACTAGATCTCCCCTCATGCCCCAGACTCCCTTCCCTTACTTTTTATGAAATAAAGACCCTGGGAGACTCATGGATGTCCTGCATAGTCCTTAGTTTGGTTCTGAATATTCACCAAACTATAATCTCCACATTTCCTCCCAAAGTTTGCATTTCAGATGACTTTTTATGGAGCTTTGTTCCATTTTGCCCAGCACATGCCCTGCAAGTGTCAGGTATGTAAACTGACAGAATTCACAAGAGTTTTAGATAACCAGTCAATGGCCAGTAAACCTACTTTTTGGTTCCAATGAATGGTTTCTTAAGCATTCTAGATATGTTATTTGTCATGTCTTTATATGTTAGCTTTATTGCAAATTGTTCTTTTCCAGATATTTCTCTTAAATTTAGATACGTGTTTTCTTGTTTCTGTACTTATGGGAACAAATAAATATGCTCACTGGTTCTTTCTCTTGAAAAGTCCATGAAATATCAGCATATTCTGATGTTTTCTTTTTAATTTTGGCTCCCTGGAGCTAAGCTTACTTATTTCCTTATCATGATTTTTCTAAAGTGACTTGCTTTCTAGATCTTCACTTATTTATGTAAACTTTTCTAAGTCTGTTTCACTCACCATTTTCTCAGCATCACTCCTAGCTGGGCAAGCAATCTTTTTTTTCCTGGAAAAGGCCTTCTCAGGCCTGAACTGAGAGAGGCTATGATTTAACAAACCTGATCTGGCTTTGCCAAATGCTTCTTGTGTTGCTTGGTTTTCTGAGAAATAATAGTTGTGTATTTGCCATATTGTCCATTCCAGCAAGTACGGTAAGTTTTTGTGTGGCTTTAAGCTTGAAGCATTTTGTAAATTGATCATATTGTATATTCTTTGCTATATTTTTGTAACTATGCAACTAGTATGAAGAATATTAAACCTCTTCCTCTGTTTATCTGCTTGTTGACTCTGAAAATGCAATGAGGCATTACCTCATATTTTTACCATTATCTACCACCCTGCATATGGGAAAATAATAAAAGGCCGCTGTGTTCAGTTTACATGAAGGTACTTGCACTTACACATTCAGCAAGCCACAGAGTAGATGCCACTTTAAACCAACATGCAAGTTTCAGATGGGAAACTACAAATAATTGGGGCTGGCTAAAAGAGCTGGTATACTATTTAATATAATTGAATTAACAATTAACTTTCCAACATGCTGTCCTCCAAGTATTTGGGATTTTAGCTCCCATTAAAAGCTACCCTCATTAGGAATTTCAGAGTGTTAAGTATTGGCATGTTTGAAAGACGTCAGGTTAGAAAAAGCTAAAGCAGCAGGATTTCTCCCGTTACTGTTATTCTTTGGCTTATAAGAATAATGTCTGAATGAGAATAGGAAAAACCAACTCTTCTGTTATTTCTATAAATGTTTGCCCAGTACTGAAAGCATAAGTCAGCTGCTTCATATTGCTTTATTGAATAACACTTAAGTTATTCAAGTTGTCCTTCCTTCTGTCTAGACCAGGGGTGTCAAACTGCCGGCCCACTGGCTAGATGCATCATAGCAAAACTGTGCCCACCCCACTGCTGGCAATGGCAAAAAAGTTTATGTCGCGACACATCACGTGACGTTGCGAGTTTGACACCCCTGGTCTAGACCTTTCTCCAAAAATGAATACAAAGGGAGGTGCTGTCCCTTCTAGGACCAATTGTAGCTAGTTTAGGGGTTGTTATTCCAAAGTTTTCAGTAGGGCAAAGAAATTATATTCATGATGACAAACCACTTTTCCTATAAAGGAGGCCCAATTGATTGATGTTGAGAAAGGAAAGTTGGTCAGAGGGAATTGCCTTCTACAACATCAAAGAATGCTCTCCCCAGCTCTCTGATTTGGTGGTGGTGGTGGCATGTTCTTAGCTTTTGTCTCTTCACATTGTCTTTCCCCTGAAACATTTCCCTCTTTCTCCCCCCCCTTAAATGTAGCTGACATTGCTCGTAACATGGGTGCCAAGACGGTCATTGCCATTGATGTGGGAAGCCAGGATGAGACTGACCTCTGCAACTATGGGGATAGTCTGTCAGGTTGGTGGTTGCTGTGGAAACGTCTCAACCCTTGGGCTGAGAAGGTCAAGGTGAGTCTCTTCTTTCTTCTGTAGCTTGTGGGTGGAAATTCCTGCTTGGATATGCCAGTCTGATACTAGCTGGGTGAATTTTCTTCAAGGAATTGTTTCTGTTAAGTTTTCTAAGCATTCAAATTACAATGTTTCTCAATGTTTCTCTATTTTTATTTGCTGAGACCACTGCATGAAATGTTATTGCATGAATACTAGAGATCTTGTGAGAATAGTACATGTGAAAATCAATCTTCTCTGGCTTCTGCTGCTACATCTGCTTGGATGTCTTGGATTAGAGCCAATTCTATCTCTAATTTTGGGTCTTCCATTGGCATCTTTCTCATGGTGGTAGCAGCTAATAAAGCTTCCACAAAACCTTAAAGCCTTCCAGGAGCAAAGCTTATGTATAGGATGGCACTTTAACAGATAACACTTTTCATTACATAGCAATCATATTTATTAAATACCTAGAACTAGAATAATTCTAAAAATCTGCAGAATTGTTAACAAATTGGCATATTAAATACTGCCCTTGACTCAAAGAAGCCTTGCACAATACAGTGGTTTCCTGTAAAGCAGCATATCTTAATAGCCCAAGATTACCAAAGGCTGGTTACAGATTTGGCTTACCTGCTCTGTCTTTCTAAGTTTGTTCTGCAGGTTCAGGCTGAGTTGGACTGGAAAATACTTCTAATATTCCTGACAGCTTCAGTATGATTGCTAAGATTCTTCAATTGTTTCTCAGAGTCATCTTCTTACCATCCTGTCTTTCTTTCACTGGGGTCATAATCATATTAGAACCATAGCCAAGAGGCACAAATTCATCTTGTATGCCAGTTATACCCATTTCTAGGTCCTGGGCATGGTCATTTGTGCCTTACTCACTTCCCATTTGGACCATTGCAGTGCAATCTACATAGGACTATTTAGAAGGAGGGGAAACTGATTAAAGAAGCTCAGAGGGGAAACTCCTCACATATCTCTCTGTGACCAATAAGTACCTTGGCCTTTCAGGTACCTGACATGGCGGAAATCCAGTCCCGCCTAGCTTACGTCTCATGTGTGCGACAGCTGGAGGTGGTGAAGAGCAGTTCATATTGTGAGTACATTCGCCCTCCCATCGATCGCTTCAAAACCATGGACTTCGGAAAGTTCGACGAAATCTATGTGAGTTTGAGAGTCAGCTGTTGTTTCGCAGTAATAAATCACAAAGGGGGCATTCCCACATTAGAAGGGCTGCTGTGAAGCAGCCTCATCTTGCTGATTCAGAGCACCGAGAAAGACCAACTTTGCAATCTGTTATCCACTATCAAAAAGAAAACAGCATCTTTAGCATACTTTTTAAAATCTAAATCTATCTCCAGCATACAGTACATTCCAAGAATGAGCTGTCATTCAAATCAGTCTCAAGATTTAATCTAAATCCTAGTGATTGGCAGTTACATTTTGCCCAAAATGTAGGCTTCCATCAGGGATCACCAAACTGGAAACGCATTCCGGTATATGATAGTGGAAAACTGAAAGCCTTCCATTTTTAAAAAATTGCCAGTCCTCTTCTTCATCTAGAGGCAATACATTCAGATAATCTAGAAATTTTCCTCTAATCTCTATATTTCTGCCTTCTAGCTGGCTATGAGAGAAGCAATCATACCCAGAAGTTTTTTTTTATTGAAAAGTTTTACAAAATTTAATAATAACCCCCCTCCCCATCAGCCCTCCCCGCTTCCCTCCCCCACCAGACTTTCCAAAGCAGAATACAGGGTATTATATATAACAATCTTATACAAACATATGCTAAATATCTATTAAAATATTAACAAACTTTCCACTCTTTAACTCCCTTACAACAAAACTAAAATTATTATAATAACACATCTATAATTATTAAAAATTATTCATAAACTATTTGAAATTTTTTAGTCCCATATTTGTTTTGAATATAATCAATCCATCTTTTCCATTCCAAAATATATTTTTCTTGTGATTGTTCTTTCAAATATGCTGAAACTTTTGCCATTTCAGCCACATCCATCACTTTAAGTGTCCACTGTTCTATTGTAGGTAAATCTTCTTTCTTCCAATTTTGCGCCACCAAAAGTTTAGCTGCCGTTATTAAATGTAACGTTAATTTGGTTTCTGTAACAGCACAATCCAAAATAATCCCCAGTAAAAATAACTGCGGAGTAAATTTTATCTTTTTCTTAAAAACTTTCTGAAGAATCCACCATATTTTTATCCAAAAGGCTTTAACATTTTTGCATGTCCACCATATATGAAAATAAGTAGCCTCTTCGCTATTACATCTCCAACACTTAGGTGGTTGGTTTGGATACATACATGCTAACTTTTTAGGGTCTAAATGCCATCTATAAAACATCTTATAAAAATTCTCTCTTTAAGTTTTGTGCTTGTGTGAATTTTACATTTCTAACCCAAATTTGTTCCCAAGTATCCATCATTATAGGTTCTTGAATATTCTGAGCCCATTTTATCGTACAATCTTTAACTAACTCCGATTCTGAATCTATCTCTATTAGTGCATTATATAGCCTTTTTATATGCGAGTGACTTTGATCTCTAATTTGCTTTATCAGATTTTCATCAACTTTTATTATACCAATTTTCTGATCTTCTTTCAATCTAACTTGTAGTTGTGTAAACTGAAACCAAGTCTGTACTATCTTTTCTTCTTTTAAAACATTTAGAGGTTTCAATTTCAAAATACTCCCTTCCATCCTGAGAAGTTCTTTATAAGTAATCACATCTTGTTTCTGCTCCACATTTATATTTCCTATTGCATGTCTAGGTATTGCCCATATAGGTATTCTGTTATTTAATATATATTGATACTTTTTCCACACTCTAAACAAAGCATTCCTTAAAATATGAGTCTTAAAAACATTATCCACCTTTTTGTCATAAAATAGATACACGTGCCATCCATACAATAAATCATACCCCTCAATATTCAGTATTCTTTCATCCATTAAATTAAACCAGTCACTAATTGTTGATAGAACAACTGCATCATAATATAATCTTAAATTGGGCATCTTCAGACCCCCTCTCTCACGTGCATCTTGCATTATTTAAAGCTTTACTCTCGGTCTTTTCCCTGCCCAAATAAATTTATTAATACCTTTTTGCCACTCATTTAAATTTGCATCTTTCTTAACTATTGGTATCATTTGAAACAAAAATAAAAATTTTGGTAAGACATTCATCTTTATAACTGCAATTCTCCCCAACCAAGACAACTGTAATTTTTTCCAACTATCAATTTCCTTTTGTACATTTTGCCTTAACAGTTCATAATTATTTTTATATAATTTCACATTCGAAGCTGTGATATATACCCCCAAATATTTAACCTTTTTCACTATTTCAAATCCTGTTAATTTTTCTAACACTTCTCTTTGTTTTATAGTCATATTTTTTGTTAATATTTTAGTTTTTTGCTTATTAACTTTAAATCCAGAAACTTGCCCATATTTATTTATTCGGTTTATATACCGCCGTACTCCTGAAGGACTCAGGGCGGTTTACAAGGCAAAATTTAAAAACAATACAATATAAAATTAAAATTAAATTAAGTCTAGCCCCAAAAAGTTAAAATCACAATTTAAAAACATTTAAACCCCTCAGTCCAGACCAGATAGCTCAAAGAGCCAGGTTTTTAGGTCCCGGCGAAATGAACGAAGGTCGGGGGCAGTCCGGAGTTCCGTTGGCAGTTGATTCCATAGGGCAGGTGCGCCCACAGAGAACACCCTCCCCCTGGGGATCGCCCATCGGCAATCCTTGACCGGTGGTACCCTGAGGACGCCCTCCCTGTGGGAGCGCACAGGACAATGGGAAATTGACACTGGCAGCAGGTGCTCCCTCAGATAATCCGGGCTCATGCCATTTAGGGCGTTATAGGTCATCACCAGCACTTTGAATCTCACCCGGAGAGCATTATTATCACATCCAATTGTTCTACAACCGATTAAGTAGGTTGACTTAAAGTAACAACCAAGTCATCTGCAAACACCCTCAATCTATAATCTTGATGCCTAATATTAATTCCCTTTATCTTATTTGATTCACGTATTTTAATCAATAATATTTCCAATGTTAAAACAAACAATAATGGTGATAAAGGGCATCCCTGCCTTGTTCCTTTTTCAATTTTACAAATTTCTGTTAAATTACCATTAACTATTATTTGTGCCATTTGTTTTTGATATATTGCTTTTATAGCCTGTAAAAAATAATCCCCAAATTCCATCTTTTCTATTACTTTCAATAAAAATTGCCAGTTCAGTTGATCAAAAGCCTTCTCTGCGTCTAGAAATATCAATGCAGCAGGAACTTGGTTGTTTCTTTCCAAATATTCCAATAAATTAACAATTTGTCTTACATTGTACTTCATTTGTCTACCAGTTATAAACCCCGATTGATCATTATGTATCACTTGTTGCATTATATACATTACTGTATTTGCCAATATTTTAGCAAATATCTTATAATCAGTATTTAAAAGAGATATTGGTCTATAATTCTTTGGTTGACTAAGATCTTGATCTTCCTTGGGAATCAGTGTTATAAAAGCTGTCCTCCATGAGGGGGCACTACTCCCCCAACTTCTAAATAAATCCTTTAGAGGCTCCACCATTTCTAACTGTACATTTTTATAATAACTAGCTGTCAATCCATCTGTCCCTGGTGATTTACTCAGTTTCAACTGTTTAATTGCCAAAGCAATGTCTTCTGAAGTTATTAACTGATTCAGTCCATCCTGCTGCTCTTGGGTAACCTTAGGAATATTCACCTCTTGTAAGTATTTATTTATATCTATACTTTGAATTGTATCACTAGCATATAATTTAGAGTAAAATTCTGAAAATACCTTTCTGATAATATCTTGTTGATAAACCTTTTTACCTTTATAATCTATTTTCTCTGTAGTCCGAGACTTTTCTTTTTTTCCTTAACAAATAAGCTAGCCATCTACCTGGCTTGTTAGCATTATAAAAAGTATTATGTTTAGTGTATCGTATATTGGTTGCCACCTGGTCTGCCATCAACATATTAAACTGCCCTTTCAATAGGTTAATTGTTTCTTTCACTTTCTTATCAGCTGGGTTCAAGATAAGTAACCTCTCCTTCATCATTATTTCCTCTTCTAACTCCTTTTGCTTTTGTTCTTTTTTACATCTATACTTATTATTCAAATATATTAAAACTCCTCTCATATAAGCCTTACTTGCATCCCAAACCATTTCAATTGATGTACCCTTATGCATATTCATTACAAAAAATTATCTCATTTGTTTTCTACATTCATTCACAATTTCCTCATATCTAAAAAAAAATTCATTTAATCTCCAAGGTCTTCTATCCCTTTTCTCTTGAACCAGTTCTATCCACACTGGACTATGATCTGTTAATGTTCTTGGGCATATCTTGATTTTCTTCACCCTAGAAAGAAAATCATTAGTAATTAATATAAAATCAATCCTAGAAAAAGATTGATGTCTATCTGAAGAAAATGTAAAATCCCTCTCTTCCATATTTCACTCTCTCCAAATGTCTTTCAATTCCAGGTCATCCATAAGCTCAAAAAAAGATTTAGGCAATTTCGCACGACTTGAAATTCCATTAGAAGATCTTCTTTTATCTTTTCCTGTATCCAAAACTCCGTTCCAGTCTCCCATTAAAATACAAAATTTATAATCCCATTGAATTATTTTGTCATGTAAAAATTTATAAAATTTTTCTTGCTGTTGATTTGGTGCATATATTCCAACTAAAAGTATTTTCTTTCCTTCTATTATAGGTTCGATTGGAATATATCGTCCTTGTGCATCTGCCTCAATTAATTTAGCAATTAGGTCTTTCTTTAAGTATATAACTACTCCATTCTTTTTATCCGGGGCAGATGCAACGAAATGTGTTCCCAATCTGGAGTTTATCAAGTACTTTTGGTCCGTTACTCTAATATGTGTCTCTTGCAAGCAAATAACATCGTTTTCATGTTTCAGATAGTGAAATATTTTTTTTCTCTTTTGTGGTGAATTTAAGCCATTGACATTCCAAGTTAGAAACTTGGTCGCCATCTTTCGCGACTAGAAGCTTTTGGAACAAATCCTGCAGATTCATATGAACCTGTTGCTTCGGTCTTGCCCCTCCCATTGCTTCCACTTTAGAAACTTCTTGAGTCTTAATTTGGTCTTGCTGTTTCTGTTGCTCTTGCGCTTTTCGTCTAGCTGCTGCTCGGGTCACTCTTTGACCTCTAGGTTCTTCTATTGGTAACGGAGGCTGATCCATATCCACTACTAGTTGTAATTCTTCTTCAGCCAGCAAAGTCAAGCCTTCCGCCTGAGTCTGCTTCCCTTCCATTTGTACCTGGTTTGTCTCTCCTTCATTGCTTTTTGTATTAGGAAATGGTGGCGAATCTGCTTTCAGTACATTAAAATAAAATTCTTTTGCTTTCCCTATTGTAATAAGGCGATATCTAGTACCTAAGTAGTTCACCACTATTCCAACTGGTATATCCCATCTGAACTGATGCTGCCTTTTTTTCAATTCATTTACCAAAAAAGCAAACTCTTTCCTTTTTCGTAAAAATTTTGGAGGAATTTCTTTCAATATCAGTACTTCTTGATTTTCCACTACTATTATAAAAAGCTTGAATAATTTCATTTTGAATTATCCTCTTTGAAAAGTAAATCACCACATCTCTTGGTAGTTTCCTCTGCTTCACAATCCAGGAATTGACTCTAAAAACTTTTTCAATTTCCCGTATGAAATCCTCAGTTTGCCAACCCATTATTGGAGCAAAGGCCTTTGCCAATATCTCTCTCAGATTTTCTTGTTTGTTCTCTTTCAGTCCTCTTATTCTTAAAGCAAATTCCATTTCTCTATATTGTAGCATTGCAGTTTCATCTTCCATCTTTTCCATTTTATTTTGAGCCTCAGTCGTCTTATCTTCCAAAACAATATTGCCTTGAGTTAATTCTTCCATACGTTCATCCATGTTTTGAATATGTTGTGCCAACCCCTGAAATGCCAATAGAATATCTTCCCTTATTTCTTTATTTTTAATCTGCATAGTTTCTTTAATTTCTCCAATCTCTTCTGACATTAACTCCAATCTATCATTCATTTTTCCATCTATTTTCTCCATCTTATCTTCTATTTTCTCCATCTTATCTTTTATTTCTTTTTCTATTTCTTTGGTTTGAGGTTTCAGGGCCTCCTGCAAGTCTTTTAATGTCAAAGCTTGTGGGCATGACGCAGGGGGAGGCATTAAAGCCTGCAAATTTGATTGCTGTGCTGGCAAGCCCCCTGCGCTCCTGGAGACCCCAGATTTCGATGATTTTAATAACATCTTAAACCAATAAGTATTATGAAATCAATGTTTAAAATCTTGCTGTTCTCCTCTTAAGATTCTTATAATTTCTTGTAATCCTTATAGTTTTCAATGTCCAAACAGCCACTTTCACTTTAAAAACACTTTTGATTCTTTGTTACAAAGAATCATTCAGGCACCATCTTCCCTTCCTTTTAAAGACAACAGAAAGAAAGTTAAAATTCCAGAGTTAAAGTCTTATACTTGCTGATTATACTGCTCCCACATCTGCTCTGCCTGCATCAGTTTCTCAAGATGTCAATCAAGTCCAGCAGGAGTGGATTCAGCGACTTGCTCTGCTTTAAAGCACAGAAATCTTCTGATCCGGAGTATTTCCAGGCTTCAGGGGAGCTCTCACCCTTCAAGCCTCAGAATAAACACTCTGGGGCTCTAGGGAAGCTCTACCCCTACCGGAGTCTCCCCTTCCCCTCTTCGCCCGAGGGGAAGTGTTTTTAAGCTGCGGAACAGCTGATCGTCAGCTGCTCCCCGGCTTTAACAAAATTGGAAGGCTGGCGGTCGATCCCGACCATCCGCACCACTGAAGCGCCACCCAGAAATCACCCAGAAGTATTTTTTTAAATTCCTAGATTGGAGGACTAAGTTGTGTCCTTGAAAGCAGGAAAGCGGTACAAAGAGTAGTGAGGATGGCTGAAAAGATCATTGGCAGTTCCCTCCCTCCCATCCAGGACATAGCACAGAAGCGTTGCTTGAGCAGGGTCTGTGAGGTTATCTGGGCCACTACACATCGTATTCATGACCTGTTTTCCCTGTTACCTTCTGGGAGGAGGCTTCGTGGTATCCAAAGCAGAACATCCAGATTCATCCATAGTTTCATTCCATACAGCATTAACCTTGTGAACTCTCCAGCTTCCTCCTCCTGTTATATATTCAAGTTGGACAGTATTTAATATTTATTTGTTATGTATTTGTAGGGGTGTGAGTCTGTATATAACTTGTATATAGTATGTTTAGGTGTGTGTCATGTATGTGTTTCACTTTGAGAGCGGGCAACTAAATTTCATTTTTGATGTGTGCCATTGTGCCCACAGTAAAAAAATGACAATAAAGGTTATCTTATTTTATCTTCAGTGGTTTAACAACATATCATCCAGGGGTGGCGGTGGAGTTTCCCAGGCTTATAGTTCTGGGTGACTTCAACTTGCCTTCCCTGGGAGGGTCGTCAGAGTTAGCTCGGGAGTTCATGGCTTCCATGATGGCCATGGACCTGACCCAAGTAATTCAGGGCCCGACTCATGTGGGGGTCACACTCTCGACCTGGTGTTTTTATCTGGGCAGTGGTTGGATGATCTGGGAGGGGGTTTGCCAGCTATTGTCCCCCTATCATGGTCTGATCATCATCTCTTGCGGCTGGTCTTCCGTTATGCCACCCCCCGCCGCTGGGCTGCGGAACCGACCAGTCGGTTCCGCCCCAGGTGCCTAATGGATCCAGAACAGTTCCGGATGGCGCTTGGATCTATACCCATCGCCCTCACTCACAACCCGGCCGATGCCTTGGTGGATGTACCCTTGCAACCGTTGTACCCTTGCAACCCCTGACTCGGCGCAGATCCCGTTGGGCTCCATGGTTTTCTGTGGAGCTCTGGGAGATGAAACATCAGAGACGGGGTCTAGAGAGCGGTTGGAGGTCCAGCCGATCCGAATCTGACCGATTGCAGCTAAGAACCTTTATAAGGTCTTATCTTGCAGCAATGAGGATGGCGAAGGCTAATTACTTCACTGCCCTCATCACGTCCGCAGATAATTGCCCAGCCGCCCTGTTTAGGGTGACTCGCTCCCTTCTTAACCAGGAGGTGAGGGAGGATCCCTTACAGGGACAAGCCGAGGAGTTTAGTCATCATCTGATGGACAAAATCACTCAGATCCGGGATGGCTTGGACTCTGACTGGGCGGAGTCTAACGTGGAGGAATCGGACGGTCTTGAGCATGTTATCTGGACTGAGTTCGATCCTGTTTCCCCTGATGATGTGGACAGGATTATGGGGAGGCTGAGCTCCACCACCTGTTTGTTGGACCTGTGCCCCTTCTGGCTGGTTTATGCAACCCGGTACACGAGGCTGGTTCCAGGCAGTAATAATTGCTTCTTTGAAGGAGGGTATCTTCCCCGCCGCCTTGAAGGAGGTGGTGAGACCCCTCCTCAAGAAGCCTGCCCTGGACCCAGCTGTTTTAAATAACTATCGGCCGGTCTCCAACCTTCGCTTTTTGGCAAAGATTGTTGAGAGTGTGGTGGCACATAAGCTTCCTCTGTTCCTGGAGGAAACTGATTATCTGGACCCGTACCAATTGGGTTTCAGGCCTGGGCATAGCACAGAGACGGCATTGGTCGCACTGGTGAATGATCTTTGGCGGGCTCGGGACAGGGGTTGTTCCTCTGTCCTAGTCCTATTAGATCTCTCAGCGGCTTTTGATACCATCGACCATGGTATCCTACTGCGGCGTTTCAGGGGGTTGGGAGTGGGAGGCACCGTTTTATGGTGGTTCTCCTCCTATCTCCTGGGCCGCTCGCAGTCGGTGTTGACAAGAGGGCAGAGATCCGCCCTGAGGCCTCTCGTTTGTGGAGTTTTATTTTTTTATTTTTTTATTTTTATTCCATTTATATCCCACCCTTCTCCAAAGACTCAGGGCGGCTTACAAGCTTAGCAGTAGCCTTCATTCTATGTATATGCCTGCTTATTAGGGCTTTCACACACACCCCCAAGCGGCATTATTACAAAGTCAGCTTAATTGCCCCCAACAATCTGGGTCCTCAGGGGTCGGTTCTCTCTCCCCTCCTGTTCAACATCTATATGAAGCCGCTGGGTGAGATCATTCATGGTTTCGGGGTGGGGTATCATCAGTATGCTGATGATACCCAACTTTTTTTCTCCACCCTGAACCAACCCAGTGATGCCCTCGCCGTGATGTCCCGTTGCCTGGAGGCGGTCCGGGTCTGGATGGGAGAAACAGGCTTCGTCTCAATCCTGCCAGGACTGAGTGACTGTGCATACCGGCATCTCGGGTTAACCAGACTATTCCATCTTTAACGATGGGGGGTGAGGTGTTACCCCCCGTTGATAGGGCTCGCAACTTAGGCGTCCTCCTGGATTCACGGCTCAATTTTGAAGATCACATAGGAGCTGTGACCAGAGGGCTTTTGCCCAGGTTTGCCTGGTGTGCCAGTTGCGTCCCTATCTGGACCGAGATGCCCTACGCACAGTCACTCATGCGCTTGTGACCTCCCGGTTAGACTACTGCAATGCTCTCTACATGGGGCTGCCCTTGAGGACCACTCGGAGGCTTCAGCTGGTGCAGAATGCGGCCGCGCGAGTTGTGATGGGGGTTTCCCGATACTCCCATGTAACACCTCTACACCGCGAGCTGCATTGGCTTCTAGTTGCCCTCCGGGTGAGATTCAAGGTGCTGGTGATGACCTATAAAGCCCTAAATGGCTTGGGTCCGGGATATTTGAGGGAACACCTGCTGCTGGCATCAAGTTCCCTTCATCCTGTGTGCTCCCACAGGGAGGGCCTTCTCAGGGTGCCGCCGGTAAAAGACTGCCAGCAGATAACACCCAGGGGGAGGGCCTTCTCAGTGGGTGCGCCTGCCCTTTGGAACCAGCTGCCCGTGGAGCTTAGTACTGCCCCCGACCTTTGTTCATTCCGCCGGGACCTGAAGACCTGGCTCTTTGAGCTTTCCAGCCCAGGCTGAGAGTTTTTAATTGGGGGGGTTTATACTTTTCAGGGATCAAATTTAATTATTTTTAATTGTTTTTAACTTTTGTATTGTATTGACATTTTTAAATACCCTGTAAACCGCCCTGAGTCCTACAGGAAAAGGGCGGTATATAAATTCAATAAACCTAAACTTAAACTTAACCTGGATACAAAACCGTGTAAAATTGTTGATTTGCCCCTTCCACTATAAGATCCTGAACAACTACTGCCTGCAGAAATGCCCTTGGCTAGTGTCTTCCATTGAGATGCAGGGAATAAAGTTGTATTGGGTACACTTTTCTAGTCTTATTGAAACATGTTTGACTTCCTTTGGAATTTCTTGGCTCATTTTCTTGAGAATTGGATCCTGGATTTGCTTTGCATGTTAGCTGGAATAAGTGTTAGTCCCAATTGATCTGAAGTCTAGTACAGATCATTTCTTGAAATATTCCTACAGGATCAGAATACAGGAAGTCCTTGACTAACAACAGTTCGTTTATTAACCATTCAAAATTACAATGGCACTTAAAAAATGACTTATGACCATTTTTCACATTTACAACCATTGCAGCATCCCTGTGGTCATGTAATCAAAATTCAGATGCTGGTCAACTGACTCATATTAAGTCACTTGCAGTGTCCAGGGGGTCATTTGATCACCTTTGGTGACATTCTGACAAAGTCAATGGGGAAGCCAGATTCACTTAACAACCATGTTGCTAACTTAACAACTGCAGTGATTCACTTAACAACTGTGGCAAGAAAGGGCTTAAAATGGGCCAAAATTCATTTAACTGTCTTAGCAACAGAAATTTTGGGCTCAATTGTGGTCATAAGTCGAAGACTACCTCTATTCTGGAGTGACTCCTCTTTATCCCTCTCCTTTAGGATGTAGGTTATCAGCATGGAAAAGTGGTATTTGGTGGTTGGTGCCGCGGTGATATAATTGAAAAAATGGTTCAGGACCGGCACTCAGCAGACTTCTATGAGAGCAAACGCATGGATGTAAGTATAAGGGAAGGAACTGCCAGAACTTTGTCTACTTGTATCTTCTGCTAATTAAAAAATATCTGAAGTAATAATAAAGAATCAGAGTTCTAGCTATTCCCAAATAACAAAGGTTTGAGAAGTGCAGATATGTCTTAGTTCTGATTAATGAGACAGTTCACACAAAATTCAGGCATTTTTTATCTAAAAAGGCTTAATAATGAAACGCAGCCCTAAGCCCATCGTATCATACACAATTCCCACCCTTATTTACACGTCATAAATCACATTATCCAATTAGTTTTACATATGAAGTTTCACTTCCCTTTCTGTGCACGGGCTATTTCTTATCTTCTCAAAATATCCGGTTGACATTTCCCTCCCTTCTGTGATTCAAAGCAAAGCAGTTTAAACAAAAGGCTGCCTCTTGTATTGTCAGTGCAAAAAGATGTCAATGTTTGCAGCATTGACATAGGTATCATTTGAATATGGTTCATGGAATAATGAGTAAAATTGCCCAGCAATATTATTTAATGGATCATACCCAGTCTTTCTATCCATAGTGCTCAGAGTTACAGCAGTAACTTACCTGATCTAGGTTTCAGTGTTTAAAATTAAATTTAATGTAGTCAGACCTGATTTTCCAGATCAGTTCAAATGGTAAAATCAAATCAGTTTTCCAAATTAATATGAATATTCAAATTGAATCAGACTTAAATTGCACAACTAGGTTGTGGCAAGATAGCTTCAGATAATGTTGGCATCTCTTTTCATTCCCAAGGTGTTGATGTGTCCTAGTGGAGGATTCACAGATCTAGCAGAGATTATCTCTCGCATTGAGCCAGCCAAGAGCTATCTCTCTGAGGGCTATGCTGATGGTGAGTACAGTATCAGTGGTTACTGAGTTCAGTTTAGATGTCACAGCACTGAGTTCATTCCAACTCAGCAAGTGGCCCTAAGACACCTTTCTGCTAATCCAAAGACTTAATAAGAGTAGCCTAATTGACTTCTGTGTATACTTGACCTGTGCTCCAGAATAAAATGGGAGAAATCCATTTAAATGAAGAAAGCATTTAAAGCAGGAGGGCAGAGGTCGACCCCAAGGTCTCTCGTTTGTGGAGTTCCTCAGGGGTCGGTCCTCTCGCCTCTCCTGTTCAACATCTACATGAAACCGCTGGGTGAGATCATTCGTGGTTTTGGAGTGGGCTATCATCAGTATGCTGATGACACCCAGCTTTTCATCTCGACCCCAAACCACATCAATGATGCCCTCAATGTGATGTCCCGTTGCCTGGAAGCGGTCCGGGAATGGATGGGGAAGAACAGGCTTCAACTCAACCCGGACAAGACTGAATGGCTGTACATACCGGCATGTCAAGATATTCAGAGTATTCCATCTCTTAATATTGGGGGCGAGTTATTACCCCCCGTAGATAAGGTTCGCAATCTGGGTGTCCTCTTAGATTCACAGCTCTCCTTAGAAGATCATATAGGAGCTGTGACTAGAGGAGCCTTCGCTCAGGTTCGTCTGGTGCGCCAGCTGCGACCCTATCTGGACCTGGATGCCTTGCATACAGTCACCCAGGCACTTGTGACCTCTTGTCTTGACTACTGCAACGCTCTGTACATGGGGCTGCCTTTGAGAACCACTCGGAAGCTTCAGCTGGTGCAGAGTGCAGCTGCACGAGTGCTTTTGGGGGCCTCCCGATACTCCCATATTACACCTCTGCTCCGTGAGCTGCACTGGCTTCCAGTTGCCTTCCGGGTGAAATTCAAGGTGCTAGTGGTGACATACAAAGCCCTACATGACATGGGTCCGGATTACCTACGGGAGCACCTACTGCCAGCGTCAACATCCCTCCGTCCTGTGCGCTCCCACAGAGAGGGCCTCCTCAGGGTGCCACCGGTGAGAGAATGTCAGCTGGTGACCCCCAGGGGGAGAGCATTCTCGGTGGGTGTGCCAATCCTCTGGAACCACTTACCAGCTGA
Organism: Vipera ursinii; assembly: GCF_947247035.1. Lineage (NCBI taxonomy): Eukaryota > Metazoa > Chordata > Lepidosauria > Squamata > Viperidae > Vipera > Vipera ursinii. Next base: position 179,604,311 of record NC_139513.1, read on the forward strand.
AATCCGGATGGCCCCCGACCTTTGCTCCTTCCGGCGTGATCTAAAAACTTATCTATTCCAACAAGCCGGCCTGGCCTGATGGATTTGGGTTTTAATAATTTTATTTTTTATTGTATTCTTACTTTATTTCTCTGTACACCGCCCTGAGTCCTCCGGGAGAAGGGTGGTATATAAAAACAAATAAATAAATAAATAAAGCAAACTACCAAGCAAAGAACTGAAGGTGGTTTCTGTGCTATGAGGAAGAAAATGTTATAAAAGTTTACCAAAGCCTTTTTTGTCCACAACCAGGAGAAGAGTCAGATTATCTAACTGAGTATGAGGAGGAAGGAATGGATGCTGTACGGGAGGAAGAGGGGCAGGAATTACTATTTGCTCCTGCTGAACAGAATGCTGTCTTTGAAACAGTAAGTCCCCTCTGAGCTCAAGAGGAGCCTGTCCATAGAAGAGTTCAATTGGCACAGGAGCCCATATCTGGCATTCAGCCCTTGAGAGATATGGCTCCTGTTTCCTAGGTCATGAGTGATTCTTCCTACATGCAAGGACAGTGTTTCCATCCTTGGAACATGAATATGTTGTTTGTACTTTTCTTCTGTCAAGAAAGGACAGTTTAAAGGCTGAATTTACCCCTAACAAGCTGACTTTTCTCTTTGGACCACTGTAGTCTAAAGAGTAAGCGACAAGGTTAGATAGCAGTAGAATACAAGGAATATTTTCCTATTCCTATGGGAAACCCCTATGCTCTGCTAAAAGAGGAAGAAGGTGAGGCAACTAAAAATTAATTTGCTTGCAAATTGACCAGCTTTGCTACCCCCAGGGCAAAAGAGAGAAACGTAATGCGATGCAAAATGCACGACTTGTAAACATTTGCTAACTGTTTATAATATTTTACTCCAATTTCTTGTCCCAGACCCTCTTTCCTTTCACAACACAACATGTTATGGGAAGCTTTTGGTTTCCAGAAAACAGTTTCTTTATGTATTTTCAGGGAGTATTTTCTTTATATTTGAAAAATTCTTGTGAGAAATGTGACTTGGTCATTCTGCTCTGCCATTACACACTGAGCTGCCAACTACAGTATACTGTGTCCTTTGCTCATTGTCTTGATTTCTCTTCATACTTTCCTTTACCCTTTCCTCTTCCTGTTGTACTACCCAGGTGGCCTTGGGTGGCGCAGGAAGTCTTCCTTCTCCCTGAACACCTTTGATGGTTTGAGGTGTTCACTCCCTTCAATCAGCAGCCTTCTAGGAGGCATGACCATCCACCAGGCAGATTTCCCTTGCCCTTGCAACAATCCAGTATCATTCTTCAATGTCCTTTCTAAATATCAATAGATTCATCAGATCCAGAAAATGAAGAGAGAAAGTACTGTGAGGGAAATCAACTTTTTGTCTCCTCTGGTGATCAGTTAGGCCACCCTATCACAGCATTCAAATCTGTCTTGAATTTGGGCCTGGCAACAGTAAACACAGGGAGCAACCATTTGAATTCACTAAATAGGTTTATTTACAAAATAAGGCTTATATGACTTATTATAAAAATCCTTCTATTTTCTAAGTTGCTCTTTCATTATTTTAGGGAATCACTGTCCTTAAGTACTGGGTTTTCTTTTTCTTTCTATCAAATTGCACATTTCTTTTCAATATATACAGTCATGGCCGAAATTGTTGGCACCCCAGAAATTTTTCCAGAAAATCAACTATTTCTCACAGAAAAGTATTGCAGGAACACATGTTTCGCTATACACAGGTTTATTCCCTTTGTGTGTATTGGAACACAACAAAAAAGGGAGGAAAAAAAGCAAATTGGACATAATGTCAAACAAAACTCCAAAAATGGGCTGGACAAAATTATTGGCACTCTTTCAAAATTGTGGGTAAACAAGATTGTTTCAAGCATGTGATACTCCTTTAAACTCACCTGGGGCAAGTAACAGGTGTGGGCAATATAAAAATCACACCTGAAAGCAGATAAAAAGGAGAGAAGTTCACTTAGTCTTTGCATTGTGTGTCTGTGTGTGCCACACTAAACATGGACAACAGAAAGAGGAGAACTGTCTGAGGACATAAGAACCAAAATTGTGGACAAATATCAACAATCTCAAGGTTACAAGTCCATCACCAGAGATCTAGATTTGCCTTTGTCCACAGTGCGCAACATTATCAAGACGTTTGCAACCCATGGCACTGTAGCGAATCTCCCTGGTCGTGGACAGAAGAGAAAAATTGATGAAAGGTTGCAACGCAGGATAGTCCGGATGGTGGATAAGCAGCCCCAAACAAGTTCCAAAGGAATGCAAGCTGTCCTGCAGGCTCAGGGAGCATCAGTGTCAGCGCAAACTATCCGTCGACATTTAAATGAAATGAAACGCTATGACAGGAGACCCAGGAGGACCCCACCGCTGACACAGAGACATAAAAAAGCAAGATTACAGTTTGCCAAAATTTATTTTATTTATTTATTTATTTTTGGGACTTATATGCCGCCCTATCTCCCGAAGTAAGCCAAAATCCTTCTGGGAAAATGTCTTGTGGACAGATGAGACCAAGATAGAGCTTTTGGGTAAAGCACATCATTCTACTGTTTACCGAAAACGAAATGAGGCCTACAAAGAAAAGAACACAGTACCTACAGTGAAATATGGTGGAGGTTCAATGATGTTTTTGGGTTGTTTTGCTGCCTCTGGCACTGGGTGCCTTGAATGTGTGCAAGGCATCATGAAATCTGAGGATTACTTGAGGATTTTGGGTCGCACTGTAGAGCCCAGTGTCAGAAAGCTGGGTTTGCGTCCGAGATCTTGGGTCTTCCAGCAGGACAATGACCCCAAACATACGTCACAAAGCACCCAGAAATGGATGGCAAGAAAGCGCTGGAGAGTTCTGAAGTGGCCAACAATGAGTCCAGATCTGAATCCCATTGAACACCTGTGTAGAGATCTTAAAATTGCTGTTGGGAAAAGGCGCCCTTCCAATAAGAGAGACCTGGAGCAGTTTGCAAAGGAAGAGTGGTCCAAAATTCCGGGTGAGAGGTGTAAGAAGCTTATTGATGGTTATAGGAAGCGACTGATTTCAGTTATTTTTTCCAAAGGCTGTGCAACCAAATATTAAGTTAAGGGTGCCAATAATTTTGTCCAGCCCATTTTTGGAGTTTTGTTTGACATTATGTCCAATTTGCTTTTTTTCCTCCCTTTTTTGTTGTTTTCCAATACACACAAAGGGAATAAACCTGTGTATAGCAAAACATGTGTTCCTGCAATACTTTTCTGTGAGAAATACTTGATTTTCTGGAAAAATTTCTGGGGTGCCAACAATTTCGGACATGACTGTAAGCTCCTACTTTCATTTCCCTTTTCATCTGTTGTAGTGTCAGATTGATTGGCAGTAAGATATTGGACTAGAAACTAAGAAACAATGAGTTCTAGACCCTCCTTAGGCATGAAAACCAGATGGTTGACTTTAGGTCACTCCTTGTCTGTCATCGAAACTCCCCTCTCACAGAGTAGTTGTAGGGAAAATTGGAGGAGGGATCATTAGGTATGTATGCCACCTTGAGTTAACAAAAAAATAAAGGCAGGATAAAAGTCAAATAAATGAAAACCAAATAAATGCTAGGTTATTCTTAATGAGGAATTTTTGCTTTGGCAGAAACAGGTTTTTGAAAGTTGCTAAAATGTGTCTTTCCTTTATCTAAAACAGTGGTCCTCAACCTTGGCTCTTCAGACTGGCACCGGTGGCCATCTTGGGAGGAGAGGGGATGGTTTCATATGCATGCACACTGCTTACACAAATGCACACATGACCCGTCACTTGCAAGACCCAATTCCCAATGGGCCATGGTTGGAGACCCCTGATCTAAAATACAGCCTCCCACCCACCTTTGATATGAAATCAGCTTGCCTGTGTCCTGTTGTTTGATGCCTCCTTGCACAAACTGAGAATGGAATATTGGTACTTACCATAAAATTTCCTTTTGGTTTGGTGAGATGGAAACCTCTGGGTCAGTCTTATCTAGAATGGCTGAGCAAAACCTGTTTTCAGTTGCACCATGCTTTAAGGAAACATTTCAGGGTTACGTTATGTTCTTTCAAGGGAGGGGATCTCCCTGAGAGTAACTATGAAATTTTTTTATTATACTTTTCTGGCCTTTCCTGAACATGGGGAAAATTTGATGTAGTGTTGATTCACCAAATCCAAAAGAAATCCCATGATAAGTGGCATGACACTAGCATAACTGTCAATGTTGGCATTGTGTTTGGCATTCCACTGGCTTGAGAGGAATCTTACTAAATCCTGTATTCCCTGCACTGGTAGATCACTGGAGAACTAGAAGACCTCCAAGGTCCCTTCCAACTCTATTATTATTATTATTATTATTATTATTATTATTATTATTATTATTATTATTATTATTATTATTATTATTATTATTATTATTACTTTTTTAACATCGGTCCTGAATTTTACACAAGAATCTGACAAGCAATTAACTTTGTGGTGGCAATTCTCCACTGGCAGTGGTCTCTGATTCACAGCAGTGTTGTTGTTTTTTTTCCTACAGGATGAAGAAAAAAGTTTGCGTCATCGCCAGGGAATCTCCCAGGCGCCTCCTACCCAATTGGCAACTCCCAAAGGGCCTTAATGCTGAGTCTCTGTGAACAATTCTTGGACTTATCATGAGGTGTTGCATAGGTACAGCTCCCCCAAATCACTTTTGTAACAAGTTTTACTATCTGGCAGGCCCGGTCAAGAAACTTGTGGATGCTTTTAGCACCAGCTGCTATCTTAGAAGATCTTACAGAAAACCTGCTGGAACTGTTCCTCCTGCCACAAACTGTAAAGCATTGCATAATGGATGTGGCACAGTATTACCTGTCTGCAACAGTGTCCAGTTCTGGCTGTGTAAAACTATCAGGAAGGGCAGGCAGTCTTGGTACTTTCAGATCTGGAATTGAATGACTTGTCTATAGGGTAGGAGCATGAGATTGAGAGAAAGTGTCTAACCCTTTCCCTTTAGCTTGCTCTGACATGAAATAACTCTGAAGCAGCAAGGGAGAACAGAAAAGCACTTTACTAAACACAGTACAGGGGATGATAAATGATACCAGTGCCTGAAAAGAACGATTCAGATTCCTGTCATTTCCTGATGCCTGATTTTGTTCTTTTAGCCACACCAAAGAAGTAGAATTTGATGTGACAATATTTTCCTGTTGCTCCTTGAGCTTTTCCACTCCAGAACTAGCAATTATTTCAGCTCTTCATTGAAAGAGGTACAGAAGTCTGTATAGCTTCTGCATTTACTAATCTAGTCCTGCTTCAAGCTCAGCCCCAGCACATCTTCACATTCCTAGCCAACCTGAGGGGTTAAGCTATGCACTGCACTAACTGTTTTCTGTTTGTTTTTTAAATGAAACAAATGAAATGATACTGGGCTCATGATTGGTGATCTCTACAGTATGGCAAATTCTTGCAGCTTTGGCAATGACAAGCGATTGCTGGAGGAGGGGGGAGAGAGACTTTAAACCGGGTACTATTTTTTCCCTTTCTGTCTCAGAGTCAAGAGACCCAACTATGTACGCAGCTGACTGTGCTACAAGAGTGTCCTGCTGGACTAGGCCTCTTCAACATCCTTTCCAACTTACAATGCCAAAAGGCCTTTTTAATTAAACCAAATTTTTGAAGGTTTTGAAGCTTTGAAATACAGGCAACATGCTAATCTAAAGCACATTCATTAAGCATGTGTTGTACAGGATAACCTCAGACAAAGAGGCCTCTTGAGTTCACCCTGTTGTCACAAAAAACTTTCCCTATACAACAGCTTTGAGTATGTCTCACAAATCTGCAAAATGGCAGGAGCTTGGGATATTTCTAAAATGTGAGTAGAGGGATGTGCAAATACTAGAAGTTCTGAATGTTGTACTTTTGCTCATACAAACTGTCTGAGGCTGCTTTATTTATGTATATACTTACTTATACTTATTTATTTGCTTACTAGATTTGTAAGGTCATCCAACTCAAGTAGTGTGATTCGGGGAGGCGTACATTACAACAGAAAAACAATACAGAAAAATCCAAAATAACATAGAAAAAACACATTTTATGTACTGTATATATAAAATGATGACAAGCATAATACTAATCATTTCCAGTAGATGATCTTCTTATATCTTCTCCATGTGTCCATCCTCCACTGCTTCTGGAGATACTGACTTGCATTGTGAGAGCCTCCCAGACAGAAAGTGAAGAGTGAAATGCCCCTCAAGTAATTGATCCCTTCCATGAGCTCACTAAAACAACATCCACTTACAGCCTCTTGAGTGGTAGTAGGCAAGTAATGAGTACTAGGTAAAGAACATGTTAAGGGTGAAGCAAAAGCAGTCCCACATCTAGGTGGAAAGAGACTGCCATTTTTTTGGCTGCTGAGAAGGTTGCATAGGTATGTTCAGAGGGCGTGTTCAGAATGCATTAATCAAGTTTGCAGATACAATACCAAGATGATGAGGAGAAATGTCTGCCCCATTGCGTTTAGGTGGAAGAAGCCCTAAGTGCAGAATCACTGAGTTGGGAGGTTGATGATATGTGGCAGCAGTTGGAGAGCATGACAGCCTCCAGAGTAAATGTCTATGCAGCTGGCCAGACTGCATACCACGGTAGAGCAGGGAGCAGAGATGTGACTGCACCAAGGGAGGGACTATTCAGAATGCTCTGGTGCATCAATAGCATAAGACTGAACATAAGGTGTGCCTCACAGCTGGTCCACTGGTAAGTGTGGATGGATAGTCATCCATCTATTACAGCCATGATGTTTTAGTTTGCAGCACTTGTGAAATCAAGACAAGCCAAAGGGAGGGGGAAATGAACTGGAATGGAAGCTTGGGCCACTGCTTCCTTTCAGTATGGTGTGAGTAAGACTGTTTCAGAAGCAGCAGCCTTTTGCCTTGGAAAGAGCAGCAGTAGTGCCCTGACTACTGGAATACTGAAAATCTATCAGAATGATTTTTTAATAAATAAATAAATAACCCTTCTATGAAGTCTGTGAAGTCCATAGCCTTCTATGAGGGCTATCATGTCACCTATAACAATAATGGAATGACTTGCCCAGTGAATAGTGGGCTTTAATGTATGACTAGCTGCATGTCCTTTTGACTGGGAAATGAAAGAGGAAATGTATTTTAGCTTATTGTGCTATGAGCATCATCAGGGGACCAAAGGGATGTCCTGAATTTGAAAATGAATTACGTTGCTCAGATAAGTGGAATCAAACTTGATGACTTCCTAGAACAAAGAACAGTTCCAGGATCAGAATGGAAGAGCTTGAATGGAATTGGTAATACAGTCATGAGAATTGGGGCAGGGGAGGCCACACAGAAAATAAGCCATTGTATTTGTCCCAGAATGCTGGGTGCACCAGCTATAATGAGGGGAAAAACATTCACTGTCATGAAACTGACTTCTAAGGGGTAGACTTTATAATCTTCCCCACTCCATGGAGTTTTCCCCTCTGCAAATCATTTGGTTTGACTGCGATTTCTGAGCAAGTAGCCCAAAAGTGTGTACACACTTTAAAAACCACATGGGATAGTTGTAAATATATTATGAAACAATGGATCTGGAATTTTTTCTCATAGGTTTTTTATTTTAGTGTCCTGGACCACAAAATATCACAGAGTTGGAAGGGACCTTTGAGATCTTCTAGTGTAAACCTCTTTTCAGGTGGGAGACCTTATATCATTCTGGACAAATGGCTGTCCAGTATCTTCTTAAAAACCTTCAGCGATGGAGCACTCGCAACCTTTGGAGGCAAGCTGTTCCACTGATGAATTTTTCTCACTGTCAGGAAATTTTTCCTTAGTTCTAGACTGGATCTCTCTTTCATAAGTTTCCATCCGTTACTTCTTTTTCTGCCCTCAGATGCTTTGGTGAATAGGTTGACCCCTCTTTTTTGTGGTAATCTCTTAAATATTGGAAGACTGCTGCTCCTTCTCTTTGTTAGACTAGTCATATCCACTTTCTGCAAATGTTCATGTGATTTATCCTCCAATCCTCTAATCATCTTTGTTACTCTTCTGTGCACTCCTTCTAGAGTTTCAACTTCTTTTTTCTATCATGACCAAAACTGGATGCAGTATTCCACATTTGATTAGTGCATTATAAAATGGTACTAACACTTCACATGATCTTGATACTAATCATCTATTGATGCAACTTGGGACTGCATCAACTTTTTAACAGAATAACAGAGTTGGCAGGGACCTTGGAGGTCTTCTTGTCCAACCCCCTGCTCAAGTAGGGGACCCTATACCATTCCAGAAAAGTGGCTCTCCAGTCTCTTCTTAAAAGTCTCCAATGATAGAACACCCACAATTTCTGAAGGTAAGCAGTTCTACTGGTTTATTGTTCTCACTGTTAGGAAATTTCTCCTTAGTTCTAGTTTGTTTCTCTCCTTGATTATATTCCATTCATTATTTCTTGTCTTGCCTTCCAGGTTTTTGGAAAATAGGTTGACCCCCTCTACTTTGTGTCAGGCCCTCAAGTCTTCAAACACTTTGCATTTTTTGGGAGCTGTAATCCACTGTTGGCTTACACTTGTGGTTATCCCCTAGGACTCAGATCTGTCTCATAGTTGCTACTTTTGAGCCAGGCACCACCTATTGGATACCTGTGCATTTGCTTTTTCTTGCCTAAATGTAGAATCTTACTTTTCTCACCATTGAATTTCATTTTGTTAGCTAGGGTCAAGACTGTCATGATCATTATGTATCTTGAGCCTATCTCCTGGAGTGTTGGCTATTCCTGCCAGCTTGCAGGAATTTGTCATCTGCAAATTTGATGAGTTCTCCTTGTATCCCCTCATCTAAATAAAAAATGCACCCCACTGCATCCTTTGTTGTTGTTAGTTGCGAAGTTGTGTCCAACCCATCGCGACCTCATGGACAATGTTCCTCCAGGCCTTCCTATCCTCTACCATCTTCTGGAGCCCATTTAAGCCCATGTACTGCTTCAGTGACTCCATCCAGCCACATCATTCTCTGTCGTCCCCTTCTTCTATTGCCCTCAATCTTTCCCAGCATTAGGCTCTTCTCCAGTGAGTCCTTCCTTCTCATTAGGTGGCCAAAATATTTTGAGTTTCAACTTCAGGATCTGGCCTTCTAAAGAGTAATCAGGGTTGATCTCCTCTAGGACTGACCGGTTTGATCTCCTTGCAGTCCAGGGGACTCACAGGAGTCTTCTCCAACACCATAGTTCAAAGGCCTCAGTTCTTTGGCGCTCATGCTTACCTCCATGTGAATGTAGTTCCTCAATGTTCCTACATGTTGCAGTGCAGTTGGTCGGTCAGTTATGAATCCATGTGGTGATCTTCTATCCCATATTTTTTGTATCTTACCAAGAAATGGCTATGGTGGTGATCAGTTTGCAACAAACAAGTGCTGTGGTCTCAATGTTGGCTGGGTGGGGAAAGGACTGAGGTTCTCCACCAGTTTCTCTACAGTTATATATTAAAAACCATTCTTGTTTGCAAATACTGTTTATGATGGTATAAAAAGGATGCTGGTGAAGAAACAATGGGATGAGACCTGGGATACTTAGACAAAAGTGGGAAGAAAGCAGCTCCATAGTGACTAGTTTAATCAGCATAATACCCTAAAATGTTTTTTGTGGCTTAGAGTTTCATGCAAATCTAAGGTATTGGATTAATTCAGTAAACTGTGGATTGAATATGTTATGGACACAGCTACTGTTCCATCTAGCCCAATACTAAGGACACTGATAAAATTGATGCCCCAGCTTCAGCCCGAGACTAAACATGGAAGCGATGTCATGTAAGGTAAATATTTTACCATTATGTCCTTTCCCTGCTTCTCCTTGGGTTTCCTCAGAAGTGAAACAAGCAGGAAATTCTGAATTACCAATTATTATTTATTTATTTATTTATTTAGTTACATTTATATACCGCCCTATTCCCTGAGGACTCAGGGCGGTTTACAGGGAATTAAAAAATCCACCATACAAAAGTTAAAAAACCAAATTAAAAAATATTAAATTGACCCTGTATACTTAAAACCCCAGTTAAAAATTTCTCCTCAGCCTGGGCCTGAGAGCTCAAAGAGCCAGGTCTTCAGGCCCCGGCGGAATGATCGGAGGTCGGGGTCAGTCCTCAGCTCCACCGGCAGCTGGTTCCAGAGGGCAGGCGCTCCCACTGAGAAGGCCCTATCCCTGGGTGTCACCCGCCGGCAATCTCTCACCGGCGGCACCCTGAGCAGACCCTCCCTGTGGGAGCGCACTGGGTGAAGGGCGTTTGATGCCGGCAGCAGGTGTTCCCTCAAATAGCCCGGACCCAGGCCATGTAGGGCTTTATAGGTAATAACCAGCACCTTGAATTTCACCCGGAGGGCAACCGGAAGCCAATGCAGCTCGCGGAGTAGAGGTGTTACATGGGAGTATCGGGAGACCCCCATTACAACTCGCGCGGCCGCATTCTGCACCAGTTGAAGCCTCCGAGTGGTCTTCAAGGGCAGCCCCATGTAGAGAGCGTTACAGTAGTCCAAACGGGAGGTAACAAGCGCATGAGTAACTGTGCGTAGGGCGTCTCGGTCCAGATAGGGACGCAACTGGCGCACCAGGCGAACCTGTGCAAAAGCCCCCCTGGTCACGGCTCCTATATGGTCTTCAAAATTGAGCCGTGAGTCCAGGAGGACGCCCAGGTTGCAAGCCCTATCAACGGGGGGGTAACACCTCACCCCCCATCGTTAGAGGTGGAATAAGTTGGTTAACCCGAGATGCCGATATGCACAGCCACTCAGTCTTGGCGGGATTGAGACGAAGCCTGTTTCTCCCCATCCAGACCTGAACCGCCTCCAGGCACCGGGACATCACGGAGAGGGCATCGCTGGGTTGGTTCGGGGTGGAAAGAAAAAGTTGGGTATCATCAGCGTACTGGTGATACCCCACCCCGAAACCACGAATGATCTCGCCCAGCGGCTTCATATAGATGTTGAACAGGAGAGGCGAGAGGACCGACCCCTGAGGAACTCCACAAATGAGAGACCTCGGGGCGGATCTCTGCCCTCCTGTCAACACCGACTGCGAGCGGCCCTGGAGGTAGGAGGAGAACCACCGTAGAACGGTGCCTCCCACTCCCAACCCCCTGAGACGCCGCAGCAGGATACCATGGTCGATGGTATCGAAAGCCGCTGAGAGATCTAATAGGACCAGGACAGAGGAGCAACCCCTGTCCCTAGCCCTCCAGAGATCATTCACCAGCGCGACCAATGCCGTCTCCGTGCTGTGTCCGGGCCTGAAGCCCGATTGGTACGGGTCCAGATAATCAGTTTCCTCCAGGAACAGAGGGAGCTGATGCACCACCACACTCTCAACAACCTTCGCCAGAAAGCGAAGGTTGGAGACTGGACGATAGTTGTTTAAAACAGCCGGGTCCAAAGCAGGCTTCTTGAGAAGGGGCCTCATTACATTATCCACTAATAATTCCCATGAGAAGATCAGCCTGATTCTTACAAAAATCTTTTGGAGAATAGTTACACTTTATCTGAGCCCAAATGGAGCTTAAGGGTGATTGTTTTTCATCTTCATTGATGAAGCGTCTCCCAGGAGTTCTTTCTAAATATGTAGAGGTCCCAAGTTAGAGAAAGAGCACCTGAACAATTAAATAAGTAGGGAGAGAGAAGGACTTACCGTATTTTCCGGCATATAAGACGACTGGGCGTATAAGACGACCCCCTACATTTCCTGTTAAATTATAGGGTTTGGGCTATACTCGCCGTATAAGACTACCCCTCTTCCAACGCACACCAAATAAAAATTAAAAAACATCAGATTTGATTTTAATATTTTAATTCAAATGCTTATGACATGCAGGTACTTAGTAGGAAAACTGTCACTTATAAACATAAGGCTGTTTGTCATCAAACATGTAAACATAAAACAGTGCAAGTGAATTAAACTATAATAATAATAATAATTAATAATTAATAATAATAATAATAATAATAATAATAATAATTGGGAAGGGACCTTGGAGGTCATCTAGTCCAACCCCCTGCTAAGGCAGGAAACCCTATACCATTTCAGACAAATGGCTGTCCAGTCTCTTCTTAAAAACTTCCAGTGTTGGAGCATTCATCACTTCTGGAGGCAGGATGTTCCACTGGTTAATTGTTCTAACTGTCAGGAAGTTTCTCCTTAGTTCTAGGTTGCTTCTCTCCTTGACTAGTTTCCATCCATTGCTTCTTGTCCTGCTTTCAGGTGCTTTGGAGAATAGCTTGGCTCCCTCTTCTTTGTGGCAGCCCCTGAGATATTGGATCACTGCTATCATGTCACCCCTCACCCTTCTCTTCGTTAAACTACACATACCCAATTCCAGCAACCGTTTCCTATTTTCCTAATTCACTTTTTCACTTTTCCTAATTCACTCTAAAGCTTTCCCTGCGCAGAGCCTTAAGTAACCCCAGCTGCCTGCAATTAGTGCAGGTTCTCATCCCACCAGGCTCAAGGTTGACTCAGCCTTCCATCATTCCGAGGTAGGTAAAATCAGGACTCAGATTGTTGGGAGCAATAAGCTGACTTTGTAATAATGCTGCTTGTGGGGGGGGGGGTGAAAACTCTAATAGGCAGGCATATACATAGAATGAAGGCTATTGCTAAGCACATTGATTTGTGCTTTAAATTGTAAGCCGCCCTGAGTCTTCGGAGAAGGGTGGGATATAAATGGGATTTAAAAAAAAGACCAAATGGGAGATCTGCTCCAGGTTTTCCAGCCAGCCCGCCCAGTTCCTGAGTCAAATGTGTCCTTAGAGCTAAGCTGCTGCTCTGGCTATGCATTCCCCACCTGCCTTTCAAGTTGCTCTTGCATTCTCCACCTGCCTACAGCTGCTCTTCAACTTTAGAAGGAAAAAAGCCCAGACCCCAGCCTGTAAAAAATCACAGACTGCAGCTTCTACTCCAATTGGTCCCGCTTTCCCTGTGCAGACTAAATGGAAGATCCACTCCAGGTTTTCCAGCCAGCCCTGTCCCTAAATTTTCAGCACCCGGCGTATAAGACGACCCCTGACTTTTGAGAAGATTTTCATGGGTTAAAAAGTAGTCTTATACGCCGGAATCTACGGTACTGCATTAGTTTGGTTCATAGGAATATAAATATTTAATACTGTAGTATGAAGAAAAGTCCAAAAGAACAGATCTAGCCAGTTGTTGTAGCTGCCCATTCAGGCCAAGCTTCCCAAATATGGAGCTGTGTATTTGGAGTTACAACTCAGCATTAAAGGCTAGTGACTAGACCTGGCTAGTGTTCCTGAGCATTGTAACCTTAGTGCATCCAGAGGGTCAAGAAGCTTCAAAGTAATGTACCTAGAAGACAACCAGAGAAAGACAGAATGGAAATGGAAAGCACTTTACCCCATTGGGAAAATTAGGTTTGGAGGATGTACTTGAATGTGAGTATTCAAATCAGCTGGATGGAAGAAGGAAAGGATACAAGGCTGCCTGGATGATAAGAGGGCGTGCAGTGGATTGCCTGCTTCCGCCTCCATTCGTATTCTGAAATTAGCTCTCACCAGCAGGCCCAACGGAAGCTCTGGATAATGGAGATATTTTTAAATTTGTTGTAATGGTTATTTGTAACCACTCAGGATTATGGTCCAAATATATAAATCTAATAAATAAATCTGATAAAAGTTAAGGTGCATACAATACAGATTTCCTTCCTTTACTTATGGAATGCTCCAGGATAAGGGCATAAATTGTTTAAATCTTCTATAAAAACAACATCTATAAAAATGACAAGACAGGAAAAGAATGAGACTTGTTATCACTTTTCCTCTGCCCCCCCGCAAAAGCATTTTTCTAGCTGCCTATCAACAGGAAGATTATTGAATCTGCCCAACATAAGACAGGAAAGATAAGTTGTTATTCTTAGTAACCACTATGTGAGAGTAACTGGCAATGTTTGGTGTAAGATAATGTAAAATTAGACATTGGTCTAACATTTTCCAGTCTCCACTACAGCCTGCTAGAATAGTGTTGCTCTCAAAATCAGTCCAATACTATCCAGCAACCAGGATGTCTAGGAAATGTTTACTTAGCTGCAAGGGCATATGACTTTTCACTGAGAATACAAAACAGCAATTACATTTGTCCCATTAAATTTCCAGTAAAATCTTAGTAATTTGTAGGAATAAAATAACTGCTTATCAAGGAATTGCTGTGGATATAGGTAGTATACTTGGACTTCAGTAAGGCATTTGACAAAGTAGACCACAGCCTGCTTCTTGGTAAGACAACAGATCACCATCAGATGGATTCGTAATTGGCTGACAAACTGTACTCAATGTGTAGTCCTCAATTGAACTTCATAAGTGACCTAAATGGACGGATTAAAAGGGAACTCACATTTACAAATGCCACCAGTTTGGGAAAATTGCTAACTTGTTGAAAAATAGACTCGAGATTCAGAAGGAACTTGATAGCCTTGAGCATTGAGCCTTACCCAATAAGATGCAGTTTAGGGGTGAGAAAAGTAAGGTTGTACAGTTAAGCCGGAAAAAAGAAATATACAGATACAGAATAGGCAGTACATAGCTCAACATTAGTAACTGTGAGGGATCCAGGTGTCCTGGTGGACTACCATTTAAGCATGGGCCATGATTGTGTTGCACTGGTTAAAAAAGGCAATGCAATTCTAGACTGCATCAATAGAGGGATAGCATCAAGATCAGAGGAAGTGATAGTACAGCTTTACACTGCACGAGACCACACCTTGAATACTGCATCCAATTCTGGTCACCATGATACAAAAAAGATACTGAGACCTTAGAGTACAGAGAATAGCTACAAAGGTGATGAAGGGTCTGGAGGCTAAACTGTATGATGAACAGCTAAGGGAACTAATTATGTCTAGCCTAACAAAGAGAAAGTGACATGATAGCTGTCTTCCAGTAATTGAAAGGCTGCTGACTTAATTTCCAAAGCACCAGAAGGCGGGACAAGAAGCAACAGGTGAAGCTCATCAAAGAGAGATCCAACCTGGAATTAAGGAGGAATTTAATTGACATTGAGAACAGTTAATCAGTGGAAGAGCATGCTTCCTGAACATGTGGGTGCTCCATTGTTGGAGATTTTCAAGAAAAGATTGGGCATCCATTTGTCCTGGATGGTATAAGGACTCCTGCTTTGGACGGGGGTGGGGGTGGGGGTTGAACTAAAAGATCTCCAAGGTCCTTTTTAGCCCTATAATTCTATAATCATATTCAGCTTTTTTTCTTTCTTTTCTTTCTTTTTGTTTGCAATTTGTTGTAATTAAAATTTTGGGTTGTTCAATTTGTTCATTTTCTAGCTAAAGTCAGAATTCCCTCAACATTCCCACTTTGAAAAACTCCAATCTATCGACCCCAGAGACTTTGTCACTAACTACACCCCTTGTAGCAATGTATCTTCAAGAATGTTAAAAGGGGGGCTTCTAACTGAGGCATATTGCTCTTCACTGTCTTAAACTTAATGATAACAGCAACAACCACACTGAACAAGCACAAACCCAGGCTGCCATGGAGTGAATTTCAACATAATTAACATCTAATTGCTTAAAACTCACCACCTTTAGGAGAACAATAAACAGTAAAAATATAACTACATGGGGAAATATCCCCTTCCAACAAACATGGCTACAAAAAAATTTGGAGGGGGAGGAGCAAGGCAACTTTGCTGGAGTTAGAAATGGAACATGTCTATGTGATCAAAAAGACTGGATAATTCTAAATATACTGTATGTGTCTCAAAAACTGCTGCTATTCTGGCAGAGTGACTGTCAAACTTCAATCTGAATAGTGAAAGGAAGAGGGAAGAATATGTAGATGGGTTCATAGAAATTGCACAACTTTCTACCATTCAGAAAGTCTGCCAGCCCTCACTTTTTTGAAACAGCAATGCCAGAAACATTACACCAAGAGATCAAGCCTGAGACATGTACCATTTTCTGTAACCCAACTAGGGCCCTTCTTAAGTCTTGGACTGTACCTTCAGCCTCTGAGTCTGTACTAAGCCCTGGGCACTTATATCACATGGATTACAATCATATGTGGCTAGTTAGAAATACTTTATTGAAATATTTGTAAACTCTGAAATATAGTGTGCACACATTTATTCATTTTCATTCATGTTAATTTTTAAGTTTCTGTTTAAAAATCTAAGTGTCCAACTTGTATTGATCCATTCTGAAGATTTCATATTTTGATCAACTCACTTGGTAGGATATATTTTCCCTTATTCACCGAATTGCTACTCTTTACATTAGGGCACTTGGGCAGGACCTACAGTAGAAAGACCTTTCTTTGTGTTTTGCTGGCATTCAGGACCATTATATAACTCCTGCCTCATTTCCTTCACATCAGCCAGTCAGTAATGATGAGCTCCTCCCACTTTGTGTGCACAGAACTTGATTAGTTGGCACATATTTTGCACAGCAAGTTTTGCAGGGGAACATTTCTACAAGATGGCATCATGGAAGGGACTTTATAGTAATATGGATGTGCTTGAGCAACAGACAGAAGACCCCAAAGTCCTTGATCAGAGAAAGTGGGCAGGTAAGTTGCAAGTATAATAACACCTGATCAAGTGGGAGTGTAAGATGGCAAACTTAGAGACACCTCTTCACCAGTATTATGCCTAATCCTAGATGTACACAGGATGAAGTTTCACTCATTTGCCTCTTTCCCTGATGCTTCCCTTCCCTTCCATCCCACCCCACCCCAAGCATACTTTTTCCTTAAGTTTTACTCCCTATTTTAGAACTTCCAGAGGAAGTGATTTATTCCTAAAGGTTTTAAGAAGTTGCTTAGCTGCCACAATACTATAGTGATGAACTGTCCTCAGTGTCAGCAGTACCTCTTACAAATAACACAGGGCTGAATTATTAGTTGCTTCCTCCCTCCTCTGGAATATTTTCTACCTGAGATTTTGGGCTGCCCTAACCCTCCAGATCATTAGAAAATCTGTGAGGAGCAAGGCTACTATAACTATCCTTCTGGTTGATTAATTAGATTTAAATGTGGTTTGGGAATGTTTGATTCCTGGTGTATATATGTTTTTTATAATGTATGGTCTTGGTTTTAATTTTAGATTAGTAGGAATTTATTTTAACACAAATTATCGATTTGGGAAGTTGCACACTCTCAGAACTGGTTGATCAAAACTACTTTAAAAATTAACAAATACTTAACACTCTATTGCATAAATAATGAAAATCTGCTCTTTTTGTCCATATTTTTCTTCTTTCCTACAAACAGTATGCAAGGACGTAAAAAAGGATATAGAACCTAGAATAATAGGGTTAGAAGGTACCTTAGAGGTCTTCTAGTCCAACAGCTTCTAAAGGCAAACTCTTCCACCCTCAGGTGCTTTAGAGAATAAGTTGGCCCTCTCTTCTCTGTAACAGCTCCTCAAATACTGGAAGACTGCTCTCATGTCACCCTAGTCCTTCTCTTTGTTAGACTAGACATACTTCATTGGTACCATCCTAACTGGCAACCAGATGGTTGTTAAGGATGAGGAGAGGATTTTGCAAATCAAATAACTGGAGGAATGTTAAAATGTGCTGCAGCTATCAAAAAAGTCAATGCAGCTCAAGATCATGAGAAGTGATAATGCCACTTTATACTGCACTAATGAGGCCACACATGGAATACTGCATACAGTTCTGGTCACCATGATAGAAAAAAGACAGACCCTAGGAAGTGTGCAGAGAAGAGCAACAAAGATGATAAAAGGTCTGGAGGCTTCATACAATAATGAATAGTTGTGGGAGCTAGGTATGTCTAGCCTATCAAAGAGAAGGATTAGGTAAAGGTAAAAAGGTAAAGGTTCCCCCGCACATGTGTGCTAGTCGTTTCCGACTCTAGGGGCCGGTGCTCATTTCCTTTTCAAAGCCGAAGAGCCAGCGCTTGTCCTAGGACATCTCTGTGGTCATGTGCCCGGCATGACTAAATGCCAAAGGCACACGGAACGCTGTTACCTTCCCATCATAGTGGTCCCTATTTTTCTACTTGCATTTTTACGTGCTTTTGAACTGCTAGGTTGGCAGAAGCTGGGACGAGTAACAGGCACTCACTCTGTTATGCGGCACTCGGGATTCAACCCGCCAAACTGCTGACCTTCTGATCGACAAGCTCAGTGTCCTAACCCACTGAGCCACTGCGTCCCTTTTAAGGATTAGGTGGGACATGATAATTGTCATCCAATACTTGCGGGACTAAGGGAGAAGAAGAGATTGACTTATTTTCCAAAGGACCAATGGGTAGGACAAGAAGTAATGGGTGGAAGCTTGTTAAAGAGATATCCAATGCAGTTGATGGAGCATTTAATCAATGGAAGAGCTTGCCTCCTGAAGTTGTGGGTGCTCCATCACTGGAGGTTTTCAAAAATAAACTGGACAACCATTTGACCAGAATGGTATAAGATCTCCTGCCTTCAGCAGGAGTTTGGGCTAGAAGATCTCTGAGGTCCCTTCCAGCCCTAAGATTCTATGTATTCTATGTAAATTTTATCCATTTACCCATGGTCCATGGACCAGTACTGGGCCAGGGCATGCCAGCAACCGGTCCGCACAAATAAGCAAAGCCCCATCCATGAGATGCAGGCAGCATACAAAACCATGCCCCCTCCAGTCCACGGAAAAGCCTCTCTCCATGGAACTAGTCCCTGGTGCCCAAAAGGTTGGGGACCTCTGTTCTAAAGAGCAGAGATACAGACTCTTGAAATAAGCAGTGGGTGAATTGAGCAAAGAAGAAAATTTCTGGTCTTAGCAAAGGAGCATCTTCATGGCCATTGTTAGGGGTGTACACGATTTTTCGTATGGGCATCTCAAGCTATGCAAGTGAGAGTCCACTATGACATTAGAAAGGTGGTTTAAATAATGTTGAATGTAAATATGAACCTGAAAAATAAATAGCTCTTCCCCCGTAACCATTTACTTTTTCTGAATGCCAGTTCATTTGTGTTTTTTGTACAAATGAGGGTATATTTCTGGAGCATTTGGGATAACAATCAGCTGCATCTTTGACCCAAATTGTGCAGCACAAAACAGAAGACATTGAGCACATTCTGGATTGGGATCCTCATTACCTCATCCAATACTAATTTAAGGAAAAAATATTTTACAGACAAAAGAAAATGAACAGGAAAGTGATTTTAAGTGGAAACTGAAAATTAGATCTAGCTATTACAGAAGAAACAGAATTAATACTAAAGCACTATAGTTCCCCTAACTCTCCTTTAAGGCTTAGAGGAGATATGAGAAGGCTAAGGGGAATCATGATAGCAGTCTATAAATGAAGGGATTTCACAGGGCAAAATCTGTAAATATGTTCTCCCTGGCACCTGAGGATAAAACAAGAACTGGTGGGCAGAAGCTATATACAGCTTTACATCCAAATTTGAACTAACTGTGAGAGCTATCAGCAATAGTTTGCCTCTTGAAGTTGTGGATGCACCATCACTGGAGGTTTTAAGAAATAGCTGGATGGTTAACTATTTGTCTAGAATGGTATAAAGATTCCTATACTGGATTGAGGGTTGGACTAGAAAATCTGTGAGGTCCTTTCTAAACCTCTGTGTCATGGTTCCGGTAGATGAGACCAATTAAAAGAACTTCAAGACAAGGAATTCTTCCTCAAAGAACATTTTTATTTGGCTACAAAATAAATACAAAGGTGAACCAAGACTAAATTCCCATCCCCTTGGTTACAAAATTACAAGTTGCAATTCCCACCCCAATTAGATGTCATAAATCACATTCACCAATTATTAGAAAACACGGGCACTTCCCAGCTCTCCAGCCCGCCAAAATGCTATCAGTAGTGACCTTGGTTCCCATACACAAAATTGTTTTGGCTAACTCAGAACTACACCCCCTCCCTCATTTCTAAATATGTGGCAACCAAAAATGAAGTGAAAATGGCTTCAGGTCATTGCAGTGTTGACATTCATCTCCCTTTAAAGAAAGGAGAAATCCCACAATTTAAACAACAATAGAGGTTAAGAGTCCCCTCTTGGTTTATTTGGATGTTTGTCATAGAGTTTGTGTATCATCAGCTTTCACATCAATACTTTTTACCCAGGTGGCTTCCGATAACAGATACCCTTTCCATTGCACTAAATATTGCAATTTGCCTTTGTATAACCTAGCATCAAGAATGTGTTTTACTTCATAATGAGTCTCTCCAGCCACCACAAGCGGGCCAGGCACTTTCTTGGGAGGGGGTCTCAAAGTCAACTCCCTGAAAGGTTTTAACAGACTGCTATGAGTGGACCTTTCCTAAAAGACAAGAAAGTTTTAGTTCTACAATGACTGGGTTTATGATCTGAACTATAGGAAAGGGTCCCAGGTATTTTGGCCCCAATTTTTTGCTAGGTAACTGAAATCTTAGATACTTTGTAGAAAGATAAACCTTTTCCCCCACACAGAATGATTTCTAAGGTGCTTTTTTCTTTTCTGAGGCTTTTGTATTATCCCGAATATCTCTCCAAACAGACACCCACTGATCTAATGTTTGAGAGGTAGGGGGGTCCTGGGGGTATTCAAGCATCAGAGTAAAATTCCTTAAACAGCATAAGTTCAGTGCTGCTATGTACTGTGTTATTGTAAGCTACTTCAGCAAAAGGGAGGAGATCAGTCCAATTTGCATTCGCTTTTTCAGCTGCTCCATTCATAAAAGGATGAAAAGCTGATGACAGTCCTTGCAAGAAACCAATCAGTTTAAGAAAATCCCTCCAAAATCTGGCTGTAAATTGAACTCCCCTGTCTGAAATTATTCATTTTGGTGTGCCGTATACCATGCAGCCGATAAATATGCTTAAGGAATAACTTGGCTAGCTTCTGGGCAGATGGGAGACCAGAGCATGCTATAAAATGAGCTTGCTTTGAAAAAAGGTCAATTACAGTCCATATTACCGTATTTCTTCTACTCTCCAGTAATTCAACAATAAAGTCCATAGTGATTTCCTCCCATGGCTGAGAAGGATCTATGACAGGCTGTAATAGTCCAGGGGGCTTTCCTGGGATCCTCTTAATGGTAGCACAGACTGCACAGCTTTTTACATAGCTCTCCACATCTTTCTTTAAGCCTGGCCACCAAAATTGCCTCTGAACTAAGTGTAGTGTCTTTAAATATCCAAAGTGACCAGCTTGTTTAACGTCATGACTGCATTGGAGCACTTGGAGTCTGAGTGATTTAGGCAAATATAATTTTTTCCCCTTTCCAAGCTAACCCATCCCTATGGGTTAGGATGGTTTGATTTTCCTTGAGGAATTTGTCATTTTTCAGTTCTTGCTTTAATTTCTTTGTCAGTGGGTCGTCTGGGTTAGGGGACTTCACGTGTCATTGTTTCCAAGGGGTTATTTGAGAAATAACTTGAGGTGGTAGCATAACAGAATTTATGACTTGTTCATATTGGCTTTTATATTGAGGCAGTCTAGAGCAGATATGTCAAACACAAGGCCCGGGGGCCAGATCCGGCCCGCGAAGTGGTTTCATGTGGCCCGTGATGCCATCCTGGAAACAGTGAGGGAACGGCCCCCACTGCCTTGGCCCTGGCCCAGAGACCCTCCTTCTGCCAGAGACCCTCAGATCTGTCCCACTCCTGCCCAGGCCCCCATAGGCACCCTTGATGCAAATGATGTAGAGCTGGCCACGCCTACCCAGTAGGCCATACACACTCTAGCCATGCCCACCCAGTAGGCCACGCCCACACTGGCCATACCCACCTGGCCCCCTGAGGGCAACCACAATGCTGATGCGGCCCTCAATGAAATTGAGTTTGACACCCCTGGTCTAGAGGGAGCATCAGCTAAGAAATTTCTTCCATCTGGTATGTATTTCAGAGGAAAGTTAAAATGATTAAAATATTGCACCCAGCGTACTTGTTTAGGAGACAGTTTACAGGTAGCTTTCAATGCCTCTAGGTTTTTGTGATCAGTCCATACTTTAAAAGGCACCTTGCACCCCTCTAGGGGATGACGCCAAGTCATTAACGCCCATCTGATTGCAAAGGCTTCCTTCTCCCAAATGGCCCACTTCTCTGTGTCAGTGAGTTTTTTCTAGGTGTAGGCGCAGGGTTGTAAATTTTCTCCATGGTTTTTTTGTAACAGCTCTGCCCCCACAGCCACATCGCTGGCATCAGCTTGAATAACAAATTGCTCCTCAGGATGAGGGTGTTTGAGGATTGGTTCTGCAGCAGTCTTTTTAAATTTTCAAAAGTGGCTTGGCACTCCAGTGTAGGGGGTGACCTGGTTGTGGTTTATCCCCATCTTTGCCAGTTTTTAATAGTTCTGTAACCCCTTACAGAAAGCAATCTCAGTTTTTTTATTTGGCTACAAAATAAAAGCACATACAAAGGTGAACCCAAGATTAAATTCCCCTCCCCTTGATTACAAAGTTACAAGTTGCATTCCTCACCCCATTAGATGTCATAAATCACCATCAATTAGTAGAAAACATGGGCACTCCTCCCAGCTCCAGCCCACCAAAATACTATCAGTAGTGACCTTGGTTCCCATACATGAAATAGTTTTGGCTAACTCAGAACTACACCCCCTCCCTCCTTTCTAAATATGTGGCAACCAAAAATGAAGTGAAAATGGCTTCAGTTCAGGTTGCTGCAGTGTTGACACTCTGATTCTCTGATTTTAATATGCAAAATACTTACCATTTGTTCCAGCTTTCAGATATTGTATGACATACTGTATATGACATCATAATTTAAAACTTTGCAAAATTGCAAAATGCTGATGTCATGAAACCATTTGTGATTGTCCAGATCACTGAAGAAGATTGATTTCTGACCGTTCAGCAAAGATTCCCTACATTAATAGAACCAGTCCTGTTGATTGTAGTTGATATTAATAAGTAGATTGATAACTTTCACTTGTTTTACATTAATGACAGTAAGAGAGAAGCTTTATTCCATTTCTCTCTTTAACTTTTTATTTCTCATTACAAAATAAGAAATAGGCAAAGAGCTTGCTATCAGTGGTAGGAGATATTGTTGTGATCCCAAGAATTCATGCTAACCAGTATTGTTGTGTCTTGATTAATATGTCAATCCCAAATGCCCCACAACTTCTCAAATCTTGGTCTGGCCTTCCCTTATGATGTTGGGAAAGTCTCATCCAGGCAAGGAGGAGGGATCAAGTGGGAATTTAGCTACAAGAGATCTAGGATTGTCCCTGTCCTAAGTTCCATGAACTTTTTCTATTTGTTCCCAAGGGAGGACAAGAAGCCTGAGGAGATTCTTGTATTATATATAGAATATAATAGTCAATTTAACCTTTCATTTGTTCATGATTGCTTGTGCTTGACATACCAGTAACACAAAATGCAATCGGGAATGTCTTATTAGAATCTCCTTTGCCTCCCAACAGATTCCAAAGGGAACCCAGAGGTGGAAAGTACATATGAACCTATTGACCCAGCAATCAGACTGAATGGGAAAGAAGTAGAGCTACTACCTGCAGATTGTTCTCCAGGTATGGAAGGACCAAAAGCAAGCTTCTCAGAAAGGTCTGGGTATAGGTATTTTATTTATGAATGGGCCAAGCCTAGCTAGTTTCCATGAGAAAAGCTCAAAGCATTTGAAACCTAGAAGAAAGACAGAAAGAAGTTACTTCAGATGTCTATCTGAAGGTACATAGAATAAGCCCTTAACTCTCTATATATACTCAGTTGCTGTAGAAGAGCAGGCAGAGCTGTGGGGGGAGGGGGAGAGTTAAGCGCATTATCAGTTTAGAGTTGTTCCATTCTCACAAGCGCTCCAAGGGCAATCCCTCCTGAATTCCATTTACCCTTTCTGGCACCAATTTACTGTTGAACTTTAGTGTACCAGATTCTTGTATATAAACTTAAATAAATCTTCTGTGCTGCACTCTTATGAAGGTCCTAATTCTTTGTGCCTGAAAATTGCCCTCTTGTCATCAGGAAAGCACAAGATGCTGCCAATACATTTGGACTTCCATCACAGCCAAAATGGCCAGTATTAAGGGCTGCAGGGAAAGAGTTACAACTTTTGCAAGTTTGGGACTTCTTTCTTTTTATTGGCTTGATTTTGTTCAACTGGTAGCTTCACCATGCTAAATTTGGCCCCTTGCCCCAACTTTACATAGATTTCTCTTTAGGTTAATTCCTATTCTGTTTTAAGAGTGCTGTCATTTGTAATATGGGGCTGGAAAGGCAGTTGCTAGGAGAGCAGGAGCAACCCAAATTCTCCCCTCTGTTCTTTGCAGCATGCTGGAAACCAGCTTTCATATGCAGAGCTGGCATGGTAACTGGTGCCCTTGTGCTGACCACATCTGTGTCTCTGAACGTATTGCTGCTTGCTCTGGGACTAGTACACTGTAAGTGTTCTGCTGTATTATGATGGGTTATACTGTGGGCATCCATGCAACCCCCAGCATATTCTCTTAGAATCAGAGTGTAGAGGTGGGATTCAGGAAGTCTTCCTGGGATCTAGACTTAGGTCCACTACTTAGTGATAGAAGATAGAGCTCCTGCTTAACTTTTGGAGGGGGGAAACCTGGAGCACTCCATGGCATTTTTGGATTCCCCAAGATAGTCTCCCTTCTTTTGACTTCCACCAACTCAGAACTTGTAGGAAGCAGCGGATCCATCAGAAAAAAAATTGATGTAGCTGAAGGGTCAATTGCTAAGTATGATCCCTAGATATCCACAAAGATGACCACTGGAAGCAAAATAGTTTAAACTGCCTCTGGTGACAGGTTTGCATATTTATCATATCCATACACCATTTCAAACCATCTCTTATGCCTCTGTAGATGCCACATGTTTCTCTATTAACTGGAATAGTGATCAGTTGGGGATTGCCAGCATGGAGCCCAGGAACACCAATGTATCTGCAGACACTTCCCTTGGTGTTCAACAAGTTTCAAGTCCAGTCCCACTTGAATTTTTTACTTTTAAAAAAAATGAAAAGCAAAACAAAATCCCAATATCCAGTTGTTTTTTATTTCCAAGAGTGCCTTTGTCCCCCCAGAAAAGAGGATTGCAACTCATTGCTTTATTGAGAAGTATGCTCACCTACCCAGAAAAGGAGAAAGATAAACAGGCATAGTAAAGAGAATCTAATAGAGGAGACGTCTAGAAAGAGTTGTATCAGGTGAGATCCAAGCAAATTGCTATTTTCTCTCTGATTGTTTCTCCATCCCACCCCCACCCAGTGACAGCCATTTTGTGATTAAACACAAAAGTAGGGATTTTGTGAGAGATTTCTTCCACTCTTTCAAAATTCCAGCTATGCCCCACTGGTCTGGAAAAAAGTTGGAAGTTATTGAATTAAGGTGATGGAACAGGAAAAGGAAAACCTCAATTTAAATTCATCCTCAGTCATAGAAGCTCATGACTTGACTTTGGGCCAATCTCTCTTTCAGTCTGATGTTTATGATAAGATTGTTACTGTAGGAAAAAAGTGAAGGAGAAAGTGCTATCTAACTTATTTGAACACCTAGAGAAAAGCAGGATAGAAATCTAATGCATGAATAGCAAAAATATGCCTTAGCTTCCTTTTTACAACTGTGTTACAGACCATTCAATCTTGAAGTGCATCAAAACAAGGTAGCTTTAATTTGGTTGCATGCTTGGTTCTGCTCGAGGAATAAGAAAGTGTTCCATAATAAAGTCCAGCTGTGGCTCTGGGTAATGTGGTGGGGTAATTTTCTAAGAATACAATTGTTGTGTGTTCAGTTCTTGCAGACATTGAGCGAGACAGAGGGTTCAAACAGCAACAGGCTTTATTGAGAGTCAGAACATAACAGAAGCAATCTAATAGCTGCTGCCCAGCTATTTATACAGTTGGCCTCTAGGTGGCGACCAATAGATTTAAAGCAGCAGTTTCCCACCCACAAACCTACTTAATTGGCTGGAGACAGCCAGTCTAGTTCGGCCCAGCAACCAACACATGCAAGTGAATTCAGCCATTAGCAAACAGTTTAAACATAAGCAAGTAATTACAGCATGTAAGGCCAGTACATTACAACAATGATCAAAGAAAACCCAAGAAGGGGTAACCAGTATGAACAGGAAAGCTGATGATATTTGCATGAGCATGCTGAATAGTCCCATGTTAGTAGTCCCAATAAAAGCCAGGGGAAGACAACACTTTTAAACAGCCTCATTTGGCAAATGCTACTGTTTTGGTGGCCTCAGCATTGCCCTTTGGATTGGTAGCTCTTTCTGAGATATGTCTGCCTGTGTGTGCCTGAACAGATTCTAGGATGGTTGCTACTCTGGAACAAGCACACCAAGAGAACAAGCAGCTGCAAGAGGCAGGTGAGTATCCTGGACAGTTGGGGAAGATGGTCATAAATTAAAATTTTGCTTTGCTCTCTGAAGCATGCAAGGAACATCAATGTAACCTTTCCATCTTTTTTTGACCTAATTTGCTCCTCTTTCCTGACTATATTTCACTGTTCCTACCTTTCTTGCAAGTGTTCCTTTGATATTCCTGATCTTTTTAAAATAACTCTGAGGATTTTCTTGTTTGTTGTCATTCTCTATTGATGCAGATTTCTTTACAATTTCTTGCCCATTACTGAAAGTCTGCATGGCATGATTTTTTATTACCCTAGGTTTTCAACCTCCATCTTTCCCAGACAATCTGATTTAGATTAGAAGACTATTTGGGTCTTTTCTTTTTTGATACTGTGGAAATATTTTTCTACTTCTGTTCTGAGGAAGTCTCCTATCTCTTTCATAGCTCCCATAGTTCTCTTTTGCATACATTATGTTCAGATCAAATCTTGAGAATATATCTGCTGTTTTTGAAATGTTGTAACCCAATATTTGACACTATTAATTCATGGTCTTTTCCACAGTCTGTACTTGAAAGTACCCTGTCAGTTAGAATTACATTTCTCTATCTGCTGTTTCCTGTTATATAATCAATTTAATTCTGACATCGATCCAGTGATATTTAGAAACAGTCTGTATTTGCCTCTTGCATTTTGCAACCCAACCCAAATATTCCTGTAATTGCAGGTTCTCCAATTTTTATATTCCAATCACTAATACAGCTACGTTCTTTCTAAATGTTGCATTTATTTCCACTTGCAATTTGCATTAGAGTTTTTCAATGTCATTTATTTTTCCACCTATAATAAATGCATAAATGTATATAAAATAATCACTGAATATCCACTAATTCTGACAGGTAAAATTCTGATGTTTATTATTTAAAAATTAATACATATGAATATCTTTGTGGAGTGTCATAGCCACTCCATTCCCTTATAAGGACTGAATAATATAATCTGATTTAAAACAGCCCATTATGGTCTACCAAAGGTCCCGTCATCTTAAAACATTCAGTTTATTTCATTTCCATTTTGTCAATCTCAAGTTTCCTTGGTTCATGCTCATTACATTCTATATTCCAATTATTTATGTCTTCATATCTGTATATACATACATTTATGTCTCTACATCTAGAAATTTCTTTTTCAATAGTGACACTATCAGTTACCATCCTTTCTTGCAGCTCACATTGGGTTCTATCATCAGTTCTACTCGTGAAAACTCAGTGTTCTTTCCCAGTAAATAGAACTGGCTGGGGAATTCTGGGAGTTAAAGTCTATGTATCTTAAAGTTGCCAAGTTTGGAAAACATTGAACTAAAGGAATGCCTGCCAAACTAGGTACTCCATCATCTGTCACCTAGATTCATTTAAATGCTACAGTCATAACCATGTAGTGTTTACTAGCACCAGTACAAAAATGACTTGCCACTACCTTCTGGGTCTGATTTTGGAATTCCTGCTGCTACTTGGGTTGGTTCCCCTTCTCCGGCAAAATTCCACTGATCTTCAACCCTGTTAAGTAGTTTCTTAGCTTAGATACTAACCTTACTGTATCACCAAGAGTGACCTTGCCAGGATTTTGCCAGGACTTCCATCTCCCACTAGCAATGCACTCAAAATCACTAGTGCTCTAACTGTTCCCCCACTATGTCAAAGTGTTAATTTCTTGGGAGAGAAACAATTGGACCAATTCTCCACTGAAAGATTTTAAGCAAACTAATATTTAAATAGTAAAGTCTTTTTTTCTTCACTGGAGTATTTTCAGAACTAATGCCAGGAGAATTGCAAGCAGAAATAGGAAATGTGTTTTAATAAATAATTGTCTCATTTTTAATGTAGTTTATGAAAATCTATATGCAATTCTTCCTGTTATTTACCATTTTAGGATCATCTGGCTGGCTGTTGTTATTCAAGTTTCAAATTCATTGTTAAAATATTTATCATCTTTCTGCTTGCACTTTTAATATTAATTCTAAAAAGTACACTTGTGCCGCTTATTTTGTAAATTTTGTGTTTAGGGAGTTGCTATGTCTCTTACCTTATTTTAAGCAGCCCAATGTCTTTGAAATAAATGGAATATAAATGTTTGTGCAATAACTTAACCAAAACCAAACAAAACTGTGTTAGAACATCAGTTATTTAGACAAATATTAAAAATGTATGAAAGAGATTGGATCTTGTAGTGAGAGAGAGTCTACTTTATCAGAGTAGCAAGCTTGTGGGTCATCATTCCAGATTCCCTCTACTGCTCTGCCCTCAGTTTTAAATGGTTTGAAAAAATATTTTTAATGTATTTTGCTACTTTTTTCTTTATTAAGTGTTCTCTATCTGAATAGTTGTGTACAACTGACTTTTCCTATCTATGACTGATGAAAAATCTTACATAAATGTTTGGCATGTAATATTTGATTGTATTTCATTTGTGGGCTATTCAGATCTTATACAATTACATTAGTGTAGCGATCACATTAGTATGAATTAATAGCTGGCCCTCTCAGGCATCTGATAGTTTCTAGGACTGCCAGGATCTAAAACTGTTTCAAGTATGCCTAAAAGAGAAAGAAAAATCACATTTCAAAAAGTTGAATTGTGGGTCTTTCCTTTCCTTTGGTGCTTGTTTGATGATGCTGAGCAGAGACCTAAGTTTTTCCTCTCTGTTTTTCTCCCTCTTTCTGCCCCACTTCTGGCTCACCCTTTGTCTATCCCTCATCCACACTAACTCTGCTCCCTCTTCCAGTACCTGACCCCTTCTTATTGTTCAATGAAGCTCACAATGCTTGCATGACTATGAAAGAGCCCAACAATCTCATCAAAGTTTCCTGTGACCCTGATGTCCCAAGCCAGCACTTTCAGTGGCTCTCCAGAGGCCTCCTTCGTCATGTGACATCACAGCTATGTGTGGAAGCCTCCACAGCAAAAAACAGGGTGGCTATCCTTCTGAAGCCTTGCAATGTGCAAAGATCATTTCAACACTGGGAGTGCCGCGACCATGACCTGCTGGCCCTTCAGGGCACAGATCTGTACTTCAACTATGGCAATAGTGCCAAAAAGCTGGCAATGCTATATAGCCAAAATGGGCGCTGGAGTCGCTGGCTCATCTATGGAACATATAGCAACATCTGCAGCAGTGAGTCTCTGCAACATCTCTCTTTTTAAGGGCTTCTTCACTTTATTCAGGAAGGAAGGGTGTTGGTGCTTGGAGGCTCTAGATGCAATGAGATCTGACAGCCAAAACTGCTGTTTATGCTATGTCTTACAGGACATGGGTCATGTCTGCAGCTATGATCTCTGCTTGGATCGTATATGGATAATGTATGGTGTCTTCTGAGAAAGGAGCAGATGGTGAAATTCAGGGATTACATATTTGGGACTGTTCATATCCTTTTTGAAGATAGTGCCTATTCTGCTTTCATCACTCTGCCTTGTTAGTGTTTACTTAATTAATTTTAATTGCTTTTAAATTAAATGAAATGAAATTTAGCCTCCATCTTGGTTCTGCCTGATTTCTGCAGTATAGTCCAAACATTTCACAAAGACCAAATAAATCTCTTGTTCTGAAATCTATTGTGGGATATACTTTACTCAGAGCTTTTATGGAGAAAAAGCTCTTTTTAACAGCGGAGGTGGGGGAATGGTTTCCTTATAAATGAAGATAGAAATATGGAATGGTAGATATGGAATTCCTAATCAGTTAGGATTTGGAGTGCTCAGTGAGCCATTCTCAGAATGGTTGGCACAGCCTATCACTAGATATTCATAATATCCTGGAAAGCAAACTTCCCTGGTTAAAGCATCCAGGAAAGCCTATCAATGGAACACATAGCAACATCCCTTCAGCTTTACTTCGCCCTTGTAGGTGGCTGGTTAGACACACTTTGAATTACAGCAATCTCACCATCCTCAGTGATTGTGAGGCTACGTTAGAGCACAGGTATTATATGAAATATGGATTGTGTTAAAGGCAAGTACCCTATATGGAGGAGAAGGGGCTGCACTTCTTTTTTTAATTAAAATAATCTTATCAGAAATCAGATGAGGCAGAGAGTCAGAGGATTGGGGGTGGGGTGGGGGCAAAATAACCATTTGAATCTTCCTAGCAGCAAAAGTTCTATATTACATGTGCTATAATTAAGGCCATTTATCTTTGTCTCGCTGATACCACCTAATCTTTTTTTTATTGAAAAGTTTTACAATACATTTTATCTTTAACAATCCCTCCCCCCCTCCCCCCACCCAACCCTTCCTAACCCTACCCCTCCCTTCCCCCCTCCCCCTCCCCAACTTCCCAGAGCTAAATACAAGGTATAAAAGTAAAAACAATAATAAACAACCATATGTTAACAACAATAAACTATTAAGTCTATCGCACTCTAGCTCATATAAAATGACTACAAGCAATACTAATATCACATAAAAAAACTTATACAAATGCTAAATGAAACTTTTTGGTCCCATATTTGTTCTGGATATAATCAATCCACTTTTTCCACTCCATAATATAACATTGTTGCGAATGGTCTTTCAAATAAGCCGAAATCTTTGCCATTTCCACCAGGTCAGAAACTTTCAGAGTCCATTCTTCTATAGTCGGCAGTTCCTCCTTCTTCCAATATTGACTTACTAAAAGTCTTGCTGCCGTAATTAAGTTCAGCCTCAACTTGGTGTCCACAACAGTAGTATCTGTAATTATGCCCAATAAGAACAATTGCAGACAAAACTTTATCCTTTGCTTAAATATCTTCACCCCTTCATGGATTACTGCCTTGTCGTGGCGAAGGGGCTTGCGTAATTCAATGAAGCTATGAGCTATGCCGTGCAGGGCCACCCAAGACGGACAGGTCATAGCTGAGAGTTCTGACAAAACGTGATCCACTGGAGAAGGAAATGGCAACCCACTCCAGTATCTTTGCCATGAAAACCCTATGGACAGTACCAAAAGGCAAAACGATATGACGCTGGAAGATGAGCCCCTCAGGTCGGAAGGCATCCAATATGCTACTGGGGAAGAGCAGAGGGCTAGTACTAGTAGCGCCAGAAAGAATGAAGCGACTGGGCCAAAGCCGAAAGGACGCTCAGCTGTGGATGTGTCTGGTGGTGAAAGGAAAGTCCGATGCTGTAAAGATTTTTTCTCCATAGGAACCTGGAATGTAAGATCCATGAATCAAGGAAAGCTGGACGTGGTCAAACAAGAGATGACAAGATTGAACATTGACATCTTAGGTATCAGCGAACTAAAATGGACAGGAATGGGTGAATTTAATTCAGATGGCCATCAGGTATACTACTGCGGGCAAGAATCCCTCAGAAGAAATGGAGTAGCTTTCATAGTCAATAAAAGAGTAGGAAAATCAATACTGGGATACAATCCTCAAAATGACAGAATGATCTCAGTTCGAATCCAAGGGAAACCATTCAATATCACAGTAGTCCAAGTCTATGCCCCAACGACCAGTGCTGAAGAGGATGAAATTGACCAGTTCTATGAAGCCCCACAGCACCTTATAGAACTAACACCCAAAAATGATGTCCTTATCATCATGGGGGATTGGAATGCTAAAGTAGGAAGCCAAAAGATAACTGGAATAACAGGCAAGTTTGGCCTTGGAATACAAAATGAAGCAGGGCACAGGCTGATAGAATTTTGTCAAGAGAATACAATGGTCATAGCAAACACTCTTTTCCAACAACCCAAGAGACGGCTCTACACATGGACATCACCAGACGGTCAACACAGAAATCAGATTGACTATATGCTCTGCAGCCAAAGATGGAGAAGCTCTATACAGTCGGTAAAAACAAGACCAGGAGCTGACTGTGGCTCAGACCATGAGCTTCTCCTTGCAAAGTTTAGGCTTAAACTGAAGAAAGTAGGGAAAAGCACTAGGCCACTCAGGTATGAATTAAATCATATCCCTGTTGAATATACAGTAGAGGTGACAAATAGATTTAAGGAATTAGATCTGATAGACAGAGTGCCTGAAGAACTATGGACAGAGGTTCGCGACATTGTACAACAGGTAGCAACCAAAACCATCCCAAAGAAAAAGAAATGCAAGAAAACAAAATGGCTGTCTGAGGAAGCTTTGCAAATAGCTGAGGAAAGGAGGAAAGCGAAAGGCAAGGGAGAAAAACATAGATATGCCCAATTGAATGCAGAATTCCAGAGAATAGCTAGAAGAGATAAGAATGCCTTCTTAAATGAACAGTGCAAAGAAATAGAAGAAAACAATAGAATAGGGAGGACCAGAGATCTTTTCAAGAAAATTGGAGAGATGAAGGGAACATTCCATGCAAAAATGGGCATGATAAAGGACCAAAATGGCAGGGACCTAGCAGAGGCAGAAGAGATTAAGAAGAGGTGGCAAAATTACACAGAAGAACTATACAAGAATGAGCTTAACATCCCAGATAATCACAATGAGGTGGTCACTGACCTCGAGCCAGACATCCTAGAATGTGAAGTGAAGTGGGCCTTAGAAAGGCTGAGCAACAACAAAGCTAGTGGAGGTGACAGTATTCCAGCTGAGCTATTCAAAATCTTAAAAGACAGTGCAGTAAAAGTGCTACACTCAATTTGCCAGCAAATTTGGAAAACTCAACAGTGGCCACAGGATTGGAAAAGATCAGTTTACATTCCAATGCCAAAGTAAGGCAGTGCCAAAGAATGTTCAAACTATCGCACCATTGCACTCATTTCTCATGCTAGTAAAGTCATGCTTAAAATCCTACAAGCTAGACTCCAGCAGTATGTGGATCGAGAACTACCAGAAGTACAGATAGGATTTCAAAGAGGCAGAGGAACTAGAGATCAAATTGCCAACATACGCTGGATCATGGAGAAAGCTAGGGAGTTCCAGAAAAACATCTACTTCTGCTTCATTGACTATGCTAAAGCCTTTGATTGTGTGGATCATAACAAACTGTGGCAAGTTCTTAAAGAGATGGGAGTACCAGACCATCTTATTTGTCTCTTGAGAAACCTATATGCGGGTCAAGAAGCAACAGTGAGAACTGGACACGGAACCAATGATTGGTTCAAAATTGGGAAAGGAGTCCGGCAAGGCTGTATACTGTCGCCCTGCCTATTTAACTTATATGCAGAGCACATCATGAGAAAGGCAGGGCTAGATGAATCAAAAGTTGGAATTAAGATTGCTGGAAGAAATATCAACAACCTAAGATACGCAGATGATACCACTCTAATGGCAGAAAGTCAAGAAGAACTAAAGAGCCTCTTGTTGCGGGTGAAGAAGGAGAGTGCAAAACTTGGGTTGAAACTTAACATTAAGAAAACCAAGATCATGGCATCCGGCCCTCTCAATTCCTGGCAAATAGATGGGGAAGAAATGGAGGTAGTGACAGATTTTGTTTTCCTGGGCTCCAAGATCACTGCAGATGGGGACTGTAGCCAAGAAATTAAAAGACGCTTGCTCCTGGGAAGGAAAGCCATGGCAAATCTAGATAGCACACTAAAAAGCAGAGACATCACCCTGTCAACAAAAGTGCGTATAGTCAAGGCTATGGTCTTCCCAGTTGCAATGTATGGCAGTGAAAGTTGGACCATAAGAAAGGCTGAGCGCCAAAGAATTGAGGCCTTTGAACTATGGTGCTGGAGAAGACTCCTGCGAGTCCCTTGGACTGCAAGGCGATCAAACTGGTCAGTCCTAGAGGAGATCAATCCTGACTGCTCTTTAGAAGGCCAGATCCTGAAGCTAAAACTCAAATACTTTGGCCACCTAATGAGAAGGAAGGACTCACTGGAGAAGAGCCTAATGCTGGGAAAGATCGAGGACAATAGAAGAAGGGGACGACAGAGAATGAGGTGGCTGGATGGAGTCACTGAAGCAGTAGGCGTGAGCTTAAATGGACTCCAGAAGATGGTAGAAGACAGGAAGGCCTGGAGGAATGTTGTCCATAGGGTCGCGATGAGTCGGACACGACTTCGCAGCTACCAACAACAACAACAAAATATCTTCTGCATATTCCACCAGATTTTAATCCAAAAAGCTTTAACCTTTTTACAGGTCCACCATATATGAAAATATGTTGCGTCTTCGCCACCACATCTCCAACATTTAGGTTGGTAGTTCGGATACATACTTGCAAGCTTTTTAGGATGTAAATTCCACCTACAAAACATTTTGTAAAAATTCTCACTTAAGTTTTGAGCTTGTGTAAATTTTACGTTCCTCACCCAAATCTTTTCCCAAGTGTCCATTGTGATAACTTCTTGAATATTCTGAGCCCACTTTATCATACAAACTTTAACAAGTTCTGTTTCTGAGTCAATTTCTATCAATGCAAGATATATCCATTTGATATGTGCTGGACCCTGATTTCTAATTTGCTTTACCAAATTTTCATCAGTCATTGAGAAACCAATTTTCTGGTCTTCTTTCCACCTGGCCCGTAATTGACCATATTGAAACCAAGTTTGAACAATCTTCTCATCTTGTAAAAAATTATACGGCTTCAAACACCATACGTTCCTCTCCAAACTTAAGATCTCCTTGTATGTAGTCACATCATGTTTGAAGCCAACATTTATGTTTTCTATTGCATGTTTTGGAATTGCCCATAAAGGTATCTTATAGTTTAGCTTATGTCTATACTTTTTCCAAACTCTCAGCAATGCCTGTCTTAAAATGTGCATTTTAAACACATTATCTACCTTCTTATCATACAATAAATACCGTATTTTCCGGCGTATAAGACGACTGGGTGTATAAGACAACCCCCTACATTTCCTGTTAAATTATAGGGTTTGGGCTATACTCACCGTATAAGACTACCCCTCTTCCAACGCACACCAAATAAAAATTTAAAAACATCAGATTTGATTTTAATATGGTAATTTTAATTCAAATGCTTATGACATGCAGGTACTTAGTAGGAAAACTGTCACTTATAAACATAAGGCTGTTTGTCATCAAACATGTAAACATAAAACAGTGCAAGTGGATTAAACTTAATAATAATAATAATAATAATAATAATAATAATAATAATAAGAAGAAGAAGAAGAAGAAGAAGAAGAAGAAGAAGAAGAAGAAGAAGAAGAAGAAGAAGAAGTTGTTGGAAGGGACCTTGGAGGTCATCTGGTCCAACCCCCTGCTAAGGCAGGAAACCCTATACCATTTCAGACAAATGGCTGTCCAGTCTCTTCTTAAAAACTTCCAGTGTTGGAGCATTCACCACTTCTGGAGGCAGGTTGTTCCACTGGTTAATTGTTCTAACTGTCAGGAAGTTTCTCCTTAGTCTAGGTTGCTTCTCTCCTTGACTAGTTTCCATCCATTGCTTCTTGTCCTGCTTTCAGGTGCTTTGGAGAATAGCTTGACTCCCTCTTCTTTGTGGCAGCCCCTGAGATATTGAATCACTGCTATCATGTCACCCCTCACCCTTCTCTTCGTTAAACTACACATACCCAATTCCAGCAACCGTTTCCTATTTTCCTAATTCACTTTTTCACTTGTCCTAATTCACTCTAAAGCTTTCCCTGCACAGAGCCTTAAGTAACACCAGCTGCCTGCAATTAGTGCAGGTTCTCATCCCACCAGGCTCAAGGTTGAGTCAGCCTTCCATCATTCCGAGGTAGGTAAAATGAGGACTCAGATTGTTGGGAGCAATAAGCTGACTTTGTAATAATGCTGCTTGTGGGGGGGGGTGTGAAAGCTCTAATAGGCAGGCATATACATAGAATGAAGGCTATTGCTAAGCACATTGATTTGTGCTTTAAATTGTAAGCCGCCCTGAGTCTTCGGAGAAGGGTGGGATATAAATGGGATTAAAAAAAAAGACCAAATGGGAGATCCACTCCAGGTTTTCCAGCCAGCCCGCCCAGTTCCTGAGTCAAATGTGTCCTTAGATCTAAGCTGCTGCTCTGGCTATGCATTCCCCACCTGCCTTTCAAGTTGCTCTTGCATTCTCCACCTGCCTACAGCTGCTCTTCAACTTTAGAAGGAAAGAAGCCCAGACCCCAGCCTGTAAAAAATCACAGACTGCAGCTTCTACTCCAATTGGTCCCGCTTTTCCTGCGCAGACTAAATGGAAGATCCGCTCCAGGTTTTCCAGCCAGCCCTGTCCCTAAAGTTTCAGCACCCGGCGTATAAGACGACCCCTGACTTTTGAGAAGATTTTCATGGGTTAAAAAGTAGTCTTATACACCGGAATCTACGGTATGCATGCCAGCCAAATAACAAGTCGTGGCCCACCAGATTTAATAATCTCCCTTGTGTTAAATTAATCCAATCACTTATCGCTGACAACGCAGCAGCTTCATAATATAATTTAAAGTTGGGCATTTTAAGACCACCTCTTTCACGCGTATCCTGCATAATCTTAAATTTAACTCATGGCCTTTTCCCTGCCCATACAAATTTATTGATACCCTTTTGTCATTCCTCCAAATTTGAGTCTTTTTTAAGAATAGGTATCATTTGAAATAAAAATAGAAATTTAGGTAAAACATTCATTTTCACTGCTGCAATTCTTCCCAGTAGAGACAACTGCAATTTTTCCCAGCTCTCCAATTCTTTTTGAATTTTTCCCCATAACTTTTCATAATTATTTTTATATAACTTTGCATTTGAGGGTGACAAATACACCCCCAAATATTTAACCCTTTTAACAATCTCAAATCCAGTTAACCCTTCTAGAAGGGCTTTTTGCGATACTGTCATATTTTTGGCTAATATTTTAGTTTTTTGTATATTGACCTTAAATCCAGAAACCTTTCCATATTGCATTATTATCTCCATCAGGTCCACAACAGAATTTTTTGGCTGGATCACCGTAACAACCAGATCGTCTGCAAACGCCCTCAGTCTATTATCCTGATCTCTAATTTGAATTCCCTTAATTTTTTCCGAATTCCGTATTTTAATCAATAATATCTCCAATGTTAAGATAAATAATAAAGGTGACAATGCACACCCTTGTCTTGTGCCCTTTTCAATATTACATACTTCAGTCAAACTATTATTTACTATTATTCAGGCTGTTTGTTTTTGATATAATGCCCTAATTGGTTGTAAGAATTTATCCCCAAAATTCATTTTATCTAAAACTTTCATCAAAAATTGCCAATCCAGTTGATCAAAGGCTTTTTCGGCATCTAAAAAGATCAGCGCCGCAGGGATCTGGTTGTTCCTTTCCAAAAATTCCAACAAGTCTACTATATGCCTCACATTATTTTTCATTTGTCTACCACTGATGAACCCAGTTTGGTCCCCATGAATTATCTGTTGCAGAACCCTCATCAATCTGTTAGCTAAAACCTTAGCAAATATCTTGTAGTAAGTATTTAAAAGTGATTTTGGTCTATAATTTCTTACTTGAGTGACATCCTGATCTTCCTTCGGAATCAAAAAAATAAAGGCAGTTCTCCAAGACGGAGGCACCCTTCCTCCCCTTTGAATTGTCTGAAACAATTCCCTTAGTGGCTTTACCATCTCCAATTGTAGGTTTTTGTAGTACACCGCAGTCAGTCCATCCGTGCCTGGCGCTTTATCCACCTTCAATTGTTTAATTGCTAAAAGGATTTCTTCTTCTGTTATCAGTTGATTAATCTCTTCATTTTGTTCTTGTGTAAGAACCGGGATGTTAGCATTCCTCAAATACATCAATATCTGCTTCATTAATCTTATCTTTAGCATATAATTTGGAATAAAAGTCCAGAAAGGCTTCCTTAATAAGGTCCTGTTGATACCCAACCTTACCCTTATGTTCTATTTTATCTATGTTAGAAGCCCTTTGTTTCTTCCTTAACCTGTAAGCTAACCATCTGCCTGGTTTATTGGCATTGCAAAAAGTGTTGTGTCTAGCAAACCGTAAATTAGTTGCCACCTGATCAGCCATCAACTTATCAAATTGTCCTCTTAACAAATTAATGACCTCTTTGATCTTCACATCCGATGGATTCCGAATTAGGGCCTTTTCTTTTTCTCTAAATTCATTCTCCAATTCCTTCCTCCTAAATTCCAAGTTACGTCTGTATTTGTTATTCATATATATTAACACCCTTGTCATATAAGCTTTACTAGCATCCCAAACCATGTCCATAGAAGTGCCCTTATTCATGTTAGTTTCAAAAAAGTCCTTCATCTGTTTTTTACATTCTTCCACATTTCTCTGATTTCTAAACAAGTTCTCATTTAAGCGCCAAGAGCGCCTATCTCTATTATCCTTGTCAATCTCTAACCAAACTGGACTATGGTCAGACATAGTTCTTGGACAAATCTTTATCTTTTTAATCCTGGAAAAAAAATCATTAATCAGTAATATAAAATCAATCCTGGAAAAAGATTGATGTCTATCAGAAAAAAAAAGTATAATCTTTTTCTTGTAAATGTATTTCTCTCCAAATGTCTCGCAACTCCAGATCATCCTTCATTTCAAAAAAAGATTTAAGCAATCTAGCGTGGCTTGGAATATGCCTAAAAGAGCCACACTTGTCCAGTTGTACGTCCAAGACTCTGTTCCAATCTCCCATAAAAATAAAAGATTTATAATCCAACTGAATAATCTTACTATGTAATGAACTATAAAAATCAGCTTGTTGTTGATTAGGAGCGTACAGTCCAACCAAAAGTGTTTTTTGCCTTCTAACAGCAAATCTATTATAACATATCTTCCTTGTTTATCTGCTTCTATTAGCTCCGCTGTCACCGTATTCTTGACATAAATAACCACTCCATTTTTCTTATTCATTGCAGAAGCACTAAATTGTGTACCCAATCTAGAGTTCAATAGGTACTTTTGGTCCATAACCCTAATATGTGTTTCTTGCAAGCAAATAACATCAGTCTTAAATTGTTTTAAGTATTGAAAAACTTTCTTTCTCTTCTGTGGTGAGTTTAAGCCATTGACATTCCAAGTTAGAAACTTAGTCGCCATCCTTGGTGGCCCGAAGCTTCTGGAGCACGTCTGTCAAGAGTCCCTTAACTTCGTTAGGCCGCGCCCCTCCCACAACTTCGCTATAGGTACGCTTTGGAGGTTCCATAACTTTCTGCTGGTCTTGCTCTTGCTCTTGTCTCGCTCGTCTCAAGGCAGCACGCGTCATCCTCTGCTCTCTGGCATCTTCCGATGAAGCTGTAATTTGATCCCCTCCAGTAGCTTTCTCATCTGTCTGTGTTCCTTCAGCATCTTGAGGCTTTCCCTTGCCATTTTTCTTTGCAGGTTCCAAAGGTGGTAAAGAGGTTGCTTTTAAAACATTGCTATAAAAATCACGTGCCTGGATCACTGTGACCAAACGGTGTCTCATGCCTTCATGCATCACCACCATGCCCACTGGTATCTCCCATCTAAACTTGATGTCGCGTTTCTTAAGTTCCTGTGCCAGAAAAGCAAAATCTTTCCTTCTCCTTAAAATTCTTGGAGGAATCTCTTTTAAAACCAAAACTTCTTGCTCAGCAACCACAAGCTTAGTATCATAAGAAACTTGGATAACTTCATTCCTGATTGCTCTCTTTGTGAAATAAACCACCACATCTCTAGGTAGCTTCCTCTGCCTTGCAATCCATGAATTCACACAAAATATTTTGTCTATATTTCCCTCAATTTCAGCTGCTGACTGTCCCACCTCAGAGACTATCTGCTTTAAATCTTCTTTAGGATTCTCTTTTAAACCTCTGATTCTGATAGCAAACTCCATCTGGTGGTACTGGACCAGAGTCAAATCACCGTCCATATTATCCATCACATTTTCATTCTCTAACACTTTTGCTTCTAATCTGGAATTCTTTTGGCTAAGATCTTCCATTTTTTCGTCCAAGCATTGAATACATAAAGCCACACCTTGAAGTGCAGGCAAGATGTCTGCCCTCATTGCTGTAAACTTCTCTTCCAGCTTTTCCATCTTCTCCTCCAGCTTTTCCATCTTTCCATCTATAATATCTGCTATTTGTTGTGAGTGCTTTTCCAAAGCATCCTGTAAATCTTTAACCGTCAGTGCAGGAGGCAATAAGGCTTGCAGCGAGGACTGTGCACCGGGGAAGCCCCTGCACTCCGGAGAACTTTAGAAGTTTTAGCCGCCATCTTCCCCCACTTTCACTTGCTACGCACTTTCACTTTTAAAGTCCATAAAATCCATTGAACTAGAGAACAAAAATCCACTTCACCTTGACCTCCTGTATCGCTCTGCCTGCCTCTTCACACTCCAAAGTCCTTCCTTCTGCCATGGGTGGTTGCTAACACTTAGTTCTGCTCCCAAAAGCATGGAGCAGAAACGTTGCGCAGCATAGAGCAAACCCAGGCTTCGGGGGGGCTCGATCCTTCAGCCGCCCGAACTAGAAGCTCAGGCGGCCCCGGAGAGCTCAACCCCTACCTGGGGCCTCACCCCCTCCTCTTCTCCCGAGGAGGGGGCTTCCGAACCGCTGAAATAGCTGATTGGCGCTGTTTTCAGCAGTTCTACGAAGCCGCGGAGCGGACAGCCCGGAGATGGCTGTCTTCAGCGTTGCGTCGCCACCGGAAGTCACCACCTAATCTTATTCTACCAGACATAAACCTGATCTACATTATGTACAATAAGAATAGAACATGTTGAGTTCAGTACTTCTATCTCTTCAGTAAAGACATAACACTAAGTGGACTTAAGATAAGATCAACTTTCTTTTTTTTTTATTAAAGAGTTTTACAAAAACAAAATTTTACAATATATCCCCAAATCCCCCCCACCCCAAACCCGCCCACTTCCCCCCCCACACTTCCCAGAGCTAAATACAGGATTATAGTTATAATAATATTCTAAATAAAAATTATGCATAATATACAATTAATTATTCATAATGTGCTTTAACTCCCCTTTAACATAACTACATACAAAGTACCAATAACAATATCCCACTAAAATCTACTCATAAGCTAAATGGAACTTTTTAGTCCCATATTTGTTCTGAATATAATCTATCCATCTCCTCCAAACTGAAATATATCTTTCCTGTGAATGATCTTTCAAGTAAGCAGAAATCTTAGACATTTCTGCAAGATTCGAAACTTTAAGCACCCATTCTTCTATAGTAGGCAAACTATCCTTCTTCCAATATTGTCCCACCAGTAACCGTGCTGCTGTTATCATATTCAACATCAAATTAGTTTCTTTAACATCACAATCTACAACAATACCCAATAAAAACAATTGCGGAGAAAACTTTCTCTTAAAAATCTTTTGAATGTTCCACCAAATTTTAACCCAAAAAGCTTTTATATTTCTACAAGTCCACCACATATGAAAATAGGTGGCTTCTAAACTACCACATCTCCAACATTTAGACTGTAAATTAGGATACATGTTAGACAACTTCTTTGGATCCAGATGCCATCTATAAAACATTTTATAAAAATTTTCTCTTAAGTTTTGAGCCTGAGTAAATTTAACATTTCTGACCCAAATTATCTCCCAAGTGTCCAACGAAATTGGTTCCTGAATATTTTGTGCCCACTTTATCATACAATCTTTAACTTATTCCGTTTCCGAATCCAATTCAATTAAAGCATTATATATCCTCTTTATATGTGCACGATTTAAATCTCTAATTTGTTTTACTAAATTTTGATCTGTAATTGTGATGCCAACCTTTTGGTCTGACTTCCACCTAGCTTTCAATTGGGTATATTGAAACCAAGAGTAACTTATGTTTTCTTGTCTTAACTCATCTAATGATTTAAGTTGCCAATCATTCCCTTGCAATCTAAGTAATTCCTTATAAGAAACCATATCCAAACTCACTCCCATAGATACGCCCTCTATCGCGTGTCCAGGAATTCCCCAAATTGGTATTTTATAATTTAACTTATAATAATACTTTTTCCAGACACGCAATAAAGCAGTTCTAAGAATATGGGATTTAAAAGCCCTGTCCACCTTCTTATCGTAAAGCAAGATCATCTTTCTTTACTGTGGGCACAACGGCACACATCAAAAATGAAATTTAGTTGTCCGCTCTCAAAGTGAAACACATACATGACACACACCTAAAACATACTACATACAACATATGTATAGACCCACACCCCTACATATACATAACAATAAAATATTAAATACTGTCCATCTTGAATATATAACGGAAGGAGGAAGCCTTTTTTTTCCTTGCAAGGAAAATCATGGACATCTCTTTTGCAATTGTTCAAATCAAGATCTTTCCCAGTGGCACTTGACATTTAAGCTCCTTTTAGTTTAATGTTTATGTTATCTGAATGAGACTACTGTATTGCTTTCAGTCCACATCCACTACCCTGCAATCATTGTGATTATGTATATGTATTTCCTCCACAATAATTAGAAGTGTAAGTAGCTATTGACTGTCTTTTACAATCCCAAATACACACAAACACATACACACACACACACACACACACACACACACACGTAAAATGATGGTGTTCCCATGTCAGCATTTGGGTTGGTTACAAGTATGGTACTTAAATCTGGAATTCCAACCAAACAGAGTAGTTTATCGTTACTAATGTTCACACAATAATTTTCATACTAAGAACACTTAAGAACTGAATCAATTCTAAGGTGGCAATATTTTTTTCTCCTTCTCAATCCAGCTTGCAACCCCTTTTCTATGGATTGGACCTTCTTTCAGGGGAGCTACTATTTCTTTTCCTACTCTCCAGGAACTTGGGATGTGGCCAACCAATCATGCACCTCCATGGGATTCCACTTAGTGATGATCAACAGCATAGAGGAAAAGGTAGGATTAGCCAGATTATCAAAAAGGTGGGGAGAGGCTTCCAGTTCTGCGCAGCTAGTGTGACAGCCAAGGGATCGAGACAATCTGACCCCTTGGCTGATTTCTCTCTGTTTGGGGATCCTAAATGGGCCCAAAGCCACCGCAGAGAGATGGCAAGGAAGGAGGGAAGCCCCACCGATCCTGGGGAGATGGTGGTTGATCAGGACGTCTGG
The DNA here is from genome assembly GCF_947247035.1 of Vipera ursinii. NCBI lineage: Eukaryota > Metazoa > Chordata > Lepidosauria > Squamata > Viperidae > Vipera > Vipera ursinii. The sequence continues at coordinate 179,647,580 of NC_139513.1, forward strand.
GGAAAGCTCTCCAAAAACTGACAGAAGAAAGGCTAGCATCATTCATGAATCTAGCCAAGCTACATGCAGCCAAAGCCAAAAAGCACTAAATTAAGCGTGATTGTAAACAGCATGACTGAACTGGGTAAGAATATTGATTTTCTCTCTTCTACCTGACTGATTTCCTGAGAAAAAAGAAAAAACCCAAGTAAAAATCCTCTGAAAGTGAGTGGGGCGTTCTTTGTTCCATCCTCCTCTAAACCCAAGTTTAGGGGGGGGGGGGGAATACAGAAAAGTGAAAGATGGACTGGTGCTGACACCCAGTGGTGGATGAAAATACTGCCCTAAATATACAGCCCAGAAAGAAAAGCCTGTTGTTGTGACTTTCAGGGCTTTGATTAAACAAAGAGCAGCTGTAACAAAAGAAAAGAAAACATTGCGGATTATCCACAAAGTGAGAATTATAAAACTTAGAAAAAATTTACCTTCCTAGATTACAAATATTTTTTTATTGAAAAGTTTTACAGTACATTTTATTTTTAACAAAACAAAACCCCTCCCAAACCCCTCCCCTCTCCCCAACCCTCCCCAACACCTCCCTCCCTCCCCCTCCCCCCTCCCCGACTTCCCAGAGCTAAATACAGGGTATAAAAGTACAAACAATCATAATCTACCTTATGCAAACAACAATAAACTATTAAATCTATTGCACTTTAACTCATATAAAATAACTACAAGCAATATAAATATCACATCAATACTTATTCAAATGCTAAATGAAACTTTTTAGTCCCATATTTATTACAAATATTTTTTAAATTGCAACTTTAAAGTTATTGGCAGAGAAAGGATTTTTGGTCATTATGGAGTATCAGAGATCTGCAGAAAGAACATACCAAGAAAAAATAAAAATACGTACCAAGAGGAAATATATGTTCTGTTACAACAAATGCAAATGGGTGTATAAGACAACCCCCTACCACTCCTCGGGTAGTGGTAGAGCTCCCCAAGACCTCCCAGAATTATCTGGGGGTCGGAGGGTGAGAGCTCCCATGGAGCCCGAGGCTTTCTCTGAGTCCAGGACGTCTTTGCTCCATGCAGGGGCGAAGCCAGATGCTACATCCACATCTACGGACTACAGTGATTTATAATTGCTTTTAAAGCAGACAGAGCTGACCAGGAGGAGTAAAGTTGCAAGTATTCAGAACTAGGCGGTATTGCCTTCCCCGGTTGTATGTTCCAGGCTGCTCCCCGGTTTTGACCGTCGTGAGAGGGCGGGAATCGATCTGTCCCGGGGTTACCCAGCTCTAGTGGCAGTGGAGCTGGGTTTGCACTCTGGACATTCTCCTTCTATCTTGAGATCCTCCCGTTTCCATCTGGGTCTGCCTTTTTGCCGGATTTGTCTAACAACTACCATGCATCTGACTTATCCGAGCACGGTTTTGTTCGCCCTCAGGGCCCCCCCCATCCTGGGTGCGACCCGCCTCACTCTTCACACTTCCTCTTGATGAAGGGCCCGATTGCTGGGACCCTGAGAGATGGTTGGGCAGGGGCAGGGGCCTCCGGTATAAATTTAATAAGAGGCCCCTGATTACCTTTTTAGTCAAATTTTTTGTGGGGTTAGGGAGGGGGGAGGGTCGTGGTTGGTTGGAAATGGGGGGTAATCCACCAACCGTTGTTCAGGCCAGGCCTGGGATAGATCGTGGGGGGGAGAAGCCAGGGTCTGCTGCCTCCGGAGCTCGGGAGCAGGTTGTGGGACTTCCTATTCCCACGATGTTAGGGAATGGCAGCAGGTGTATGAACAGAGGGCCATATCGATATCCGGGAGGGCATCCCCACTATCTACAAGCGGTCAGGCGCTCCGACCCTCTGCCTTCACCCCAAGGCCCCGGGAGCGAGGATGTGCAGCCACCTGAGCTCCGGCTGGTGTACCTGAACGCCAGGTCCATCGTTAATAAGGCTCCTCTCGTTCGGGATCTGATCGAGGGTGAGCATGCGGACCTGGCTTGCATCACGGAGACCTGGTTGGGCCCAGAGGGTGGTATCCCCTGGTTGAACTTTGCCCACCAGGCTTCCGAGTGCTACACCAGCCTCGGACTCAGGGTAGGGGTGGGGGAGAGGCTGTGGTTATGAGGGAGACCTTATGTCCGCAGGAGGCCACCATTCTTCAGATAGTCGGGTGTGAATCTCTCTTACTGAGGTGTGGTCCTAGGGCGCAGTTGGGCTTGCTGCTGGTGTACCTTTCGCCTAGTCACGCAGCAGCAGCCCTGCCTGAGCTTCTCGATATCCTGTCGGGGCTGGTGATTGAGTTCCCCAAACTCATGGTTTTGGGTGACTTCAATCTACTATCCCTGGGAGGATCATCCGAGTTAGCTCGGGAGTTCATGGCTTCCATGACGGCCATGGACCTGACGCAAGTAATTCATGGACCGACTCATGTGGGAGGTCACACCCTGGATTTGGTTTTTCTATCTGGACGGTGGTTAGATGATCTTGGTGGGGGCTCCCCAATTGTTATGCCCCTGTCATGGACCGATCATCATCTCCTGCAGCTGGTCTTCCACTTTGCTACTCCCCACTGTGGGTGTGTTGAGCCAACTAGATGGTTCCGCCCCAGGTGCTTAATGGACCCTGAGAGGTTCCAGGCAGCGCTGGGGTCCCCACCTGCCTCCTCTGCTCACAGCTCGGCAGATACCTTAGTGGAAGCCTGGGAAAGGATGGCCACGGAGGCACTTGACCGAGTTGTACCCTTGCGGCCCCTGACCTGGTGCAGATCCCAATGGGCTCCATGGTTCTCCGCGGAGCTCCAGGAGATGAAGTGTCGGAGACGGGGCCTAGAGAGCGGTTAGAGGTCCAGCCGATCTGAATCCGACCGATTGCGACTAAGAACCCATATTAGGTCTTATCTCGTGGCGATAAGGGTGGCGAGGTGTAATTACTTCGCTACCCTTATCGCATCCGCAGATAATCGCCTGGCCGCCCTGTTTAGGGTGACCCGCTCCCTCCTTAATCAGGAGGTGAGTGAGGAACCCTTGCAGGGGCGTGCCGAGGAGTTTAGTCAATATCTGTTGGACAAAATCGCTCAGATTTGGACCGGTTTGGACTCCGACTGGGCAGAGTCGGACGATCAGGACACGGGTGGTCTTGTCACTGTTATCTGGGAGGAGTTCGATCCTATAACTCCAGAGGAAGTGGACAGGATTACGGGGAGGCTGAGCTCCACCACATGTTTATTGGACCTGTGCCCTTCCTGGCTGGTTTATGCAGCCCGGGAGGGGACACGAGGCTGGTTCCAGGCAGTTATATCTGCCTCTTTGAGTGAGGGCAGTTTCCCCACCGCCTTGAAGGAGGTGGTGGTGAGACCTCTCCTCAAGAAGCCTGCCTTGGACCCAGCTGTGTTAAATAACTTTCGTCCGGTCACCAACCTTCACTTTCTTGTGAAGGTTGTTGAGAGCGTGGTGGCGCATCAGCTCCCTCTTGTTCTGGATGAAGCGGATTATCTAGACCCGTACCAATCGGGCTTCAGGCCCCGGTACAGCATGGAGACGGCATTGGTCGCTCTGGTGAATGATCTCTGGAGGGCTCGGGACAGGGGATATTCCTCTGTCCTAGTCCTATTAGACCTCTCAGCGGCTTTCGATACCATCGACCATGGTATCTTGCTGTGGTGTCTCAGGGGATTGGGAGTGGAAGGCACGGTTCTTCAGTGGTTGTCCTCCTATCACCTGGGACGTTCGCAGTCGGTGTTGGCAGGGGGGCAGAGGTTGACCTTGAGGCCTCTCGCTTGTGGAGTTCCTCAGGGGTCGGTCCTCTCACCTCTCCTGTTCAACATCTACATGAAACCGCTGGGTGAGATCATTCGTGGTTTTGGAGTTGGGTATCATCAATCAGTATGCTGATGATACCCAGCTTTTCATTTCGACCCCAAACCACCCCAGTGATGCCCTCGACGTGATGTCCCACTGCCTGGAGGCGGTTCGGGTCTGGATGGGGAGGAACAGGCTTCGACTCAACCCTGACAAGACTGAGTGGCTGTGCATACCGGCATCTCGGGATATTCAGGATATTCCATCTCTTTCTATGGGGGGTGAGTTATTACCCCCCGTAGATAGGGCTCGCAACTTGGGAGTCCTCCTAGATTCACAGCTTTCCTTAGAAGACCATATAGTAGCTGTGACTAGGGGGGCCTTCGCCCAGGTTCGCCTGGTGCTCCAGTTGCGGCCCTATCTAGATTGGGATGCCTTACGTACGGTCACTCATGCGCTCGTGACCTCTTGTCTTGACTACTGCAACGCTCTCTACATGGGGCTACCCTTGAAGACCACTCGGAGGCTCCAACTGGTACAGAATGCAGCCGCAAGAGTTGTGTTGGGAGTTTCCCAACACTCCCATGTCACACCTTTGCTCCGCGAGCTGCATTGGCTTCCAGTTGTCTTCCGGGTGAGATTCAAGGTGTTGGTAATGACCTACAAAGCCCTACATGGCATGGGTCCGGAATATCTTGGGGAGCACCTGCGGCCCGCATCAACTTCCCTCCGCCCAGTACGCTCCCACAGAGAGGGCCTTCTCAGGGTGCCACCGGTCAAAGAATGCCGACTAGGGGCCCCCAGGGGGAGGGTGTTCTCTGTGGGCGCGCCAGATTTATGGAACCATCTTCCGGTTGAGCTCCGGATGGCGCCTGAACTCTGCTCCTTCCGGTGCGATCTAAAAACTTACCTCTTCGAACAAGCTGGCCTGGCCTGATGGGATGGGGTTGGGTTTTATTAATGTGTTTTAACCTACTTTTTAATGTGTTTTAACTTATTGTAAGAGTTGTGGGCATTTTGTTTAATCTCTTTTAATTTTTGTATTTTGTCTTTTAACATGTACTGCCCTGTTCACCGTCCTGAGTCCTTCGGGAGAAGGGCGGTATACAAATAAAATTAATAAATAATAATAAATAAATAAATAAACTTGAGGTGCTTTAATCTTCTCCATACATAAATTAGACTTTGAAAGAGAAAGAGAAAAGATGGCACCGAAATGTTTTTTTTTGAAAGAATAAAGCACGAAGATTTTGTTAAAATTTAAACAATATATTGGATTTTAGAGTTTTAAAGAATTTTGTTCATCTTTTTTTATTCTTATTATTATTAAGGGTTCCTCTTTTTTTGGATTTTATTTTTTGAAGTGCAGAGGGAAAGTGAAAGTGATAAGAGAAAGTGAATTGTAGCAAGTTGGAAAATGGCTTCAAGACGGCAGGCAGTTCCTGTTGTTTCCAAAACCTCAATTTCTTCTCCTGTAATACAATCTGCAACTCAATCCACTTCAAAGCCCAGACCCCCTCCACCCTCTCCTCCACCACCAGCACTTACACTTAAAGACTTGCAGGATGCTTTGAAGCTGCAGGCACAAGAAATGACTCAACAAATAAAGGAAGAGGTAGCTGATCTTCTTGAGTTTAAAAATAGAGAGATGAGAGAAGACATTTTGTTTGCATTTCAAGGGCTAGCTGCACATATTGAACGTTTAGATGATCGTGTGGATGAGGTTGTGGAAAATAGTGAAAAACTTGAAAATAGAATTGCTAAAGCAGAAAATAAAATTGATAAAACTGAGGATGAGGTGATTATTTCACAATATAAAGAAATGGAATTTGCTTTGAGAATAAGGGGGTTGAGAGAAAACCCTCGTGAGGATTTACTGGAAGAGGTGATTAAAGTCATTGCTCCCATCTTGGGATGGGATTCTAAGGAGTTATTAAGGGAGGTGGAAATTTTTTTAGGGTCAATTCCTGGATTGCGAGGCAGGAAAATTTACCTAGAGACATGGTGATTTATTTTTCTAAGAAGTCACTTCGAAATGCGATCATCCAGGCCTTCTATCAACAGAGATTTCAAATTGCAGGTCAAGATATTATAATTCTGAAAGAAATACCTCCTAAGATGTTGAGAAAAAGGAAGGATTTTGGTTTTTTGTCTGATGAGCTTAAAAATCGACAAATACCTATTGGAATAGTGGTGAATTATGCAGGGACACAATATAGACTTAATACAATTGCAAAGGCAAAAGATTTTTATACCTATGTCCTGAAAGCAGGTTCACCACAATCTCCATTACTTAAGAAAGTGGAAGAAGATAAACAAGTTGAAGGCGCATCAGCACAGTCTGTTGGAGAGGCACAATTGGCTGAATCCACTGAACAGAGTTTGCTGTTAAAGGGTGATCCAAAAGAGCAGAGAATGATGCGTGCTGCGCACAAATGGAAAGAAAAGGAGCAATTGAAACAGAAGATGGACTCTGGGCCTATGATACAAGGCCCTGTTACTACGGAGCTGGTGGGAGGAGTGCGACCGAAGAGACTAACTGCGGATCTCCAGGTGGCCTTCCAGAGGTTCCAGGTCACTGAGGATGGCGATAAAGTTTTTGACATGGAATGTTAATGGTTTAAATTCACCACAAAAAAGAAAGAAAGTGTTTCACTACCTGAAGCAACATAAAAATGATATTGTTTGTTTACAAGAAACTCATAAAGGAAATGTTTTAGATATTTAAATGTAATTGATTTTAAGAAAATCCCAATGGATAACTAAAAATGGGGAAAATATTTTGAATAGAATTAAAAGATTACCCCTTCATGGATTACTGCCTTGTTGTGGTGAAGGGGCTTGCGTAATTCAATGAAGCTATGAGCTATGCCATGCAGGGACACCCAAGACGGACAGGTCATAGCAGAGAGTTCTGACAAAACGTGATCCACTGGAGAAGGAAATGGCAACCCACTCTAGTATCTTTGCCATGAAAACCCTATGGACAGTACCAAAAGGCAAAACGATATGATGAGCCCCTCAGGTTGGAAGGTGTCCAATATGCTACTGGGGAAGAGCACAGGGCTAGTACTAGTAGCGCCAGAAAGAATGAAGCGACTGGGCCAAAGCTGAAAGGACACTCAGCTGTGGATATGTCTGGTGGTGAAAGGAAAGTCCGATGTTGTAAAGATTTTTTCTCCATAGGAACATGGAATGTAAGATCCATGAATCAAGGAAAGCTGGTCATGGTCAAACAAGAGATGACAAGATTGAACATCGACATCTTAGGTATCAGCGAACTAAAATGGACAGGAATGGGTGAATTTAATTCAGATGACCATCAGGTATACTACTGCGGGCAAGAATCCCTCAGAAGAAATGGAGTAGCCTTGATAGTCAATAAAAGAGTAGGAAAAGCAATACTGGGATACAATCCTCAAAATGACAGAATGATCTCAGTTCAAATCCAAGGCAAACCATTCAATATCACAGTAGTCCAAGTCTATGCCCCAACCACCGGTGCTGAAGAGGATGAAATTGACTGGCCCTACAGCACCTTATAGAACTAACACCAAAAAATGATGTCCTTATCATCATGGGGGATTGGAATGCTAAAGTAGGAAGCCAAAAGATAACCGGAATAACAGGCAAGTTTGGCCTTGGAGTACAAAATGAAGCAGGGCACAGGCTGATAGAACTTTTATTTTTATTTATTTTAATCCCATTTATATCCCGCCCTTCTCCGAAGACTCAGGGCGGCTTACAATCTAAGCACAAATCAAATGTGCTTAGCAATAGCCTTCATTCTATGTATATGCCTGCTTATTAGGGCTTTTGCTCCCCCCCCCCAAGCAGCATTATTACAAAGTCAGCTTATTGCCCCCAACAATCTGGGTCCTCATTTTACCTACCTCAGAAGGTTGGAAGGCTGAGTCAACCTTGAGCCTGGTGGGATGCGAACCTGCAATAATTGCAGGCAGCTGGTGTTACTTAAGGAGGCATTAGCCCACTACTCCACAAAGGCAATTTTGTCAAGAGAATACGATGGTCATAGCAAACACTGTTTTCCAACAACCCAAGAGACGGCTTTACACATGGACATCACCAGACGGTAAACATAGAAATCAGATTGACTATATGCTCTGCAGCCAAAGATGGAGAAGCTCTATACAGTCAGTAAAAACAAGACCAGGAGCTGACTGTGGCTCAGACCATGAGCTTCTCGTTGCAAAGTTTAGGCTTAAACTGAAGAAAGTAGGGAAAAACGCTAGGCCAGTCAGGTATGAATTAAATCATATCCCTGTTGAATATACAGTAGAGGTGACAAATAGATTTAAGGAATTAGATCTGATAGACAGAAGTGCCTGAAGAACTATGGACAGAGGTTCGCAACATTCTACAACAGGTAGCAACCAAAACCATCCCAAAGAAAAAGAAATGCAAGAAAGCAAAATGGCTGTCTGAGGAAGCTTTGCAAATAGCTGAGGAAAGGAGGGAAGCGAAAGTCAAGGGAGAAAAAGAAAGATACCCCCAATTGAATGCAGAATTCCAGAGAATAGTTAGAAGAGATAAGAATGCCTTCTTAAATGAACAGTGCAAAGAAATAGAAGAAAACAATAGAATAGGGAGGACCAGAGATCTGTTCAAGAAAATTGGAGAGATGAAGGGAACATTCAATGCAAAAATGGGCATGATAAAGGACCAAAATGGCAGGGACCTAACAGAGGCATAAGAGATTAAGAAGAGATGGCAAAATTACACAGAAGAACTATACAAATATGAGCTTAACCTCCCTGATAATCACAATGAGGTGGTCACTGACCTTGAGCCAGACATCCTAGAATGTGAAGTGAAGTGGGCCTTAGAAAAGCTGAGCAACAACAAAGCTAGTGGAGGTGACAGTATTCCAGCTGGGCTATTCAAAATCTTAAAAGACGATGCAGTAAAAGTGCTACACTTAATTTGCCAGCAAATTTGGAAAACTCAACAGTGGCCACAGGATTGGAAAAGGTCAGTTTATATTCCAATTCCAAAGAAAGGCAAACATTCCAAAGAATGTTCAAACTATCCCACCATTGCACTCATTTCTCATGCTAGTAAAGTTATGCTTAAAATCCTACAAGCTAGACTCCAGCAGTATGTGGATCGAGAACTACCAGAAGTACAGATAGGATTTCGAAGAGGCACTGATTGGTTCAAAATTGGGAAAGGAGTCCGGCAAGGCTGTATACTGTCGCCTTGCCTATTTAACTTATATGCAGAGCACATCATGAGAAAGGCAGGGCTAGATGAATCCAAAGTTGGAATTAAGATTGCCAGAAGAAATATCAACAACCTAAGATATGCAGATGATACCACTCTAATGGCAGAAAGTGAAGAGGAACTGAAGAGTCTCTTGCTGCGAGTGAAGAAGGAGAGTGCAAAAGTTGGGTTGAAACTAAACATTAAGAAAACCAAGATCATGGCATCCGGCCCTGGGGACTGTAGCCAAGAAATTAAAAGACACTTGCTCCTCGAGAGGAAAGCCATGGCAAATCTAGACAGCACACTAAAAAGCAGAGACATCACCCTGTCAACAAAAGTGCGTATAGTCAAGGCTATGGTCTTCCCAGTTGCAATGTATGGCAGTGAAAGTTGGACCATAAAAAAGGCTGAGCGCCAAAGAATTGAGGCCTTTGAACTATGGTGCTGGAGAAGACTCCTGCGAGTCCCTTGGACTGCAAGGCGATCAAACCGGTCAGTCCTAGAGGAGATCAACCCTGACTGCTCTTTAGAAGGCCAGATCCTGAAGCTAAAACTCAAATACTTTGGCCACCTAATGAGAAGGAAGGACTCACTGGAGAAGAGCCTAATGCTGGGAAAGATTGAGGGCAATAGAAGAAGGGTACGACAGAGAATGAGGTGGCTGGATGGAGTTACTGAAACAGTAGGCATGAGCTTAAATGGACTCCAGAAGATGGTAGAGGACAGGAAGGCCTGGAGGAACATTGTCCATAGGGTTGCGATGGGTCGGACACCACTTCGCAACTAACAACAACAACAAAAAGATTAGATGATTGGATTTAATTATGGGTAAAGAGAACAGAAAAAAATTGAACAGAAATAAATGTATATTAGTTCAAGAGGAATATGTATTTTAAGTAGTATATTATTTTATTATTTTCTCCTTTTTTCTCCTTTTTCCCTTTTTTTCTTTTTCTCTCTCACATTTTTTCTTTTTCTATGTCTTTCTTTTGCGTCTTTTGCTTACTTATTTTTTAAGACATGAAAATAGATTTAAATACTTTAAGGTAATTAATTCTGGGAAAATTTTAACCCGTAGAAATGTTTTGAACATTGTAGGGAAAATAAATTAGAACAAGAATTGTAAACCGAATTTATGATGAGGCAACCAAGTTGACCAGATAGAAAAGAAGCATGATATTGATGTAATTATTATTTGTAGAAATTTTAGAAAAATCTTTATATTTAATTGTTACCTATCAAATTAATAAGAATTGTATTAATTTAAGGTTGCAAAGAGAATATTATTGGAAGAAGAGAAAATCAAGCAAAGCTATTATGTGGATTTTGGAATTTTAGGAATTTTAGAAACTAACCATTAGTGATTACTTGTAAAGATAAACCCAGACAACATGCTGTTCACCAAATATCAAGGTGTTTATGTTAAAAAATCAATTTATATATATATATATATATGGATACTTGGTTTTTTGGGTTTTTCCCGGGTAGAACTAAAGGTTCTAAACGTCGAAACGTTGCGCCTACACCTTTAGTTCTACGCGGGGAAAAACCCGAAAAACCAAGTATCCACATACAGGCACCCGCGAAAACCTCAGAAAACACACACACACACACACACACACACACACATATATATATATTTATACATATATATACATATATATACATATATATATATATATATATATATATATATATATATATATATATATATATATATATATATATATATATATATATATATATATAAGGTGGGGAGCATCTACTGCTAAACAATTTCATGTGGGTGCTGATAGTCTACAGAAATCTTTTTAATGTCCATATAATTAATTAGTAAATATAGCATTCCCTGAAAATTGGCCTTCAGTTGATATGTAGCTAAAAAGTAAGGATGTGTAGCTAATGTGTAGTTATAAAAGTTAAGGATATGTAGCTAATTTCAGACTATCATGGTAATGAGGCTAATGGGACACGACTTTGGCAGAAGTCCAAGTTCCCACTCAGCAGAATGTACAGGAAGGATTAGGTTATTATATCTTGAAGTTATATACCAACTTTTCTCAATATGACTGTTTCCCAAACTAAGTAGATTTCAGTTCCCATAATTCTCAACAGTTGAATAGAGAATGGTGGGAGCTGACCCACATAACAGTATCTCAAAAGCATCCAGGTGTCAGACTTGCCTCAATTTTGGCTTTTAAGTTAAAATTATCCTTAACTCCATTTGTTGAGAAAGGTATAGTTTACTAGAAGTCAAGTGAATTACAGTAGTGTAAAGCCAGCACTGAGAGTTTGCACCAGACTTTTGCCAGTTAACTTTTCTCCCTTAGTCCCTTCCAATTGTCTATCTCTCATTGTCCAATTAAGTTTAAAAGAGATGTTTTGGAAACAGTCACTCTATGTGTTGGCATTATTCTTCCAGGGAAACGATCTTGAAGACTTTGTGGGTTCTCACAGTTCAGTTTCACTTTCCCCCAGGCCTTCATGGGAAACTGCCATTAATTTTCAATAACTGGGACCAGAGAGAGGTAGAAAGGGCACAAAAAAGAGTTTCAAGGGCAGCAGGGCCACTCCTGACCTCAAGAACCATTGTTTGCCTTCCAAACTTTGTGAGGTTTTCTCACGATGAATCGTTAAAGGTGCTTCCAAGCAAAGGCATCACGCAGAGATGCAATCATGTTAGCTTTATTCAAGATAGATCAAAGAGAAAGAAATACTTGGCATGAAAGCATTCATGCCTGCATGTAAGAGAGAAATAAAATAAAACAAAACAAGCTAGTATTACATGACTAAAGAAGGAAGGAGTAGAGATAGAACTAGAAGACTAGAAACTAGAACTGGAGAACAAAGAGCAGCCCCTCGTGCAGAGGTATTTATGGGGGGTCTTGGCCCCTCCTCAACCATAAAACACTCTCACCAATGGGGCTGTGGGTCTGAGACCCTTGGCTCATCAGTGGAAGCAAAGAAACCTCTTTGCCTCCATCTGATGACCCTTTTGGGGAACTGCCAATGGCTGGCACTAAACATCTAACAATTCCCCTTCTTGCCAGCCAGTGACAGGGACCAGTGAATGTATGTAAGGGGCGAGCAGGTGTCATAGACATGTATGAAAACATTCAGAAGGCCAAACACAAACGCTTACACAGAAGGTTGTGCCGGTCAATGGGAACAGGTTTGGTAAACAGATCAGCTATCTGGTCAGCTGTATTACAGTGCTCAACATGTATAAAACCCTTTTTGGTAAGCTGCCTGACATTTTTGTAGCGTATGTCTATATGGCGAGATCTAGATCCTACTGCATAAGCCTCCGAGATTGCAATGGCAGCTGTGTTGTCCTCTAGAATTTGGATGGGCAGAGGGGGAGATGCCCAGATGCTTGTTATCAGCTCATTGAACCAAGTCAAATCATTGGCCGTGTCTGACAGGCTGGCATATTCAGCCTCGGCCGTGGAGCAAGAAATAAATTTTTGCTGCCTAACATTCCAATGTACTGGGCAGCCATTTAGCAATATGAGGAAACCGGAAGTGCTCCGTCTAGTTTTGGTGTCGCCAGCCCAGTCTGAGTAAGCGGAGAGCTGGGCCGTCTTCCCCTTCTCTGGTTCTAGCATAAGGAGGGCATCAGCTGTGCCCTTAAGGTATCTAAGTACCCTTTTAACAGCAGTCCAGTGGAATTCCTTTGGGTGTTCCACATGCCTGGACAATAGATTCACAGCTAAAGCTATGTCAGGTCTGCTCCAATTGCTGATGTATAGCAAGGAGCCAATCACAGATCTGTAAAGCGTGTTATCTGTGAACTCAGGACCGTCCTTATGGGTGTGGTTGTAAAAATCGGTTTGCATTGGGCTATGCGTAGGATTAGATTCTGTCATTTTGCATTTGGCCAGTAATTCCTCTATCTTTTCTTTTTGAGATAGAGCGAACCCCCCTTTAGTGGCCAAAATATGCACACCCAAGTACTTGTCAACCCGCCCCAAAGACTTCAGAGTAAACTTTTCTTCCAGGGCCTTGGCAAATTCATCACACCCTTTCTTGTTTGGCCCTACATATAATAGATCGTCCACATAAACTAACACCCGTTCTGTGGTACCCTTGGAATTGCGTGTGAAAACACATTGATCTGCATTAGATGTATGGAAACCAACTCTTTCTAAACTCTTTCTAAGACAGTCATACCATAATTTCCCTGACTGCTTAAGACCATATAACCCCTTGTGAAGCAACCATGTATCTCCCCCTTCTTGCTGGTAGCCAGGTGGGGCCCTCACGTAGATCTGCCGGTCCAAGTTGGCGTGGAGGTAAGCCGTCTGGATGTCGAATTGGAAGACTTCTTCTCCCAGAGTGGCTGCAGTCACGAGGGCGGCCTTGACGCTCTCTGCCCGGACGGTTGGAGAGTAAGTCTCCGAGTAGTCTTCCATATAACGCTGAGCGAAGCCCTGGGCTACCAAACGGGCCTTATACAGGTAGAGGCCATTGGCAAGTGGTTTTGCCTTGTAAACCCACCTTGTGCCAATGACTTTCCTCTCCTTTGGAGGTTGCTGGGGGGTGAAGACCTTAAGTTGTTTCAGGCTCTGCATTTCCTTCTCCATCGCGAGCTGCCATTTCTCTTGCTCTTCGATGGGCAGCTCCTGGATGTCAGAGAAGGATTTTGGGGTGACCACAACGCTGTTGACAGATGCTATGTGGCCAATGTCAATTCTCTTTGGTGGGACCCCCTTGTTGGACCGCTTTGACCTCCTTACCTTCTGCCACTCACCGCTCTTTTCTTCCGCGGGTCTCTGAGGTGTCGCTGGGGGTGAAGACGGCGTGTCTTCCTCCGTGGGACTGGACGCATCTTCATCTTGTTCCTCATTTTCGTCGGTGGCAGGGTACGGGGTCGCCTCTGGTGATGTCGCGGTCGGTGTGTCCTTGCTGGGTCGGTTGGCATATGGGCTCAGATCATTTGAGTGGATCTGGGTCCAATTGGAATCCTCTTCGAAAGAGGCAGATTGGGAAGTCACAGGCCTGCCCCCTTCTCCCAGGAAACGATAGGCCTTGGAGCCAGGAGCATAGCCCAAGAACCTTAGTCTCTGAGAAACAGGTTTCCCCTTCTTCCGCAGCTGCTTGGGGATATGCACCCATGCATAGGTACCAAACACGCGCAAATGTGCCAGATTTGGTTTCCTACCGTGAACCAGGAAATATGGGGTCTGGTTCACAACACTGCTCCAGGTGCGGTTTAAAGTGTAGTTGGCATAATGAATTGCCTCCCCCCAGTATGATTCTGCGACACCCGCGTCTGCAATCAGACTACGCATCATGGTTTGCAGGATTATATTCCTTTTCTCAGCTACACCATTTTGCGACGGGGTGAACGGTGCAGTTAGAAAATGGCGGATGCCCTTATGCCTTACCCAGTCCTGGAACTTCTGAGACATGAACTCAGCCCCGCGATCGCTCTGCAATTGTGCGATCTTGGTCTTGTACTGGGTCTCTACGAAGTTGTACAGCGACTTTATGGCGTCAAAGGCTTCAGATTTCTCTGTGAGAGTATACACGTGACCGTAACGTGAAAAATCATCAACGGCAGTGAGAAAATACCTTTTCTTTCCTAGGGATGGTGTAAAAGGCCCAACCAAATCAACATGTACTAGTTGGTAAGGGTATTGGGTCTTACGGGATGACACCTTTGAGGTAGGAGCAGCCTTCCTCTTTGTTTTCTTGCAAATGGCACAGTCCAGAAACACGTCACAGTCCTTGAGCTGGACTCCCTCAGCAAACTCTCCCATCTTTTTAACTACAGGGAAGCTTGCATGTCCTAGCCTTCTGTGCATGAGGTGGACGCACTTATTGTGCATTGGCTTTCCCATGGACACTCTCTTGGCTCTTGTTGCTTTGAGTGGTGCTGTAGGTGCCTGCTGAGATTCAGGCTCCTTGCCCACACTGCCCTTGGAAAGCCTTGGGGCAGGTTGTGGTGCCTTGGGAGAAAAATATGGCAAGCCATTTATTATTGTAATATTTCCAATGACCTTCTGGTCTCGGGTGACATGACCTCCCCCCTTGCGAAATAGGACTTCCACTTTGTCATCGTCACACAATTTGGTGATGCTCAAAAGGTTGTTGGCTATAGAAGGCGCGTGCAAGACACCCTCTACTTTTCCAAGTCCAGGTAGAGAAACGAAACCCTCCCAACAACTGAGGCAGTATCACCGTTTGCAACCTTGACAGATGAGGTAATTTTCTTTAACCTTTTAAAACCTTGACTCATATTAGTAATGTGAGAAGAAGCTCCAGAGTCCAGTAACCATAAGTCAGTGGAGCTATCAGCCTTTGTTGTGGGGGTGAGGGAACAAGTATGCAGTGAATTTCCCTTGCCCCTGCCACGCCCCCTTCCTTGCCCCTTCCCTCTTACTTGATTGGGACCACGTTTAGGGGCTTGATGTTGATGAGGGCAGTCCTTCTTGAGGTGCTCCTCAGAGCCACAGATGAAACATTTAAGCAGAGCATTAATTTGCTCTGAGTTGTGGCGCCCCCTTCTGGCTTGCGGAGTGGTTACTCTAGCGTATTCTCCAGCATTTCTCCTTCTCCAATCTTCTTCAATCAGTCTCCCTGTGAGGTAGGACAGATTTATGTCTTCCCTCTTGACCGCTTCGAGTGAAACAATGAAATTGCTCCAACTCCTGTCTAGAGAAGTAAAAATTATGGAGAGCATGCTCACATCAGACACAGGAAAATCTCTGGAAATCAATTCTGCCCTGAGTGCCTTTAATTTTGCAAGATGTTCAGGCATGCTGGCCCCAAATTTCAGTTTGGTTGTATAAAGCTCAGTTGTATATCTGGTGATGAAACCAATGGCATCGCTGTTGAATAATTTGAATAACAGTTCCCAGACCTGAGCAGCTCTGAGACCAGCTGGGATGCTAGGGAACAAGTTATTATCCAGGGAACTGAGTAGAGCAGAATAAGCCTGCAAGTGTAGCAGCTCTTCTTGACGTCCCCATGGGGGAGGGGGTGGTTTTCGAACCATTTGTAGAATCCCATGCTTTAAGAGATATAGCTGTATATCTTTACTCCAACTGCTATAATTTTCTCCTGCTATTTGCAGTTTTTTAAAATCACTAGGAAGGTCTGTGACCAGGAACTCAGACCCATATTTAAAGAATTCTGAGATGGGCATTGATGTAAAAGGAAGCGGAAAAATGCTTACTCCTGAAGCTGTTCCTTCATTGAAAGGGGACACTCTTTTTTCTTGTTGCTTATTTAGCAATTCCATATGGGCGTGCCCGGAAACCATGTGACCCGGGGGAGGGCGTTGTTCAGGGTTTCTCCCTTCTTCCCATGAGGCATTGGGGGGGCGGAGCCCAGATTTACCAGCCCGGGGTTGCTTCAATGGATCCTCCCGAGAATTAAAACCACATGGATTTTCATCAATGCCTGTTTTGCCCTGAGGAGCCCATTGCTGGTCCTGAAGACCTGAAGAGAAGGTGGGAGGCCGCGGGGGTTGATTGTTGGGAGGCTGCAGGCTGGATTCCCCCCGGCAGTTGGGCTCTGGGGAGAGGATGGGAGGCCTTGGAGGGGGGGTGGGCACCCCCGACGTCTGTTTGGCCGCTGTCTTGCTAGCCTCTAAGGCAGTGGCCAGAGCTTGCATGGCTGTCTGGAGAGCCGTTGTAACAGTTTTGGCTGGGCAGATCTCATTGCTATCATAGCATTTTAGGCTTTGTGTGGGGGAGAAATGAGGAATATGCATGCTGTCTTGCTCGGATGCCAGGAATTGCATGTCATTCAGGCTGGATGCCAGGGACTGCAGGCTATTTTGGTTGGAAGCCAGGGATTGCTGGCTTTCCAGACTTAAAGAAGTCAAGTTTTGTTAGATTTAGTGGGGGCCGCCATCTTGTTTCCTGTGCCAGACCACGTGGGCGGAGCCATCTTGTTTCCGCTTGCCCCCGGAAGCTGTAGCTCACAGCTGGGAGGGGGGGTTCCCGCCAAAAGCCCTGGGGTCCCGGGGTCACTAAGGGTGGCAGGCGCCATATTTGGGAGCCTCGTGGTCTCTTCAGTTTCCTGGGCTGCCTTCCCCCTCCCTTTCCCCTGCATTGCAAGGATCTCTTTAAGCAGCTCTTCACGTTCCTGTGCAGTCAGTTTACTCACGCGGTGTTTGGTCTCAGCCAGGTCCGTCTCTGCAGCATCTGAGCAGCCTTGGACAGTTTGCAAACCTTGTATGCTCTCCTCTGTGGCGTTCAGTTGTAGAGAGGCATGTGAATGGGTCCCAGATGCTCTGCTGGATCCTCTGACGGGATGAAGGTCATTTGCGCTTTCATCTGCAGCTGAGGTTGCCTCAGGAACTGAAGTCTTGGATGTAGGCAGGGAGGCTGTCTTCGATCGATGACTTCTGGTCACGATAGTAGAAGTCCTGCCATCTGTTATAAATGGATTGGAGCTGGGCCTTTCAGACATCTTGTTGGCTAGTTCCTGGCTGGCTTGGAAGCTTTCCTTTAAACCATGCTCTGACTACCAACTTGTGAGGTTTTCTCACGATGAATCGTTAAAGGTGCTTCCAAGCAAAGGCATCACGCAGAGATGCAATCATGTTAGCTTTATTCAAGATAGATCAAAGAGAAAGAAATACTTGGCATGAAAGCATTCATGCCTGCATGTAAGAGAGAAATAAAATAAAACAAAACAAGCTAGTATTACATGACTAAAGAAGGAAGGAGTAGAGATAGAACTAGAAGACTAGAAACTAGAACTGGAGAACAAAGAGCAGCCCCTCGTGCAGAGGTATTTATGGGGGGTCTTGGCCCCTCCTCGACCATAAAACACTCTCACCAATGGGGCTGTGGGTCTGAGACCCTTGGCTCATCAGTGGAAGCAAAGAAACCTCTTTGCCTCCATCTGATGACCCTTTTGGGGAACTGCCAATGGCTGGCACTAAACATCTAACAAACTTAACCAAACTTAACCATTCCAAACTACTCAATTCTTTGAAGGAGTCACTTGAGGTTGCATCTTTTTCTTTTTTCTTTTTATAAATGTTTTATTAATTTTCTATTTTCACAAACAAGTGCTCAATAGACAATGGGATGACTGAGTCCATTAAGAATTCGGTGATACATATAGGTTTTTCCAACTAGATCCAATGTTACACCCGCCAGTACACCCTCTCTGCTTTTGGTAATAACCATTTTTCCACATTAAGGAAATACAATTCTTATTATTATTAGTAAACATACAATTACATATCAACATTTGTTACATTTTTTCTAATAATATCAATAATATCAGTTTAGAATATCTTTCCTAGCCGAAACATATCTAAATTGCATTTGTATTCAATTTCCACTTATTTAATCCATATCCTATTTTTGCTTTCTTTTTTCAATTTTAGTTTCCAATTCATGTTCAAAGCAAGGTTGCATCTTTTTCAATACACAACATGTATTGGATTAAATGCAGTAATACTAGAACTTTTCTACTATTAGCAAATCAAGCTGTACAAATCAAGTTTTACAATTGTTGGCATTAGCTACTGTTCTGGAATTTATTTTGTGTCTGTGTATATGTGTGACAGGGCCATGTTGCAACCATCATGAAGGCTCCTTCCTGCTGGATCGGCCTTACTGACCAGGTGCTTGAAGGTGACTGGAAGTGGGTGGATGGGACACACATAGAACCTGGCAACAGGTATGCTATATTTTGGGGTCCAATGGTTTGTTGTAAGAACCCAGCTCAGGCAGCAGAGCGCCTACCTTCAGAGGCTCTGTTGCCTTCTGCTTGGGTTCTCTTAATATTGTGAAATCCATTCAGCAGTTGTTATTGGCTCCTTAGTATCTCTGAACATGCCCTTGATGTGTGCAGGTACCACAGTGCCCATATTACCACTAAATAACACCCACCAACTTTCATTTAACAAAAATGTTAAACTGGTGAGATTTCATGAACATTCCATGTTCCGAATGGAGAATCAGTAAGTGTTGGGCCATTTTTATTTTATTTGTTATATTTAACACAAAATAAATTATTTAAAAACTTAAAATTTTATTGGGGGATATTTCCACGCTACATAAAATTATGCAGTACAGATAGTCCTTGACTTACAACCACAATTGAGCCCAATATTTATGTTGCTAAGCAAGATATTACTGAGTTTTACCCCATTTTATGACCTTTCTTGCCACATTTGCTAAGTGAATCACTGCAGTTGTTACATTAGTAATTTGGTTGTTAAGTGACTCTGGCTTCCCCATTGACTTTACTTGTAAGGTTGCAAAAGATTATCACATGGTCCTGGGACACTGCAACCATCATAAATATGAATTAGTTGACAAGCATCTAAATTTTGATCATGTGACAATAGGGATGTTGCAACAGTCATAAGTGAAAAACAGTCATAAGTCACTTTTTTTAATACTGTTGTAACTTCAAATGCTCAATAAATGAATGAGTGTAAGTCAAGGACTACCTGTACTGCACAACTGAAACTTGCTGACTCTTCAGGTACAACATAAGCCTATGCATGATTACTCAGAAACAAGCTGTCCTGTATTTAAGAGTGAACTCTCCAAAGTATAGATAGGATAATAATTTAATGCATATATTGTCACATTTATATCTAAATCTCTTTCAGTGATTGCTTCTCTGTGAAATAGATTAGCCTAAGGAAGTTAATTTATCAGCATCACAGTTATATAAGATTCTTTATGTCTAAGAACTATCTATCATCACACTTGACTTATATAGCTTGATGCCTAACACTGGTAATGTTAGCTTTGGGTATAGTGGTCTCTTAAGAATGGTACATGTGAATGAATGAATAGGCATGCAACATGATTTATGGTATACAAACATATAGTCCTTTTAATGCCATTGGTGCCCACTTGGACACTATATATAAAGGGAAAAGATTCTTACCGAAACCATATTGATCAATCAAAAATGACATTGCTAGGCTGGATAATAGTAAGAAGGATTCATTAATGCTAAATGGCAATCTTCAAGCTCTGATACAGAACAGATGATCAATCAATGTGGTCTGAATTAAATTTGGGTTACATATAGATAGTCCTTGAATTATGACAGCAATTGGGACCAGGATTGTTGTCACTAAGCAATGTGATTGTAATCTGCAACATCATGTAATTGCTTTGATTAATGACAGGAATCTTGGGCAATCCCATTTTCCATTGACAGCCAAAGACACATGAGTCATTAAGCAGGAAAGGATAGGAGTACCAAGTAAGGTTCCCTTGGAGTGGGAGTTTTGTGGGAGGCCTAGAGGTGCCATAACTCTGAAAAATTGCTGAATGAACTAAAATAAGCTAAGGACTGCCTGCAAGGGATTCCAGTTCTTCCCTCTTTACTGGCTTTAAGAGAATTGAATACTTTTGGACACCAGGACATACCAGAATAAGACGTTTGGGGAAAGTTGCTGGACTAAGGCAAAAAAGAATGGATTCAAGAGCTTTGAAGAGTCTCAGAATTAACAAAAGAAAAGTTAACAAAAGAAAAATTCAAATAAAGTGGAGTAAGGTGGAGTATTTGTTCATCAAGTCCATTTTATTTCAGCAAAAATAGCATATTAGAAATTTGTTTTGTTTTCCTTGTTACCTATTGCCCTTTTAAAAATTTTATAACTATACTGCCTGCCCACCCTGGACATGCTGCAACATTCCAGCTGATCGGCACTTCTTCTGGGCGCAGCAGAAGCGGCAGGATCAGCACCGAGCTCCAGCGCTTCTGCTCAGCCCTGACAGCCCTGCAGCTCCAGCCATCTCTCGCTCAGTCAGGCTTGTGTGGTGCTACCACCGGTTCAGCTCATTCCCCTCCCCGCTACCACTTTTCTAGGATGGTCGTGTACCACCTGCCAGGTGCCAATATACCACAGGTAGTACCTGTACCACTGGTTGAAAAGCCCTGCCCTAGTCAAATGCCTCAATGTTACAAGGCTAAGAGGCAGCTCTGTAGAATGTACTACCTCTTTCACTTCTCTTCTTCTATCTGCCAGAAGAGCAAGCCAGTTGAGAGTAGCTTTGTCTCTCAGACTGAGCCTAAGGGGAGGTACAAGCGGAAGTGGTCCTACTGTTTGAGGCCTGTAGCCAGTGGTGGGATTCAGCCAGTTTGCACCACTTCAGCAGAACCGGTAGCTGATTTTTTGTTGCCCAGGTCCAAAATAGACTTCCGGAAGCGGCATCCACACAGAGAACCGGTTGTTCACATATTTATTTATTTTATTTTATTTTATTAATTTAATTTGTATACCGCCCTTCTCCCGAAGGACTCAGGGCGGTGAACAGGGCAATACATAAAAACAAGATACAAAAATTAAAAATTATTAAAAAGTAATTAAACAGTGTCCATAATAAATTGATACAGATTAACAGTTAAAATCCATTTATAAAATCCAACCCCGTCCCATCAGGCCAGGCCAGCTTGTTCAAAGAGATGGGTTTTAAGATCGTGCCGGAAGGAGCGGAGATCAGGCGCCATCCAGAGCTCGACCGGAAGATGGTTCCAAAGATTCGGTGCACCCACAGAGAACGCCCTCCCCCTGGGGGCCACCAGTCGGCATTCTTTGACCGGTGGCACCCTGAGGAGGCCCTCTCTGTGGGAGCGTACTGGGCAGAGGGAAGTTGACGCCGGCCGCAGGTGCTCCCCAAGGTATTCCGAACCCATGCCATGTAGGGCTTTGTAGGTCATTACTAACACCTTGAACCTCACCCGGAAGACAACTGGTAGCCAATGCAGCTCGCGGAGCAAAGGTGTGACATGGGAGTGTCGGGAAACTCCCAACACAACTCTTGCGGCTGCATTCTGTACCAGTTGGAGCCTCCGAGTGGTCTTCAAGGGTAGCCCCATGTAGAGAATGTTGCAGTAGTCAAGACAAGAGGTCACGAGCGCATGAGTGACCGTACGTAAGGCATCCCAATATAGATAGGGCCACAACTGGAGCACCAGGCGAACCTGGGCGAAGGCCCCCCTAGTCACAGCTACTATATGGTCTTCTAAGGAAAGCTGTGAATCTAGGAGGACTCCCAAGTTGCGAGCCCTATCTACAGGGGGTAATAACTCACCCCCCCATAGTGAGGGGTGGGATATCCTGAATATCCCGAGATGCCCGTACGCACAGCCACTCAGTCTTGTCAGGGTTGAGTCGAAGCCTGTTCCTCCCCATCCAGACCCAGACCGCCTCCAGGCACTGGGACATCACGTCGAGGGCATCACTGGGGTGGTTTGGGGTCGAAATGAAAAGCTGGGTATACCCAACTCCAAAACCACGAATGATCTCACCCAGCGGTTTCATGTAGATGTTGAACAGGAGAGGCGAGAGGACCGACCCCTGAGGAACTCCACAAACGAGAGGCCTCGCGGTTGACCTCTGCCCCCCTGCCAACACCGACTGCGAGCATCCCAGGAGATAGGAGGAGAACCACTGAAGAACCATGCCTCCCACTCCCAATCCCCTGAGGCGCCGCAGCAGGATGCCATGGTTGATGGTATCGAAAGCCACTGAGAGGTCTAATAGGACTAGGACAGAGGAATATCCCCTGTCCCGAGCCCTCCAGAGATCATTCACCAGCGCGACCAATGCCGTCTCCGTGCTGTACCCGGGCCTGAAGCCCGATTGGTACGGGTCTAGATAATCCGCTTCATCCAGGGCCAGAGGGAGCTGATGCGCCACCACACTCTCAACAACCTTCGCAAGGAAGCAAAGGTTGGAGACCGGACGAAAGTTATTTAGCACAGCCAGGTCCAAGGCAGGCTTCTTGAGGAGAGGTCTTACCACCGCCTCTTTCAAGGCGGCGGGAAAACTACCCTCACTCAAAGAAGCAGATATAACCGCCTGGAACCAGCCTCGTGTCCCCTCCCGGGCTGCATAAACCAGCCAGGAAGGGCACGGGTCCAATAAACATGTGGTGGAGCTCAGCCTCCCCATAATCCTGTCCACTTCCTCCAGAGTTACAGGATCGAACTCCTCCCAGGTAACATTGACAAGACCGCTCGTGTCCTGATCGTCCGACGCTGCCCAGTCAGAGTCCAAACCGGTCCGAATCCGAGCGATTTTGTCCAACAGATGTTGACTAAACTCCTCGGCACGCCCCTGCAAGGGTTCCTCACTCACCTCCTGATTAAGGAGGGAGCGGGTCACCCTAAACAGGGCGGCCGGGCGATTATCTGCGGACACGATGAGGGCAGCGAAGTAGTTAGACCTCGCCACCCTCATCACTGCGAGATAAGACCTAATATGGGTTCTTAGTCGCAATCGGTCGGATTCAGATCGGCTGGACCGATATTTGAATCCCACCACTGCCTGTAGTTTTTTGTCCTACAGATTCAGCCCCACAACTTCACATGTTAAAGTAGTATGGTTCCTGGGCTTTTCTTCCAGCATTTTCAACTGACATTCTAAACCAAGACCTTTCTCTGACCCTCCTTCCCTCTCTCTCTCTCTCTCTCTCTGGTAGCTATTGGCATCAAAATGAGCCTAATGGTGGAAAAGGTGAGAACTGTGCCTTGATGCAAAACAGTCTGTGGTATGATCATGAATGCAAGGAAAATTTTCATTGGATTTGTGAGAGAAGGTTTTAGTTCAACAGAGAAATCTCATCAACACAAGATTTCATTATATCTAACAAGCACAAAAACTAAAAGCTGAACCTATGCAGATTCTAGCAATCAGCACAACAATGTAACTTCTGTCTTTTCCCAGTCAAAACTGTGTATAGAAACAATGAATACTTGTTTGTTTTACATCAATATACTTATATTGTTTTGCTTGCAGTTTGTAAAAATGGATGTTCAATAGTTTATTAAATAATTTTAATAGATACCACACAGGTCATCCTCAGTTAACAATGTGGTTGTAAAGTGTGACATCACATGACCACACCATGTAGCAATGGCACTTCCAACACTTCCAGTTGCCTTTGTTAAGTGAACCCTGTACCTGTGTTAGGGGTGATGTGACTTAACATTTTTGCAATATCCTACTAGTTTCCCCATTGACTTTGCTTGTCAGAAGCCAGCAGTGAAGATCACAAGTTGTGATCATGTGACCATGGGATGCTGCAATGTCCAAAGTCACTTAGGAAAGATGTGTGGTGATAAATTTGATAAACAAGTGAATAAAACATTTTTTGAAAATTCTGAGCCAAATGCTAAGCACCCAGATCATGATTAAATGAGTGTAGGGATGCTATGAACTTCAAGGCCCAATTGTTAAGTACCACTCATTCAGACTGTCATAACTTTGAACAGTTGCTGAGCAAGTGGTTGTCAAGTGAGGACCATCTGTATTTTGACATTTTCTACATCAAGATATATTAAATTACATTTGACTTTTTTGTAACTCAGTGAAACTATCACCTATATTCTCCAAAAGGCAGTCTTGAACCTATTAATACTTTACCATGAAAAATAATTAATATTTTCCAGTCAAAGGACAAACTAGCTAGGAAATGTGTAATTACCTCCTTTTGGGAGCTATCACTTTTTCTGGATCATATCCTAGGTTTGTTTAGGAATTTTCAAATGAAAGAGAACTAATATTAGAAATTTTAATGAAAAATCCAGCCACTCAAAAAGTGTTCAACCAAACCGACAATATTTCACTTAGCTCTAAGTTCCAAGTGTGGCATTCCATGATAGTACAGGAAGGGGCAGGGGTAGCATTGGACTTTTTAGGCTTCACATTCTTTTGTAGGTGTGGTAAAGCCTCCTTCAGTTTAATCTCAGCCCCTGGTGACCTCAATGGCACTTTTATGTAGTTTTCTAGAAAATAGCAGATAAGTAGTTTGCCATTGCCTTATTTTTCAGCTTCACAGTCTAGCCTACAACTCTAACCTACAGCCTCCCATTTATGGTTGCTTACTGCTATTTGAGTGGATCTAGGACAATTAACCACAAGCATGTATCTATGTCAGTCCATTGAGGGGCCCCCACCAGAGCAACCCATTGCGGACTAGTCCTCTGCCAGCACTTCTCCTCTGCCAATGGTCCAGTGGTGCTCCTCCAACGCACTCTCCTCCCGGGCAATTTGCCAAAGGATACTTGTCCCTGGCCAATCCACAGTGCAGGACAATTAACTGCAGGTCCACACTGCCCTCCCATTAGATATAGTCCCTTTTTGGCTCGGCTTCCTGAAGTCGAAAGTAGAAAGGTTGGGGGTGGGGGGGACAAGCCCACCATGCTTTCTGTGCATGCAGGAGGCTGGGATGGCAAAGCTGCTTCCTTCCAGATATTCCATGCTGTTGGCTGAACGCCGCAGATTTGTGGCAAAGCAGCAGGCTGGTGGGCGGGCGGAGACTCATGTACTTCTGAAAGGGAGCTATTGGCTAATAATAGAGTCCTTCCAAGCACTTTATGCAGGGCTTTTTTGTCATAGAATGCTGAGAACGGAGTTCCAGCACCTTTTTTGGATGGAACCTTGTAGGGTAGGCAAGGTGGGTTGTATGATGTGTGAGAGTTCCGGCACCTTTTTCTTTTACAAAAAAAGCACTGACTTTATGCATGTGAACATGTCCAGAAAGATGTTTGCAAGAAATGTTGCAATTCCAAAGAGAGTGTCATGTTTCCAACAGATGAAACTTCAAAGAACTTCAAGGCATTGTTTACCTTAAAGAATCTTTATTCGAGTAGCATAGCATCGGCATGTACATAGTCAAAGTCAAAATATGAATTCCCCTCCCCTGAACACATAGTATCAAAGCATAATTCCCTCCTCTAATTAACAGTCATAAATCACATTCTCCAATTAGTTTGAAATGCAGGCTTTCCCTCCAGTTCTCCAACCCACCATTTCTTATCATCTCTTATTTCAAAAAACCTTGAATCACACACTACTATGATACTGTTATGTCTAACTATAATTCTCATACACATTCTTCCTCCTCCCCTCCCCCAGTATCATCTAATTTTAACTCTTAAGAGTGA
This sequence comes from Vipera ursinii, assembly GCF_947247035.1. Classification (NCBI taxonomy): domain Eukaryota; kingdom Metazoa; phylum Chordata; class Lepidosauria; order Squamata; family Viperidae; genus Vipera; species Vipera ursinii. The sequence continues at coordinate 179,673,490 of NC_139513.1, forward strand.
CACACAAGTTAAGGAAAATGGCTGCATCTCCATATGTTGTCAAAGCAAGAACATCTGATGTTAGCAGTGTTGACAGAGAGAATCCATTAGCCTCTTTCAAAGAAAGGTGTTTTCTTGTAATAGGAGCATAATCTAATCCTGATCTATTCTTCTAGCCAATACATTTTCTTTGATTTCATTAGAACAATGTTTCTGGTTGATTTCAGTATCAGGTATCTTCTCCTCTTCCACCTTCTCCTTTCTCTCCCCCCACCACAATTCCCTGCTCCTCCAAGACTAGAATAGAGCTGGAAGGGACCTTGGAGTCCTTCTAGACTAGACCCTGCTCAAGCAGGAAACCCTATAGCATTTCAGACAGGTGGCTGTCCAGTCTCTTCATAAAAACCTCTAGTGATGAAGCACCCACAATGTCTGAAGGCAAGCTGTTCCACTTGTTAATTGTCCTCATTGTTAGGAACTTTCTCCTTAATTCCAAATTGCTTTGCTCCTTGATTAGTTTCCATCTGTTGTTTCTTGTCTTGTCTTCTGGTGCTTTGGAGAATAAATTGACCCCCCTCTTCTTTGTGGCAGCCTCTCAAATACTGGAATACTGCTATCATGTCCCCCCTAGTCCTTCTTTTCTCTAATAAAATAAATAAATAAAATAAATAAACCTTTATTGTCAAAGTACAACATGTGTACATTGAGATTAGCTGAGCCTCCCCGTGCTCTCTCCCCCCAACACACAGTGACAACAAAACCTCCATCCTACCACATCATGTGAACCAACTATACCACACACCAGCCTCCCAAGTCAATTCTGCATACGTTCACAGAGATTATGTCCCATTTAAAAGCCTAACAGCCCACGGATAAAAGCTATTTTTCAGCCTGTTGGTACGGCTGGCTATATTCCTATATCTCCTACCGGATGGTAGGAGAGTAAAGAGATACCGTCCAGGTGTGAGTCATCCCTGAGAATCTTCCTCACTCTTCCAAGGCAACGAGCCCTGGCGATGTCATCCAGTGGTGTCAGGGAACAGCCCACAATGTCTTGTGCTGTGCTCACTACCCTCTGTAATACTTTCCTGTCCGCGGCTGTCAGACCAACATACCAAACCACAATACCATACGAGAGGACGCTCTCTATAGTAGACCGGTAAAAGAGGGTCATTAGCCGTTGTTCTACCCTGTACTTCTGCAAGACCCTAAGAAAGTGAAGCCTCTATTGGGCCTTTCTAGCCACCTGGGTTGTGTTAACTTTCCAGGTCAGATCTTCACAGAGGTAGACTCCCAGAAATTTAAAGGAGGAAACTCTCTCTACACAGTCCTCCCTGATGTAAAGTGGGGCAGGTTCCTCCTTTTTTCTCCGGAAGTCTAACACCATTTCTTTCGTCTTGCCAATGTTTAGGTGCAAGTTGTTGTTACTACACCATATGGATAGTTTTCGTACCTCCGCCCTATATGCTGTCTCATCCCCACCTGTAATAAGACCCACCACAGTTGTATCATCTGCGAACTTGATTATCGCAGTGCATGGGTCAGATGATGCACAATCATAAGTGTATAAAGAGTACAGGTAGGGGCTAATCAAACCCAAAGCCTGCAACCATTCTTCATAAGTTTTAGTCTTCAGGCCATTAATGATCTTAGTTGCTCTTCTTTGTACTTTTTCCAAAGTCTCAACATCTTGTTTGTAAATGTGGTGACCAAAAGTGATTGCAGTATTCCAGGTGTGCTCTTACTAGGGTTTTATAAAGTGGTACTAATACTTCTCATGATTTTGATTCTATGCCTCTGTTTATACAGCCCGGGATTTTATTAACATTTTGGCTGCTGCCGCACATTGTTGATTCATGTTTATGTGACCATCCACTAGGATCCCAAGATCCCTCTCACAGTTACTGTTTTTGAGCCAGGTCTCGCCTAATCTATACTTGTACCTTTGGTTTTTCCTGCCAAAATGTAAAACTTTGCTTTTCTCTACATTAAAATTCATTTCATTGGATAGGGCCCATATTTCAAGTCTGTCAAGACCTTTTTGGATTCTGGGGTGTTGACTATTCCTGCTAGCTTAGTGTCATCGACAAATTTGATGAGTTCCCCTTCTATTCCCTCATCTAAGTCATTTATGAAGTTATTGAAGAGTACTGGGCCTAAGACGGAACTTTGTGGCATCCCACTGCTTATCTTTCTCCATGTAGTATAGTTAAGGACTACTTATTGAGTATGGTTTGTCAGCCAGCTACAAATCTATCTGGTGGTGATATTGTCTATTCCACATTTTTCTAACTTACCAAGAAGTAGGTTGTGGTCTAATTTGTCGAATGACTTACTGAAATCTAAGTGTACTATGTCCACAGCATTTCTCTAGTCTACAAATTTAGTCATTTTCTCAAAGAATGAAATAAGATTGGTTTGGTATGATCTGTTTTTAACAAACCCGTGCTGACTACTAGTTATATCTTTATTTGTTTCTAGATGTTCACAGATCTGTTATCTTTTCCAGGATTTGTTTGTAGTTTCCTGGGTCACCTCTTTTTTTTGAAATGAGGACTAGCAGTTCCTTATCTACATGGAGGGAAGTGTGTAGTGGGGTGTCCCAGGGCCCAGTGCTCTTGAAGATCTTTATCAATGATTTGGATGAGGTGATAGATGCAAAACTCATCAAATTTGCAGACGACACTAAGCTGGCATGAATAGCCAACACTTAAGATACAGAAGGATCTTGACAGACTTGAACACTGGACGCTATCTAATAAAATGAAATTCAATGGCAAAAAAAGTAAGGTTCTACATTTAAGCAAGAAAAACCAAATGTACAGGCATGGTATAGGTGGTACCTTGCTCATTAGTAGCAACTGTAAGAGGGATCTTGGAGTCCTAGTGGACAATCACTTAAATATGAGCCAGAAGTGTGCTGCAGCTGCCAAAAAAAGCCAACACAGTGCTAGGCTACATTAACAGGGATAGAATCAAGATCACGTGAAGTGTTAATACCACTTCACAATGCCTTGGTAAGGCACTTGGAATACTTCATCCAGTTTTGGTCACCATGGTGTAAAAAAGATGTTGAGACTCTAGAAAGAGTACAGAGAAGAGCAACAAAGATGATCGGGACTGGAGGCTAAAACATATAAGGAACGGTTGCTGGAATTGGAAATGTCTAATCTAATGAAGAGAAGGACGAGAGGTGACATGATAGCAGTGTTCCAATATCTCAGGGGCTGCCACAAAGAAGAGGGAGTCAAGCTATTCTCCAAAGCACCTGAAGGCAGGACAAGAAGCAATGGATGGAAACTAATCAAAGAGAGAAGCAACCTAGAACTAAAGAGAAATTTCCTGACAGAACAATTAATTCATGGAACAACCTGCCTTCAGAAGTTATGAATGCTCCAACACTGGAAGTTTTAAAGACGAGACTGGACAACCAGTTGTCTGAAATGGTATAGGGTTTCCTGCCTGAGCAAAGGGTTGGACTAGGACCTCCAAGGTCCCTTCCAACTTTATATAATTATTATTATTATAAAAAATATTCATAAAACATGAAACTCAGTCAACTGAACACTCAAATTGACTGGTTGACCTGGGTTGCTGTCAGCATCCTAGGTATCAACCAGGTACCTCCTTAAAATGTAAGATGTTCTGAGTAGCGCAGTTTTTTTGTAGCTTTGCTGGAGTTATTGCAGGAAACTGCAATTTCTTGATGTATTTTGCAAAGTTTTTGGACATAGTTCCCAGTGCCCTGATGACAATGGGTATCACTGTTACACGTTTCATCCATAATCGCGCAGTTTCAATGGCCCGATCGTGGTATTTCGTAATTTTTTTCAGTTCTTTTTCTTCAACTCTGGCATCTCCTGGTACAGCAATATCAATCAACTGTATGCTTCGGTTCTCTATGACTGTGATATCTGGCGTGTTGTGTTCCAAATGGCAATCTGTCTGTATTTGGAAGTCCCACAAGATCTTCACCCACTCATTCTCAACAACTTTTTCCACCCTATGTTCCCACAACTTTTCGGACACAGGCAAGTCATATTTTTCACACAATGCCCAGTGGATTAGTTTAGCAACTTGGTCATGTCTAGCATCATCATCACCATCATCATCATTATTAGATTAAGTTTTGACTGTGTTATAGAACTAAGTGCTTTGCTCTGTAATAATAATATTATAATATTCCCAAAACAATATCAGGCTTAGCCTCCCCTGCCCTGATCACATCAGGGCAGTGATGTTCAGAATCCTAATAATTTTGGGATAAACATATATTTTCTTTTTTCATTGTTGGTAGTTCTTTTTTTGTCTTTTTCATTTATCATGCATCTTCCTTGGGGGCTTTGTTATGCAAACTTTTTTTGATATATTCTTCAGAATGCAGGAAGCCTGATCCTGAAATTGAAAACAAATTCCTGATTTCTGAGTGTGTTTGGAAGGACTCTATTATTAGCTAATCACTCCCTTTCAGAAGTAACATGAATCTCTTGACTATTTCTTGACTTGACTATGAACCAGCAGTATTCAGCCGCCACCAAAAAGCTAATATAGTCCTGGGTTGTATAAACAGAGGCATAGAATCAAGATCACACAAAGTATTAGCACCATTTTATAAAAAGCTAATGAGACCACACCTGGAATATTGCAACCAATTTTGGTCACCATACTACAAAAAAGATGTTGAGACCTTGGAAAAAGTTCAGAGAAGAGCAACTAAAATGATCAAAGGCCTGAATACTAAAGCATATGAAGAACGGCTGCAGGACTTGGGTGTCAGAACCCGTTCCTGTTTCATTTCTATCTATCCCCTCTGACCCAAAATCAAATCTCACTTTTCCCTGGGTTCTGCCATACTCCCAAGGGCGAGGGGGGATGTGTTTAGTGCCTCTGCTTCCTCTACAATGTAACCTTTTGCTTTCATTTATTGCCTCTATGTCCTCTATCCACTACAATGTAACATTTTGCTTTCCTGTGTCATCTCTCTCTCTGAACTTTATCTCCCTAAACTGTTAGCTAGAACAAGGGAGGGAATAAGGAATGTAACCTCCATGCCTGGTTTATTTCTACGCTCTCAGAAGAAGGTGTGAAGAGCCACCAACCATCACTGTGTGAACTGGAGATGGGCTGATCTTATCTCCCCTTTTCCCACGATGGACCTAACATCTGGGGATTGCCATTCCACACTGGCCGGGAGGACTATGGGGTGGGGTCTTGCTTGGGGGATACCTTAACCTATCATTCTGTGTGGGAAATCTCAGATCCTGTCTATTATGCCTGCTATCAACTACTCTTAATAAAAGTTCCTGTTGGAAGAAATTGCTTCCAAGAGTTCTGCTTTCTTAAGATGTGGCATTGAAGTGGGTCCTGACATTGGGTTTGGCTAGACTTCAGTAAGACATTCGACAAAGTAGACCACAATCTACTGCTTGGTAAGCTAGAAAAAGGTGGAATAGACAACATCACCACCAGATGGATTTGTAGCTGGCTGACAAACCATACTCAATGAGTAGTCCCCATTGGTACTACATCCACATGGAGAGAAGTAAGCAGTGGGGTACCACAAGGCTCCGTCCTAGCCCAGTACTCTTCAATATCTTCATCAATGACTTTGATGAGGAAATAGAAGGTGAACTCATCAAATTTGCAGATGACAAATTTGCAGGAATAGCCAGCACCTCAGAAGAGAAGCTCAGGATTCAAAAAGATCGTGACAAACTGGAACAATGGGCCCTATTCAACAAAATGAGTTTTAATGTGGAGAAAAGTAAAGTTTTACATTTAGGCAGGAAAAATCAAAGATATAAGTACAGATTAGGTGAAACCTGGCTGAAAAACAGTAACTGTGAGGTGACTTCCGGGTGGCAGGCCTCCGTCGATGGCGGTCATTTCTGACCGTCAGCCCCGCTGTTCCGTTTAAACTGTGAAAACAGTGACGAACAGCTGTTTCACGGTTTGGGAATCCCCCCTTTGGGAGAAGAGGGGGGGTGAGTATTCAGGCAAGAGGTAGAGCTCCCCTAGACCCCCAGAACTTAATCTGGGGGTTGAAGGGTGAGAGCTCCCTCGGAGCCTGAATTAACTCTGGACTCGGGACTCTTCTGTTTCAATGCTTTGAAACAGAACAGGACGCTACAACCATCCCTGCTTTCAACATTGTATTTTGGATTACTTGGATGCAGGCAGAGCTGAGTGGGAGAATACAGAAACAGCAAGTATATGATCTTTAACTCCGGTTTAACTTAAAAGAAGGGGAGAAAGATGGTGCCAGAATAACTTCTGAGAGAAAGCATGAAGTACAAAGGAACAAGGAAAATAAAATAAAAGCAAGGGGGAAGACAGAAAGTGGATTTTTAAAAGTTGTAAAAGACTTTGTTTAAAACATTTGAAGTTGGTTCAAAGGTGATTTAAGAGACTTGGCTATTTGACAGTGAAGCAACAAAGTTGCAATTAGTGCGGAAAAGTGAAAGTGAGAAACGAAAGTTAATTGGGTGTTAAAATATTGTAATATACTGAAGGCAGGCTCACCGCCATCCCCAGAAATTAAAAGGAGAGAGGAAAAAGAAGTGTGACAGACACAATTGGAAGGTACACAGCGAGATGAAGATATCACCTCGCTGATTTCAAAAGAAGTACAGCAAACTTTGGAAATTGCGCAGCTCTTGGTCCCATTAGAAGATTCAAGGGCTCACAGAGTGACAAGAGCTGTGACTAGATGCAAGGAGCAACAACAACAACAACAGAAACAATATTCTACAATTACAACTCAAGAATCTACTAATACAGAAGCAGTGGGAGGAGCGAGACCAAAGAAGCAGATGTTTGTGAATCTGCAAGATACGCTCCGAAAGCTTTAAGTCACAAAAGATGGCAACAAAGTTCCTGACATGGAATGTTAATGGTTTAAATTCACCGCAAAAGAGAAAGAAAATATTTTAGTACCTGAAACAATTTAAAAATGATATTATATGCTTGCAGGAAACGCATATTCGTGTAGCTGATCAAAAATATTTGAGAAACTCTAGATTGGGTATACAGTTTATTGCATCTGCTCCAGAAAAGAAAAATGGTGTGGTTATTTATGTGAAGAAGAATCTGACAGCCAATCTAATTGAAGAAGATAAACAAGGAAGATATGTTATAATTGAACTCTTAATAGAAGGAAAGAAAATACTTTTAATTGGACTATATGCACCTAACCAACAGCAAGGAGAATTTTATAAACTTATATATAACAAAATAATTCAATGGGATTATAAATTGTGTATTTTAATGGGAGACTGGAATGGAGTGCTGAATACACAAAAAGATAAAAAGGACCTTTTAAAAGTACACCAAATCACACTAAATTGCCTAAATCCTTTTTGACATGACAGACGATTTGGAACTGAGAGATGTTTGGAGAGAACAAAACATGGATGAAAGAGATTTTACTTTTTTTCTGATTGACATCAATCCTTTTCTAGGATTGATTTTGTATTAATTACTAATGATTTTTTTTCTAGGGTTAAGAAGATCAAGATATGTCCAAGAACCTTATCAGACCACAGTCCAGTATGGATGGAATTGGACAAGGAGAAGGGAGAAAGGAGATCTTGGAGGTTAAATGAAAACTTGTTTAGATATGAAGAAAATTTGGAAGAATGTAAAAAACAAATGAATTTTTTGTTATAAATATGCATAAGGGTACACCCATTGAAATGGTTTGGGATGCAAGTAAAGCTTATATGAGAGGAGTGTTAATATATTTGAATAATAAATATAGACGTAGATTGGAATATAAGCGTAAAGAATTAGAGGAGGAAATAAAGATGAAAGAGAAGGCTTTTATTTTGGATTCATCTAATAAAAGGTTGAAAGAAGCAATTAATTTGCTAAGTTTGATATGCAGATCAGGTGGCAACCAATTTACGATATGTCAAACATAATACTTTTTTTTTAATTGAAAAGTTTTACAATTTTTAAATACAATGAACTCCCCCCTCCCCCTCCCCTCTCCCCAACCCTACCCTCCCCTCCCCTCCCCCCCTCCCCAACTTCCCAGAGCTGAATACAGGGTATAATAATACAAACATAAACTAAAATATGCTAACAACAAAAATAAAACATTAAGTTCTATCAGACTTTAACTCTCCAGAATCATAATATTAATAAGTAACAAATAACTAATCATATATCATAAAAATCCACTACTTATTCAAATGCTAAATAAAACTTTTTAGTCCCATATTTATTCTGAATATATTCAATCCATCTTCTCCATTCCACAATATATCTCTGTTGCGATTGGTCTTTCAAATATGCCGAAATCTTTGCCATTTCCGCCAAGTTGGAAACTTTCAAAGTCCACTCTTCTATAGTCGGCAATTCCTCCTTCTTCCAATATTGCGCAACTAAAAGTCTTGCCGCCGTAATTAGATGCAACATCAACTTAGTGTATATAACAGTAGTATCTGTAATAATACCCAATAAAAACAATTGCAGAGAAAACTTTATCCTTTTCTTAAATATCTTTTGCATATTCCACCAAATTTTAATCCAAAAGGCTTTAACCTTTTTACAAGTCCACCATATATGAAAATATGTTGCATCCTCACAACCACACCTCCAACATTTGGGCTGGCAGTTAGGATACATACTTGCTAATTTTTTAGGGTCTAAGTGCCACCTATAAAACATTTTATAAAAATCTTCTCTTAAGTTTTGGGCCTGTGTAAATTTAACATTTCTAACCCAAATCTTTTCCCAAGTATCCATTGTTATAACTTCTTGAAAATTCTGGGCCCACTTTATCATACAATCTTTAACAAGTTCCGTTTCTGAGTCAATTTCTATCAATGCATTATATATCCTTTTAATATGTGCTTGACCTTGATCTCTAATTTGTTTTACCAAATTTTCATCAGTCATCGAAAAGCCAGCTTTCTGGTCCTCTTTCCATCTTGCCTGTAATTGCCCATACTGAAACCAAGTTTGTACAATCTTTTCTTCTTTTAAAATATTATATGGCTTTAATTGCCATACATTCCTTTCTAGACTTAAAATTTCCTTATATGTAGTCTCATCCTGTTTGAATCCCACATTTATATTTTCTATTGCATGTTTAGGTATTGCCCAAATTGGTATCTTATAATTTAGCTTATGTCTATACTTTTTCCAAACTCGCAACAGAGCGTACCTTAAAATATGTATCTTAAACACATTATCCACTTTCTTATCATACAATAAATATGCATGCCAACCAAATAATAAATCATGACCTTCAAGATTTAATAATCTCCCTTGTGTTAAATTAAACCAGTCACTTATCTATGAGAAGGCAGCAGCCTCATAATATAATTTAAAATTAGGCATTTTAAGACCACCTCTTTCACACGTATCTTGCATTATCTTAAATTTAACTCGTGGCTTTTTCCCTGCCCAGACAAATTTATTAATTCCTTTTTGCCATTCCTCCAAACTTAAATCCTTTTTAAGTATAGGTATCATTTGAAACAAAAACAAAAATTTTGGCAAAACGTTCATCTTCACTGCTGCAATTCTTCCCAATAAAGACAATTGTAATTTTTTCCAACTATCTAATTCTTTTTGTATTTTCCCCATAACATTTCATAATTATTTTTATATAACTTCACATTTGAGGCTGACAGATATATCCCCAAATATTTAATCTTTTTAACTATTTCAAATCCCGTTAGCTCTTCTAGAGCAGCCTTTTGTGGTACAGTCATGTTCTTAGACAATATTTTAGTTTTTTGTGTGTTTATCTTAAATCCAGAAGCTTTCCCATATAGCATTATTATCTCCATCAATTCTACAACTGAATAATCCGGCTGAGTTACTGTAATAACCAGGTCGTCTGCAAACGCCCTCAATCTGTAATCCTGATCTCTTATTTGAATTCCCCTAAATTAGAATCTCATATTTTAATCAGTAATATTCCCAATGTTAAAACAAACAATAAAGGTGACAGCGGACACCCCTGTCTTGCACCCTTTTCAATATTGCATGATTCTGTCAAACTGTTATTTACTATTATACGAGCTGTTTGCTTCTGATATATTGCCCTAATAGGTTGTAAAAATTTTTCCCCAAATTCCATTTTCTCTAATACTTTCATCAAAAATTGCCAGTCCAATTGATCAAAAGCTTTTTCAGCATCCAAAAAGATCAGCGCTGCGGGGATCTGATTATTTCTTTCCAAGAATTCCAATAGATCTACAATATGTCTCACATTATTCTTCATTTGTCTGCCACTTATAAATCCAGTTTGATTACTATGAATCACTTGTTGCATTACCTTCATTAATCTGTTGGCTAAAAGTTTTGCAAATATCTTATAGTCAGTATTTAAAAGCGATATTGGTCTGAAGTTTTTGGCTTGGGTAGCATCCTGGTCTTCCTTCGGGATCAACGAAATAAAGGCAGTTTTCCACGATGGAGGCACTCCTCCTCCCAATTGAATTGTCTTAAACAATTCTCTTAAAGGTTCCACCATTTCTAACTGTAAATTTTTATAATAAACAGCAGTCAAACTGTCAGTTCCCGGTGCTTTACCCACTTTTAATTGTTTAATTGCTAGAAAAATTTCTTCATCAGTTATCAATTGGTTCATCCCTTCCTTTTGTTCTTGCGTAAGAACAGGAATATTAGCTTTCATCAAATATCCATCTGTATCTACATCTCTAATCTTATCTCTAGCATACAACTTAGAGTAAAAATCAACAAAAGTCTTTTTAATAAGATTCTGCTGATACACTACTTTACCCTTATGTTCTATTCTATCTATATTGCAAGCTCTTTGCTTCTTCCTTAACAAGTAAGCTAACCATCTACCCGGTTTATTGGCATTACAAAAAGTGTTGTGTCTAGCATACCATAGGTTAGTTGCCACTTGATCTGCCATTAACATATCAAACTGACCCCTTAGTAAAGTAATTACCTCTTTGATCTTCCCATCAGATGGATTCAGAATTAAAGCCTTTTCTTTTTCCTTAATTTAATCCTCTAATTCTTTCCTCTTAAAAATTCCAATTTACGTCTATGTTTATTGTTCAAATATATTAATACACCTCTCATATAAGCTTTAGTTGCATCCCAAACCATCTCAATAGAAGTACCTTTATGCATATTAATTTTAAAAAATTCTTTCATCTGCTTTTTACACTCTTCCACATTTTCCTGGTATCTAAACAAATTTTCATTTAAATGCCAAGACCGTCTGTCTCCATTATCTTTCTCTATCTCCAACCATACTGGACTATGATCAGATATAGTTCTTGGACAAATCTTGATCTTCTTAATCCTAGAAAAAAAATCATTAGTAATTAATACAAAGTCAATCCTGGAGAAAGATTGATGCCTGTCGGAGAAAAAAGTAAAGTCTTTTTCTTGCAAGTTCCTTTCTCTCCAAACATCTCTCAATTCCAAGTCATCCTTCATCTCAAAAAAAGATTTAGGCAGTTTAGCATGACTTGGCGTGCTTTTAAAAAGACCTCCCTTGTCCATTTGTACATCCAAGACGCCATTCCAATCTCCCATAAAAATACAAGATTTATAATCCTACTGAATAATCTTGCTGTGTAATAAATTTTAAAAATCTCCTTGCTGTTGATTAGGAGCATATAATCCAACCAAAAGCGTTTTCTTGCCTTCTATTAATAATTCAATTATAACATATCTTCCTTGTTTGTCTGCTTCAATTAAACTCGCTGTTAAAGTATTCTTTTTTTAAAATGAATCTTTATTTACATTTTGTGTTAAAAACACACCATACACCAACAAAGACAAAAAAACATTTACAATATACAAAACACGAAGAAATCAAAAAATTGAAAACCATTTCAAAAATTTCACATTATATCTACTTCTAAACTAACAATTATATTCCACTCATTAAGTCTCTTATAACTATTCAACTCCAAAGCTTATTCATTAACAAAGACTATATCACTTCATTTTTGACCAACCTCCAAGCCACCCTCATTTCTTTAATCTTTTATCCATCCAAATATACCATTTATTCCATGATAGAAATGCTGGTGTCTCTTCTTTACCCTTCAACTTCTTGGTCAATGTGTCTGCTTCTGCACAATCAAGTATTCTCCTAATTATAACTTCATCCGGTGGGGTATGATTTGCCTTCCAAAATTGAGCATACCCCATCCTTGCCGCCGTTAAGATATGTAAAACCAAATACCATATATACTTCTTAATATTTCCAGGCCTGGAGCCAAGCAGATACGTCTCTGGTTTAAGATCAACTAAACACCCTGTGATTTCCTCTATCCATTTTTGGATCCTCATCCAATATCTAACCACTTCCGGGTATGTCCACCATAAGTGACGTGGAAACCACCAGCCTCATATCTCTTCCCATTTCTCAAGTGGAAGTGCATAACCAAAATTCTTCCCCCAGGCAATCATCGCATCTTTTACCACCTCCTCCCCTACTACCCTAGTTAGCAACAATTTATAGCACTTAGATATCATCCCTTTCTCCGGACCCAGCAGAATCTTATCTAATTCCTGCAGATTCAGATAAATACTTAGACTTATCCATTCCTTGCCCCAAACTAAGAGGGCAGCCTGATAGTAAAGTTCCCAGTTTGGTAGGCCAAGGCCCCCTCTTTCCTTAATTTCTTGCATCATTTTTTTCCCAATCCTGGGCCATTTCCCCTGCCAAACAAATCTAGAAACTAGCCCCTCTAACTCTTTTAAAAATTTCAGCGAAAGTTTAACTGGTGCTGTCTGAAAAAGAAAATTCCATTTCGGCAAAACATAAGATTTCACCGTGGCTACCCTTCCTAATAATGACAACTGTATCCTACCCCATTTTCCCAGGTCCATTTTTGTTTGTATCAGTAATTTAGAATAATTATCCTCCCTAATACTTGAACATCTTCCGGTCAACCAGATTCCTAAATATTTCACCTTCTTCATGATTTTAAACCCTGTAGGGTCCTCTAACATCTGTTTACTTCTATTTGAAAGATTTTTCGTCAATATATTTGTCTTATCTTTATTTACTTTCAGACCAGCCATGTTTCCAAATTCCTCAATCCTTTTTAGTAATTCCGTGCTGGATTCCAGAGGGTTTTCCAAAACGAAGACCATATCATCTGCAAACGCCTGCAGTTTATACATTTGGTCTCTTATCTGAAGCCCAGTAATCTCCTTATCTTTCCTTATTATTCTCAGTAGGGGTTCTAAGGTTAGGTTCTAAGTATTCTTGACATAAATAACAACTCCATTTTTCTTATCAGGCGCAGAAGCAATAAACATGCCCAACCTAAAGTTTACCAAGTACTTTTGATCAACCGCTCAAATGTGTTTGTGTTTCCTGTAAGCAAATAACATCATTTTTAAATTGTTTTGGATATTGAAATACTTTCTTTCTCTTATGTGGTGAATTTAGACCATTAACATTCCAGGTTAGAAGCTTTGTCGCCATCTTTTGCGACCTGAAGCTTTTGGAGCGCCTCTTCCAACATCACCTGCACTCTCTTTGGCTTCGCTCCTCCCACTGCTTCACTGTAAGTAGGTTTTTGAGATGCAATCATAACTCTCTGCTGTTCTTGCTCTTGTCTCATTCATCTAGCTGCAGTGCGTGTCATTCTTTGGTCTCTGACCTCCTCCGTTGGTACTGAAATCTGATCCACTCCTGTAGCTTTCTGGAATTCTCCATCTTTCAACTGCGTAACTCCTTCAGCACCTTGTATACTTTGTGGTTGATGCTCTCCTTCGCCATTCTTCCTTTTAGATTCCAGAAATGGTATGGGGCCTGCCTTCAAAATATTGGCATAAAAATCACGTGCCTGTAAAACTGTGAGAAGACGGTATCTCGTGCCTGCGTGCATCACCACCATACCTACTGGGATCTCCCATCTGAACTGGATATCCCGTCTTCTTAATTCTTCTGCCAGAAAAGCAAATTCTTTCCTTCTTCTTAAAATTCTTGGAGGAATCTCTTTCAAAATTAAAACTTCTTGCTCTGCAACTGTAAATTTATTATTATAAAAGGCTTGAATAACCTCATTTCTAATTGCTCTCTTTGTAAACTAAACCACCACATCTCTAGGTAGCTTCCTTTGTCTTGCAATCCAGGAATTAACACGAAATATTTTATCTATATCCACCATAATATCTTCTGCTGAGTGCCCCAGAACCTGTTCAAGAGCTTCTGAAACTACTTTTTTCAAATTTTCCTTAGGGTCTTCCTTCAACCCTCTAATTCTCACAGCAAACTCCATCTCTCTATGCTGGACCAATAATAAATTGCCATCAATCTTTTCCATCACTGTTTCAGCATCCGTCATTTTGGCATCTAATCTCATATTATTTTGACTAAGTTCTTCCACTTTCTCATCCAGACGTTCAATACAAACAGCCATGCCTTGAAATGCAAGTAAGATGTCTGCCCTTATTTCTGTATTCTTCTCCTCAATAAGCTCAGCTAATTGCTGAGATTGCTTTTTCAAAGCCTCTTGCAAAACATCCTGCAGATCTTTTATTGTCAAGGCTGGTGGGGGTGCCGGTGCCGGAGGGGGGGCATTAAAGCCTGTAATGAAGATTGCTGAACTGGCAAAGCCCCCGCGCTTCTAGGAACTTTAGTTGACTTGGCAGCCATTTTCACCCACTTAATTCTATTGCGCACTTAAGTCTCTACAAAGTTTACTGAGTTAAAGTTCAAATACTTGCTCTGACAGCATTCTCCTGCACAGCCCTGCCTGCATCCAAGTAATCCAAAGTTCACTCTCGCTGGCAGGGATGTTTGCAGCGTCCTGCTCTGCTCCAAAGCCTTGGAGCAGAGGCGTCCCGGAGTCCGGAGCAAACTCAGGCTTCAGGGGGGCTCAACCCTTCAACCACCAGAGTTTCAGCTCTGGCGGTCTGGGGGAGCTCTACCCCTGCCTGGGCGCTCACCCCCTCCTCTTCTCCCAAGGAGCGGGCTTCTGAGCCGCCAAACAGCTGATCATCGCTGTTTTAGGCAGCTCTACGGAGACAGCGGGGTTGACAGCCGAAATGGCTGCCATCAACGGAGCCTTGCCACCAGGAAGACCAAACATAATACTTTTTATAATGCTAATAAGCCAGGTAGATGGTTAGCTTATTTGTTAAGGAAAAAACAAAAATCACGTAACATAGATAAGATAGAATATAAGGGTAAAAGGTGTTTCAGTAAAATCTTATTAAAAAGGCTTTAAGTGAATTTTATTCTAAATTATATGCAAGGTTTATAACTCAAGGTTAAGATATAGACAGGTATTTACAAGATGTGAATATCCCTATACTTACACAGGAGCAGAGGGAAGGGATGAACCAACCGATAACTGCTGAAGAAATTATTTTAGCAATTAAACAATTAAAAGTGGGTAAATCACCTGGAACAGACGGTTTGACAGCCATTTATTATAAAAAATTACAATTACAGTTGGTGGAAATTTTAAAAGAATTATTTAGGACAATTCAATCTGGAGGGGAAGTGCCTCCATCATGGAGAACAGCATTCATATCGTTGATTCCAAAGGAAGATCAAGATCTTACCCAACCAAAAAATTATAGACCTATATCGCTCTTAAATACAGACTATAAGATATTTGCAAAGATCTTAGCAAATAGATTAATGAAGGTTATGCAGCAATTGATTTATAGTGATCAAACAGGATTTATAAGTGGTAGACAAATGAAATGTGAGACATATTGTAAACTTATTAGAATTTTTGGAAAAAAATAATCAAGTCCCCACAGCGCTGATTTTTTTGGATGCTGAAAAGGCCTTTGATCAATTGAATTGGCAATTTTTATTTAAAGTATTGGAGAAGAAGGCGTTTGGGGATAGTTTTTTACAACCTATTAGGGCAATAGCCGCCCTGAGTCCCTCGGGAGATAGGGCGGGATATAAGTCCCATTAATAAATAAATAAATATATATATCAGAAACAAACAGCTCAAATAATAATTAATGGTAGTTTAACAGAAGCTTGCAAAATTGAAAAGGGTACAAGACAGGGATGTCCGTTGTCACCATTGCTGTTTGTTTTAACATTGGAAATATTATTATTATACGTGACTCAAATAAAATAAAGGGAATTAAAATTAAAGATCAAGATTATAGATTGAGAGCGTTTGCAGATGACTTGGTTATTACATTAGCTCAACCGATTCATTCGGTTATAGATTTAATGGAAATAATTTCGCAATATGGGCAAGTTTCTGGATTTAAGGTTAATAGACAAAAAACTAAAATTTTGTCTATAAGATATTTGCAAAGATCTTAGCAAATAGATTAATGAAGGTTATGCAGCAATTGATTTATAGTGATCAAACAGGATTTATAAGTGGTAGACAAATGAAATGTGAGACATATTGTAAACTTATTAGAATTTTTGGAAAAAAATAATCAAGTCCCCGCAGCACTGATTTTTTTGGATGCTGAAAAGGCCTTTGATCAATTGAATTGGCAATTTTTATTTAAAGTATTGGAGAAGAAGGCGTTTGGGGATAGGTTTTTACAACCTATTAGGGCAATAGCCGCCCTGAGTCCCTCGGGATATAGGGCGGGATATAAGTCCCATTAATAAATAAATAAATAAATAAATAAATAAATAAATAAATATATCAGAAACAAACAGCTCAAATAATAATTAATGGTAGTTTAACAGAAGCTTGCAAAATTGAAAAGGGTACAAGACAGGGATGTCCGTTGTCACCATTGCTGTTTGTTTTAACATTGGAAATATTATTAATATACGTGACTCAAATAAAATAAAGGGAATTAAAATTAAAGATCAAGATTATAGATTGAGAGCGTTTGCAGATGACTTGGTTATTACATTAGCTCAACCGATTCATTCGGTTATAGATTTAATGGAAATAATTTCGCAATATGGGCAAGTTTCTGGATTTAAGGTTAATAGACAAAAAACTAAAATTTTGTCTAAAAATATGACTATGGAACAAAAGGTAGTTTTAGAAAAATTAACAGGATTTGAAATAGCTAAAAAGATTAAATATTTGGGGGTATATCTTACAGACTCAAATGTGAAATTATATAAAAATAATTATGAATTGTTATGGTTAAAAATACAAAAAGAATTAGATAGTTGGAGGAAACTACAATTGTCTTTATTGGGAAGAATTGCAGCAGTTAAAACGAATGTTTTACCAAAATTTTTATTTTTGTTTCAAATGATACCTACAGTCAGGTCCAGAAATATTGGGACATCGACACAATTCTAACATTTTTGACTCTATACACCACCACAGTGGATTTGGAATGAAACAAACACAATGTGCTTTAACTGCAGACTGTCAGCTTTCATTTGAGGGTATTTACATCCAACTCAGGTGAATGGTGTAGGAATTACAAAAGTTGGCATATGTGCCTCCCACTTGGTAAGGGACCAATAGTAATGGGACAATTGGCTTCTCAGCTGTTCCATGGCCAGGTATGTGATATTCCCTCATTACCCCAATTACAATGTGCAGATAAAAGGCCCAGAGTTCATTTCAAGTGTGCTATTTGCATTTGGAATCTGTTGCTGTCAACTCTCAAGATGAGATCCAAAGAGCTGTCACTATCAGTGAAGCAAGCCATCATTAGGCTGAAGAAACAAAACAAACCCATCAGAGAGATAGCAAGAACATTAGGCGTGGCCAAAACAACTGTTTGGAACATTCTCAAAAAGAAGGAACGCACCGGTGAGCTCAGCAACACCAAAAGACCCGGGAGACCACGGAAAACAACTGTGGTGGATGACCGAAGAATTCTTTCCCTGGTGAAGAAAACACCCTTCACAACAGTTGGCCAGATCAAGAACACTCTCCAGGAGGTAGGTGTATGTGTGTCAAAGTCAACAATCAAGAGAAGACTTCACCAGAGTGAATACAGAGGGTTCACCACAAGATGTAAACCATTGGTGAGCCTCAAAAACAGGAAGGCCAGATTAGAGTTTGCCAAACGACATCTAAAAAAGCCTTCACAGTTCTGGAACAACATCCTATGGACAGATGAGACCAAGATCAACTTGTACCAGAGTGATGGGAAGAGAAGAGTATGGAGAAGAAAAGGAACTGCTCATGATCCTAAGCATGCCACCTCATCAGTGAAGCGTGGTGGTAGTGTCATGGCGTGGGCATGTATGGCTGCCAATGGAACTGGTTCTCTTGTATCTATTGATGATGTGACTGCTGACAAAAGCAGTAGGATGAAGTCTGATGTGTTTCGGGCAATATTATCTGCTCACATTCAGCCAAATGCTGCAGAACTCATTGGACGGCACTTCACAGTGCAGATGGACAATGACCCAAAGCATACTGCAAAAGCAACCAAAGAGTTTATGAAGGGACAGAAGTGGAATGTTATGCAATGGCCAAGTCAATCACCTGACCTGAATCCCATTGAGCATGCATTTCACTTGCTGAAGACAAAACTGAAGGGAAAATGCCCCAAGAACAAGCAGGAACTGAAGATAGTTGCAGTAGAGGCCTGGCAGAGCATCACCAGGGATGAAACCCAGCGTCTGGTGATGTCTATGCATTCCAGACTTCAGGCTGTGATTGTCTGCAAAGGATTTATTTTATTTTCTTAAATTTATTTTAATTCCATTTATATCCCGCCCTTCTCCGAAGACTCAGGGCGGCTTACAAGCTTAGCAGTAGCAGTAGCCTTCATTCTATGTATATGCCTGCTTATTAGGGCTTTCACACACCCCGCAAGCGGCACTATTACAAAGTCAGCTTAATTGCCCCCAACAATCTGGGTCCTCATTTTACCTACCTCGGAAGGATGGAAGGCTGAGTCAACCTTGAGCCTGGTGGGATGCGAACCTGCACTAATTGCAGGCAGCTGGTGTTACTTAAGGAGGCATTAGCCCACTGCTCCACCAAGGCTCTTGCAACCAAGTATTTAAAAGGGAAAGTTTGATTTATGATTATTATTCTGTCCCATTACTATTGGTCCCTTACCAAGTGGGAGGCACATATGCCAACTGTTGTAATTCCTACACCGTTCACCCGAGTTGGATGTAAATACCCTCACATTAAAGCTGACAGTCTGCAGTTAAAGCACATTGTGTTTGTTTCATTCCAAATCCATTGTGGTGGTGTATAGAGCCAAAGATGTTATTGTGTTGATGTCCCAATATTTCTGGACCTGACTGTATACTTAAAAAAGATTCAAATTTGGAAGAATGGCAGAAAGGCATTAATAAATTTATTTGGGCAGGGAAAAGACCGAAAGTAAAACTCAAGATAATGCAAGATATACGTGAAAGAGGTGGTCTTAAACTGCCCAACTTTAAATTATATTATGTAGCTGCAGTTTTATCATCAATTAGTAATTGGTTTAATTTAACAGAAGGAAGATTATTGAATATTGAGGGGCATGATTTATTATATGGTTGGCATGCATATTTATGGTATGATAAAAAGGTGGATAATATCTTTAAGACACATATATTAAGGTATGCCCTGTTGCGAGTTTGGAAAAAATATCGATACAAGTTAAATTATAAAATACCAATTTGGGCAATACCTAAGCATGCAATAGAAAATATAAGTCTGGGATTTAAATATGTGACTACATATAAAGATATTCTTAGACTGGAGAGGAATGGATGGCAATTAAAGCCATTTAATATCTTAAAAGAAGGGAAAATAGTACGAACTTGGTTTCAGTATGGTCAGATACAAGCTAGATTGAAAGAAGATCAGAAAATTGGTATTACAACAACAGATGAAAACAAATTAGAGATCAAAGTCAAGCACATATAAGAAGGATATATAATGCATTGATAGAAATAGATTCAGAAATGGAACTTGTCAAAGATTGTATGATAAAATGGGCCCAGAATATTCAAGAACCAATAACGATGGATGTTTGGGGGAAAATTTGGGTCATTAATGTATAATTTACTCAGGCTCAAAATTTAAGAATTTTTATAAAATGTTTTATAGGTGGCACTTAGATTCTAAAAAATTAGCATGTATGTATCCAAATTATCAGCCTAAATGCTGGAGCTGTGGTTGTGAGGATTCAACCTATTATCATATGTGGTGGACTTGTAAAAAAGTTAAAGTTTTTTGGATTAAAATTTGGTGGAATATGCAGAAGATATTTAAGAAAAAGATAAGGTTTACCCCACAGTTATTTTTATTGGGTATTATTACTGATTGTACGGTGATAGAAACTAAATTGATGTTGAATTGAATAACGACAGCAAGACTTTTGGTTTCACAATATTGGAAGAAGGAGGAACTAGCTACTATAGAAGAGTGGACTTTAAAAGTTTCAAACTTGGCAGAAATGGCAAAAATTTCAGCATACCTGAAAGAACAATTGCAACAGAGATATATTTCGGAATGGAGAAGATGGATTGAATATATTCAGAATAAATATGGGACTAAAAAATTTCACCTAGCTTATGAATGAATATTAGAATCATAAGATGTACTATTATTTATCTATGTATAAGGGGAGTTAAAGTGTGATAGGATTTAAAGTGTATTCATAGTTGGTTAGCATATTTTAGTTTAAGCTTGTTAAGGCAATACCCTGCTTTCAGCTCTGGGAAGTCATGGAGGGGGGGAGGGAGGAGGGGGGAGGGATGGAGTATACTTAAAATGTACTGTAAAACTTTTCAATTAAAAAAAACCAGTAACTGTGAGAGGGACCTTGGAGTCCTAGTGTACAATCACTTGACTATGTGCCAGCAGTGTGCAGTAGCAGCCAAAAAAGCTAATACAATCCTGGGTTGTATAAACAGATGCATAGAATCAAGATCACACGAAGTATTAGTACTGCTTTATAAAACCCTAGTGAGACCACACCTGGAATACTGCAACCAATTTTGGTCACCATACAACAAAAAAGATGTTGAGACCATGGAAAAAGTTCAGAGAATTCAAAGGCTGGAGGCTAAAACATGTGAAGAATGGCTGGAGGACTTGGGTTTGGCTAGTCTAAAGAAAAGAAGAAATAAGGGTGACATTATAGCAGTATTCCAGTGTTTGAGGGGCTGCTACAAAGAAGAGGGCGTCAAATATTCTCCAAAGCACCAGAGAACAGGACAAGAAACTGATTGGAAACTGATCCGAGTGAAGCAGCCTGAAATTAAGGAGAAAGTTCCTAACAGTGAGGACAATTAACCAGTGGAGTAGCTTCCCTTCAGAAATCATGGGCGTTCCATCACTGGAGGTTTTTAAGAAGAGACTGGACAGTCACTTGTCTAAGATGGTATAGGTTCTCCTGCTTGAGCAGAAGGCTGGACTGGAAGACCTCCAATGTCCCTTCCAGCTCTATTCTATACTATTCTAGTCTAAAGAAAAAAAGAAGCAGGGGTGACATGATAACAGTAGTCCAGTATTTGAGGGGCTGCCACAAAGAAGAGGGGATCAAACTATTCTCCAAAGCACCAGAGGGCAAGACAAATAACAATGGTTGGAAACTGACCAAAGAGAGAAGCAGCCTGGAATTAAGGAGAAGCTTCCTAACAGTTTGGACAATTAACCAGTGGAACAGCTTGCCTTCAGAAATCATGGGCGCTCCTTCACTGGAGATTTTTAAGAAGAGACTAGACAGTCAATTGTCTGAAATGGTATAGGTTCTCCTGCTCAAACAGGGGGCTGAACTAGGGGACCTCCAATATCCCTTCAGCTCTATTCTATTCTATTCTATTCTATTCTATTCTATTCTATTCTATTCTATTCTATTCTATTCCCGCCAGCCTTCTGCCTTGCCACGAATCTGTGGCATAGAATGTCTGGAAGGAAGTAGCTTTGCCATCCCAGCCTCCTGCATGTACACAAAGCATGGTGGGCGTGTCCCTCCCATCCCCAACATTTCCAGTTTCCACTTCAGGAAGCTGAGCCAAAAAGGGACTGCATCCAATGGGAGGGCAGAGCATGGACCTGCGGTTATTTGTCCTGCACTGTGGATTGGCCAGGGACAAGTATCCTTCAGCAATTTGCCCAGGAGAAGAGTGCGTTGGAGGAGCACCAGTGGACCATTGCAAAGGAGAAGTGCTGGCAAAGGACCAGCCAATGATAAATGCCCCTAATGGGTGAGCTGCGGTGGGGGGCCCACCATGGATTGGGTGCAGACATGTGCCCATGGTTAATTGTCCCATTCCATAGTTGAGCATGAGTCCAGAAGAAACTTTGCACAAGTCCATTTTGTGCCCTAATTATACCCTTCCTGGACTGGGTGGTGCTACTTATGCCTCAGTAACCTCGAGGTAAATCTATCGCAGTGTGCAGGGGGCTGGACTAGAAGATCTCCAAGGCCCAGCTCTATTTTATTCTAATTCCAAATTCTAAAGGTCGCTCTATAGGATTGCCCTTGAGAACCACTTGAAAGCTTGTTGCAGAATACATAATTTATATATATCCCTTCATGGATTACTGCCTTGTCGTGGCGAAGGGGCTTGTGTAATTCAATGAAGCTATGAGCTATGCCGTGCAGGGCCACCCAAGACGGACAGGTCATAGCCGAGAGTTCTGACAAAACATGATCCACTGGAGAAGGAAATGGCAACCAACTCCAGTATCTTTGCCATGAAAACCCTATGGACAGTACCAAAAGGCAAAACGATATGACGCTGGAAGATGAGCCCCTCAGGTCGGAAGGCGTCCAATATGCTACTGGGGAAGAGCACAGGGCTAGTACTACTGTAGTAGCGCCAGAAAGAATGAAGCGACTGGGCCAAAGCCAAAAGGACGCTCAGCTGTGGATATGTCTGGTGGTGAAAGGAAAGTCCGATGCTGTAAAGATTTTTTCTCCATAGGAACATGGAATGTAAGATCCATGAATCAAGGAAAGCTGGACGTGGTCAAACAAGAGATGACAAGACTAAACATCGACATCTTAGGTATCAGCGAACTAAAATGGACAGGAATGGGTGAATTTAATTCAGATGACCATCAGGTATACTACTGCGGGCAAGAATCCCTCAGAAGAAATGGAGTAGCCTTCATAGTCAATAAAAAAGTAGGAAAAGCAATACTAGGATACAATCCTCAAAATGACAGAATGATCTCAGTTCGAATCCAAGGGAAACCATTCAATATCACAGTAGTCCAAGTCTATGCCCCAACCACCGGTGCTGAAGAGGATGAAATTGACCAGTTCTATGAAGCTCTACAGCACCTTATAGAACTAACACCCAAAAATGATGTCCTTATCATCATGGGGGATTGGAATGCTAAAGTAGGAAGCCAAAAGATAACTGGAATAACAGGCAAGTTTGGCCTTGGAGTACAAAATGAAGCAGGGCACAGGCTGATAGAATTTTGTCAAGAGAATACGATGGTCATAGCAAACACTCTTTTCCAACAACCCAAGAGACGGCTTTACACATGGACATCACCAGACGGCCAACACAGAAATCAGATTGACTATATGCTCTGCAGCCAAAGATGGAGAAGCTCTATACAGTCAGTTAAAACTAGACCAGGAGCTGACTGTGGCTCAGACCATGAGCTTCTTGTTGCAAAGTTTAGGCTTAAATTAAAGAAAGTAGGGAAAAGCGCTAGGCCAGTCAGGTATGAATTAAATCATATCCCTGTTGAATATACAGTAGAGGTGACAAATAGATTTAAGGAATTAGATCTGATAGACAGAGTGCCTGAAGAACTGTGGACAGAGGTTCGCAACATTGTACAAGAGGTAGCAACCAAAACCATCCCAAAGAAAAAGAAATGCAAGAAAGCAAAATGGCTGTCTGAGGAAGCTTTGCAAATAGCTGAGGAAAGGAGGGAAGCGAAAGGCAAGGGAGAAAAAGAAAGATATGCCCAATTAAATGCAGAATTCCAAAGAATAGCTAGAAGAGATAAGAATGTCTTCTTAAATGAACAATGCAAAGAAATAGAAGAAAACAATAGAATAGGGAGGACCAGAGATCTTTTCAAGAAAATTGGAGAGATGAAAGGAACGTTTCATGCAAAAATGGGCATGATAAAGGACCAAAATGGCAGGGACCTAACAGAGGCAGAAGAGATTAAGAAGAGGTGGCAAAATTACACAGAAGAACTATACAAGAATGAGCTTAACGTCCCTGATAATCACAATGAGGTGGTCACTGACCTCGAGCCAGACATCCTAGAATGTGAAGTGAAGTGGGCCTTAGAAAAGCTGAGCAACAACAAAGCTAGTGGAGGTGACAGTATTCCAGCTGAGCTATTCAAAATCTTAAAAGACGATGCAGTAAAAGTGCTACACTCAATTTGCCAGCAAATTTGGAAAACTCAACAGTGGCCACAGGATTGGAAAAGATCAGTTTACATGCCAATTCCAAAGAAAGGCAGTGCTAAAGAATGTTCAAACTATCGCACCATTGCACTCATTTCTCATGCTAGTAAAGTTATGCTTAAAATTCTACAAGCTAGACTCCAGCAGTATGTGGATCGAGAACTACCAGAAGTACAGGCAGGATTTCGAAGAGGCAGAGGAACAAGAGATCAAATTGCTAACATACGCTGGATCATGGAGAAAGCTAGAGAGTTCCAGAAAAACATCTACTTCTGCTTCATTGACTATGCTAAAGCCTTTGATTGTGTGGATCATAACAAACTGTGGCAAGTCCTTAAAGAGATGGGCATACCAGACCATCTTATTTGTCTCTTGAGAAACCTATATGCAGGCCAAGAAGCAACAGTGAGAACTGGACACGGAACCACTGATTGGTTCAAAATTGGGAAAGGAGTCCGGCAAGGCTGTATACTGTCGCCTTGCCTATTTAACTTATATGCAGAGCACATCATGAGAAAGGCAGGGCTAGATGAATCAAAAGTTGGAATTAAGATTGCCGGAAGAAACATCAACAACCTAAGATATGCAGATGATACCACTCTAATGGCAGAAAGTGAAGAGGAACTAAAGAGCCTCTTGTTGCGAGTGAAGAAGGAGAGTGCAAAACTTGGGTTGAAACTAAACATTAAGAAAACCAAGATCATGGCATCCGGCCCTCTCAATTCCTGGCAAATAGATGGGGAAGAAATGGAGGTAGTGACAGATTTTATTTTCCTGGGCTCCAAGATCACTGCAGATGGGGACTGTAGCCAAGAAATTAAACGACGCTTGTTTCTTGGGAGGAAAGCCATGGCAAATCTAGACAGCACACTAAAAAGCAGAGACATCACCCTGTCAACAAAAGTGCGTATAGTCAAGGCGATGGTCTTCCCAGTTGCAATGTATGGCAGTGAAAGCTGGACCATAAGAAAGGCTGAGCACCAAAGAATTGAGGCCTTTGAACTATGGTGCTGGAGAAGACTCCTGCGAGTCCCTTGGACTGCAAGGTGATCAAACCAGTCAGTCCTAGAGGAGATCAATCCTGACTGCTCTTTAGAAGGCCAGATCCTGAAGCTAAAACTCAAATACTTTGGCCACCTAATGAGAAGGAAGGATTCACTGGAGAAGAGCCTAATGCTGGGAAAGATTGAGGGCAATAGAAGAAGGGGACGACAGAGAATGAGGTGGCTGGATGGAGTCACTGAAGCAGTAGGCGTGAACTTAAATGGACTCCAGAAGATGGTAGAGGACAGGAAGGCCTGGAGGAACGTTGTCCATAGGGTTGCGATGGGTCGGACACGACTTCGCAACTAACAACAACAACAACAACAACAAATATATATATATATATATATATATATATATATATATATATATATATATATATATATATATATATATATATATATATATATATATATATATGTTTTCTGAGGTTTTCGCGGGTGCCTGTATGTGGATCCTTGGTTTTTCGGGGTTTTCCCCGCGTAGAACTAAAGGTGTAGGCGCAACGTTTCGACGGAATCCCATCCGTCATCATCAGGCTTTAGCTTCCTTCTTCTGGGAGAAGCATGTGGCTGTTTGTTCCTCTTTTTTAAAGTGCCAGAGGGGGTGTGTTCTGTGGAGGTGTGCTCTGATTGGGTAGGGGACCAAGTGTGTTCTGATTGGGTGGGAGTGTGTTTTGAATGGTGGGTGTGTTCTGATTGGGTGGGGGGGTGTTCTGAGTGGATGGGCTGGTCTCAGCTGCCAGCTCCAGACCTGAGCTGGTGAGTTGTGCTGCTTTTGTTCGGCTTCGTGTTTGTGGTGGTGCCATGTTTTTATAGTGGGTGTCAGTTTGCTTATTGTGTGGTTTGGAGGGGTTTAAAGTGGCTGATGTTGCAGCTGTAGTTAGGTTTCTGTTTTGTGGTTGTGTGTCTTTATCGTGGTGGGTTCGGATTTGCTTTTTGAATGGTTGTGTGGTGGTGATGTCATGTGATGTTATCATGAGTTTGGGTCTGGTATCATTCTTGGTGGTTGGGCCTCGTCTGTCAATCAAGGCGGGTTTCCAAATGGCTGGTAGACGAGAGGTATCATCTCGTTTATTCATGCTGTGGGGGCGTTTTTCTATCTCAATGGCTTCTCTGATTATTCTGTTGTTAAAATGTTCAATTTTGGCGATAGTTTTGGTTTTTTTAAAATCAATTTCATGTCCCGTGGCTTCAAAGTGTTGGACCAGGGATGAAGTTTGTTCTCCCTTTCTGAGTGAGTTTTTGTGC